>NC_067414.1:1467914-2667914 GCF_009764475.1 Pristis pectinata
CTCCCCCCCTCCCCCCCCTCATTCCTCCCCCCTCCCCCCTCCCCCCCTCATTCCTCCCCCCTCCCTCCCCCCCTCATTCCTCCCCCCCCCCTCCCCCCCCTCATTCCTCCCCCCCCCTCCCCCCCCCTCATTCCTCCCCCCCCTCATTCCTCCCCCCCCATTCCTCCCCCCCATTCCTCCCCCCCTCATTCCTCCCTCCTCATTCCCCCCTCCCTCCCTCATTCCTCATTCCCCCCCTCATTCCCTCCCTCCCCCATTCCCCCCTTCCCCAGTCCCCTCACCCCCTCACCCTCACCCCCTCCTGTACCCACCCCCTCATCCTCTCCACCCTCGTCCCCGTCCCCTCCCCCTCCTTCCTTTTCCTCTCCCTCCCCCATTCCATCCCCTCCCCTTTTCCTCATTCTTTCCCTCCACCCCCTTACCCCTCCCCACATTCTCCCCCTTCTCCCCCTCCCTCCCCCTTTCCCCCCACCGTCTCCCCTTCCCCCCCGCACCAGCTGCAGCTCAAGGTGTAACCGGCTGCAGAGACCGAGCCCCTGGGGACTCCCCCTGCACCAGGACTGTCCTGTGGGACAAGTGGGTGAGTGAGGGAGATGTCATGTCACAGAGTCACACAACACGGAAACAGGCCCTTCGGCCCAACAGGTCCATGCCAACAGATTCCCACCGGAGCTTGTTCCATTTGCCTGCATTTGACCCATATCCCTCTGAATCTTTCCCATCCATGTACCCATCCAAATGTCTGGCCACTTCCTCTGGCAGCTCGTTCCATATGTTCACCATCCTCTGGGTGAAGACGCTGCCCCTCAGGTCCCTTTTAAATCTTTCCCCTCTCACCCTGAACTTATGCCCTCTAGTTTTACTCTGGGGAAAAAGACTTTACCCTAATATGACCCTCTTATAAACCTCAGTCTCCGACACTCCAGGGAGAAAAGCCCCAGCCCATCCAGTCTCTCCCTATAACCCAAGCCCTCCAGTCCTGGTAACATCTGCGTGAATCTTTCCTGCCCCCTCTCCAATTCAATGACAGCCTTCCTCTAGCAGGGCGACCAGAACTGTACGCAGCGCTCCGAATATGGCCTCACCAACATCTTGTAACACGATGTCCCAACTCCTGTACTCAGGGTGCTGGCCGATGAGAGGCACAGTAAGGATCCCATGGTAGGGATGTCTGAAACAAGTAGTTTAAGGTGAGAAGGAGGAGGTTTGGATCCGAGGAGGAGTTTATTCACCCAGAGGGAGGTTGGAGCCTGGAGCATGTGTCCTGGAGGCAGAAACTCACTACATTTAGGAGGCAGCTGGACCAGTACCTGTTCACCCCAGGTTGTGGCAGGGTTCGGATCCCATCAACAGTTTGTAACCCGGACAGCGCGCAAGTTGGAAATGTGGCCGCAAGCCAAGATCCCACCCGGAGGGAGATACCCTCAGCAGGCAGCAAATCTGTCTCACCGCTCTCCCACCACAGGTTGTACAGTCAGGTGTTGGCGACCCGGGGAGACCTGTAACTGAATTGCCATGGGATTAGGATAGATAGATGCAATGGGCAGCATGGATGTGTTGGGCCGAAGGGCCTGTTTCTCTGCCGTGTGCCTCCATGACTTGGTGCCACAGCTGCAGAATAAACCTTCACCTTGAGTGGGTCCCAAGTAGTTTGGGGCCTCAGCCAGTCAGCGGAAAGACGGAAGGATCTCGTGCAGTGCTGACACCTGAGGCAAGCCGTCCTTGTACATGGATCCCCTGGAAATAAAGCTAAATGGCAGAGATTTAAAACTGGCAGCTGATGGTCTTGTGTAAAGTCCAAATAACCTGTACTGTGGGCACCTTGGATACGGAAGAAGGATGTGCAGGGATTTAGTTTCCCACTGGAGAGTATGTGCCACTAACGATTAGTGGGGACGGTGACCCTCAGTCCCCAGATCCCAACCCAGCCACAGTCGGGAGAGCCTGTCAGCGAGGACAGGGGCAAGATCACCGCATGTCTTGGGGAGACGAGGCTGAGACTTCCCTCAAATTATCCCAAGCAGCTGCCGTGACTTTGGTGAGAGATCGGCAGAAACCAGATCTTGTGCAGGGCACTGGGGGAAACCTCCAAGGAAGGTTACAGAATTGTTGCCCCGATGTCAGTGTCAGTCTGATTATTGTCTCAGATACCGCACTGTCCACTTTGAGTGCTTTCTGTTGTACGTTTGGAGAAGTCTGATATCTCTGAAGTTTTCACAAAGGTCATTCCCAGTTAAGGTTTTAAGAAAGGAATTCTCAGTAAAACTGGGATATTTTAGACAGTTAGAATATTATCATTAGTTCCAGCTTGTGCTGCATGGTTTTCTGATGCCTGAAGATGCAGGTGCAATGTCTGGGACTTGTATCCAGCAGTTACTGCTTTATTTCTTACTATTCCTTGATAAAACTGACAGTGATAATGCTGACATTTGGACTCTGGCACTTGAGGCCATTAACCAAAGAACAAACTTGAAGTTATAGCTATGTATTGTAGGAGGAGGCAACTGATTAATTCACAGCAAAAATTAATTTATTCACTTAAGTGTCAGAGAGTTATACAGCACAGAAGCAGGCCCTTTGGCCCAACTTGTCCATGCTGACCAAGTTGTCTATTTGAGCTGATGTGGCAATTACTTTGTATTCACTCCCAGATGCAGCCAGGCAGAGTTGTCCTTTTGCTTTGCTGGAGAAAAGATCCTAAAATGTTGTGCTTTCCTTTCCATTTCACAGGCTTCATCAAATGTTTCACCATCAGTTGACTCACTAACTTGATGTAGAGCCTGCCTCTATAACTTGGCAAATTCATAGCCTGGTAGATCTTTATTTCAATCTGGATCTGAGAGAGGTCACTGGGCAGAGTGTTCCAAGATCAGTGAAGTGGCTGGGTCATGAATTCTTTCATCCCCACCTTCACATTTCAGGTTGGCGAGAAAAATGCATGGCTCCAAATTTCTGGGAGTGTGCATTGTTGCTGTGCCTTTGGAACTAGACTGAGTAATGGCTCAGGCAGTGTGTCAGCAGTTCAGGTTTGAGAATGGGACAGAGAGGCAGCAGAGGAGCAAGTTACAGTCAAATTGTGTCTCATAGTAAAAATGGCGGACATTTGATTGGAAGAAGGGAGAGAAGGAAATCAGAGTCGTAGAGCAGTACAGCATGGATACAGGCCCTTCGGCCCAACCAGTCCATGCCGACCACGGTGCCCACCCAGCTAGTCCCAATTTCCTGTGTTCGGCGCATATCCCTCCAAGCCCTGCCCCCCCATGTACCTGTCCAAGTGCTTCTTAAATGATGCTGTTGTACCTGCCTCACCCACTTCCTCTGGCAGCTCGTTCCATACACTCACCACCCTCTGCGTGAAAAAGTTGCCTCTAAGATCTCCTATAAATCTTTCCCCTCTCGCCTCAAATCTATGCCCCTAGTTTTGGACTCCCCTACCCTGGGGAAAAGACTGTTACCGTCCACCTTATCCATGCCTCTCATTATTTTAAACACTCCTACAATGTTAGAAGAACATTAAACATTAGTATATTAAGTACCATCCAAACTGGTGCACTGGCATTAACTTGTGTTAACACCAAATGTGTACATTTCTGAGCATGGTGATTGACTGGCTATTGTTTGTGAACATTCCCAAATCTTGGCATATCCCTTGTCATAACATTTGCTTCCCAGCTTGGCCGACCTTTCTGAATTGTAGAATTTGAAGACAGCTGGTCCAGATCACGCTGCAAGCTTTGATAGCCTTCCTCGCTGTCCACTGCAGCCCCAATCTTGATGTCACCTGCAAATTTTTTGATCCAGTTTACCACATTGTCATCTAAATCATTAATATAGATGATAAACAACAACAGACCGAGCACCGACCCCTGCAGCACACCACTAAATCACAGTCAGAGAGACAACGATCTAATACCACTCTCTGGCTTCTCCCACTAAGCCAATGGTGAAACCAATTGGCTACTTCATCCTGAATGCCAAGCGACTTAACCTTCCGGACCAGCCTCCACTGCCAGTTTCTGCTCAACCTTCCTGGTAACCTCCTTGAAAACTATAAGATTGGTTAGACATGACCCGCAATGCACAAAGCCATGTTGACAGTTCCTAATCCTATCCAAATACTGTAATATCCTGCCCCTGAGAATACCTTCCAATAATTTACCCACGACTGATGTCAGGTTCACCGGCCTATAAATTCCTGGCTTATTCTTAGACCCTTTCTTAAACAAAAGAACAACATTAGCTCTCCTTCAGTCCTCTGGCACCTCATCCATGGCCAAGAATGTTTTAAATATCTCTGCCAGGGCCCCTGCAATTTCTGCACTAGCCTCCCACAAGGTCTGAGGGGACACCTTGATGAAAAACACATTGATGCTGGAGGAACTCAGCAGGCCAGGCAGCATCCGTGGAGAAAAGCAGGCGGTCAACGTTTCGAGTCAGGACCCTTCTTCAGGACTGAAGATAGGAAAAAGGGGAAGCCCAAGATATTGGAGGGAAAAACAGAGCAGTGATAGGTGGACAAAAGAGGGTGATGCGGGTAAGAGATAGTGACGGGCAGGTGAGGGGAGGGGAGACCAGATCCACTGGGGGATGGGTCAAAGGTAAGAAGAGAGAAAAAAAGAGGCGAGGAATGGGAAGAAGAGAAGAAACATGGTGAAGGGGCTGGGTTGTGGGGAAGTGGGTGGGGATTACTTAAAGTGGGAGAATTCAATGTTCATGCCATTAGGCTGCAAGGTCAGAAACGTTATAGTTCAGTGTTTTAGAATTCTCAGCTCCTTCAAATATTCAAAAGAGGCATCTGGAAGTCAGATATTCTTTTCATTCCACAGCTTTATTGAGCAATTTCTTGGGCACATTGATCCCAAATGGATTGAGAGGCAAAAGCAGTGACATATAGAGACCTGTACAGATCAGGGTAACATTTCACTCGATGTTGACTTACAC
The DNA here is from genome assembly GCF_009764475.1 of Pristis pectinata. Lineage (NCBI taxonomy): Eukaryota > Metazoa > Chordata > Chondrichthyes > Rhinopristiformes > Pristidae > Pristis > Pristis pectinata. The sequence continues at coordinate 1,472,856 of NC_067414.1, forward strand.
TTTTGATAGAATAGAGCAGTTGCAATAGGAACAGAGAGCAGAAGGAACCTAAGCATTTATAATCAACTGGAAACCTAGCCTGGTGATCAGACAGTTGCACACGTAAACTGGAGATCTTGCAACCTAAGCCCTTGACAGTTATTCCCAATATTGTTTACAATATACCATTTTGCAGTAACAAAAGTAATGACACTTCAAAGCATCATTAAAATGTATGCAAATGTTACAGTACTTTTAACGTAGTAGAACTTCCCACTATGCAGGAATCAAGTGGTCCTGAGCGAAGGCTCAGGGCTGGTGAGTGAATGTAGACTCTGAGGCTTCTGCAGGACAGAACAGATTGGGGGGATTCAGGAGCTTGGGCAGGGGGCTGAAACAGCCGAATCGTCCGCCGCTCAAAGTAGAGGGAGGTTATTCTTTAATTCATGTTAACTACAGCGGAAGCATTCATCACTCAGTACTTGTTGGGGAACAGCAGAAGCCCAACAGTGACCTACAGTTTCACAGGGAAAGTCCTATATTCCTTCCCACTGATGGTTATTTTACAATATCTCCTGTTATCCTTTGGATCCAAGTATGCAAGGCTCTGCTGAACCACCCCCTCTACAAAATCAAATCCAGTCACTGCTCTGCATTGTAGAATGTTGCAATGTAAACAGACCCTTGTGCTGGACCTTTCCATGATCAAAAATCATATTTGATACTTAGATTTACTTCAATCTTTATTGACTGATCTACCAATGTAAAGCTCACTATTGACAATTGGCCCAGACATTACAGCATTGATGTTGTGCTCTTTAACAACCCCATTTCATGTTCTTCATTCAAGATCAAAATAACTTGACAATACATCCTGGTTTTGTCTTTGTTCTTTGGTCATTGTTTTGCCAAACACAATGAACCAGCTGATGCTGCTTTCTCTTTACAATGCTGTCTTCATTGCTGCTTGCATTGAAATTTCAAGCAGTCAAAAGCCCAGAGTATGGCACCAGCTGGCAGCAACACAGCTCAGTGACTGTCCTTTTTGTCCAGTCTGCTGGCTGGAAAACGTGTAGCTGTTGCAGAGTTGTCTGTCTCCACCAGCATTACAGCTTCAAGTCATGCCTCAGTTAAACCCAGGCAGTTAACAACCATGGAGCATTGTGTGCAGTTCTGGTCACCTCAGTACAGGGAGAGTGTGGAGGCTTTGGAGAGGGTGCAGAGAGATTCACCAGGATGTTGCCTGGATTAGAGGGCAGTGCTATAAGGAGAGGTTGGACAAACTTGGGTTGTTTTCTCTGGAGGCTGAGGGGCGACCTGATAGAGGTTTATAAAATTATGAAAGACTTAGATAGGGTGGACAGTCAGAATCTTTTCCCCAGGGTTGAAATGTCAAGTACTAGAGGACATGCATTTAAGGTGAGATGGGGAAAGTTTAAAGGAGATGTGTGGGGCAGGTTTTTGTACACAGAGAGTGGTGGGTGCCTGGAATGTGCTGCCGGGGTGGTGGTGGAGGCAGATACGATAGAGGGGTTTAAGAGGCTCTCAGATAGGCACATGAATATGCAGAGAATGGAGGGAGATGGATCATGTGCAGGCAGATGGGATTTAGTTTAATTCGGCATCCTGTTCAGCATAGACATGGTGGGCCAAATGGCCTGTTCCTGTGCTATACTGTGTTCTATGTACCCCTTGCTGGTCAAAGTACTGAGTTACCCATTACTTGGATAAACCACATCTGTGCGAAACACAATCAGAGAAATTAGATTCGCCCTCCTGTACTTCCCGGAAACCAATAGAGCTGCATTGATATGGCACCTGTTGTCAATTGTTCTAGTGGCTTTGTTTTCTTGCAAACACCCATTCTCCCCATTTGGTCGATTCGAGTAAACCCATTCAAATTATAATTTAATTACATGGAAAGCATCTGCCAGTTTTCTTCTGCATGTTGTCCAATTCCATCTTGTATACAGGTCCTCCCTGGGTTAGGGCAGGATTCCTTTCCTGTGAACCATTGGTTATGCAGATAGTTTGCAAGTCGGGACAGCGGCCGCAGACAGAATTCCCACCCGGCAGAAGATGCCTGCAGCCCCACAGCTGTTGGCAGATCCATCCCAGTCTCCCAAACACTTGGCCGTGTGTAGGTGCTGTACACATCGGGTGCTCGTAACCCGGGGAGGATTGGGACCTCATTTTCACATTCACAACCACCTACGGCTGATTTCAGGCTTTATATGATTTGAAAGATAAAGCAATTTAATTTTTTAGCCATAAGCAATCTGTTTCTCACTGACCCACTTGGATGATCATTGTAAATGAGCTTTTGATCCTGATAAGTTAACAACTAACCAAATGATATTGCCTTAATGACAGAAAAGCCAATTTTAGTTTGACTCCAAATCTAAGCTCACCTGTGCAAGGGGGACTGTTGCAGTGATGATCAGTGATCCTGCAGTGAATAGGTGAGTTAATGTCCTGTATAGATCATTAACTGTTGACACTTCAATACAAGCCAATGATTCAGAAACATAAATCCTTCACAGTTTTAGAGATTTCACTGGTACACTTCCAAAATTGTCTTGGATTAGCAGCATTGAAGTGTTCATCATTGTCATTAGCTGTTGCAATGTTAAAAGCCTGACTGAGCCACATTTAATTCCATGCAAACACTGTTCAGAGTAGTTGTGTGAAAGTTACTTGGGCAAAACTTCCTGTGAACCAAAAGAAATGTTATTGTTGCATCAAGTAGGGAGAGCTTCACCTAAATATGATGGGACCCCACCAATGTGCAGCCAATCACTCACTTCCCTCTCTCAAACCCTGACTGCGGAAGGCCAACCAGACCAGCAGGAGGCTGAAGTATCATGATTCTAGTTTGATGTGTTCTTCATTCGTCACAATTCATGTGCTGTCTTCATATGACGTGGCAAAGCACTTCACTGCTGATGTTTGAGTGGGGATGTTATGGCACTGAGTGAGAGCTAAGGGAGTTAATCCATGTCTGAAATTGAATTTGCCCTCAAATTCTCTCTCACAGTTTAATATTCACCCACCATTTGTTTTCTCATAATGGACAGTTTTGTAGAAGAGCTAATTACTTAGTGTTAAATGGGAGATGCTCAGTACACAAATTATGTGCTATTGAACATTAAGTGAGTTGTCACAAGATGGAAAGGTAATTCCTGGTTACAGAAACAATCAGTACTCTGCATTATTCTAAATGTTATACATGTAAGCTCTCAAATCCTGAGATAGGTTAAACTCTGCAGTGGCTGAAGACTTGCCCAGAGGATGTGTGTGCGAGAACCAAGTGTTAGCACTTGTATGGGAGCAGTGTAGTATTTGTGACTTTGTAATTCCAGAAGGTGTTTGTAGATATCCAGCATGTTTTTGTATGGCACTGTCCCTACACCTGATTGCATGTGGTGCCATGTGAGGCCTCAGCATGTAAGTAGAGGCAAGTACCTGGACTGCAGCTGTATACATTCATGTTAGTAAACTTTACTGTTTGATGCGCCGAGAGCCACTTCTAGAAGTGACAGCTAAAATATTTTCATTTCTGGACTTTTTTAAGTGACGTAACAGAGACATTTCTGTTGCGTCATTTAAAAATATTTTTGATGATCAAACTTCTATTAGTCACCTGTGATAAATACACTCAAACGATAAAAGATGGTCTTGAAGATGGAAACACGAGTCTGTCTCACTGTTAATGGAACATCCACAATGATCATTTCAAGGACTGGATGGGGGGAGAAAACTGATTCACCTTGCCCCAATTTCTCTTGATTCTTCTGTACCAAGCTACATTTCTATGGTGCAGTCTCTAAGATATTTACCTATGGTAAAAACAGCTATTGTTACAATCTAGGGTTATTAATGATGATTCATCATTCCTTGATTTTACAGCAGCCATGTTTCAATGAACAATTCTCTTTACAGTATTCCCCACCAAAAGCAAAAACTATTTAATAAGGGAATATTGATGTGTGGTGTGTATTGGACACATTTGCAGCTGTTTGCTTTGGTAACTCCTTGAATTCTTGGTATTCTTTCTCTGCCTAAAAGACTTTGTGGGACCTTGATAAACTGCTTGGATCATGTAAATAATCCACAACATATTGGGAGTTGCTGACTTTACTGTTTTGTAAAGATTGCAGATATCGCTGCACTGCGCAGCTCAAAGCATTTTTCTTAATTGTTCATTGATGTATTTATTAACATTGAACATTGTAAAGTTTAATACAAGCAATGCAATGTAACGGCAGTGATACTGTAATAAAGAGCTTAAATGCATCTGGCAGTCTTTCATGGTGTTTAATGAGTGTATTCCATGGATTCAGGTTTTGTTGGATATGGGAGCTTCACACAACAGATAGGCCAACAAGAGTTCTTCCCTGATCCTTTCAGCATTTGGATCCACAAAGCAGCTCCCTTTTTCCAAATCAAGGTTACATGTCGACATTGCCATTTGACACGTTGGAGTGAGATTGACTGGATCAGAGAGAGTTGATATACATTTTGCCTTTTTACTTGCATCTCCATATTACATCAACCTTTTTAATTAGATCATATCAGATGCTTTTCTGCAGAGTGAATTGTGTCTGTTTTTGTCCCATTGCCAGTCAGAAGTTGAAATGCACAACTGTGGCCTAACTGCAAGCCTGAATATCACATCGTATCTCAGGTGCATTTTTGGTTCTGAAGTTGCCTGATTTGCTCTCACTCCCCAGCATTGCATCCATTCCTCAGATGGGATTCTGAACAATGATCGCATCAATGGGATGGCAGGTGTCTGTCAGAGCTACCGTATAATTAGCAATAAGTGGTGTCATACCCAGCTGAGCAGTAAATTGATTACTGCGTTTCACGCCAAGTCACCCGAGAAGATTAAACAGATCATTTTGTATTGACTGGAACTGCTGATTGAATCATCTAAAAACAATTCCCAAGGTATTAAGCTGGAAAGAGCGCAAAGGAGATTTATGAGAATGTTGCCAGGACTCGAGGGCCTGAGTTACAGGGAGAGGTTGGGCTGGGACTTTATTCCTTGGAACGTAGGAGAATGAGGGGTAACCTTACGGAGGTGGATAAAATCATGAGGGGCATAGATAGGGTGAATGCACACAGTCTTTTTCCCAGGGAAAGGAAACCAAGAACTAGAGGGCACAGGTTTAAGGTGAGAGGGGAAAGATTTAAAAGGGACCTGAGGGGCAACTTCTTCACCCAGAGGGTGGTGAGTATATGGAACGAGCTGCCAGGGGAAGCGGTTGAGGCAGGTACATTAACAACATTTAAAAGACATTTGGACAGGTACATGGATAGGAAAGGTTCAGAGGGATATGGGCCAAATGCAGGCAAACGGGACTGGCTTAGATGGGTGTCTTGGTCAGCATGGATGAGTTGGGCCGAAGAGCCTGTTTTGGTGCCGTATTACTTTCTGTTTGGACAAAACCAAAAAGCTATACCATGCAATTGGTCGATTAAAGTGTGTACAACCAGTAGAACTGTTTCAAATAGTGCATTTTCTTCTTAGCATCCTCTTGAAATAACCGTGTCTTACTAACAGATGTAAAGGGCTGCTTACTGACCTTGATACATCCTGCCAAAAGATCATTGGGCACTGCCAAGGGTGATGATGAATCTCTCGGTGGGTTTAAGTATTGAGTAGAATTGAATCCTTTGATGATTATGGAGAAAAATGTAATCTTAAAACTGATTATCATCATGGCAATTGGCTGGGGTGATGACAAGAAAATTCGAACCACTGTTGCTGCATCCACCTTTGTGACGTGGCTCTGGTAAGATACAGCAGCACTCTAAACTACATTTCAGCTTACAATTGTACCTCGATGGGTCTGCATGGTGACTTTCTGTGATTAAGTTTTCTGTAAACAAATCTTGAGTAATAATCTTTTGAGCTAAACTTTTAACTTTGATGGAGAATTAACTAGTTTAAATGAGTTGAGCTAATACTAAGTATATAAAAAATGCCTACTTTTCCTCAAAATCTTACAAATTTCCCATTTATCTACAGAAACAAACAAGTACAAATAACAGCTCTGATACCCTTGAGACATCCCAAAATAACTTGCTGCTGTTCACTCTTAAGGTGTAGACAGATGTCACTATCAACTTAATCACAGCAAAGACCTAACAATTAAGACCAATTCCTCTGTATTTTAATAGTGTTGTTTCAGAGAGAACAGTGTAACTAAGAGTTGGCAGGGTTTTTAGGGTACAGAGTTTGCCTTTTTTAACATCACTCCCAGAATAGACAGGAAATGAACCTCTGTTTAACATTTGGTCCAAACGATTCGATCTCTGACAACTGCTACGTTAAGTGCCCAGGTAGTGGTGACCTAAAATTGAGAATTCATTCATAGTTAGTGGCATGGAAGTTGTGTAAAAATGAAAGACTGTCTTCTGTTACAAAACTACAAAAAAATACACAATTTGATTGACTATTAAGGGTCTCAAATGTCGACTGTCCATTTCCTTCCACAGATGCTGCCTGACCCGCTGAGTTGCTCCAGATTCCAGCATCTGCAGTCTCCTGTATCCGTTTTGCTTCTCCTGATCCAACTGGCCCCCGTCACCCAATCACTTTCCCCCCTCCCTCCCTCCCTCTCCACCTACCCATCACCCACACACCCCTCCCACCGGGTCCCCTCCCCACCTCCCTCCCTTCATTCCAGGCCCCACCTTCCTCTCCTATCAGATTCCATCATCTTCAGCCCTTTGTCACCTCCACGCATCACCTCCCAGCTGCTGACATCGTTCCTGCCCTCATCTGCCCATCACCTCCTCACCTGGATCCACCCATCACCTGCCGGCTCTTGCCCCTCCCCTTCCCCCACCTCTCTGTATCGACTCTCTCCTCTCATCTTTCAGTCCCGATGAAGGGTACCGACCCAAAACATTGACTGTCCACTCCCCCCCACAGATGCTGCTGAGCCCCTCCAGCGCTTTGTGTGTTGTCCTTGTGTGTACAAGTTAATCAACAGCCAGAAGATTCAATTACATGTTTCAGTGGCAGAGTATTCCTGTATCAATATTGTTTTGAATATTGCAGGTCACCTATATAGTAGATCTGTCTGCCTTACCTCACCATGGTATCAGAGAATGGAGCCTGATTGCCTGTCCTTTGAAGGTTCAAACACCATTTTTTTGTGAACTCGACACAAATTTCAGCCTTCTGTCCATGATCTGCAGATAACGAGGCATAAAATAGAGGTTTCTTTTATTCGTAGCAACACAATCTGCTGGAGGCACTCAGCGGTTCGAGCAGCATCTGTGGGGATAAAGAAATTGTCAACGTTTTGGGTCAAAACCCTGCATCAGTCTCTGCAACGTCAACAATTCCTTTCCCCCTCCCAGATGCTGCCTGACCCGCTGAGTTCCTCCAGCAGATTGCTTGTTACTCCAGGTTCCAGCCTCTGCCGTCTCTTGTGTTTCTCTTTCTTTTATTTGTGTCTATTTTGTGTTTAATCTAAAGAAGGAAGTTGTGTTTGCTCAGCATCTGTTACGGGCTCAGAACATCCAACTGACTGAGTACTTTGGTGTAATTACTGTAGAAATGTCAAGCAGTACACCAACAGCAATGGAGTGAATGACCAGCACACGTATCCAGTCACACCGAGTTTACTGTCATCTGCACAAGTACGGGGAGCTACAGGGACAGAGATTAAAACTTGCTTGCAGCAGCATCACAAGCACGTAGGTACAGACAACACACAGAATATAAATTATACATAAAATTATACAACACAGTGGAAAAAAGGCTCTGTAAAAGCAAGACTGTGCAAAAAACAAAAAAGAACCACAATCAGAGACAAGTCCGCAGCAATGCAAGAGGTGGTCCGTAGTGTTCCGTTGCTGAGGTAGGGTTAGGGTTGTGCAGATCGGTTCAAGAACCTGATGGTTGTAGGAAAGTAGCTGTTCCTGAACCTGGTGGTGTGGGACTTCAGGCTTCTGTACCTCCTGTCTGATGGTAGCGGTGAGATGATGGCCCAGCCTGGATGGTGGGGATCCTTGATGATAGATGCCACCTTCTTGAGGCAGCGTCTCCTGTAGATGCTGTCAGTGGTAAGGAGGGCTGTGTCCACTACTCTCTGCAGCCTCTTGTGTTCCTGTGTGTTGGAATTGCCGTACCAGACCGTGATGCAACCAGTCAGGACACATTCAACTTACAGTTCTTGTAGAAGTTACAGCGTTCAGTGACAATCCTAAGCTTCTAAGAAAATTGAGGTAATGGCGTGCCTTCTTCATGATTTCATCAGCGTGCTGGGTCCAGGACAGCTCATCCAACATGTTAACACCAAGGGGTTTAAAGCTGCTGACCCTCTCCACCCCTGACCCACCAACGAGAACTGGCATGTGGTCTCCTGACTTCCCCTGTCTGAAGCCAATGATTTACTCCCTGGTCTCGTTGATGCAAAGCGAGAGGTTGTTTGGGGGATGTCTGTTGGGCAGGACATCTGGGAGAACTCACCCACCCTTAAAGTAAGGTTGTAGAATATCCTATTGAAAAAACAGTTATGTCAACAGTTGAACAGAAGAGAGGGCTCAGGAGAGATAAGGAAAGACTTACTGCCCTAGTCCCACCGATAGCCTTCCTATGGAGAGCTGGAAGGTGGTGGTCCTTATAAATATACACATTGTGTTCCTGTCAAGTACAAAAGGTCTCTTGCTCAACTTCAATCGGCAATCTTTCCAAAGAGGAATCCAGGAGGAATGTTTGACTTAATTTGTGAAGCTGGAAAGAAACGTGTCTGCAGGTTAAACAAAGCCATCCACCACCATCCTTCGCCAAGAAGAACTTGCATTGCAAACATTTGGAAATGCTGTTGGGACCATTGAAACCAGAGACTTGGCCATCAATTCTTTCCAAACAGATGCAGGGAAAGGACTGAGGGCAGATAACTCGAATTGGTAAATGACACAATCCATGTTTCGTGTGCAGTTTTGGTTATCCTGTTGTTGGAAACACATCACTAAACTGGAAAGATGAATGAGACCATTGCCAGGTCTCGAGGGCCTGAATTACAGCGAGAGGTTGGGCAGGCTGGGAATTTATTCCTTGGAGCATCGGAGCCTGAGGGGCGAGCTTACAGAGGTGTATAAATCATGTGGGACAGAGGTAGGGTGAATGTACACAGTCTTTTCCCCAGGGTTGGAGAATCAGGAACTAGAGGCCATAGGTTTGTGAGAGGGGAAAGATTTAAAAGAGACCCAAGTGGTAACTTCTTCACCCAGAATTGAGTGGTAGGGGCAGGTACAATAACAACATTTAAGAAACATTTAAACTGGTACACGGATAGGAATGGTTTAGGAGGGTATGGGCCAAACGTGGCCAAACATGGTTGGTACAGACAATTTGGGCCGAAGGGCCTGTTTCTGTTCTGTGTGACTTTGAGTCTCTGTTGGGGTTGTTCTTACTGCAGAAGAAAATCTAATAACTCTTTCAAAATACTGAAGGGATTCCATGAAAAGAACAAAGGGTAACGTGATCGGTAACCAGAGCAGGTACATAGAACATGGAACATTACAGCACAGTACAGGCTCTTCAGCCACCATGTTGTGCTGACGTTTTATCCTGCTCTAAGATCTATCTAACCTTTCCCTCCCACATAGCCCTCCATTTCTCTATCATTCATGTATCTAAGAGTCTCGTAAATGTCCCTAATGTATCTGCCCCCACAACCTCTGCCGGCAGTGCGTTCCACACACCCACCACTCTCTGTGTAAAAAACTTACCCCTGACATCCCCCTTATATCTTCCTCCAATCACCTTAAAATTATGCCCCCTCGTGTTAGCCATTGTCACCCTGGGAAAAAGTCTCTGACTGTCCACTCGATCTGTGGCTCTTATCATCTTGTGCACCTCTATCACGTCACCTCTCATCCTCCTCCTCTCCAAAGAGAAAAGCCCGAGCTCACTCAACCTATCCTCATAAGACATGCTCTCCAATCCAGGCAACACCCTGGTAAATCCTGGTAAGGTGGAATTGAAATGTGAGGAAGAGAACTGGACTGGCATAACAGATGAGAGGCATTTTGTGTGTCACATTTCCACCCAGAATACACTGCTTGACAGGGTTGTGGAAGGGTTAATAATAACCTTCGAAGGGAAAGCTTTACACGCGTACTAAACTTCTCCAGATTTTGAATTTGAAGAGCCAGTATTTTTTGGACTTCTTGTTTAGGAACAAAGTGTTTCCTGTAGATAAGAGTTTAGAATTTCCCTGGCACGTCCAGTAGCATGTTAAATGCCGAGTTTCATCTGCTTGGAAACTCTTGTGCTCAAGAGCTGAGGCACCAGGCACGGCTGAATCAGCTGTAGGCAAGGAAAGGCCTTCCCTTGGTGCAGTACAGCTGTGCAGTGTGCGTAGGATAACTCTACGTTGCCCGTCTGGGGCCTGGGCCTGGCTTGGAAGGGTTGTGGTGCAGACAAATCCAGGCATGGAGAGAGGGTTGTGGATCAGAAGTGTGGAGGGGGTCAGGTTGAGGGCGGTGGTGGTGGCGCAAGAGCAGCGAGACCTTGGGGTACAGGTACACGGTTCCCTGAAAGTGGCGTCACAGGTAGACAAGGTGGTGAAGAAGGCGTTTGGCGCGCTGGCCTTCATCACTCAGGTCACTGAGTGCAGGAGTTGGGATGTCGTGTGACAGCTGCACAAGGTGTTGGTGAGGCCACATTTGCAGCACTGCAGATAGTTCTGGTCGCCCTGCTATAGGAAGGATGTCGGTAAACTGGAAAGGATGCAGGAAGGATTCACAAGGAAGTTACTGGGACCGCAGGGTTTGATTTATAAGGAGAAGCTGGATAGGCTGCAACTGCTTTCCCCTGGTGTCAGAGGCTGAGGGGTGACCTATACACTCACGACTGTGGGGCCAGATCCTGCTCTAACTCCATCTACAAGTTTGCAGATGATACCACCGTTGTAGGCCGTATCTCAAACAGCGATGAGTCACAGTACAGGAAGGAGACAGAGAGCTTAGTGGCGTGGTGTCATGACAACAACCTTTCCCTCAATGTCAACAAAAACTAAAGAGCTGGTCATTGACTTCAGGAAAGGGGGCGGTGTACATGCACCTGTCTACATCAATGGTGCTGAGGTCGAGAGAGTTGAGAGCTTCAAGTTCCTGGGAGTGAACATCACCAACAGCCTGTCCTGGTCAAATCACGTAGAAGCCATGGCCAAGAAAGCTCACCAGCGCCTCTACTTCCTCAGGAGGCTAAAGAAATTCGGTTTGTCCTCTTTGACTCTCACCAACTTTTACTGATGCACCATAGAAAGCATTTTATCTGGATGCATCACGGCTTGGTATAGCAACTGCTCTGCCCAGGACCACAAGAAACTGCAGAGAGTTGAGGACACAGCCCAGTGCATCACGGGCACCAGCCTTTCCTCCTTGGACTCTGTCTTTACCTCTCGTTGTCTTGGTGAAGCAGCCAGCATAATCAAAGACCCCACCCACCCGGGACATTCTCCCTTCTCTCCTCTTCCATCAGGTAGAAGATACAGGAGCCTGAGGGCACGTACCACCGGACTTAAGGACAGCTTCTACCCCACTGTGATAAGACTATTGAACGGTTCCCTTATACAATGAGATGGGCTATGACCTCACGATCTACCTTGTTGTGACCTTGCACCTTATTGCACTGCACTTTCTCTGTAGCTGTGACACTTTGTACTGTTATTGTTTTTACCTGTACTACATCAATGCACCCCGTACTAACCCAATGTAACTGCACTGTGTAATGAATTGACCTGTATGGTCGGTTTGTAAGACAAGTTTTTCACTGGACCTTGGTACAAGTGACAATAATAAACCAATACCAATACCAATAGAGGTTTATAACATCATGAGGGGCGTGGATAAGGTGGATGGTCACGGACGAGTTGGGCCGAAGGGCCTGTTTCCATGCTGTATTGCTCGCTGACTCTCAGAGCCATCGGCTTGGAATGGGTTTGGTGGACGGTGAGTTACAGATTGCTGACAGATTGCCAGTAAGTCAGTGATATCAAAGAGGATGTGCCACGGTCAGGTCGCTGGTGCCAAGCTGGGACATGTTCAAGGAAGCCCCTTTAAATAGTGCAGCTTCAGAACAAATTCTGGTTCAACCGTGGGTGACAACCGTGGGTGGGAAGTTCAAGGGAGATGTCAGAGGGAGGTTTTTCACCCAGAGAGTGGTTGGTGCATGGAATGCGCTGCCTGGGGTGGTGGTGGAGGCTGATACATTGGACAAGTTCAGGAGATTGTTAGATAAACATATGGAGGAATTTAAGTTAGAGGGATACGTGGAAGGAAGGGGTTAGATAGTCTTAGGTGTGGTTTGAAGGTCGGCACAACATGGTGGGCCGAAGGGCCTGTATTGTGCTGTATTGTTCTATGGTTCTATGGTTCTATGACAAGCAACAGATGAGAACCTTATTTTTCCCGGCCACAGTGCAAATAGGTGTTACATCAGAAATGGCATTGTTAAGTGGATGTCTAACGTGGCAAATGATTCATCCACAGAGTTTCAGAAGTGGTGAGACATGACACACTGTTCTCTGGGAAACATCCCGTCAGATGCCCAGTGTTGGAAAAGGTAGTCCTCTGTGACCGAATTTACGAATAGTGGTTGGGAATAAAGGTTGACGATAACTGCTGCTTCTCTTCCCAGGTGAGTGTTGGATTTATAGACCCTCCTTCGAGGACAGGGTCGGTAATGATGGGACCTTGCTACTGAGATGGGTGAGGCCAATCCCAAGTTCTTTCTGACCTTCGTACTTGCCCAGTCACCAAGGTCTGTGACCCAGCCTGCTGCTAATAGACAAGGTTATCAACAGTGGTCTGTGGAATATCAGGGCAGGAAGAACCTTGTATTCGATCTCACTCCCACTGCAGAAATTAAAGGTTCTGTCACCTGTTTCTTTCCTTTCTGTTCCACCTCTGATCTTCTCGGTCTATACTGGGCTCTGACAAAGAACAGGGTCTGTGTTCCTGACTGCCCTCTTGGGACGAGTATGAATGAAGCCAGAACAGAACAGCTGCAGCACACACCGAGACCACGGCTCCTGTTTACTGCTCAGACACCTGGGTCCTAGGAACGGGAGAGAGGGGGTGAAAACACACACACTCCCTGAATTAATTGCAGGTATTTTTAAACATCTCACAATAGATCCAAGTGAACCTCAAGGGAACTTCTTGCACACAATTTGACCTTCCAGACCTGAGAATATGAGGAAATTGCCTTTTATAATCTATCAGGTGGCATCTTAGTTTTTTTACAGCATTTTTTCTGTCACTTTCAAGTAGAAGCTACTTCATTGTTATGTTTGAAGGACATGTTATATGTTCCTCTAGGTCTAACTTGAAGAAAGCAGAAGTTGGGCAATGCAGACAGGGATGATATCGTGCCACTGGGTGGTGCAGTGGTGACGCCTGTGTTATTGGTTCACCAGTAACTCAGCGTTCAGGCAGACGAGCACTGCAAGATTCTGAGGTCAAACTATTTTAACTTGCTCGTGTAAAAAGATCTCAACTCCAGTCAGTGAGGCATCCAAATATTCTGTGTACAACTTCGGCTGCTCTCTTTGAAAGGCTGTTCCACCGACTGATCAGTTTAAAGAAGAACGTTCTGATGGTCATTTTAATGCCGAAACACCACCACCCTCATTCTGAAACACTGAATCCAACAATTTTGGGTAATACTGGCACAGTCCAGGCTGCAGGAGTCTGTGCTGAGGGGCACACTGAAGCTCGGGGCAGCCAGTGCAAAGGCTCTGTGGGGAAGGACCACAGTCTGCGCTCATAGTCCAGTAGTGGACCACAGGGACACAGTTCAGTAGTATTGGAGCTTCTGAAAAACATTAGGAGAGATAGGTCCCCGGGACCGGACGGGATATACCCCAGGTTACTACAGGAGGCGAGGGAGGAGATTGCTGGGGCATTGACGATGATATTTGCATCCTCCCTACCCACAGGAGTGATACCAGAGGATTGGAGGATGGGAAATGTTGTTCCCTTGTTCAAGAAAGGTTAAAGGGCTCATCCTGGGAATTATAGACCAGTGAGATGTACGTCAGTGGTGGGCAAACTATTGGAGAGGATTCTTAGTGACAGGATTTATGAGTATTTGGAGAAGCATAGTCTTATTAAGGATAGCCAGCATGGCTTTGTGAGGGGCAGGTCGTGCCTCACAAGACTAATTGAGTTTTTCAAGGAGGTGACAAAACAAATAGATGAAGGTAGAGCAGTGGATGTGGTGTATATGGACTTTAGTGAGGTGTTTGACAAGGTTCCCCATGGTAGGCTCGTCCAGAAAGTCACAAGGCAAGGGATCCATGAAAACTTGGCTGCGTGGATTCGGAATTGCCTTGCCCACAGAAGGCAGAGGGTGGTAGTAGATGGAGAGTATCCTGCCTGGAGGTCGGTGACCAGTAGTGTTCTGTAGGGATCAGTTCTGGGGCCCCTGCTCTTTGTGATTTTTATAAATGACTCGGATGAGGATGTGGAAGGGTGGGTTAGTAAGTTTGCTGATGACACGCAGGTTGGAGGTGTTATGCATAGTGTAGAAGGTTGTCATAAGTTACAATGGGATATAGACAGGATACAGAGTTCGGCTGAGGAGTGGCAGATGGAGTTCAGTCCAGAAAAGTGTGAAGTGATACACTTTGGAATATCGAACTTGAAGGTGGAATACAAGGTTAATGGCAGGACTCTTAGCTGTGTGGAGGAACAGAGGGATCTTGGGGTCCACGTCCATAGATCCCTCAAGGTTGCTGTGCAAGTCGATAGGGTCATTATGAAGGTGTATGGTGTGTTGGCCTTCATTAGTCGGGGTATTGAGTTCAAGAGCCATGAGGTGATGTTGCAGCTCTATAGAACTCTGGTCAGACCACACTTGTATTGTGTTCAGTTCTGGTCGCCTCATTATAGGAAGGATGTGGAATCTTTGGGGAGGATGCAGAGGAGATTTACCAGGATGCTGCCTGGATTAGAGAACATGTCTTATGAGGAAAGGTTGAGCGAGCTAGGGCTTTTTCTCTTTGGAGCGATGCAGGATGAGGCAACTTGATGGCGGTTTATAAGATTATAAGGGGCATAGATAGAGTAGACAACCATCACTTTTTCCCCGGGACGGCAATGGCCAATACCAGAGGACACACATTAAGGTCAGGGGAGATGTCAGAGGTAGGTTTTTTACACAGATAGTGGTGGGTGCCTGGAACGCATTGCTGGGGGTGGTGGTAGAGGCTGATACAAGAGGGACATTTAAGAGACTCTTAGATAGGCACATGGATGTAAGAAAAATGGAGGGTTATGGGCTGTGTAGGAGGGAAGGGTTAGATTGATCACGGAGTAGGTTTATATCGGTCAGCACAACATGGTGGGCCGAAGGGCCCTGACTATGCTGTACTGTTCCATGTTCTATGTTCTATGTACCACACGTGGAGGGTCTGAGTCAGTGGGGAAACCCCTCAGACAACAGAAGGGTGCATCACCCCAGGGGACCACATGAGTGGCAATGGCGCTATGGTTTAAAACAAGTAAGTGAACACTACTGAATGTATCGACCATGAATGTAAAATGTTTTGCTCTGTGTTTATTCTTTTGTGTATATTTTTTATTATGAATAAAGTTTATTTTTGAAATTAATAAATTAGCCTTTCCAAGTTCAGACACAAACTGGCCAGTTGCATCAGGCAGAAGATACAAAAGCCTGTAAGCACGTACCACCAGGCTCAAGGACAACTTCTATTTCGCTGTTATAAGACTATTGAACGGTCTCCCAGTACAATAAGATGGACTCTTGACCTCACAATCTACTTTGTGATGACCTTGCACCTCATTGTCTGCCTGCACTGCACTTTCTCTGTAACTGTAACACTTGATCCTGCATTCTGAATTGTTTTTACCTTGCACTACCTCAATGCGCAGTGTAATGAATTGATCTGTATGAATGGTAGGCAAGACAAGTTTTTCACTGTACAAGTGACAATAATAAACCAACTCCCATTCCATTTATATTACAAAAAGCAAAGGGCCGAGTTCTGAGCCCCACTGGTAACAGCCCCCCAGTCACAAACACTCCTCCTAGTCGGCCCTTTCCCTCCTGCTGCTGAGCTAAGTTTGGATCTCATCTGCCGCTCTCCCTTGATTCCTTCGGCCTTTACTCTCCTGGCCAGACTGCCTACAAGATCCTCATCAAGAGCCGTACTTGCTGAAACCCATGGAGAGTCGATCAAAGGTCCCACCCTCAGTGACCCTCCTCGTTACTTCATCAAAATATTCAATGTCAGTTATACATGTCCTTCCCAGAGCAAATCGACGCTTCCTCACTGAAGTTCATCCGACTGCCCTGAATTGTTCGATCAAACCATTGTTTCGTACAGAGTTACGTCACTGCTTGTCCCCCAGCCAGCTGGCACCACTGTCAGGGAGCATTGAAGGACTGCACTTGGAGCCTCTGCAGTTTATTCCCTTCCTTCTTTTAACAGTCTGGGATAAATTTCACTGAAAAAATTAACTGGAAATACACAGGAGATCAGGCAGCAACAGTAGAGGGAGAAAACCTGAGTAAAATTCGAAAATTAAATTGGTGAATTGGTTTATTATTGTCACATGAACTGAGGTAGAGTGAAAAACTTTGTTCTGCATGCCATCCATTTCATTACACCGTGCTTTGAGGTAGTACAAGGTAAAACAATAACAGAACCACTGATAGTGCCCACCACTGAAGTAAGGCTCACTGGTCTGCAGTTCCCAGGGTTATCCCTACTCCCTTTCTTAAACAAAGGAACAACATTTGCCACCCTCCAATCATCTGGCACTACTCCTGTGACCAGTGAGGACGCAAAGATCATCGCCAAAGGCGCAGCAATCTCTTCCCTCGCTTCCCCTAATAACCTTGGATATAACCCATCCGGCCCTGGTGACTTATCTATCCTAATGTATTTCAAAAGTTCCAGCACATCCTCTTCCTCACGTCGACATGCCCTGGCGTATCAGCCTGTTGTACACCATCCTCACAAATGGCAAGGTCTCTCTCACTGGTGAATACTGAAGCAAAGTATTCATTGAGGACCTCCCCTACCTCTTCCGACTCCAGGAACATATTTCCTCTTTTATCCCTGATCGGTCCTGCCCTCACTCTAGTCATCCTCCTGTTCTTTACATCTGAGTTTCACCCAGCAGAGTCAGGAGTTGGAGCCAGATTTGGAGCGGGACCTTGAAAAAGAGGTGAGTCTCTGTGCGTGTGCTTGTGAGCTTCACCTTGCAAGAGCCTAAATGAGGCACATTTGCAAATTGTTACCTGCTGGTTGCCTGATTAACAGCAGCGAATAAAGGTAAGGCAGGTATAAGCAGAGCGGCCATTGTGACAGTGGACCAGTGTTGGAGTGGGGGGAGCTGAGGCTTTGGTTAAAGAGGCTTCAGTGAGAAGAGGTGAAGGTAAGTTTCTGGTAAGTGTCTTTCTTTCTTTGCTTTGGTGTTCCCTTTAGTGGCAGGACAGAGTAGTGAGACTGGCTCCAGGGTCAGTGGTGTGTTCAGCTTGTGAGATGTGGCAGTTCTGGGAGACCTCCAGTCTCCCTGATAACAACATTTGCACGAGGTGCATCCAGCTGCAGCTCCTTACAGACCATGTTAGGGATCTGGTGTTGCAGCTGGATGACCTTCAGCTCCTACAGGAGAATGAGGAGTATATAGACAAGAGCTACAGGGAGGCAGTGACTCTGAAGCTGCAGGAGGCAGGTAGCTGGGTGACTGTCAGGAGAAGGACGGAGAATAGGCAGGTTGTGCAGAGTACCCCTGTGGATGTTCCCCTCAATAACAGGTATACTGCTTTGGATACTGTTGGGAGGGACGGCCTACCAGGGGAAAGCCACAGTGACCAGGTCTCTGGCACTGAGCCTGGTCGTGTGGTGCAGAAGGGAAGGGGGGAGAAGAGGAGGGTGGTAGTGATAGGGGATTCCATAGTAAGGGGGGCAGACAGGACATTCTGTGGACGTGAACGAGCCTCCCGGATGGTATGTTGCCTCCCCGGTGCCAGGGTCAGGGACATCTCGGATCGGGTCCACAGCATTCTGAAGTGGGAGGGTGAACAGCCAGAGGTCATAGTACATATTGGTACCAATGACATAGGTAAGAAAAGAGAGGAGGTCCTGAAGAGGGAATATAGGGAGCTCGGTAGGAGGCTGAAAAGCAGCACCTCAAGGGTAGTAATCTCTGGATTGCTGCCTGTGCCACGCACCAGTGAGGGTAAGAACAAGATGATTTGGCAGATGAATGTGTGGCTGAGGAGTTGGTGCAGGGGGCAGCGTTTCAGATTTGTTGATCATTGGGATCTCTTCTGGGGAAGGTACGACCTGTACAAAAGGAACGGGTTACACCTGAACTGGAGGGGGACCAATATTCTTGCGGGCAGGTTTGCTGGAACTGTTGGGGAGGGTTTAAACTAGGTTGGCAGGGGGATGGGGACCCAAGTGATAGGTCAGAGGTTGGTTCATTTAGTGTACAAGTAGATGCAGAGTGTAGAAAGACTGTGAGGAAGGAGAGACAGTTGAAAGGGCAAAATTGCAGTCAGTTGGATGGGCTGAAGTGTGTCTACTTTAATGAGAGAAGTATCAGGAACAAGGCTGATGAACCTAGAGCATGTTAAGTATGTGGAACTACGATGTCATGGCCATTACAGAGACTTGGCTGTCACAAGGGCAGAAATGGCTGCTGGATATTCCGGGGTTTAGATGTTTCAAAAGAGACAGGGACGGAGGTAAAAGCGGTGGGGGAGTGGCTTTGCTGATCAGGGACAGTGTCACAGCTGCAGAAAGGGAGGATGTCCTGGAGGAATCATCTACTGAGTCAGGGTGGGTGGAAGTCAGATACAGGAAGGGAGTGATCACTCTATTGGGAGTATTCTACAGAACCAACCCCCCCCCCCCCCACAGTAGCAGCAGAGACACTGAGGAGCAGATCGGGAGGCAGATTTTGAAAAGGTGCAAAAATAACAGGGTTGTTGTCATGGGTGATTTCAACTTCCCTAATATTGATTGGCACCTCCTTAGTGTAAAGGGGATAGATGGGGCAGAGTTTGTTAGGAGTGTCCAGGAATGATTCCTGACACTATATGTGGACAGGCCGACGAGAGGAGAGGCCATACTGGACCTGGTACTAGAACAGAGATGAGGAGGAATTTCTTTAGCCAGAGGGTGGTGAATCTGTGGAATTCCTGATCTGGGGACCTTGATCTGTAAAGAAATTGAGGTATGACCTTCGGAAAGCTATCAGGGATGTCAAGAGGCAATACCGACTCAAAATAGAGTCCCTGACCAGCCGTCAGTTATGGCAGGCCTTACATGCCATAACAGGCTACAAGAAAAAGTCGGGCTGCATAGCTAACAACAGCGCATCCTTTCCTGATGAACTTAACGCATTCTCTGCGCATTTTGAACAGAAGGGAAGTGGATCCACCCTAACAGCCACCAAGGCAGCTGAACCTGTGATCACGGTGGAAGATGTAAGATCAGTCTTCCGGAGAGTGAACACGAGGAAAGCACCTGGCCCAGATGGTATCCCTGTGAGGAAGTAAAGGGTTAAGAAATTGTGACCGAACTCATAATACCTATAACTAATGAAAAAATACTAAACACACAAGCCCCTGACTCAAGACCAGGTGGTTTGCCTTAAAACAATAAGTGTGAGGTTTGCCTTAAAACAATGTGTGAGGTTTGTATTAAACAATGAGTGTGATGGTTGTCTTTGAACCTTAGGCTTCCCAACTGAAATTGGTGTAGTTGCATTGTTTAAGTGTGTGACAAGGACTGTATAAATTAATGTCTGCCCCTCTGTATTGTGGAGACTTCCTATAAAGACTCTACATGAGAGTTTGAGGAGAATTCTCCTGCAGTATTCTGCTAATAAACATGTTTTAACAGAATTAATCTGTGGCACTGTGTGACTTTGCAGCAGACAGGAGAGGGAACTTAAAATCGGGACAACACCTGGCCATGTGCTCAGATCTTGTGCTGATCAGCTGGCAGAAGTATTTACGGACATATTTAACCTCTCCCTGCTTCAATCTCAGGTCCCCACCTGTTTTTTTACAATATTTTTATTAAATCCATGAAAAAAATACAGAATATAAGCTTCAAAAAAGAGAGTAAAAATACTACTGAATATGTTGTGTTAAATCATACTTAAGATCACAATACTCTCAGTTAATAATCACATATAATAATTAATAAAGGAAAAAAAATTGAAATATTTTATTATAAAAAAAATCTACTCATTCCCAAAATCCGAAGCTGTTAGATGGAAAAAACAGTAAGGAGGAACCCTTAAAAACGTAACAGTGTCAGCCAATATCTGCGTTTTAGTCCCCAAATCAGAGGTTTTGAAAATAATTCGAAAGGTCCCCACAGGGTTTGAAAGTCTAAGTTAGATTCAAAAACCGAACAGCGAATCTTCTCTGGATTCAGGTATGACATAACATCCCGTAACCATTGAGCAAGAGTAGCATAGTGGTTAGCACAATGCTTTACAGCGCCAGTGACCCGGGTTCAAATCCGGCCGCTGTCTGTAAGGAGTTTGTACGTTCTCCCCGTGTCTGCGTGGGTTTCCTCTGGGTGCTCCGGTTTCCTCCCACATTCCAAAAACGTACATGTTAGGAAGTTATGGGCATGCTATGTTGGCGCCGGAAGCGTGGCGACACTTGCGGGCTGTCCCCAGAACACTCTACACAAAAGATGTATTTCACTGTGTGTTTCAATGTACATGTGACTAATAAAGATCTTATCTTATCTCCTGGCTATAAGAGAAATAAAAGCCAGAAAGTGTAAATCAGAAGCCTTCAAAGTTATATCTTTTTCTCCAACGATCCCAAATAGGGTAGTCAAAGGATTAGGTTTAAAATTTATTTTGAAAAGTACAGAAAAAGTATGAAAGACCTCTGTCCAATTTTTTTTAAGACTCTGACACGTCCTGAACATGTGAATTAAAGAAGCCTCTCCGTTATTGCATTTGTCACAGTAAGGAGATATATCAGAATAAAAATCGGATAGTTTATCTTTAGACAAGTGAGCTCTATGGACCACTTTAAATTGAAGGAGAGAATGATGAGCAGATAATGATGAAGTATTAACCAACTTGAAAATTTCATTCCAAGTTTCCTCAGAAATTGACATCTGCAAATCTTGTTCCCAAGCGTTTTTAATTTTATCTAGTGGCACCTTACTCATTCCTAGTAATCTGTCATAAATATTAGATATTGAGCCATCCTGAAAGGGTTCCAAATTAAAAATTACATTTAATAAATTCTTATCAGGACTCAAAGGAAAAGAATGTAATTGAGATCGAAGAAAATCTCTAATTTGTAAATATCTAAAAAAATGAGTGTTTGGTAAATTATACTTGGTAGACAATTGTTCAAACGAAGAAAGGTTTCCTTCAACAAACAGACCCTGAAAACAAGTAACACCTAATTTGTCCCACTCTTTAAAAACTACATCAGTCATCGAAGGTTTAAAAAAATAATTAGAGAAAATGGGACTGAACTCAATAAACCAAAATATTTTCTAAACTGTAACCAAATCCTCAAAGCATGTTTAACGACTAAAGTATCTGTTAATTTATTTAACGAGATAGGGAGTGAAGAACCAAGCAGAGAAATAATAGAAAATTTTTTAACAGAGTTAGCTTCCGAAGAAACCCATACTGGACGAGCCTCTTGATGATTGTAATATAGCCAAAATGTAAGATTTCGTGTATTGACTGCCCAGTAGTAAAATCTAAAGTTAGGTAAAGCTCTGTTCTTTTTAAACTTCTGAAGATGAACTTTATTTAGCCTGGGATGTTTATTATTCCATGTGTAGGAAGATATAATTGAATCAAGAGAGTCAAAGAAAGACTTTGGAATAAAAACAGGTAAAGCCTGAAATAGATACATGAATTTAGGTAAAATATTCATTTTAATAGCATTAATTCAGTGAATCAATGATGTAGAAAGAGGTGACCAGCTTGATAAAACCCTTCCCACCTGTTTTAAGAAGACCACTATCATCCCAGTACCAAAGAAAAGCAAGGTAACATGCCTCAATGACGACCGACCAGTGGCTCTGACATCCACCATCATGAAGTGCTTTGAGACGTTGGTCATGGCTCTCATCAACGCCAGCCTCCCAGACAACCTGGACCCATTGCAATTCACCAATCGCCGAAACAGGTCTACAGCGGATGCCATCTCCCTGGCCCTACACTCAGCTCTAGAGCATCTGGACAGTAAAGACACCTACGTTAGACTATTGTTTATTGACTACAGCTCTGCCTTCAATACAATAGTCCCAAGCAAGCTTATCACCAAACTCCGAGACCTAGGACTCAACACCTCCCTCTGTAACTGGATCCTTGACTTTCTAACCAACAGATCACAATCAGTGAGGATAGGCAGCAATACCTCCGACATGATTATTCTCAACACTGGTGCCCCACAAGGCTGCGTCCTCAGCCCTCTACTCTACTCCCTATACACTCATGACTGTGTGGGCAGATTCTGCTCTAACTCCATCTACAAGTTTGCCCAGGACCGCAAGAAACAGCAGAGAGTTGTGGACATAGCCCAGCACATCACAGACACCAGCCTCCCCTCCTTGGACTCTGTCTTTACCTCTTGCTGTCTTGGTGAAGCAGCCAGCATAATCAAAGACCCCACCCACCCAGGACATTCTCTCTTCTCTCCTCTTCCATCACGTAGAAGATACAGGTGCCTGAGGACACGTACCACCAGACTTAAGGACAGCTTCTACCCCACTGTGATAAGACTATTGAACAGTTCCCTTATACAACGAGATGGACTCTGACCTCACGATCTACCTTGTTGTGACCTTGCACCTTATTGCACTGCACTTTCTCTGCAGCTGTGACACTTTACTCTGTACTGTTATTGTTTTTACCTGTACTACATCAATGCACTCTGTACTAACTCAATGTAACGGCACTGTGTAATGAATTGACCTGTACGATCGGTTTGTAAGACAAGTTTTTCACTGTACCTCTGTACACTGTACAAGTGACAATAATAAACCAATACCAATACCAATTCTTTGCCACAGACGGCTGTGGAGGCCAAGTCATTGGGTGTATTTAAAGCGGAGGTTGATAGGCTCTTGATTAGTCGGGTGTCAAAGGTTACAGGGAGAAGGCAGGAGAATGGGGTTGAGGGAAAAATAAATCAGCCATGATTGAATGGCAGAGCAGACTTGAAGGGGCTGAATGGCCAAATTCTTCAGCTGGGTCTTATCGTCTTCCTGTAATATAAATGACATCATGCTAAATGAAGGCAGGATAAAGAAGTTTGCAATTGATCGAAGAATTGGGCATCTGGTTGTTGGTGAGGGGGAAGCTTTAGACTGCAAGAGGAAAAGGTTGGGTGGAAAAAGGATGTCGTTAAACTGGAGAGGCTGCAAAAAAAGTTTTACGAGGATGTTACTGGGACGGATTAGGAAGTTGTGGGCATGCTATGTTGGCACGGGAAGCGTGCTGACACTTGTGGGCTGCTCCCAGATACCCAACACAAAAAAGAGATGCATTTCACTGTGTGTTTTGATGTACATGTGACTAATAAAGATATGTTATCTTAAAGATGCTCGTATATCCTATCTGTAAGAATTTTCTCCAGCAATTTCCCTAAAACCGATGTGAGACTCACTGATCTATAGTTCCCCGGATTTTCCCTTGTTCCTTTCATAGAACCATAGAACAATACAGCACAATACAGGCCCTTCAGCCCACCATGTTGTGCCGACCTTCAAACCACACCTAAGACATCTAACCCCTCCCCCCCACATATCCCTCTATCTTAAATTCCTCCATAAGCTTATCTAACAATCTCTTGAACTTGACCAACGTATCAGCCTCCACCCCCACCCCAGGCAGCACATTCCATGCACCAACCACTCTCTGAGTAAAAAACTTCTCTCTGACATCTCCCTTGAACTTCCCACCCATTACCTTAAAGCCATGCCCTCTTGTATTGAGCATTGGTGCCCTGGGAAAGAGGCGCTGACTGTCCACTCTATCTATTCCTCTTAATATTTTGTACACCTCTATCATGTCTCCGCTCATCCTCCTTCTCTCC
Source organism: Pristis pectinata (assembly GCF_009764475.1). Lineage (NCBI taxonomy): Eukaryota > Metazoa > Chordata > Chondrichthyes > Rhinopristiformes > Pristidae > Pristis > Pristis pectinata. The sequence goes on from NC_067414.1 coordinate 1,496,956, forward strand.
AATGAGTAAAGCCCTAGCTCCTTTAGTCTCTCCTTATAATCCATACTCTCCAATCCAGGCAGCATCCTGGTAAATCTCCTCTACACCCTTTCCAACGCCTCCACATCCTTCCTATAATGAGGCGACCAGAACTGGACTCTAAGTGTGGTCTAACCAGAGTTTTGTAAAGCTGCATCATTACTTCTCAGCTCTTAAACTCGATCCCATGACTTATGAAAGCTAACATCCCATAAGCTTTCTTAACTACCCTATCCACCTGTGTGGCAACTTTCAGTGATCTGTGGATATCAACCCCCAGATCCCTCTGCTCCTCTACACTGCCCAGAATCCTGCCATTTACCTTGTACTCCGCCTTGGAGTTTGTCCTTCCAAAGTGTACCACCTTACACTTCTCCGGATTGAACTCCATCTGCCACTTGTCAGCCCAGCTCTGCATCATAGCAATATCCCTCTGTAAGCTTCGACAGCCCTCCACCGTATCCACAACACCACCGATCTTTGTGTCATCTGCAAACTTGCTAACCCACCCTTCCATCCCACCATCCAGGTCATTAATAAATATCACAAAAAGTAGAGGTCCCAGAACTGATCCCTGTGGGACACCACTAGTCACAGCCCTCCAATCCGAATGCACTCCCTCCACCACAACCCTCTGCTTTCTACAGGCAAGCCAATTCTGAATCCACACGGCCAAGCTTCCCTGGATCCCTTGGCCTCTGACCTTCTGAAGAAGCCTACCATGTGGAACCTTGTCAAACGCCTTACTAAAATCCATGTAGACCACATCTACTGACCTACCCTCATCAATCTTCCTGATCACCTCCTCAAAGAACCCTATCAGGCTTGTGAGGCAAGATCTTCCCTTCACAAAGCCATGCTGGCTGTCCCTAATTATTCCATGATTCTCCAAATGCTCATAGATCCTGTCTCTTAGAATCCTTTCCAACAGCTTGCCCACCACAGACGTAAGGCTCACTGGTCTGTAATTCCCTGGACTATCCCTACTACCTTTTTTGAATAAGGGGACAACATTTGCCACCCTCCGATCCTCCGGTACCATCCCCATGGACAACGAGGACTCAAAGATCCGAACCAACAGTTTCAGCAATCTCCTCCCTCGCCTCACGAAGCAGCCTGGGGAATATTCCATCAGGCCCCGGGGACTTATCTGTCCTAATATTTTCTAACAGCTCCAACACATCCTCTCTCTTGATATCTACATACTCTAGAACATTACCCTTACCAACACTGTCCTCAGCATCATCAAGTCCCCTCTCCTTGGTGAATACTGAAGAGAAGTATTCATTGAGAACCTCACTCACTTCCACAGCTTCCAGGCACATCCTCCCACCTTTGTCTTTAATCGGACCCACCTTTACTCTAGCCATCCTTCTGCTCTTCACGTATGAGAAAAAAGCCTTGGGATTCTCCTTAACCCTACTCGCCAAAGCTTTTTCATGTCCCCTTCTCGCTCTCCTCAGCCCCTTCTTAAGTTCCTTCCTTGCTACTCTATATTCCTCAGGAGCCCTGTCTGATCCTTGCTGCTTACACCTTATGTCTGCTGCCTTCTTCTTCCTAACTAGTTGCTCCACCTCTCTCGTCACCCACGATTCCTTCATCCTGCCATTCCTTCTCTACCTCACCAGGACAAATTTATCCCTAACTTCCTGCAAGAGATCCCTGAATATCGACCACATCTCCATAGTACATTTCCCTTCAAAAATGTCATCCCAATTTACACTCACAAGTTCTCTCCTATCCCTGTCCATGACAATGCTAAAGGTTATTGGGCAGTGGTTGTTGTCCCCCAACTGCTCGCCCACTGAGAGATCTGTCACCTGACCCAGTTCATTATCTAAAATTAGATCTAATATGGCATCCCCTCTAGTCGGCCTGTCAACATACTGTGACAGGAATCTGTCCTGGGCACACTTAACAAACTCCGCCCTGTCTAAACCTTTGGCACTAAGCAGTTGAAGTCTCCCATGATAATAACCCTGTTATTTTTGTATCTTTCCAAAATCTGCCTCCCAATCCGCTCCTTAGTATCCCTACTGCTACTGGGGGGCCTATAGATTACTCCCGGTAGAGTAACTGCTCCTTTCTTGTTCCTAACTTCCACCCATATTGACTGTAGAGAGGATCCTTCTACATTATCTACCCTTTCTGCAGCTGTAACAGTGTCCCTGACCAGTATTGCCACCCCTCCTCCTCTTCTCCCCACCTCCCTATCCCTTTTAAAACACTGAAAACCAGGAATATTCAATATCCATTCCTGCCCTGATGTCAGCCATGTCTCTGCAAAAGCCACAATATCATAGTCCCATGTACTTATCCAAGCTCTCAGTTCATCACCTTTATTCCTGATGTTTCTTGCGTTTAAGTAAATGCACTTTAGCTCATCTACCTTACTACTTCTATAGCCTGTACTCTGCTTCTCCTTCCTCAAAGCCTCTCTGCCTGTCAGATCTGACTTTTCCCCATCCCCTTCTTCCTCTGACCTACCCCTCTGTTCCCATCCCCCTTGCAAACTAGTCTAAACCTCCCAAACCACCCTAGCAAACCTGGCTGCAAGGATATTGGCCCCCCTCAGGTTCTGGTGTAACCCATTCTCTCTGTATAGGTCCCACCTTCCCCTGAAGAGATCCCAATGATCCAAAAATCTAAAACCCTCCCTCCTGCACCAACTTCTCAGCCACGCATTTATCTGCCATCTCCTCCTATTCCTACCTTCACTATCACGTGGCACTGGCAGCAATCCCGAGATCGCTACCCTCGAGGTCCTGTCCTTCAGCCTTCTGCCTAGCTCCCTAAGCTCACTTTTCAGGACCTTATCCCTCTTCCTACCTAAGTCATTAGTACCAACATGAACCACGACTTCTGGCTGTTCACCTTCCCGCTCAAGAATCCTGTGGACCTGATCAGAGACATCCTTAAATAGAGGAACAACATTAGCCATTCGACAGTCAGCTGGGACCTCACCCGTGGTCAAAGAGGACACAAAGATACTGGTCAAGGCCCCAGCAATTTCCTTTCTCGCCTCCCTCAGTAACCTGGGGTATACCCCATCGGGCCCCAGGGAGTTATCCACCTTAATACTGTTTAGGAGATCTAACACTACCTCCTCCTTGACCTCTAAATGCCCGAACATGTTTCCACCGTCAGTTCCAATTTCTGCATCTTGCATGTCCCTTTCCTGGGTAAATACTGAAGAGAAATACTCATTCAGAACCTCATCCACATCCTCTGCATCCAAACATAGATTCCCTTCTTCATCCTTAAGTGATCCTGCCCTTTCCCTCGTTATCCTCATATTCCTGACGTAGGTATAGAATGCCTTTGGATTCTCCTTAATCCTACTTGCTAAGGACTTTTCATGGCCCCTCCTGGCTTTCCTAATTCCTTTCTTTGGTTCATTTCTAGCTTCTCTATAGTCCTCACGTGCTCTGTCTGATCCTAACTTCCGAAGCTCAAAATAATTGTCCTTTTTCTTCTTGACTAAGTTCATCACTTCTCTGGACATCCAAGGTTCCCTTATGTTCCCATTCACATCCTTCCTTCCAATCGGGACACACCTATCCTGTACTCCGTGTATTTGATCCTGAAACACTTCCCACATGCTCGACATGGACTTGCCAGCAAAATGGTTTTCCCAGTTTACCTAGTTCCTGCCTTATGCCTTCATAATTAGCCCTGCTCCAATTTAAAACCCTCCCGCTCGCCCTTGTAGAAGATTGTAAAATCATGAGGGGAGTGGATAAGGTGGACGGTCACAGTCTTTTCCCAGGGGAGGGGAGTCTGAAACTAGAGGGCACAGGTTTAAGGTGAGGGGGGAAAGACGTAAAGGGGACCTGAGGGGCAACTTCTTCACCCAGAGGGTGGTGGCTGGAAGAAGTTTTGGAGGCAGGTACAATCGCTACATTTGGACAGGTCCATGGATGGGAAAGGTTGAGAGGGATATGGGCCAAACACAGGCAAATGGGACTAGCCCGGGTGGGCATCTTGGTCAGCACCGACCAGTTGGGCTGAAGGGCCTGTTTCTGTGCTGAACGACTCTTGTGGCTCTGTGACCTGATCAGCGGCTGGTGAAATTGAACCCAGAGCAGTGTGAGAGGTGCAGCAACGCCTGTAAATGGAAATGCAATGTCAGGATCTTGTTCCCTGCGGAACAATGAAGGGGCTCTGGAGCATCATCCACAACTCTCGCAGGACAAGTCAATAAGTTAGTGAAAAAAGGCAATAGGGCGTGTTTCCTTCATTAACCAAGACTTATCTTGGTGAAGTGTCTGTAACGGGGGTCTCCACAACACGTCTGCAACATAACGTCCCCACTCCTACAAAATGCTACAGAACGGATTGATTGTAACCCTTCGTCCAGGGGTGCAGAAGTAAGTGTGTAAATCTGGCCCCAGCTTGGGAGGCCGTGGAGGGGGAGAGGGAGAGGGCCGGTGCAGGCTGATCCTCCTGGTCCACTCCCCCACAGACGCTGCCCGACCCGCGGACGCTCCAGGCTCCCGCACCTGACGTCTCCTGTCTGCCGTGTGGGCTTTAAACACGGCCCAAGTCTGTCCCCTGCCGCCTGCTCCAGACTCCTGGGGAAACCGGATCGTGGGTGTAAGACGAGCAGGCCGTTCCTCACCAGTTACTTTATTTAACAGCAGCCCCGTCAGCAGTATTTCCACCCCCCCCCCATTTAAACTTTCTCCGGCGTCCTGAAGAGGACCTCCGAAAGGAAAGGTGCGGCGGGGAAGTTTTCCATTGTGTTTGGGGGTGGGGGGAGGGGGTGAGGGGGTGGGGTGGAGGGTGGGGGTGAGGGGGTGGGGAATGGGGTGAGGGGTGGGGGAGGGGGTGAGGGGGGTGGGGTGGGGGTGGGGGGGTTGGGGGAGGAGGGTGGGGGTGAGGGGGTTGGGGGTGGGGGATGGGGTGAGGGGGTGGGGGTGGGGGTGAAGGGGTTGGGGGAGCGGGTGGGGGATGGGGTGAGGGGTTGGGGGTGGGGAGAGGGGGTGGGGGATGGGGTGAGGGGGTGGGGTGGGGAGAGGGGGTGGGGGATGGGGTGAGGGGGGGTGGGGTGGGGGTGAGGGGGTTGGGGGATGGGGTGAGGGGGTGGGGTTGGGGTGGGGATGAGGAGGTTGGGGGTGGGGGATGGGGTGAGGGGGTGGGGTGGGGAGAGGGGGGTTGGGGGATGGGGTGAGGGGGGTGGGGGGTGGGGTGGGGGTGAGGGGGTTGGGGGATGGGGTGAGGGGGTGGGGTTGGGATGAGGGGGTTGGGGGTGGGGGATGGGGTGAGGGGGTGGAGGTAGGGGGAGGGGGTGCGGGAGGGGGGGAGACGGTGGGGAAAAGCTTGGTGCAGTGAGCTTCGAAAGAGGCGATGCTGTTTTGCCAGCGGAGACGCGGAGAGCCGGGGGTGAAGGTTGTGTGAAACCCTGAGGCAAGAACCGAGAGCACAGGCAGATTCTGCCGCGGAGTCTTGCACTAATGTCACTGCGTTTCTTCGTGTTTATTGTGTGGTGTAAGTTCAGTATAATGTTAAGGTCCCGCTGTAACGCCCGGGGCTGCTGCTTCATGCCCCGGGGACGTGTCCCGTCAACAATGACCCTGATGTTGATGAACTAACCCTCTCGCCTACAGATCACAGGCTTTGCAGACGTAGCGGGAGATGTAAACCAGGTAAACCCGCTGCTGGGGACAGGGCGCTCCACACTTCCAGCACCGTGGGGCGAGCTGGATCACGGATCCCAGCCGGTGGCCATCGCCGGTGGTCGCCGAGACGTTAATGTATGGGTCTGTGTTGTATTTAATCGGCGCAAACGGATCAGATATTGTACCAACGTAAGAGCGGCGATTCTATATATATCGGCGTGTGTGGCCATAAAAGGGAGGCGGCGAGGCAGCGCGCCGACAACCCCAGCCTCACGCTTGTTTTTGGTCAGCCCGAGCCCTGGCGCCCGGGGAAGCCACATCCTCCTCCGTTCGCCTTTCCCCACATATCGGTGAGTCTTTTCCCTTCTGCATTTCGCGAGAGGCGAGGAGGTCGGTGAGAGCTGCAGACAGCCCAAAGGGATGGTCAGAATTCCCCCTCCCTCCCTCCTTCCTCCCCCCTCCCTCCTTCCCCCTCCCTCCTTCCTCCCCCCTCCGTCCTTCCCTCCCTCCCTCCTTCCCTCCTTCCCCCTCCCTCCTTCCCTCCTCCCCCTCCCTCCTTCCCTCCTTCCCCCTCCCTCCTTCCTCCCCCTCCCTCCTTCCTCCCCCCTCCCTCCCTTCCCTCCCTCCCTCCTTCCCTCCTTCCCCCTCCCTCCCCCTCCCTCCCTCTCCTTCCCTCCCTCCCTCCCTCTCCTTCCCTCCCTCCCTCCCTCTCCTTCCCTCCCTCCTTCCTCCCCCTCCCTCCCTCCTTCCTCCCCCTCCCTCCTTCCCTCCTTCCTCCCCCTCCCTCCTTCCCTCCTTCCTCCCCCTCCCTCCTTCCCTCCCTCCCTCCTTCCCTCCTTCCCCCTCCCTCCCTCTCCTTCCCTCCCTCCCTCCCTCCCTCTCCTTCCCTCCCTCCCTCCCTCCCTCTCCTTCCCTCCCTCCTTCCTCCCCCTCCCTCCTTCCCTCCCTCCCTCCCCTCTCTCCCTCCCTCCCTCCATCCCTCCCTCCTTCCTTCTCTCCCTCCCTCCCTCTCTTCTTTCTCTCTCTCCTTCCCTCCCTCCCTCCCTCCCGAACGACCTGTCCTCAGCCGGGGCTCTCTCCGTGCGGAGGGTCCGCTCTGTTCTCCAGCCCCGTGGCCCCTGTTCCACCTGTTATCCGTTGAACTGGTTTCTCCCCCGCTCGGTGACACCTGAACCTGCCGCTCCCTCCGTGGCAAATGTCCATCGTGAAGCAGCTTTGATATCGGGGTGTGTGAGGAGCTGTCCCGCTGGAGTTCGTCCGGCGGCGCTCACAAGGCTCCTGTGAATTCCGAGCGCATGTCGGAGGTCGCTAAAAATAAGTCTTGAGACGCTCAAGCCGCTGCGCTGTGCCCATGAGAGGGGAACGGCCGCGCCGCCCCACCGGCGTCCGAGCCCCGCTCAGTCCCAGCCGCAGCGGACCGGGCTCCGGAGACGGTCAGTCCTGCAGCAGACCCGACCCGCAGTGACCCGGGTCCCCGCTTCTGGCTGCGGACACCGGGGCAGACATCTGGCAACATCTCCCTCCCTGAAGCCCACGTTACCAGCACCATCCCGGCACCCCTTACCGATGGTACAAAGGTGACCGACAGCTGTCCTACACGGCGGGAGGTGCGGGGGGTCCCTCGGAGACGCCGGATGGGAGGGAGCGCCCACCGGGCCGTCCGTGGTTCCCAGCAGAAAGCGCGCTGTGTGCTGAGCTGCTTCCACTTTGACTGCCCGACCACTGTCCGGGGCTTGGTGTCCGGGCTGGGGGCGCCGCCGGTGTCCGGGGTGGGACGGGACGCGCCGCCGGTGTCTGGGGTGGGACGGGACGCGCCGCTGGTGTCCGGGATGGGGGCGCCGGTGCCCGGGGTGGGGGCGCCGGTGTCCGGGGTGGGACGGGACGCGCCGCCGGTGTCTGGGGTGGGACGGGACGCGCCGCTGGTGTCCGGGATGGGGGCGCCGGTGTCCGGGATGGGGGCGCCGGTGCCCGGGGTGGGACGGGACGCGCCGCCGGTGTCTGGGGTGGGACGGGACGCGCCGCCGGTTTCTGGAGTGGGGGGTGTCCGGGACTGGGACCCACCGCCAGTGGGATTCCAGGGCCCGGTGTCACCCTGTCCCCACCGGCTGCCGACGGCACTGGAAATATTTGGGGCTTCACGCCCTTCCCGCCGCGTGTCAACCGGTGCAAACCCCTCCCCTCCCCTCGGTGGAAAACGCCCAGCTGGTCTCTCCCGCACAGACGCTGCCCGGCCCGCTGGGTACTGCTGCGCACTGATTTCAGGTTTCCCGCATTGTTGGGTTGGGTCCCACATGTCACCGCCCCTGGTCAGGAGAACAGAACCTGGCCCATCCCACTGCAGGAGCTGACCGGCACTGGGGAGGTCCAGCACAGAGGCAAGGGGATGTGGGGCACACGCGGGCAAATGGGTGGAGCTTAGGTGGGCAGCAGGGGTGAGTTGGGCCGAAGGGCCTGAATCCGTGGTGTCTGATTCAGACGGTGAGTCTGTGCCAACCTCCCACTTACACCAGCCCTCCACTGATCCCAGGTTGTTCTCCCCACATTCCCCTCAACTTTCCCAGACCCTACCCCCCACCTACAACTTCCCAGCAACTTACAGCAGCCAGTTCACCTCTCACCTGTCTTTGGGATGTGGGGGGAAACCGGAGCACCCGGGGAAAACCCCCGCGGTCACAGGGAGAGTGTGCTAACTCCACACAGACAGCGCCTGAGGTCGGGATCGAACCCTGGTCTCTGGAGTGGTGAGGCAGTGGCACTGCCCACTGAGCCACCGTGCTGAATGGTAATTGAACTGAAGACTAGTGGGTTGTGGCAGCATCTCCAAACGGGACCGTGCTTCACCACATCCGCCTGCCGCAATGGCCGCACCCTCTGTGGCGGCACTGATGCCACCCATTGCACTGGAGGCCATGCACAAAATGCAACAGACCCCCAGTAGCTCATTGCCGGGTGGGGGGTGGATATCTGGAACACCCTGTGGGAGCAGATGCTCTCACACACACCTGCACCAGCACCAACCACCCAGACTTCAAAGGGTAAGGACAAGGTGCTGTTACATGTGATGGTGCGCATGGGTATGATGGGCCGAAGGGCCTGTTTCTGTGCTGTCTGGCTCTACGGTCAGGGGCAGCAGAAGCTGAAGTCCCTTCACACCAACCTGACAGCCTTTTGTACCTGAACTGCCTTCAAAGACTTATTTTCACTTTTTCAAGATATGTTGTGAGATTTAAAGTCACAGAGTCAAGAGCACATAAACAGGCCCTTCGGCCCAACTCATCCCTGCTGACCACATTGTCTGTCTCAGCTCATCCCATTTGCCTGTGTTTGACCCACATCTCTCTCAAACTTTCCCTATCCATGGACCTGTCCAAATGTCTTTTAAACATGGTAGTTGTCCCCACCTCTACCACTTCCTCTGGCAGCTCGTTCCACACACCCACCACCGTCAGTGGGAAAAACCTGCCCCTCAGGTCCCCTTTAAATCTTTCCCCTCTCACCTTAAACCTGTGCCCTCTAGTTTTAGACTCCCCCACCCTGGGGAAACAACTGTGACCATCCACCTTATCCACGCCCCTCACGGTTTTATAAACTATAAGGTCACCCCTCTGCCGCCTCCACTCCAGGGAACGCAGTCCCAGCCTGTCCCGTCTCCCCTTGTAACTCCAGCCCTCCGGTCCTCGCAACATCCTCGTGAATCTTCTCTGTGCCCTCTCCGGTTTAATGTCACCCTTCCTATAGTGTGGTGACCAGAACTGCACACAACATCCTGAGTGTTGTCTCACCGATGACTTGTACAGCTGTAACGTGACGTCCCAACTCTTGTACTCAATGACCTGACCGATGAAGGCCAGCCTGCAAAGCACCTTCCCCACCCTGTCTACCTGTCACCCCTTTCAGGGAGCCATGTGCCAGTACCCCTGGGTCTCTCTGTCCTACAACACTCTCCAGGGCCCTAACATTCATAGTGTAAGTCCTGCCCTGGTATAACCGACCAAAATGCAACACCTCACACTCGTCCGAGTTAAATTCCATCCGCCATTCCTTGGCCTCAGTTGATCCAGATCCTGTTGTAACCTTAGACAACCTTCTCCACTGTCCACTACACCACCAACTTTGGTGTCATCCACATACTGACGAACCATGTTAACAATGTTCTCATCCAAATCGTCAATGACAGACAGCAGGGGACCCAGCACCGATCCCTGCGGCACACCACTGGTCACAGGCCTCCAGCCCGAGTAAGACCCTCCACTACCACCCTCTGCCTCCTTCCGCCAAGCCAACTTTGAATCTAAATGGCCAGCTCACCCTGGATCCTTCCAGACCAGCCTACCATGTGGGACCTTGTCAAAGGCTTTGCTAAAGTCCACGTAGACGTTGTCTACCGCCCTGCCCTCATCAGTCCTCTTTGCCGCCTCTTAAAAGTACTCAATCAAATCCGTGAGACACAATGTCCCACATGTCCTGACCTTCCCTAATCAGTCCCTGCCTTCCCAAATGCAGGTAGATCCTGTCCCTCAGAATCCCCTTCAGTAACTTTCCCACCACTGATGTTGGACTCATTTCATCTTAATATGCTTAAACATTGTATGTTCCAGTACATCACTCTTTGTTTCCCTTAATTTTTCAGCTGCCTCCACAGTAAATACAGACAAGAGATATTCATTTAACACCTCACCCATCTCCTGCAGCTCTGCTCAAATGATTTTACATAATTAAAAATAATTCATCTATTATAAATAAACTATGAGTCCAATTAGAAAAGCATTAAACTGTTATAGTTTAATTTAAGAAACATACAGTGGCATGCAAAAGTTTGGGCACCCCTGGTCAAAATTTCTGTTACCCTGAATAGCTAAGCGAGTAAAAGATGACCTGATTTCCAAAAGGCATAAAGTTAAAGATGACACATTTCTTTAATATTTCAAGCAAGATTACTTTTTTATTTCCATCTTTTACAGTTTCAAAATAACAAAAAAGGAAAAGGGCCCGAAACAAAAGTTTGGGCACCCTGCATGGTCAGTACTTAGTAACATCCCCTTTGGCAAGTATCATAGCTTGTAAACGCTTTCTGCAGCCAGCTAAGAGTCTTTCAATTCTTGTTTGGGGGATTTTCACCCATTCTTCCTTGCAAAAGACTTCTAGTTCTGAGAGATTCTTGGGCCGTTTTGCGTGCACTGCTCTTTTGAGGTCTATCCACAGATTTTCGATAATGTTTAGGTCAGGGGACTGTGAGGGCCATGGCAAAACCTTCAGCTTGTGCCCCTTGAGGTAGTCCATTGTGGATTTTGAGGTGTGTTTAGTATCGTTATCCTGTTGTAGAAGCCATCCTCTTTTCATCTTCAGCTTTTTTACAGACGGTGTGATGTTTGCTTCCAGAATTTGCTGGTATTTAATTGAATTCATTCTTCCCTCTACCAGTGAAATGTTCCCCGTGCCACTGGCTGTAACACAAGCCCAAAGCATGATCGATCCACCCCCGTGCTTAACAGTTGGAGAGGTGTTCTTTTCATGAAATTCTGCACCCTTTCTCTCCAAACATACCTTTGCTCATTGCGGCCAAAAAGTTCTATTTTAACTTCATCAGTCCACAGGACTTGTTTCCAAAATGCATCAGACTTGTTTAGATGTTCCTTTGCAAACTTCTGATGCTGAATTTTGTGGTTAGGACGCAGGAAACTTTGGAGAAAAAGGGTGCAGAATTTCATGAAAAGAACACCTCTCCAACTGTTAAGCACGGGGGTGGATCGATCTTGTTTTCGGCTTGTGTTGCAGCCAGGGACACGGGGAACATTTCACTGGTAGAGGGAAGAATGAATTCAATTAAATACCAGCAAATTCTTGAAGCAAACATCACACCGTCTGTAAAAAATCTGACGAAGAGAGGATGGCTTCTACAACAGGATAACGATCCTAACCACACCTCAAAGTCCACAATGGACTACCTCAAGGGGCACAAGCTGAAGGTTTTGCCATGGCCCTCACAGTCCCCCAACCTAAACATCATCGAAAATCTGTGGATAGACCTCAAAAGAGCAGTGCACGCAAGACGGCCCAAGAATCTCTCAGAACTAGAAGCCTTTTGCAAGGAAGAATGGGCGAAAATCCCCCAAACAAGAATTGAAAGACTCTTAGCTGGCTACAGAAAGCATTTACAAGCCGTGATACTTGCCAAAGGGCATGTTATTAAGTACTGACCATGCAGGGTGCCCAAACTTTTGCTTCGGGCCCTTTTCCTTTATTGTTATTTTGAAACTGTAAAAGATGGAAATAAATAAGTAATCTTGCTTAAAATATGAAAGAAATGTGTCATCTTTAACTTTATGCCTTTTGGAAATCAGGTCATCTTTTACTCGCTTAGCTATTCACGGCAACAGAAATTTTGACCAGGGGTGCCCAAACTTTTGCATGCCACTGTAACTAAGTGAAGTATACAAAAAGTCCTTCCCAGAACTTAGCTTCTGACGAAGGTTGCCAGTACCATCGGAGTGCATGTAGCCACCGCTTCCGTTGGCTGTCGCTGACCTAAAGCTGAGAGCTCGGACACAAAGCCACCTGACACTTCAGCTCAGTACTGTCCGGAAGAGCTGCTGAAGTCAGCGGTGTGTCCAGTGGCTGGGCTGCTGGGGTGAGATGTACTGGGACACTCCCACCTTGGGTGAGCAGTGCAGATCGACAAGAGGAGGTTCCAGGTGGTTGTGTTGTCTGTGGCCAAGTCGTACAGCCCGGCAGAGAGATTTGTGCAAATTCCTAATACGTCAGGCACAAGTATGTTCCTGAACCATCCTACCTGGGACTGCCTGCACTGCTCGTTCTCTGTAACTGTAACACTACAGTCTGCATTCTGTTCTTGCTTTTTCCCTTGTACTTCCTCGATGTACTGATGTTTTGGAGTGATCTGCCTGGATGGCATGCAGAACAAGCTTTTCACTGTATCTCGGTACATGTGACAATAAGAAACCAATCACCAGGTAGACCAGCTGAAGGCTGACCTGTTGTTTCTGCGGCTGTGGTGGTGACGGTGGTCCTGTGGAAGGTGGTCCTAATGGTGGTCCTGTGGACGGTGGTCCTGATGGTGGTCCGTCATAGAGTCGTGGAGTTATACACCATGGAAACAGGCCCTTCGGCCCAACATTCATAAATCAAAGTATTGAGTATAGGAGTTGGAATGTTTTGGTGAGGTTGCGTAAGTCATTGGTGAGACCAAATTTAGAATATTGTGTGCAGTTCTGGTCGCCGAACTACAGGAAGGATGTCAGTAAGATTGAAAGAGTGCAGAGGAGATTTACAAGAATGTTGCCGGGTCTTAAGGAGTTGAGTTACAGGGAAAGACTGAGCATGTTAGGACTTTATTCCTTGGAGCGGAGCTGAATGAGGGGAGATATGATAGAGGTTTATAAAATGATGAGGGGCACAGACAGAGTTAATGCAAGTAGGCTCTTTCCACCTAGATTAGGAGAGAAAAGTACGAGAGGACATGGCTTTAGGGTGAAAGGGGAAAGATTTAGGGGGAACATTAGAGGGAACTTCTTCAATCAGAGAGTGGTGGGAGTGTGGAACGGGCTGCCATCTGATGTGGTAAATGCGGGCTTGCTCTTAACTCTTAAGAGTAAATTGGATAGATACATGGACGAGAGAGGTCTGGAGGGGTATGGGCTGGGGGCAGATAAATGGGACTAGCAGAATAATGTTTTGGCACAGACTAGAAGGGCCGAATGGCCTGTTTTCTGTGCTGTATGGTTCTATGGTTCTATGGTCCATGCCGACCAAGGTGCCCAACTAAGCCGGTCCCATTTGCCTGTGTTTGGCCCATATCCCTCTAAACCTTTCCATCCATGGACCAGTCCAAATGTCCCTTAAATGCTGTAGTTGTATCCACCTCTACCACTTCCTCTGGCAGTTCGTTCCACACACCCACCACCCTCTGTGTGAAGAGGTTGTCCCTCAGGTCCCTTTTAAATCTTTCCCCTCTCACCTTAAACCTGTGGCCTCTGGTTTTAGACTCCCCTCCCCTGGGGAAACGACTGTGACCATCCACCTTATCCACGCCCCTCATGATTTTTTAAACCTGGATAATGTCACCCCTCAGCCTCCTTCACTCCAAGGAGAACAGTCCCGGCCGTTCCAGTCTCTCCTGATAACTGCAGCCCTCCAGTCCCAGTAACATCCTCATGAATCTTTTTTCACCCTCCTCAGTTTAATGACATATTAATTCTAACGACATATTAAACTTTGCTCTGGCAGTAATGCTTGCAGTTCTTCTGCCTTGGCTCTGATAGTCATGGAGTCCTGGTTACATCCACGTAAATCTTTTCTGCCCCTCTGCAGTTTAGTGACATCCTTCCCACAGCAGGGTGACCAGAACTGTACGCAGTGCTCTAAACGTGGCCTCACCAACACCTTGTACAGCAGTAACGTGACGTCCCTACTCCTGTACTCAATATCGTGACCGATGAAGGCCAGTGTGCCAAATGCCTTCTTCACCACCCTGTCTACCTGTGTCGCCACTTTCAGGGAATCACCTACCTCGGTCCACTACCCCAGTCGATCAACATCCCAATGCATCAGTGGTGTACCAGACCTGCACCACTCCCACAGGAAGATTCTGACAACTTGCACTCAAGGTTACAACCGGCCACACACAAGGCAGGAGGGTGGAGACTTGCTTCATCAGCTTGGTCGGGAAAAGGCCTTTGACAGAATATTATACAGGCACTTGATGGATGTACCATCCAAAGTGTGAATGGTGAGGGAATCCGCAAGTGCGTACACCTACTCTCTGCCGATGGAAACAACACAGTTCCCATTAATTATTGTCAAATGCAAACATGGAATTAGATGAGCTTGCCCTCTCAACTCTGTCTCTGCTTTGTTCAAGCCTTTGCTAGATCCATCAGGAAGGAGACAGCCAGAGGAGGGCAGTCATTCCACACGGCAGAGGTAGAGTCATAGAGTTATACAGCGCGGAATCAGGCCCTTCAGCCCAACTCATCCATGCCGACCAAGACGTCTACTTGAGCCAGTCCCATTTGCCCACACTTGGCCCCATATCCCTCTAAACCTATCTTCCCTATCCATGAACCTGTCCATAGTTATTTAAAACATTGTCATTGTACCCACCTCTACCACTTCCTCTGGCAGCTTGTTCCACACACCCACCACCCTCTCTGTGAAGAAGCTGCCCCTCAGGTCCCCTTCAAGTCTTTCGCCTTTCACCTTAAACCTGTGCCCTCTAGTTTAAAACGTCATAACTCTGGGGAAAAGACCAGCACTATCCACCTTATCTATGCTTCTCTTAATCTTATAAACCTCTATAAGGTCACCCCTCCAAAGCTACAAGGAAATCCAGCCCATCCAGTTTCTCCTTCTAACTCAAGCCCTCCAGTCCCGGTAACATCCTCGTGAATCTTCTCTGACCTTTTCCAGTTTAATGACATCCTTCCTAAAGGTGGGTTACAGAGCTGCACGCAACACTCCGTGCAATCCCACCAATGTCTTGTACAGCTGTGACGTGACCTCCCAGGCCAGGTAATCAGAGGAACACTTTCCTCCATGTGATAACGTTGCCTCTCTCTGCTCCAGCCCACTGCAGGCCCACACATCAGTGGCCAGGACATTTACCTGTACCTGCGGATGTGGGGAATGTGTTTGGGTGAGTGGAGCTGGGCATCCACCACAGACTGGGTGAGCAGATCGCCGAGGTGAAGCAGAAACTGGGGTTGCGGACACAGTGCTGGTGGGAAGGAACCTGACGGTTAACGACATGGTGATCAGAGTTGTTGTGTGTGGCCCAGCCTTGTCCTGCCCCCTAGGGATCACCCCAGCCCCTTTAATGAATTGTGTGCACAAGTTTTTTTGCAAAAATAAACAATGTTCATAATAAAAGATATATTAAAAAGGACAAACACAGTGCAAAGCTCTTTACATTCTGAGTCTCATTTGGTCATTACATTCAGTAGTGTTTGCACATCTTTTTGTACGTAGCATTGTTGCCCCTCATGTTCGCAGAGATCCCCAGCCAGGCACTGCCAGTTATCCACTCTAACTGACAGCAATAACTGGGTCAGAGGCATCCACCTTGGCCTCGCTGATCTTGGTCCTGATCAGTCTTTTTCCCAGGGAAAGGGCACAGGTTCAAGGCCAGAAGGGAAAGATTTAAAAGGGACCCAAGGGGCAATTTTTCGTGCAGAGGGTGGTCCGTATGTGGAACGAGCTGCCAGAGGAAGTGGTTGAGGCAGGTACAACAACAACATTAACAACTTGGACAGGTACGTGGATAGGAAAGGCTTAGAGGGATATGGGCCAAACGTGGGCAAATGGGACTGGCTTAGATGGGCATCTTGGTCAGCATGGACCAGTTGGGCCGAAGGGCCTGTTTCCATTGTGTGACTCTGTGACTCTACTCAGAACTTACAGGACATGGGACCCTGGGATAAGTCCCTGCCGGTTGCCCACAGTTCTGCAGAGACCAGAGTCACAATGACCTCGGCAGCAATCAATTGGCACAGAAAATATTAAAGTCTATGTTTTCATTTTCATTTGGGTGATTCTCGTCATTTCCCACCCCCCAAGAAAGGAAAATGTGAGATACTCTAGAGTTTTTAAAAAACTCTTTTGTTCTGATGCTGATGAATCTGGGGGCAGGGGACCCATGTACCTGAAGGAATTCTGTTAAAAACATGCACTGGAGACAAGCAGCGTAAGTAAGAATTTTCAGTGAAGGAAATAAATACATTTGCCCAAATTAATTAGTATAAAATGTTAATTCAATTGCAACTTGTGTGTGACTGTGGTGGGTTTAGAAACAATGACCTGATATAATTCAGATAATGATCTGCAGCTGGGTAGATTGGATAAATTGACTTGTCAAATTAATTGAACATAGGTGTGTGTAAGGAGGCAGTGTATTTGTGGTAGGGCAGAGCCTACTAGCACTTGGAAACATTTGACCTCTGAGATGGAGATGTCTTTAGTGTGTGGCTTTGTTTAGAACCAATGCTTGTGAGGAAGGTGTTACCCATGAGAGGAAGACCTGAGACCTTATAGGTTAATCATGGAGGATCATCCAATGGGTGAGTTGATGTTTGGCTATTCTATGCTGCTGACTTTGATTGGATTTTGGATGCTAGTTAATTGGAGGTACAAGTTAGCCCTGTGAGAGGTTTTGGAGCAGTATGTGAGACTTTAATCAACTGATGCTGATCCTGAAACTTGAGACTAGCCTCTTGCAGGTAAGTTCAATTGACACTTGCATTGCCTTCAAGTAGTTGAGTACTAATGGTGTGGACTGGAGGTGGGTGTTGTGGAAGAGTTCTGGCATTTGGTGAATCTCCTGGCCACTTTAAACCTGCAGACACACTGAGAAAAGAGTTACTATGACTACAGAAATAGGGTTGATGGGTTGGGCATGAACCATTGGCAGTCTGCCCTCCCCTGGCTGTGAATTTGCTTCCAAGGAGCTGGTGGGGCAAGGTGCTGCCTGTGCCAACTCTACTGGAGGCTGCACTCTCTCCCCATTAAATAACCTGTCCTCCTTATGTCACTCCTCTCCCTGTAGAGGACACGAATGATTCCCTTTGGCCCATTGAACACTTCCTGCTCCCCTATAAACTGAAACTTGGTGCTCTTCCTCTGCCTGTATTTACAAACTGCTCTTGGGCTGTTTCTGTCTAAACACAACAGTTTTAAGATGCAGTTTCTTTACAAAGAAGCTGCCACTGTACTGATGCCTTCTGAATGTTTTTTCAACTACTTGTTGGACTCCATCACCAGCTCCTTCCATCCCCCTTACCAGAATGTTTATAACAAACACTTATCTGAACTGCTGAGACTGTCTTGCTTTTTAAAATAAGAATTTGTGCAAGTCAGGGAAGACAAAATGCAGCAGGTGATCCCTGAACCCAGTGAAGAAATGCCTCTTGGAGGTGACTTGGATTCCCACAAGTGGTCAAGTTGTGGCTTTGAAGAAAGTGACAATTGATGGCACAGCCTTTCATTTCCAAGGGGTGGTGACAAGCTCCAAAGGAAGTTGATGCAGATGGTAATTGGTTTGTTATTGTCACGTGCCCTGTGATAGGGTGAACAGCTTTTGTGTGTCATCTGGACAGATCATTTCAAAACATAAGTATGTTGAGGTAGTACAAAGGCAAAAGCAATAACGATGCAGAAGGTGAGATTGGTGAAACCCCTCCACTGTCATGTAACTGGATGAGCCTCTCGCATGTTCTCACATCTAACACCTTCTCCATATAGCCCTGTATCTCAGGGAACCTGCACTTGTCCAAGCTACACCTGTCCCTGTGAGATACGGGGAATGTTCCTTGTTTCAGTCTCGCTCTGGTTCCCTCTGCTATCTTCTCCCAGTACGCTGATGCTACGAGGGCTCCCTCCTGCTCGCCGACACAACTGAAATGTCTTGTTAACCGGGCTGCCGATTTCACTTTCACCTGGTCCATCTCTAACTCTTCACTTTCCCCTCTGCCTCAGGATAGATGAGGGACCAGTGTCCACCACATGTCAATGGACTCCCACAGCTGCTGGGATGTTGCTGCTTCCTGTAAGGTCTCCATTCCCTCGGCTCCCCAGCTCTGTCCTACGTGCTCCAGTGAGCTCACCTTCTGCAGTGCTTTTGATGTCTTCCTTTTTTTCCTAAGTCCTGGCTTCCCTCCACCATAATATTCAGGCCTCATATCTGTCCCACTTCCCACTCATCTGCCCTCTCCCCTGCCAACCAGAGTGAGGGTAAGATCCCTGAGTCCTCGCCCTTCATCCCGCCAGCCTCCACCTTCAATGGATCATCCTCCACAATTCCCGATGCCTACAAGGTCTCCGCTTCCCTGTCAGACTCTTGCACGAACTGTTCTTTCTGGAACGCCCTGATCCACTCTTGCATCTCCATGTTGAGAATCCTTCCCACACAGCTGCAGGAGATGATATCTGCTCTTTCCCTCCTCCCTCCCTTCCTGACAGAGCAGGGAATGACTTGCACTTTGTCCAATTTGGTGTCCTGCCTTTGCTGCTCATGGTGTGATCTCCTCAGTGCTGAGGCAACTGGATGCAGATCAGGAGTTGCTTTGTGTAACGCCTCTCCAGTGTGACCCTGAGCTTCTGGTTACCTGTCACCTCGATACTGTCCAATCCTGTCTTTGGCCTTCTACGTTGTTCCAACAAAGTCTAATGTAAGCTTGAGGGGAAAAACTCATCTTGCAACTCTCACATTAGTCTAGTCGCATCTGAGTTTATTGTCATGTGCACAGGTACAGTTTAAAAAAAACTTGCAGCAGCATCACAGGCATGTGGGTACAGACAACATGCAGAACATAAATTGTACATAGATTATACAAGACAGTGAAGAGGGGAAAAAAGGCAGTCAGATAGAAATTCCATGGCAGTGCAAGAGGTGGTCTGTAGTGTTCTGTTGCTGAGGTAGGGTCAGGGTTGTGCCGGTTGGTTCAAGAACTGGTTGTAGGAAAGTAGCTGTTTCTGAACCTGGTGGTGTGGGACTTCAGGGTTCAATGCCAAATTCGAATTTCAGAAA
The DNA here is from genome assembly GCF_009764475.1 of Pristis pectinata. Classification (NCBI taxonomy): domain Eukaryota; kingdom Metazoa; phylum Chordata; class Chondrichthyes; order Rhinopristiformes; family Pristidae; genus Pristis; species Pristis pectinata. Next base: position 1,516,132 of record NC_067414.1, read on the forward strand.
GCTCGCTCTTGCAAATGTTTCCTTTTCTCCCTCAACTGGTGTTTCTGATTTCATCCACCTCCCTACACCTAACTTCACCACCTGTTACTTGTGTCGTTTGATCTCCCCTGGTCCCACCCAGTGATTAACCTCCCTCTTGTTCTTTCTAACCCTCGCCCCTCCCTGCAAATTAAAACTCTTGTTTGTATTTCTTCCAGGTCTGAAAGATCATCAACCTGAACACATAACATTGTTTCTCTCTGCACAGATGCCATTCCATTCACTGAATGATTCCTACACCTGTTTGTATTGAAGGTTTAGAACCATGTACCCAAGGAACATTTGATACCATGTCATCCAGAACAATGTTTTGTGTGCGAGTGAGGGAAAATTGATTCTGAATCAACAACAGATGGAAGGGATATTTGTTGCAAATATTGCATTCAGTTACAAAGAATCTTGTGAATTTTAGTTGTACATAAACTTATATAAAAACAAAGGAAAACATCTAGACTCTTCAGATTTTTCATGTTTTGTTTTCCCCCACATTTATTCCACACCCCAATGAAGCAGAAAGGTAATGGAATTGGATTCCCACTCTTCACAGCTTGTCACAAGTGAAGAACGGTACTGATTGTGCCTGTTCAACTGAAATGTTATAAACTTAGTATTTCGAGTTGCTTCCCTTTGAGTTCTATTTTTCTGTTCCACTTTCCTTTCACAGTTCAGCTACTCCTCTTCCTTGTGCTAAATTTCATTCCATAAATTGCCACTGAAATTCCTTGAAGGTGTTCTGGGTCACAGAGAATCCTGCAGTTTTTTAAATTGTACCCAAGCACTTGCACTCTCAGGTTCTTGTGGAAACTGAGTTGGAGGAGGCTGCATCTGGCACTGTGTTCAAAGGACTAATTCCTTGAGTTTAATGGTTTGTTTCAATTAACAACATGAAACAAATGTTGAAAGATAAATTATAATGCATCTGGTACTTGTATCAGAGTTGTTCTAACTTGACATTTTCAATATCTTAATTGGAATATTTATGGTTTTCCTTTAGGTTTGGTTAAAGACATCTGGTCACCATGGCAACAAAGATATTGCCATTTTACCAAAAGAGGCATAAGCATTACGACTACAACTACCGCAGCTCTGACCGCAAAAGCCTTGTCAAGCGGTACACCAGTAAAAGCAGCTCGACCAAAAGGTGAGGAGCAGTGGGCTGTTCCCCTCCTGGATGGGACAGTCGTGTACAGCGTTGGTTAGTTCTGGGACAGCTGACTGATCTTACAAAGTTATTGTCCACAGATTATTCATCTGGCAACAGACCCTTTGGCCCACAATGTCTGTGCTGTCCAGCATGCCAGATTCAAACTAAACCCTTCTGCCTGTCTGTGATCCCTTTCCCTCCATGACCTGCATATTCCTGTCTGTCTAAATGCCTCTTAGATCTCACTGTTGTCTGCATCCACCACCACCACCCCTGGCAGCATGTTTCAGGCACCCACCACTCTGTAGTTGGAAAAATAAAACCTGGCCCACACATCTCCTGTAAATGTTCCCTTTCTCACCTTAAATGCATGCCCTCTAGTATCTGACATTTCTACCCTGGGGGAAACAGATTCTGACTGACCCTAACTATGCCTCTAATTTTATAAACTTCTGTCGGGTCTCTCTAATTTTCTAACACTAACTCCTGAGCCTATTAAGCCTGTTATAATCTACACTGCAACAACTTCCTCTTCCCTTGACTGAAGTTTGAGATTTTTACTTTTTCCAATAACTTGCCTGTCTGTATTTAATTCTCTACATTCTCCAGTATTTCAAGTCAAGAAAACCAACTAACAAATTTGATTTCAACAGCACAAGATTGTCATTCCCATAACAATGCTTAATTCCTAATCTCCAGGTTTGTAATTGTGTATTAAAGTTGTCTGGTTGAAATGCTTGAAGCAAGTGTGCAGACAAATAATACTGCAATATAATGTGTGTGCACAGAATCAGGTGGTCAAGGTCCCATGGACATTCCTGGGAATTCTGAGGTTGATACTAATGTAAATATGAAACTGCTCTTTACACATTATTCACTTAAACTGCCATGAGATTTACATGTGTTCCAAATAAGGAATAAAACCAAGACTTGTTTGTTTTTCCTCAGGAAGAAGGAATAATGGATACCATAGAACCATACAGCACAAAACAGGCCCTTTGGCCCACCATGTTGTGCCATCCATCAAACCACCCTCACACTATCTAACCCTTTCCTCCCGCATATCCCTCTCTCACATTCCTCCATGTGCCCGTCCAACAAACTCTTGAACCTGTTCCAATTGGTAGAATGTTATTTGTGGGATGTCAACAATAGAATCTGGACCAGGTCTATCTATTTCTCAGTATGTTATCAGTAACTTGGATGTAAGAATAGAGCATCGTGTATCCCAGTTTGCTGACTAAATGGTTATGTGCCATCTCGAACAGGAGCAGAAAATGTGAAAGCACAATCAAAGCTGAGGGGTGACCTGTGGAGGTGTATAAACCATGAGGGGTGGGGAAAGGATGAATGGTCAGTCTTTCTCCCAGGGTAGGGGAGTCCAAAACTAGAGGGCACGGGTATAAGGTGACATGGGAGAGATCTAAAAGGGATCTGAGGGGCAACTTTTTCACAGGGTGGTGAATATGTGGAATGAGCTGTCAGAGGAAGTGGTAGAGGTGGGGACAATTAAGATATCCAAAAGACACTGACAAGTACGTGAATAAGAGTTTTAGAGGGACACGAGACTGCAGGTGCTGGAGCCCTGAGCAACAAACTATCTTCTGAAGGAGCTCAGCAGGTTGAGCAGCATCTGTGGGAGGAGTGGAGTTGTCAATGTTTCGACCTGAAGAGTTGACAATTCCTTCCATCCCACAGATGCTGCTCAACCTGCTGAGTTCCTCCAGCAGATTTTGTTGCTCAAGGTCTGGAGGGATATGGGCCAAACACTGGCAAATGGGACTAGCTCAGGTAGGCACCTTGGTTGGCATGTATGAGTTGGGCAGAAGGGCCTTGTAAAAAGTTGGGTAGAGTTCTGGGTCCAACAATGCAGGAAGGGTCAAGGGCAGGCACAGAAAAGTCAATGAGATGTTGATATTCATTCCAAGGCCAGTGGAGTGACAAGTGTAGAAGTTGTCCCAACTCTGGATTGGCCCCACCTCCTGTAGTCTTCAGTCCTGAATGCCAGACCTTGAAGGATGTATTGAGTGGAGTGCAAAATCCTCAATGATACTGGGACCAGTGGGGTTGCATCATGAATGTGTTGTATAGACTGATGTTGCTGCTTAATCCTCTGGATTCAAAGATTGAAGTGAGATGCAAGATGATTTGAACATTTGAGGAGGTGCTTATAAAAGGAAACAGTTTGCTCTACTGGAGTTCAGAACACATTAAAGTTTCAGTAAGGGAATTTTGGGGGTGAGATCAGAAGGTATTTGAAAGCAGAGCTCAGTGTAACTTGAGACCACTCTTTCCCAAAATGTTGATGATTCATTGAAATATTTAGGAAGTGGTTGGGGCAGGTATATTAACAACATTTAAAAGACACTTGGGCAGGTCCATGGATAGGAAGGGTTGAGAGGGATATGGGTCCAGCTTAGTTGGGGATCTTGGTCGGCATGCTCTGGTTGGGCTGAAGGGCCTGTTTCTGTGCTGTGTACTGACCTTGCAGCAACACCTCTCTTTCATGTCTACCCACATCACATCACATCTCCTGTCCAAGCACATCTGATGTCTTCCTCATCTAGATATTTTTAGTTATTTATTAGTCACATGTACATCAAAACACAGTGAAATGCATCTCTTGTGTAGAGTGTTCTGGGGGCAGCCTGCAAGTGTTGCCATGCTTCTGGTGCCAACATAGCATGCCCACAACTTCCTAACCTGTACATCTTTGGAATGTGGGAGAAAACCAGAGCACCTGGAGGAAACCCACAGGGAGAACGTACAAACTCCTTAAAGACAGCAGTGGAATTGAATCCAGGTCACTGGCACTGTAATAACATTACACTAACTGCTACACTGCTGTGTGTTTTTACACTCATTCCTGGGCCTTCTCTCACTCTCCTTACAGCAGGAAGGGCACAGTACCCCAGGGACAGGCAGGTACATCTCCAACCAGGTAGGTGGCCCCTGCAGATTCTCTGGTGTCTGTGTGCACTGGGCCTGGAAAATAGAAGTCTTGTGCAGTGTGGTTACATCCACTTGCCTTGTACACAGCAAGTGTTCATCTGTACTAAATGAGTGAAGAGTAAAACAAAAATGGAATATTTCCCCTTCATTATTCCAATTCGTTTCTTTAATCTCCCATGGAGTCTTTACCTGCTGTTGGAAGGTGCAGTGGGAGAGCAATGCTGACTTTGGGGTCAGTTACCCCAAGGGAGTGCATTGATGCATCTTGAGGTGGATGTCCCACAGCTCAGTGGTGAGGGAGATGTGGATGGGTGCAGTTGTGGGACCTGCCCAGCTCTCCCTGCATAATATACCTTCATATTGTCAAAGAACAGCATACTAAAGCAAAGTCTAGGTCAAGTTTATTGTCATCTGCACAAGTCTACAGGTGCAATGAAAAACTTACTTCCAGCAGCATCGGACACAAGAGGCAGTGATTAGGGTTGTGTTGGCTGATTCAAGAACTGAGTGGTTGAAGGGAAGTAGCTGTTCCTGAACCTGGTGGTGTGGGACTTTAGGCTTCTGTACCGCCTGCCCAATGGTGGCTGTGAGAAGATGGCAAAGCCCAGATGGTGGGGATCTTTGGATGTTGTCGTCTTGACCTAGGTTCAATCCTGACCTCTGCTGTCTGCATGGAGTTTACATGTTCTCCCTGTGACCACATGGGTTACCCCCAGGTGCTCCAGTTTCCTCCCATGTCCCCAAAGATGTGAGTTTGGCAGGTTAATGGGACATTATAAACTGTCCCCAGTGTGTGGGTGAGGGGAAGAATCTGGGAGTTGATGGGAATTTGGGGAAAGTGAAACGGGATTAATGCAGGGTTAGTGTGAATGGGTGATTGATGGTCAGCACAGACTCAATGGGCAGAAGGGCCTGCTGTATGTCTATGACTCTTCAACTCCAGTAATGATTAGGCAACCCAAATGTGGCACATGCTTGCAGGCCCTTACTGTGGCCATGTACTGTGAATGTGACCATAAGGTATAGGAGCAGAATTAAGCCATTCAGCCCATCGTGTCTGCTCTGCCATTTGATCATGGCTGGTTTTTTTTCTTTTCCTTCCCCTCCCCCACCCCCGCCCCCTCCAAAACCCCATTCTCCCACCTCCCCTTGCCAGTCAAGAACCTGTTAACCTCTGCCTCCACAGCCCTCTGGCAGTGAATTCCAAGTCCTGCAGATTCCCTGCCTTGGTAACTCTACCTGTCCCTGCCTTTTGTATCATCTACAAACTGTTACTATGATAGGATGGTGGTTCACAGTCCCACAGTGCTCAGCAACTGGTTGCCATGATGAAGTGGGACGGGGCTGTGAAAGTCATGTGGTGGGGTGATCCAGTCAGACATATCAGATGTTCCTGGCTACAGGACACCACGGTCCTGCTGCTGTTGCAGTTTGTCCTGCATCTCTGCTGAGGTTGCTGCTGGAATTACCAGAGGCTTTCAGCTGATCCTTGCACCCGTGTTCAGCTTGAAGCTTCTTTGAAATCCCTCAGTCGACAGCCTTCCAATTCCTCAGGCACATCTCATGGGCTCCACTTACATAAATCAAAATGTAAAGCAAATCCAAACATTCCTCTAATTGGTACAATCCTCCAGCAGTTTGCAAATGATTTGTGAGCTTTTTAAAAATAATTGACTCCCTCATCTGCTTTTAATTGGGGAAAAATGTCCAATTTTGAACATTAAAGGTGTGAATTGCAATGATAACATCTGATTTGGGGGTTTTGATCACTTCATGTTGTTCGCACTTGGAGTCATGGTGTCACACAGCAGGGAAATGGGCCATTGACACTGACATGTCCATGCCTGCCATCTATACCAATTCTGTTTACCCACACTTGCTCTGTTTCTTCAGTGAATCAAGTGCTAGTGTTGTGTAAGATCAACTTGGGTAAAGTCAGCTGAATCCATTGGTCTAACTATAACTCTGTAAGTCAGCCTTTAATGTTTTGTATGCAAGGCCTTTTAAGAGGAATCAAGTGGAAGAGGTCCTGTAATCTCCATCTCCAGGATACCTCAGTTAACTTAGAAACAAAGGACTGCAGATGCTGGAATCTAGATGGAAAAACACGATGATGCCGGAGGAACTCAGCAGGCCGTGGAGAAGAGGCAGTCAATGTTTCGGGTCAGGACCCTTCAGGACTGAAGATGGGAAAAGGGGAAGCCCAATATATAGGAGGGAAAAGCAGAGCAGTGATAGGTGGACAAAAGAGGGGAGGTGGGGTGGGCACAGGGTGATAGGTAGATGCAGGTAAGAGATGGTGATGGGCAGGTGCAGGGGAGGAGGGGAGAGCAGATCCACTGGGGGATGGGTCAAAGGTAAGGAGGGGGGGGAAAGGGGGTAGAAAAGAGTCTAGGAAAGAAACATGGTTGGGGGGGGGGCAGTTGCTGAGGGGATTACTGGAAGTGGGAGATTCAATGTTCATGCTGTCAGGCTGCAAGGTTCCAAGACGGAAAATGAGGGGCTGTTCCTCCAGTTTGCACTTGGAATTCTCCTGGCAGTGGAGAAGGCTGAGGACTGACATCTCAGCGATAGTGTGGGAGGGGGAGATGCAGATCGCGGTTACAGATGGAGCGCAGGTGTACTGTTTCTCAGAACACCTGAACGGGACCAAGCAAGTGACTCCTGGATAATTGAGCTGGGGGAAAAGATATTGTTTAAATATGACCGGTAATGTGCTACTTAACACATCAACCAGTCCATTCAGAGGATCCAGGGTCAAGTAAAACAGTAGAGAATGTGTAGTGGAGTTGGCTTTGTCACAAAGCCAAGGGCCCAAAGGAAAGGCTGCCAGGAGGTGAACAGTAAGGATCAACAGTCATCAGGGCTGTGACCAAGGTTATTCACTGTTTGGCATTTGGAAGTGGTGAGGAATGAATCTATGTTGAGGAATACTGCAAAGGTGGGCATATATTATGGGATGTAAGTGAATTCTGGCACAGGTATGTGCCAGCTGTTACATTCCTCAAGAATAAGGGACTTGTTTATGACTTTACTAAAATGGAGAACAGCTCTGGGACCTTGGAAACAAATCAGGAAAAGAAGTGAGGTCTTAAAACCAGAACACAAACTCACCACACGCTGATGGAACAGAAGTTCCCAGCTATCCACTATATCAATGCTGCTTGTAATTTTGTCCACCTTTCATCATGCCTACCCTCCCTCATAATTTTTTTTCCACTCCTCACTCACCACCTCACCCACCCCCCCCCCCCCCCCCCCTCCCCAATAGCCTCCACTGTTCACACACTTGGTTACACAGAACGTTACAGCACAATACAGGCCCTTCAGCCCATGATGTTGTGCTGACATTTTATCCTGCTCTAAGATCTATCTAACCCTTCCCTCCCACACAGCTCTCCATTTCTCTATCATTCATGTATCTAAGAGTGTCTTCAATGTCCCTAATGTATCTGCCCCCACAACCTCTGCTGGTAGTGCGTTCCACGCATCCACCACTCTGTATAAAAAAAAAACTTACCGCTGACATCCCCCATATATCTTCCTCCAATCACCTTAAAATTATGCCCCCTCGTGTTAGCCATTTTTGCCCTGAGGAAAAAGTCTCTGACTGTCCACTCGTTCTATGCCTCTTATCTTGTGCACCTCTATCAGCAGCTCTCATCATCCTCCGCTACAAAGAGAAAAGCCCTAGCTCGCTCAACCTATCCTCATGAGACATGCTCTCCAATCCAGGCAGCATCCTGGTAAATCTCCTCTGCACCCCCTCTAAAACTTCCACATCCTTCCTATAATGAGGTGACCAGAACTGAACACATTACTCCAAGTGTGTTACCTTGTGGCACTTGAACTCAATACTCCAACTAATGAAGGCCAACACATCATACGCCTTCTTAACAACCCTATTGATCTGCATTGCAACCTTGAGGGATCTATGGATGTGGACCCCAAGATCCCTCTGTTCCTCCACACTGCTAAGAGTCCTGCCATTAACCTTGTATTCTGCCTTCAAATTCAATCTCCTGAAGTGTATCATGTCACACTTTTCTGGGTTGAACACCATCTGCCACTTCTCAGCCCAGCTCTGTATTCTATCAATATCCTGTTGTAACCTACAGCAACCTTCTACACTATCCACAACACCACCAACCTTTGTATCATCAGCAAACTTACTAACCCACCCTTCCACATCCTCATCCAAGTCATTTATAAAAATCACGGAGCAGGGGTCCCAGAACAGATCCCTGTGGAACACCACTGGTAACCGACCTCCAGGCAGAATACACTCCATCTACTACCACCCTCTGTCTTCTATAGGTGAGCCAATTCTGAATCCACACAGCCAAGTTTCCCTGGATCCCATGCCTCTGGACTTTCTAAATGAGCCTTCCATGAGGAACTTTATCAAACGCCTTCCTAAAATCCATGTACACCACATCCACTGCTCTACCTTCACCAATGTGCTTTGTCACATCCTCAAAGAATTCATTCGGGCTCGTGAGGCATGACCTGCCCCTCACAAAGCTATGCTGACTGTCCATAATCGGTGACCATAACATGATAAGTTTTTATCTGCAATTGGAGAGGGAAAAGGGCAAATCAGAAGGGTCAATTTTGCAGTTGAACAAAGGAGACTATGGAGCCATGAGGGAGGAGCTGGCTAAAGTTGACTGGGCGGCATCCTAGCAGAATTGTCAGTGGAAGAACAATGGCAGGTATTCCTGGGAATAATGCACAAGGTGCAGGATCAGTTTATTCCCCAGAGAAGGAAAGACTCAAAGAGGGGAAAGGGGCCACCGTGGCTGACAAAGGAAGTCGGAGATAGCATTGTGTTAAAAAGGAAGAAGTATGGCAGAGCCAAGCTGAGTGGGAAGATAGAAGATTGGGAAATTTTTAAGGTGCAGCAGAATTTATCTAAAAAGATAATTCGGGAAGAAAAAATGAGGTACAAAGGCAAGCTAGCCAGGAATATTAAGGAGGATAGCAAAAGCTTTTTTAGGTATGTGAAGGGAAAGGAGTTAGTTAGGAACAATGTTGGGCCCTTGAAGACTGAATCGGGTGAAATTATTACAGGAAACAGGGAGATGGCAGTCGAATTTAATAAATACTTTGGATCTGTCTTCGCGGGGGAAGACGTAAGAAATCTCCCAGAGGTAAGGATGGACAAAAGGCAGAGGGTGACAGAGGAACTGAAGTGGATTGACATTAGGAGAGAAATGGTGATGGGTAGACTAATGGGGCTGAAGACTGACAAATCCTCAGGTCCAGATGGTCTGCATCCCAGGGTACTAAAGGAGGTGGCTCTAGAAATTGTGGATGCATTGGTGATCATTTTCTGATGTTCCTTAGATTCGGGGTCAGTTCCTGAGGATTGGAGAATGGCTAATGTTATCCCACTTTTTAAGAAAGGAGGGAGGGAGAAAACGGGGAACTATCGTCCAGTTAGCCTAACATCTGTGGTGGGGAAGATGCTAGAGTCCATTATTAAGGATGAAATAACAGCATATTTGGATAGCAATGATAGGATTGGGTCGAGCCAACATGGATTTACCAAGGGCAAATCATGCTTGACTAATCTACTGGAGTTTTTTGAGGATGTAACTAGGAAAATAGACGAGGGAGATTCAGTGGATGTTGTATACTTCAACTTTCAGAAGGCATTTGATAAAGTGCCGCACAGGAGATTGGTGGGTAAAATTAAGGCTCATGGAATTGGGGGGCGGGTATTAACATGGATAGAAAACTGGCAGATAGGAAACAAAGGGTAGGGGTGAATGGGTGTTTCTCAGAATGGCAGGCCGTGACTAGTGGGGTGCCACAGGGCTCGGTGCTGGGACCACAGCTGTTTACGATCTATGTTGATGATTTAGATGAAGGCATTGTGAATAACATTAGCAAGTTTGCTGATGATACAAAGTTGGGTGGCAGTGCGACATGTGTAGAGGAAGTTAGGAGAATTCAAGGTGATTTGGATAGGTTGGGTAAGTGGGCAGATACTTGGCAGATGAAGTTTAATGTGGCTAAGTGTGAGGTTATCCACTTTGGGAGCAGGAACAGGAAGGCGGATTATTATCTGAATGGTGTGGAGTTGGGTAAGGGGGAAATACAAAGGGATCTAGGAGTCCTTGTTCCTCAGTCACTGAAAGTGAATGAGCAAGTGCAGCAGGCAGTGATGAAGGCTAATGGAATGTTGGCCTGTATTACAAGGGGAACTGAGTACAAAAGAAAATTTTTTTGCATTTGTACAGGGCCCTGGTGAGACCACTCCTGGAGTATTGTGTACAGTTTTGGTCTCCAGGGTTAAGGAAGGATATCCTGGCTATAGAGGCCATGCAGCGTAGGTTTACGAGGTTAATTCTGGGGATGTCGGGACTGTCTTAGGCTGAGAGGTTGGAGAGACTGGGATTGTACACGCTGGAATTGAGAAGATTGAGAGGGGATCTGATTGAAACATACAGGATTATTAAGGGATTGGACAAGATAGAGACAGGAAATATGTTCCAGATGTTGGGGAGGTCCAGGACCAGGGGGCATGATTTAAGAATAAGGGCTAGGCCATTTGGGACAGGTGAGGAAAAACTTCTTCTCCCAGAGGGTTGTGAATTTGTGGAATGCACTGCCTCAGAGGGCAGTGGAGGCCAATTCTCTGGGCACTTTCAATGAAGAGCTAGATAGGTTTCTTATAGATAGGGGAATCAAGGGATATGGGGACAAGGCAGGAACAGGATATTGATTGAGGATCAGCCATGATCTCAAAATGGTGGTGCAGACTCGAGGGGCTGAATGGTCTACTTCTGCTCCTATTGTCTATTGTCAGCCTATGCTTCTCCAAATGCCCATAAATCCTGCCTCTAAGAATCTTCTCCAGTAATTTGCCCACCACTGAAGAAAGACTTGGTTTGTAATCCCCAGGGTTGTCCTTACTCCATTTCTTGAAAGAAAGAACAATATTTGCCACCCTCCAATCATCTGGCACTACTCCTGTGGCCAGTGAGGACGCAAAGATCATCGCCAAAGGCGCAGCAACCTCTTCCCTCACTTCCTGTAAAACTTTGGATATATCCCGTCCGGCCCCGGTGACTTATCTATCTGAATGTTTTTCCATTGAAGTTCCAGCACATCCTCTTTCCTCACGTCGACATGCTCTGGTATATCAGCTTGTTGTACACCATCCTCACTAATGTTAAGATCTCTCTCTCTGGTGAATACTGAAGTAGAGTATTCATTTAGGACCTCCCCTACCTCTTCTGACTCCAGGCACATGTTTCCACTTTTATCCCTGATTGATCCTACCCTCACTCTAGTCATCCTCCTATTCTTCACATACATCTATAACACATTGGGGTTTTCCTTAATCCTACTCGCTGAGGACTGCTCATGCCCCCTTCAAGCTCTCCTGAGCTCCCCCTTGGCTACCTTGCAACCCTCCAGAGTTCTCTTCCTGTATCAGAATATGAAGGGGTTTGCAAAATTTGAGGAGCAATTTACTTTGCCTTAGTCAGTTTAGTAAAATTGTAGATGTGTTTGGCAGAAATGAGCTTACAGTTCTGTAATATGCAACTGCAGGAGAAATTATCTCTGTATTTAACTTGTTATGGTATTAGTTAAGGAATCGCTGATAATTTATAAGCTGGTTCAGGATTAAATGTGTCACTTCCCATATTTGACAGGAATATTTACTTTCTCTTCATCCTTCAGGTCTTCATCGGAACTTCAAGTGTCTTCAGTCACATCCCAGACTGCCAAATTCAGTCCTTGTGCCAAGAGGGTCTGCCATTATCCTGTGGATGAAGTTCCTGAGTACACCATGCCTTCATTTACCAGCAGGTATTCCTGTGCATTGTGGAGATACAAGAGACTGCAGATGCTGAAATCTAGAGCAAAAAACCAAATGCTGGAGGAAGTCAGCGGGTCAGGCAGCATCTGTTGGGGAACTGGACAGTTGACTTTTTGGGGCGAGCCCTTCATCTGCACTAGACCCAGTCAGCCCCAAAACTATCCTCTTGTACTTGAGGATAACTCTACAATATTGCATTGCGTTTAAGTTTGGACTGAAAACTAAATCAACTCATCTTCCATTCTCTCTGTAGAATTTTAGAAATCTGTTTTAAGGCTTAATGGTAGACTAAGTTTAAACAGGGCACTTAAATTATGATTTGTTTGGAGTTACCATGGGCTTATGAGGGGGAAATCATATTTGACAAATATTTGGTGGGATACGGACCATGTGCAGGCAGAAGAGATTTAGTTTAATTCAGCATTGTGCTCAGCATAGACATGGTGGGCTGAAAGGCCTGTTCCTGTGCTGTACTGTGTGTTGTAAACGTGTTAAAGTTTTGGGATGGCATTTACTGATCTACTGAGCTCCTCCAGCATTTAGTGTTTTGATGCCAATGCATCACGTTAACACCGAGAATAGATACCATGTAGAACTTCCTATAACATGGCTAATTTCTTCAAGTGACTTGTTCCTCACCCTGGCATGTTAGCAGACTGGTATTTTGTGCTCCCGTGTTGCCCCTTAACACAAGTGCAGGCAGTCACATTGTAAGCTCTGAGAGGTTGCAATGCCACAGGACTGTAGTCAGGCAGTTTCCAAGCCTTGCTGTCCATTCCTCCATGGTTCATACATACCTGGATCAGCAGGTAGTACTCCTGGGTCCACTTCTCCGTGCTCTCAGAAGAGGGAGGAACAGTGGAGGAAGTGTGCTCTGACAGGGAAGATTATGTTTGTTTTATTGGAAAAGTTATTCTGCACCAACCACAATATTTCATAATGATTAAGTTCTTGTTTGAAAGTAAAAGTTTCATGTTTCTATTTATTGAGAACTCTGTCATTTGAGAACCTCCTTCATGTGCACAATGAGAGGAGGGTGCATTCTGGCACAAACTAATCCATGAACACTGAAGTGGGACATCTTTAGTCAGTTTGTACACATTTCCCAGTGCGTTTTTCATATGTGCGTCAAAGGCCCTCCGAGGTCCTTACATTGGTATGGCTTGGCTTTGGTCACGTTGCAATGTAATCAGCTCAAAGTGAACGATAAGTTGTCAAGTGGCCGCCTGGTTAGCAGAACCGGACGAGACAGTTGGTAATATGCCAGGTGTAAAATTAACTTTGGGACCATAACCCAGGCAGGCGATGCCAGTCCAACGGCCAGTGGCAGCTCATCAGCAGCCTCCGGCTGGGCACTGCTGTAAACTCTCAAATGTTAATGGAAAGGTGTCAGGGTGGCACTCTGCACAAGAACCAATGCAGCTTGTGATGGTTTGTGTTCAAGCTGACCCTCGGAAGGAATGATAAAAGGTTCAGCAATGTCTTGTCCATTTTGTGATTGACAGAGAGGGGGAAGAGGAGCCACGCAAGGTTAAACCAAGATCCTTTCCGTATGGCACCAAGCTCAGGGCCATGGAGGATGAGATTGCCAGGCTGAGCAGATCTGCTCATGAACAAGCAGACATGCTGGCTCTCAAAAGAATGGTAAGTCTTCCATTTGACCTTGTTTACTGGATTGTAGTGATGGGCCTGAGGTGATCCAGTTCAATATCCCTCTCAAAATCTCTACAACAGGAAGAGGAGAGGACAGCTTTGCAGAGACACATCCGTGAGGATACAATATGCCGTGCTCCTGACTTCCTCGTCCGGTTAAGGTCCCACACAGTCTGGGAGAACTCCTTTGTGAAATTGTTTTGTACAGTCCAAGGATTTCCGACACCTTTAGTCAGATGGTAAATTGTGTTGGTCTTGAACGTGGGATGTGCATGTGGACAGATGTGACCAGATGTGTTAACTGAAGCTTCTAACACCACCTGTTCAGTGTTTCAGCTGATGAACTGCATGGTAGGGTGCCACTCTCAAACCAGAACTACACCCTTGCAGCAGATGCACAAGTAGCAACTAACTATAGGCTGTATTAACATAAAAAATGCAGGGGATTTCAAGAAGACAAGTTTTTACAATCTATATCCTTAAAGCCACAGCTTCAAAAACATTTTGGATAGGGAAGGTTCAGAGGGATATGGGCCAAACTCAGGCAAGTGAGTCTAGCTTTGATGGGCATCTTGGTCAGCGTGGATGATTTGTGCTGAAGGGTCTGGTTCTGTGCATGTCCCCTGAGAAAGTCCCTGATTGTTGCCCATCTCTATTGAAAGTGGGTACACAAGGAGACAGTGGTTAAGAAGGCTTATGGAATGCTTGCATTTATTAATCGGGGTATTGAGTACAGGAGTCAAGAAGTTATGATGCATTTGTATAGAACTCTGGTTAGCCCGCACTAAGTATTGTGTGCAGTTCTGGTTACCTCACTACAGGAAAGATGTCGAGGCTTTAGAGAGGGTGCAGAGGAAGTTTACCAGGATGCTGCCTGGATTAGAGGGCATGTGCTATCAGGAGAGGTTGGACAAACTTGGGCTCTTTTCTCTGGAGCGGTGGAGGCTGAGGGGTGATCTGTTGGAAGTGTATAAAATTATGAGGGGCATAGATAGGGTGGACAAGCAATATCTTTTTCCCATTATTGAGCGATCCAATACCAGAGGGCATGCATTTATGGTGAGGGGGGTAGGTTCAGAACAGACGTGAGGGGTACCTTTTTTTAACTGAGAGTGGTGCTAGAATGCATTGCCTGATAGGGTGGTGGAGGCAAAATCATTGGGGGCTTTTAAGAGGGGCTTGGATGGACATGTGAACCCCAAGGTGTTCTACAAGTATGTGAAGGTCAAGAGGATAAGATGTGAAAGAATAGGGCCTATCAAGTACAGCAGTGGAAAAGTGTATGGATCCGGAAGAAATAGCAGAGGTACTTAGTGAATATTGATGTAAAGTATTCATTATGGAAAAAGATCTGGGTGACTGTAGCGAGGACTTGCAGCAGGCTGAAAAGCTTGAGCAGGTAGATATTAGGAAAGAGGAGGTGCTGAAACTTTTGGAGGGCATCAAGTTGGATAAGTCACTGGGACCAGATGAGATGTACCCCAGGTTGCTGTGGGAGGAGATTGTGGAGCCTCTGACGATGATTTCTGCATCATCAATGGAAGACTGGAGAGGTTCCAGGAGATTGGAGGGTTGTGGATGTTGTTCCCTTATTCAAGAAAGGGAGTAGGGTTAGCCTGGGAAATTATAGACCTGTGAGTCCTACTTCAGTGGTTAGTAAGCTGATGGAGAAGATCCTGAGAGGCAGGATTTATGAACATTTGGTGAGGTATAATATGATTAGGAATAGTCAGCATGGCTTTGTCAAGGGTAGGTCCTGCCTTATGAGCCTGATTGAATTTTTTGAGGATATGGCTAAACACATCGATGAAGGGAGAGCAGTAGATGTAGTGTATATGGATTTCAGCAAGGCATTTGTTAAGGTACCCCATGTGAGGCTTATTGAGAAAGTAAGGAGGCATGGGATCCAAGGGGACATTGCAATGTGGATCCAGAACTGGCTGGCCCACAGAAGGCAAAGAGTGGTTTTGAAGGATTGTATTCTGCATGGAGGTCGGTGACCAGTGGTGTACCTCAGGGATCTGTTCTGGGACCTTTACTCTGTGATTTTTTTTATAAACAACCTGGATGAGGAAGTGGAGGGATGGGTTAGTAAGTTTGCAGATGACACAAAGGTTGAATGTATTCTGGATAATATAGAGGGCTGTCAGAGGTTACAGCGGGACATAGATAGGATACAAAGTTGGGCTGAGAAGTGGCAGATGCAGTTCAACCCAGATAAGTGTGAAGTGGTTCATTTTGGTAGGTCAAATATGATGGCAGAGTATAGTATTAATGGTAGGACTCTTGGCAGTGTGGAGGATCAGAGGGATCTTGGGGTTTGAGTCCATAGGACGCTCAAAGCAGCTGCACAAGTTGACTCTGGTTAAGAAGGCATATGGTGTATTGTCCTTCATCAATTGTAGAATTGAATTTAGGAGCCGAGAGGTATTGTTGCAGCTGTATAGGTCCCTGGTCAGACCCCACTTGGAGTACTGTGCTCAGTTCTGGTCGCCTCACTACAGGAAGGACATGGAAGCCATAGAGAGGGTGCAGAGGAGATTTACAAGGATGCTGCCTGGAATGCGGAGCATGCCTTATGGAAGCAGGTTGAGGGAACTCAGCCTTTTCTACTTGGAGCGACGGAGGATGAAGGGGGACTTGACAGAGGTGTATAAGATGATGAGAGGTATTGATAGGGTAGATAGTCAGAGGCTTTTCCCCAGGGCTGAAATGGTTGCCACAAGAGGACGTATGTTTAAGGTGCTGGGGAGTAGGTTTAGTGGGGATGTCAGGGGTAAATTTTTTTACTCAGTGGTGATTGCATGGAATGGGCTGCCGGCAACAGTGGTGGAGGCGGATACGATAGGGTCTTTCAAGAGACTTCTGGATAGGTACATGGAGCTGAGTAAAATAGAGGGCTATGGGTAAGTCTAGTAACTTCTAAGGTAGGGACATGTCCGGCACAGCTTTGTGGGCTGAAGGGCCTGAATTGTGCTGTAGGGTTTCTATGAATGAGAGGAAAATGGAGGGATTATGGGTATTCTGTAGGTGGGAGGGATTAGCTTTGTCGGCACAACATTGTGGGCCGATGGGCCTGTTCTGTGCTGTTCTATGACTATAACTCTGTTAGCCACAGTTCCTAATTATTTTAGTTATTAATTTAGTTATTAAGTTAGATTAGATGCTTTAAAAATCACATCAGTGTTTCTACTTCCTCAGAAGGCTAAGGAAATTCAGCACATCCTTGATGACCCTCTTAAATGTTAAAGATGAACTCTTGATCTCCAAGCTACCTCATTATGGCCCTTGCACCTTATTGTCTGCCTGCACTGCACTTTCCCTGCAACTGTAACACTTTATTCTGCATTCTGTTATGGTTTTCCCTTGTACTACCTTGATGCTCTGATGTAATGAAATGATCTGTATGGATGGCATGTAAAACAAAGTTTTTCACTGTACCTCAGTCCAGGTGACAATAATAAACCAATAACCAAAGGAAATATTCCTGAAGGGCCTTGAATAGCTGCTGCAGGTAATTATCACGGTGACAATCTCCAGAAAGGACTGTTGCCTGTGTCTCAGCTTACACCACATTCTGGTGGCCCTTTAACCTTGTGTTTATTGAAGGTTTCCCAGCTGGAACAACTTGATTGTTATAACATCGTCCCCGCTCTTCACGCCTCTTCCTCATTATCTTCCCTCAACCCTGAGTTACCTGCGGTCTTCCGTATCTTCCCCCTGACGTGTAATCTGGTTTCAGACAGTGTGATGACGGCCTTGCCTTCAGCCATCCGCGTCTCAGCTCTAGACTTCCTTACCTCTGTGTCTGTCTGACCACCTGTAAAATGTCCCATTAAAATTGCCTCTTTGACCAATCATTTGTCTGCTGCCCTCACACCTTCTGCTTGCTGTAAATATTTACCTGATTACATTGATGCACTTGGGTCACCTTTAGCCTTGTATTATAGAAGATGTTCTTCTTATGTGTTGCTTTAGAAGAGCGACTGGCAGCCACTCATAAGTCTGTGAATTTGAAGACTTGTCCTCATCTTCCTGACTCCAAGAACTGTACCAAATTGAGGAAATTGATTACAAGGTTTACAAATATCACCAATCATTTCATGTGGGCATTTTGAATCAATTTATTCTGATTCACCCGCCATCTCCATTTCCACTGCCCACAAGGGACACACCCTTTGCGATCTTCTTCACTCTGTAAATAATAATCGTTGAGCCTTAAACTGAGACACTCAAAGCTGCAAATTCCAATTAATGAAGTCCATCTGTGAATACCTACGTGGTCCACATTCCAGCCTATGCTATTTTTATGCATCAACTAAGATAATGAGGTTAACAACTACCTAAATATAACATCAACAGGAATGTAGCGTGCGAGTTATCGGCATTGATAAGTGAACTTTTCCAAACAGAGCTTTGCTCCTGTTTTCTAATTATACAAAATGGAATTCAAAAGAACAAAGTGTTGAGATGGGTCCAGGTAAACAGCAGAGCAATTCCCACCACAACTGGTGGGAGAAGGTCAAACTACCCTCGCATTGTCCGTGTGTGGTCATGTTGGGTACAACTTAAGGTTGCAGTTGGAAGTATTGCAGTGTGCAGGGGTCCCTGAGCCAATATGTGGCTTGGGTCTCCTCGTAGAATCCTCCACTGATGGATTTCAAGTTCAAGTTTTTTTTTTGTCATGGACATACGTACCCACAGTATAAATGCAATGAAGATTAGCTTTTTGCAGCAGCTGCAGTTCTGACGTGGTCTGTGGTTTTACTGGGACGTTCAGCCTTGGGATCCCCACCATCTGGGCCATGCCATCTTCTCACAGCTACCATCGGGCAGGAGGTACAGAAGCTTGAAGTCCCACACCACCAGATTCAAGAACAGCTACTTCCCTTCAACCATTAGGTTTTTGAACCGATCTGTACAACCCTAACCCTACCTCAGCAACGGAACACTACGGACCACCTCTTGCACTACTGTGGACTTGTCTCTGATTGTTTTCTTTTGCAAAAATGTCTTGTTTTACAGTTTTTTTTTCCACTGTCTTGTATAGTCTATGTACAATTCATGTTCTGTGTGTTGTCTGTACCTACGTGCCTGTGGTGCTGCTGCAAGTTTTTCACTATAACTACCTCAATGTACTCTGTACTAACTCAATGTAACTGCACTGTGTAATGAATTGGTCTTTGTGGTCAGTGTGCAAGACAAGTTTTTCACTGGACCTTGGTACAAGTGACAATAATAAACCAATACTTCACTGTACTTGTGCACATGACAATAAACTCGACTTGAACTTGAGTTGGGATCTCCTTCCTCATTCACGTGGTGGTGGAACTGCCACACTCCTCCAGAGATCGACTTCCTCTCAACCAACACCTTGAGTTTAGTTCCAAGTTCCACAGCACAAACAGGCCCTTCAGCCTGACTCGTCCATACCGACCAAATTGCCTGCCTGAGCTGGTCCAACATGTCTGCGTTTGGCCCATATCTCTAAACCTTTCCTTACCGTGTATCTGTTGAATTTTTTAAAATGTTAATGTATCCACCTCAACCAATTCCTCTGGCAGCTCATTCCACCCACCCACCCACCCACCACCCTCTCTGTGAAGAAGTTGCCCCTCAGGTCCCCTTTAAAGCTTTCCTCTCACTTTAAACCTCTGCCCTCTAGTTTTGAACTCTAGAATGAACTTCTCCTTATGACTCAAGCCCTCCATCCCGGTAACATCCTACAGCCAACACACACAACTTAAATTATACAAGACAGTGAAGAAAAAAAGGACTGCAAAAACAAGATCTTAGTGCAAAGTCCATGGCAGTGCAAGAGGTGGTCTGTAGTGTTCCGTTGCTGATGTAGGGTTAGGGTTGTGCAGGTCGGTTCAAGAACCTGATGGTTGTAGGAAAGTAGCTGTTCCTGAACCTGGTGGTGTGGGACTTCAGGCTTCTGTACCTCCTGCCCGATGGTAGCAGCAAGAAGAGAGCATAGCCCGGATGGTGGGGATCCTTGATAATAGATGCCACCTTCTTGAGGCAGCACCTCCTGTAGATGCTGTTAGTGGTGGGGGGGGGGGGCTATGCCCGTGATGGACTGGGTTGTGTCCACTGCTCTCTGCAGCCTCTTGTGTTCCTGTGTGTTGGAATTGCCGTACCAGACCATGATGCAACCAGTCAGGATACTTTCCACGGTACATCTGGGATCTGCTCCCCACCCCACCACCCCTTGCCCTTTGCTCACTGATCCCCATGCCTCTGGTCTTTGGCCTATGCTGATGAACCTCTCCTCCCCACTGAACTCTCCGACCCAGCTAAGGTCAGAAGCAGCAGATTCTCTACCGTGGGAATCGGCACTTCCATCCCTGTGATGTCCAGGGCTGGACTATGACCATAATGCACAACCAGCCGGAAATCTCCCTCAGTATCTTGTGTGCGACATTATATCCCCAGTGCTCGAGTCAGTGTGAAGTACAAGGAATTCTAATCACTGTGCATTTGGGAAATGTAAAGAAAGCACGATAAACAATCTAAATGTTTCTCCAAGGATGTCATGTAAGTATTCAAATCTCGATTTCCAGAAGTCGAGATTTGAACTCTGGAGGGAACACAGCTCGCACACTGCCAGACAAAATTAGCCACATTAAGTGTGAGAGTGTTACTGATATCAGCAAGTGTTTTCTCTCACGAGACCACATTTTCTCAGAGTGGGAGGTCATATTGCTGATAACATTTTGTAAGCTGGGAGTCTGACCGTGTCTGCAGTACATCAGGATGGAGCTGAATCGAAGACCTTACTCTTCTAAGCTCAAGCTTTGCAATATAAACCGTGTTACTGATGCACGGTGCTTCAACCGAGCTCCCACTCACCTCGTGTCTTCTGCAGACTTCTCTGCCACTCTGAACTCCTTTGACGTTTCTTGTCATCTGTCCCTTTGACCAAACCGTTTCGAAACCCCCCTCACCCTGCCTTCATACCTCTGTGCAATTTTCCATTCTCTTTCTGAGACATCTAGCAGGGCCAGTGCAATCAAGTATAGCATCTGAGTGACATTCTTGTCATCAGGAACATTATGTATTGTGAGCAAAACCACACCACACAATTTCGACTATGTTTATACCATTTCAGCCAATACTTGGGAATATGTTTCTGTTAAGAAGAACATGAAAGTGGTGTTAATTAACCTAATCTATCAACAGAGAATCTCCGCAGTCTCAAAGTGTCCCAAATGTTTATCAGCCAATAAAAGACCGTTCCGTTGTAGGAAATCTCTACCCTGTCGGTAACAAACAAGCACAATTCAGTGGGGACAAGTAATTCCTCTTGCTTTGTCCCACCACGTCACTGACAGGACGGCCATTGGTAGAAGTTGAACTGACTTGTTTGTATTTTGTTGGTAGGTATAAAGATGATGTCTACATTGACCAGACAGGTACACCAGGCAAATACCGAATGGACAGTTATTACGGTGTGCACTCTTTGGAGATTAACAGGTGAGTTGGTGCAGCAGTATAATCAGATCTCGGGGAAATCACGGTAACCGCTGATCATTCATTCTAGAATTACAGAATGATGCAGCACAGAAGCTTTTGGCCAGTTGCGTGTGTACCAGATCCTGAATAGAGCTCTCGATGTTACCAGTAAATCGCCCTTCATTCCCCTTCCTGGCAGCATACTTCAGATCTCAACATTCAGTGTGAGATCAAAACTTTCCTGCCGTTACCACAGGCTTTTCTCAATTATGTCAGATCTGTGTCCTTTTATCACTGGTCATAGAGTAACAGAGTCTTACAGCACAGAAACATAGTCGGCCCAACTAGACTATGATGCCCTTCCAAACTAGTTCTATTTGCCCCCGTTTGACCCATAACCTTCTAAACCTTTCCTATCCATGTACCTGTCCAATCATCTTTTAACCACTTCCTCTGGCAGCTCGTTCCATATACTGACCACCCTCTGGGTGAAGTAGTTGCCCCTCAGGTTCCTTTTAACTCTTTTCCCTCTCACTTTAAACCTATGCCCTCTAGTTCTTGATTCCTTATCTATGCGCATTCACCCTATCTATGCCCCTCATGATTTTATACTCCTTTATAAGGTCACCCCTCAGTCTCTTATGCTCCAAGGAATAGAGTACCAGCCTGTCCCACCTCTCTCCATGACTCGGTCCCTCGAGTCCCAGCAACATCCTCATAAATCTCCTCTGCACTCTTTCCAGCTTAACGGCATCTTTCCTATAGCAGGGTGACCAAAACTGAACACAATGCACCCAATGTGGCCTCCCCAGCATCTTGTACGATTGCAACATAAGCCAATCTTTCTGCCACAGGAAACTCCTCTTTACTTAGTGTGCTTGAACAATTCAAAACCGTCACCACTTCGAACCTCCTCTTCATTGCTTCCACACTCATGAACAGGACCCATTTTCCCTGCTGTGCCATTCTGTTGCCACACTGGGAAGTTTCTGCACCCTCTCTCTGTTCTTGATGCCTGTTGCTTGATGCCCAGAACTGAGCACAATATTCCTGTTGGGACAAAAATTGGGGTTTTACAAAAGCATAACATCCATGTAACTCCATAGGCTAATGGCTAGCTGCTGGCGTCAGGGAGAACCAGGTGTGTGGGTGTGCTTTGAGCTCTGTGATATCACACAGACGTGTGGAGTGTGCTGAGAATGGGTCCATGCTGTATTAGTGAAGGCAAGGCAGGCAATTACTGAGCTGAGGGGCTGTATGCACTTCACATCAGGCCCTCGGCATTACACAGGCCACGGATGGCACCTTAGGCACACACCCACTCATTTTAACCTGGTCACTGACCTTCATTACAAACCTAAGTTCAGCTAAGCATTTCTTAAATGTCCTTTAATTCATTGTGAATTTGTAATTAAGTGGTGTTAATTTGATATTTACGTTTACTGTTATTTTTATCTGAATGATTTTTCATTTTTTATGATTGGAACCAATTCCAACTGGGCTCAGAGTGCTCCTACTCTTCCCAGAGGAATGGGTGAGGGGAAGAACTGGGAAAACAGAAACGCTTCTGTAACGTGTGACACCTGATTGAAGCGTTTGTTTGATGAGTGTGAGTTACTGTTTAGTTTGAGTATGTCCAGCACTTACGCATCCACTAGACTCATGATAACCTTCAATGCTTTCGTCTTCGATGAACACATTCACTTTCAACTGTTCCGAATTCTCCCCTTTCCTTCTGACTCCCTTCGGTGGCTGTGAGGAGTTTGGGGCGTTGTCAAGGATAAGTAATGCTGCTCACTCCCTTCACGTTCCGGGGGTGGGGTCTACCTCAGGTTCTTGCTGTCGGGATTCAAGTATCCGTCCCAAGAATGACAGGGTCAATTAGCACGAGTCTTAACTTGTATCATTTCCAAGACTAAAGGCATGAATTGGCAGCAGGAAACCCTCCATCGGTATTTTGGGATTTCTTTCGATTGTCCGTGATGCGATTCCCACATTGTTGTGTTTCGGCAGATGTAGGAGCTGCTTTCCTCATTAATATGGCAGCCCCACCCGTGACAGCTGTTCGCACCAAAGTGCTGAGCTGTCTGTGACTGGATCCCCGCTGTCTGGAAGCAGATTAAGTTTTCTTGGCTATCACCTTGTTACCAAGGGCATGTTAAGATGGTGATCTGAAACGTTTCTAATTCTGTTACATCCATGCTTATTTCAGAGCACTCAAAATATCTGGTACATAACCTTTTTATAACTGCCGTGTAAAAATAGAGTTACAACCTGCCATATACTGAATTAAAAGTAGGATTAATATCATTTTCTTTTTTTGCATTACTGATAATGAGATAAAGATTTCTTGAAAATAATCAGCCTGCCTGTTGTAGTCTGTTATTTGTATAAATAACTCATACAGTTGTGATAAAGAAGAGGTGCCCCATCAACAGTGTCACAGAGTCATACAGCACGGACCAGGCCCTTCAGCCCAACCTGTCCGTGCTGACCAAGGTGCCTACCTAAGCTAGTCCCAACTGCCCACGTTTGGCCCATATCCGTCTAAACCTTCCCTATGATTCCCACTTGATAGTGGTGTACGAGATGATAAGAGGCGTAGATCGAGTGGACAGTCAGAGACTTTTTCCCAGGGTGACAATGGCTAACACAAAGGGACATAATTTTAAGGTGATTGGAGGAAGATATAAGGGGGATGTCAGGGGTAGATTTTTTACACAGAGAGTGGTGGGTGTGTGGAACGCACTGCCGGCAGAGGTTGTGGGGGCAGATACATCAGGGACATTTAAGAGACTCTTAGACACATGAATGATAGAAAAATAGGGGGCTATGTGGGAGGGAAGGGTTAGATAAGTCTTAGAGCAGGATAAAATATTGACACAACATTGTGGGCCAAAAGGCCTGTACTGTGCTGTAGTGTTCTATGTATCAATGGACCTGTGCAAGTGTCTTTTGAGTGTTGTTAACGTACCTGCCTCAACCACTTCTTCTGTCAGCTCGTTCTGTATACTGACCACCCCATGTGTGAAGAAGTTGCCCCTCTCAGCTTAAACCTATGCCCTCTAGTTTTTGGTTCCCTTTCCTTAGGAAAAAGACTGTGCATTCAAATGTGAGTCAGCCATGAATTATTGGTCAGATTATGTAGATTCCTTCCTCTTACCTTATCACCACTGCACTGCCAGGTTTGTGGCGAAGCTTGTTCTCCTCACGTTCTAGGGCTCAGAACTACCTTATGCACCTTCCCATTGACTTTATGCTGAAAACAAAATGATCGTGCCATGGCAGAAGTGCAGCAGCTTTTTAACATTTCTCCACAGTTTCAACAGATAGCTGGTCATAGAGTCACGGAGACATTCGGCTCGGAAACAGGCCCTTTGGCCCAACCAGTCCATGCCGACCAAGCCAGTCCCATTTGCCTGCCTTTGGCCCATATCCCTCGAAACCTTTCCTATCCATGCACCTGTCCAAATGTCATTAAAATGTTGTTATTGTACCTGCCTCAACCACTTCCTCTGGCAACTTGTTCCATATACAGACCAGTCTCTGTGTGAAAAACTTGCCCCTCAGGTCCCCTTTAAATCTCTCCCCTCTCACCTTAAACCCATGCCTTCTAGTTCTTGATTCCCCAACGCTGGGAAAAAGACTGAGCACATTCACCCTATCTATGCCTCTCATGATTTTATACACCTCTATAATGTCACCCCTCAGTCTCCTACATTCCAAGGAATGAAGTCCTAGCCTGCCCAACCTCTCCCTGTAACTCAGTCCCTCAAGTCCTGGCACTCTTCTGCACTCTTTCCAGCTTAATGGCACCTTTCCTATAGCAGGGTGACCAAAACTGAAAACAATCCTCCAAGTGAGGCCTCACCAACATATTGCACAACTGCAACACTTGCACACTCAGTGCCCTGAGGGAAGGCGAGCGTGCCAAACGCTGCCTTCGTCAACCGTCTCCCTGTGACGCTGCTCTTGAGGAAACGTGTGCTCCTTGGTCCCTCTGGTGGAAAACGTAAAACTCGGTTGAGTTGCAGCATGTACTTTTCTGAAGTACTGGCACTTTTTCTGTCCTTTTCACATTATGCACACAGACCAAGAAAGTTCAGCCCATGGTGCTTTGTTTTACATGCTGTGTAATTGAATTAAAGTGTAAAATTCATATCAAAATGTGATTAAACACTTCCTAGCCCAGGCAGCACATCTCATGACTTTGAATCGTTCTTCCTTTTGTGTTTTGTATCTACACAGTAATGACACTATTGGTGTGACAGTGCCACCAATGTTGGTGGTAGTGCACGGTTTACAAGACGCAGCTAGAAAACGGGCAGTCGTGAATAGAAACGCAGTCTCACTCTATCCCTCCTTAAAGGGACAGGACTTTCCGCCATTGATTTCTGTCTGCATACTCCTTAAAGGCCCCCTAATCATACTGCCAACAAGCACAAAGCCTTGAGTACCACATGCTGATAGGAATCACTCCCCTTCCACCCCAGGTGAAACCACCCCAGGTCACCCTTACAATGCCAGTTTGCAGGGACTTTATACACAGTACGATATTTAGCAACTATAATGCAACCCAATGTAAACTTGGTTTAATATTTGATCAATAGGAGCATTTTTATTGCATTATTCCTGGTTTTGCATTTTTAATCAGGAATGATCAACAAGTATTTGGTTCCCTGAAGGTGGCATCGTGGGTGAACAGGCTGAAGAAGGCGGTGTCTGGCACGCTGGCCTTCGGTAGTGAGGCCACTGTGTACAGGAGTTGGGACGTTATGTTGCATTTGTACAAGGCGTTGGTGAGGCTGCACCTGGAGTATTGTGCTCAGTTTTGGCCACCCTGCCAGAGGAAAGATGCCATTAAGATGGAACGAGTGCAAAGGAGAGTACTAGAGGGCATGGGTTTAAGGGAAGAGGGGAAAGATTTAAAAGGGAGGGTGATACATATGCAGAACGAGCTGCCAGAGGAAGTGGGTGAGGCAGGTACATTAACAACATTTAAAAGACACTTGGAAAGGTAGATGGACAGGGAAGGTTTAGAGAGATATGGTCCAAATGCAGGCAAATGGGACTAGCTTAGATGGGCATCTTAGTCAGCATGGACCAGTTGGGCTGAAGGGCCTGTTTCCGTGCTGTATTACTCTATGATCTACGATCATCTTTCATCTTGATCTCGATTGTCGTAGTTTTGTAAAAACATTGGTGAAGGTGGGCTTCCAAGCTCAATGTGTACTTCTGTCAGAGAGGATGAGATTTTTCACAAAGGAACTTGCACGCCTTCAGAGTTTGTGACTCACTTGAGCCCCTCCACCTCCCACGTCCCACCCTGTTGTAAGACAGATCAGGGGGTGAATGCACAGATAGAGTAACTGCAACAAAGCTGTCTGATTTCAGCTGAACAGCTGCTGACTGACATTGCAGCGTAATGTTAGTGTCAGTTCCAGAACCACAGAGGGATACAGCACAGAAACAGACCCTTCAGCCCATCAAGTCAATGCCAACCATCAACCACCCATTTACACTGATCCCACCTTAATCCTATTTTAAAAATTTTTTCTCAATACCCATTAACTCACTGCACTTCAAGCCTTCTTTATCTTACAAAGCAAATCTTCTAATACATCCAGAACCTTTTTTCTAAAAAATGTCAACCACCGTACATCTAGACATGATGTATTTTGTGGATTGTTTAATGTGACGTTTTATGATTTGAAGTTCTGTGGGAAATTGTACACTAAACAAAAGCTTTGAGGACGTTGCAATCCTCAATGCATGGCATGACGGGAGGTGGAGTTTCCTGAGGTAAAGGCATGTTGGTAATCGTTGTTCTTCTGAAGGTAATGCAGCAACATACAGTAGTTTACAAATCAGGAGAGGAAGATTCACAGTGGGGGAGTGGATGAAGATTGGGGGGATATTCCCAATACCAAATACTTGTTAATTTTGACAGGCAGTTGCTAAGCATGTCTCTCATTTAAAAACAATGGCATTGCCTTTATTTACTAATATATTTAATATAAAAGATAATGATGGCACAATATGTAGAGCCGCTGGCTCCCAGCTCCAGTGACCCGGTTCGATCCTGACCTCTGGTGCTGTCCGTGTGGAGTTTGCACGTTCTCCCTGTGACTGCGTGGGTTTTCCCCAGGTGCTCCAGTTTCCCCCCACATCCCAATGACGTGCGGGTCAGTGGGTGAACTGGCTGCTGTAAATTGTCCCCAGTGTGTAGGTGAGGGGCAGAACCTGGGGGGAGTTGATGAGATTGTGGGGAGAATAAAATGGGATCAGTGTGAGAGGGTGATTGATGCTCGACACGGACTCTCTCCGTGCTGTAAGGCTCTATGTTTCTATGTTTAATTTTACTAACACATCAATTTCAATTGCATTTAAATACTGGAGCAAGAGAGATGTTTGGAAACTGTGAATCTGGCTTTTGATGGCACAAGCTATCCAGGCAGTGAATGCAACACCTCTGGACCTAGTTGTCACTTGTGACCTACTCCAGTTACAGGACAGCTGCAAACCCAAGGCCTTGAGGTCATTGGAACCTTGTGGCCACAATGGGTCAGTGTGGACGGTGGGCTGGATCGGGAATGGTTGGCCCAGTGTCCATTCAAACAGGTGGTTTACCTGTTCTCCTTCCAAAGAATTCTGAGCTGTGGGTTGGATTGGCGTTAGGCTGTCAGTACGGTCAGTGAATCACCTGAATTTTCCTCTCTCCCAGAGGCCAAGGCGGTGTATGTTCCCATGACCATTTTGACTGCAATTATCCTTCATGTGTGAAGCATTGCGTGAAGTATCTGTAGTTTATTTGAGTGTGAAAGGTGTATCCAGCGATCCGCACCGTGTTTATGTTATGGTGGGGATCTCTGGACAGTAGCTAAGACGTGGGGATAATTTGGTGTGGCCTCACATTGAGAGAAATCTGGACCACCCCCGTCCTCTTGATCTGCCCATCACCCACACATTTCTCCTGCTCCCCACCTCCCTCCCTTTATCCCATGGTCCACTGTCCTCTCCTATCAGATCCCATCTTCTTCAGCCCTTTGTCACTTCCACCTATCACCTCCCAGCTTCTGACATCATTCCCAATCTCCCCCTTCCCCATCTGCCCATCACCCCCCTCACCTGGATCCACCCATCACCTGCCGGCTCTTTCCCCTCCCCTCTCTACACCGACTCTCTCCCCTCTGTCTTTCAGTTCAGATGAAGGGTCTTGACCTGAAATGTCAACTGTCCATCTCCCTCCACAGATGCTGCCTGACCCGCTGAGTTCCTCCAGCATTTTGTGTGTTGTCTCACCAAGTACATTGCTTTCACTGCCTCTGCAGACTCTGTGTGAAGTGAGGGCGTTGACATCTGGCTCTCTCCCTGTCCTGCGCTTTCACCCTGGAATCTCTTCACATAATGACTAAAGTGACACCAACATCAGACTTGGTGCGTGGCAGTTAAGTGGACCTTGCTTTTCTTTTCAGATGCACAACCAACGACACCGCTCAGTACACAGCTGTGGCCTTCAACATCCACGGGGAGGCTTCGTCCAGTGCTGCTGTCATTGTCAAAAGTGAGTAATCCCGCTTGGATTAACTTCAGCTCCTGGAGTGTGTGCTGCCTGAGAGTGAACACCTGTCTAAACTGTTGTCTCCCTTTAGGGTTCCATGGAGATGAAGAGCCTTACCACTCGGTCCTGCTCCCAGTGAAGCGTGAGTAGATCCAAGTCAATCATCCGTTAGATGGGACTCCATGACAACGTCACCACTGGTCGTGGCCACAATCACTCACGCGGCATGAAGCTCTTTCAGTTTTAGTCAGCTTCAGTCTCCCTTTCCCTTGCATTTCTGGAAGATCCTGACTTTGCAAATGCTCCCTCACCCATGAATGTAGATAGTGGAACCCCTGTGCTTCAGAGTAATTGGTGATTGGTTTATTATTGTCACAGGTACCAAGATACAGTGAAAAGCTTTGTTCTGCATGCCATCCAGACAGATCATTCCAAAACATAAGGACATCGAGGTAGTACGAAGGGAAAACGGAATGCAGAATGCACTTACAGAGGAAGTGCATAGAACATGGAACAGTACAGGCCCTTCGGCCCACGATATTGTGCTGACCTATACAAACCTACTCCATGATCAATCTAACCCTTCTTTCCTGCACAGCCCGTAACCCTCCATTTTTCTTACATCCATGTGCCTATCTGAGAGCCTTTTAAATGTCCCTATTGTATCAGTCTCTACCACCACCCCCGGCAGTGTGTTCCAGGCACCCACTGCTCTCTGTGCAAAAAAACCTACCTCTGACATCTCCCCTGAACATTCCTCCTCTGACCTTAAACTGACGTCCTCTGGTATTGGCCATTGCCACCCTGGGGAAAAAGGTGCTGGCTGTCCACTCTGTCTATGCCCCTCATAATCTTACACACTTCTATCAAGTCGCCTCTCATCCTGCGTCACTCCAAAGAGAAAAGCCCTAGCTCACTCAACCTATCCTCATAAGACGTTCTCTAATCCAGGCAGCATCCTGGTAAATCTCCTCTGCACCCTCTCTAAAGCTTCCACATCCTTCCTATAATGAGGTGAGCAGAACTGAACACAATACTCCAAGTGTAGTCTAACCAAAGTTGTATAGAGCTGCAACATTACCTCGCGGCTCTTGAATGCAATCTCCTGATAAATTAAGGCCAGCACATCACATGCCTTCTTAACCACCCTATCAACTTGAGCAGCAACTTTGAGTCATCTATGGACGTGGACCCCAAGATCCCTCTGTTCCTCCACACTGCTCAGAATCCTGCCAATAACCTTGTATTCTGTCTGGAAGTTCGATCTTCCAAAGTGTATCACTTCACACTTGTCCAAATTGAACTCCATCTGCCACTTCTCTGCCCAACTCTACATCCTGTTGATATCCCGTTGTAACCTACGACTGCTTTCGACACTATCCACAACACCTCTAACCTTTGTGTCATCCGCAAACTTACTAACCCATCCCTCCACTTCCTCATCCAAGTCATTTATAAAAATCACAAAGAGCAGGAGTCCCAGAACAGATCCCTGCAGAACACCACTGGTCACCGACCTCCAGGCAGAATACGCTCCATCTACCACCACCCTCTGCCTTCTGTGGGAGAGCAAATTCCGAATCCACACAGCCAAGTTTCCATGGATCCCATTCCTCATAACTTTCTGGATGAGCCTATAGTGGTGAACCATGTCAAACGCCTTACTTAAGTCCATATACACCACATCCACTGCACTACCTTCATCTATTTGTTTTGTCACCTCCTTAAAAAAATTAAATTAGGCTCATGAGGCCTATAGCCATGCTGACTATAGTGCAGGTAGACAAATAAAGTGCAGCTCGCACTCACCTTGGTGACGTGAGGATGCAGAGTCCAACAATGTGTGAGCCTGCTTTTCCTTGTTCAAAGTCTCCGTGTTGATGGAGCAAGAGTGTTAGATATTCAGGAGTCATGGAATTATGTGAATATACTGGGCATTAATTCAAACACGAACCAGTCTTCAGTTCTTAATGTAAATCGCAAGCAGTGATCAGTCTGAAAGTAAAAGAACAGCTTTGTAAACAAACGGCACTGTCTACAGAGCACAGGCTGCTGACCTCACAGGCTGCTGACCCACAGCCTACTGACTGCTCAAGAGATGTGGTTTGTAAAGTGATGAGACCGCGAGACGTTCTCGTCTGCATCAGCTAAATGTAAGACAAGGGGTCGATGTTAGCTGGCCGATATCAGACCAGGCAACACTGGCTCAGGTACTTTGCACCCTGGTGACTGAGATCAAGGAAGCCTCCAGACCAGACTGATGCTGTCACTTAGCACATCACACATGGCCACAGGCAGATTTGCCCTGTCAATAACTGAGATCTCTGTACCCAGAGAGTCAGCCCTCACAGCACTGACTCTGGGTGCCCATGTTCTCTGCCCTGAGAAGTTTTTACACCATCCGTGTGAATAACTTTGTCCCAGCAAAGGGGTTTGAACATTCAGACGTGTCTTGTCAGTTGCAGTGTGCTCCCGGTGTAGATACAGTATGTTACTCAATGGTACAATTTATCAGACTCAAAATATTGAAGTGAACGCCATCACTGTAGCCAGTGAAATTGTATTGAATCACCTATTCTTGTTCTCGAGTATGAAAACCTGATGTACTTTGGGTTCGGGGAGACTTCTCTGAGAACGTTCTGATTTTGTTCTGAGGTTATGACAATTAGAATCGAACCTGCTAACAATGAGTGATTTAAGGGTCAAGTTTCAGCCCCGGTACTGACTTTTAAGAAGAATTATTGAAGTTAACAAGAATCATCTAAGGTCCCTGGCTTCAGAGTTTCAGGCCTGGTGGTCTGAAGGAGACAAGAGAACTTTTATTAAACTCCTGTCAGGAACAACCAACCGAGGAGCGATCCTGATGCCAGGGGACTTCTCCCAATCACCAGCACCGAGACAATTAATCTTATTCTTTTCAACAAGTCATTTGTCAACAGCATTAAAAATGAAACTCTTATTCTTAAAAAGTTTTATTGATAAAACTCAGGGCCTGGCTTTGTACAAAAATTCTCAAGGACCCTGAGGTTTTTTGCCATCCCTTGTAACAGTCACTCAGTGGGCCCACAAGCCGGGACAGTACAGAACATACTATCAGTACTGAGGTAAGTTCCTGAACCATCCCTGCCTGATGAAGATAACAGGATGTCCACCATGATAAACAAATAGGGGAAAGTGGATCACCCTGCTTCACCCCATTCCTGATGGGGATAGATCCAGTCCTGATTTTACCGTTCTCAATAACAGTATCTGAGTTGATGCCAAGGTCCAATACCAGGCTTACAAAGTTGGCATCAACCCCATCCTGCCCAAAGCCTTAAACATTAGCTTGGGGCTGACACGATCTCACTGGATTTATCAAAAGCACCACTTGATCCTTGTGATTCCTCAGGCCCCCGTGCTGTGGTTGTATCTCAGGGTAACTGCAACAAATCCTTTCTGACAAGCACTAAGGGTTACTGCATTAGCCAAACACTTTGTTAAAAGACACAGCTGTTTTTTTAAAAGTTGCATACTTTTAAATACATGAGTTATTTCAGCTGTTGAGCTCTCCAAAGCTGATAGACTTGGGTTTCATCATTTGGATATCTGGGGAGAGGGGTTGTGTAATGATGTCCGTGTGATATCTTCATCTTTTAGCTTTACATTTTCTGAGGGGCATCCCTAGTAAAGTGTTGAGGGTTAATTAGACAGGTCCAGACAAGCTGCTGGAAGTTGGAAGCACTGTGGAATCTCCTGACCAGTTTCTCCATCTCACCAGGACAGTGAAATGGTCAAGGAACAAATCTCATCATCTTTCACATCATTTCTAGGAAGCTCTGCTTTCATTTCCTGCTACAATCCACACTCTTCCAAACCTTGTGGTTTGTATTTCTTGCTCCTTTTTACTTCATTAATCTTATCTCTATCTTTCATCGGTACAATCCGTCCAGTGACCAATCTCCATCTTCCAACTCATCGGTAGATCCGTCCAGTGACCAATCTCCATCTTCCAACTCATCGGTAGATCCGTCCAGTGACCAATCTCCATCTTCCAACTCATCGGTAGATCCGTCCAGTGACCAATCTCCATCTTCCAACTCATCGGTACGATCTGTCCAGCGACCTCCTCAAGTGAACTCCGATGACACACACTTCAGAACATCCTCATCTTGCTCCTTTTCAAAAGTATCGATTGTTTTAAGATAGAAAGTAATTCATAAAGGAATTTTCTGAATAAATCAGTTGGATAAGACCCAATGTGATTAATATTTGGTGTAAACCTCCTTGGGTGGGTGGGAGTAGGAAAGTCTACGTTGTGTTAACGCTCTGTTTCTGTCTCCCAACAGTTCCTCTGCTGTCGCCTCCAGTTTTCACACAGATAGATATCCAATACAGTGAGAAGTTTGGGGTGAGCTTTGGCACAGAGGGAGAGACGATGATCCTCACCTGCCGGATGATCCTGACTCCAAACATTCACCGACTCCAGCCAGAGGCTGTGTGGTACAGGGATGGTCAGTAACTGTCCCCAGTTTTCTGCCTGCTGTGTTAATCGGGAAGTACGTCTGCTTAAGTAATGTGGTGGGACCAAACAAAAGGCTGCACAACCCCATACTCTGCTCCTCGGTTTCCCGTCAGCTCAGAGCCAGTCCGTGGACATTTAATTCCTTGTACACTGAACTTTAACAACCCCTTTAAGGTTGGAATCAACTCTTTTGTAAATGGGCAGTTCTGACTTTGCGAAGACAAATTTTATCAGTGACGTGTATTGGTGGGACTTTACATCACTGTTCCCTGGTATCAGGTCACCTGGCATCAGTTCAGATGAGAGCATTTGAACAAGGGATACAGTGGCGCAGCGGGTAAATGCTGCCACCTCCCAGCTCCAGAGACCAGGGTTTGATCCCGACCTCTGGTGCTGTCTGTGTGGAGTTTGCATGTTCTGCCATGACTGCATGGGTTTTCCCCGGGTGCTCCCATTTCCTCCCACGTCCCAAAGAAGTGCAGGTTGGTGGTTTAACTGCCCACTGTAAATTACCCCTAGTGTGTGGGTGAGTGGTAGAATGTGGGGGGAGCAGGTTACAGGGAAGATTAGTGGGCAGATGGGATTGCTCTGTGAGCCAGCATAGATATGTTGGGTTGAATGGGCTCCCATGCCATAACACGAATTGCACGTTGTGGTGGTGTGAACTAGTGATCACTGACAGCATGGGATGGAGTATCAGGGTTATGCCTTGGACGTGCACCCTGTGCGTACGGATTTCTGGGGTAACAGTCATAGAGTAATAGAGTTATATAACAGGGAAACAGGCCCTTCGGCCCAACTCATCCATGCCAACCAAAGTGCCCACCTAAATTGGTCCCATTTGCCTGTGTTTGGCCCATATCCCTCTAAACTTTTCCTATCCGTGTCCCTGTCCAAGTGAGTTTTAAATGTTGTTAATGTACCTGCCTCACTCACTTCCTCTGGCAGCTCGTTCCATATATGGAACACCCTCCGGGTGAAAAAATTGCCTCTCAAGTTCCTATGAAATCTTTCCTCTCTCACCTTAAACCTGTGCCCTTTAGTTTTTGGTTCCCTTTCCCTAGGAAAAGGACTGTGTGCGTTCACCCTATCGATGCCCCTCATGATTTTATACACCTCTATAAGGTCACCCCTCAGGCTCCTACACACCAAGGAATAAAGTCCCAGCCTGCCCAACCTCTCCCTGTAACTCAGGCCCTCAAGTCCTGGCAACATCCTCGTAAATCTTCAACAGAAGGATTCACAAAACAGGCCGGTTTGCAGATCGGAGAATCGATCTGGTGTTTCTGGAGCACTGGGTTTGTGAAAACAATTCACC
The DNA here is from genome assembly GCF_009764475.1 of Pristis pectinata. NCBI lineage: Eukaryota > Metazoa > Chordata > Chondrichthyes > Rhinopristiformes > Pristidae > Pristis > Pristis pectinata. The sequence goes on from NC_067414.1 coordinate 1,550,598, forward strand.
TTTCGAGAAGTTACATTGCAACAAGAGGAAATCTCTGCGATTTCTTGAGGAAGAACAAGGGAGATCTCTGCTGTGTCAATCCGTCTCCCTCAAGCAAGCTGTCACTTGTGTGTTGGGCCCCTTCTGTGTCTCAGCACGGACTGGACTTCCAAACTATCCCATCCGCTAAAGCCAATTGGTTGTGGGAAGATGTTATGTAGGTTTTTTTCTTCTGTTGCGAAGTATATTTTTACATGAAATTAAAGCCTTTCCTAGTTCATAAAATATATAATACAAAATATGACATATCTCCCCTTAGAATCTGGAGTATTGCATTCAACTCTGGTTGCCCCATTATAGGAAGGATGTTGAGGCTTGGAGGGGGTGCAGGAGAGGTTCACCGAGATGCTGCCTGGATTAGAGGGTATGAGCTATAAGGAGAGGTTGGACAAACTTGGGTTGTTCTCTCTGGAGCGTCAGGCTGCGAGGAGACTTGGGAGAGGTTTATAAGATTATGAGAGGCAGAGATAGACAGCCGGTATCTTTTTCCCAGGATTGAAATGTCTAATACCAGAGGGCATGCGTTTAAGGTGAGAAGGGAAAGTTCAAAGGAGATGTGTGGGGCAGGTTTTTTTACACAGAGAGCGGTGGGTGCCTGGAATGTGCTGCCTGGGCTGGGGGTGGAGGCAGATACGATCGAGGGGTTTAAGAGGCTCTCAGATAGGCACATGAATGTGCAGAAAGAGGAGGGCTGTGGACTTGTGACGGCAGAAGGGATTAGTTTAGTTAGCTGTCATTAGCTTAATTAGTTCGGCGCAACATGGTAGGGCCAAGGGTCGGTTCCCGTGCTGTCTTGTTGTGTTCTATTATCCTTCAGTGGTATAGCTTCCAGACCTTCGGTGCTGTCATTGAGTGAAGGGGGACACAAAGAGGCCCTTCAGCCCATTCAACCTATACTAGCTCATTCATTGAGTAACCCAATTAACTCCACTCTTGTATTTCCACTTTCTCTGATCAATTCTGCACACAGTTTCATTTGAGAGTTATTAGTAAATCTGCTCTCACCACCATTGGTTTATTACTGTCACAAGTACCTAGATACAGAGAAAAACTTTGTTCTGCATGTCATCCATACAGATCGTTTCATCACATCAGTGCACTGAGGTAGTAATAAGAAAACAGAATGCAGAATATAGTGTTACAGTTGCAGAGAAAGTGCAGCGCAGGCAGACAATAAGGTGCAAGGGTCATGGTGAGGTAGGTTGGGAGATCAAGAGTTCATCCTTAGCGTGTGAGAGGTCCGTTCAAGAGTCTGATAACAGCAGGATAGAAGCTGTCCTTGAGTGTGGTGGTACATGTTCTCAAGCTTTTGTATCTTCTGCCCGATGGGAGGGGGGAGAAGAGAGAATGTCTAGGGTGGGAGGGGTCACTGATTACGTTGGCTGCTTTCCTGAGGCAGCGGGAAGTGTAGACGGATCTGATGAAGGGGAGGCGGGTTTGCGTGATTCCAGCCCACGCAAACCCGATCATCTACCAGGCTCTGCATGCACCTGTTCTCCAATGATGCTTCACTGCAGGATTCCTCATGGAGGTCTGCAGAGTTGTGGGAATTCCCAACATCTGGCTGGGTCGACAGTACAGGGAACCCTGCTGCATTGATTTCAGTAGAGAGGAATGGCTGTGAGGGATTAAAGTATCAATCGGGTTAACATTTATGAATAGTTTAAATCACTGGCTGTGCCTCTGACCCAAGGTCAATGGAACCTCTCCACCTCCAGATCTTCTCCACTGATGTTCAGCCAGTGGCTCTGTACCACCTGTTCTCACTCCTGTCCCGTCAGTCATACTGGGGGAGCAGCCCTTCCCATCTCTCCCACCCCTCCCTCCGTGCCTGCACTGTATGACTGTATGGCACCCCTCCCTCCGTGCCTGCACTGTACGACTGTATGGCACCCCTCCCTCCGTGCCTGCACTGTGCGACTGTATGGCACCCCTCCCTCTGTGCCTACACTGTACGACTGTATGGCACCCCTCCCTCTGTGCCTGCACTGTACGACTGTATGGCACCCCTCCCTCCGTGCCTGCACTGTACGACTGTATGGCACCCCTCCCTCTGTGCCTGCACTGTATGACTTTCTCCAGCATCGCCACTTTTTCATCGAGGATCTGAAATTCACCATAAAGGCGACGTTTTTTAAACGCTTGTGAGAAAGCATTGCGCCAGCATTTTCAGGAGGGAAGACAGGGGAATGAGTAGCCTGCATGTTTTTTGTCCTCTGCGAGCAATGGAATTACAATGTAAAACTTTTCAAGCACAGAAAGAGGTCATTCTGCCAAGTTGGGCTTTAAATGGGAGCAACACACATCACGCTGGAGAGACTCAGCGGGTCAGGCAGCATCTCCGGAGGGGGATGGGCAGTCGACATTGTGGTTTAGTGTCCACTCCCCTCCGCAGATGCTGCCTGACCCGCTGAGTTCTTCCAGTGTGTTGTGTGTGGCTCCAGATTCCAGCATCTGCTCAACTTAAGTGAGAACGATCCAGGTCCCACTCCCTGACTTTTTTCCTGTGGCCTGTGCCCCCCACTACCCACCCCCCCTCCCCCCCCCCCACAAAGCCCTGCTGAAGCCCGGTGCTGTTCATTAACACAATCGTCCAACAGCAGGTGTAACGGTGGTTCAACATAATGTCCTTCCTTTTGTCTTGGATGCTTCTCATCATAACGCCCAGAATGTTGGTCATCTACATAGTCGATCTGGGTGAGAATGTACAAGGCATGGTGAGTGAGCTTGAACAAGTGGAATCATAGACAGTGAGGATGGTTTTCAAAAATTACAGGGGGACGTTGATCAGCTGGGTCAGTGGGCTGAGGAATGGCAAATGGAGTTTAATTCAGATAAGTGTGAGGTGTTGCATTTTGGGAAGTCACACCAGGGTAGGACTTTCAGAGAGAGATTTCTTCATTAGTCACATGTACATCAAAACACACAGTGAAATGCGTCTTTTGCGTAGAGTGTTCTGGGGGCAGCCCGCAAGTGTCGCCACGCTTCCGGCGCCAACATAGCATGCCCACAACTTCCTAACCCGTACGTCTTTGGAATGTGGGAGGAAACTGGAGCACCCGGAGGAAACCCACACAGAATGTACAAACTCCTCACAGACAGCGGCTGGAATTGAACCTGGGCTGCTGGTGCTGTAATAGTGTTACACTAACAGCTACACTACCGTGCCTGCCACAGGTAGACAGGGTGGTGAAGAAGGCATTTGGCATTCATCAGTCAGGGTATTGAGTGTAGGAGTTTTGACGTCATGTTGCAGTTGTACAGGATGTTGATGAGATCACACTCCGTACAGATTTGGTCACCCTGTTGTAGGAAAGATGCAGTTAACCTGGAAAGAGCATTTACAAGAATGTTGTCAGGACTTGAGGGCCTGAGTTATCGGGAGAGGTTGGGCTGGGACTTTATTCCTTGGAGCATAGGACACTGCGGGGTGACCTTATAGAGGTGTATAAAACCATGAGGGCCATAGACAGGGTGAATGCACTCAGTCTTTTTCCCAGGGAAAGGGAGTCAAAAACTAGACAGCACAGGTTTAAGGTGAGGGGAGAGAGATTTAAAAGGGACCTGAGGGGCAACTTTTTCACACAGAGGGTGGTGGGTGTGTGGCATGAGCTGCCAGGGAAGTGGGTGAGGTGGGTACGTTAACAACATCTAAAAGACACTTGGACAGGTCCATGGATCGGAAAGGTTCAGAGGGATATGGGCCAAACACAGGCAAATGGGATGAGCTTAGATGGGCACCTTGGTCGGCACGGACCAGTTGGGCCGAAGGGCCTGTTTCCGTGCTGTATGAATCCTGTCACTTTCCCAACCGCCCCCCTCACCTCCAACATCTGAACGTGTAAACCTCCTGCAGATTTTCCTGCACCCTCTTCAGGACTGTACTGCTGAGCAGTACAGTCCTGACTTATAACTCATTCTCCGGTGTGTCAACAAGAAACACAATTCACCACCGAAACCCATAGTTCTCACTTTAGGAAGAAAGCATTCTTCTCGGACATGGTCACCACCTCAGGGAAAGTGTATTCTTCCCAGGTGGATCTGTTCTAACTCAATGTGGCGCAGGAACCCTGGAACAGACTGTTCACCCTGTCAGTCAGATACTTGCAGAGGACATCTGTGTGCATGCTCCTTCTGTGCTGCTGCTGCAAAAGGCTAACATCCATGGCATTTATACCACGGCTATGTGTGCCTGTGACATAAACTTGAACTTGAAACAGTGGTGACTTCTCCCCGGATACTGTTGTGGCCATGACTGACATCTGCTGGAAAGATGCTGAACCACTAGACGCTGGTTTTTAATTTAAGTGGCTTGGTGGTGAAGAATGGTACTGATGGATCAGCTGTCTGTTGTTTTGGTTTTTGTTGTAGAAAATGATAAAAGTTGATAAATATATTTGGGATTTAGTTCTGATGGCAGACAGTTGTCATCTTGACCCCTAGGTCTTGATACTTGGAAATATTGTGATATCCAAATGACGGGTACATTTGCTAATGCAGGGTTTGATCAAGGGTGTCAGAAATGTTTTATCTCATTGTTTTCTTTACAATTGGGTGTTTCTGCAGTGTGCTGAGTGGCAGTGAACTGTTCCAGAAACCCCCTGGTTTTCAGTTCTATCGAAGTGACAGGTCCAATGATGATGAGTAACTGACCCAATCCCAAGGTTTGTGTCTGAGTTGGGTGGGGGATGGGATGGATTTGAAGATTTATCCCACACAGGACACACCCCAAGTACAGTGGTCTGCTGCTAAACCCACCTGAAACCCCCTAACTCTGCCTCGGACTATACTTTCCCTCTCTCTCAATTTGCACTAGCGTTGTTGTGTTTATTCTGCTGTGTAAATTGTGTATAATTTAAGTTAATTTAAGTTTATGTTAACTTGTGTCTGTAACGTACTGTGCTGCTGCTGCAAACAGCTGATGTTCACAGCATTTATACCCCGGGTGTGTGTGCCTGTCACAATAAACTTCAACTTGAGAATGGGTCATTCTCAAGGTTGCCCATTAAGCCCTTTAGTATTTGATGTTGAACCATAGAACCATACAGCACAAAACAGGCCCTTCGGCCCACCATGTTGTGCCGTCCATCAAACCACCCTCACACTACCTAACCCCTTCCTCCCGCATATCCCCCCATCCCACACTCCTCCACATGCCTATCCAACAAACTCTTGAACCCTTGCTTTAGAACCCTTGGCTATTGCACTCCTGGACTCTTCAAATGTATGTGGCATTACTCGCGGACAGAAGATATCTCTTTATGCAGATGAACTGTTACTTTATATTTCTAATCCGGAGGAATCTATCCCCGCAGTACTATCACTACTAGATCAGTTTAGTGTTTTTTCTGGCTATAGATTAAATCTTAATAAGAGCAAACTTTTGCCATTAAATATGCAAACCCCAATTTAAAGGCAATTACCTTTTAGATTGGTAACTGACTATTTTATGTATTTAGGTGTTAAAATTACCAAGAAGCATAAGGACTTATTTAAAGCTAATCTATTGCCTTTAATTGACCATGTTAAACAATTATTTACTAAATGGTCCCCATTATCTCTATCATTGGTAGGCTGAATTAATGCGGTTAAGATGAATATTTTACCAAAATTTTTATATTTACTTCAAGCGATTCCAACTTTTGTCCCGGAATCTTTTTTTGACACTATTGATTTTAAAATTCTTTCATATATTTGGCAGAATAAAAACCCAAGGTTAAGTAAGAAATATTTACAAAAACTAAAGAAGGATGGTGGTATGGCCCTGCCTAACTTTAGATTATATTTTTGGGCAATTAATATCAGATATTTAATTTTTTGGATACAGACTCAGATGTAATTCAATGCCCCAAATGGGTACACCTTGAGCACCAATCAGTACTTGGATTTTCATTAGTTTCTATTTTAGGAGCTTCACTCCCTTTTGCACTTAGCAAATTAAGTAAACGTACGAATAACCCAATTGTTAAACATACAATACGAATATGGTTTCAATTTGGTAAATTTTTTGGGTTGAATAAATTTAACCCGTCAAGTCCCATTCAATCTAATTTTTTTTCATCCATCCAGAGTTGACGCAGCTTTTTCCATATGGAGAAGGAAGGGAATAGAATGTTTTCGTGATTTATTCATTGATAACTGTTTTTCATCTTTTGAACAATTGTCTAACAAATACAATTTGCCTAGATCACACTTTTTTCGACATTTGCAGATTAGAATTTTTTTTAAAGCTACTATACCCTCTTTTCCGACACCTCACAAAACTGAAATTATGGATTTTAGGTCTTAATCCTTATCAGAAGGGCTTGATAGCAATAATCTATGATTTAATTATGAAAATACGTCCAGAATCGCTGGACAAAATCAAGAATGAATGGGAAGGTGAACTCCAGACATCTTTACCTACAGAGACTTGGAAGAAAATTCTTCATTTAGTCAATACATCTTCAATGTGTGCCAGACATTCTTTGATACAGTTTAAGGTAGTTCACAGGACCCATATGTCCAAAGATAAGCTAGCCCATTTTTATCACCGTATAAATCCTATATGTGATAGATGTAAATCGAATGTGGCTTCTTTGACACATATGTTCTGGTCCTGTCCTCTTTTGGAAAAATATTGGAAAGACATTTTTAACATTATTTCAAATGTATTGAAGATTGATTTACAACCTCACCCTATCACTGCAATTTTTGGATTACCAAGGATCGAGTCTGGCCATTTATCTGCTTCCACTTACCGTATGATTGCCTTTGTCACATTAATGGCCAAACGATCCATTTTGCTTAAATGGAAGGATCCAATACCCCCTACGACTTTTCAATGATTCTCTCAAACTAGATCATGTTTAAACTTGGAAAAAAATTAGGAGTGGTACTGTTGATCCTTCGCTTAACTTGGAAGATATTTGGAGTCCATTTATTCAATATTTTCACATGATGTAGATCCCCTTTCAATAACTTTCCAACTTGGAGGAACGGCGTTGACGACATAATGTTGCTCTGTTTCTTCTGAGAAATTTTAGTCCAGTCTTTTTTTTGTTTGTTTTTTTTTGAAATTTTTCTGTTTGGTTTGATATATTGTTTATAATTTTTCTTATTGATTTGGGGATTTTTTTTCTCTTTCTTTTTTATTTATATAATAATTTTTTTTCTTTCCTTTCATTTACTAAGAGATCATTGGATCTACAGATTTTTTATATTTTATTGTTTCTTATGATTATCCAGTCCATGATTGTTCTCCTGATCTCTTTGTATTACATGTACAAACATCAATGTTATATATTAATCTGTATTAATTTGAAAACTAATAGAAAGATTGAAAAAGCAAAAAAAAAGAAAGAGAATGGGTCATTCTGTATCTACTCAATCAGAGCAAGATTTTAGTCTTGTCATCAAATGAAGTTAACCAGCTTCGTGGCAAGACCTTTTCTGGTATCACTGAATTATTTATGAAGTGTTGATGTTGATTGGCCGGGTCTCTAACATTCCTTCCCCATGTGATTTTTCTAGACATTGAGATAAAGAAGTCTAAGTGGGCCACAATGCAGTACAAAGACGGCACTGCCATCCTGACCCTCCCTCACCTGAATAAAGATGATGAAGGCCTGTACACACTACGCTTGGTTACGAGGGGTGGCATCTCCCAACACAGTGCTTACCTGTTTGTCAGAGGTGAGAAACGCAGCCTCGCTTGTGAAGAATGTCTTCGGCTCCTTACAAACGCGCACCATGGGAAATGGGGGGGGGCGATGTGGGAGGGAAGGGTTAGATAGATATTACAGCAGGATAAAATGTCAGCACAACATTGTGGGCCGAAGGGCCTGTACTGTGCTGTAGTGTTCTATGTTGAGTGATGGAAACAGGCCCTTCAGCCCACAGAATCCCATGTACACTCACCCTACGCCGATCCCAGCTCTTCTCCCCACACTCCCATCAACTCCCCCCCAGATTCTACCCGCCCCCTCCCCACCCACACAGTGGGGGCAATTTACAATTGACAATTACCCACCAATCCACACGTCGTTGGAAACGAGCAGCCGGGGGAAACCCACTCGGTCACAGGGAGAACGTACAGACTCTGCATGTCCAGAGGTCAGGATTGAACCCGGATCGCTGGAGCTGTGAGGCAGCAGCTCTGCACCACTGCACCACCCCAGAATTTGGCTCAGTAAGAGGCAAGGCAGTGAGTGGGCACATCAATTGGTCAGGACTGCTCAGTGGTGCCCCGCAGAGGTCAGTGTTGGATCTGCCACAAATGATCACAGTCACTGATAAATTGATGGATGAGATATCTAGGTTTGCCCTGGATAGGTGCCTGGGTGAACAATGCAAGTGGTACGTTGAAGGAGGATTGTGGCAAATGGAAATCATTGAAGGCAAATGTGAAGACAACAGTTTGCACTTAACATAGAAAGTAGAATACTTCCCGAATGGTAAAATCATGGGGGTTTCATCATTAAAACACTGTGCAGGAAGAGAAGGCAACCAACATCGCCAATGAAATGTTAGTTAAATCTGAAGGATTAGAATACAGGGGTGTAGCTGTACACAGCTGTGTGAGACCACAAGTTGTAGACACTGGACCTTAGGAAGGATTGTCCTTGGAGAGGGGTCTGGATGGATTTGCCAGGTTGATGCCTGTATGTGATGGGTTAATTAATGAGGAAAGATTATACAGCTTGGTAATTGGTTTGTTATTGTCTTGTGTACCAAGATACAGTAAAAAGCTTTTGTTTGTGTGCCATCCAGACAGATCGTTCCATACGTAAGTACATCGAGGTAGTAGAAAGAAAACAGAATGCAGAATATAGTGTTACAGTTACAGAAAGTGCAGTGCAGGTAGATGATAAGGTGCAAGGGCCAAGATGAGGTAGATTGTGAGGTCAAGAGTTCATCTTTATTGTACAAGAGGTCTGTTCAAGGGTCTGATAGCAGTGTGATAGAAGCTGTCCCTGAGTCTGATGGTACGTGTTCTCAAGCTTTTGTATCTTCTGCCCGATGGAGGAGGGGAGAAGAGAGAATATCCGGGGTGGGTGGGGTCTTTAATTATGTTGGCTGTTTTCCCAAGGCAGCAGGAGGTGCAGACAGAGTCCATGGAGGGGAGGCTGGTTTGCTTGACAGACTGGGCTGTGTCCACAACTCTCTGCAATTTCTTGTGGTCTTGGGCAGAGCAGTTGCTGCACCGAGCTGTGATGCATCCGGTTAGGATGCTTTCTATGGTGCATCTGTAAAAATTGGTGAGGATTAACAGGAACATGCCAAATTTCCATAGCCTTTTGAGGAAGTAGAGGCACTGGTGAGCTTTCTTGGCCATAGAGTCTACATGGCTGGACTAGGACAAATTGTTGGTGATATTTACACCCAGGAACTTGAAACTCTTAACCACCTCCACCTCAGCACCACTGACACAGACAGGGGTGTGTACTTTGCCCTGCTTCCTGAAGTCAGTGACCAGCTCTTTTGTTTTGCTGACATTGAGGGAAAGTTGTTGTCTTGGGATTAGGGTTATACAGTATTTCCTGGAATTTACAAGGTTTAAGGATGCTTTGTTATAGGTTTCTGGCTATTGAAAGAAGTTGACACTGTGGGTTGAGAGAACTATTCCCACCAGTGATGTCGTTTAGAACAAAAATTGGTGGTGCTGTGGACAGTGAGGAGGGTCGACTTGGGCTATGAAATCGATCAGCTGGTAAATTGGCCAGAGCAATGGAAAATGGAATTTAATCCTGATCAGGGCAAAGTGATGCATTTTGGAAGGTCAGACAAGAATAGGACACGTACAATGAATGGCAGGGCCCAGGAATATTGAGGAGCAGAGGGACCTTGGTGCACAAGTGCAAGGATTGCTGAAGGTGACAGCACAGGTGGGGAAAGTGTGCGGGATACTTACCCTTCATTCGCCAAGGCAGAGAATATAAGAACAGGGAGGTTATATAAAGCCTTATAAGACATTGGTGAGCTTACTTCTGGAACACTGTGTGCAGTTCTGTTGCCACAGCAGAGAGAGGACAAGATTGCTGAGGAGAGGGTGCAGAGGAGACTCACCTGGATGTTGCCTGGGACGCAGTGTTTCAGTTATGAGGAGAGACTGGGCAGGCTAGGTCTGTTCTCCCTGGAGTGGAGGAGGCTGAGGGGGACATGATAGAGGGGTACAGGATCATGACGTGCATGGACAGGGTAGACGGTAGCAAACTCTTCCCCACAACAGAGGGGTCTGTAACCAGGGGGTAGGTTGAAGGGAAGAGGTTTACAGGGGACAGAAGGAAGAATATTCTTGTCCAGGGGGTTGTTGGGGTTTGGAAGGCACTGCCTGAGAGAGCGGTGGAGGCAGAGACTCTCACGGTGTTTAGGGAGGACCTAGATGAGTACCTGAATCGCTGAGGAAAAGAAGGGCATTGGGCCAAATATGGGGATTGGGATAGATGAGTGCTTGATGGCCTGATTGGCCTGTGTCCCTGTTTTATGACTCTAGGACTCTGTGGCACAGTCCAAATATTAGAACCAAGGCAATCAGCAGTGGCAAACAATCTGCTGGAGGAACTCAGTGGCTCAAGCAGCATCTGTGGGGGAGAAGGAATTGCTAATACTTCGGGTCGAAACCCTGTTTCAGGGTTAGGTCAGGCCACATTTGGAATATTGTGCACAGTTCTGGTCGCCCCATTACAGGAAGGATGTGGAGACTTTGGAGAGGGTGCAGAGGGGTTCACCAGGATGCTGCCTGGATATGAGGGTATGAGCTATAAGGAGAGGTTGGACAAACTTGGATTGTTTTCTCTGGAGCGGTGGAGGCTGAGGGGAGACCTGATAGAGGTTTATAAAGTTATGAGAGGCATAGCCAGACAGCTGGTATCTTTTCCTCAGGGTCAAAGTGTCTAATACTAAAGGGCATGCAGTTGTGAGAGGGGGTAAGTTCAAAGGTTTTTTACACAGAGAGTGGTGGCTGCCTGGAATGCGCCAGAGGAAGTGGTTGAGGACAGGTCCATGGATGGGAAAGGTTGAGAGGGATATGGGCCAAACGTGGGCAAATGGGACTAGTGTAGATCGACACCTTGGTCAGCATGGACTGGTTGGGCCGAAGGGCCTATCTCTGTGCTGTATGACTTTGAGAAACCACAGCTGCTTTAAGTGGTTACTTGGAGAACATTCCTACCCGATGAGTTCAGGGAAGCCGCCAGTTCTGCAGAACAGACACGAGTCCCTCCAGCAGACTGCTTGTTGCTGCAGAATGGAGCATGTTTCCAGGGGAGTCCAAGGGCACCAACGCACAGTTGGGAATATGACCAAGCTTCTAATTCTTTGCTCCAGCAAGGTATCCCAGACTTAGTCCCGGTAAACAGCCCTCCACTCCACTGTGCTATAATGTAGGTTGCCCGGATACATTTTCCAAACCTGTCCGTGGAAGAGTTTTGACTGTAGCTAGCACCAGCTTTGAGATCCTCACTGGGGAAGAGTGTGCAGGTTGACAGGAACATTCCCCTTCCTTCTTGCCCACACAGATGCCGCCGCCCCAGTGGCTGGAGCCCCAGGAGCACCAATGGATGTCACGTACTATGATGCCAACAAGGATTATGTCATCCTCACCTGGAAACCGCCAAACGTCACCCACGAGAGTCCCGTGATTGGATATTTTGTTGACAGGTATGAATGTTGTTGTAGCGGAGAAGGAAGTGGGGTGGGTGTGGTGGTCTTCATGCCGGAGTCTCAGAGGAGCCCAATGTCTAATGATTTGGTGAGCAATTCCCAAAACCGGTGGAGAATTCAGCTGACGGGCACCCTACCATTCTGGGTTTCCCTTTGCTTGTGAATCCAACGTGACTGTCGCCAACCTTCACTCAGAGTGAGAGTGACATCCCGGCTTTCAAGCGATGATGGACAAGAGACAATAAGAGCATTCGTCACACTCAGCAGTGAAACTCTGTCGTTGATGGAGCTCTGGCTGCTGAGAGAAGCCAGGAACCGGAGAACTATCTGCTGAATGGGTCGCCCTGCCCAGCACACTCTGCATTAGTTCCCCTTTCTGTAGTTAGTGAACGGGAAGAGCAGAAAATTCTGCAATTTATGTAACTCTGTTATCAATGGTTCTTTGTATTCTGAAAGATGCATCTTATCCCAGTTATTTCCTCCTCTTGTTTTGTATTCTGTGAAGGTTTGGATCCTCTGTTTCCTCAAGGATAGGTCATATATTGATAGAGTTATACAGCACAGAAACAGGCCCTTCAGCTCAACTTGTCCATGCTGACCAAGTTGCCTACCTGAGCTGGTCCCATTTGGCCCATATCCCTCTAAACCTTTCTGGAGGAAACCCACGCAGACACGGGGAGAACGTACAAACTCCTTACAGACAGCGGCTGGAATTGAACCCGGGTTGCTGGTGCTGTAATAGCGTTATGCTAACTGCATGGCCTAATTCTGCTCCTATGTCTTGTGGTCTGATGGACTTGTTCAGTGTTTCAACACGTTGTTAAACATTGCTTCTCCAGTGTTGACACTGCCTGGGCTGAATGTGTACTGCTTTAGAAGGAAGGTTAGGAGGTAAGGGATGTTCAGTGAGGGATCGTTGAGAAGTTAAGTACATATTTGTGAGACAACAAACGGAACTTGCCAATGGTGCGGCTGTTGTTCATGTTACTTGTTGCACGTTAAGATTTTGTAAAAGAAAATTGAACTGGTTTATATTTTGGAGAGAACCGAATGTGGATGTGACTGCACTCAGGTTCTGCTTTGGGAAGGTTCTGGTGTCTGTGCCAGATGTGAAGGTGCCAGCACTTCTCGTTGTTGTTGCAGATGTGAAGCTGGAACAGACAACTGGATCCAGTGTAATGACGCCCCGGTTAAAATTTGCAAATATCCCGTGACCGGCCTGTTTGAAGGACGTTCCTACACTTTCCGTGTGCGCGCTGTGAATAAAAGTGGAATCAGCAAGCCCTCCAGGGTCACGGACACCGTGACGGCCTTTGACCCTGCTGACTTCGCAAGGCTGCAGAGTGAGTACCTGACGTTCACAGACCGCATCCCAATTAACTTTGTACTTAATCTCATCTCCGTCAGGAGTATTTATCAGTTATTTAAAAAATAATATGGCTTTGAACTATCTCAAGGCACTGGCTCCATAAGAAGTAAGGAATGATGTCCTCAAACGTTCCGCAGTACAGGTGACGATACAGGATGTACATGCTAAACCACGACTGTCCCAGTGTCTACCTCGCGGCCGATGTAACCAGTGCCCGAGGTCTGGGCTCAGTTTGTGCATTTATCATTTGGATCAAAAACAACCCAGAACAAGAGGTCTGGAAGAACTGGAGGGCTTGAGTTATCAGGAGAGACCGGACAGGCTGGGACTGTTCTCCCTCGAGCGAAGGAGGCTGAGGGGTGACCTTATAGAGGTTTATAAAATCATGAGGGGCACCGATAAGGTGGGTGGTCACTGTCTTTTCCCCAGGGTAGGGGGGTCTAAAACTAGAGGGCACAAGTTTAAGGTGAGAGGGGAGAGATTTAAATGGACCTGAGGGGCAAGTTTTTCTCAGAGGGTCGTGGGTGTGTGGAACGAGCTGCCAGAGGAAGTGGTAGAGGTGGGTACAATTGCAGTGTTTAACAGACATTTGGACAGGTCCATGGAGAGGAAAGGTTTAGAGGGATATGGGCAAACACAGGCAAATGGGACCAGCTTAGATGGGCATCTTGGTCGGTAGGGACCAGTTGGGCTGAAGGGCCTGTTTCCATGCTGTTTGACTTGATGACTCGATGACTCTCTGATGTACTTCTGAGTGTCCTGTGAAGGTCTGGGTTCTGAACAGGTCAGGCAGCATCAGAGGAGAGAGAAGCAGTCAGCATTTCAGGTCGAGGATCCCATCACAGCTGGAAAAGTGAGGAAATGAGCGTGTTTCAAGTTGCAGAGAGAAAGAGTACTGGGGAGACCAGAGGCGTGTCTGATAGGGTGGGGAGCAAAGTCATCCTGGCAACAATCACTTTACAAAGCAGCCGTTGTAGAGAAACAAACTGAAACAGAAAGGTGCGACCATCTGAAAGATGACAACCAGAAACCCCTAAACTCATTCTCGAGTCTCGAGTGCCACGTGCCCAGGTTGAAGATGAGGTGTTGCTCTTTGAGCTCCTGTTGGGCCTTGTAGGAGGCTGAAGGCAGAAAGGTCAGCGAGGGCGTGGGGGCAAAGTGACAGGTGATTGGAAGATCAGGGTGTTCTTGTGTCTGGTAAACGGTCAGCCAATCGGCATTTGGTTTCTCCAACGTGGAGGAGGTGACACCTTGAGCAGTGGATGCAGTGCAGTGGATCAGCAGAGGTGCAGGTGAATCACTGCTTCACCTGGAAGGACCGTTCAGGTCCCCGGTTGCTGGGAAGCAAGGGGAGAAGAGCGTCTCCTGTGTTCATGGGAACGTTCCGTGAGGAAGGGAGCAGTTGGTGGGGACAGAAGAGTGGACCAGAGAGTCGGGGTGGAAACATCCCTTCAGAATGCTGAGACGGAGAGGGGGATGTGTCCGATGAGGGGTGGCAGAAATGGTGGAGGATTATCTGTCGAGGGTGGAAGCTGGTGGGCTGGAAGGGGAACCGGGTAAGAACAGGCGTGTAGGAAATGTTGGAGACCTGTCAATGGTGAGAGAGAGGGAGCCGCTGTTCAGGAAACAGTGAGGCCTCTTACAGACACTGGTGTGGGACGTCTCATCATTCAAGCAGAGACAGAGAAAATTGGAGATTGGAATGGAATCCTTACAGGAAGGAGGGTTGAAGGAGGTGGAGACACTGGAGACGGCAGATGCTGGAACCTGGAGCAACAAACAATCTGCTGGAGACACTCAGTGGGTCGAGCAGCATCTGTCGATCCACGCCCATGCTTAACAGTTGGAGAGGTGTTCTTTTCATGAAATTCTGCACCCTTTTTTCTCCAAGCATACCTTTGCTCATTGCGGCCAAAAAGTTCTATTTTAACTTTATCAGTCCACAGGACTTGTTTCCAAAATGCATCAGGCTTGTTTAGATGTTCCTTTGCAAACTTCTGACACTGAATTTTGTGGTGAGGACGCAGGAAAGGTTTTCTTCTGATGACTCTTCCATGAAGGTCATATTTGTGCCGGTGTTATTACACAGTAGAACAGTACACCCCCACTCCAGAGTCTGCTAAATCTTCCTGAAGGTCTTTTGCAGTCAAACGGGGGATTTGATTTGCCTTTTTAGCAATCCCATGAGCAGTTCTCTCAGAAAGTTGTCTTGGTCTTCCAGACCTCAACTTGACCTCCACCGTTCCTGTTAACTGCCATTTCTTAATTACATTAGGAACTCAGGAAACGGTTACCTGGAAACATTTTGCTATCTTCTTATAGCCTTCTCCTGTTTTGTGGGCATCATTTATTTTAATTTTCAGAGTGCTAGGCAGCTGCTTAGAGGAGGCCATGGCTGCTGATTGTTGAGGAGTCAGGGTATTTATAAAGCTTTGAAATTTGCATCACCTGGCCTTTCCTAATGATGACTGTGAACAAGCCATATCCCTAACAAGCTAATGAAGGTCTGAGACCTTGGTAAAAGTTATCTGAGAGCTCAAATCTCTTGGGGTGCCCAAACTTTTGCATGGTGCCCCTTTCCTTTTTTTCACTCTAAAATTGTACAAAACAAAAATAATACACCAATCTTGCTTAAAATGTTGAAAAGAATGTCTCATCTTTAACTTTATGACTTTTGGAGATCAGTTCATCTTCTACTCACTTAACTATTCACAGAAACAGAAATTTTGACCAAGGGTGCCCGAACCTTTGCATGCCACTGTAAGTCCAAGGATAGGAGAGGTTTAGAGGGCTGTCGGCCAAACGCGGGCTGATGGGACGAGCTCGCTGGGCAACACAGTTGGCATGAACGAGTTGGGCCAAAGGGCCTGTTCCTGTGCTGCATGTCTCTGTGACTATCAGTTCTTTCTTCATCTTCCGACGTTCCATCCAAACCTCCATCTCCCCATCCAAAATAATGAGACATCTGTTAACGTGTTCCAGTGAGCTGCGGGGATGTCAACAGCTGTAGGCAGAGTCCGTTGTTTGAAGGGAAATGGATGGCAACCTCTGGATCTTCTTGTTTAACTGCAGGTGCAGATTCCAGATCCAAGCACCTTTTACTGACAAATGTCCGCAAACGCTGGTGCTTCTGCTTTTGTTTCAGCTGCAACACAGATTACAAACCAATGAAACTGGTGAGCAGCAGGAGGCCAAGTGCTGCCTCCACTGTTTCACAGGGGAAGGAGGCATTTGGCAGCGTCATACTGCTGTTGTGCCACAGTGGTACGGCAGGTAGAGCCGCTGCCTCACAGCGCCAGAGATCCAGGTTCGATCCTGACCTCGGGTGCTGTCTGTGTGGAGATTGCACGTTCTCCCTGTGACTGGTGAGTTTCCCCCAGGTGCTCCCACATTCCAAAGGCAGGCAGGTTGTGGGTTAACTGGGCACTGTAGGTTGTCCCCAGGGTGTGGGTGGGGGGTAGAAACTGGGGGAAGTTGCCGGGAATGTGGGGAGAATAAAGTGAGATTAATGTAAGGTCAGCGTAAATGAGTTCTGGATGGTTAGCACGGACTCAATGGACCCAAGGGCCTGTTTCCCTGCTGTATCTCGCTATGATTCCATGATTTACCCCTCAGCACCACTTCAACATGCCTGATACTCTTGTCAGAAAGTTAAAATGCAGATAAAACCCCACCTCAATGAAGGAAAAGCTTTGGAAAAGCTTTCCTGATGCAGGGTTTTGACCCGAAACTTTGACAATTCCTTCCCCCACAGACGCTGCTCGACCCACTGAGTTCCTCCAGCAGATTGTGTGTTGCTCCAGATTCCAGCCTCTGCCGTCTTTGGTGTCTCCAGAGGAAGTGTAGCCCAGCTTTACCTGCTAACTGTTGCTTTTTAATCTCTGCTCAGAAAAAAATCTGCTGAATCTCAAAAAACAGAGTTAGAGAGTGCAGATACTGGGACCCGGAGCAACAAACAACCTGCTGGAGGAACTCAGCGGGTCGAGCAGCATCTGTGGAGGGAAATGAACCGGTGACATCCAGACGAAGGGTCTCCACCTGAAACGTCAACTGTCCATTTCCCTCCACAGGTGCTGCCTGACCTGCTGAGTTCCTCCAGCAGTTTGTTTGAAGCTTAAAGAACTTTGTCTCAGTGTCCTTCTGTTGCTCTGTTCTTGTATCAAAATCAAGGTTCTTGTCATGTGCACAAGTACAGTGAGGTACAGGTACAATGAAAAACTTGCTTGCAGCAGCATCTCAGGCACGTAGGTACAGACAACACACAGATATAAATTGTACATAAACTATACCACACAGTGTAAAAAAAAGACTGTAAAAAGAAATCCTCAGTGCAAAAAAAAGGAAAGACACTGGTTGTGCAAGAGGTGGTCTTTAGAGAACTAAAATTATTTCAAAGCCATATTTATAACTTTTATTTCAAGTCTGTTGGATCTAGGTCCAGTCAGATGCAGTGCTCCCAATACGTACCTCGACTGGTCTCTGGTTTGCTGAATGTGCTGATTTATTTCGGCACCTTCTCACTTGTGGTCACCAAGTTGCTGTGCTCATCTACACTTGGAATTGGTTATTGGTTTATTATCGTCACATGTACTGAGACGCAGTGAAAAGCTCTCTGTTTTACATGCCATCCAGGCGGATCATTCCATACACAGGTACATTGAGGTGGTAGAAAAGGAAAACAGAATGCAGAATATAGTGTTACAGTTACAGAGAAAGTGCAGTGCAGGCAGACAAGTGAAGTACAAGGGCCACAATGAGGTAGATGGAGAGATCAAGTGTTCATCTTTAGCATAAGAGAGGTCCATTCAAGAGTCTGATAACTGCAGGATAGAATCTGTCCTTGAACCTGGTGGTATGTGTTCTCCAGCTTTTGTATTTTCTTCCCAATGGGAGTAAGGAGAGAGAATGACCGGGGTGGGAGGGGTCCTTGATTACGTCGGCTGTTTTCCTGAGGCAGGGGGAAGTGTAGACAGAGTCCATGGAGGGGATGCTGGGCTGTGTCCACAACTCTCTGCAGTTTCTTGCGGTCTCGAACAAAGCAGTTGCTGTACCAAGATGTGATGCATCCAGATAGGATGCTTTCTATGGTGCATCTGTAAAAATTGGTGAGGGTCATTGCGCACATGCTGAATTCCCTTAATCTTCTGAGGAAGTAGAGGCACTGGTGAGCTTTCTCGGCCGTATCGTCTACATGGCTGGACCAGGACAAATTGTTGGTGATGTTTACACCCAGGAACTCAGCACCGCTGATACAGATGGGGGTGTGAACTCTGCCCCGCTTCCTGAAGTCAGTGACACGTTCTTTTGTTTTGCTGACACTGAGGGAAAGGTGCCACCGGGCATCCTGCTGCTGCTGGGTGTGTTTGGGTCTTTCCTGTTAAAATTTATCACCAACATTTCATCTCCATCTTGATGTCCAGGGAAGGGAAAGCCCTGTTCCTGGTCCATTACAGGGAAGGCATTGCCTCAGGGACACAATCCCACCCACACCCCCCGCCCCCCAAAGACTGAAAGACTTTTGTGAAAAGGAGAAATGATTAGCATTTTGTTTAGATATTTTAATTTTTGTCTTTTGTTGTAAAGGTTCTTGATTATTTTTGCTTCATATTCCTTACTGGACAAAGTTTTTATTTTGGTATTTCTTTTCTCAGCCATCCATTTTGATGCAAGCAGACAGATCATGATTTCCCAGGACGACTTGGAAGGTAGATACAATTCCAAATATAATTTTCTTGTTCATTTTAACTCTAGTTATTAAAACCTGGATATCACAGCAAGTATTGTGTGACTAACAAACGTGTGTATCACATTAATCTCTGCCACCTCATTTTGAGGACCAACCTTTTCTTTGCTGTGTGGAAGTTGATCAGAACACATTGGGATGGATTTTAGCGCAGTGCGAATGTTTAATGTGGAGATGAGCCTGCAGTCAGTCTTCAGCATCGAAATAAAAAGTGTGAGAGTTAGAAGACAAGCTGTTTGCTTGAGTTTATAGTTAGAGTTTCTTTCAAAAGAAAGGAGCAGGAGTGTCGTGCAGTTCCTCGAGTGGCCATCTCATAGCTCCGGGGCTGTGGGTTTGATCCTGACCTCTGCTGCTGTCTGTGTGGAGTTTGCACGTTCAGAGTTTAAGAGCCGTGAGGTAATGTTGCAGCTCTAGAGAACTCTGGTCAGACCACACGGAGTATTGTGTTCAGTTCTGGTCACCTCATTATAGGAAGGATGTGGAAGCTTTAGAGAGGGTGCAGAAGAGATTTACCTTTACCAGGATGTTTCCTGGATTGGAGAGCATGTCTTATCAGGATAGGTTGAGTGAGCTCGGGCTTTTCTCTTTGGAGAGGAAGACAATGAGAGGTGACTTGATAGAGGTGTACAAGATGATAAGAGGCATAGATCGAGTGGACAGTCAGAGACTTTTTCCCAGGGTGACAATGGCTAACATGAGGGAACATAATTTTAAGGTGATTGGAGGAAGGTATAAGGGGGATGTCAGAGGTAAGTTGTTTTACGCAGAGTGGTGGGTGTGTGGAACGCACTGCCGGCAGAGGTTGTGGGGGCAGATACATTAGGGACATTTAAGAGACTCTTAGATGAATGTTAGAGAAATGGGGGCTATGTGGGAGGGAAGGGTTAGATAGATCTTAGAGCAGGATAAAATGTCGGCACAACATTGTGGGCTGAAGGGCCTGCATTGTGCTATAATGTTCTAATTCTAATCTTTTTAATATTACTGTGAACACCCTAGCAATCTCTTCCCTCACCTCCCATGGTAACCTGGGGTATATCCCGTCTGTTCCCGGAAACAACTATCCTGACGTTTTTCAGAAGCTCCAATATTCCCTCTTTCTTAACCTCAACGTGCTCCGGCACGTTAGCCTGTTCTACACTGACCTCACATTCATCAAAGTCCCTCTCCCTGGTGAACACTGAAGCAAAGTATTCATTAAGGACCTCCCCCTACCTTCTCCGCCTCCAGGCATGTTTCCCCCTTTATCCCTGAGTGGCCCTACCCTCACTCTAGTCATCCTCCTGTTCCTCACGTCCATGTCGAACACCTTGGGGTTTTGCTTAATTTCAACTCACCAAGACCTTCTCATGCCCCCGTCTAGTTCTCCTAAGTCTCTTCTTAAGCTCCTTCCTGGCTACCTCGTAATTTTCAAGAGCCCTGCCTGATTTTTGCTTCTTAAAGCTTAAATATGCTTCCTTCTTCCTCTTGACTAAATGTTTCACCTCTCTTGTCAACCATGGTTCCTTTGTTGAGCACATATCAAAACATAATTTTAAAAGATGCTGTTAATTCCCCATCCAAACACACATCTTTTACCAGGTCTGAGAGAGAATTCCCTGGCAGAAATGCTGGCAATGTTGGCAGGCTCCTGCTCTGAGATCCGCCTGGAAATGTTTGCCAGAACTCAACCAGTTTGGAACACGTGCATTCAACGTTTACCAGCACCTGCGCTGACCAGTACTGTTGGCTCCATGCAGTGCAGCTGGCATAACCCAGCAAAACCTGGGTCATGACTGTATCAATGTCTCTGACTCACTTAGATATAATTGGTAATTGGTTTATTATTGTCACATGTACTGAGGTACAGTGAAAACTTTGCATAATGCAGAATGTGGTGTTACAGTTACAGACAAAGTACAGTGCAGGCAGACAATAAGGTGCAAGGGCCAAGATGAGGTAGATTGGGAGATCAAGAGTTCACCTTTATCATACAAGAGGTCCATTCAAGAGTCATAACAGCGGGACAGAAGCTGTCCTTGAGTCTGTGGTATGTGCTTTCAAGCTTTTATAGCTTCTGCCGATGGGAGGGGGGAGAAGAGAGAATGTCTGGGTTGGGTGGAGTCTTTGATTATGTTGGCTGCTTTACCGAGACAGCGAGAGGTATAGACAGAGTCCATGGAGGGGATGCTGGTTTCCATGATGTGCTGAGCTGTGTCCACAACTCTCTGCAGTTCTTGTAATTTCGGGCAGAGCAGTTTGCTGTACCAAGCCGTGATGTATCTAGATAGGATACTGAAATTAATACTATCACCTCAGACCATTTTATTAAAGAAGAGATAACTTACCTTGCTGAACTTTGTGTGCAGGACTCTAGCGGTGGAACTCAGTCACAGATTCGCCTGCCAGGAAGTTCACTTGCAAACGCAGGATCCCAAACTTGCCAGTGTTTCTCTCAGCCATAATCTGAATGACCACGTCAGCAACCCCCACCCAACTGCACCCCCTAATCATTTTTATGAGGACTTAGAGCTAATATAGCTAATGATATAGCTATAGATAAAATGTCGACACAACATTGTGGGCCGAAGGGCCTGTACTGTGCTGTAGTGTTCTATGTTCTATGTTCTATGTTTGAAACACCAGTTATCTCCTACAAATCAAAAGCTTGCTAGATTAAGGATAGGAAAAGTGAACCACTGAGTTTAGTTTCACTCTGAATTCTTGGAGCATCTTTTCCCATCCAGCTCTGCAGGAGGGTAGTGAGTGTGTGTTCATAGATGTCACTCTGGGATGTATTAACGATAATCTTGGACAGTAAGATGAAAATGGAAAATGTTAGAAATACTCAGCAGGTCAGGCTGCATCTGTGGGAGGAGAAACAGAGTCAATGTTTCAGGTCGAAGACCCTTCCAGAGAACTGGATGGTGATCAGGTAGATTCACCACCTTACTCTAGTTGTACAGCTAACTCCAAGTAACTGGGACCTCCCTCTTCTATCCACGTTCACGGGCACGGCAGTATTTCTTTAGAGCTGGTGCTTTTATCCACAGGCACATGTTTGTTGTTGGACGTTTACAAGTTAGAATGTCAGTTACAGTGATCCTTCTCCCTCCTCGACAGGGGATGTGAAGATCCCGGGCTCACCCACCAACGTCCACACAGCCGAGACCAGCAAGAACTACATCGTGCTCAGCTGGGATCCACCGGATCCACGGGGCAGGGACCCCCTGAAGTACTATGTTGAAAAGGTATTGGACGTGTATTTCCGCATGGGTCCAACATCGCTGTGACAATTTAATTTGGTTACACTTGAATCTTCAAGCTGTAACTTCAGTTTAAAATGCTGATAGGTTTATGTAAGGAAGGATGAAATTCAGCCTAAATGGGCTGCGATGTTCTAGATGGGTCAAATGACCTGTTTTGTGCTGTTTGCTCTGAGCAAGATTGAGGAAAATAGACCACAGTCTTTGCAAAGGGTTAACATCACCATGGCTGCAGTTCAGAACGTCACTCAAAAGGTTAACATCACCGTGGCTGCTGTTTAGAACACACTGGTTTGGGTGTTATTCACACATTGATTTTGGAGACTTGCAAAGCTGTAAGAGCCTTGTATACTTTCACGAGGTTCTGCAACATCTTTATAGAACCAAAAAAGAATGCTCAAACACTCAGCAGGTCAGGCAGAGTCTGGAGAAAGAAACAGTTAATGTTTCAGGTCGAAGACCCTTCATCAGAACTGAGAAAGAGAAAAAACTGGTTGGTTTTAAGTTGTAGGGAGGATGCAAGGGGTGTGGACAGGACAGAGGGAATACCTTGGGTAGGGGGAGGCCAGGGTTGGCTTGGGGATAAGATGTTGATTGGTTAATAGGGAAGTTAGAAAGGGAGGGAGAGAGAGAGAAAGAGTGTGTGTGATCAAAGGAACAAAATAGCTGTAAAACAAGGGCAGTTAGAGAGGGAAGGAGAAAGGGAGGGGACAGAGAGAGGGGAAAAATAGAGTGGGAAGAGGGAGGGAGGAAGGGCAGAAGGTGGGAGAAAGTGGGGGGAGGAGGGAGAGAAAGAATGTGATCAAAGGAAAGTAAAAGCTGTGAAGTACAGGACTGTGGAACTGACCAGTGGGCTGGGCTGGGCTGGTGGGGAACGGAAACCCAGGCCAGGGTTGAAGGTAGAGAACCTACAGCAGAAATGGTTGGTTCTGATACAGACCGAGAGATCGAGTGCCCTAAAGTTGTAGACTTGGATGTTGAGTCTGGAAGATAGACCAGGCAGAAGTTGAGGTGCTGTTCCCCAAGTTTATGTTGGGGCTCACTACAACAGTGCAGGAGGTCACAGACTATGAGGCCGGTGTGGGAGTGGGCTGGAGATAGAACCCAGGTGCTCTGCACACTGATGCTCGATCTCTGTTTTCTCCGGCACAGAGACCACACTGTGAACACCGAATGTAGCACACTAGATTGGAGGAAGTGCAGGTGAATCACTGCCTCACCTGGACAGAGGGATTGGGTGTGTGGATGGTGGGAAAAGGTGAACGGAAATCTCCCACGGTTGCATGGGACCCATAAGAAGGGGAATGGTTGGTGGGGCGGGAAAGCAGATCAGATACAGACACAGATTAGATTATTGTCACAAACACCAGGGTGCAATGAAACCCCTTGCTGGTGTGAAGCTCACAGAGTGAACAGTGTACGTGGTGATAACAAATACAACAATAAATACAGCGACGAGCACAGAACAACAGGACGGTGCAGAGACTGTCGTGCGGTCTGAGGCAGTGCAGACACAAATGCTGAAGTGACAATAACGGAATAACGGAGAGAGGGAGAGTTCAGAGTCCGGGAACGTGGCAGCACCGCCGGGAAGGGGATGTGAGGGAGGTGACTGGTTCAGGAGGCTGACAGCAGTGGGGAAGAAGCTGTTCCTGAGTTTGGACGTCGGGGCTTTCAAGCTCCTGGATCTTCTCCCAGAAGGTAGAAGAGAGAAAAGGGAACGGCCGGGGTGACAGGTGTCCCTGACGACACTGTCAGCCTTCCTGAAGCAACGCACGGTGAAGACGGACTGGCTAGAAGGAAGTGAGGAGCCTGTGACGGACGGGGCAGTGTTTACCGCTCTCTGCAGGCTCCGTCGGTCCAGAGCAGAGCAGTTGCCATACCAGGCTGGGATACAACCCATCAGGATAATTTCTGTAGCACAGGAAACCACGATGGTGAAAGGAGAGGGGAAGAGAATCTCACTGGAGGCAGCAAGGTTGTGAAGAAAGCGGAGGCTGGTGGGCTGCACGAGCGAACCAGGGAAACTCTGGGCTTGCTCTTTCCCGGAGATGGAGCAGAAAAACAGCGGTGTGGGAAATGGATGTGTAGGCTCCACCAATCCCTCCCTAACCCTCGCTGGGTTTTCTGTCTTCCTGCAATCCGATGAAGGGTCTTCAACCTGAAACTCGAAGCCCCCTGCTCTGCCGCAGATGCTGCCTGACCTGCTGAGTGTTTCCAGCATTTTCTGTTTTGGTTTGGATTTTCACCCTGCTTCAGACCTCGCCAGATATTCACCAGGCCTGACCAGAGACGGCTTCCCCCTTCCAGTGAAAGCTGCCAAGGGGGAGTGATCTCCCTTGAACTCACCCATGCGTGGAGCTGAGGTGAGCAGGGAACCTCCACCCAGCCCCGGTACACGGTGGTGAACTGTTGATGGTTCAACTTAACCTGTTTCCCAGATCCCCTCCCAACCCCTGCACCCATCTGAGGCTTCAACAGGCCGAGGTAGAGTTAAACAAAGCAGTGGGACAGCGGGTAGAGCCCCTGCCTCACAGCGCCCAAGACCCAGGTTCGATCCTGACCTCGGCTGCTGTCTATGTGGAGTTTGCACGTTCTCCCTGTGAGTGCGTGGGCTTCCCCGGGGTGCTCCGGTTTTCTCCCACATCCCACTGACGTGCGGGTCGGGAGGTTAAATGGCCACTGTAAATTGCCCCTGGTGTGTAGGTGAATGGTAGAATCTGGGGGGAATTGATGGGAATGTGTGGGAATACTTATATGGGCTTCATGTAGGATTGGTGTAAATGGGTACTCGATGGTCAGGGCAGACTGATGAGCTGAAGGACCTGTTTGCTTGCGTTCTATTTTCTGTATGTCCCTTCAGATATGGTGAAAATCATTCTCCTTATAACGCATCGATAGGACAGGGTTACCAGTGAGAGGAAAATCCACAAGAAGCAAATGTAAAACACTGACAACTCGTGTATTCAAAGATTCCTTTACAGATGTTGGAAACGGTTCTCCTGATGAGCTCTGATACTGTCAGCAGGTCGCTTGCTGACAGCAAAAGCAAATCAAGCTCTCCATTCATAACACTTCACTCCCAAACATTTAAACAAGTAACCAGACACTTCCTACAACCAGGTTCTCATTTCTCTTTCAGACGATGGCTGGGAGCTCCTCCTGGCAACGGGTCAACGTGGAGATCGCCGCAAGATCGCCACGACTTGCAATATTTGACTTGGTTGAAGGGAAATCCTATCAATTCCGTGTCTATGCCGTGAACAAGTCTGGTATGAGCGAGCCATCGGTGCCCACTGAGCCAGTCCTGGTCCAGGATCGCATCGGTAATGTTCCGATTCAAAATACTGTCAACTTGGTTCAGGATTGTTTACTGCGAACACAAGCACATCTCTTCTTGCACAGAATGTGTGGCGTGAGCACATCAGGAACAGAGAGGGGCCTTTGGCTTTCGTGTTCCCTCTGCTGTGTGACCTTTCTAACCTCAGCGACATTTTCTTCCACTGTCCCCATTTCAACAAGTTTTTCACCCACAGGGCGGTGCGGATGTGGAAGGAGCTGCCAGAGGAAGTGGTTGAGGCAGGTATAGGCACATGGATAGGAAAGGTTCAGAGGGATATGGGCCTTCTAAACTCTGGTCCAGAGCAGAGCAGTTGCCATACCAGGCTGAGATGCAACCTGTCCAGACACCTTCTATAGCACAGGAAACCATGAAAGGAGCAACCCCTTCAAAATGGTGAAAGGAGAAGGGAAGAGAACATGTGTTCTTACTCTCCTGCCCCAGGACTCAACCTGATGAACCTTCGTAGCCCTCCATCTGATTTAAGTACATCTTTCTATAGGTAGGGGTGAGATAAGGATAATGTTCAGTATTCAAGGTGTAGGCTCTCCAGGTCTCGATGTAATTGACTTGGTCTCCACAGCCCTCTGTGGCAACGAATTCCACAGATTCACCACCCTCTAGCTGAAGAAATTCCTCCTCATCTCATTTCTATAGGGATGTCCTTTTATTCCGAGGCTGTGCCCTCGGATCCTGGACTCTCCCACTGATGGTAACATCTTAAAGGGTATCATATCATTTCCCTTACTGATTGCTTGTTGTACCTGTAAGGTAACTTCCAGTGATTTGTGTACAAGAACCCCCAGACCTGAATACCAGCATCTTTCAATCCCTCACCGTTTCTAGTTGAAGGGTCTCGACTGGAAATGTTGACCATCCATTTAAAAGTCATTGAGCACTACAGCACAGAAACAGGCCCTTCAGCCCATCTGGTCCATGCTGGCCTGATCTTCAGCCTCGTCCCATCTACCTGCACCCAGACCATATCCCTCCAAACCCCTCCCATCCATGTACCTATCCAAACTTCTCTTAAATATTACAATTGAACCCACATCCACCACTTCCGCTGGCAGCTTGTTCCACACTCGCACCACCCTCTGAGTGAAGAAGTTCCCCTCAGATCCCCCTTAAATATTCACCTTTCACCCTAAACCTATGACCTCTAGTTCTAGTTTTCACCCAACCCGAGGGGCAAAAGCCTGCATGCATTACCCTATCTATACCCCTCATAATTTTGTATACCTCTATAAGATCTCCCCTCATTCTCCTGCGCTCCAGGGAATAAAGTCTTAACCTATTCAACCTCTCCCTATATCTCAGGTTCTCAAGTCCCGGCAACATCTGTGTAAATTTTCTCTGCACTCTTTCAAGCTTATTGATATCTTTCCTGTAGGTAGGTGACCAGAACTGCACACAATGCTCTAAATTCAGCCCCACCAACATCTTGTACAACTTCAACAGAGCATCCCAACTCCTGTACTCAGTGCCCTGATTTATGAAGGCCAATGTGCCAAAAGCTCTCTGTATGACCCTATCTACCTGTGACTCCACTTTCAAGGAATTCTGGATCTGTATTCCCAGGTCCCTTTGTTCTACGGCACACCTCAGAGCCCGACCACTCACTGTGTGAGTCTTACCCTGGTTTGTCCTCCTAAAGTGCATCACCTCACACTTGTCTGCATTAAATTCCATCTGCCATGTTTCAGCCCATTTTCCCAGCTGGTCAAGATCACACTGCAAGCTTTGATAGCCTTCCTCGCTGTCCACTACACCCCCAATCTTGGTGTCATCTGCAAATTTGCTGATCCAGTTTAAATTATCATCTAAATTATTACTATAGATGACAAACAACAAGGGACCCAGCACCAATCCCCATCCCTGCCGCACACCACTAGTCACAGGTCTCCAGTCAGAGAGACAACCATCTACTACCACTCTCTGGCTTCTCCTGCTAAGCCAGTGTTGAATCCAATTGACTACTTCATCCTGAAGGCCAAGCGACTTAACCTTCTGGAGCAGCCTCCCGTGTGGGACTTTGTCAAAGGCTTTGCTAAAGTCCATGTAGGCAACATCCACTGCCTTTCCCTCATCGACCTTCTTGGTAACCTCCTCAAAAAGATTGGTTAGACGTGAACTGCCATGCACACAGCCATGTTGACTATCCCTAATCAGGCCCTGTCTATCCAAATACTTATATATCCTGTCCCTCAGAACACCTTCCAATAATTTACCCACGACTGACGTCAGGCTCACCGTCCTATAATTTCCCAGTTTATTCTTAGAGCCTTCCTTGAACAACAGAACAACATTAGCTACCCTCCAGTCCTCCGACACCTCACCCATGGCTAAGGATGTTTTAAATATCTCTGCCAGGGCCACTGCAATTTTTGCACCAGCCTCCCACAAGGTCCACAGGGACACCTTGTCAGGCCCTGGAGATTTATCCACCTTCATTCGCCTCAAAACAGCCAGCACCTCCTCTTCCGTAATCCAGATACGGTCCATGACCTTACTACTCTTTTACCTCAGTTCTGTAGTCTCGGTGTCTGTCTCTCTTTAAAAAAAATGCTCTTCTGTTTTTCCCGACCTCACGTTCTTCCTCCACCAGCCACATCCTTGCCCATTCACTCAGCCTGCCGCTATCCCCCTGAAGCCTCTTTGCATTCAGGACCGTGTCATCAGAAAACTTGGAGGAATCATTGACGTGGAGTGTGAGTAGCTCAGGCCCAGCGTCGTTCCCTGCCAATGGCTCTGCCTTCTGTCCATCAGTCACCGCCTGTATGTTATCCCCCAATCCCGTGCACTCGAGTTTTGTTTCACAACCTCTTGTGTGGCTGTTTACAAATTGGTTTGGTAAATTTGTCTATTCATGTCACATGTACCGAGATACAGAGAACAGCTTTTGTTTGTGTGTCATCCAGACAGATCACTCCATACATAAGTACATCGAGGTAGTAAAATGGAAAAACGGAATGCTAAATACAGTGTCACGGCTACAGAGGAAGTGCAGTGTAGGCAGACAATAAGGTGCAAGGTCATAACGAGGTAGATTTTGAGATCAAGAGTCCATCTTATCATGCTAGGGAACCATTCAAATAGTCTTATAACAGCAGAGTAGAAACTGTCCTTGAGCCTGGTGGTGCGTGTTCTCAGGCTTTTGTATCTTCTGCCCAATGGGAGGGGGAGGCACCACTCTGCCTCTGTTCCCTGTAACCAGTCATTCCCCAGAGTCCAACATCTGCCTGTTTCAGCCTTGAATATGCTCAGTACCTCCACCCCCACCCCCACCTCCACAGCACTCTGGCAGAG
Source organism: Pristis pectinata (assembly GCF_009764475.1). Lineage (NCBI taxonomy): Eukaryota > Metazoa > Chordata > Chondrichthyes > Rhinopristiformes > Pristidae > Pristis > Pristis pectinata. Next base: position 1,579,286 of record NC_067414.1, read on the forward strand.
AGAGTTCCAAAGTCACAACACTCAGAGACCAAAACCTTCCTCATTTCCACCTCCAAAAGTAATCCCTTATTCTGAAGTTATGCCTCTGGTTCAAGATTCTACATCGTCTCGGTTTCTTCCTTGCAAAGCCCCTCAAAGCTTTGTAGGTTTGACTAAGATGACCACTCATTTATCTTTACTCCCGGGAGTATGGGCTCAGCCTTCCCTCAGTGGACGAGCCATACATCCAAGGATCAGCTGAGTTAATCTTCGGCCAGGCCAAGGACATCGCTCCTTCAGTATGGAGATGAAATCCAAGTGCAGGACTTCAGGCAAGTCTCACCAATTCCATGCACAGTTGCTGCACGACTTCCCCGACATTGCTCTTCCTCCCCCTTGCAACAGAAAACAATCTTCCGTTTCCTTTCCTGATCACCTGCCCTCGCTCCTCTGTCTGATGCAGAAGGTCACTCCAATCCCCCAGGCAGCATTTAGTTGTATCTGTAAGACATAGGAGCAGAATTAGGCCATTCAGCCCATCCAGTCTGCTCCACCATTCAATCATGGCTGTTTTCTTTTCCACAACCCCATTCTCCCACCTCCTCTCCATAATCCTTAACCCCCTTAACAATCAAGAACCTATCAACCTCTCCCTTAAATACACCCAGTGTCTTGGCCTCCACAGCCATCTGTGGCAATGAATTCCACAGATTCACCGCCCTCTGGCTGAAGAAATTCCTCCTCATCTCAGTTCTAAAGGGACATCCCTTTATTCTGAGGCTGTGCCCTCAGATCCTAGACTCTCCCACTGATGGAAACATCCTCTCTACATCCACTCTATCCAGACCTTTCTGTATTCGGGAGGTTTCAATTAGATCATCTTTCCCCCCCCACACCCCCCCCCCCCCGCCCATCCTTCTGAACTCCATCAAGAACTGGCCTCTGTTTAAACCATATTCTGCTCTATTTTCCCTCCTGAAGTAAATCACCTCCCGTTTCCTTACATCGTAATCCATCTGCCATGTTTTTGCCCATCTGCATAATCAACCGATATCCTTCGCAGGGGCACACCGTGACACACTTTTCTTTCTCACCCAAATTTAAATTGTCTGCAAGTTTGGCGATAGTACATTTGGTCCCTTCAAATCGATTGTAGGTGGTTTAGGTCCCAGCACTGACCCCTGCAGCACCCCACTACTTGCATCTGGCCCGCGTATCCAAACTCTGTTCCCTTTTCATCAGTCTGTTCTCTTCCCAAAGCCATGAGCTCTCCCCCATACACTCACCTCATCAACTGCCCTCCGGAACTCCAAATGTATGACATCTGCCAACCCCCTGTGACCCACACTATGCACTACATCCTCAAAGTACTCGAATTAAGTTTATCAGATGTTTCCGTTCTTGAAACCAGTTTAACAGGCATTTGCTAAAGCAGTGATACTCATTACTTGGTCATGTATGGTCCACTTCTATTGACAAATGCCTTAATGTGAGCAGGTTTAATTATAATATGAGCAGGTTTATATATATGTTTATGTTCAATTATCTTAATATATGTTGTATACTCTGAGCCTTTTTTCATCTGTCGACAGCTGTGTTGGTTAAACCGTACTCTCCCATTCCTGCCGTGTGGGAAATTCATTCTTGGTCATTGGAATTGGTCAGCATGAGCCACTTACCCTGTTCAATCACAAGTGCTGATTGATGATGCAACACTGTTCTCCTGCCTTCAGCCAATCCCATTCACATGGTGTCAGGGTAATTGGTTTATTATTGTCACATGTACCGAGATATAGTAAAAAAAACTTTGTTTTGCATGCGATTCGTACAGATCATTTCAAAACATAAGTACACTGAGGTAGTACAAAGGGAAAAGCAATAACAGAATGCAGAATAAAGTGTTACAGTTACAGAGAGAGTGCACTGCTGGCAGACAATAAGGTGCAAGGGCCATGATGAGGTAGATTGAGAGCTCAAGAGTTCATCTTTATTGTACAAGAGGTCTGTTCAAGAGTCTGATAAGAATTGAATAGAAGTTGTCCTTGACCCTGGTGGTATGTGTTCTCATACTTTTGTATCTTCTGCCTGACAAGAGAGGGGAGAAGAGAGAATGACTGGGGTGGGAGGGGTCCTTGATTATGTCGGCTGCTTTCTCGAGGCAGCAGGAAGTGTAGACAGAGTCCATGGAGGGGAGGCTGGTGTCCGTGATGTGCTGAGCTGTGTCCACAACTCTCTGCAGTTTCTTGTGGTCCTGGGCAGAACAGTTGCCGTACCAAGCCGTGATACATCTGGTTAGGATGCTTTCTATAGTGCTCTGTAAAAGTTGGTGTCAACGGGGCTATGCAGAATTTCCTTAAGCCTTCTAAGGAAGTAGAGATGCTGGTGAGCTTTCTTGGCTATGGCCTCTACGTGGTTGGACCAGGACACGCTATTGGTGATGTTTATCCTGAGGAACTTGAAGCTCTCAACCCCCTGCACCTCAGCACCATCGATACAAACAGGGGTGGGTACTCTGCCCCACCTCCTGAAGTCAGTGACCAGCTTGTTTGTTATTTATTCGACTATCTCCTCCACCTATTTAGATTTCAGTTTCAATTGTATTCCATGAGAATTCTTTCCATAATTGTCATTCTTTAACTCATTTTCTTTCACGGTCCAATTTCTAATTTATGTTTCTGGTAAGTCAGTAAGAAAGACTTGCTTGCATCATGAGTCCTTCAGTCCAGGCACAACCTTCAGTTGGCCAACAGCCTGCTGGTTCTTGTTCCTTCCACGCCGTGCGTGTGAAGACGCCAAAACTGAAAAACTTCCAACAAGTAGAAGCTACAGGAAGGAAACAGTGCAATGGTGCAGATGTTGCCTCATCAGAGCACGACTCGGACATCTGGAAGTAGCAGAGACACCAGTGCTCAGTCTCTCGTACATAGTTCGTCCAACAGCAATATGTGTGCCAGGTTCTCTGGAGGAAGAGAATGGATTTCCATGTTTATTATCATAGGTGTTTAATCAAGGAAAATCAATTGAAACTGCTTTGTGATCAAACCTTCAACACCATGGTACCCAATAAATTCCTGCACCTTGGTCTTGGGGTCCCCATCTGTAATTGTTTTCTAGACTTCCTGGTCTGCAGACTTCCTGGCCTGCAGACCTCAGTCAGTTAGAATTGGTCAAAACAGTTCATCCACCCTGACCCCAACCACTGGTGCTCCCCAGGGCTGTGTGCTCAGTTCCCTGCATTCTGTTATTGCTGTATACCCATGGCTGTGTGGCCAGATACAACATCAGCTCTATCTGTAAGTTCGCCAGTGACACCACTGTTACTGGCCACATCAAAAACAATGATGAGATGGAGTACAGGAATGAGATGACTTACCTTGTGTCATGATGTCAGAACAACAACCTGCCCTTAACATCAGCAAGATGAAACAGTTAATTGTTGACCTAAGGAAGCGGGGACTGAACACAACCCTGTCCTCAATCAATGGAGCTGCTGTAGAGATGGTCGACAGCTTCAAGTTCCTTGACATCCGTATCACCAGCAACCTCTCCTGTCCCTCCACACTGATGCGGTGATCAAGAAAGTGCATCAGTGCATGGACTTAGGTATCTGAGAAGATTCGGCTTATCCACGAGGATTCTCTGGCACTTCTAAGATGTGATACAGAAAGTATCCTGACGGGTTGTATCCCAGCCTGGTACGGCAACTGCTCTGCTCTGGACCGACGGAGCCTGCAGAGAGCGGTAAACACTGCCCGTCCATCACAGGCTCCTCACTTCCTTCCAGCCAGTCCGTCTTCACCGTGCGTTGCTTCAGGAAGGCTGACAGGGTCGTCAGGGACACCTGTCACCCCGGCCGTTCCCTTTTCTCTCTTCTACCTTCTGGGAGAAGATCCAGGATCTTGAAAGCCCCGACGTCCAGACTCAGGAACAGCTTCTTCCCCACTGCTGTCGGACTCCTGAACCAGTCACCTCCCTCACATCCCCTTCCCGGCGGTGCTGCCACGTTCCCGGACTCTGAACTCTCCCTCTCTCCGTTATTCCGTTATTGTCACTTCAGCATTTGTGTCTGCACTGCCTCAGACCGCACGACAGTCTCTGCACCGTCCTGTTGTTCTGTGCTCGTCGCTGTATTTATTGCTGTATTTGTTATCACCACGTACACTGTTCACTCTGTGAGCTTCACACCAGCAAGGAACTTCATTGCACCCTGGTGTTTGTGGCAATAAACTGATCTGAATCTGATCTGTATGATGACACTTGGGGACCACTGGTTGAAGAGGCCAGTCTTTATAGGTGGATTTCAACAGTTACATCTTTGGTTCTGGGCAGCAGAACACCCCAGGCCCAATCTGTATCCAGAGCAACACACAAAGGACAGCACAGCCTGGTACGGTTCTGTTCTCCCACACTTGGACCTTGCTACCAATTGTAGCATCCAAACTCCCGGTCTAGCTTTGTTGGACAGACCTCTTATATGATAAAGATGACCTCACAATCTACCTCGTCATGGCCCTTGCACGTTATTGTCTGCCTGCACTGCATTTTCTCTGTGACTGTAACACTTCATTCTGCATTCTGTTATTGCTTTTCCCTTGTACTACCTCAATGTACTTATATTTTGAAATGATCTCTCTGGATGGCATGCAAGACAAAATTTTTCACCGTATCTTTGCACTTGTGACAATAATAAACCAGCTACCAAGTAGCTAATAATGCTCAAGCTCTATACAGTCCAGAGACTGAATCCAATATTGTGGTGAAATTTTGGGGGGGTCCTGTCAAAGAATGATTATTGCATTTTCCAGTTACCTGACTGCTGATGTGTAATGTCTCCCTTTTATAAAATTACACCTTTTCCTCCTTTTCCATCCTTGAACTCTGAATGTGGTGTTGCATTTCGACTTTTCTGTAATGTTGTGCTTATTCTTCCCTTTTCCAGTGACTCCATCCCCACCAGGTGCTGTCCGATGTGCGAGGAACACCCGGCATTCGGTGGTTGTGCAATGGGTACCTCCAAAGAGCGCCACTGAACTGATTGGTTACTATGTCGACTCCTGCCTGTTGGGAACCAGTGACTGGCAGCCGTGCAACCATAAACCCGTGAAATACACAAGGTCATTTTTACAAATCCTTGCCCTCGGTTTGTATGAAGTAAAACTAGCTGCATTTCACTCAGTGAACAACCTTTTCTGTGCTGTGGGATATAAGAGCTCCTTTAAAAATGATCCCTGGCTGAATGGCTCAGCGAGTTGGATCTGTGCCGATTTGCCCTTCCAGAACCTCCAAGGGCAGAGCTGGGATTGGGGGCCCTCTCCACTCCCCGTTCCATGGGTGGGAGAAGCACCTGTTACGACAACAGCAGGTAAGCTGGGATGGACCTCCCATGGACCACACCTGCAGGAGACCCATATTGGAGAAGGGACCAGTCCATGAAGAGAGGGCACTGCCTTCTGTCCGTAAATTCTGGCCGGTTACTCCATGTGGAACTTCCCTGTGATTCCACGGGGTCTGGCAAATTGGCATCGGCAGGACGGAACTGAACGGGCTGTGGGGTGTGGTGGCCTCCATCTGCCGAAGGGCACTTCACTTCTCCAAGCTAACGCCATGTTAAATGCAGGCCAACACAACTCACAATACAAAATCAAATAAGAGAGGAGGGCTGTGGTCCGGGTGCAGGTAGTTGGGACTAGGTAGAAAACCAGGCCAGCTGGACTAGATGGGCCGAAGGGCCTGTTTCTGTGCTATAGTACTGTACGACTCCATGAGTTTTAACACACTGCAACCATCTCTCCTATCAGATCCCACCATCTGCAGCCCTCTGTCACCTCCACCTCTCACCTCCCAGCCTCTGTCACCATCCCCACTCCCCCCTCCCCAATCTGCCCATCACCCCTCCTCACCTGGATCCACCCATCACCTGCCAGCCCTTCCCCTCACCTGTCTATACCAACCATCTCCCCTCTGTCTTTCAGTCCAGATGAAGGGTCTCGACCCAAAACGTCGACTGTCCATCTCCCTCCACAGATGCTGCCTGACCCACTGGGTTCCTCCAGTATTTTGGGTGTTGCTCCAGATTCTGGCATCTGCCGTCTCTCCTGTGTCTGCAACTATTTTTTTCAGTTTAGGTTTAATCCAGGCAGGAACAGAATCCAGTAACTCTGAAGTTCTATTCCTGCTCACAGACGTGTGAATGTTTTCACTTCACTGAAAAACTACTTCACCTACTACACCTGATGAACCTTTCTCTGTTTTCTCCGTTAGATTTGTAGTTCACGGCCTAATAAACGGGCAAAAGTACGTCTTCCGTGTAAAAGCTGTAAATGCTGTGGGAATCAGTGAAGTCTCTCAGGAATCGGATCCCATCGTTGTACAAGCAGCTCTGAGTAAGTGTCCGGTCATGACTCTTGTACATCTGTATGTTACTGCAGCAGGAAGAGAAAGCAAACGATGCTTGGAATTTAACCGCTTGCTGGTGAGACAAAGGACGGGGATGCAACACTATTTTGTGGAAAGGAATAAACTAATTACTTGGATAGGAAGGAGTGCAGGGGAATAGGGAACATTTGGTGTGTCGAGTTTGCATTGCTCTTCAGTTTGGGCTGCTCCCTTATGCTTCACTCTCCTGTTACTCTGTGGTTTCCTGATGGGTTTTCTGAATGTTAGAAAATTTTGTTACATCGAATGTTAGGACATCTTGAAACTGAAGAGTTAGAGATTATCAGTATTAAAATATTTAAAGTTTCATCTTCAAGGTGAAACCGTCTTCAAGGTGAAGAATAAGAGACCCAGAGAGCAGAGGACATGACTCAAAGGGCAACATCGCGCGGGGAAGGATACCAGGGGTTGTCAGGAGAATTCACAGCCTGATTTTGTTCTGATTTGCTTGTTGTCCTTGAATATTTTTGTAAAATTAATCCAGCACTGGTGTGAGTCAAATTAGAGGTTGTACTTACAAGGTGTCACCTTTCCGATGGGGCCCTAGATATAAATCAGAGAAACTGTCTTGTCAGATTCTCTGGCTGATATCTGACATTTGGTTAATGTATAAATGGTGATACAGAACTTACCATGGAAGATAATTGTTGGAAGCTTAAGAATTTTTTTGTCATTCTTCTGTGAACCAAACTTTATGGGGCATCACGGAACTCTGTTAACGCTGGATCAACAACAGCTCAACCAGTAATGGGGCAGCAGTGGGTCAGAGCTGGCGTGGAGAAGGACAGTTTGTGTTCAGCCATCTTAGCTCAGGACAGTGGGGTTGTGGGTTCAGGAGGTGCTGTTGAAGGAGTGTTGCACCTAACCGCTGATTCACGAGGAGGCCACGTGTAAGCTGCAGACACAGGAGAATGAAGCTGCTGGAATCTGGAGCAACAAACGTCATGCTGGAGGGACTCAGCGGGTCGGGCAGCATCTGTGGAGGGCGATGGACAGTCGAGACCCTTCATCTGGACTTAAAGACAGTGGGGAGCTTCTTACATCATTCCCACTCCCCCCTCCCCCACCTACCTATCTTCCCCCCTCACCTGGACTCACCTATCACCCATCAGCTCTCTCACTCCACCCACTACCCCCACCCATTTATACCGGCTACCTCCCCTCTTTCTTTCCAGTCCTGATGAAGGGTCTCGACCCGAAACGTCAACTGTCCATCTCCGTCCACAGATGCTGCCTGACCCACTGAGTTCCTCCAGCAAGTTGTGTGTTGCTCCAGATTCCAGCATCTGCAGTCTCTGGTGTCTGTGTTGGAATCTTGTTAGTTGTATGGATGCTGGCTCCGTGTAGTGGGTTTCCTCCGGGTGCTCCGGTGTCCTCCCACATTCCAAAGACATACGGGTTAGGAAGTTGTGGGCGTGCTATGTTGGCACCGGAAGTGTGATGACACTTGCGGGCTGCCCCCAGAGTGCTCTCAGTAACGCAGAAAGACGCATTTCACTGTGTTTCAATGTACATGTGACTAATAAATAAATGTCTCATCTTAATATCTTATCTTTTTTTTATGTGACCATTTTAGGAGGAGGTATTCCTCACGGTAGGTACTGAAGCACGTGTGAAGCAATTGGTCACATTTGGTTTTGGCTATCAGTAGTTTGAAGCACCACATTTGTTTAATAGATCAGATTATTAACATTCCCACTGTGACACCAGTCATGAGCACAGTTTAATACCCACTTCTGACTGAACTTAAAGCATCAGTGTAATCTAATTACAGGACAATTAGTTTTAAATCCTTACAGACCACCTGTCCTGGTTTAGGTTGGGTCTTGCACTTGTTCGGGAATGGTTATTAATTGGAACCTGCTGTGTCATCGGCTGGAAACGATACGAGGAAGATTTCTGAGGATGTTGCCGGGACTGGAGGGCTGGAGTTATAAGGGGAGACTGGACAGGTTGGGACTGTGTTCCCTGGAGCGAAGGAGGCTGAAGTAGACCTTATATGAGGGGCATAGTTAAGGTGGATGGTCCCAGTCGTTTCCCCAGGGTGAGGGAGTCTAAAACTAGACAGCACAGGGTTAAGGTGAGAGGGAAAAGATTTAAAGGGGACCTGAGGGGTAAGTTTTTCACCCAGAGGGTGGTGGGTGTGTGGAACGAGCTGCCAGGGGAAGTGGGTGAGGTGGGGACAATTACAACTTTTAAAAGACACTTGGACAGGTCCATGGATGGGGAAGGTTTAGGGGGAGATGGGACTGGCTCAGGACAGCACCTTGTCGGCCTGGATGAGTTGGGCTGAAGGGCCTGTTTCCGTGTTGTGACTGTAACACTTCTGCCCTGCTGTATCTGACAACAAACTAATCTGAATGTCACTGGCACCTATCAGGTGGCTGCTGCAGTTTCAAGAGACATGACTTCAATGTCTGCACCTTTATCACCCTCAGCTGTCCCATCGTCACCCTATGGGATAACCCTCCTTGACTGTGCCAGCAATTCCATGACTCTGGGCTGGAAGGTCCCCAGGTTTACCGGGGGATCAGACATCACCGGCTACTACATGGATCATCGTGAAGTTTCCGACCTGCACTGGCACGAGAGCAACATTAAAGCCATCTCTGGCACCGTGTATAAGGTTAGCATCAAATTCAGTGAGTATGTGGGTGAATGATGTTCCTTCAGTGGGGTTTTTATCGCTTCTTTTATCGCTTCTGCCGAGCAGCCGTCGGGAAGACCGCCAAACACCTGGTGAATGGTGCAGAACGGGACCTCGACGTGGGCGGACTTGGGTTGTGGGTGTGGTGTTTATGTTATGTTTTGAATATTGCAGATTCAAATTTGATGGAACTGTATTTGTCAGTAATGTTGTGACGGGGACTTGGATAAAATGCAGGGAGGAAATTAATGGATAACCTTTTGCAGCTGTGATGGGGAATGTCAGCTTTTCTTAAACCAGAAATTATTGGAAATTCTCCACAGGGCAAGCAGCGTCTTTGGATAAAGAAGTGAAGTTAACATTTCAGGTCTGAAGGAAATACCCCACCAACCCCTGAACAAATGTGGGGGACTGGCAGGGACTTAAAACCAGTGCCTTCACCCACCCAGCCCAGGACCGATGGGGAATGACAGTCAGGGACTGGGTGTGAACACCCACCCCACCCCACCCTGCCCTGTCCTGCCTGGTGGGGGGCAGGGGGGGAAGCCTAGGACATCCTGAACCAGAATGCTGCTGAGACCCACTTCCTTCCTGGGCCTTTGTACCCAGGAATGATCATCTGCAGGGTGAACTCGTGCTCCAAGGTCCTTCCTGAGTTCCAGTTCATCCACGATTCCTGTTGTTAAGATAAGGTTTCCTTATTAGTCACATGTACATCAAAACACACTTTTGCATAGAGTGTCCTGGGGGCAGCCCGCAAGTGTCGCCGCACTTCCGGCGCCAACATAGCATGGCCACAACTTCCTAACCCGTACGTCTTTGGAATGTGGGAGGGAACCAGAGCACCCGGAGGAAACCCACGCAGACACAGGGAGAACGTACAAACTCCTTACAGATAGCGGCCGGAATTGAACCCAGGTCGCTGGCGCTGTAATAGCATTACGCTGACCGCTACACTACCGTGCCTGCCCGTGCACCATGCAAGACTTCCCACTTGTCCATTGCATCCACTCACACCAAGCAGCCCAGGTGGAAACTCCTCGAGTGCCTTTTGTAAAATCTGTGTCAGCGAGAGTCCCTTGTAACTGAGCTGTGACTACACTTCTTAATGTTGTCCCTGCAGTTCCAGGTCCCTCACGCATCCTGGGAATAGGGACACGACTAATCCATAATGGGGCTCACTTTGTGCAAAGTTCTTCCCAACTGTCCATCCTAACTTCTGCTGCACTTGCCATTGGTCCAGAGGGTTAGGGTTAGGCTTCATGCATCTCGAGCTGAAGTTATAATGGGCAATGGGAAACCCCCCAGTAAAACCAATGTTGGATAATTTGTTGTTGGTGTAAGGCAGACTCCTGTATAGGGTTACGATTATGTTGCTCGATGTTTTCTGCCACGCTCTGTGGGAGGAACAGTTTTGATCCATGGTTTCTTTTGCTGTTCTTTGGAAGGTTGAAGATCTGAATGAAGGCTCCTTCTATGAGTTTAAAGTGAGCGCCATGAACCTCGGTGGTTTGGGCCTCCCTTCAGAATCCAGTCGGCCTTTCAAGTGTGAAGCCTGGACCATGGCTGAGCCAGGTAACCGACTGGAGACGATGTGTCAGGACGCAAGGCGCTCGTACACATGGGCTCGTCACTTCAGCCGGGCATACCTCTGAATGAATCATGTGATTGGCAAAAGTTTGTTGGCAGCTTTAAAGACAGATGCCTCAACATTTGTGGGGCAGGCTTGGGGGGAAACCAGATCAGAGCTTTGGGTGTTCCTTCTCTGAGTGAGGAGGAACAAAGGGCGGACCCTTGACAAGACACACTTGAGGAAGGTTCTCTTCGATCCTTGGAATTCCTGTCTTTTCTAACATTAAGGGTCTAAGTGGAAATGACATTGGACGTGACCAGGTTTCTGAGGCATTCTGAATAGTCACCACCATTTTCTGAACTAGGGTAGTTGATCCCAGAAGAGATTGATCTTTTGTTTGCCTGGAAGTTAAGTGAAGTGAATTAAAAGTTTCCTTGGGCCTTGTGTGTGACCACAGATGGAGCACTGGTGGCTTCCTAACCTTGCAAAGAATGGGTGGGGATCATCGCTGACCATGTATTGATCCTGGCAGCACTGATAGTTCCGTGCTAACAAACTTGGGACAGGATCCAGCTCAGGGCCAGCACAGCAGATCCCTCTCTGTTGTGCTGGCCCTCTGTAAATGTGACAACCAACTGTTCTATCATTGAACAATGGGTGGTCTATAAAAGCCCATCATAAATAACATGACAGGTATAGACTTACCTGTCAGCAAGCCTACAGATGCTGCTCGACCTATTGAGTTCCTCCAGCATTTTGTTTGTTATTTATCCAGGAGTATTTGGGCTTGAGAGAGTGAGAGATAAATCTCCTCGCGTCAGACATTGCCCAGTCCACAGCTACGACAGAGTGCTGCAAGACCACCTGTGGATGTACTTTTGACTGGCCGATGAATTTTTCAGCCACTGAATAATTGACTATTTTTTTAAGTTTCCTTCCACTTTTAAAGCAGTGGAGATAAAGATTCCAAAGTCTTGGATTCATGGCTGTAAAGACCAGGGTAATAATAAGGGAATCAGGGTGGAAATAATTAAAATTACCATTAAATGGCGAATTAAGGTTTAATAAATTGTGGACAATTTTTAGAAAGTGTATGTTGAAACATCAGGAAATGTTTCTGCCAGTTGAACAAGTTACCAGCTGAGTGAAGCTACAAGTCAGAAGCTGTTTCTCACGTTCAAACTCACTTCACAACTGGCTACACGGGCAGAGAAGGGGAACAGGTGAAAGGGCACTGGATATGTACGTCACAGGTTATAATGTCAAAGGAAGAAGTGAGCATAGGACTTAAGGCAAAGGATCCAGTTGGAAAATGGGGCAAAGGTGGATATGCTGTAAGTGTATGGTTGTATGATAGCTCGACTGGTGAGGGAGAATGTCACAGCAGAGAGGACACACTGCGGGGCTCATCCCCAGGCGCAGTTTGTGTGGAGCTCAGAAATAAGAAAGGTGCAATTACGCTGATGGGATTGTACTACAGGTCCCCCATAGCCACCGAGAGGTGGAGGAACAGATATGTAGACAGATTATGGAAAGGTGCAGCAACAACAGGGTTGTCACAGTGGGGACTTCAACTTCCCCAGGATTGATTGGAGCTTCCTTCATACAAGAGGCTCAGATGGGCCGGGATTTCTTCAGTGCATCCAAGAGGGGTTCTTGAAACAGTCTGTGGAGAGTCCAACTAGAGGTGGACCTGGTTTTGGGAAATGAGCCAGGCCAGGGGACAGACCTGATAATGGGTGAACATTTTGGGGATAGTGACCACAACTCATTGTGTTTAAGATAGTTATGAGTAAGGATAAACTCGGATCTTGCAGGAAGGCACTAAACTGGGGGAGAGCAAATTCCGACAGGATAAGGCAGGAGCTAAGGGGTGGCAATTGGGAGCAGCTGCTGTCGGACAAGTCCACGCCTGACATGTGGGAGTTGTTTAAAGACCAGCTGATGAGAGTTCAGGATCGACATGTTCCGGTAAGGAGTAAGGACAATGATGGGAAGGTAAGGGAGCCTTGGATGACCCGAGGGGTCCGAAATTTAGTCAGGGAGAAGAAGGAAACATATGTAAGGTTTAGGAAGCTAAAGTCGGACTGGGCCCTTGTGGAATATAAAGACAGCAGGGAAGTGCTCAAGTTGGCGATTAGGAAGGACAAAAGGGGTCACAAAGAGTCCTTGCCGAGCAGGATCAAGGAGAATCCTGAGACATTTTATACTTACATTAAGAAAAAGAGGATAACTAAGGAGAGGGTAGGTCCACTCGGGGATAAAGGAGGGAATTTGTGTTTGGAGTCACAGCAAGTGGCTGAGGTACTAAATACCAACTTTGCCTCAGTATTTACTGAGGAGAAGGATTTGGAGAATAGTGAAGGTAGAGTGGGGCATATTGATGTGCTGGGACATTTTGAGATTGAGGAGGAGGTAGTGCTGGGTCTCTGAAAAGCATTAAGGTGGATAAGTCCCCAGGGCCTGATGGCAGATATCTCAGAATATTGAAAGAAGCAAGTGAGGAGATTGCTGGGGCTTTGACAAGGATCTTTGTGTCCTCACTAGCAACAGGCAAGGTCCCAGAGGACTGGAGAGTAGCAAACGCTGTGCCTTTGTTCAAGAAGGGAAATAGGGATAATCCGGGTAATTATAGGCCATTGAGCCTCACGTCAGTGATAAGGAAGCTGTTGGAGAGGATTCTGAGGGATAGGATATATGTACATTTGGAAAGGCACGGCCTGTTTAGGGACAGTCAGCAGGGCTTTGTGTGGGGCAGGTCATGCCTTACAAACTTGATTGAGTTTTTTGAGGAGGTGACAAAGGAGCTTGATGAGGGTAAGGATCGGTGCTGGGACCCCTGTTGTGTGTGATGTATATCAAAGACCTGGATGAAAATGTAAGTGGGTGCATTAGCAGGTTTGCAGACGAAACCAAGATTGGTGGAGATGTGGACAGTGTAGAGGACTATCAAGGAGTACAGTGAGCTATAGATCAGTTGCAGATCTGGGCAGAGAAGTGGCAGATAGAGTTTAATCTGGGAAAGTGTGAGGTGCTGCACTTTGGGAGGTCAAATGAAAGAAGAAAGTACACAGTTAATGGTGGACACCTTAATAGCAAGAGGGATCTTGAGGTCCAGGTCCATAGTTCACTGAAAATGCTGATATATTAAACTTTAGTCAGACCGCACTTGGAGTGTCGTGTGCAGTTCTGGTCGCCTCATTACAGGAAGGGCGTGGAGACTGTGGAGATGGTGCAGAAGAGGTTCACCAGGATGCTGCCTGGATTAGAGGGCACGAGCTATATGGAGAGGTTGGACAGACTTGGGTTGTTCACCCCAGAGTGTCGGAGGCTGAGGGGAGACCTGATAGGGTTTTTAAATTATGAGAGGCATAGATAGGGTGGCCAGTCAGAATCTGTTCCCCAGGGTAGAAATATCAAGTACCAGAGGACATGATTTTTAAGGTTAGAGAGGGGAAGTTTAAGGCGACATGAGGGGCAAGTTTTTTATGCAGAGAGTGGTCGGTGCCTGGAATGGGTTACCAGGGGTAGTAGTAAAAGTGACAGTGTGGTGGAGTTTCAGGAGCTTTTAGATAGACACATGAATATGGAGGGATGTGGATGATCCGCAGGAGGGAGGACATTTCGTATAAATTGGCATCAAGATCAGCACAACATCATGGGCCGAATGGTCTGTCCAGTGCTGGACTCTTCTATGTTCTGTTTCTATGTTTAAAACAAAAGGCCATCAGGTACAAGGTTGGGAAAAGGGAGAAGGGAAGGAACGTGGCAATGGATAAGAATCGGCTTTCAATTTTATTTAAATTTATACTTTAACGCTCAAGATTCATAACTCTTCTGATCTCTGGAAAAGCATGTATGGCAAGCAAGGCCATCTGAGACTTTCTCAGGACCATGACTGTTAATGGTACAATATTGCAGAAGCTCTTTGAGGTGCTTGGGACACCCTTGTGTCACAGTAAGCTCTTCGACTTCCCTAACAGGTGAACGTTCCTCCTCATCTGATCTTTCCTCCTGTCATCACTCTATCTAGAAACCCATCATCCACAGACATAGGGTGAAAAGAATTTGCTCTTTAGAGACTGATATATATCTTTGTAACAAGAAGTGTGGATGTCACCACTGACTCCTGCCCTGTACTTGTTCTGACGTTGCTTCATTTGGTGAAGTAGTCACTCCACTAGGGATACTGAGATGTTCCTCATCCTCACTGTCTCTCAGGCCCAACCTACGACTTGACGTTCTGTGAAGTAAGAAGCCATTCTCTAGTGATCCTGTGGAAGCCGCCAATCTACTCTGGCACCAGTACTGTCACTGGCTACCTGGTGGACATCTGTGAGCTGGGCTCAGAAGAGTGGAATACGGTGAACGAGCAACCTGTAACCACTCGGTACCTGAAGGTCAGTGATGAACCGTTGGTGGTGAGTGTATAAAACGCTGATGATGTAGTGTTTGTATTTCGAATCCAATCCAGTGATCCCTGAGTGGTTGTCACATGACCATAGATCGGTTTTGACCAGGATGGTTTGGCATCTTTGCAACAAGATCCCACAGTGACATCAGACAATATCCCAGGAAAACTCGGCTCCAGGAACTGGAAAGGAAAAAGTTGACAGGATGTGTCAGCAACAAGAAACTGCGTCCTCATCGAAATGACAACAGTTTTCCCAGGAAGCTTAATTTGCTGACGTCTCTCCCTCCTCCCTCCCTCCCCCTCCTCCCTCCACCCTCCCCCTTCCCTCCCTCCTCCTTCCTCCCTCCCCCTCAGCCACCCCACCCCCTTACTCCCCCCCGCCCCAATCCCTCCCCCCACCCCTCACCCCTCCCCGTCTCCCTCCCCCCCTCCCTCCACCCCCCCCGTCTCCCCCTCTCCCCCTCCCTCACTCATCGAGCACCTTCGCTCCATCCACTGCAACAGCCAGGACCTCCCGGTGGCCGCCCACTTCAATTCCACGTCCCACTCCCACACTGACGTGTCTGTCCACGGCCTCCTCTGTTGCCACATCGAGGCCAGGCACAGGTTGGAGACACAACACCTCATATTCCGCCTTGAGAGTCTCCAACCTGACGGCCTCAACATCGATTTCTCCAACTTCCGGTAACCCCTCCCCTTCCCCCCACCTGCCCTCCTCCCCCCCCCCCCACTCCTTTGTCTTCCCTTATTCCTGTGGCTCCCTTCCCCCGCCCTGATGACCTGCCCATCTCCTCTCCTCCCCTCCATCCTTTCCATGGTCCACTGCCCTCTCCTACCGGATTCCTCCTCCTTCAGCCCTTTGCCTCTTCTACCTATCAGCTTATTACATCTTCCCCCCTTCCCCACCCACCTACCTGTCACCTGAACACACCTATCCCCTGCCTGCGTGTGCTCCTTCCCTTCCCCCCCACCTTCTTATTTTGGCTTCTGCCCTCTTCCTTTCCAGTCCTGATGAAGGGTCTCGACCCGGAACGTCGACCGTTTATTTCCCTCCACAGATGCTGCCCGACCCGCTGAGCTCCTCCAGCATTTGTTGTGTATTCTCCCCCCTCCCCTCCCCAGTTAGTTGCCACTTGTCTTCCGTTTACATTGTCCAACCAGGGAGTCAGGATCCTGATGTTGACCAGCAGTCCTCTCTTCGCAATAGGGTACAGTCCTAATCTGGGCAAATGGGCTCAGTGTCAAAGGGGTCAAAGGACAACATAGATGTGGTGGGCCAATTCTGTGTCTCCATATCCACAAACTCACTTCAGTTGGAGCATGTGTCCTAGACCCCACCAACTGAGATCAGCTCATTGAACACAGACCAGGTCACTGTGGGATCATCCTCCTTAAGTACTATCTCGATGTACTTATGTTTTGAAATGATCTGTGTGGATGGCATGCAAAAAAGGTTTTTCATTGCATCTCAGTACGTGTGACAATAGTAAACCAATGACCAATTCCCAGTGCAACATCTGGGAAAGCATGGCCCGATGAGGGACACTCAGCACTGCTGTATGCAGGGGAACTGATCGATGAGGTGGGTCAGTCCCATCAGACACTGACACAGCAACTTCACTCCCACCCAGTGGTGTCCTGTTCCTCATCACTTCATTTCCAGTTTCCATCAGGGGCACAGACTCACTTGGTAAAAGGCAGGATTAGGGTGACCATTCAATGAAATATAGCAAGTGTAGGTAGGGTGATACAATATGGGTTACTGACGTGGTGCAGACAGATCTCAGGAACAAACCCTGATGTAACCGGGGGACCACTTGTATTACCAGTTACATAAAATAATTAAGTAATAAAGGTTTTCTTTACTCTGTGTAATTAACAGGCTTCATCTTACTGTCCTCGCAGGTTACGAAGTTGGAGGAAGGGAGGAGATACATTTTCAGAGTGCGGGCAGTGAACTCAGCTGGAGCAGGGATGCCTTCAGAGCCTTCGGAGCCCATATTGGTTCACGCCAGACCAGGTACACTCACGGACCATCATGTGTTACTGGCAGGGTCCTCCCTGAGTTTCAAGGGAGCGCAAGAACCGGGGCCCCAGCCTGTTCAAAAAGAAGCACAGGAAATGGGGCCCCAGAGCTTAAAGTGAGTGTGGGAAATGGGGTCCCGGTGTGTTTAGAGGGAGTGTGGGAAATGGGGTCCCGGTGTGTTTAGAGGGAACACAGGTAAAGCACTTGGTGAACCAGATGTTGAAACATCTGGATTTCTAAACAATCAGAGAACAGATTATCGGAGTCTTGCTGTGGTTTGTGTAGCTGAAGTGTCCCAGTTGTGGGGGAAACACTAGTTAAATGTTAAACGTAATTTATTTGAAGTCCCAAAATGATGTCAGGAGCATCAGACACTCAGCAGTACTTGTCCCTACACTCACACATCTTCCTCCTGACTTACTTTCCAAGGAACCAAAGAGATTTCCTCAGGCGTGGATGCAGAAGGCAACATCTACCTGAGCTTTGAGTGCTCCGATATGACGGATGCCTCCCAGTTTACCTGGGGCAAGGCCTATGAGGAAATCACTGACTTCTCACGGGTCTGTGTTGAGACCGAGAGTGAAAGGTAAGTGGTTTTGTTTTCTACCGTTCCGGGCTACCTTAGGTTCTGCTGTTGCGAGCACTTGCAGTTTGATGCAGAACTGAGGCTCCACTTTATTGGGCCTGGGTTGTCCAATTGCTTACTGGGCACGTGCAATGGGCAGTCAAACAACAACGAGTTTCATTTGTACAGCACCTTTCAGGACATCCCAAAGTGCCTTGTGGGCAGGGTGGTACCTCTGATGTTGATGGCAGTGCACTCAATCCATACCATCACCAGGGGTGTACCACCTCAGTCCCAGGGCAGGTCCCAGGAGACAATGCTATGGAAGAGGGTGGGGATCTGTCTTGGCCCCGGACCCCTCCCCAAATCCCACCCACTGAATGGAAGTTGCAGAGTAAAACAGCAGGAAAGTGGGCAAACCGTTACTGGTGGAGGAAACAGGGAGGGGTAAACTGCAGATAGTGCAAAGTATTGGTGATTGGTTTAGTATTATCACACCTACTGAGACACAGTGAAAAGCTTTTGTTTGCCCGTCACCCATACAGATCATTCTGTACATCAGGGCATCGCGGTGGTAGAACACGGGACAGTACAGCACAGGAACAGGCCCTTCGGCCCACAATGTTGGGCCGAACGACTTAAACTAGTAATTAAATGCCTAACTAAACTAATCCCTTCTGCCCACACAATGTCTAGCTCCCTCCATTCTCTGCACTATCGAAGAGCCTCTTGAATGCCTCTATCGTATCTGCCTCCACCCCCACCCCTGGCAGCACAGTCCAGGCACCCACCACTCTCTGTGTAAAAAAACCTGCCCCGCACATCTCCTTTGAACTTACTCCCATCTCATCTCAAATGCATGCCCTCTGGTATTAGACACTTCCACCCTGGGAAAAAGATACTGGCTGTCTACTCTATCTGTGCCTCTCATAATCTTATAAACCTCTATCAGGTCTCTCTGCAGCCTCTGCCGCTCCAGAGAAAACAACCCAAGTTTGTCCAACCTCTCCATAGAACACATGCGCTCTAGTCCAGGCGACGTCCTGGTGAACCTCTTCTGCACCCTCTCCAAAGCCTCCACACCCTTCTTATAATGAGTCGACCAGAACTGAATACAATACTCCAGATGCAGCCTAACCAGAGTTTTATAAAGCTGCAGCATAACTTCCTGACTCTTGAAATCAGTGCCTCAACTAACAAAGGCAGCACACTATATGCCTTCTTTACTGCCCTATCAACCTGTGCAGCCACTTTCAGGTTTTTCATTGGGATTGAGGCTATGTGGTAAATCAAGATGGATGGAACTTTAGCTCTTGCACTTTGTCTACCTGCACCACACTTTCTCTGTAGGGCTATATTCTGCATTCTGTTTTATTTTCCTTTTGGTACTACCTCACTGTGCTTATGTGTGGATGATCTGTCTGCATGGCACACTGTCTGAAGCTTTTTGCTGTATTTTGGTACATGTCACAATAATAAACCAATTACCAGTGCAGATAACAGAGAACAACCGTAACAGATTGTCTTGTGGACAGGAAGGAAGAATTCGGTGGGGTTCCCCAGGGTCGGTATCAGACCCTTGGTTTTCTTCATGTATTTAAAACTTTTGACCTTGGTGTGAGGGCACATTTGCGGATGGCACTAAGCTTGGAGGCTCAGTGAACTATCAGGTGGACAGTAGTGGACCTGGAGGAGACAGAGACTGCAGAGGGATGGCAGATGAAATTTAATGCTGAGAAGGTGATATTATATTTTGGCATCGGCAATTTACACTGGAGGGTACAACTCCGAAAGGAGTAAATGAAGAGTAGGGTTGGGGGGTATGAGTGCAGGTTGTTGAAAGTGGCAGAGGAAGCAAGTCACGATGAACCTTTGTACAACAGTGTTGTAGCCACGATGAACCTTTGTACAGCACTGTTGTAGCCACGATGAACCTTTGTACAAGTGTTGTAGTCACGATGAACCTTTGTACAACACTGTTGTAGCCATGTTGAACCTTTGTACAAGTGTTGTAGCCACGTTGAACCTTTGTACAGCACTGTTGTAGCCACAATGAACCTTTGTACAGCACTGTTGTAGCCACGATGAACCTTTGTACAACACTGTTGTAGTCACAATTGGAGCACAGTGTCCAGTTCCAGCAACACTTCAGGAAAGATGTCAAGGCTTTGGAGAGAGTGCAGAAGAGATTTATCAAGATAATTCCCGAGATGAGACAGCCAGTATCTTTTCCCCAGAGTTGATATGTCTAATACCAAAGGGCATGCATTTAAGGTGAGGGGGGAAAGTTCAAAGGAGATGGAGGCAGATTCGAAAGGGACATTCAAGAAGCTCTTGGATAGACACACGAATGTGAGGGAAATGGACGGATATGGACATTGTGCAGGCAGAAGGGATTAGTTTAGTTGGGCATATTATTACTAATGTAATTTGCTCGGCACAACATTGTGGGCCGAAGGGCCTGTTCCTGCGCTGTACTGTTGTATGTTCTATGAGGGACTTGGGTTATTTGGATAGACATGGAATAGAGGAGGTTACAAGGAAATCTGTTAGAGGGAATGGATCAAGACAGAGAGAAATTGTTGCCATTGGTAATGGCATCAAGAGCTCGGTGACTGAGAATGAAGGTGAAAAAGAACCAAAAGCAACATGAGAAATTTTGTTGCACAGTGAATGGGCTGGGGCTGGGGCTGGGGCTGGGGCTGGGCCTGAGGGTGGGGTAGGTCTGGGGCTGGGTCTGGGTAGTGGGGCTGGGTCTGGGTAGTGGAGATGGGGTTGGAGGTGGGGGTAGGTCTGGGGGTTGGGGCTTGGGGTAGGGGTGGGGATGGGTCTGGGGCTGGGTCTGGGGCTGGGTCTGGGTAGTGGTGCTGGGTCTGGGAGTGGAGATGGGGCTGGGTCTGGGGCTGGGGGTGGAGCTGGGTCTGGGGTGGGGTCTGGGGCTGGGGGTAGGGGTGGGGATGGGTCTGGGGCTGGGTCTGGGTAGTGGTGCTGGGTCTGGGAGTGGAGATGGGGCTGGGTCTGGGGCTGGGGGTGGAGCTGGGTCTGGGGCTGGGGGTAGGCGATGGGTCTGGGGCTGGGTCTGGGTAGTGGTGCTGGGTCTGGGAGTGGAGATGGGGCTGGGGCTGGGTCTGGGTAGTGGTGCTGGATCTGGGAGTGGAGATGGGGCTGGGTCTGGGGCTGGGGGTGGAGCTGGGTCTGGGGTGGGGTCTGGGGCTGGGGGTAGGGGTGGGGATGGGTCTGGGGCTGGGTCTGGGTAGTGGTGCTGGGTCTGGGAGTGGAGATGGGGCTGGGTCTGGGGCTGGGGGTGGAGCTGGGTCTGGGGTGGGGTCTGGGGCTGGGGGTAGGGGTGGGGATGGGTCTGGGGCTGGGTCTGGGTAGTGGAAATGGGGTTGGGGTGGAGCTGGGGGTGGGGCTGGATCTGGGAGTGGAGATGGGGCTGGGGCTGGGGGTAGGGGTGGGGATGGGTCTGGGGCTGGGTCTGGGTAGTGGTGCTGGGTCTGGGAGTGGAGATGGGGCTGGGTCTGGGGCTGGGGGTGGAGCTGGGTCTGGGGTGGGGTCTGGAGCTGGGGATGGGTCTGGGGCTGGGTCTGGGGCTGGGTCTGGGTAGTGGTGCTGGGTCTGGGAGTGGAGATGGGGCTGGGTCTGGGTCTGGGAGTGGAGATGGGGCTGGGGCTGGGGCTGGGTCTGGGTAGTGGTGCTGGGTCTGGGAGTGGAGATGGGGCTGGGTCTGGGTCTGGGAGTGGAGATGGGGCTGGGGCTGGGGCTGGGGTGGAGCTGGGTCTGGGGTGGGGTCTGGGGCTGGGGATGGGTCTGGGGCTGGGTCTGGGGCTGGGTCTGGGTAGTGGTGCTGGGTCTGGGAGTGGAGATGGGGCTGGGGCTGGGGATGGCTCTGGATCTGGGGCAACGGCGGAGGCAGATTCAAATGTAGTGTTCGAAAGGGCAGTGGGGCAAGAACAAGGGAATAGGATGAGCTCGGTAGCTCTAAGTATAGTCTTGATGGACCAAATGGCCTTCTTTCATGCTGTGTAACCACATTGTGATTCTATGGACCTGGATAACAATGTAGTCTGTGGAAAATAATTGAAATATGAATTACCTGCAGGAGTGACAGACACACAGTGGTAAACAGAGCAACATACAATCAAGTCAGGACAAAGGCAACTGGAGCAAAAACAAACTGCTGAAGAAACTCACTGGCCCCCCCCTCCCCCCACTGTTCCCACCTGCCCTCCCCACCTCCCTCCCTTGGTTCCAGGCTCCACCTTCCTCCCCTATCAGATCCCACCATCTGCAGCCCTCTGTCACCCCCACCTCCCACCTCCCAGCCTCTGTCACCATCCCCACTCCCCCCTCCCCCATCTGCCCATCACCCCTCCTCACCTGGATCCACCCATCACCTGCCGGCTCTTGCCCCTCCCCTTCCCCTCACCTCTCTACACTGACTCTCTCCCCTCTGTCTTTCAGTCCGGAGGAAGGGTCTCGACCCGAAATGTTGACTGTCCATCTCCCTCCACAGATGCTGCCTGACCCGCTGAGTTCTCCAGCAGTTTGATTTTTCAACAAGTTGTGGCAGTTGGATTAGTCAGTTGATCAATTGTTAGAACAGGGCTCTGCTATCTCGAAAGGGCCAGTACATCGGAGAAACAGTCTGCTTACAACAGCTGTCATCAGAGGAGGAGTTATGAGAAAGACTGAACGGTTATGTGTTCCTTCAGAAAAATTCCTAAATTCTTTTATTTTCAGATCCAAGTTGATCTTCAAACGCCCCGACATATCAGACTTGGGAACGTATTCCGTAGCTGTCTCGGACACCGATGGCATCTCTTCCAGCTTTGTTCTGGAGAAGGAAGGTACGTGATCCTCTGCCGACATGACTGGGTCTGGCTGTGTCTTGCTGGCTCAACTGGCAGAAACAAATGCAGCCCCACCAGCATTCTCGCTGGCTCCCTAACCTGGGCTACATGTACTCCGAGAAATATTTCCCAGTTAGTTTTGAAATGTGTTCTTGCGAGACTGCAGAGCAAGGTTTAGCAGTGAGTAGGTGACCTCCAGCCCTTTCAAACTTTCCACAGAGTCCTCAACCATTATTTGATTACTGTAAGTTCCTTACCTTCAGGCTTCCTTGATAGCTGAAGAATTTTCAAGTGCTTTGAACCTCTGGCACCTAATGCTATTGATTTGGAGAGAGCACCAGAAGATCGGCAAGAGGTTCACAACACCAGTGCTCCCTTGCAATGTCAACCTCAGCACGTGACAGGGTCCCAAGGTCTGGGGAGAGAGCTCTGGTTTCTTAAACGGGGAGTTTTCAAGCCCTCTGTGCCCACTTCCACAGCTGGCTGGCTGTGGTTTCACTCCACTGCGAGAGCTTTGGGTAACTGGGTAACAAGCCGTTTTGCAGTAGACTTCACAAGGGAATTCTTGTATGGAGGGTTGCAGTCCAGTGAATAACTCTTCCCTCCAGCTTTGACTTGTTCTCCAGGAAATGTTTAATGCACAGGTGTCTAAGCAGCAAATCTATGCCTAAGAATCGAAATCAGAGATTGAGTTTTGTTATTAAATCTCAGGAAATGTCATCATAAAATATAATCCCCGTGTCTTCTATTTTTCAGAACTGGAACGGTTGTTGGCTTTGAGTCATGAGATCAGGCATCCAAGTGAGTATAGTTGTATAGTTACTGGCAAACCTACTGCAGATCCTAACACCAAGTCACTCCCATCATTCGCACTCTCAATTACCTGTGAACTTTCTCAGGGCAGTCCTGAATTATTTACTTTCAGTTGGGATTAATGCACTGCTGATTTCCTGAGGATAAGAGTTTCCATCCCTTGAGTTGGAACACAAGGGGGATTTTAAATTAACTCAGACAGGCACGGGTACAGCTCTCCCCACTATTGAGGGCATCTACAAGAGGCAATGTCTCAACAAGGTGACATCCATCGTCAGGGACTCCCACCATCGGGGCCGTGCCCTCTTCTTGATGCTGCCATCAGGCAGGAGGTACAGGAGCCTGAAGACTCACACCTCACGGTTCAACAACAGCTTCTTCCCCACTGCCGTCAGGTTCTTGGACCCACCCAAAAAACCCCAACACTACCTCAGACTATATTTCTTTTTTTCTCTCTCAACTTACACTAACGTCGATATGTTAATTTAAGTTATGGAACATAGAACAGTATATCACAGTACAGGCCCTTCAGCCCACGATGTTGTGCCAACCTACTGTATATAAACCTTACCTCTGTTCCTCCACACTGCTGAGAATCCTGCCATTAACCATGTATTCTGCCTTCACGTTCGTTCTTTCAAACTGTATCACTTCACACTTCTCTGGATTGAACTCCATCTGCCACTTCTCTGCCCAGCTCTGCAACCTGTCTTAAATCCCATTGCAACCTACGACAACCTTCTTCACTATCCACTACACCACCAACCTTCGTGTCATCTGCAAACTTACCAACCCATCACTCCACTTCCTCATCCAAGTCATTTATAAATATCACAAAAAGCAAGGGTTCCAAGGGAACACCACTGGTCACTAACCTCCAGGTTGAATACTCCTTCTACAACCACCGTCTCCCTTCTGTGGGCAAGCCAATTTCGAATCCACACAGCCAATTTTCCATGGATCCCATACCTCATGACTTTCTGAATGAGCCCACATCCACCACATGACCTTCATCAATTTGTCTTGTCACTTCCTCAATAAACTCTATTAGGCTCGGGAGACACGACCTGCCCTTCACAAAGCCATGCTGACTATCCCTTATAAGACTATACTTCTCCAAATGCTCATAAATCCTGTCCCTAAGAATCCTCTCCAATAGTTTGCCCACCACTGACGTAAAACTCACGGGTTGATAATTCCCGGGATTATCCCTTTTACCTTTCTTGAACAAAGGAACAACATTTGCCATCTTCCAATCCTCCAGTACTGCTCCTGTGGCCAGGGAGGACTCAAAGATCATCGTTAACGCTCTAGCAATCTCTTCCCTCGCTTCCCCAGTGATTTATTTATCCTAATGCTTTTTAGTAGCTCCAACACTGTTTTCTTAACCTCAACGTGCTCCAACACATTTGCCTGTTGCACACCAACCTCACATTCGTCTAAGTCCCTCTCCCTGGTGAACACTGAAGCAAATTATTCATTTAGGACTTCCCCTACCTCCTTCACCTCCAGACACATCTTCCCCCTTATCCCTGAGCAGTCCTACCCTCACCCTAGTCATCCTCTTGTTCCTCACGTACGTCTAGAACACCTTGGGGTTTTCCTTAACCCTATTTGCCAAGGCCTTCTCATGCTCCCCTAGCTCTAAACCTTCCACCTCTCTTGTTAACCATGGTTCCTTCATCCTACCATCCTTTCCTTGTCTCAGTGGGGCAAACGTATCCAGAACCCCATGAAAGTGGTGCCTAAGTAACCTCCACATTTCTGCGGTGCATTTACCAGAGAACATATGTTCCCAGTTTATGCTCCAAATTCCTGCCTAATACCACCGGAAATTTCCCTCCCCCAATTAAATACTTTCCCATAACGTCTGGTCCTATCCTTGTCCATGGCCATGCTAGAGGTCAGGGAGTTGTGGTCACTATCCCCGAAATGCTCGCTCACCGAGAGATCTGTCACCTGACCAGGTTCATTGCCCAGTACCAAGTCCAGATTGGCCTCTCCTCTAGTCGGCCTGTCCACATACTGTGTCAGGAATCCTTCCTGTACTCACCTAACAAATTCCGCCCCATCTAAACCTTTTGCACTAAGGAGGCACCAATCAATATTAGGGAAGTTGAAATCACCCATGACAACAACCCTGTTATTTTTGCACCTTTCAAAATCTGCTCCTCAGTTATTTGGGGACCTATAGAATACTCCCAATAGAGTGATCACTCCCTTCCTGTTTCTGACTTCCACCCACCCTGACTCAATAAACGATCCTTCTATGTTGTCCTCCCTTCCTACAGCTGTGATATTATCTCTGGTTAGCAATGCCACCCCCCACCCCTTCTTTCCCGTCCCGGTCCCTTTTGAAACATCTAAACCCGGAACATCCAGCAGCCACTCCTGCCCGTGTACTGATCCGTGCTCTGAGTTAATCTCCCTTATTCTTAACACTTCTTGCATTAAAGTAAACACATTTCAACCCATCCAACTGACTGCATTTATGCCCCGTCCCCTGCCTATGCCTTCTCTGTACACTCACATCTCCTTCTACACCAACTGATCCATCCTCTAATCTGACACTCTGGTTCCCATCCACCTGCCAACCTAGCTTAAACCCTCCCTAACAGCTCTGGCAAACCTGCCGCAAGGACATTGGTCCGTCTCAAGTCAAATCTGAACCCCTGCCCCCTGCACCAACTCTTCAGCCACTCATTAGTCTGCCGTACCTTCCTATTCATTCCCTCCCTGGCACACAGCACAGGCAGCAATCCCAAGGTTACCACCCTTGAGGTCCTGCTTTTTAGCTTCCTTCCCAATACTTGCTCTTCAGGACCTCATCCCTTATCTTACTCATGTCATTGGTACCAATGTGCACCACGACTTCTGGCTGCTCACCTTCCCCCTTAAGAACGCTGTTTACTCGATCTGAGACATCCCTGACCCTGGCACCTGGGAGGCAACATACCATCTGGGAGTCTCGTTCTTGCCCACATTATCTCCTGTCTGTCCCCCAACCAATGAATCCCCCCATCACTATCGCATTCCTCTTTTGCACCCCGCCCCCCCTTCCCTTCTGAGCTACAGAGCCAGTCTCCGTGCCAGAGACCCGGCTACTGTGGCTCTCCACCGGTGATTCATCCCCCCCAACAGCATCCAAAACGATGTACCTGTTATTAAGGGAAACAGTCACCGGGGTATCCTGTACCAACTGTTTGTTCCTTTTCCCTTCCCTAACGGTCACCCAACTACCTACATCCCACACCCTAGGTGTAACTGCCACCTGGTAACTCCTATCCATCATCTCCTCGGCTTCCGGAATGATCCGGAGTTCATCCAGCTGCAGCTCCAGCTCCCTAACGCGGTCTATAAGGAGCCGCAGCTGGACGCAATTCCTGCATGTGTGGTCATCAAGGACATTGGAGGTCTCCCTGACTTCCCACATCCTACCGGAGGAGCAGACTCCTGCCCTGACTGCCATTCCCGCTGTTCTGTACAGAGAAAGTTACAAATAACAGAGACAGAAAGAGAACCTACCAGAAGCCTCCGCTCACCTACCCCGCCCCTTCACACCGAAGCCTCTTTAGCCAAAGCCTCAGCTGTCCACGCCAACGCTGTCCACGCCAACGCTGTCCACACCAATGCTATCCACGCCAACACTGTCCACGCCAACGCTGTCCACGCCAACACTGTTCACTCGCACAATGGCCACTCCAAAATGGTTGCTCCACTTGACCCTAACTTTTTATTGGCTAATTAGCTCATCAACAGGCCTATCAACTCACCACAGTAAAAACAACAACGGGCCGACCTTTTCAAACTGCTTCCCGCTCTCGCTCTAGTTCTCGTGGTACTTACCACGGCAACGAGACTTGCCGCTCCTGTACTCGCACCACTCACTACAGCAGCACCTTGGTTCAACACCTGGTATTTTTCACTGTACAATGCAGTCCCTCAGGAATGGATGTCAACAGATCAAAACACTTCAAAGCGTGAACAACCCGAGGCAAGATCTCCAACTCCTACAAAGTAAATCACCTGGGCAAAGCCGAAAGTGGTGCAGTGACTAGTGCCCGACAACCCGATCCCTTCAGGAATGAAGAAGGGCCCTCATTTTGTTAACTAATGTTTGTCATGTCTGTAACGTACTGTGCTGCTGCTGCAAAAGCTCATTTTCATAGCATTTATACCCTAGGTGTGTCTGCCTGTGACAATAATAAACCTGCACACAAGTGGTCTTGATGTAGCCTCACTAGAGCCTTGTACAGTTCATGTAAAACTTCCCTACTTTTATACTCTAACCTTCTTGCAATAAAAGCCGGCATTCCTTTAGCCCTCCTGAGTATCTCCAGCACTGGTGGGAAATTTTAAGTCCTCCATATCACATGGTGCTTCAGATTTCTGTCATCTTTCTTCATTTAAATAAAAATCTTTTTTTAATCATTCTTTCTTCCAAAGTTTGATATTTTCCCCACATTATACATTTGCCAGCTCCTTACCCACTCACATAATCTATCAATCTCTCTCTCTCTCTAAATTGATTGGATCCTCCTCATGATCTGCCTTTCCCCAACTTTTGAGTCATCCCAAGTTCGGTTACATTATACTTCTTCCTTCCTCAAAATTACTAATAGATTTTGTAAACAACTACGATCCCCGGGGCCACCTCACTGGTTCGACTTTGCCAACCGGAAAAATATCTCTCCCAACTGGACCCAGCTCGTTAGCCAAACTAATGCACCACTTCCAACACTCTGAGCTCCTGCGATCTTCAGTGCAGAACCTCATTGAACACCTTTTGAAAATCCAACGACCTCGCAGAACCTGGCTCCCCTCTGTGGCTAACACATCCTCCAAGAACTCTGCTAAATTTGTCAGACACAATTCCCCTTTATGAGGCCACTGCTGGTGATGGCAGTGATCCGATGATGACTTTCCAAATGTTCTGCTCTTACCTCCTTAGTAACCAATCCAAACATTCTTCCAATGATCAGTGTTAGACGAATCAGCCGACAGTTCCCGCTTTCTACCTCCCTCCCTCTCTGAGTGAGGGTGTCACATTGCAGTTTCCCAATCCTGGGATCTATCCAGGATGTAAGGGTATTTGGAAGACTACTTCTACTGTCTCTGGAGCCAGTCCTAGGATGCAACCCCTCAGGGTCCAAGGGACTTGTCAACCTTCATCCCTATTTGTTTGCCCCGTACTAATTCTGTTGTGATGGTAATAACATTGAATATCTGCCCTGTATTTGTCAGTATTAATGGAGTGTTCACAATCTCTGCTGTCAGAAACACTGATGCAAAATACTGGCTGAACTCCTCTGGTATTCTCTTGTTCCCCATAATTCTTTTCCCAGCCTTATTCTCTCAGGGGCCAATGCTCCCTCTGACCCCTCTCTTCCTTTTATGTGTACTTAAGGAAGCCCAGTCTAGTTTATATCTCCCCGAGAAGCTTTCACCTATTTCCCCATCCTTTGCTGGATTCTGAATGTACAGACTTGTCACAGACTTTTGCCACCTTACAATATTTCCTCCTTCAACATAACACCCTCCTTAACTTCCTTGGTTCACCGTGGTTAGTCCATCCCTTCCTTGGAATCTTTCCTCTGCATTGGGATGTATTTTTCCTTGGAACCATGAAGTACATCTAGTCTCTGCCACTGCTGGTCAGTTGTGTTACTTATCAATCCATTTGCCCAGTCTATAACCCACCCTAGCCTCGTTCCTTGTAACTCTGCTGATTTAAGTTTAACAGGAACAGTTGCACAGAAGGTCTGCTGCTTTGTATTTGTTGAAGGAATCCGATAATATTACATCTTTCAGTTCTCCAACTTTTGCATAGATATTGCCTTTAAAAACTTGATTAGTTTTGGTATGCTTATTATTGTCACATGCAGGCACGGTAGTGTAGTAGTTAGCATAAAGCTTTACAGCGCCATCCGATCTGGGTTCAATTCCGGCCGCTGTCTGTAAGGAGTTTGTATGTTCTCCCCGTGTCTGCGTGGGTTTCCTCCGGGTGCTCCGGTTTCGTCCCACATTCCAAAGGCGTACGGGTTAGGAAGTTGTGGGCATGCTATGTTGGCGCCAGAAGTGTGGCGGCACTTGCGGGCTGCCCCCAGAACACTCTATGCAAAAAATGCATTTCACTGTGTGTTTCGATGTACATGTGACTAATGAAGATATCTTATCTTGTTTAAGGTGAGAGGGGGTAGGTTCAGAACAGATGTGAGGGGTACGTTTTTTTTTACTGAGAGAGCGGTGGATGCCTGGAATGCATTGCCTGATAGGGTGGTGGAGGGAAATTCATTGGCGGCTTTTAAGAGGGGCTTGGATGGGCACATGAATGAGAGGAAAATAGAGGGATATAGGCATTCTGTAGGTAGGAGGGATTAGCTATGTCAGCACAGCATTGTGGGCCGAAGGGCCTGTTTTGTGCTGTACTGTTCTATGTTCTATGTACCGAGATACAGCAAAAACTTTTGTCTGCGTGCCATCCAGACAGATCATTCGGTTCATAAGTACATCGAGGTAGTAAAAAGAAAAACAATGCAGAGTATAGTGTAATGTGGTTAATTGGCATCCTTGGAACAATTCTAATTCTTCAAAATTAATTCCTTTTAATATTTGGGTTGATCATTTTACTTGTAGCTTAAAGAACGTTTTTTCTGTTTTCTTTTAGCAATCCCATTGAAAAGTGAATTATCCTATGAAGTCTTCGAAAAAGGACAAGTTCGTTTCTGGCTTCAAGCTGAACATGTGTCAGCTGATGCTCACTGCAAATTCATTGTCAATGATTTGGAACTGAAAGACAGTAAGGTAACAACTTATGTTGCAGTTGCTCAAGGTGTTGGTGAGGCCGAACTCAGGACCACTGTGCACAGGTTTGGTCCCCCCATTGTAGGAAAGACGTGGTTAAACTAGAAAGAGTGCAGAGGAGATTTACGAGGGCGCTGCCAGGACTAGAGGGCCCGGGTTATAGGGAGAGGTGTGGGCAGGCGAATGTACTCAGTCTTTCTCCAGGGAACGGGAACTAAAAACTAGAGGGCACAGGTTTAAGGTGAGAGGGGAAAGATTTAAAAGGGGACCTGAGGGGCAACTTCTTCACACAGAGGGCAGTGAGTATATGGAACGAGCTGCCAGAGGAAGTGGTTGAGGCAGGTACAACAACAACATTGAAAAGACATTTGGATAAGTACATGGATAGGAAAGGCTTAGAGGGATAGAGGTCAAACACGGGCAAATGGGACTAGTTTGGTGAGCACCTTGGTCAGCATGGATGAGTTGGGCCGAAGGGCCTGTTTCCGTGCTGTGTGACTCTAACAATGTTCTCAAAGCAGGTAAATAGGTTTATTATTGTCACTTGTACCGAGGTACAGTGATAAACTTGTCTTGCATACCGATCGTACAGGTCAATTCTGTACGAATTGATCTGTACGAATTCTGTACGAATTGGGCAGACATGGTGGTGTAGCGGTTAGCATAATACTTTACAGCGCCAGTGACCCGGGTTCAATTGCGGCCGCTGTCTGTAAGGAGTTTGTACGTTCTCCCCGTGTCTGCGTGGGTTTCCTCCGGGTGCTCCGGTTTCCTCCCACATTCCAAAGACGTACGGGTTAGGAAGTTGTGGGCGTGCTATGTTGGCGCCGGAAGCGTGGTGACACTTGCGGGCTGCCCCCAGAACACTCTACGCAAAAGATGTATTTCACTGTGTGTTTCAATGTACATGTGACTAATAAAGAAATCTTATCTTATAATTTATTACACAGTGCACTGAGGTAGTACAAGGTAAAGCAATAACAGAATGCAGAATGAAGTGTTACAGTCACAGAGAAAGTGCAGTGCAGGCAGACAATAAGGTGCAAGGTCATAACGAGGTGGATTGTGAGGTCAAGAGTCCATCTCATCGTTCTAGGGGACCGTTCAATAGTCCGATAAAGTGGACTCTTGACCTCACAAGATGGAGGTGATGGAATGAAATCTCCAACTGTTGCACCCCTTTACTGGCACAGTTTTGGTCCACATTTATTTATCCAGTCAAAAATGAAGAAGCTGTTTGAAATATACAAAACACTGGGCACTGACAGACAGAATGTGGAGTTCTGACCGAGGGTTGACTGAAATTGGTATTGGTATTGGTTTATTATTGTCACTTGTACCGAGGTACAGTGAAAAACTTGTCTTACAAACCGATCTTACAGGTCAATTCATTACACAGTGCAGTTACATTAAATTAGTACAGAGTGCATTGATGTAGTACAGGTAAAAACAATAACAGTACAGAGTAAAGTGTCACAGCTGCAGAGAATGTGCAGTGCAATAAGGTGCAAGGTCACAACAAGGTAGATCGTGAAGTCAGAGTCCATCTCATTGTATAAGGGAACTGTTCAATAGTCTTATCACAGTGGGGTAGAAGCTGTCCTTAAGTCTGGTGGGACGTGCCCTCAGGTTCCTGTATCTTCTACTCGATGGAAGAGGAGAGAAAAGAGAATGTCCTGGGTGAGTGGAGTCTTTGATTATGCTGGCTGCTACACCAAGACAATGAGAGGTAAAGACAGAGTCCAAGGAGGGGAGACTGGTGTCCGTAATGCGCTGGGCTGTGTCCACAACTCTCTGCAGCTTCTTGCGGTCTTGGGCAGAGCAGTTGCTATACCAAGCCATGATACATCCAGATAGGATGCTTTCTATGGTGCATCGGTAAAAGTTGGTGAGAGTCAAAGGGGACAAACCAAATTTCTTTAGCCTCCTGAGGAAGCAGAGGCACTGGTGACCTTTTTTGGCCATGGCATCCACGTGGTTTGTCCAGGACAGGCTGTTGGTGATGTTCACTCCCAGGAACTTGAAGCTTTCAACCCTCTTGACCTCAGCACCATTGATGTAGACAGGTGCATGTACACCACCCCCTTTCCTGAAGTCATGAATAACAATCTGCTTTCAGTTGCTGTAACACCTGGACGGGTTCGTGAGAGATTTTACATTTGGTGATACACAAACACATTGAGCAAAAGTAAGGGGAAAAATTCCTCTTCATAGAATAAGCACAGTTTGTAGCCAAATCAACAAATTTATCTTCAGTGAAAACTATCTCAAGTCTTTCTACCGACTGCTAACTTCCTTCCTTCAGATTCCCCGCATTGATGGCTTTTTGTTGTATCTCCACCAAACTGGATTGGCAGCTACCACGTTAAAGCTCACGTTGGAACACAGAACACTGCAGCACAGTGCAGGCCCTTCAGCCCACAATGTTGTGCCGACATTTTATCCTGCTCTAAGATCTATCTAACCCTTCCCTCCCACATAGCCCCCATTTCTCTATTGTTCATGTGCCTATCTAAGAGCCTCTTAAATGTCCTTAATGTATCTGCCCCCACAACCTCTGCCGGCAGTGCGTTCCACACACCCACCACTCTCTGTGTATAAAAAAAACTTACCCCTGACATCCCCCCATATATCTTCCTCCAATCACCTTAAAATTATGTCCCCTTGTGTTAGCCATTGTCACACTGGGAGAAAGTCTCTGACTGTCCACTCGATCTATGCCTCTTATCATCTTGTACACCTCTATCAACTCACCTCTCATCCTCCTCTTCTCCTCTGTAAATTAATCACACATCTTCAGTCTAATATGGTAATTGGTTTATTATTGTCACCTGTTCCGAGATACAGTGACAAACTTTGTTTAACATGCCATCCATACAGATCATTTCAAAACATAAATACATCAAGGTAGTACAAAGGGAAAAGCAATAATGATGCAGAATAAAGTGTCACAGTTACAGAGAAGGTGCAGTGCAAGCAGACAATCAGGTGCAAGGGCCACGACGAGGTAGATTGAGAGATCAGGAGAGTATGGGTAGAATTTCCTTTCCTTACGGACTGCTTCATTTCAGATACACTTGTTCGAGGCTCTTTCCCCAGGTCTGACTGTCACTTACACAAGAGGACAAACTGGCACTGGCTGGTTGATCCTTTCTGAATATACTGATTCGCTCAATGGAAGTATATCGTCTCTGTTGTGACTGTGGACTGAGTTACTAGAGGCTGGAGATAGTTGATATAAAAGGTCTTTATTCATAGAGACAAGCAGGCATTCTCCTGGAGACCCTCTCAGGAGACTCTCTCTGACCCAAAAGTACATCAGGTTTGCATACTCTTGAAAACAAAGACAGCAGCAGGTGATTCAATACAATCTCAATGGCTACAGTGACAGCGTTCACTTCAATATTTTGAGTTTGACATATGGTCCCATTGAGTTACGTATCTACACCGGGAGCACACAGTAACTGACAAGACACATCTGAATGTACAAACCCCTTTGCTGGGACAAAGTCATTCACACGAATGGTGTAAAAACTTCTGATGGCAGAGAACACGGGCACCCAGAGTCAGTGTTGTGAGGGCTGACTCTCTGGATACAGATATCCCAACTATCCCTGCTCTTTGTGATGTTTGTAAATGACTTGGATGAGGAAGTGGAGGGATGGGTTAGTAAGTTTGTAGATGACACAAAGGTTGAAGGGGTTGTGGATATTGTTGAAGGTTGTCGTAGGTTATAATAGGATGCAGAGTTGGGTGGAGAAGTGGCAGATGGAGTTCAACCCAGAAAAGTGTGAAGTGATACACTTTGGAAGATCGAACTTGAAGGCAGAATACAAGGTTAATGGCAGGTCTCAGCAGTGTGGAGGGACAGAGGGATCTTGGGGTCCAAGTCTATAGATCCCTCAAAGTTGCCGTGCAAGTTGATAGGGTGGTTAAGAAGGCATATGGTGTGTTGGCCTTCATTAGTCAGGGGATTGAGTTCAAGAGCCGCGAAGTAATGTTGTAGCTCTATAAAACTCAGGTTGGACCACACTTGGAGTATTGTGTTCAGTATTGCACTCATTATAGGAAGGATGTGGAAGCTTTGGAGAGGGCGCAGAGGAGATTTACCAGGATGCTGCCTGGATTGGAGAACATGTTTTATGAGGAAGGGTTGAGCGAGCTAGGGCTATTCTCTTTGGAGTTTTGCAGGATGAGAGGCGACTTGATAGAGGTGTATAAGATTATGAAGGACATAGATAGAGTGGACAGCCAGCACCTTTTCCCCAGGGCGGCAATGGCCAGTACCAGAGGACATCCATTTAAGGTCAGAGGAGGAATGTTCAGGGGAGATGTCAGAGGTAGGTTTTTCACACAGAGTGGTGGATGCCTGGAACACACTGCCGGAGGTGGTGTTGGAGGCTGATACAATAGGGATATTTAACAGAATCTTGGATAGGGTCATGGATGTAAGAAAAATGGAGGGTTATGGGCTATGCAGGAGGGAAGGGTTAGATTGATTGATCGAGGGGTAGGTTTATACAACGTGGTGGGCCGAAGGGCCCGTATGGTTTTATGTTCTATTGACATAGCAAATCTGCCTGTGACCATCAGCCTGGTCTGGAAGCTCCCTTGATCTCAGTCACAAGGGTGCAAAGTACCTGGTCTGATGTCGGCCAGTTAACATTGACCCCTTGTCTTACATTTGGCTGATGCAGACGAGAACGTCTTACGGTTTCATCACTTTACAAATCACATCTCCTGAGCAGCCAGTAGCCTGTGGGTCAGCAGCCTGTGGGTCAGTAACCTGTGCTCTGTACACAGTGCTGTTTGTTCACAAAGCCCTTTTACTCGCGAGCTGATTACTGCTTGCAATTTACATTAAGAACTCAAGACTGGTTCGTGTTTGGATTAATGCCTGGTATAATTCATGCGATTCCATAACTCTCGAATCCCGAACATTCTCTCTCAGTCTCCAGACTGAGTTCAGAATCACATCAGGGGATAAAATTACCCTGGGAGTCTGTGGTGATACCATGGAGCTTAATGAAGTGGAACTATTTCTGTGTTAAAGCACTGGGTAGTGACGGCACACCAGTGATTGCCAAAAACATGCAAACCTTCCAGCGTGAGTACCACCAAAAAGGGTGGTGTAGGGCAGAACCATAGAACAATACAGCACAATACAGGCCCTTCAGTCCACCATGTTGTGCCGACCTTCAAACCACGCCTAAGACTATCTAACCCTTTCCTCCCACATATCCCCCTATTTTAAATTCCTCCATATGCTTATCTAACAATCTCTTGAACTTGACCAACGTATCAGCCTCCACCCCCACCCCAGGCAGCGCATTCCATGCACCAACCACTCTCTGGGTGAAAAACCTCCCTCTGACATCTCCCTTGAACTTCCCACCCATTACCTTAAAGCCATGCCCTCTTGTACTGAGCATTGGTGCCCTGGGAAAGAGGCGCCGGCTGTCCACTCTACCTATTCCTCTTAATATTTTGTACACCTCTATCATGTCTCCCCTCATCCTCCTTCTCTCCAATGAGTAAAGCCCTAGCTCCTTTAGTCTCTCCTCATAATCCATACTCTCTAATCCGGGCAGCATCCTGGTAAATCTCCTCTGTACCCTTTCCAACGCCTCCACATCCTTCCTATAATGAGATGACCAGAACTGGACATAGTCCTCTAAGTTTTGTAAAGCTGCATCATTACTTTGCGGCTCTTAAACTTGATCCCACAACTTATGAAAGCTAATGTCCCATAAGATTTCTTAACTACCCTATCTACCTGTGAGGTGACTCATATCTGTGGGTATGAACCCCCAGATCTCTCTGCTCCTCTACACTGCCCAGAATCCTGCCATTTACCTTGTACTCTGCCTTGGAGTTTGTCCTTCCAAAGTGTACCACCTCACACTTCTCCGGATTGAACTCCATCTGCCACTTCTCAGCCCAGCTCTGCATCCTATCAATATCCCTCTGTAAGCTTCGACAGCCCTCCACACTATCCACAACACCACCGATCTTTGTGTCATCCGCAAACTTGCTAACGCACCCTTCCACGCCCTCATCTAAGTCATTAATAAATACCACAAAAAGTGGAGGTCCCAGAACCGATCCCTGTGGGACACCACTAGTCACAGCCCTCCAATCCGAATGCACTCCCTCCACCACAACCCTCTGCTTTCTACAGGCAAGCCAATTCTGAATCCACACTGCCAAGCCTCCCTGGATCCCTTGGCCTCTGACCTTCTGAAGAAGCCTACCATGCGGAACCTTATCAAATGCTTTACTAAAATCCATGTAGACCACATCCACTGCACTACCCTCATCAATCTTCCTGGTCAACTCCTCAAAGAACCCTATCAGGCTTGTGAAGCAAGATCTTCCCTTCACAAAGCCATGCTGGCTCTCCCTAATCAGTCCATGATTCTCTAAATGCTCATAGATCCTATCTCTTAGAATCCTTTCCAACAGCTTGCCCACCACAGACGTAAGGCTCACTGGTCTGTAATTCCCTGGACTATCCCTACTACCTTTTTTGAATAAGGGGACAACATTCGCCACCCTCCGATCCTCCGGTACCATTCCCGTGGACAACGAGGACTCAAAGATCCTAGCCAACGGTTCAGCAATCTCCTCCCTTGCCTCACGAAGCAGCCTGGGGAATATTCCGTCAGGCCCCGGGGACTTATCTGTCCTAATATTTTCTAACAGCTCCAATACATCCTCTCTCTTGATATCTACATACTCCAGAACATTACCCTTACCAACACTGTCCTCAGCATCATCAAGACCCCTCTCCTTGGTGAATACTGAAGAGAAGTATTCATTGAGAACCTCACCCACTTCCACAGCTTCCAGGCACATCCTCCCACCTTTGTCTTTAATTGGACCTACCTTTACCCTAGCCATCCTTCTGCTTTTTACGTACGAGAAAAAAGCCTTGGGATTCTCCTTAACCCTACTCACCAAAGCCTTTTCATGTCCCCTTCTCGCTCTCCTCAGCCTTTTCTTAAGTTCCTTCTTGCTACTCTATATTCCTCATGAGCCCTGTCTGATCCTTGCTGCTTACACCTTATGTATGCTGCCTTCTTCCTCCTAACTAGTCGTTCCACCTCTCTCGTCACCCACGGTTCCTTCACCCTGCCATTCCTTCTCTGCCTCACCGGGACAAATTTATCCCTAACATCCTGCAAAAGATCCCTGAACATCGACCACATCTCCATAGTACATTTCCCTTCAAAAATGTCATCCCAGTTCACACTCGCAAGTTCTTGCCTTATAGCCTCATAATTCGCCTTTCCCCAATTAAATATCTTCCCTTCCCCTTTGCTCCTATCCCTGTCCATGACAATTCTAAAGGTTATGGAGCAATGGTCACTGTCCCCCAAATGCTCACCCATCGATAGATCTGTCACCTGACCCGGTTCACTACCTAAAACTAGATCTAATATGGCATTCCCTCTAGTCGGCCTGTCAACATACTGTGACAGGAATCCATCCTGGACACACTTAACAAACTCTGCCCCGTCTAAACCTTTGGCACTAAGCAGGTGCCAATCAATATTTGGGAAGTTGAAGTCTCCCATTATAATAACCCCGTTATTTTCACATCTTTCCAAAATCTGCCTCCCAATCTGCTCCTCAGTATCCCTACTGCTACCGGGGGGCCTATAGAATACTCCCAGGAGGGTAACTGCCCCTTTCTTGTTCCTAACTTCCATCCATATTGACTCTAGAGAGGATCCTTCTACATTATCCACCCTTTCTGCAGCTGTAACGGTGTCCCTGACCAGTATCGCCACCCCTCCTCCTCTTCTCCCCACCTCCCTATTCCTTTTAAAACACTGAAAACCAGGAATATTCAATATCCATTCCTGCCCTGATGTCAGCCATGTCTCTGTAATAGCCACAATATCATAGTCCCATGTACTTATCCAAGCCCTCAGTTCATCTCCCTTATTCCTGATGCTTCTCACATTTAAGTAAATGCACTTTAGCCCATCCACCTTACTACTTTTATAGCCTGTACTCTGCTTCTCCTTCCTCAAAGCCTCTCTACCTGTCAGGTCTGACTTTTCCCCATCCCCTTCTTCCTCTGACCTACTCCTCTGGTTCCCATCCCCCTCGCAATCTAGTTTAAACCCTCCTGAACCACCCTAGCAAACCTGGCCACAAGGATATTGGCCCCCCTCAGGTTCTGGTGTAACCCGTCCTCTCTGTACAGGTCCCACCTTCCCCTGAAGAGATCCCAATGATCCAAAAATCTAAAACCCTCCCTCCTGCACCAACTTCTCAGCCACGCATTTATCTGCCACCTCCTCCTATTCCTACCTTCACTATCACGTGGCACTGGCAGCAATCCCAAGATTGCTACCCTCAAGGTCCTGTTCTTCGGCCTTCTGCCTAGCTCGCTAAACTCACTTTTCAGGACCTCATCCCTCTTCTTACCTATGTCGTTGGTACCAACATGAACCACGACTTCTGGCTGTTCTCCCTCCCTCTCTAGAATCCTGTGGACCCGATCAGTGACATCCCAGACCCTGGCACCTGGGAGGCAACATACCATCCGGGATTCATGCTCACTGCCACAGAACCTCCTATGTGTTTCCCTGACTATCGAGTCCCCTATCACTACTGCCTTCCTCTTCTCCTCCCTTCCCTTCTGAGCAGCAGGACTGGTCCCAGTGCCAGAGACCTGGCTACTGCTGCTAGGCCCCTGCAGGTCATCCCCCTCAACAGCTTCCGAAGTGGAGAACCTGTTACTGAGGGGAACAGCCTCCGAGGTCCTCTGCTCTATCTGTCTGTGACGGGGTGGACAGTAAACTGGCTCGCTGATTGACCACTGGCATTCTGTGTCAGTGCCCAAGATGGACGATCATTTGTATTTGGTGACAGTCATGTACAATGGCCATTGCCTGGTCTTCCCCTCGCCTTTCCTTACCTCTTCCTTCAAACCTTTGAAGGAATGCCAATGTAGCAAAACCTCATTGGGCCCACATGTCCTTTGGAATGCCCCATCCTCACCTCCATGTCCCTGCATGAGACCTGGCTGAGATCAGGAGCCCTGTGAAAGCATGGGGAGTGATGCTGCATTGACCCCAGTGCCCTGTAGTGCTGTTGGCACCCTTGGAGCAATAACTGGGCTGCGTGCCGGCAACACTCTAGTGAGGACCATCCATTTGGGCAACACCCCTGAACTTCCTGCTGCTAGGAGCTGGATCTGGCCATCCAGCTGGCTGAGTCTGCTCTGTGTTTAGAACAGGTATGACTTGTACCTCAAATTCAGCTACTCAAATCCCCTGGTATCTTCACCAAAGGAAAATTCAATTGACTGGTTTTCAAAGCTCTAATAGAAGAGGTTTTCCAGGATGCTGCCTGGATTAGAGGGCATGAGCTATAAGGAGAGGTTGGACAGAC
Source organism: Pristis pectinata (assembly GCF_009764475.1). Classification (NCBI taxonomy): domain Eukaryota; kingdom Metazoa; phylum Chordata; class Chondrichthyes; order Rhinopristiformes; family Pristidae; genus Pristis; species Pristis pectinata. The sequence continues at coordinate 1,618,806 of NC_067414.1, forward strand.
TTGGGTTGTTCTCTCTGGAGTGGCGGAGGCTGAGGGGTGACCTGATAGAGGTTTATAAAATTATGAGCAGCACAGATGGAGTAGACAACCAGAGTCTTTTCCCCAGGGTTAAAGTGTCTGACACTAAAGGTCATGCACTTAAGGTGAGAGGGGGAAAGTTCAAAGGAGATGTGTGGGGCAAGATTTTCTACACAGAGAGCGGTGGGTGCCTGGAATGTGCTGCCAGGGTTGGGGGTGGAGGCAGATATGATGGTGGCGATAAGAGGTTCTTAATATGAGTGTGTGGAGAACGGAGGGATACGGACCATGTGCGGGCAGAAGGGATTAGTTTAATTAGGCATTGGCAGCTTAATTAGTTCAGCACCACCTCATGGGCTGAAGAGCCTGTTCCTGTGTCCCACTGTCCTATGTTCGATGTTTGAATCTTTTGGTGGAACAAATGTCACGAACCAGCAACAAAAGAAACACACTGAGCATGATTCAGTGTTAAAAACTATTTTATTAATTACTACTTATGATAATACGTAAAATAAAAGTAAAAATGTTAGTATGTTAGAATTCAAAAATGTTAAACCTCGAACGTTAACCCCAAAACTAAACTCTTTGTGTGTGTGTGTGTGACAAAGTCCAAAACTCCCAGTTCCGGAATGGTTCTTAAAGTTCAGTTCTGCAAGCCATAAGGTGAAACATGAGCAAGGGCTTCTTCAACAACCACCGTTGTCTGAAGATAAGACGTAGACGTAGAGAAACATAGAGAGAGTAAATACGAAATCCAAATGTTCCACGATGGAACCCAAACGACACTTCAGTGTTTACTCGGTAGTGACTTCCTCACCCCGAAAAGCATCCGAATCGTGGTCGTCCACACACAAATACCTGTTTCCTTCTACAGGTCAGCAACAAAGTGAACTCCACCGGATTACTTCCAACTTCCATACATGGATTTCAGTGGCAAACACAGTTATTGTTTCTCATCCATCGATAGAGAAAACAAGCAGGCTGGTGTCTCTCTCCCTTCTCTCTCTCTCTCCTTCTTCTTCTTCTTCTGACCTCTTCAACAACGTCATTACGTCCTTTATCTTCTATTGACGTAAGCACGCCCCACACACACATACACACACACTCTCTATCTTAAAGGGACTTCCACTGAGTCTGTAACACAAATTGCAAACTTCTCTTCCAAACAAACTGAGGAGCAACTAGTCAAAGCTATTCATTGAATTACTGCCACAGAAGTTTCTCCCTTCTCTCCCCTTCCATTGGGTAGAAGATACAGGAGCCTGAGGGCACGTACCACCAGACTTAAGGACAGCTTCTACCCCACGGTGATAAGACTATTGAACACTTCCCTTATACAATGAGATGGACTCTGACCTCACGATCTACCTTGTTGTGACCTTGCACCTTATTGCACTGCACTTTCTCTGTAGCTGTGACACTTTACTCTGTACTGTTATTGTTTTTACCTGTACTACATCAATGCACCCTGTACTAACCCAATGTAACTGCACTGTGTAATGAATTGACCTGTACGATTGGTTTGTAAGACAAGTTTTTCACTGTACCTCGGTACGTGACAATAATAAACCAGTACCAATACCTTGTCTCATCCGTTTGAGTGAGAGCACCAGGTGAATTCATGGTCCATTAAAAACTTGTTAATCCAAATGTTCACCATATTAAGAAATGACACATTATGTTTTTGAAGGAACACAAGATTACGTTTGATAAATCTACTGGTATCATTGAGATGGTCATGGAACAGTTCACGAGTAAGAATGAAGGGACTTACACTGTCCAAATCGAGGATGGGAAGGCCAAAAACCAGTCCTCACTAGTGTTAATTGGAGATGGTAAGTTCAATAATGGAGTCAACTTCTTTCCCACCCACTGCCGGACGAGTTGGATGGCCTGCTCTGACGAGAACTGTTTGTCCTTTGCAGCATTTAAGGCCGCTCTGGCTGAAGCAGAATTCCAGAGGAAAGAATTCCTGAGAAAACAAGGTAAGATTTGGATGCTGCTTACCCCGGATCATGTGTCCGCAAGGTTGTCCCTGTTGCAATCTTGACACTTCCCAGAATGTCCTGCATCATACTAATGGGGTTTTAATGAGGAGGTCCTCTGTCATCTCAATGACAACAGAGGTTAACGTCTCATAACTGTATTGGGAAGAAAAGTTTCATAAACCTACAGTGAACAGGGGTAACTAATGTCACCGAACCCACTTCAGGGCATTGCTTAGTTTGTCAATGAATCAATATTTCCTTCCTTGCTTGTCCTTTGCCTCATCATCTTCTATCTCTTCACCAGGCGGAGGAGTTATTGTGGTGGGTTTTGCAGGTCTCCACAATTTAAACTGTTTCTGTTTTGTTGCCCAGGTCCCCATTTTGCAGAGTATCTGCACTGGCATGTGACCGAGGAATGCGATGTGCAGCTGATATGCAAGGTAAAGGATGTCATGTATTGTAAATCAGAAATCCATGGCACTGGTGATGGAGACGTCTAGTGTAGTGCTTGCACCTGAGAACTGGTGGCAGTCCATCGCCTCAAAACTGGTGCACTTTTGTCTGAAACACGACAGCACGATGGCAATCATTGTATGAGAAAGGTTTCCCCTATCTGGACTGGGCTATCATTCACAGTAAAAGGCAAAAGTTCTGGGACCCGGTCAGTTCCAACGTCAGCGACCCTGGCAATCCAAGTAACTGAGGATGTTCAGGGGAAAACCGTCGATCATCCAAGTCAGCTCGGAGGTGGGGAGGGGTCAAAGTCGGGTTTATTGTCACATGCACAAGTCCATGTGTGCACAGGTGCTATGAAAAACTTAACTGCAGCAGCTTCACAGGGACAGAGCATCAGAGACACAACATTCACAAGACAAACATAAATTATGCACAATTTTTACAAGAAAGAACACAATTTGAACTAAAAAAGAACATCAGACAACTAAAGGATTGCAAATCCCAGGAAGGTTAGAGAGGCCATTCACCACATTGATCCATACCAGCTCTGTGCAAGGACAAACCAGCAGGGTCCACACTCCCCGCCTGATTTTACTTTGCCATTCAAGTACTTTTCCCATGATCGAGTTTGCCTCCAGTTCCCACTCACCTGTTACCTTCCTCATCCATCACTGAGGACCCTCACCACCCGGGACACACCCTCTTCTCGTTACTGTCATCGGGGAGGAGGTACAGGAGCCTGAAGACCCACACTCAATGGTTCAGGAACTCTTCTTCCCCTCCGCCATCAGATTTCTGAACGATCCATGAACCCACGAACACTGCCCCGTTAATCGTTTTATTTGCACTATTTATTTATTTTTGTAATTTATAGTAATTTTATGTCTTTGCACTGTACTGCTGCCACAAAACAACAAACTTCACATCATATAAATCAGTGATGATAAACCTGATTTGGATTTCCCCCATAGTGGATTCCAAATCCTGGTCCTTGCTGCGTAAAGAATGCTTTTCCTTGTGTCACTTCTCTTTCCCGTCACCTCATTCTCTGCCTCCTGGCACTCCAACCTTCATCCAGTCACAGCAGTCTATCTCCACCGACTACATTTCAATATCTCTCACATCCTTTCAATCTTTCTTTGCTCTGAGGAGAACATGCATTCTGTTACTTCAGTAAAATATTCTATCAGGTTAATTCAACAGGATCTGCCTCTAACAAGTCCATGCTAGCTTTCCTAAGGCCATTCGCCCTGTTCTAAATGACGACTCATTCTGTCCCTGATTATGGGTGCTGTGACTGTGGGCTGGGTCACCAGAGACACTGAAGCTGGTGATATAAAAGGTCTTTATTTATCACGACAAGCAGGCATCCTCCGGGAGACCTTCTCAGAGAAGTCTCCCCGAACCCAAAGTACATCAGGTTTTCATACTCTTGAGAACAAAGATAGGTGATTCAATACAATTTGAATAGCTACAGTGACAGCGTTCACTTCAATGTGCTTCCACTGAGTTACATATCGACAATGGGAGACACCTCTGAATGTTCAAACACCTTTGCTGGGACAGACTAATTCACGTGGACAGCCAGTGTTGCCTGATTTGATGTCGGACAATTAACATACCTCCCTCATCTGGCGTTTGGCTGATGCCGACGAGGACAGTCACCTCACTTTACAAACCACATCTGTTGAGCGGTCAGTAGCCTGGTGCTCTGGAGACAATGCAGTTTGTTTACAAAGCTGTCTTAACTTCAGACTGAATACTGCTTGCAATGTACATGAAGAACTGAAGACTGGTTCTCGTTTGAATTAATGCCTGGTATATTCACATAATTAACTTACTCCTGACTCCTGAACAATGGGTTCTAAAGGGTCCCCACACTGAGGTTAAACTGGCCGGTCTGTTGCTGCTGGGCTTGTCCGCACACCCTTGGGGAAGGGCAACCTTTGCAGTTCTCCAGTGCTCTGGCACCACCCCTCGTCCAATGATCACAACAAGCACCTCTGCCTCTTCCACCCCTACCTGCTGCAGCGACTGGAGTGCATCCCTTCTCGTCCAACACCTCTTGTACATCCAGACCTGTTAGTGCCACTTTCTTTAGGCCGATCCATACCTTAACTCCCTTCGCTGAGTCTTCAGTGGCAGCAACACCGTTTTCTCCCTTCCAACCTCGACAAGAAAATGGGAAACTGATGAGCACAGAAACGGAAGGTTAGGCAGGTTGAGGTGGGAGGAGAGGAATCATAAGACCGTGAGTGTAGACCATAGTTCAGTTGGGAGAAGACGCATCAAGAAATACCAAGGAGCTTACACTTGTGAAAAGCAAATTGTGTCTGATGAACCTGATCGAGTCTTTGAATTAAGTAACGGTGATGGAGGTGGTGTGGCTGACATTGTGCGTTTGGTAAAGTACCACATAGTAGACGTTAGTACAACTGAAGCCCAAAGGGACCTGCATAAAATGAAAATGCATTAAATGTCAACCTCCTGTAACTGAAGTCTGGTTTTGGTCATTGGTTTATCATTGTCACGTGTACCGAGGTACAGTGAAAAGCTTTGTTTTGCACGCCGTCCGTACAGATCACTCCAGACATACGTTCGTCAAGGCAGTACAAAGAGAAAAGTAATAACAGAATGCAGAATCTAGTGCTACAGGTACAGAGGGAGTGCAGTGGTGGTAGGCTTTTTCCCAGGGAAAGAGAATAAAAAACTAGTGAGCAGAGGTTTAATGTGAGAGGTGAAAGGTTTAAAAGGGACTTGAGGGGCAACTTCACACAGAGGGTGTGCGTTTATAGAACGAGCTGCCAGAGGAAGTGGTTGAGACAGGTACAATTACAACACTTAATAGACATTTAGACAGGTACATGGACAGGAAAGGTTTAGAGGGATATGGGCCAACCGCGGGTAAATGGGGTGAGATTAGTGGGCACCGTGGTCGGCATGGACGAGTTGGGCTGAAGGGCCTGTTTCCGTGCTGTATTACTCTATGACTCTATGACAAATAAAGTGCGAGGGCTTATGACAAGGTAGATTGGGAGGTCAAGAATTCATCTTTATTGCACAAGAAGTCTGTTCAAGGGTCTCATAACAGCAGGGTAGAAGCTGTCCTTGAGCCTGGTGGTACGTGATTTCAAGCTTTTGTATCTTCTGCCCGACAGAAGGGGGAGAAGAGAGAATGTCCGGGGTGGGAGGGGTCCTTAATTATGTCGGCTGCTTTTCTGAGGCAGCAAGAAGTGTAGACAGAGTCCATGGAGGGGTGGCTGGTTTTCTAACCTAATATCGCTTTTAGGGAGGCACAGTAGAGCTGCCACCTCACTCCAACCCGGGTTCGATCCTGGCCTCGGGCGCTGTCTGTGTGGAGTTTGCAGATTCTCCCTGTGACCATGTTGGTTTCCCCAGGTGCTCCAGTTTCCTCTCACATCCCAAAGATGTGTGATTCGTTAGGTTAATCGGCCGCTATAAATTGTGCTTTGCGTGGGTGAGGGGTAGAATCTGGGCGAAGTTGATGGGAATTTGGGGAGAATAAAATGGGATCAGTGTAGGTGGGAGCTCGATGCTCAACGTGGACAGTGGGTCAAAGGGTCTGTTTCCATGCTGTATGAATCTGTGACTCATTCTGATCACACGGCTATGGAATGCTTTAGATGTTCCACTGTGTTAAAATGCAAGTGACGTTCGGGTAGTAGTGGCGAGGTGATGTGTGCTGTCAGCAAAGTCCTGGGATGAGCTTCCCCTCTCTACAAACGTTAACAGGAATGGCGAATGGAGATGTCCTGCCCCGATAATTATCTAAAGTGTTTACAATTTAGGAATTTGCTCAAAGGAGACACAAAACACAGAAGCTGTAAAGCTGAACTGTTCAATGTTCCATCACTCCCCACACCAAGCAACAGGTCAAGGTCAAGTTTATTGTCATGTGCACAAGTGCAATGAACAACTTGCAGCAGCATCACAGGCACAGAGCATCAGAGACACAACATTCGCAAGAAAAACATAAATTATACTAGAAAGAACACAATTTGAACAAAAAAAAAGAACAGTCCATTGTAGTAAAAGGATATTGGTGGCCAAGTCCTGGCTGTCTGGGTGACCAGACTACAAATAACAAAGGGAAAGCTGTAATGAGATGAGATGTCGTGTGCTTGTGATGGGTATTTTTCTTCCTCCAATTCTAACGTATTGATGGAACAGTCACACAACTGACCAGAATAGGAACATATCTTTGTAAGTTTGATGGCCGTTGTTTCTATTACAGACGTGCTCTAATGTCAGTGATGTGTTGCAGGTGGCTAACACGAAGAGGGAAACGGTGTTTGCTTGGTACAAAGATTCTATATCAGTTTCTGTTGAAGAATCGCCCAACCTCGAAACAGGAGAGTGCAGAATGCACATTTCAGAGGTAGGAAGATTCCCTGCAAACAGGCAACATGTGACCTCTGTTAGACTTTGGTCGCTCAGGGTGGTGTCCATTGATAATCGATTAAAATCAAATGTGAACATTAATAGTGAAGACACATCTTTTCAGCATTTGCCTTGTCTTGTACAGAACTTTCTGAGTATCTTTCCCTTGACATAGAACTAAAATGGGAGCATTCACAGATCAGAGTGGGGAAGAAGGAAAGTTCTCCCTGCTGTCTCATGTCAAGGATTAAGTTTAGCGTTTTGGTTGAAACAGAATTTCACAGGGTTTATCTCCAATTGAAATATTTGATCATTAAACTGTGAAATGAGAAAGATTTAGACCTCTAAGATTTAATCAGTATCTTTAATTTCAGTGCTTTTATGCACAGTAAATTCAAGTAAAGATACAGTTTTAGATCCGCACAAGTTGTGATTGGGTCAGGAAGCTATCAAAATATGTGTAACATTAGTTTTCGTAGTTAATATGTCTGTCGATAGGTCTAGGCTGCTTCAGCTTTGTTTCAGAAGGCATCACAGGGCACGTTTCTGCTGCAGAATGTGGAATAATGCACAACGTGCATCTGATAGACACAGCCTGCATGTCCTGATCTCACGAGCCAGGCCTTAGCTCAGTAATTGGCCAGTGTTTGTGTCCTGGTACACAGGGATGTCCCTTGCTCTCACAACGGGTCCATCCCCACCACCCCACCCCCCGACAGTGGGAACATTACAACAGGGCACAGTGTGTGGTCTCTGCACTGGGGGGTGCCAAGGTGGGAGAAAGTTGCCTGCCCTCCCAAATGGAAACCTTCTCTCTGCTTTCAGTTCTCCAAGAAGGACATGGGCGAGTACATGATGACACTGAAGGACGACAAAGGGAAGGATACGTCTGTACTGGTGGTGGCTGGGAAAGGTAGGACTGGCCGTGTCCGCCCATGGCTCAGCTGAATGCCCAGGTCTGGGAGGTGGACGTGGCCTGGCACCAGAGCCCCAGGGCGGGAGCAGAACCCCTGGGTGGAAGCGGACCCCCGTGGCGGCACCAGACCTCTGGGACGGGAACGGACCCCCAAGGAGAGCGGACCCCCAGGGTGGGAATGGACCCCTGGGGTGGGAAAGGACCCCTAGGGCGTGAGTAGACCCCCAGGGTGGGAACGGACCCCTGGGGTGGGAATGGACCCCTGGGGTGGGAATGGACCCATGATGAGAAAGGACCCCCAGGGATGGGAGTGGACCCCCAGAGTGGGAACGGACCCCCGGGGAGGGAACGGACCCCTGGGGAGGGAACGGACCCCTGGGGTTCTGGGACAACAGGTGTGGGGAGGGCAGTGAGTGAAATCATCCCGACCCCTGATGTGAACCACTGGAGATGGCAGCTGCTGGAACCTGGAGCAACGCACAACCTTCTGGGGGGATGGGTTGGGGTCTGTGGGGGAATGGGTCGGGCAGTGTGTGGGGAGACGGTTCTGGGTCTGTGAGGTGAGAAGGACAGTTGACGTTTGGGGTCAATGTTGGCCAAAGCATTGTTGACGTATTAAACGGACGGGTCTGTGTAAGGCTGCGTTAAATGCTCGCGCCTTCTGTAACCAATAGAAGGATATATAATCTTCTCCCTCTTTCAGTGTACGAGGAGATTGTCCAGGAGATGAGCAGAATCAGTGGTGAGTGTCACTAATTCCAACTCAGCTGTCACAGAGTGGCACTGCATGGAAACAGGCCATTCGGCCCACCAAGTCCATACCAACCATCAACCACTCATACACATTAATCCCAGTTTATTCCCCCCACATTCCCACCAACTGCCCACAGATTCTACCCCTCACCCACACACTGGGGGCAATTTACAGCGGCCGATTAAGCCACTGACCCCGCACCTCATTGGGATGTGGGAGGAAACTGGAGCACCCGAGGGAATCCCACCCAGTCACGGGAAGTACGTGCAAACTCCACACGGACAGTGCTGGAGGTCGGGATTGAACCCGGGTCTCTGGTGTCGTGAGGCAGCGACTCTACCCAGTGTGCCACTGTGCTGCTGCAGAGGTGGAGAAGCGGGACAGATGAGGAGAGGAACCTGGGCTGATGTTTTTGCAAAGTCAGCCGGTGGCAGTGAACGGAGGGAGACTCCTGGTGGGCCAAATATTTCAGAGTGGGATTGTCCACATCGCGTGCTGTAAACTTTTAATCGTATCCTTAACCTGGAATTAATGTCCTACGAAATAACGGAAGTAATGAAATGCCTTGTCAAACCAATGTGTGTGAGCATTAATTTAAGCTGTGTTAACTTTTAGGGCTGTCTGCTTCTGACCTGAAGATAAAGTGCACTCCAGAAGGAATAAGGATTCTGTCCTCCTTGAAGTACTACATGGAGGATATGAAGGTTTTCTGGTATCACAAGTATGTGTGCTTTGGAAGCAGGAGATCATGTTTGGGAAATAAGTTCTCTCCATCCTGCCGTTAGCATGCAAACCTGCTGTGATTATCGACTCACCAAGTGCAGCAATCTGTGAACTTGTGGTTAGGAGCTGAAATTCTGCGAAGTTGGAGTGTCACAGAGAGAGTGCTAGTTATACAGCAGGCAAACAGTCCCTTCGGCCCACCAAATCCGTGCCGACCCATTTACACTAATCCCATATTATTCTCTGCACATTCCCATCGACTCCACTAGGTTCTACACACCAGGGACAATTTACAGTGGTTAATTAACCTACCAGCCTGCACGTCTTTGGGGTGTGGGAGGAAACCGGAGCAGCCGGGGAAAGAAAGAGACGGTCACAGGGAGAACATGCAAACTCCACACAGACAGCGCTGGATGTCGGGATCGAACCCCAGTCTCTGGGGCTGTGGGGCAGCGGCTGTACTAACTGCACCACTGTGACACCCTCCAAGACCCTAGATAAGCATATGGAGGAATTTAAAATAGAGGGATATGTGGGAGGAAGGGGTTAGATAGTCTTAGGCGAGGTTTAAAGGTCAGCACAGCATGGTGGGCTGAAGGGCCTGTATTGTGCTGTACTGTTCTATGAAAACTATCCTGATAATTGTAGCTATTCCTGTTCTCTGGGTAATTTTAATTATCTAATTTAAAAGATCAACTATGCTTCTGTCCATGTCCTTGGCTGTTTTGGTTAGACACTTATGAAAGGAAACTACAGGCCGGTGAGCCTGACATCAGTGACAGGGGAGTTATTGGAATCAATCCTGAGGGACAGGGTGTATGTTCACTTGGAAAGGCAGGGACTGATTAGGGGCAGTCAGTGTGGTTTTGTGCAGGGGAAGTCCTGCTTCGAAAATCTGATTGAGGTTTTTGAGGAGGTAACAAAGAAAACTGAAGAAGGTCGAGCAGTAGGTGTGGTTTGCGTGGACTTCAGCAAGGTTTTTGATAAGGTCCTGCCCAGTAGGCTGGTCCAGATAGTTAGGGCACATGGGACCCGAGATCTGTTGGCAAACTGGATCCAAAATTGGCGGTGAGAGGAGGCAGAAGGTAGTGGTGGAGGGGTGTTTCTCTGACTGGAGGTGTGGAGCCAGTGGTGTACCTCAGGGATTAGTGCTGGGGCCATTGTTAATTGTCATACATGTAAATAACTTGGTTAGGCTGCATCTGGAGTATTGCATTCAGTTCTAATCGCCCCGTCATGAAGGGAGGATGTGGAGGCTTTGGAGACGGTGCAGAAGAGGTTTACCAGGACGCTGCATGGATCAGAGGGTATGAGCTATAAGGAGAGGTTGAACAAACTTGGGTTGTTTTCTCTGGAGCATTGGAGACTGAGGGGAGACCTGAAAGAAGTTTATAAAATTATGAGAGGCAGAGATGGAGTAGACAATCGGTATCTTTTTCCTAGGGTCAAAATGTCTTCTGCTAGAGGGTATGCAGTTAAGTTGAGAGGGAGTAAGCTTGAAGGAGATGTGCGGGTCAAGTTTTTTACACAGAGAGCGGTGGGTGCCTGGAATGTGCTGCCAGGGGTGGGGTGGAGGCAGATACGATAGAGGGGTTTAAAGGGTTCTTAGACAGGCACATGGATGTGCAAGGAATGGAGGGACGTGGACCACTTGCAGGCAGAAGAGATTTAGTTGAGTTTGGCACCGTGTTCGGCACAGACGAGGTGGGCCGAAGGGCCCATTCCTGTGCTGTACTGTTCGCTGCTCTATGAGAAGATGGTGCTCTGATTGGTCAGTCCACTGACAACGTAACAATTGGTGGAGCAGTGAATCGTGAAGAAAGGATACAGAGGGATGCAGATCAGGAGGAAAGTTGGGCAGAGCTGTGGCTGATGGAGTTTAATGCAGACATGAGGTAGATACTAACAGGACAGATGGAGTCCATAGCAGGGCCCTCAGGAGTGTTGATGCGCAGAGAACCTTGGTGTGCAATTTCTCTGCTCCTTGAAAGTGGTGACATGGGTGGACAGGGTAGTGAAGAAGGCATTCAGCATGTTTGCCCTCGTAGGCCGAGGCATTGAGGATCAGAGTTGGGACATCGTGTTGCAGCTGTACAAGACGTTGGTTAGATAGCTGGAGTATTGTGTAGTTTGGTCACCACACCCCAGGAAGGAGATGGCACACAGAGAGAGTGCGGAAGGGATTCAGCAAGATGTTGCCTGGAGTGGGGGGCTGTGGTTCTAAGGAGAGATTGGACAGGCTGGGATTGTTCTCTGGAATGTTGGAGGCTGAGGGGTGACCTTAGGTTTATAAAATCATGAGGGCAGGCATGGTAGTGTAGTGGTTAGCGTAACGCTATTACGGCGCCAGTGACCTGGGTTCAATTCCGGCCGCTGTCTGTAAGGAGTTTGTACGTTCTCCCCGTGTCTGCGTGGGTTTCCTCTGGGTGCTCCGGTTTCCTCCCACATTCCAAAGACGTACGAGTTAGGAAGTTGTGGACATGCTATGTTGGTGCCGGAAGCGTGGCGACACTTGCGGGTGCCCCCAGAACACTCTACGCAAAAGATGCATTTCACTGTGTGTTTCAATGTACATGTGACTAATAAAGATCTTATCTTAGATAGGGCAGACAGTCAGTCAGTCTTTTTCCCAGGATAGGGGAGTCTAGAACTGGAGGGCACAGGTTTAAGGTGAGAGGGGAGAAATTTAAAGGGAGACCTGAGGGGTAAGTTTTTCACCCAGAGTGTGGTGGGTGTGTGGACCGAGCTGCTGGGGAAGTGATAGATGTTGGTACAAATACAGCGTTTAAAAGGCATTTATCAAGTACACAGAGAGGAAAGGTTTAGAGGGACGTGGGGCAAAGGTGCGCATGTGGGACCAGTGTTGAAAGGCACCACAGTCAGTATGGATGAGTTGGACCGAAGGGTCTGTTTCCGTGCTGTACAATGACATTGTTACTGTTTGCATCCAGAGATTCGAAGATTGCTTCTTCTGAAAAGATGAGGATCGGCGGAAGTAATGACCAGGTGTGGATGCAGATCTGTGAACCCACTGAGAAAGACAAAGGCAAATACACCATGGAGATTTTTGATGGCAAAACGTCTTACAAACGGAATCTGGACCTCTCGGGAGAGGGTAAGGCACTGGGTGTGAATGTGATGCTTATACTGAAGAGTTGGCCAGTCTGTGCAGGGTGGTAACCTTTCTGTGGAGCACTGAACCAGGTTCGACTGATCTCCAGCCTGGTGGAGGCAGAACTCACCAGCTCTGGGCAGTGGCCTAAAGTTAATCAGACATTTGTAAAATGATCTATTGTTTATCTTCGGTATTGTGTTCAGTTCTGGTTGCCTCATTGTAGGAAGCATGTGGAAGCTTTAGAGAGGGTGCAGAGGAGATTTACCAGCATGCTGCCTGGGTTAGAGAACATGTCTTATGAGGAAAGGTTGAGCGAGCGAGGGTTTTCCTCTTTGGAGTGACACAGGATGAGAGGCGACTTGATAGAGGTGTATAAGATTGAGGGGCATAGATAGAGTGGACAGCCAGCACCTTTTTCCCAGGGCAACAATGGTCAATACCAGAGGACATCTGTTTAAGGTGAGTGGAGGAAAGTTTAGGGAAGATGTCAGAGGTAGGTTTTTTTACACAGAGAGTGGTGGGTGTCTGGAACACACTGTGGTGGTAGAGGCTGATACAATAAAGATATTTAAGAGACTCTTAGATAGGCACAGGGATGTAGGTAAAATGGAGGGTTATGGTCTGTGTAGGAGGGAAAGGTTGGATTGATCATGGAGTAGGTTTATATAGTCTGGCACCACATGGTGGGCCGAAGGGCCTGTACTATGTCGTACTGTTCTGTGTTCAACAGGACTGAAGCAGCAACGATGGTTAAACTGTTGAGGAAAGGGTTGGATTTCGGTACTTGGGTGCTGAGATGTGCCAGTCTTCACTGGAGACGGACATCTTCCCACTGGAATCAGCATCCGAGGGGATTGCCCAAAACAAAACAACGGGACGGTGCAGAGACTGTCGTGCGGTCTGAGGCAGTGCAGACAGAAATGCTGAAGTGACAATATCGGAATAACGGAGAGGGAGAGTTCAGAGTCCGGGAACGTGGCAGCACTGCCGGGAAGGGGATGTGAGGGAGGTGACTGGTTCAGGAGTCTGACAGCAGTGGGGAAGAAGCTGTTCCTGAGTCTGGACGTCGGGGCTTTCAAGCTCCTGGATCTTCTCCCAGAAGGTAGAAGAGAGAAAAGGGAACGGCCAGGGTGACAGGTGTCCCTGAAGGAGGTCAGTGAATGTCTGAGACCCACCACTTTCTCCTGCCCCAATTAGAGGTATCGGAAGCACTCATTTCATTACGAACCCTTCAGACCCTTAGGCTAGACAACAAAAAAAATGATAAATTGGTCAGTCAACTGCTTTTGGAGTGTCAGATTGCGTGGTTAGTTTGCCCCGGGCCATAAATGTAACTTCAGATCACTCATGTGATTGACTGATTGTAGATCAAGTTTGTTGTTCTGGGAAACATCCCCAGGGTATAAATGCCAGGAAAGTTAGCTTGTTGCAGCAGCAGCACAGTAGAAGTTGGGGACAAACATAAATTATACACAACAAAACAAAGATAGTGACACTAGTGCAAGATTGGGAGAGAGAGAAACTGTTGTCCGAGGTAGCATTAGGGTTTTTCGGTTTTGTTTTGCAAAAATTCTGTATAGTTTATGTTCTTCTAGTGAACGCTGTTGCAGGCAAGTTTTTCATTGCACCTGTGCACACATGGACTTGCGCATCTGACAGAAGAAGCTGTTGTTGAACCTTGAGGTGTGGGTCTTCAGGCTCCTGTACCTCCTGCCTGATGGCAGCATTGAGAAGAGGGCACGGCCCAGACGGTGGGGGTCCCTGATGATGGATGTTGCCTTCCTGAGACATGAGATATCTCAGTGTACTGCTGATGGTAAAGTGAGGTGTGTCAGGGAAGCCTCGCGTTCAGTTCCTGCCCTCACCCCTGCTGGCCGACCAGTACCTTTCCTGCCTCAGCACTGGATCCCAAAGTCAAAATGTGGCAGACAATTTAATCACAACAAGCTCCCAGAAACAAGTAACCAACACTTTTTGACAGGTAACAAACACTTTTTTTTAGAAATGGTAATTGAGGGGCAAATGTTGGCAGGGCCAACTCTGTTCTTGGAAATAATATCGCAGGATCTTTTACAGCCAAGTTCCTCCTCACTGTAGGACTGGAGTTCAAGCGGCAAGAATGCCATCACTTGTTACTTGTACCCAAGTATCTACTGCATGGTATCTGTGTACAGTTTGATGCATCTGGGGCACCACTACATGCTAAGATCTCTCTTTCATTTACTTTGCAGCTTACACTGAGGCGTACAATGAATTCCAGAGACTCAAGTAAGTTCCAATGTCCTAAAAATATTCCATTGCCAGACTGACAGTATGGTCTGTTCATTGTGATGTTGCAGTCACATTTGTAAATGATAAAATCTTTGAGTTTTTATCAATGACACTTTATTAAATTCCACTTTGATTCTCATTTACAGAGCTGCAGCTTTTGCAGAAAAGAGTAAGTACTCCAGACATTCTCCTTATTTGATGGCAATGATACAAATCTCACATGGTCAAGATTTGTGACACGAGTTCAAATTGATTTTCTCTCTCTAGATCGTGGCAAAGTTATCGGAGGATTGCCTGATGTGGTCACTATAATGGAAGGCAAGGTATGAGGAATGGGTCATGGGTCATTGGAGAGGAAGGGACGGGGAGGGGAAAGAAAACACAAGCAGAAAGATAGTAAGTCCCCCTCCCACCCCATCACGAACCATGCCCAACTCTCGCTTCGGGATCTGAACGGCCGTCAGTTCCCTCTCCTTTTACCGTGCAGTGAGAACAGAAGATGCCTGTACTGAAGGGAGTGGGAACATTAAAGATGTTTACAGGACAGGCACTTTCCTGGCCAAGCAATCCTTTACCCCAGAGATAGTCTGGCCTTTTCTGGCTGCATCCTCTCTCAGATCAAGACCACAATGGGATTTGGCTTTATAATCCAACTGTGAAATGTACTCCAGCCACCTTTGGGTGTAACTGTGCACTGCTAACCTGCAGCAGGGGAAGCTGATGGTCAGATTATTGCTGCTGTTTCTCTCATTGTACCCGTGGGATCCCACAACCTGTGACCATCAAGGTCACCCTGAGTCTTAAATCTTTCCATTATCGGCCCTGATTTCTCCATTTGTGGCTCCAAATCAAACTTTGTGAAACACCTGGAGAGGTTTTACTGTGTTAAGGGTGATAAATGAATACAATTTATTGGAATCAGGGAACAGTTATCAGGTAGGAGACCGATCAGCCCTGTTCCAATGGAAAAAGTGCTACCCAGCAGCAAAACAAGCTGCTAGAGGAACTCAGTGGGTCAGGCGGCATCTGTGAAGGTAAAGAGATGGTCCAGAGTTCCTGCAGCAGTTTGTTTGTTGTTCTGATATCTGCAGTCTCTTGTGTCTCTGCGTTAACCCGCTGCCCCCACACTAGGTCAGTAACTCAGGGTAACAGTAAATGTCACAAAGGTTCACTGAACATGATCTCACTTGTATGCTCCAGACACTGAGCCTCACTTCCACCGTGTTTGGAGACCCAACTCCTGAGGTGACCTGGCTCAAGAACGACAAGGACTTGGAGATGAATGATCACCACAGTGCAACTCTCGAGCAGGGGAAGTTTGCTTCCCTGACCATCAAAGGCGTCACCACAGAGGATTCGGGGAAATATGGCATTAACGTCAGGAACAAGTATGGTGGCGAGACGATTGATGTCACTGTAAGTGTCTACAAACATGGAGAGGCGATACCTGAGGTGAAGAGAGGAGTTGTTGTTCCTCCTCCCCCAGCCTCCAAGCCTGCAGAACCTCCAAAGAGTTCAAGGTTTGGCAGTAAAAAGTGATGCCAAGATGGTTTAACGTGGTAACTTATTGTAAACTTGGCTTGAACTGCAGTGAGCAATTACCCATGAAGCTTAATGTAGAAGCTGTAGTATTAGGAAAGGCAACTGTAGTCTGTTCCTGTGCATTGGACAACATTTACCCTTTGGACAGTGCTCATTTCTAATGTGTCAAGTCACTCAGGAGATTTCTCTGCTCTAGTCCTCCTGGTGAATGATGGTGGTGAGGTGTTGGCAAAATCACTCATTTACCCAACCTTAATGTTAATCAGCTGCCCTACAAAGGCCGCAAGTGCTGGAGCAGGGAATCTCCGCTGTAGTCTTCTGGCTGAATGACTGCACTTCCCAGCTGTTTACAGAGGGATGCAGTTTGTAAATTCATCACTTCAGGGACGTGCAAGTAAAATTGTATCTACTGAGAAGGGTGTAATGAATCTCACCCCCAAGCAGCCACTACCAACCCTTGGCTAGAACTCACTCCTACTGTAATCACGGCATTTGACTAATATTGTGTTGTTTGTCATGCTTTGCACCAATAAAAATTGCCTTTCATGGCAACATTTAACCTTCCCTGGTGTTCCTACCTCCCACTGTTGTCACTGCATGACTCACATTCTGCATCCAGAGTCACACATTACGTTAATAAAGAGTGGTGACACTAACCGTATCACTGAAGGCACCGAGTCACCAGCAGCACAATCATAGTGATCCTGGACAGTAAAATGGTGCGGCATACCTTCAGTAACTGAGTTTTGATCGAATTCTCTCTCTTCTCCATTCTCGCTGTGAAGATTTCTTGGGGTGTTCTGAGGAAGTTCAGAATATAAAACAATCCATAACACTCAATAGCAAGACAAATGGGAGATTCTGTGGCAGCAAACAAGATTTCAGGCTGGTGTGTTGTCTCCCAGGTGCCAGGGTCAAGGACATCTCTGAGCAGTTGCAGAACATTCTCAAGGGAGAGGGTGAGCAACCAGAGATCGTTGTGCACATTGGTGCCAATGGCACAGGGATGAGGTCCTGCAGAGTGAATATAGGGAGGTAGGCAGAAGGTTAAAACAGGATGTGAAGGGCTGTAATCTCTGGATTACTCCCAGCCCCATGTGCTAGGAAGGGGCAGATGGGAATGTGTGGCTGAGGAGCTGGTGCAGGAGGCAAGAGTTCAGGCTCTTGGACTCTTGGGATCTCCACTGGGGCAGAGGTGACCTGTGCAAGAGGGACGGGTTGCGCCTGAATTGGAGGGGATCAATATCCTGGTGGGGAGATTTTCTAGAGTTACTCAGGAGGGTTTAAACTAGTCTGGCAGTGGGATAGATACAAAATTGGCTTGATGGAAGGAGTCAGAGGGTGGCAGTAGAGGGTTGCTTTACAGACTGGAGGCCTGTGACCAGGGGTCAGTGTTGGGTCCACTGTAATCCATCATATATACACTAACAATTTGGATGAGAATGTAGCTGGTGTGCAAGTCTGCAGGTGACACCAACATTGTGGTGGACAGTGAACAAGGTTTTCAAAGGTTACAACAGGATCTGGATCAACTGGGGAAGTGGGCCAAGGAACAGCAGACGGCATTTCACTCAGACAAGTGTGGTGTTAAATTTTGGGAAGTTAAACCAGGGCAGGACTTGCACAGTGAATGGCAGGGTCCTGGAGAGTGTTGTAGAACAGCGAGACCTAGGGGTACAGGTACATAGTTCCCCAGAAGTGGTGACACGGGTAGACAGGGTGGTGAGGAAGCACGCTTACCTTCATCAGTCCAGGCACTGAGTACAGGAGTTAGAACATCATTTTTACAGCTGTGCAAGATGTTGGTGAGCTCACATTTGGAGTGATGTATATGTTCTGGTCACCCCTGCTATAGGAAGGATGTGATTAAGCTGGAAAGGCTGCAAGAAAAGATTCACAAAGATGTTGCTGGGACTGGAGGGCCTGAGTTATAAGGAGAGGCTGGATGAGCTGGGACTGTTTTCCCTGGAGTGAAGGAGGCTGAGACCTTACAGAGGATTATAAAACCATGAGGGGCGTAGAGGTGAACGGTCACAGTTGTTTCCCCAGGGGAGGGGAAGTCTAAAACCAGAGGGCACAGGTTTAAGGTGAGAGGGGAAAGATTTATCGGGGACCTGAGAGACAACTTTTTCCACACAGAGGGTGGTGGGTGTGTGAATGAGCTGCCAGAAGAAGTGGTAGAGGTGAGTACAATAACAACTTTCAGTTGATACTTGGACAGGTGCATGGATAGGAGAGGTTGAGCAGGTTATGGGCCAGATATGGGCAAATGGGACCAGCTCACAAAGGCAACTTGTCAGCATCAACAAGTTGGGCTGAAGGGCCTGTTTCTGCATAACTCTACGACAGAGTTATACTGCACGGAAACGCAGTGTAACTCAATGACTCTAACACTTCTACCCTGCATTTCTCTATAGCTGAAGGACATTCTACAGAAATAGGAGAGTTGTTGCAGTTTCTTTTCTGCAAACACCTCTCTCGAATTTAGTGCATCTCATGTTTCTCAGCAAACACACGATCCTTTAACTGATTCACAAAAAGGCACAAAGATGGTGAAAGCTTTATACCTGAATTTATACACTGTCATTTTGAACTTCCAGAGATGGAACCACGCAAAAAGACGATATCCATTTTCACCAGAAGTGATAAGATATTTTTCTTTCATTGCTCATTTGCAAGGTCAGTGTTTGATGTCCTATCCCTCAAAGGTGGTGGTGAGTCACATTACCAGAGTCCTTGTGATGGGACTACCCCCAACCCCAGTGCTCCTGGGTTGCCACTGGATATGGAGCAGTGTTTGTGGAAGGCTAATGTAAAGGTTATTACGTCATGCATTTAACACTGGAGCACGTTATCCCCACATCTCCAATGATCCTCTCATCCTACCCGAGAGTTTGTTGACTCCCACTATCTTCACTTGTATGATGCAGGACACAGTATAACAGAACAGTGCAGCAAGGAACAGGCCCTTCG
This sequence comes from Pristis pectinata, assembly GCF_009764475.1. Classification (NCBI taxonomy): domain Eukaryota; kingdom Metazoa; phylum Chordata; class Chondrichthyes; order Rhinopristiformes; family Pristidae; genus Pristis; species Pristis pectinata. The sequence continues at coordinate 1,637,963 of NC_067414.1, forward strand.
GTCCACAATGTGCCAAACCAGTTACATTAGTAATAAAATGCCCAACTAAACTAATCCCTTCTGCCTGCACAATGTCCATATCTGTCCATTTCCCTCACATCCATGGGCTTATCTAAGAGCTTCTTGAACACCTCTATTGTATCTGCCTCCACCCCCACCCCTGGCAATGCATTCCTGGCACCCACCACTGTGTGTAAAATAACTTGCCCCACACATCTCCTTTGAACTTACCCCCCCTCACCTTAAATGCATGCCCTCTGGTATTAGACATTTCAACCCTGGGGAAAAGATATTGGCCGTCTACTCTCTCTATGCCTCTCGTAATCTTATAAACCTCTATCAGGTCTCCCCTCAGCCTCCGGTGCTCCAGAGAAAACGACCCAAGTTCGTCCAACCTCTCCTCATAGCTCATGCCCTCTAATCCAGGCAGCATCCTGGTGAACCTCTTCTGCACCCTTTCCAAAGCCTCCACATCCTTTCTGTAATGGGGCGACCAGAACTGAATACAATACTCCAGATGTGGCCCAACCAGAGTTTTATAAAGCTACAGCATAACTTCCTGACTCTTGAACTCAGTGCCTCGACTAATGAAGGCAAGCACGCCATATGCCTTCTTTACTGCCCTATCAACCTGTGCGGCCACTTTCAGGGAGCTACGGACTTGGACCCCAAGATCCCTCTGCTCATCAACACTGTTAAGGGTCTTCCCTGAACTATTGCAAAGGTCCACAGTGGTCTCTGGAACCTTATTGCAAAGTGATGAGAAAAGATTGGGTGAGTCCGGGAACAAAACCAAACCGTAGGACTGACTTTCACAAGGAATGGGTGATCGGATTCACTGAAATCCACCTGGCATTGCCTCCCCATCTTTCCTCACAGCAGTGGGTTGTTTTACTTGGAAGAGGAAGGACCTGTGACCGTTCACCAGCACCTCTCTCAGTCCTAACTAACGGTTTCGTACGGAAGCCCTTGCACATGGATTCAGACTGACTGAGTGCCTGATGTTCGGGCTACATTATCAACAGGTGGTTCACACTGGCAGAAACCATTTCACTCACTCTTGTACCAAATGGTTCAGGTTAAGGCAGCAAATTGAATGTTTTAATCTTCCTTTCACCATTGCCCTAATTCAATGACAGATTAACCTTCAAGACAGCAGAGCAACCCACTAACTCGCTTTATACACATTATATAAAATAGCACCTAGTTTAGGGTCTGAACGGCAAGTTGTTCCAGGTTTTCTGTGGCCTAACTATGAACCCCAGCTGATCAGGAGAAACCAAGACTGCTATTCCTTCAACCTCAGCTCAGCTCCTTCTAACCATCTATTCAGCTTCCCACCCACAGAGCACAGGGGGCAGCACAGTGGCGCAGCTAGTAGAGCTGCTATCTCACAGCACCAGAGACCCAGGTTCAATCCTGACCTCAGGTGCTGTCTATGAGGAGTTTGCACGTTCTCCCTGTGACCACCTGGGTTTCCCTGGGTCCTCTGGTTCCCTCCCACATCCCAAAGGCATGCGGGTCAGTGGGTTAATTGGCCGCTGTAAATTACCCCTCACCTACACACTAGGGGCAAAGTCTGGGGGAAATTGATGGGAATAGGGAGATAAAAGGGATTAGTGGCAGATTAGTGTAAATGGGTGGTTGATGTTCAGTACAGACCCAGTGGGCCAAAGGGCCTCTTTCCGTGTTATGACTCTATGACAGGTGACTTGGCACTGCAGTTGCTTAAAATACCAGGGATCAGCACAACCACCTGACAACTCACCATTTCCTTGCAGATGCTCTGGTCCAACTCTGACCCAACAGAGGGACCTGGGGGTACACGTACATAGTGGCATCACAGGTAGACAGGGTGGTGGTGAAGACGTTTAGCATGCTGGCCTTCGTCAGTCAGAGCACCGAGCATAGAAGGTGGGAGCTCAGTGTGGTTGTACAAGACGTTGGTGAGGCCACATTTGAAGCATTGTGTCCAGTTTTGGTCCCCGTTACAGAAAAGACACTATTAAGCTGGGAAAAGTGCAAAGATTTACGAGGATGCTGCCAGGACTCGAGGGACTGAGTTATAGGGAGAGGTTGGGCAGGCTGGGACTTTATTCCTTGGAATGTTGGAGACTGAGGGGTGACCTTACAGAGGTGTATAAATCATGAGGCACATCGACAGGGCAGATAGAGTCTTTTTCCCAGGATAGGGGAGTCCAGAACTAGAGGGGACAGGTTTAAGGTGAGAGGGGAGAAATTTAAAGGGAGACCTGAGGGGTAAGTTTTTCCACACAGAGGGTGGTGGGTGTGAGGAACGAGCTGCCAGGGAAGTGGTTGAGGCAGGAACAATTACCACATTTAAAAGGCACTTGGACAGGTCCATGGATAGGAAAGGTTTAGGGGAATATGGGCCAAATGCAGGCAAATGGGACTGGCTTAGAGGGGAATTTTGTCCGGCATGGACAAGTTGGGCCAAAGGGCCTGTTTCTGTGCTGTCTTACTCCATGACTCCATAGCTCTGGGTGGATGTCAGTGGATTTGCACTTGTATTGTGCACAAGTTGAATTTTCCCCACAAAGGCTGTTGGTCACAATGACAAGTTTCGATCATCGAGACAAGCAACTGAATTGCTGTTGGGAATCTTTGGAGGATCCAGATCCACACATCTCCACATCTGGACGCTCGTAGAAACTCACGAGGATAAAGATTCCTTTTTGAAAGGTCACTGTTAAAAGTAATTATCATTCTAACCACCCCCCCCCCCCCGCGTCTGCCTCCACCACAGCCCCCCCCCCCCAACGCATCTGCCTCCACCACTGCCCCAGGCAGCGCATTCCATGGCCCAACCACTCTCTGGGTGAAAAACCTCCCCCTGATATCTCCCTTGAACTTCCCACCCATTACTTTAAAGCCATATCCTCTTGTCTTGAGCATTGGTGCCCTGACTGTCTACTCTATCTATTCCTCTTAATATTTTGTATACCTCTATCATGTCTCCCCTCATCCTCCTTCTCTCCAATGAGTAAAGCCCTAGCTCCCTTAGTCTCTCCTCATAATCCATACTCTCCAATCCAGGCAGCATCCTGGTAAATCTCCTCTGCACCCTTTCCAACACCTCCACATCCTTCCTATAATGAGGCAACCAGAACTGAACACAGTACTCTAAGTGTGGTCTAACCAGAGTTTTGTAAAGCTGCATCATTACCTCGTGGCTCTTAAACTCAATCCCTCGATTTATGAAAGCTAACATCCCATAAGCTTTAACTACCCTATCCACCTGTGAGGCAACTTTCAGGAATCTGTGGATATGGACCCCCAGATCCTTCTGCTCCTCTACACTGCCAAGAATCCTGCCATTAACCTTGTACTCTGCATTGGAGTTAGTCCTTCCAAAGTGTACCACCTCACACTTCTCTGGATTGAACTCCATCTGCCACTTCTCAGCCCAGCTCTGCATCCTATCAATGACCCACTGCAATCTTCGACAATCCTCTACACTATCCACAACACCACCAACCTTTGTATCAACTGCAAACTTGCTAACCCACCCTTCTACCCCCTCATCCAAGTCATTAATAAAAATCACGAAAAGCAGAAGTCTAGAACCAACCCTCGTGGGACACCGCTAGTCACAGCCCTCCAATCCGAATGCACTCCCTCCACCACAGCCCTCTGCTTTCCACAGGCAAGCCAATTCTGAATCCACATGGCCAAGCCTCCCTGGATCCCTTGGCCTCTGACTTTCTGAAGAAGCCTACCATGTGGAACCTTGTCAAACGCCTTACTAAACTCCATGTAGACCACATCTACTACACTACCCTCATCAATCTTCCTGGACACCTCCTCAAAGAACCCTATCAGGCTTGTGTTGTGAGACATGATCTGCCCTTCACGAAGCCATGCTGGCTGTCCCTGATCAGACCATGATTCTCTAAGTGCACATAGATCCCATCTCTAGGAATCCTTTCCAACAACTTGCCCACCACAGATGTAAGGCTCACTAGTCTGTAATTCCCTGGACTATCCCTACTACCTTTTTTGAATAAGGGGACAACATTTGCCACAGTCTAGTCCTCCGGTACTATTCCCGTGGACAACAAGGACTCAAAGATCCTAGCCAAAGGCTCAGCGATCTCCTCCCTCGCCTCACGGAGCAGCCTGGGGAATATTCTGTCAGGCCCTGGGGACCTATCCTAATATTTTCTAACAGCTTCAACACATCCTCTTGATATCAACATGCTCTAGAACATTAACCTTGCCAACACTGTCCTCAGCATCATCAAGGCCCCTCTCCTTGGTGACTACTGAAGAGAAGTATTCATTAAGGACCTCACCCACTTCCACAGCTTCCAGGCACATCTTCATCACTAATCGGACCTACCTTTACTCCCGTCATCCTTCTGCTCTTCACACAAGTGAAAAATGCCTTGGGGTTTTCCTTAACCCTACTCGCCAAAGCCTTTTCATGTCCCCTTCTTGCTCTCCTCAGCCCTTTCTTAAGTTCCTTCCTTGCTAGTCTATATTCCTCAAGACACCTATCTGATCCTTGCTGCCTAAACCTGCCTTCTTCCTCCTAACTAGATGTTCCACCTCTCTCGTCACCCATTTGCCCTTCCCCAATTAAATATTTTCCATAGAACACAACAGCACAGAAAACAGGCCATTCAGCCCTTCTAGTCTGTGCTGAGACAGTATTCCACTAGTCCCATTTACCTGCACCCAGTCCATAACCCTCCAGTCCATGTATCCATCCAATTTATTCTTAAAACTCAAGAGTGAGCCCGCATTTACTACATCAGATGGCAGCCCGTTCCATACTCCCACCACTATTTGAGTGAAGAAGTTCCCCCTAAACTTTTCCCCTTTCATCCTAAAGCCATGTCCTCTCGTATTTATCTCTCCTAATCTAGGTTGAAAGAGCCTACTCGCATTGACTGTCTATACCCCTCATCATTTTGTAAACCTCTATCAAATCTCCCCTCATTCTCCTACGCTCCAAGGAATAAGGTTCTAACCTGTTCAATCTTTCCCTGTAACTCAACTCCTGAAGACCCGGCAACATTCTAGTAAATCTCCTCTGCACTCTTTCAATCTTACAAATATCCTTCCTATAGTTAGGTGACCAGAACTGCACACAATAATCCAAATTTAGCCTCACCATTGTCTTATACAACCTCATCATAACATCCCAACTCCGATACTCAATACTTTGATTTATGAATGCCAGGATGCCAAAAGCCTTCTTTACAACCCTGTCTACCTGTGACGCCACTTTCAGGGAATTATGTATCTGAACTCCCAGATCCCTTTGTTCCTCTGCACTCCTCAGTGCCCTACCATTTACTGTGTATGTCCTACCTTGATTTGTCCTTCCAAAATGCAACACCTCACACTTGTCTGCATTAAATTCCATCTGCCATTTTCTGGCCCATTCTTCCATTTGGTCCAGATCCCTCTGCAAGCTTTGAAAGCCTTCCTCACTGTCCACTACACCTCCAATCTCTGTCATCAGCAAACTTGCTGATCCAATTTACCACATCATCATCTAGATCATTGATATAGACAACAAACAATGGTTCCAGCACAGATCTGAGGCACACTAGTCACAGGCCTCCAGTCTGAGAAACAATCATCCGCTACCACTCTCCGTCTTCTCCCACACAGCTGATTTCTAATCCAGTTTACAACCTCTCCATGGATACGTAGTGTCTGAACCTTCTGAACTAACTTCCCATGTGGGACCTTGTCAAAGGCCTTACTAAAGTCCATGTATACAACATCCACAGCCTTTCCTTCATCTACTTTCTTGGTAACCTCCTCAAAAAAACTCTACAAGATTCGTTAAACACGATCTACCACGCACAAAGCCATGCTGACTATCCTTAATCAGCCCTTGGCTATCCAAATACATGTATATCCGATCTCTCAGAACACCTTCCAATAATTTACCTACTAATGATGTCAGGCTCACCGGCTTGTAATTACCTGGTTTACTTTTAGATCCTTTTTTAAACAACGGCACTACATGAGCTACCATCCAGTCCTCATTTTCCTGTCCTCTCTGCTCCTATCCTTGTCATGACAATGCTAAAGGTTATGGAGCAATGGTCACTGTCCCCCAAATGCTCACCCACTGAGAGATCTGTCACCTGACCTGGTTCATTACCTAACACTAGATTTAATATGGCATTCCCTCTAGTCGGCCTGTCAACAGACTGTGGCAGGAATCCGTACTGGACACACTTAAACTCTGCCCCATCTAAACCTTTGGCACTAAGTAGGTGCCAATCAATATTTGGATAGTTGAATTCTCCCATTATAATAACCCTGATATTTTCACATCTTTCCAAAATCTGCCTCCCAATCTGCTCCTCAGTATCCCTACTGCTACCGGGGGGCCTATAGAATACTCCCAGGAGGGTAACTGTTCCTATCTTATGCCTAACTACCACCCATATTGACTCTAGAGAGGATCCTTCTACATTATCCACCCTTTCTGCAGCTGTAATAGTGTCCCTGAGCAGTATCACCACCCCTCCTCCTCTTCTCCCCACCTCCCTATCCCTTTTAAAACACTGAAAACCAGGAATATTCAATATTCATTCCTTCCCTGGTGTCAGCCATGTCTCTGTAATAGCCACAATATCATAGTCCCATGTACTTATCCAAGCTCTCAGTTCATCTCCCTTATTCCGGATGCTTCTCGCATTTAAGTAAATACACTTTAGCCCATCCACCTTACTACTTCTATAGCATGTACTCTGCTTCTCCTTCCTCAAAGCCTCTCTATACACAAACTTGTTCCTTGCACAATGAGGGCAACGACTTTGTTGCCAACAATAAATGCCATGAACAACTGAGGATAGAAAACCACATGCAGCAGAACAAAAAACCAACTGCTGGAGGAACTCAGTGGGTCGGGCAGCGTCCGTGGAGGGAAATGGACAGTTAACGTTTCGGGTCGAGACCCTTCACCTGGACTGAAAGACAGAGGGAGATAGTCGGTGTAGAGAGATGGAGGGAAGGGGAGGGCCAAGAGCCGGCAGGTGATGGGTGGATCCAGGTGAGGGGGGGTGATGGGCAGATGGGGGAGGGGGGAGTGGGGATGGTGACAGAGGCCGGGAGGTGGGAGGTGGGGGTGACAGAGGGCTGCAGATGGTGGGATCTGATAGGGGAGGAAGGTGGAGCCTGGAACCAAGGGAGGGAGGTGGGGAGGGCAGGTGGGAACAGTGGGGGGAGGGGACCCAGTGGGAGGGGTGTGTGGGCAGTGGGCAGGTGGAGGGGGTGGGGGAGGGGGGAGAGACAGGGTGATGGGGGTGGGGGGGCTTTAGGAGGAACTGGGTGGATCAGGAGGGGAGAGAAGAACAAACCGACTTGATGTTGTCCCCAGGTTACACACTGTCCACTCCCGCAGTGGTACAAGTTCCCAGCGCAGAATCTGTTGGGGGGACAGTCCCATCTTCACACATGGGACATCCTGCATGATGTGGTGGGGTACCACCATTGTGCCGAAGGGGATCGACTCAGAACACCTAGGGCAGCTCAAATCAGAGCGCCGATGGGACATTGTGGACCAGCAGCAGCAGAGGTTCACCACCAGCATTGCTCGACCACAACTACCAGACTCGGGGATTAACTCTGATTCAATGAGGTGCAGATGTTGGTACTGGGTGTTGGTTTATTATTGTCACATGTACTGAGATACAGTGAAAAGCTTTCGTTTGCGTGTCATACAGATGATTCCATACATCATTCCATCCTTGAGCCTGGTGACTCGTGTTCTCAAGCAGACTCTTGAACGGACCTCTTGTTGACAAAGATGAACTCCTGATCTCTCAGTCTACCTCATTATGCCCATCCCTGATTCACCATTAGTGTTCTTGGAATGTCAGGAGTACTATCCCCTCCCTCGACTGCAGAAACCAATCTAGAGCAAACTTGACCTTGTCATCAGTTACAATATATTGGTTGAGATATTCCTTGCTTTAGTTTTTGTAGCACTTGTATCTGTTCTCTCACCTTGTTCAGCATGCCCCATTGACCCTCACCAATTTTTACAGATGCCCCACAAAGCATCTTATCCAGATGTATCACAGCTCGGTACAGCAACTGCTCTGCCCAGGACCACAAGAAATTGGAGAGTTGTGAAAACAACCAAATCTATCACAAAAACCAGCCTCCTCTCCATCGACTGTCTACACTTCCCATTGCCTCGGGAAAGCAGCCAACGTAATCAAAGCGCCCCTCCCACCCCAGACATTCTCCCCTCCCATGGGGAAACACGTACCACCAGGCTCAAGGACAGCTTCTATCCCATTGTTATAAGACTGAAGAGACCTCTTGTATGATAAAGATGAACTCTTGATCTCTCAATCTACCTCGTTGTGGCCCTTGCACCTTATTGTCTGCCTGGACTGCACTTTCTCTGTAACTGTAACACTATATTCTGCATTCTGTTTTGTTTTCCTTTTGTACTACCTCGATGTACTTACATTTGGAATGATCTGTCTGGATGGCATGCAAACAAAAGATTTTCACTATATCTTGGTACCTGTGATAATAATAAACCAATTACCCTCTGCAAAAAAGAACTCACCTCTGTCCTACCCCTTGTAACCCTTAGTTCTGGACCAGTCAGCCAAGAGAAACAATCTCCCCATTGTTGAGTCCTCTGGGAACTCTACAAACCTTCTCCCCACCCTCAAATATTGAGCAGAAGGGTGCTCAGAGATAAATGATGGAGTGTCTGGAAGGATCATCACCTTCACCAGAGAAGCAAAATTGCTGGAGAGAGTGTTGTGTCCATTCCCAACCGTAGGTGTTTACTTGGACTTGCAGAAGGCATTTGGTGTGCTTGCCTTCATAGGTCAAGGCAAGGAACATAAGAGTTGGGATGTCATGTTGCAGCTGTATAAAACACTGGTTGGACTGCACTTGGAGTATTGTGCTCAGTTCTGGCCGCCACACTACAGGAAGGACGTGGAAGCAACAGAGAGTGAAGAGGAGATTCACCAGGATGTTGCCTGGAGTGGAGGGCTGTAGATACAAGGAGTGATTGCACAGGCTGGGTTTGTCCTTACAGGAACGTAGGAGGCTGAGGGGTGACCTTATGGAGGTTTGTAACATTATGAGGGGCATAGATCCTTTTTTCCTAGGGTAGGGGAGTCTGAAACTTGAGGGCAGGTTTAAGGTGAGAGGGGAGAAATGTAACAGATGAGGGGTAAGTTTTCCACACAGGGGGTGGTGGTTATCTGGAACGAGCTGCCAGAGGAAGAGGTAGAGGCAGATACAACAGGCCTAGAGGGATATGGGCCTAATGCAGGTGTAGATCGGTGTGGACGTGCTCTACAACTCCAAGACCTGCCAAGGGAGGGTGGCGGGCTGGGCTTTGGTTGATTGGTGGTAGAACAGTAATTACAGGCAGCCAGAGTTGTTGACCATTGATCTGGAAATGGGAGTTCGCATCCCACCAGGGCATCTGAGGAACTTAAATCCAAGTAATTAAATAAACATGGAATTAAAGCTCGTTCTTAGTCATGGAAACCATGGGACTTGAGGATCATGTTGAAACCCACATTGTTCACAAAAGTGCTTCAGAGAAGGAAATCTGCCATCCTTACCTGGTTTGGCCCATTTCTGACTCCAGATTTGTCAAGTAGAGTTCACTCTTAAGCAAAATAAATGCCCGCACGATCAACGACATCCGCATCCTGTGAATAAACAGAAACCAATTTCCTTAGTGTCCCAGATCAGTGGAAACAGGGCTAGGGGCAAGAAGAGCCTTAGTGAAGGGTTACCTTCAGGACCCAGAGAGGACCAAGTCTGACACGTGCCCCCATGAGAGATTGTTGACCTATTTCCTCTATAGGTTATCAACTGACGTGTTGAGCAAAAGACTCTAAACCAAGGTTTAGTACAACTTAATCTTTATTAGCAGTCAAGTAACACCGACTTCCACTATTCCAACTTATCACTTCTTACATTAAATCACAAGACTCACAGCTTGGACGAACACTACCTGTGTGAGATAAAACTCCACTCCAGCAGCTAGTCTTCTGAGTTCTGAACTCAAGGACCTTCTCCTCGTGATGGTAATTGGTTTAATATTGTCACATGTACCAAGATACAGTGAAGAACTTATCTTGGAACATATGCCTTGTTCACCACCCTATCTACGTGTTGCCACTTTCAGGACACTATGGACTTGGACCCCTCAGTCTCTGTTCATCAATATTCCCTGGTGCGCTACCATGTACTGAACACGCCCTACCCCTATTTGACTTCCCAAAATACATCACCTCACACTTGTCAGAACATAGAACAGTACAGCACAAAACAGGCCATATTGTGCCGATGTAGCTATTCCCTCCTACCTACAGGAGGCCCATATCCCTCCATTTTCCTCTCATTCATGTGCCCATCCAAGCCCCTCTTAAAAGCTCCCAATGAATATGCCTCCACCACCCTATCAGGCAACGCATTCCAGGCATCCACCACTCTCAGTAAAAAAACGTACCCCTCACATCTGTTCTGAACCTATCCCCTCTCACCTTAAATGCATGCCCTCTGGTACTGGATCACTCAATAATGGGAAAAAGATATTTAGAGAATTGCACACAATACTCTAAATGCAGCCTAACCAGAGTCCTATAGAGGTGCATCACAAATTCTTGATTAAATCCCATTTGCCAACAATCTGCCCAACTTTCCATCTGATCTATATTCTGCTGTAGCCTTAGTCAACCTTCCTCACTGTCCTCACCACCAACTTGAATGTGAATGGAGGAGGTATGAACAGGAAGTTTGTAGATGATACAAGTCGTTAATATGCATCACAAACAAAAGGTCCCAGCACCCATTCCTGCAGTACACCACTAGCTGCTGACTTCCAGTCAGAAAAACATCCTGCACCACTACCCTCTGCCCCCGATCACTGAACCAATTTTGGATCCAATTAGCCAGCTCACCTTGGATTCCATGTCCCTTAAATTTCTGACCTGTCTACATGTGAGACCTTGTCAAATGCCTTGGTAAAGTTGAGACAGACAACCTCGACCACCCAGCCTTCATCAACATCCTTTGTTACCTCCTCAAAAAAACTCATCCAAAGCAGTGAGGCAGGATTTGCCCCACACAAAGCCATGCTGACTATCCCTGACCAGTCACTGCCTTTCCAAATGCATCAGTAATTTGAAAGGACAGGAGTTGTGTACAAGTCACACTGGCCTGTAATTCCCTGGTTTATCCATGCTGCCCTTCTTAAGCAAAGGGACAACATTAGCTGTTCCCCCATCCTCTGGCACCTCACCTGTGACTAACAAAGATGCAAAAATCTCCATCGGAGCCTCAGCGATTTCTTCTCTCACTTCCCTCAGCATCCTTGGACACATCCCATCTGGCTCTGGGGATTTATCCACCCTAGTGCATTCCTAGATATTTAATAGGTTACAGGGAAGTAAGTCGGGGAATGGGACTGATGGGATTGCTTGAAAGCCAACATAGACTTGATTGTCTGAATGGCCTCCTTCACTGTTGTTAGAAAAAGTAGGAGATATAAAATATGAAGCAATGTTATGCTGAGTGTTAATTCAGGGCTGGAACCCACACATTCCATACACGTGAACCATGAAAACTTCATACCCTCTATATTTTGAAATATTTAGGCGCAACACAAGAGCCAAGAGAATTTTCTTCAGGTCTGATAGTTTGTGGAGGACAAGTTATAAGTTACTATGCCACAAAACACTCAGACTTCATGCAACCAAACATTAGGATGTCAGGGACTGGTTCACAAATCATTCACGCCAATTCACACAAGTTCCTGTGCAGTGGGGAGAGTTTCAATTGCAGAGTGCCAAGTCACCGACAACTTTGTGATTTCTACGCTAAATTAAACTCAAAGAAATCCAGAAGTTGTTGCCTGTTTCAAGGAGTAACAACAGAAAAGAGCTGCAGTTTCGATGCCATCGTTAGCATAAAATACGGAGTCATTCACCACAGATACAGATCCTGCCACCCAACTTGTCCATGCCAATCAAGATGCCAAAGCTTGTCCCATATCCCAGGCCACGGTGGGCAAGAGGACCTGCTGAAGGTTCGCTGAGGAGTTGCTGGTAGAGCAAGATGCTATCTATAATCTTTTAGCACAAGTCGTGGCAGAGAGCGAGAGGTCTAACCCACAGCACAAACGTTTCTGGTAACAATTCCAAGTTCACTCATGCTGTGAATGTGCTGGGGCACTGTATAGTACAGACATGGATTCTATTCCCTTGAGAACAGTGGATTGAAGATCGACCTGACAGAGGTGTTTGAATATTAAAATGGACTCAAGAGTGTAGATATAGAGAAATTCTCTTTCTTGTAGATGCTTAAGTGACACCAAGAACTTTTTATTGGACTTTTGACATGGAAACCATCTCAAAGTTCTTAAGAACAATAGCTCCAACTTATATGCATGGAGACAGCAACGAGATGGCTGAAAGCTTGCTCCAGGAGTTGGGTTTTAAGGTGCATCTTGAAAGATGGGAGAGGTCTTGTGGCTTGAGGAGCAGGAAGAGAATTCTACGCAGCAGCTGAAGTCAATGGTGGGGTGATCAAAATCAGGGGAACAGAATCAAAGGTGTACAGAAAGTCAGAGGGCTTCCAGAGATGGACATGGCAGGGTTGAAGACATAGAACTGGACTAGAAGGGGTATAGACAGAGTAAATGTGAGTAGGCTCTTTCCACTTAGATTAGGAGAGCTAAGTACGAGAGGACATGGCTTTAGGGTGAAAGGGGAAAGGTTTAGCGGGAACATTAGGGGGAACTTCTTCACTCAGAGTGGTGGGAGTGTGGAACGGGCTGCCATCTGACATGGTAAATGCGGGCTCACTCAAGTTTTAAGAATAAATTGGATAGATACATGGGCAGGAAAGGTCTGGAGGGTTATGGACTGGGTGCAGGTCAATGGGACTAGCAGAATAAAGTTTTGGCACAGACAAGAAGGGCCGAATGGCCTGTTTTCTGTGCTGCTGTGCTCTATGGTCACGAAGAAATGTTACAGTGGAGTACTTCAGCCTGAAAAGTAAGTGAGCAAATCATACCAGGCAGTGAACAAACAAGCTGTACTTCACCAGATACATTTTGTTACTCTGGGCTCAGCAATACCCTTTCATAGAACAATACAGGCCCTTCAGCCCACCATGTTGTGACAACCTTTAAACCACACCCAAGATTATTTAACCCCTTCCTCCCACATATCCCCCTATTTTAAATTCCTCCATATGCTCTTGAACTTGACCAACGCATCTACCTCCACCACCACCCCTGGTTGGTGCATGGAATGCACTGCCTCTCTGGGTGAAAAACCTCCCTCTGATATCTCCCTTGAACTTCCCACCCATTAACTTAAAGCCATGTCCTCTTCTATTGAGCATTGGTGCCCTGGGAAAGAGACGCTGGCTGTCCACTCTGTCTATTCCTCTTAATATTTTGTACACCTCTATCATGTCTCCTCATCCTCCTTCTCTCCAATGGGTAAAGCCCCAGCTCCTTTAGTCTCTCCTCATAATCCATACTCTCTAAACCAGGCAGCATCCTGGTAAATCTCCTCTGTACCCTTTCCAATGCCTCCACATCCTTCCTATAATGAGGTGACCAGAAATGGACACAGTACTCTAAGTGTGGTCTAACCAGAGTTTTGTATAGCTGCATCATTACCTTACGGCTCTTAAACTCGATCCCACAACTTATGAAAGCTAACATCCCATAAGCTTTTTTTTTTAAACTACCCTATCCACCTGTGTGGCAACTTTCAATGATCTGTTTACATGAGCCCCCAGATCCCCCTGCTCCTCCACACTACCCAGAATCCTGCCATTAACTTTGTACTCCGCCTTGGAGTTTGTCCTTCCAAAGTGTACCACCTCACACTTCTCTGGATTGAACTCCATCTGCCACTTCTCAGCCCAGCTCTGCATCCTATCAAGATCCTTCTGTAAGCTTCGACAGCCCTCCACACTATCCACAACACCACTGACCTTTGTCTCATCTGCAAACTTGCTAACCCACCCATCTACCCCCTCATCCAAGTCATTAATAAATATCACGAAAAGTAGAGGTCCCAGAACCAATCCTTATGGGACACCACTAGTCACAGCCCTCCAATCTGAACACACTCCCTCCACCACAATCCTCTGCTTTCTACAGACAAGCCAATTCTGAATCCACTGTCCCAAGTGTCCCTGGATCCCATGCCCTCTGACCTTCTGAAGCCTACCATGTGGCACCTTGTCAAACACCTTACTAAAATCCATGTAGACCACATCTACTACACTACCCTCATCAATCTTCCTGGTCAACTCCTCAAATAACCCTATCAGGCTTGTGAGATTATGATCTTCCCTTCACAAAGCCATGCTGGCTGTCCCTAATCAGTCCATGATTCTCTAAATGCCCATAGATCCTATCTCTTAGAATCCTTTCCAACAGCTTGCCCACCACAGACGTAAAGCTCACTGGTCTGTAATTCCCTGGACTATCCCTACTACCTTTTGAATAAGAGGACAACATTGGCCACCCTCCAATCCTCTGGTACCATTCCCGTGGACAATGAGGACTCAAAGATCCTAGCCAACGGTTCAGCAATCTCCTCCCTCGCCTCACGAAGCAGCCTGGGGAATATTCCATCAGGCCCCGGGGACTTATCTGTCCTAATATTTTCTAACAGCTCCAACACATCCTCTCTTGATATCTACATACTCTAGAACATTATCCTTACCAACACTGTCCTCAGCGTCATCAAGACCCCTCTCCTTGGTGAATACTGGAGAAGTATTCATTGAGAACCTCACCCACTTCCACAGCTTCCAGGCACATCTTCCCACCTTCGTCTCTAATCAGTCCTACCTTTACTCTCGTCATCCTTCTGCTCTTCACGTACATGAAAAAAGCCTTGGGATTCTCCGTAACCCTACTCGCCAAGGCCTTTTCATGTCCCCTTCTTGCTCTCCTCAGCCCTTTCTTAAGTTCCCTCCTTGCTACTCTATATTCCTCACGAGCCCTGTCTGGTCCTTGCTGCTTACACCTTATGTATGCTGCCTTCTTCTTCCTAACTAATTGTTCCACCTCTCTCATCACCCACGGTTCCTTCACCCTCCCATTCCTTCTCTGCCTTACCGGGACAAATTTATCCCTAACATCCTGCAAGGGATCCCTGAACAACAACCACATCTCCATAGTACGTTTCTCTTCAAAAATGTCTTCCCAATTTACACTCTCAAGTTCTAGCCTTATAGCCTCATAGCCTCATAATTTGCCCTTCCCCAATATCTTCCCGTCCTCTCTGCTCCTATCCCTGTCCATGACAATGCTAAAGGTTAGGGAGCAATGGTCACTGTCCCCCAAATGCTCTTTCAGTCAGATCAGTGAGAATTCTCTCACTTTGACCCATGTCAGTAAACCACTTACTCTGTGGAAATCTCAGTCGCTCCTGGGGGGACTGGAGAGCCAGGCAAAACTACAGCTCAGTCAGCACGATTATCACAACAGCAGATTAAGTGTACCCAAGGGTGGATGTGCACTCACCAAAAGTAAAGGGACAACAATCCACCCTTGCTAGCGTTTGCAGTTCCAGCCTAGGCCAAGTTTGAAGCCTAGGTTACTGGTTTAAATGTGGAATTCTGGATGTCCTCATTGCTGCTTTAATTATACCACTTCATTAAGATAACTGTAAGGAACAACAGGTGCTTCCCTAGATCGTTGGTGAATTTTTTCCTCAAGGAAATGTTCATAGTCAAAGTCGAGTTTATTGTCATCTGCACCAGTCCATGTGTGCACAGATGCAATGAAAAACTTACCTGCAGCAGCATCACAGGCACAGAGCATCAGATAAGCAGCATTCACAAGAAAAACAAATTATACACAATTTTTAGAAACATAGAAAAACCTACAGCACAATTCAGGCCCTTCAGCCCACAAAGCTGTGCTGAACATGTCACTACCCTACAAATTGCTAGGCTTACCCACAGCCCTCTATTTTTCTCATCTCTATGTACCTATCCAACAGTGTCTTAAAAGACTCCACTACATCCACCTCCACTGCTGGCAGCACATTCCACGCACTCACCACTCCCTGAGCAAAAAACCCACCCCTGACACCTCCTCCACACCCACTACCCAGCACCCCAAACCTGTGTCCTCTTGGCCACCATTTCAGCCCTGGGGAAAAGCCTCCAACTATCCACCCGATCAATGCCTCTCACCATCCTATACACCTCCATCAGGTCCCCCCCCCCCCATCCTCCATTGCTCCAAGGAGAAAACACAATTAAATTAGAACAAAAAAATCCAAAGTCCATTTTAGTGCAAAGTGGTCACAGTTTTGCTAAACTGTAGTGATTAGGGTTGTGCTGGTTGGTTCAAGAACCGAGTGAAGGGAAGTAGCTCTTCTCCTTAACTTCCTAAGTAAAGACACTGGTGCACTTCCCTTATGATCTTTCCATTTCCCCCGTATATTAAATAATATTACTGATGAAACAACTCTTTAAAGTGAAAGGGTCCTGACCTGAAATGTTGACCGCCTGCTTTTCTCCACGGATGCTGCCCGGTCTGCCGAGTTCCTCCAGCATCGTCGTGTTTTTCATCTCGATTCCAGCATCTGCAGTCCTTTGTTTCTTTTAAGTAAAATCTTGTCACCTTTACTTGTAATACAATTAACCTGGCTCCGTTGGGAGGTTTAACACCCTGAATTAAAATGATAGTCTGGAAGGTGAGATCACACGGGATCCAGGATGAGCGAGCCAATTGGATGCAAAGTTGGCCTGGTGGTAGGAGGCAGAGGGTGCTAGTGGAGGGCGTTTTTTCAGATTGGAGGCCGGTGACCAGTGGTGTGCCGCAGGGATCAGTGCTGGGTCCTTTAATGTTCATCATACGCATTAATGCTTGAGGCAGGTAAATGGTATCATTTAAGCAGCACTTGGTTAGGTACATGGAGGGGTGGGGCTTGGAGGGACATGGGCTGAACACAGGAAATTGGGACTAGATGGAACGAGCTGCCAGAGGAAGTGGGTGAGGCAGGTACATTAACAACATTTAAAAGACACTTGGACAGGTCCGTGTGTAGGAAAGTTCTAGAGGGATATGGGCCAAACACAGACAAGTGGGATTAGCATAGACAGACCTCTCAGTCGGCATGGACAAGTTGGGTCAAAGAGCCTGTTTCTGTGCTGTATGACTCTGTGAATCTAAAGAACAAATCATTTGACCACAACACTGTGGGCTGAATGGCCTGTCCAGCACTGTACTGTTCTAGGGTCCCTGTACATTGGAAGGTTCATTTCTCAGTGACCCTGGACTATTTTCCTTACAAGTTAAAGAAACTTTGCAATACCTTCACTATGGTATTGACTGTACGAAAAGTAAGTGTCTTTATTTTTGTCACACAGGTAATCGTTACAAGAAAACTTGCTAAATGTTGCATTACTGTCCACAAGATTGAGACGTCAGCTGATTCTGAAGCCTGTGATCCAAGAGAAAAGGCAGTTCAAGGACGGACCTGACACTGATGTCTTGCATGAAGCATCTTGTGTTTAGACTAAGTATTCAGGTACACGTGTGGATTGGTGCAGGGTTGAAATCTCTGAGTGCAGCCCTCGTACAGAAGGTGCTCATTAACTTACATT
Organism: Pristis pectinata; assembly: GCF_009764475.1. NCBI lineage: Eukaryota > Metazoa > Chordata > Chondrichthyes > Rhinopristiformes > Pristidae > Pristis > Pristis pectinata. Next base: position 1,655,606 of record NC_067414.1, read on the forward strand.
TACCCCTTCTACCTGCTCTTTTCAACACAGGCCTTAAGGTCTTTATTAGTCACATGTACATCAAAACACAGTGAAATGCAGCTTTTGTGTAGCGTGTTCTGGGGGCAGCCCGCAAGTGACGCCATGCTTCCGGCGCCAACATAGCACGCCCACAACTTCCTAACCCGTACGTCTTTGGAATGTAGGAGGAAACCGGAGCACCCGGAGGAAACCCACACAGACATGGGGAGAACGTACAAACTCCTTACAGACAGTGGCCGCAATTGAACCTGCGTCGCTGGCGCTGTAATAGCGTTACGCTAACCGCTACACCACCATGCCATTAAATTACTATCATTAAATTAAAGAATCAGTTAAAATTTGGTTTCACTTTCTTTACACAAACGTCACATGCTTCTGCCACTGATGTTCTCTGCCCCAGACAAGGGTGAATGGTGAGGAGTCTTACCCTGGTACTGGAGCCTGCAATGGAAAGTAACAGCTCAGCAAAAGGGAAAACCAGAGCCAGTTGAGGTTCCTATAGTCAGCGGGGTCACGGGTGCCACACTTTGAGGGGGTATCAGTTCTCAGCCATCAAGTATATTCAGAGCAGTAGGGTTTTGTTCCCCACGGGGCCTTTGGAACACGTGGGGACAGACAGGGGAACAGAGCTGATGTCAAGAATCAGCCTGAACCTTTCCGATTGTTGCAGTGGCCTCCAGGGTTCAGTCCATCTCCTTCGTTCCTCGTTCTTATCACCTTGCACGTCTCAAGAAACAACTCATCGGGAAATGCTTGGGCACAAAGTAAAACGGTTAAGGCTAGGAACTCTCCAAAGTCAGAGGTGCGAGAACAGTGTCCAGAGTTGGCTCTTGAGGCGATCAAGATCATAAGAATTGGGGACAAAGCAGATAAACTGGACCCTACAACCACCAGGAAGGTTGAGGCTGATTTAGTCTGGCCTATACTACACTTTCTGTCACCTGGTTTTTGAGAATCCACTTTGTAATTTAACCTAATAAAGACAAATGGATCAAACTACGGTTTCAACGTTCTGTCTTCTGAATGTTTTCCATCTGTGGCAATACAGGAATAAGGATGACACACAGGACATGGTAAACTATAGATGTCGGAGCACATAAGTACAACTACTCTACTGTCAGAGGTTCATCACCCACCCTTAGAAATAAAGTTTATTCCTTTGTACATCCAACAATCATGGAACATAACAGCACAGTACAGGCCATGCGGCCCACAATGTGCTGATATTTTATCCTACTCTAAAATCTATCTAACCCTTCCCTCCCACATAGCCCCCTATTTTTCTATCATTCATGTGTCTAGCTAAGAGTCTCTTAAATGTCCCTGATGTATCTGCCCCCACAACCTCTGCCGGCAGTGTGTTCCACGCACCCACCACTAAAAAAACTTAGCCGACATCCCCCTTATACCTTCCTCCAATCACCTTAAAATTATTCCCCCTCATGTCAGCCATTGCCGCACTGGGAGAAAGTCTGACTCTTTTCATCTTGTACACCTCTATCAAGTCACCTCTCACGCTCCTGCACTCCAAAGATAAAACCCCTAACTCACTCAACCTATCCTCATAAGACATGCTCTCCAATCCAGGCAGCATCCTGGTAAATCTCCTCTGCACCTTCTCTAAAGCTTTCACATCTTTCCTATAATGAGGCGACCAGAACTGAACACAATACTCCAAGTGTGGTCTGACCAGAGTTCTATAGAGCTGCAACATCACCTCACTGCTCTTGAACCCAATACCCCGACTAATGAAGGCCAACACCCTATACGCCTTCTTAACAATCCTATTGACCTGTGCAGCAACCTTGAGGGATCTATGGTCATGGACCCCAAGATCCCTGTTCCTCCACACTGCTAAAAGTCCTACCATTAACCATGTATTCTGCCTTCAAATTCGATCTCCCGAAGTGTATCACTCCGCACTTTTCCAGGTTGAACTCCATCTGCCACTTCTCAGCCCAGCTCTGCATCCTATAAATGTGCTGTTGTAACCTACAGCAACACTTCTACACTATCCACAACACCACCAATCTTTGCGTCATCAGCAAACTTACTGACCCACCCTTCCACATCCTCATCCAAGTCATTTATAAAAATCAAAGAGCAGGGGTCCCAGAACAGATCTCTGTAGAACACCACTGGTTACCGACCTCCAGGCAGAATACGCTCCATCTACCACCACCCTCTGTCTTCTATGGGTGAGCCAATTCTGAATCCACACAGCTAAGTTTCCCTGGATCCCATGCCTCCTGACTTTCTGAATGAGCTTTCCATGAGGAACCTTATCAAACATCTTACTAAAATCCATGTACACCACATCCACTGCAGAATATGTCAAGGCTATAACATAACTTAAACCACCAAGTGCAAACCTTCAGAGCTTGACAGAACAGCGTGCACAGCATCTTGTCATCCAGGCAAGTTGACCCAGGCACATTCTCCATGTGTGGCCTCAGGAGAGCAGTGTATTGGCCAGGACCTTCCATCCAGTGAATGGACAGAGATACAAGAGCCTCAAAGCACACCATACTGTTATGTGTGGGCCTGAATAACTGCCCCTTCTATAACTGCCCCCTCTTGTTTACCAAGGGCACCATTTTCTATCAGTTTTCTGACTCTGAGTTGCAACATTCAAGAGTTAAATAAGGACACAGATAAGAGGGATGAGATTTGGTGGGGATCTGAGGGGGTCTTTCTCACCCACAAAGGATGAGTTGGAATAATCTTTTTGGCAATTTCCCCTTCCAGCACTGTGGCTTCTCTCTCACTGTCAGCAGTGGGGTGACTTTTGACATCAATGGTGCTCACCTTGTTACATTGTTGAACAGATGGCCTTGGTTAATCACCGATCGGGTCATGGTGCAACGGTCATGAATCTGGTTGGTAGGTACGAGCCCTTGATGTCCTGCTGTCTCTTCCTCTGGAGTGGCCGTGAGGAGCATTGATCAATGTTACCCCAGAATGAAAGCAGATTTGAATGTCAGTGTTGTCCACTTCACTTGCCCTACAATTTATGCTCAAACATCAAACTGTTCACCCCCAAGGATTTCATTCCATTAGACTGGATGAAAATTATTTGATTTTAATAACATTAAAAAGTTGATATTGAAAAGTCTGTATACAGATTGTGTCTATGAAACTGTCAAAGATGTTTAAACACATGCCATTTAAGTGACATCGATGTACACATCAGCTGTACCAATTACATGACCATCAATGCTATCAACAAACACATTCACTTTTATCGATTCCCAGGAAATGGCAGATACAACTTCATCAACATATGTCTGATTATACATTCATTACTTGTGTATTGCTGGTAACTAGGGGGTGAACCAGTGTCCCGAGGAGTCCTTGCGGTGAAGGTGGCTGGGAAGTTGTAGAATTTCGACACAGTGGCAGTGAAGGAATGGTGATAAACTAAGATTTCTTTATTAGTCACATGTACAACGAAACACAGTGAAATACATGTTTTGTGTAGAATATTCTGGTGCCAACATAGCATGCCCACAGCTTCCTAACCTGTACATCTTTGGAATGTGGGAGGAAACCCACACGGACACATATGGGGGGGGGGGGGGGGGGGGGGGGTGATGTACAAACTCCTTACAGACAGCGGTGGGAATTGAACCCGAGTCACTGGCATTGTAATAGTGTTACTCTAACCCCTACACTACCCTGCCTGTGTGACCTGGAGGTGATCACCCTTCTGATCTCCAACCTCCAGGTCAGAGGTTACTGTTTTGGGAGGTCTTGTCCAGGAAGCTTCAGTGGCTTCCTCCAGTTGGTCTCGTCAACGGCGCACACGGCACCCACATCAAATGTGGAAGGGATAGTTAAGGTGGAGAGAGAATTCACGTCAAGTCATCAGGCTTATTATCATCAGTACAAGTCTGGTGAGGTACAGGTAGTGAAAACCTTGGCTTGCAGCAGCACTACAAGCATGTAGGTACAGACAACACACAGAATATAAGTTACACATAATCTATACCAGACAGTGAAGCAAAAAAAACTGCAAAAAGATCTTAGTGCAAAAAAAAGACAAGTCCACTGCAGTGCAAGACGTTGCCCGTAGTGTTCCGTTGCTGAGGTAGGGTTAGGGTTGTGCAGGTCACTTCAACAAACTCGTGGTTGTAGGAAAGGAGCTGTTCTTGAACCTGGTGGTGTGGGACTTCAGGCTTCTGTACCTCCTGCCCAATAGTAGCAGCAAGAAGAGGACATGGCCTGGATGGTGGGGATCCTTGATAGATGCTGCCTTCCTGAGGCAGCACCTGCTGTAGATGCTGTCAGTGGTGGGGAGGGCTATGCTGTGATGGACCAGCTATGTCCACTACTCTCTGCAGCCTCATGTTCTTGTGTTGGAATTGCTGTACCAGGCTGTGATGCAACCAGTCAGGATACCTCTGAGGCCATGTACAAATGTAGCTAGTTTCACACAGTGATCACAAGTGGACAAGCAAGTTATGAAAGAGACCAGTGACCACAGGGTCATCTGTGCACCAGCCGCCATAAGATGCTGGATCCAGGGAACAACACTGCAGATGTTGGATATCTAAACTAGGCAGAGAAAGTTCTGGAATTATACAGCAGGGTCCATCAGTATCTGGCAGGAGATCACAAACAACTCAAACGCCTGCCCAAAACTTTTAGCAGATTTTGTTGTTAGATACTGATAGTTGGTGTTGGTTTATTATTGTCACATGTACCAAGATACAGTGAAAAGCTTTTGTTTGTGTGCCATCCAGACTGATCATTCCTTACACTAGTACATCGAGGTAATACACAAGGAGCAGCAATAACAGAATGCAGAATAAAGTGTTACAGGTACAGAGGAAGTGCAGTGCAGGTAGACAACATGGTGCAAAAGGGTCATGATGAGGTAGATTGTGAGATCATCATACAAGAATTCCATTCAAGTGTCTGATAACAGCAGGACAGAAGCAGTCCTTGAGCCTGGTGGTGTGTGGTTTTCAAGCTTTTCTACGATGTGTGTTTCTAGGGAACAATGTAGGACACTTCTGACAGGAATGGTGCTGGGTGCCAGATTGGTGAAGGCACCTTCACCTCCATGTCAGGCCACAGAGAAGGCAGCCAAGGACAGCAGTCAGCTTCCCGATCAGCTGTCAGTTGTGGCAGGGCTTATACGCTACAGTGGGCTACAAAACAACGTCAGGCAACATCGTCAACAACAGCACATCCCTTCCCGGTGAGTTTAATGCATTCCATGCACACCGAGTAGAGGGGATTGGTTCGTCACTACCCATCCCTACAACCTCCAGTGCACCCAGACCTAGTGTCACTGTTGCGGATGCAAGATCAGTCTTCCGGAGAGTGAACCTGTGGAAAGCAGCTGACCTGGATAATGTCACTGGCTGTGTCCTTAGATCCTGCGCAGATCAGCTGGTGAGGGCATTTGCGGACATATTCAACCTCTCCCTGCTTCAATCTCAGGTTCCCACCTGTTTTAAGACAGGCACTATCATCCTGGTACCAAAGAAAAGCAAGGTAACATGCCTCAATGACTACCAACCAGTGGCTTTGACGTCCGCCATCATGAAGTGCTTTGAGAGGTTGGTCATGGCACACATCAACTCCAGCCTACCAGACAACCTTGACCCATTGCAATTCGCCTGTCACTGAAACAGGTCTACAGCAGATGCCATCTCCCTGGCCCTACACTCAGCTCTGGAGCATCTGGACAATAAAGACACCTATGTTGGACTATTGTTTATTGACTACAGCTCTGCCTTCAATACAATAATCCCAAGCAAACTCATCACCAAACTCCGAGACCTGGGACTCAACACCTCCCTCTGCAACTGGATCCTTGATTTTCTGACCAACAGACTGCAATCAGTGAGGATAGGCAGCAATACCTCCGGCATGATTATTCTCAACACTGGTGCCCCACAAGGCTGCATCCTCAGCCCTCTGCTCTACTCCCTATACACTCATGACTGCGTGGCCAGATTCTGCTCCAACTCCATCTACAAGTTTGCAGATGATACCACCATTGTAGGCCATATCTCCAACAGCGATGAGTCGGAGTACAGGAAGGAGATAGAGAGCTTAGTGGAATGGTGTCATGACAACAACCTTTCCCTCAATGTCAACAAAACTAAAGAGCTGGTCATTGACTTCAGGAAAGGGGGCAGTGTACATTCACTTGTCTAAATCAATGGTGCTGAGGTCAAAAGGGCTGAGAGCATTAAGTTCCTAGGAGTGATCACCGCCAGCAGCCTACCCTGGTCCAACCACATAGACAACAGCCAAGAAAGCTCACCAGTTCCTCTACTTCCTCAGGAGGCTAAAGAAATTCGGTTTATCCCCTTTGATTCTCACCAACTTTTACCGATGCACCATAGAAAGCATCCTATCTGGATGTATCACGGCTTGGTACGGCAACTGCTCTGCCCAGGACTGCAAGAAGCTGCAGAGAGTTGTGGACACCTCAATACACTGTATAATGAATTGATCTGTATGCTCGGTTTGCAAGACAAGTTCTTCCACTGTACCTCAGTACATGTGATAATAATGAACCAATTGCAGTGCCGATCTGTCCCCTGGAACTCAGCTCGCCATTTAATCTCCTCACTCAGACACGTGACAAAGGCAGGAAAGCCCTCACCACCACCCCACCAGCATACCCCTACCAGCCCCTCCCCCAACTGATCCCCATCACCCCAGACCTATCCGTATGGATCACGGACTGCTCCGTAGTCTGGTATGTAGCCTCAGTGAAGGGGCACACTCTGCAGGAAGATGTGGGATTAGTGCTGGAGCTTGTCTCTGCAGCTGGAGGTGCTTCCCATTCCCAGCCCGGGGGGGGGGGGGGGGGGGGGGGGGGGGGGGGGGGGGGGGGGGGGGGGGGGGGGGGGGGTGTGTCAGGGCTCTGCAGACACACTGGGAGCATGGTCTGGGACCGGACGGGGACTGCTGCAACAGAGGACCCTGAACACTGGCGATTCCACTGATTGCCAGCAGGACAACTAGTTAGGAAGAAGGCAGCGTACATAAGGTGTAAGCAGCAAGGATCAGACAGGGCTTGTGAGGAATATAGAGCAGCAAGAAGGAACTTAAGTGGCTGAGGAGAGCGAGAAGGGGACATGAAAAGGCTTTGGCGAGTAGGGTTAAGGAGAATCCCAAGGCTTTTTACTCATACGTGAAGAGCAGAAGGATGACGAGAGTAAAGGTAGGTCCGATTAAAGACAAAGGTGGGAGGATGTGCCTGGAAGCTGTGGAAGTGGGTGAGGTTCTCAATGAATACTTCTCTTCAGTATTCACCAAGGAGAGGGGACTTGATGTTGAGAACAGTGTTGGTGAGAGTAATGTTCTAGAGTATGTAGATATCAAGAGAGGATGTGCTGAAGTTGTTGGAAAATATTAGGACAGATAAGTCCCCACGGCCTGACAGAATATTCCCCATGCTACTTTGTGAGGTGAGGGAGGAGATTCCTGACCTTTGGCTAGGATATTTGAGTCCTTGTTGTCCACGGGGATGGTACCAGAGGATTGGAGGGTGGCAAATGTTGTCCCCTTATTCAAAAGGTAGCAGGGAGAGTCCAGGGAATTATAGACTAGTGAGCCTTGTCTGTGGTGGGTAAGCTGTTAGATCCTATCTCTTAGGATCCTTTCTATGAGCATTTAGAGAATCATGGACTGATTAGGGACAGCCAGCATGGATTTGTGAAGGGAACATCTTGCTTCACAAGCCTGATAGGGTTCTTTGAGGAGGTGACCAGGAAGATTGATGAGGGTAGTGCAGTAGATGTGGTCTACATGGATTTTAGTAAGGCATTTGACAAGGTTCCCCATGGTAGGCTTCTTCAGAAAGTCAGAGGCCAAGGGATCCAGGGAGGCTTGGCCATGTGGATTCAGAATTGGCTTGCCTGTAGAAAGCAGAGGGTTGTGGTGGAGGGAGTGCATTCGGATTGGAGGGCTGTGACTAGTGGTGTCCCACAGGGATCAGTTCTGGGACCTCTACTTTTTGTGGTATTTATTAATGACTTAGATGAGGGGGTGGAAGGCTGGGTTAGCAAGTTTGCAGATGACACAAAGATCGGTGGTGTTGTGGATAGTGTGGAGGGCTGTCGAAGCTTACAGAGGGATATTGATAGGATGCAGAGCTGGGCTGAGAAGTGGCAGATGGAGTTCAATCCAGAAGTGTGAGGTGGTACACTTTGGGAAGACAAACTCCAAGGCGGAGTACAAGGTAAATGGCAGGATTCTGGGCAGTGTAAAGGAGAGGGATCTGGGGGTTCGTATCCACAGATCACTGAAAGTTGCCACACAGGTGGATAGGGTAGTTAAGAAAGCTTATGGGATGTTAGCTTTCATAAGTCATGGGATCGATTTTAAGAGCCATGAGGTAATGATGCAGCTCCACAAAACTCTGGTTAGACCACACTTGGAGTATTGTGTCCAGTTCTGGTTGCCTCATTATAGGAAGGATGTGGAGGTGTTAGAAAGGGTGCAGAGGAGATTTACCAGGATGCTGCCTGGATTGGAGAGTACAGATTATGAGGAGAGACTAAAGGAGCTAGGGCTTTACTCATTGGAGAGAAGGAGGATGAGGGGAGACATGATAGAGGTATACAAAATATTAAGAGGAATGGATAGAGTGGACAGCCAGCGCCTCTTTCCCAGGGCACCAATGGTCAATACAAGAGGGCATAGCTTTAAGGTAATGGGTGGGAAGTTCAAGGGAGATAGAGGGAGGTTTTTGACCCGGAGAGTGGTTAGGGCATGGAAATGCACTGCCTGGGGTGGTGGTGGAGGCAGATACATTGGTCAAGTTCAAGAGATTGTTAGATAAGCATATAGGGGAATTTAAGATAGAGGGATATGTGGGAGGAAGGGATTAGATAGTCTCAGGTGTGGTTTGAAGGTTGGCACAACATGGTGGGCTGAAGGGCCTGTATTGTGCTGCATTGTTCTATGGTTCTATAGGACCGAGCACACACATGACAAAGCCTGCGCACAGCATGGGAGACCTGCGCAACACACACTGCAGGAGCCCTGCATAATGGTATAACGTATAAAGTCCATTGTCGTGCATAGTGGTCAACATGTTGCTGTCTACAGACCCTGCATCAGCACAGAGCTGGGGGGGGGGGGGGGGGGGGGGCGCGCAGGGAGATGGCTGCTATAAAGAGAGGGAGAGTGGTAGAGTGAGGCAGGGGTGGTGGAGTGAGGTCACAAAACGTTTTCACAAAATTGTGAGCCACAAGGACGAAGGTGGAACCTTGTGCAGGTGACCAGTCCCATTTCTGAAGCGCTCTGGGGTGATATACTTTGCCTGCTCCACAATCTCTCCACAGAGGGAAGGGATCAAAACTTTGACAACTGACAACATGCCGAGATGAGTTTACAAAGTTGAACCGTGGTGGACACCACGATTCACCGCCCGGACATTGTAACGAAGTCCAATAGATGGCGGTCTTCCCCCATTGTTTAAGAAGTTCACAAATCCACAGCAATATTAAGTGTAAAATCTGGTTCAGACTCAAGTTACCACCCGCACAGCACGTGTAATTAACCTCACCCAAGACAGTGCGTTGGAAGGAGCAGGCATGCTGATCAATAACTATTGCCATTTTTCTTCTTGAATCATTGATGAACATCCCTTAATAGGCAAGAGGAATATTCAAAGAACAGTGATTCGTGCTGCATTTACAAATCTATCTCAAATGATTTCTCTGCAATTTGAATACTCATCTGTTCAGCGCTTGGAAGTTTCTAACCAACATTCACTTTAATAAAGAACATAGAACACTACAGCACAGTGCAGGCCCTTCGGCCCACAATGTTGTGTTGACATTTTATCCTGCTCTAAGATCTATCTAACCCTTCCCTCCCACATAACCCCCCATTTCTCTATCATTCATGTGTCTAAGAGTCTCAAATGTCCCTAATGTATCTGCCCCCACAACCTCTGCTGGCAGTGCGTTCCACGCACCCACCACTGTAAAATACTTACCCGACATCCCCCTTGTACCTTCCTCCAATCACCTTAAAATTACATGCCCTCATGTTAGCCATTGTTGCACTGGGAAAAAGTCTGACTGTCCATTCAACCTATGCCTCTTATCTTGTACACCTCTATCAAGTCACCTCTCATCCTCCTCTCCAAAGACAAAAGCCCGAGTTCACTCAACCCATCCTCATAAGACATGCTCTCCAATCCAGGCAACATCCTGGTAAATCTCCTCTGCACCCTCTCTAAAGCTTCCACATCCTTCCTATAATGAAGCGACCAGAACTGAACACAATACTCCAGGTGTGGTCTAACCAGAGTTCTATAGAGCTGCAACATCACCTCGCGGCTCTTGAACTCAATACCCCGACTAACGAAGGCCAACACTCCATACACCTCTTAACAACCCTATTGACCTGCATAGCAACCTTGAGGGATCTGTGGATGTGGTCCTCAAGATCCCTCTGTGCCTCCACACTGCCAAGAGCCCTGCCATTAACCTTGCACTGGGCACCAGTCAGTCAGGTTCCCATCACGTTGCAGTTTCACCTTACAAAGCAGCAACCACAGCTGGGTTACAAGACCACCACCCACTGCCTGCCTGGGTGGGGGCTTCCTCCAGTGCGTGGTGAGACTGCTCTCCAGTTTGGCCCAGTGACAACATTACGGCACTACATTTCCTAGAGTGCCAAGGGGGCAGTAACACCTCTGACCCCGATTGTGGTAGAGCCCTCAGGTGTATGAACACAGCAGTACAGCACAGGAACAGGCCCTTCAGCCCACCATGTCTGTGCTGAACATGATGCCAAATTAAACTAAATCTATGATCCACATCCCTCCATTATAGGCATGTTCACATGCCTATTTAACAGCCTCTTGAATGGCCTTATCATGTGCCTCCACCACCACCCCGGCAGCCCAGTCCATGCCCTCTCGTACATTTCCACCCTGGGAAAAAGATTCTGACTATCTGAGAGGCAGAGAGAGAGCAATTTTATAAACCTCTACAGGTCTCCCCTCAGCCTCCACTGCTCCAGAGAGAACAACCCAAGTTTGTCCAACTTCTCCTTGTAGCTCACGTCTCTAATCCAGGCAGCATCCTGGTGAAGCTCTTCTGCACCCTCTTCAAAGCCTCCACACCCTTCCTGTAACAGGGTGAACAGAACTGCGCACAATACTCTAAGTGCAGCCTAACCAAAGTTTTATATAGCTGCAACACGACTTCCTGACTTATACTCAATGCCCTGACTAATGAAGGCAAGCATGCCGTACCACCTGGTCTACTTGTGTGGCCACTTTCAGGGAGCTATAGACTTGGACCCAAGATCTGTACATCAATGCTGTCAGCGGTCCTGCCATTTGACCTCCAGAGTAACACCTCACACTTGCCCGGATTAACATCCATCTGCCAATTCATCACTGGCTGAATTGTGAAGTGTGGGAGCTAGCTGCAAAAGCGACACTGTAGCAGTGGTACAGCACTGACTACACCCCAAGCATCACCCTCTAACTCCCAGAAGCAAGTATTCCTCAATCCACAAGTGTTCAATTTACACAAATGCTTTATGATACCACTGACTGTTTTGGGTACAATTTACGAAGCTACAACTCGTTGTTGACTGAGGGAGGTTACCAAAAATCTTGATCAGCTGGGTAAGTGGGCTGAGGAATGGCAGATGGCTTTCAATTCAGATAAGTGTTGTATGTTGGGAAGTCACACCAGGATCAGACTTTTACAGTGAAGGGCAGGGCCCTGGGGAGTGTTGTGGAACAGAAGGACCCACGAGTACATGGTTCCCTGAAAGTAGTGTCACAGGTAGACAGGGTGGTGAAGGTGTTTGGCACACTGGCCTTTCATCAGTCAGGGCACTGAGTATAGAAGTTGGGATGTCACGTTGCAGTTGTACAAGATACCAGTGAGGTAGTACTTAGAGTATTGTGTTCTGTTTTGGTCACCATGCTATAGGATTAAACTGGAAAGGGTGCAGAAAAGATTTACGAGGATGTTGCCAGAATGAGAGGGACTGAGTAAAAGGGAGAGGTTGCACAAGCTTGGACTTTTTTCCTTGGAGGGTAGGAGACAGGTGTATAAAATCATGAGGGGCATAGAGGGTGAATGCACAGTCTTTTCCCCTAGGGAAAGAGAACCAAAATCTAGAGGGCATCGGCTTAAGGTGAGAGGGGAAAGATTATAAAGGGACCAGAGGGGCAACTTCTTCACCCAGAGGGAAGAACAAATGAGCTGCCAGAGGAAGTGGGTGAGGCAGGTACATTAACATTTAAAAGACACTTGGACAGGTTTAAATGGATATGGACCAAACACAGGCAAAGGGGATGAGGTCAGAGGGCACCATGGACAAGTTGGGCAGAAGGGCCTGTTTCCATGCTGTACAACTATCAGCCTCACCTGTACCTGTGTACAAGGTGGTTACAGCAATAACTGGAGCAGAACAAGCCCAGCTTCCCACTGTAGGAGGGAAGGGTTGGATTGATCATGGAGTAGGTTTATATAGTCTGGCACAACATGGTGGGCCGAAGGGCCTGTACTGTGCTGTGTTCAACAGGACTGAAGCAGTGGTGATTAAACTGTTGAGGAAAGGGTTGGATTTCAGTACCCAGGTGCTGAGATGTGCCAGTCTTCACTGGAGGCGGACATCTTCCCACTGGAATCAGCATCCAAGGGGCTTGCCCAAAACAACAGGACAGTGCAGAGACTGTCGTGCGGTCTGAGGCAGTGCAGACAGAAATGCTGAAGTGACAATAACGGAATAACGGAGAGAGGGAGAGTTCAGAGTCCAGGAACGTGGCAGCACTGCCAGGAAGGGGATGTGACTGGTTCAGGAGTCCGACAGCAGTGGGGAAGAAGCTGTTCCTGAGTCTGGATGTCGGGGCTTTCAAGCTCCTGCATCTTCTCCCAGAAGGTCGAAGAGAGAAAAGGGAACGGCCAGGGTGACAGGTGTCCCTGACGACACTGTCAGCCTTCCTGAAGCAACGCACGGTGAAGATGGACTGGATGGAAGGAAGTGAGGAGCCTGTGACAGACAGGATAGTGTTTACCGCTCTCTGCAGGCTGTCAGTCCAGAGCAGAGCAGTTGCCGTACCAGGCTGGGATACAACTTGTCAGGATACTTTCTGTAGCACACCTGTAGAAGATTGAGAGAATCCTCGGAGAAGCTGAATCTTCTCAGACACCCAAGTACATGTTGATGTGCTTTCTTGATCACCACATCAGTAAAGCAGGAAGAAAGCGAATGAATCTTCGTCAGAAGCACACAGAACACCCTTCAGAATGCTGCTACCTCACCCTGTACGGCAGTCAGCAGATCCCACACGGAACTGGAGACAGAGCAAGCCCAATGGAACGCCACAGAGTCTAGGAATCGAGCTCAGTCTCGATCTGGGTTTCCCAGTGCAGGTGCCCAGTTACAATGGAAAGGACTCCCTGTCCACCCTCAAGTCAACATCATAGTTCCCAGGGTACTATTCAGGAGCAACCATCCTTGGTAGCTGAGCCAGCATCCATCTAACAATCAACACATCACTGGCTGCAAGGTACTGTAGACACCCCAAAAAGGTCACAAGAGGTTCAATATTCTTTTACAACCATTGTAGAAACAGTGGCCAATTTGCACACAAGCTCCCACAGTGCATTAGGACACTCCCCAATCACAGCCACAACTCAGCCACTCTTTGAATAGTCAGAAAGATCTTTTATTCCCAACTGAGTGTGAGCAGGACCTTGATTCAATGTCATGGCCAAAAGATCATCACCATGATTTAAAAGCAAGAGTTAATGCCTTGAGCCTTTGGGTATCACTCGATTGGGGAATGGAAAAACCTCTTCTTTCACTAAATTTTTGCCAATGTTATAATTGAACCACAAGAATCAATCATGGGATTAGCAGCAAACCAGTTAATTGAATTGGAAAAGGTGACCAACAATTTCACTGGAAGGTGACAATGAACAGTAAATCAATGTGAAGGATCACGGCACAGAGACCTGGCTATAGCCCTGTGGTACTTAATCTATAAATGATACCAAAGGAGGAATCATCTTGTGCAATTTTAAAGTTGTGCTGAGGGCATCAAATTCCAGCAATGGGCAATGAGATTAACAAACATCAGATTATTTCCAAACAATCTGAATCAGATTGACACAAGAGCAAAAGAAAGCTGGCAGCTAGCCAGGTGCATGGTTCCCTGAAAGTGGAGACACAGGTACCATAGAACCATACAGCACAAAACAGGCCCTTCGGCCCACCATGTTGTGCCGTCCATCAAACCACCCTCACACTATCTAACCCTTTCCTCCCGCATATCCCTCTATCTCACATTCCTCCATGTGCCTATCCAACAAACTCTTGAACCTGTCCAATGTACCTGCCTCCATCACCACCCCAGGCAGTGCATTCTATGCACCACTCTCGGTGGAAAAACCTCCCCGACATCTCCCACCCATAACCTTAAAGCCATGCCCTCTCGTCTTGAGCATTGGTGCCCTGGGAAGGAGGCGCTGACTGTCTATTCCTCTCAATATTTTATATACCTCTATCAGTGGTGAAGGTGGCATTTGGCACACTGGCCTTCATTGGTCAGGGCACCAAGTGCAGGAGCTGGGACGTCACGTACAAGACACTGGGACACCACAGTTGGAGTACTGCGTACAGGTCTTGTCCTTCCACATCTTCCCATCCCACCACCCAGGGACACGAACTGTTTCCAGGTGAAGCAGTGATTCACTTGCACTTCCTCCAACCCAGTGCACTGTGTGGTCAATGCCATGCTAGAGAAACCAAATCTACATTGGGTGATCACTTTGCAGAGCACCATGTACAGTTGACAGGGTCAACCCCAATCTCCCTACTGCCTGTCACAGGGGTGATGTGTGAGATACACAAGAGGCAAAGTTAGGATACTTGCACTTCTTCCAACCGAGTGAACTACATTCAGTGTTCAGTGTGGCCTCCTCTACCCTGAAGAGACCAAACACACATTGGGTGATCATTTGTGGAAGACCTGGGTTCAGTCCACAGGGACGGCCGAGATTCCCACTCCCTGCCACTAATTCCCCCATCCCACACTGACCGATCGGACTGTGGCCTCCTGCGTTGTTACAGTGGGACCCAAGAAAGTGTTCTGGTTTT
The DNA here is from genome assembly GCF_009764475.1 of Pristis pectinata. Classification (NCBI taxonomy): domain Eukaryota; kingdom Metazoa; phylum Chordata; class Chondrichthyes; order Rhinopristiformes; family Pristidae; genus Pristis; species Pristis pectinata. Next base: position 1,670,747 of record NC_067414.1, read on the forward strand.
TTCCTCCTTTTGTACAACCTCAACATACCCACAAAATGACTATCTAGATGGCTCAAACAAAAACTGCACTGTATCTGTTGTAGAACATAGTACATGTGTATGCAGGAGAATGACATGTGTTTTGCTTTGGTACTGTGTCCACTTAATTTCATCCTTTGGACAAAGACTTAAAGGAATGCATTACACAGACCTTACCAGGAGCCAGGAGAGGTACTGCTCCAGGAAAAGCCTGCACCTTACAACAGGCTCGTACTTCACCCCTGGCCTGAGTGTTTGATTCACTGTTGTGGATTTGTAACACTGTAGACGCTTCAACAAGTACAATTAAGGTGACCCACAGTACTTGTCAAGGTCATTGCATGAGATTTAGTCACAGCTATAAATAATTCCTTAATGTAATCCATTTGGTTTCACAGTTTACAAGATGTTGACAATGCCTGCAGCAATCACAAGTGTGAAGCCCTGAAGCAGAGCTGATATCCGAGCCACCTGTAGGGTAGCTCACATTTCAGACTCTGGCGCTCAGTCACCGAGTGCAGATCGATAGATGTTTGGGCAGCACAGTGGTGCCATGGGTAGAGCCACTGCCTCACAGCTCTGGAGACCTGCACTTGACTCCGACCTCTGGAGCTGTGTGTCTGCGGTTTCTCCGACAGTTTGGGTTTTCCCCCCAGATGCTCCTGTTTCCTCCCGCATCCCAAAAGGGACGCAGGTCAGGAGGTTAACTGCTGCCATGAATTGCCCCCCATGTGTAGGTGAAGGGTAGAATCTGGGGGGAGCTGATGGGACTGTGGGGAGAATGAGGTGGGATTGGTGTAAATGGGTGGTTGGTGGCAAGCATGGACTCAGTGGACCAAAGGGCCTGGTTCGGTGCTGGCTGCAACTCAGATACTGATGCAGTCCACAGGTGTGGAGTTAGCTCAGGGATAGGATCAGAGCTAAAAGGTGACCCGTGATGTTATTGAACAGACCCGAGGCAGTGCAGTGACCCCTCCTGTTCCTCATCTCACCTTTTGCTCTCGTAATGGATCAGATGAAGGACATCATTACCTGATACACTGAGTCCCTTTATCCAGTCATGGGCCTCGTGTTTTTGGTAAATTTGACATTTGTTCAGTTTTGACAGCGATAGTAACGAGTACAGCAGTGTAGATGTTTGATTCACCGTGGGGTATTTGCAGCCTGAAGCAATCCACAGTATTTGTGAAGGTCATTGCATGAGCTCGCAATGGTGATAGGCAGCACAGTAACAATCAATTCATTACGCAGATAACAAGGTGTTAGTAATGCTTCCATCGATCCTGACCACTGAACTCATTGAGGCAGGCAGGCTGGGCTGTGGTAATTCAGAGAACAAGTGGACTTCCTCCAGCTCCACTAAATCTAGTGGTTAGAAATCGGATGGCCCAAGGTCAATGCCAGGTAGGTGTAGGAAGGTTGCACATTGCTTCTTACAAATAAACAGCCAATAACAAATACTTTTCTCAATTTCTCCACCTCCATCGCATCTGCTCCCATGAGGCGGCTTTCCGCTCCAGGACATCCAACATGTCCAACTTCTTTTCTAACCAAGGCTTCCCTCTGACGGTGGTCAGGAGAGCTCGCACCCATATCTCTGCCATTTCCTGCACCTCCACTCTCACCCCCACCCCCCCCCCCCCCCCCAGGGATAGGGTCCCCCTTGTCCTCACATTTCCTCCCACCAGCCTACATATACACCACATCATTCTCCGCCACTTCCACCACCTCCAACGGGACCCCACCACCGAGCACATCTTCCCCTCCCCATCCCTTTCTGCCTTTCGCAGGGACCACTCTCTCTGCAACTCTCTAGTTCACTCCTTCCCCCCACCACCCCACTCCCACCCCAGGAACTTTCCACTGCCCCCACCATAGGTGCAACACCTGCCCCTAAACCATCTCCATCACCTCCATCCAGGGACCCAAACAGTCCTTTCAGGTGAGACAGATTCACCTGCACCTCCTTTAATATCATCCACTGCATTCAGTGCTCCAAGTGTGGCCTCCTCTACATTGGTGAGACCAAACGCAGACTAGGTGACCATTTCGCAGAACACCTGTGCTCTGTCCGTAACCGCGATCTGCATCTCCCCGTTGCCGGTCACTTCAACTCCCCCTCCCACACTATCAGAGATGTCAGTCCTCGGCCTCCTCCACTGCCAGGAGAATTCCAAGTGCAGACTGGAGGAACAGCCCCTCATTTTCCATCTTGGAACCTTGCAGCCTGACGGCATGAACATTGAATCTCCCACTTTAAATAATCCCCACCCCCCACCATGCTTCTCCTTCCCCAGCCTCTTTCTACCTTTCTCTCCTCACCTGTGACCCATCCCCTGGTGGATCTGCTCTCCCCCCCCCCCCCCCCCGCACCTGCCTATCACTATCTCTTACCTGCATCTACCTATCACCACCCTGTGCCCACCCCACCTCCCCTCTTTTGTCCACCTATCACTGCTCTGCTTTTCCCTTATATCAGGCTTCCCCTTTTCCTACCTTCAGTCCTGAAGAAGGGTCCTGACCTGAAACGTTAACCGCCTGCTTTTCTCCACAGATCTTGCCTGGCCTGCTGAGTTCCTCCAGTGTCATTGTGTTTATCATTAGATTCCAGCATCTGCAGTCCTTTGTTTCTCCAAGAAATGTTTGTCTTCCTTAAAACTTTTAAGCAGTTCTTGAAACTATAGCAGAGTGTGTCCTGACAATACTTTATGAAAGAACAAAGTCTAGTGCAGAGTTAGAGTGCTGCCCTGTCAGTAAACCAAGATGCGGTTCACCTGCTGTTGGACTCAGGTGAAAGTTAACATTTGCCAAGTCAGTATTCAATGCCATCCATTACACTGCCAAGACAAACTGATCGTCCACTGTGGGCTACAGGCAGGATCAGAGTGACTGCACATTTTCCCCTCAGAATTATTTGGGTGTCAGAGCTCTCAGCCCATTGCTGACAATGTTTCTGACACACCACAATCCATGTCCTGTTCTTACAGTACAGAATGTTGATTCATTTATTCACCAGAGCGGGAGAAAATGAACTTGTGCATCAAATTCAGAGTTTGTTATTTGTGGATAGTGAGGTAAATAATTTAATCTGAGACAATTTTAGCTTCCTTTACACCAGTCTTGATTGCAACTTCATGCACTTTTACACTTTGATGACACCCTTTGTACTCTGAATAGCATTTTAAAATTATGTACTTGACCTCTACAGAGTAGATGAACCACACTTGCACCCCCACCACTGAAGATTAACCACCCATATTCTAATCAATGTTTAAAATGCCACAAACGTACTTGGCAGTTAATAAAGCAAAACCATTCGAATGACCTGTGACAGCAGTGTAATTGAACCTATCTGCATAAAATTAAATGGTACCATTGTGCTTCACAAACCATTGCACTGGGCAGTAATTACTCACCCATTTCAGAGTTCAGTTTACAGCTGACTGAATGATCTACAGAGCCTGAACTGCAGCTACTTACTTTCCTGGACACCCTTTGGCCAGTTTTTGAACATGACTCCATGAGTAATTGTTGCGATTGGACTGAGTCACAGGATAGGGACAGGAGAGGTTCCAGCGTGGATGGAGGATCGGCTGACTGGCAGAAGGCAGAGTGTGGGGATAAAGGGGGCCTCTTCAGGCTGACTGCCAGTGACTCGTGGTGTTCCACAAGGGCCCACAACTTTTCACTTTATACATTAATGACCTGGATGAGCGAACTGTCAGCATGGTGGCCAAATCTGCTGACAATACAAAAGACAGATGAAGGAATAGGTAGTGTCAGAGGCAGGGAGTCCGCAGAAGGACTTGGACAGGTTGGGAGTGGGCGAGTGGTAGATGGAACACTGTGGGGGAAGAGTGGGGGTTACGCACTGGGGGGAAGAGAAAGAAAAGGTTGAGTTTATTGTCAGATGCACAAGTACGTGAGCACAGGTGCAATGAAAAACTTACTTGCAGCAGCATCACAGGCAAAACATCACAAGAAAAAAAGCTATTTATACACAATTTTTTTTAAAACAAGAAAACAATTAGAATACATACCTGGGCAACACTGTGGCGTAGCAGTTAGCATAACAGCACCAGCGATCGAGGTTCAATTCCCGCCAGTCTGTAAGGAGTTTGTACATTCTCCCCGTGCCTGCGCGGGTTTCCTCCCACATTCCAAAGACGTACAGTTTAGTAGGTTAACATGGGTGTAACTGAGTGGTGCAGACTTGTTACCGTGCTGTATAAAGTGTTTTTAAAAAAACTTTATAAAACATCTTTTTAAACAAAAAAGTCCATTGTAGCACAAAGGGGTCACAGTGTTGCTACACTGAGGCAGTGATTAGCGTTGTGTTGGTTGGTTCAAGAACCGGATGTTTGAAGGGAAGTAGCTGTTCCTGAACCTGGTGGTGTGGGACTTCTGTGCCTCTCTCAATCTGCCTTGACATGGCCCTTGCACTTGGTCTGCCTGCCTGCACTCTCTCTGCCAAATATAGTGTTCTGGTTACATTGTTTTTTTTCCCTTTTGTACTAATGTATGTAATGATCCGTATGGATGGTGTGCAAAACTAATCTTTTCATTGCATCTTGGTACATGTGACTTCAACAGATGGAGTCACACTGACACTCTCCCTTGCTTCACACAAGCCTGTTTTGAAGTCCCTGGACTTTGCCACACCTACAATGCTCTCAAACTCTGTCTCACCTTGCCCTGCATCCCCTTTGCCAGTGTAAGACAGGAATTATTTTGTGTGGACATTGAGCAGGGAACTGAGAGGCCCAGAGACCCGTGAGCTGCCGTGCAGCATGGCTGTCAGCAGAGGCTTGGCACAGCCAAGGGGCTCTTCCCAGTGGTTGGACTTGCAGGAACCGAGCAGTTGTCACCGACAGGCAATGGCAGCTGGGAAAAATAAAACATGGGAACACAGTTTTCAAACTAAAAATCTACACAGGAATAATTCAACATAAAGAATTGCATCCGTTTCCAGACAGTCCTTGCTTCCAATTTCTTTTGAGATGAGCTAGGCAGGTGGGGCTCCCAGTCAGACAGCTGGCCGGTCCGAGCAAACCTGCCCTCCCCTCACAATCCACGGTGAGATGTTGGGGCCTTGCCCCAGCGGTTATCTGCAAGTTGAAGGCAGCACCTCAGCTGATAGTCAGGATTCAAACTTCACCCAGTTAGGCACCAAACAGCCAGCAGCAGAGACCCACAGCTCACGGTTCAACAGCCTCCTCCCCACTGCCATCAGGTTCTTGAAGCCACCTGAACAACCCCAACACTGCCTCAGAACACGTGTTTCTTTTTGTCTCAATCTTGTACTAGTGTTTATTTTTGCACATATGCATTATGTTAATTTAAGTCTGCTAACTTATGCTAGTCATGTCTAACGTACTGCACTGCTCCACAAAAAGCTAATTTTCATAGCATTTAAACTGTGCCTATAACAAACTTCAAGCTGGAATCTGCAGGATTTCCAGCAAAAAATCTGCCCCAATATTCTGCAATTAGTACCATTTACTTCAAACTAGGCAACCCGACCCAGGACTAATTATTACTTTCATCATAATCTTTGTTCATCTGAGATGAATTAAGAAAAAGCCTCCACCCATTATCATAAACAATGTGGACCCTACCTCACACACAACTAGCACAAAGCTGTGTTGTACAGCTGCAGAATTGTGAACGGATGTCTCCACTAAATTTTCAGTTTGCTTTTGGAGTGAAACAAACTTTCCTGCCATTACTTGCAAGACCTGTTATTGTCAGGTTGGGGATAAGCAGCATAAATGTGCACAGGAATATTTAGAGACTGTGCAGTATTTGTAAAGGAACCTGGGTTCCCTGAAGTGATTTGGCTCTGATTTGGTCCCCCCACTTTCTTCATTTTGGATCTCACACCAGTCACAAGGAAAACTGATCTAAAAACATGCTGTGGACTGCAGGACAATCAATCGAATTCATTTTGTATTGTCTGCAAAATCAATTTGTCAAAAAACATGACAATTTACAAAAACAACTCAGGAAAGGTAGCTTTTAAGGATTGAATGTGTTAAATTTAACTTAGAACAGTATTCTACCTTCCTGACATGTCGGTCTATTCTTGGAGACTTGACAATGCACAATTTTCCCTGCAGTGATTTAAACTGCAAAATCTCTTTCATATTTGAAAGCAATCTGTTTAGTGAGCACTCTGCAATCTCAAAGTCAACTCTGCTTGATTGGGGAATTAATTTTTCAGATCTTCCAAATTCTGTGTCTCAATTTATTCTTGGAGATTTTTGAATTCCTGAACCTTGCCTTAAATAAGTTTGTTCCATCAGCATAAAGTTCATGACGTTTACATCTCAGCACATTATTTCACATTGGATAAGATTACATTGAAGACAGCAAAAAAAGATGCAGAACAACAAAACTTATTCCCCATCATGTTACTTCAGTCTTTTGCTTATCCAGTATTAAGCACCCAAGAGTTGACTGAAAAATATTCTTAGCAGTGAAGGCTAATCAATTCAGGATGATCAACACCAGAAGTTATTTTTGGCTTATTAGTAAGGATTAGCCTCAGCTTGGTGGAAGCACCATCCTGTTCAAGCCAATTGCTTGTGGGTCAAGTCCCATCCCAAAGATCCAAGTATATAATCTAGATTGAGGTGCACTGTTGAAAGTATCCTGACTGGTTGCATCATGGTCTGGTACAGCAATTCCAACACACAGGAATGCAAGAGGCTGCAGAGAGTAGTGGACACAGCCCTCCCCACCACTGACAGCATCTACAGGAGGTGCTGCCTCAAGAAGGTGGCATTTATCATCAAGGATCCCCACCATCCAGGCCATGCCCTCTTCTCATGGCTACCATTGGGCAGGAGGTACAGAAGCCTGAAGTCCCACACCACCAGGGTCAGGAACAGCTACTTCCCTACAACCATCAGGTTCTTGAACCGAGCTGCACAACCCTAATCACTACCTCAGCAACGGAACACTGCGGACCACCTCTCGCACTGCTGTGGACTTGTGTAGTTTTGCAGGTTACTTTCTCTTTACTGTCTTCTATAATTCACATTGTGTGTTGTCTGTCCCTATGTGCCTGTGATGCTGCTGCAAGTTTTTCCACTGTACCTGTACCTCACCGTACTTGTGCACATGGCAATAAACAACCTGACCAGGTCTTAGTCTAAAACTATAGACATCATGCTCAGTTGCATTTGCTAATGAGATATTAAACTTAGGCCATCTGAAAGGTAAAAGACTCAGTGGCACTACTGTAAAGAGCACTGAATTCTCTTCAGCGTCCTGCACAGTATTTATGCCTAAAATATTGGATAATTTATCCCAGTGCTTGCGGTGACCACAGTGGCTGCCTACTTTCCATTCCTTCCTCAGGTTGGGGTCAGACTGTAAACACCGATAATCCTGGAAGGGACAGATCTTCAAACTGACAATCCCCATCTTGGTAGAAATGGGGAATGATTTCTGCCCTGCAGTATTCAGAGCAAAGGAAGGGAAGAAGTCAGATGCCCCATGGATAATAATTCTGAATCAAGGTGTGAGATTTTACATAATTCATGTAACCAAGTCAGGAGTGAATAAGGGGGCTGAAGAGTGACACATCTGGATGGACCAATCTATACAAGAGGCTGCAGTAACTGAAGAGATGAGAAACATCCGAGTTCAGCACCAGACCTTAGTGTTGGTAAAACAATATTTACCCAATGACTGAGGCACAACACTCCTTGTGTGGGACAGTTTCACAGGAGTGCAACCCACAGGCAAAGCTTTCTCATTCTTGAACCAGGTGCCTGACCTTTACATGTGGAGGGGTTTGTATTGTGCTGGGGCCCAAGCTGTGGAGCATCCTTTACCGGTGTCACAGAACAGCTGCAGGTCACATTTAAACATTATCATTGACTGTGTATGATGAATTTTACACCAAACCTAACTTGCACTGTGCATGCCCTACAACAGTTGACAGCAGAGAGAGGAAGCAGTTCTGTATCTTGCTGTGCAGGTCTGGGAGTGTTTAGTGTCGGAGTATAAAAAGGCAGCTGCTTGCAACACCCACGATGCATTAATATGCATGTGTGACTAACACTATTCTGCATCAGTTTTCTCTTTTCTGTATCACCTGATGTACTACCTGCCACAGGAGTTCCCTTCAGCAATCCCGATGGCAGTCTACATCTCCACCCCCCCCCCCCCCCCACCCCCCCAGGCAGACGTGATGTCTGCACTCAATAAACTGTACTGTGGTCAACAGCCTTGAAGTGGGTTACCGAAGCCCTGTTCATCATTGCAGGTGACTTCAACCAGGCCAACTTCAAGAGTGTTACCAAATTACTACCAGCACATCTCCTGTCACACCCTCGACCACTGCTACACAACCAAAGATGTCTACCAAGCCACTGCCCACCCTCACTTTGGGAAATCAGACCACCAGGCTGTGCTCCTTCTCCCCACATACCAACAGAAACTGAAACAGGAAGATCTGGTACAGGGAGTTGTGCAGTGCTGGTCTGAGGAAATAGATGAGTTTCTACGTGACTGCTTTCAGTCAGTGGACTGGTCCATGTTCAAAGACTCAGCTACCATCCTAGATGAGTATGTCACCACCATCACAGACTTTATCAGTCAGTGTGGAGGACTGTGTACCAAAGAGGACAATACTGGTGTTCCCAAACCAGAAACAGTGGATGAACTGGGAAATCCACTCCCTACTGAAGTCCAGGACTGCAGCATTCAAATCAGGTGACCCTGCCCTGTACAAGAAATTGAGATACGACCTCTAAAGCTATCAGAGATGCCCTCATCAGCAGTCAGACTTTTCCCCAGTGTGACAATGGCTAACACGAGGGGACATAATTTTAAGGTGATTGGAGGAAGGTACAAGGGGGATATCAGGGGTAAGTTTTTTTTAAATACAGTGTGGTGGGTGCATGGTTGTGGGGGCAGATACATTAGGGACACTTAAGATAGGACATTTTAGATCAACACATGAATGATAGAAATGGGGGCTATGTGGGAGGGAAGGGTTAGATAGATCTTAGAGCAGGATAAAACGTTGGCACATTGTGGGCCGAAGGGCCTGTACTGTAATGTTCTATGTTCTAACTCCATCTACAAGTTTGCAGATGACAACACTGTAATGGGCCTTATCTCAAATAACAAGTCAGAGTACAGGAAGGAAATGGAGAGCTTAGTGACATGGTGTCATGACAACCACCTTTCCCTCAATGCCAGCAAAACAAAAGAGCTTGTTATTGACTTCAGGAAAGGGGGTGGTGTACATGCACCTGTCTACATCAATGGTGCTGAGGTCGAGAGGGTTGAGAGTTTCAAGTTCCTTGGAGTGAACATCACCAATAGCCTGTACTGGTCCAACCACATAGATGCCACGGCCAAGAAAGCTCACCAGCACCTCTACTTCCTCAGGAGACTAAAGAAATTTGGCATGTCCCCTTTGACCCTCACCAGTTTTAAATCAATGCACCACAGAAAGCATCCTATCTGGATGCATCATGGCTTGGTACAGCAACTGCTCTGCCCGGGACCACAAGAAACTGCAGAGTTGTGGACATAGCTCGGCACATCACGGAAACCAGCCTCCCCTCCATGGACTACGTCTACGTTTCTTGCTGCCTTGATGAAGCAGCCAACATAATCAAAGACCCCACCCACCCCAGACATTCTCTCTTCTCCCATCAGACAGAAGATACAAAAGCCTGAAAACACATACCACCAGGCTCAAGGACAGCTTCTATCCTGCTGTTATAAGACTATTGAACAGGTCGGACTCTCAACCTCACAATCTACCTCATTATGGCCTTGCACCTTATTGTCTGCCTGCCCTTTGTCACTGTGACACAATATTCTGCATTCTGTTATTGTTTTACCCTGTACTACCTCGATGCACTGTGTAATGAATTGATCTGTATGGATGGTATGCAAGACAAGTTTTTCCATTGTAGCTCAGTACAAGTGACAATAATAAAGTAATGCCAATGTACTTGTTTGGAATCTGCCCAGATGGTGCACAAACAAAAGCTTTTCCACTTTACATGTGACAATAACACAAATTACCAAGTTATAAATACACTGCCATCTGTTTACTTCTGGTCCCAGAATGAGTAGTTTAATGACTCGAAGGTTCCTGCCCCATTCCCTTCACTGAGGGACAAGGGGAAGCCAGTGGTTTGGTTTATAACCAAAGCAGCTAACACAGAGGATGTAGAATCGTGGGGGAATGAGAGAGGGAGAACTCATTCAATTCTGGTTGCCCCCTTATGGGAAGGAGGTGAAGGCTTTGGAAAAGGTGCAGAAGAGGTTTACTAGGATGCTGCCTGGATTGGAGGGTACGAGGTTGGACAAACTTGGGTTGTTTTCTCTGGAGCGGCAGGGGCTGAGGCGAGTCCTGAGACAGGTTTATACCTGACAGGTTTAAGATCCTTTCCTGAAGCCAGTGTTTCTGACACTACAACATTCCCTTTGTCCTGTACAGGATCTGCCTCAAGCATGTATTGAAGTCTCCCAAACCACAATATTCTGATTCAATGACCACTGAATATTAACAAAAAAGATTTCATTTATTGCTCTTTAAGAAGAGCAGCATGGCCGATTTACCAAGAAGAGATCCGATATCATAGTTTGTGCTCAGTGTCATTGTTCCACCAGTTGTGGCTGGTGCACAGAGTTGGCAGATGTATTCAGGTTTACTGCTGATTAGTGCAAAGCGTAACAGCAATTACTGAACTGTTTCCACCATCAGGGAGCAGGTACAGGAGCCTGAAGACCCACACTCAATGATTCAGGAACAGCTTCTTCCCTTCCAACAGATCCCTGAATGTTCCATGAACACTACCTCATTAATTCCTCTTTTGCACTAATTATGCATTTCTGTAATTTTTATATTTACATCTTTGCACCGTGCTGCTGCCACAAAACACATTTCACCTCATGCAAGTCAGTGATAATAAAGCTGACTCGGAGTTTCCCATTGGTCACTTGTTGGATAGGTTTAGGGCAATCTTCATTGGAAGGGAACAGGCAACATTGCCTTATCTTGAGGTGTTCTTCACTAGTGTTACACTGTCCTGTTCACACTGGGGATGTAAAGAATTAGAGAACCACATTCTGAGGATTGAAGTTAAGATCTGTTCTGTGTTGCTGGCAATGGGCCATGGGTAGCTCACAGAGGGGAGATTAGTGCCGGCTGGGTTCTGCTCACCCTGGGTTTTCAGCTATGGACTTGTTGACAGCAGCATTGCCTCAATTTACATGCATTAAGGATTCTGAAGCATGTTTAGCTATCTTCCTAATCTACATATTGATAACTCTAATTTGTTTGCAGATCTTTTAACATTTTGAACACCTACTAAATCCCTACATTGATGGGACAGAACAAAATATTCAGGCTTTGCGTGCAGACAGCTTGTATTGGAAAAATTATGGTATCAACAATGAATGATAATTGTCAGTGGTTTGGAGGCTTGATAAGTTATTCAAGTCTCATGTGCTTGTTAGCAAAGGGGTTTAGTTCTGCAGCAATAACTGTGGATGGCCCATGTATTATGTACAACATTTACATTGCTCATCCTTGCTCCAGAGTGTGATCTGGTCTTCCAAGGAAGACTCTCCAATGGAACAGCACAGCTCCTGCAGTGACAAGCTCTCACTTGCCAAAGCATCTGTAAGGTTGTGATATTCCTTTTCCCTGACACTGTATAACAGTATGTGACAGTGTTAGCAACTTCACCAGAGGACCTTTCACCCCGAGCCTGCATGTCCAGCACATCAGCTACAATGAGATCCCACCACCAGCCACATTTTCCTCTCCCCCACCCCTTCCTGGCTCCCCGGTTCGCTCCTACCTCCCCAACCCCAGCACTTTCCCCTGGAACTGTAGATGTAAAACCTGTCCCTGCACTTCTCCCTCACCACCATCCAGGTCTGAAACACCCCTTCCAGGTGACCGAAACATTCACCCGCACCTCCTTCCCACCACCCCCCCAGTCCACTGCATTCGATGCTCCTGATGTGGCCTCCTCTACATCAGCGAGGCCAAGCACAGACTGGGTGACTGACTAGCAGAGCACCTATGCTCTGTCTACAACAGCTATCCCCAGCTCATTTCATTCTCCCTCCCCATTCCCACCCTAACCCATCCGCCCTTAGCCTTCCCCACTGCCGGGGAGGCCCAACATAAACTAGAGGTACAACACCTGGGTAGTCTTTCCAATTTCAGGTAACCCTCCTGTCTCCTCCTCCCCTCACCTTCTCATCCTCCTGTCCCCCTATTCTCAAACCTCACCACCCCTTTTTGTCCCTTCCCCTCCCAGTTCCATCCACCCACACTGGCCTCCCCCCCCCCCCCCCCTTCCCCATCTGGTCTGCCCTTCACCTCCCCCAATGGTTCCCATTCTCACCTTAGATGCCAGCACCCATAGGCCTGCGTGTTCCTGGCGAGCGCGGAACAGTGCGCGCATGTTTGGCCTTTGGTGAGGGGGCCTCATTTGTCGAGTGGTTTCTACTTGCTTCAGTGAGACATGGCAAGCTGTGCAGGTTCCATGCTGTGTCACTGAGCATGGAACTGGCCAGAAGTGGTTGGGCTAGAACAAGTACCTGCCAGTACAGGAAAATGGTCATGGGAGGAGTCTTTGGAGAGGTATCCCATCCCAGTAGGAGATAACCAGGGGAACAGTGCTCCCACTGGGAGTGGGACAGTGGCTCCCTGCTGTTAATGTGCTTACTGTGGTCAAACCTCCTTGGGCCCAGCCAGGTTGGCTAGAACCTCAGGAACACGAACCACTGAGCAGGACTTTATTTCACAGGTACAAGTCCCAGCTCCCAGGAGGTACCAGTTCCTCCAGCTCCCAGGCCCTGTGCAAGTGTAGATGATTTAGAGGGTGTTTACAAATGCGAGCAGCTGAATATCCCTTGTAGAGATGTGTATTTCACTAATTCCAGCTTTATGATTTTACCATTTTGGACAGACAACTCCTAGTGAGTCAGAGTCACACAACACAGAAATAGGCCCTTTGCCCCAACTGGTCCGTGCCAACCAAGATTCACATCTAAGCCAGTCCTATTTACCTGCATTTGGCCAGCCCATATCCCTCCAAGCCTTTCCTATCCTTGTACCCAAGTGCCCTTTAAATGTTGTTAATGTACCTGCCTCAACCACTTCCTCTGGCAGCTCGTTCCATATACTGATGACCCTCTGGGTGGAAAAAGTTGCCCCTCAGGTTCCTATTAAATTACTTTCCTCTCACCTTAAACCTGTGCCCTCTAGTTCTCGATTCCCCAACCCTGGGAAGAGACTGCACATTGATTCTTTCTATGCCCCTTGTGATTTTATACACCTCTATAAGGTCACCCCACATTCTCCTACATTCCAATGAATAAAGTCCCAACCTGCTCAACCTCTCTCCATAATTTGGTCCCTCAAGTTCCGGCAGCATCCTCGTAAGTCTCCTCTGCAGTCTTTCCAGTTTAATGGCATCTTTCCTATAACAGGGCAACCAGATCTGTACACAATCTTCCAAATATGGCCTCACCAACATTTTGTACAACTGCTGCCTAACATCCCAGTTTCCACATCACTGCCCTCCCTGACTGAAGGCCTGTATGCCAAAGTCTTCTGTCACCCTGTGACCCATTCCTTTTTCTCTTCTACCTTCTGGGAGAAGATCCAGGAGCTTGAAAGCCCGGACATCCAGACTTAGGAACAGCTTCTTCCTCACTGCTGTCAGACTCCTGAACCAGTCACCTCCCTCACATCCCCTTCCCGGCAGTGCTGCCACGTTCCTGGACTCTGAACTCTCCCTCTCTCCGTTATTCCGTTATTGTCACTTCAGCATTTGTCTGCACTGCCTCAGACCACACGACAGTCTCTGCACCGTCCTGTTGTTCTGGGCTCGTTGTATTTAGTCCCACGTATAGCATTTGCTCTGCAAGTTTCACTCTGTATAAACTAATCTGAATATCCCTCCATCCCCTGCCAATTCTGAATGCCTCTAAATTATTAAATATATAATTTTATTTCATAAATCTTGTACAACTAATAAGCTACATTACAAATTATATTAGATTTAAGCCAAGGATCAATTACAAATTGTAATATGCAAATAATACTGCACTTATTGCTTTTCCCTTGTACTACCTCAATGTACGGATGTGATGAAGTGATCTGTGTTCAAGTGCTGTCAAGATGCTCAAAGTGCTTTAGAGGCTGCATTTAAATTCTTGAAATGGCTTAGAGACTGCATTTCAGCAAAGTTTGCGCTGCAGAGCTTGGCGGGCTGCTCTGTGCCAGTGTTGGGTCTGAGTGACCACAGGGAACCCTACAGTGAATGTGCAAGGGAGACACGAGACTGCAGATGCTGGAATTCAGAGCAACAAACAATCTGCTGGAAGATCTCAGTGGGTCAAGCAGCTGAGGAATCCCCTCAAACAGTGAAAGGGTGTTCACACAACAGGCTACACAAGTATGATGGTACTTATTTGAAAAGTGTTAACTGAATGTAACAAACACCAGTGAGGATAGGCAGAAATACCTCCAGCATGATTATTCTCAACACTGGTGCCCCACAAGGCTGCATCCTCAGCCCTCTGCTCTACTCCCTATACACTCATGACTGTGGGGCCAGATTCTGCTCTAACTCCATCTACAAGTTTGCAGATGATACCACTGTTGTAGACCATATCTCAAACAGCAATGAGTTGGAGTACAGGAAGGAGATAGAGACCTTAGTGGCATGGTGTCATGACAACAACCTTTCCCTCAATGTCAACAAAACTAAACAGCTGGTCATTGACTTCAGGAAAGGGGGTGGTGTACATGCACCTATATCAATGGTGCTGAGGTTGAGAGCTTCAAGTTCCTGGGAGTGAACATCACCAACAGCCTGTCCTGGTCAAATCACATACAAGCCACAGCCAAGAAAGCTCACCAGTGCCTCTACTTCCTCAGGAGGCTAAAGAAATTTGGTATGTCCCCTTTGACCCTCACCAATGCACCACAGAAAGCATCCTATCTGGGTGTATCACAGCTTGGTACTGCAACTGCTCTGCCCGGGACCACAAGAAACGGCAGAGAGTTGTGGACACAGCCCAGCGCGTCACAGACACCAGCCTCCCCTCCTTGGACTCTGCCTTTACCTCTCGTTGCCTTGGCGAAGCAGCCGGCATAATCAAAGACCCCACCCACCCGGGACATTCTCCCTTCTCTCCTCTTCCATCGGGTAGAAGATACAGGAGCTTGAAGGCACATACCACCAGGCTTAAGGACAGCTTCTACCCCACGGTGAACGGTTCCCTTATACGATGAGATGGACTCTGACCTCACGATCTACCTTGCTGTGACCTCGCACCTTATTGCAACCTTGCACCTTATTGCACTGCACTCTGTAGCTGTGTGCTGTGACAGAGTGACATCAATGCACCCTGTACTAACCCAATGCAACTGCACCGTGTTTCAGCAGTAACACTTGCTGAACAACATTAACAACATTTAAAGGGCACTTGGGTACAAGGATAGGAAAGGCTTGGAGGGATATGGGCTGGCTGACAAGCTTCAGCAATAATAAACCAATACCAATTAAATTAAAAAAGAACGGCAGACTGCCACGTGCAGTGCCTTACTTGGATGTGTCTGAAGTCCTGGAGCTTGACTTCCCTACGTGATCCTACAAATGGTCTTGGAGGTTTAGCCTAGCAGGGGAGTAGCTACGTCATATACCCAGACCGGCGGAGCGGTCCTCTTCTAGGGGGCCATCCTCTGCGACCGAGCGCTGAGCTTCGGGAGGGACGCACATGGAGCTGTGAGGGAAGGGGGACACCCGCCTAGCCAGCCAGATCAGCCGAATCAACCCTAGCGATCAATGGGGTGACAGATGTCGCAGCCAGATCGCCCTCACACCCAGTACAACAGCGGGACGCCGCTGGTATATAAACCACCGGGGCAGCAAACACTTTAGGGTTGTGCTGAGGGCGGCTTTCCCGCCGGCCTCTGCGCTCATGCAAATGAGCGGCGGCGGGATTGGTGGAGCCGAGGCCGGCTTCCCTATAACAGACGTGCGGTGCTGCCGCCGCCGCCGCAGTCGGAGTGTCCCGTAGCGTTGCACGGTGAGTGGGGGCGGTCGCCGGGGGGGGGGGGGGGGGGGGCAACCGGGCCGCGGGCTGACTTACCGGAGGGTTTCGGTCAGTTGCCGGCTGTCGCGGGACGCGTTGCTTTAAACCAAAGTTGTTGCAAAAAACTTTGGAAAACTTTCAGCAAAGTTTGCGCGCTGCTGTGTGGTAGCAGCGGTCCCGCGATGACCGGGCACCGGGGGGGGGGGGGAGGGGGGGGGCGCCGCAGTGACCGGGCACCGGGGGGATGGGGGGCAGCAGTGACCGGGCACCGTCAGACATTTTAAATCCTTCCTATCACAGCCTCCTGTGGCCGTTTCCTTGTCGCTCAGCGTTGCCCCAGAACTATAACTTGCTGCCGATCTGCATCAGGTGGGACTGCGCTGAGGGAAGCCCAGTACATCTGGTGCTCATCGGAAAATAACCCATCGCTTCAGTCGGTGCACGGAGTATCCTGGAGCAGATGCAATTAAACGAATGTGCTGTACAGGGCGAGGATGTTCTTCAACACTCCCACTGAGTGCTATAGGACAGAGCTGGGGGTGCAGGCACATGGCTGTCGCCAAGGAGTGACAGGTGGTAACGACATTTGATGCCCCTGCCTTCGTCGGCCACGGCGTTGAGGATTGGGGTTGGGTCATGTCACAGCTGTACAAGTGGTTGGTGAGACGACGGGAGCACTGCGTGCAGTGCTGGCGTCCCAGCTATAGCAAGGTGCAGGAAAGATTCCGGAGGATGTTGCCTGGACTGGAGTGTTTGAGGTATAAGGAGAGGCTGGGATCTATCTGCCCTGGAGTGGAGGAGGCTGAGGAATAATCTTATGGAGGGGCGTAGCTAAGGTGGATTGTCAGGCTCTCTTCCGCGCCCCCCTCCCACCCACCCCCGCAGGGTAGAGGGGAGTCTTAAACTAGAGGGTGTAGGTTTAAGGCTAGAGGAGAAAGATTTAAAAGGGAACAGAGGGGCCACCTTCACACACGGAGTGGTGGGTGTGTGGAATGAGCTGCCTGAGGAAGTGGCAGAGGTGGGTACAATTAATGTTTAAAAGACATTTGGACAGGTCCATGGGTAGGAAAGGTGGAAGGGATATGGGCCAAATGTGGGCAATTGGGACTGGTTCAGGTGACATACAAGTATTGGTTTATTGTCACTTGTACTGAGGTACAGTGAAACACTTGTCTTGCATACCAATCATACAGATCAATTTATTACACAGTGCAGTTACATTGAGTTAGTACAGAATGCATTGATGTAGTACAGGTAAAAACAATAACAGTACAAAGTGTCACAGCTACAGAGAAAGTGCAGCTGAAGGGCCTGTTTCTAGGCTGTAAAACTACTAAGTCAGTAAAATGTACATGTTGCTTAGTGAAGCAATTATAACAGTATCCTGAAGCAAATGTTATTGAATATTAACTTGCTTTACAACTAACTACCACAGCAAAGTGACTGAATTATCCATATAACTCATGTACAAGTGCCAACATAATTTTCCAACTGATATTACTGAAAATACTTTAATGGTTTCCCCTCCCCCTTAGTTCTGGAGTGTTGTATCTTTGTATTGCATAAATGTTGCAGGAAATTGTGCAATAAATCATGTAAATTAGTGGTCCCATGTTTGATTTTCTGTTCAGAGTTTCTCTCGTCTTGATGTGACTTTCATAAGTTGCATTCATACTACTAAATGCAGTCAAAACTGCAGGAAGCTGTGTTATCTGAAAGATAAATAACCACTGCCCAGATGTGTACACAGATTAGTTTATCTGTATACATGTCTGACAGTGAAGGGTACACCCATTTAATGGGGAGGAGGATGTGACGTTGGACTGCTGCAGAACTGATCTTATTCTCTGTTTGTAGGAAGGTACAATGTCAAAGCCCAAGCTGTATTACTTCAATGGAAGAGGGAAAATGGAGTCTATTCGCTGGCTTTTGGCAGCTGCTGGAGTAGAGGTTGTGTACAAGATGCAATCTTTAAATACAATGGAAAAGTGTTGTATCCAAGTTAAATTTCCATACATTTGTCCAGCAAGAGTTGTACTCATGACCAAAATCCAAATTATGAAAGACCAGACTAGCTGCACTGAAGTGTGTCTCTCTACAATGATGGTCACCAGCCTGTTGACCTAGTTTCTCCATTCACCAGCATCTGCCTCCACTAAACTATATTCCTTATGCTGAGAAATTGATCAACCTGATTTGAATGAACTCAGTGACCAAACCTCCAGAGAAAATTTGAGATTTGTCACACTTAGGGCAAGAAAGATTTGTCACCTCAGTCCTAACTGGCCAACTCCATTTTCCTCAAAGTACAGCCCCCAGTCTTAGATTCCTAATTCAGGGGAAATACCCTCCCTACGTCCATCCCATCCTGTCCTTAAAGAACATTCTAACTTTCCATGAGATCTCATTATTTTCCCCAAACCCAGGACAATACAGGCCCAGTCAACTCAATCTCACCTCACACAGTAAACCTGTGATCTCTGGAATCAGTCCAGTGAATGGTTACAGCACTCCCTCTGTGGCAGGACACTGAATGATAGAAATGGGGGGTATGTGGGAGGGAAGGGTTAGATAGATCTTAGAGCAGGATAAAATGTTGGCTCAACAGCCTGTCCTGTGCTGTAATGTTCTGTGTTCCTTTTGTTACATGCTAGCAACAAAAGAAAGTGTTAAACTACTTTAATAACTACTTATTTAAAAGTAAAAATGTTAAATCTTAAATATTAACCCCCAAAACTAAACTGTGTGGGGCCACTTGAATTGAAGACAAAACGTAGATGCAGAGAGAATATAGAGAGTAATTACGAAATCCAAATGTTCCACTTTGGAACCCAAACGACACCTCAGTATCTACTCAGCAGTGACCATTCCACTGCATCCACCTTACCCCAAAAGGCATCCAAATCATGGCTGTCCACAAATACCTGTTTCCCTCTACAGGTTAATAACAAAGTGGACTCCACCAGATTACTCCAAAAATCCATACATGGATTGTAGTGACAGACACAGTTACTGTTTTCTGTCCATCAATAGAGACTAGCAGGTTGCTGTCTCTCTTCAACTGACCACTTCAAAAAAACATTACATCCTTTATCTTCTGTGGTTGTAACCATGCCAACACACAACTATACTCTTAAAGGGACATTCACCAACAGTAACACTTCAGGTAAAGACATCACACTGTACAGTGCTCCAAGCGTGGTCTCACTAAGGCACCACACAATTACAGTAGAACACTTACTCCTGTACTCATTCACTTCAAATAAAGGCCCATTTGCCTTCTGAAATGGTTGCTGCACCTGCAGTGTCTTCAGTGACATGTACACAAACTCGTGACACCAAACATCCCCTCTCCACCATTCAGGTGTTCTGCTACTTCCAAAATGGATGACCTCATTTTCTCCCCCCCCCCCCCCCCCCCCCCCACCACATTATATTTCCCCATAACTTTACACTCTCCTCTGTATTCAGTCAGCAAACTGGGCCAAGGGCACCAAATGTCCCCTTCCCAAACCATCGATACAGGTTGGTGAGGGGGCCCAGTCACTGATCCCACTGTTCACAGCCTGCCCAAGATCCTTTATTCCTACTCTTTCCATCTGATGACCAATTCTCAATTCATCCCACTAATTGCTCCTAATTCCATGTGCTCCGACCTCAACCTGTGTGGGGGGGAAGCTACCTGAAAATGCAAACACCACATCCACTGGTTCCTGTCACTTATTCTACTGGTCACATTCCCAGACCAGATTCTCAAATCTCTCCAAAGTAACAAGACTTTCATAAATAAAAGTTGATGACCAAATCCATTATTTGTAGTCCAGGTGAAAGCTCTCAACCACTTGTAACCTTGATGTTCCTGCTCAGATTCCAGCAACAGTGGTAGACTTGCTGGTAACACCAACCATCAACAGTGAACAGTTTAAACCTGAACTAGAAGACTGTGGGGGGCAAGGAATTGTCAATGTTTCAGGACTGAAAACATCAGTTCCTCTTCTCTCCTTCCTCCTTCCCCCTGCCCCCCCCCCCCCCCCCATGCAGATGCTGCTCGACCTGCTGAGTTCCTCCAGCAGATTGGTTATTGCTCCAGATTCCAGCAGCTACAGTCTCTGGCCTCCAACATCAGTGTCCCTTGACTCAGATGTCAATGATTTAAGCCCCACTCCGGAGACCCATGTACAAATTCTAAACTGAACTGCAGTGCTGTACTGAGGGAGGACTGTCTTAAATGTTACTTTTCAGACAAGGTGTTACACTGAGACCTGCTATCAGGTGTATGTACAAGATCCTGTCACAGGGCAGGGCATTGTATTGATGGGGAGAAAGGTCAGGCCAATCCTCATCCTTCAGCATCATGAAAACCCAATCGGTGAGGGTTTCCTGGATTTTGTTTGCACTTCTGCGCAGAACTGGCTGCAGTTCTCAGTGTAGTTCTGAGAAACAAACTTCCACCCACTCTCCTCAGCCACACCCCACCACCAAGATGTTGGTGAGGCCACATTTGAAGCATTGTCCAGTTTTGGTCCCCCTGTTACAGAAAAGACACCATTAAGCTGGGAAAAGTGCAAAGATTTATGAGGATGCTGCCAGGACTCAAGGGACTGAGTTATAGGGAGAGGTTGGGCAGGCTGGGACTTTATTCCTTGGAATGTAGGAGACTGAGGGGTGACCTTACAGAGGTGTATAAATCGTGAGGTGCATCGATAGGGCAGATAGAGTCTTTTCCCCAGGATAGGGGAGTCTAGAACTAGAGGGCACAGGTTTAAGGTGAGGGGAGAAATTTAAAGGGAGACCTGAGGGGGTAAGTTTTTCCCCCACACAGAGGGTGGTGGGTGTGAGGAACGAGCTGCTGGGGAAGTGGTTGAGGCCGGAACAGTTACAACATTTAAAAGGCACTTGGACAGGTCCATGGATAGGAAAGGTTTAGAGGGATATGGGCCAAATGCAGGCAAATGGGACTGGCTTAGATGGGAAATTTTGTCCGGCATGTGCTGTCTGACTCCATAGCTCTGGGTGGATGTCAGTGGGTTTGCACTTGTATTGTGCACAAGTTGAATTTTCCCCACAAAGGCTCCTTGGTGACTACTGAAGAGAAGTATTCATTGAGGACCTCACCCACTTCCACAGCTTCCAGGCACATCTTCATCACTAATCGGACCTACCTTTACTCCCGTCATCCTTCTGCTCTTCACACAAGTGAAAAATGCCTTGGGGTTTTCTTTAACCCTACTCGCCAAAGCCTTTTCATGTCCCCTTCTTGCTCTCCTCAGCCCTTTCTTAAGTTCCTTCTTTGCTAGTCTATATTCCTCAAGAGACCTATCTGATCCTTGCTGCCTAAACCTTATGTATGCTGCCTTCTTCCTAACTAGATGTTCCACCTTTCTCGTCACCCATGGTTTCTTCATCCTGACATTCCTTCTCTGCCTCACCAGGACAAATTTATCCCTAACATCCTGCAAGAGATCCCTGAACAACAACCACATCTCCATAGTACATTTCCCTTCAAAAATGTCACCCCAATTCACACTCGCAAGTTCTAGCCTTATAACCTCAATTTGCCCTTCCCCAATTAAATATTTTCCATAGAACACAACAGCACAGAAAACAGGCCAGTCAGCCCTTCTAGTCTGTGCTGAGACAGTATTCCGCTAGTGCCATTTACCTGCACCTAGTCCATAACCCTCCAGACCTCTCCCGTCCATGTATCTATCCAATTTATTCTTAAAACTCGAGTGAGCTCACATTTACTACATCAGATGGCAGCCCATTCCATACTCCTACCACTATTTGAGTGAAGAAGTTCCCCCTTTCATCCTAAAGCCATGTCCTCTCCTAATCTAGGTTGAAAGAGCCTACTCGCATTGACTGTCTATACCCCTCAATTTTGTAAACCTCTATCAAATCTCCCCTCATTCTCCTACCCTCCAAGGAATAAAGTCCTAACCTGTTCAATCTTTCCCTGTAACTCAACTCCTGAAGACCCGGCAACATTCTAGTAAATCTCCTCTGCACTCTTTCAATCTTACTGATATCCTTCTTATAGTTAGGTGGCCAGAATTGCACACAATACTCCAAATTTGGCCTCACCAATGTCTTATACAACCTCACCATAACATCCCAACTCCTATACTCAATACTTTGATTTTATAAATGCCAGGATGCCAAAAGCCTTCTTTACAACCCTGTCTACCTGTGACGCCCCTTTCAAGGAATTATGTATCTGAACGCCCAGATCCCTTTGTTCCTCCACACCCTACCATTTACTGTGTATGTCCTCCCTTGATTTGTCCTTCCAAAATGCAACACCTCACACTTGTCTGCATTAAATTCCATCTGTCATTTTCTGGCCCATTCCTCCAGTTGGTCCAGATCCCTCTGCAAGCTTTGAAAGCCTTCCTCGCCGTCCACTACACCTCCAATCTTAGTGTCATCAGCAAACTTGCTGATCCAATTTACCACATTATCATCCAAATCATTGATATAGACAACAAACAATGGCCCCAGCACCGATCCGAGGCACACTAGTCACAGGCCTCCAGTCTGAGAAACAATCATCCACTACCACTGTCTTCTGCCAGACAGCCGATTTCAAATCCAGTTTACAACCTCTCCATGGATACCTAGTGTCTGAACCTTCTGAACTAACCTGCCATGTGGGACCTTGTCAAAGGCCTTACTAAAGTCCATTTTCAGGCTGGAGACCCCTTGGAGCCCAACAGCAGAGGACACACCTCCCCAGAGGAGTGTTTGGGGGGTGGGGGGGGGGGGTGGTGGTGGTGGTGGGGTGAATGGATGCAGTTCCACCTATGCTCAACAATTACTGCACAGTGCTCAGACCTTCACTCCATGGTACAAGGGAGTTCTCAGAGCATGGTATGGGTTCAGGGAAGTGGGCAGGGCAGACACTGGGAAATTCTGACCATTAAGATAGCATCAGCACACTGCTGTGTAGAGTTTTGCTGTGTGCACACTGGCTACTGTAGTTCTTGCATTACAAGTTCATCTCAACTGGGAAAGGTATGCAAGTGATTCCATCTGTTGGCTACGTGAATTGCCCTGGTTGTCAATGTCTGATGTGACATCTGTACAAGTGCAGCCCATTTGAAACTTATTTTTAAAGAACATTATGGACAATAGCACTGGGCAGATCACACAGTCATCAATACACAGTCTATCCCACAGCAGTTTATTTATACAGAAGACAGCTTGCATAAGGTGAAGAAAACAAAGTAAATTCTCCCAATTAAAACAGGGTAGTTCCAGAAAGAAAGTGAAGGTGGAGGATGTTTCAACTAAAATATGTTGAGAATATTAACCTCAGTCACTTACATCAATTCAGCCACCAAGCATCATCCTCTGAGGCACTGCTGCTCTCTGCAGTTGGTTTCCCACATGAACTGTCCATACTCTATTTGGGCACTAAAATCATCCACCTTGTTCCCAGTGAGGGAGGAGGAAGCTGAACCAGAAGGTGCAGTCACTTTGCAATCAGACCTTGATTGGGGAGTCAGCTGTGGCAGAAGTGATTCCTTAATTTGCAACTCATTAACTTCCCCCAATCAATACCACCTTGCTTTAACTTTCACTAAACAAAGATGGTTCACACAAACTTCTTAAACTCAAATTTCATGTTAGTGTTAGGATCTGGGGCATGAGTGCCTTTCCTTCTGCACTTTGAACTGAACCAGCTAGAGTGTAAATATTTGATGTCTATTATAGTTGATGCCATCTCAGTTGCATTAATGGCTGCAAGGAGAGGGAAACTGGAATGGTGTCAGGTCCTTCTGTTACATCAAATGGATTGGGGTACATCTGAAGATATTGGCCCCAAGGACCCACCAAAATTGGCTCTCCAGTTATTAACAGCATTAAATCAAAGACCTGCACACCCACCTGTCCTGCTGTGGCTCCTGGTCAAATTACGATTACAATTCTCAAATTGCCTGACACAATGAACACCCTGCCCTGCTTCCAGCTTGGGCTGGAACTTCACTTCCAACAGAGCTTCTTGTTTGCCCTAATTCAGGTTAATGACTCAGTACCAATGGCATGCTAGGTGGTTAGTTGGTGAAAAGAGATGGCAGATGTTTGGCAATGAATGCTTTGTTTGAATTCTGAGCAAGCTCAATGCACTGAGAGGTCCAAACATAGCCATTAGTTTCTTCAAGAAAACATTTGCCTTTTGTTTAAGGATGGCATGAATGCACAGCAGCTGTTAGAGGTCCCCTCAAGGGTTTGAGGGGTTCTTCTGGGGGTGTTAGCATGTTATCTTAAATCTCTGACCTTTGGTGTATGACCCTTCTGCAGCCAGAGACAATTTCTCCTCACTTACTGCGATATGGACCTGCTCCAATGAGAACACAAATTGGCCCTTGTTGCCATTCCACAGTTCCCAGCACCCTCCCTGGGACCCTTCCTCATGGGCTGTGTTCAGAACACCAGCTGAGGCAGTGTTTTATAAAGTCATGGCTTTAGTGTTCTGTCACTTGGTATAAAATCCCATCCACTTTTGTCTCAAGTCACTGAGTCACAACATTGAAACAGGCCCTTCAGCCCAACTCATCTATGCTGACTGTTGCCCAGCAAGCTAGTCCCACCTGCCCACACTTGGCCCATAGTCCTCTAAACCTCTGTACTTATCAAGATGGCTGTTAACATATTTGAGAGATTGAGTCACCTGGGACTACTTGCTGGAATTCAGAAGAATGAGAGGGGATCTCAGACACAAAATTGAGAGAGGGATAAATAATAGAGGCAGGAAGGCTGTTTCCACTGGTAGGTGAGACGAGAACTAAGGGACTTAGCCTCAAGATTCAGGCAAATAGATTTAGGACAGAAATAAGAAACATCTCTCTCTCCCACCCACAGAGTAGTGAATCTGTGGAATTCTCTGCCCAGGGAAGCAGCAGAGGCGACCTCATTAAATATGTTGAAAAACACAGATATATTTTTGCATAGTCAGGGAATTAAGGGTTATGGGAAAAAGGCAGGTAGGTGGATCTGAGTCCACAGCCAGATCAGCCATGATCTTATTGAATACAAGATAGAACACTACAGCACAGTACAGGCCCTTCAGCCCACAATGTTGTGCTGACATTTTATCCTGCTCTAAGATCTATCTAACTCTTTCCTCCTAACCCCTTATTTTTCTATCAGTCATGTGTCTATCTAAGAGTCTCTTAAATGTCCCTAATGTATCTGCCCCCACAACCTCTGCTGGCAGTGCGTGCCACACACCCACCACTAAAAAAAACTTACCCTGACATCCCCCTTACACCTTCCTCCAATCACCTTAAAATTTTGTCACAAGCTGAACACACCACTGACCCTGGAGCCATTCTCACTACTCTGCACTGAAGGGAACACCAAATCAAAGAAAGAAAGGAACTTACCTTCACCTCTTCTCTCTGAAGCCTCTATGAACCAAAGCCTCAGCTCCCCCACTCCAACACTGACCACTCCCAAAATGGCTACTCTGCTTATACCTGCCTTACCTTTATTTGCTGCTGTTAATAAGCCAATCAGCAAGTAACAATTTGCAAATGTGCCTCATTTAGACTCTTGCAAGGTGAAACTCACCAGCTCAGGCACAGAGACTCACCTCTTTTCAAAGGTCCTGCTACAAATCTCGCTCCCAACTCCCGACTCTACACATGAAACTCACCAGCACAGGCACAGAGACTCACCTCTTTTCAAAGGTCCCGGAGCAGGCTCGATGGGCCAGGTGGCCGACTCCTTGCTCCTGTTCCTTATGTCCTTATGTTCTCACGTTCTTATACTCAGTGCCCTGACTGATGAAGGCCTGTGTGCCAAATGCCTTCTTCACCACTCTGTCTACCTGTGACACCACTTTCAGCGAACTATGCACTTGTACTCCTCAGTCCCTCTGTTCCACAACACTCCCCAGGGCCCTACCATTCACTGTACAGGTCCTACCCTCGTTTGATCTCCCAAAATGCAATACCTCACATTTGCCTGAAGAAGGGTCCTGAACGGAAACGTTGACCGCCTGCTTTTCTCCACAGATGCTGCCTGGCCTGCTGAGTTCCTCCAGTATCAGAGTGTTTTTACCACACCACCTATTTAAGTATCATCCTCAAACTTACCAACCATCCCTTGTACATTCACATCCAAATCCTTTATATAAATTACAAACAACAAAGGTCCCAGCACAGGTCAGAAAACCAGTACATTCACTCCTGGGTCTCTCTGCTCCTGTAACTGTTTTGTACTTGCATCGTTTATTGATACAACCAATCTTCATTCTTCCTGACAAAATGCATCACTCGTCACTTCCAAGTGTTAAACATCAACTTTGTGTGCAGTTCTAGTCACCTCATTAGAGGAAGGATGTGGAGGCTTGGAGAGGGTGCAGAAGAGGTTCACCAGGGTGCTGTCTGGATTAGAGGGCATGTGCTATAAGGAGAGGTTGGACAAACTTGGGTTGTTTTCTCTGGAGCGTGGGAGGCTGAGGGGAGACCAGATAGAAGTTAGTACAATTATGAGAGGCAAAGATAGGGGAGACAGAGTCTTTCTCCCAGCGTAGAAATGTCAAATACTAGAGAACATGCATTTAAGGTGAGAGGGGGAAAGTTTAAAAGAATGTGCAGGGCAAGTTTTTTTACACAGAGAGCGGTGGGTGCCTGGAATGTGTTGCCAGGGGTGGGGGTGGAGGCAGATACAATTGAGGGGTTTAAGGGGCTGTTAGATAGA
The DNA here is from genome assembly GCF_009764475.1 of Pristis pectinata. Taxonomy (NCBI): domain Eukaryota; kingdom Metazoa; phylum Chordata; class Chondrichthyes; order Rhinopristiformes; family Pristidae; genus Pristis; species Pristis pectinata. The sequence continues at coordinate 1,697,585 of NC_067414.1, forward strand.
CACATGAATGTGCAGAGAGTGGAGGGAGATGGACCATGTTCAGGAAGAAGGGATTAGATCCAGCACAACATCGTGGGCCAAAGGGCCTGTTCCTGTGCTGTACTGTGTTCTATGTTCTATGAAACAATGAGCTCTTCAACTTGAAGAAATCTTTGCACCAACCCAGCTGCGTGCCCTACCCTTGCTAAACAGCACTGAACATGGAGACAGGCAGGCTGAGACCACAAGGTAGGTGGGAGCATGCACACTAGCCAGAATCTACCACAACAGAGTAAGTGAGCCTTGAAAGAAGGAGGAGGGAAGAGGTTACAGCAAGGGTGACCCAGTGGCGCAGCTGGTTGAGCCACTGCCTCACACCTCCAGAGACCCAGGTTCAATTCCGACCTCCGGTGCTGTTAGCACGTTCTCCTTCTGTCAGTGTGGGTTTCCCCCAGGTGCTCTGGTTTCCTCCCACATCCCAAAGACGTGTGTTGGCGGGTTAATTACCCCTGATGTGAGTGGGCAAATCTTTGGAGAGTCGGTGAGAACGTGGGGAGATTAGTGTGGCAATGGGATTGCTTGGTGAACAAGCATAGGTGTGATGTACCAAAATGGCCTCCATCTCTGTTGTAATGGAGTATTGTTTGTTGATTGGGTGGGCTGATTAACTGCTGGTCCTTGTATTAAATGGAGAACATCAGGTCAACGACATCTGTAAAGGAAAACGGACATTGGGCACTGCACCCGTTGATGCAACATCACCCATTCACCAACAGCTAAACCTACAATTACAGAATTCTTCATCGCTTTCTTGGTACGCATTCCAGAATTTTGGGTCGGATGAAATAAATGATTGAAATTCAAACAATGACGTAGGGAATAATTGAAGAATTTTATAATTATGCTGTTGTATAGCTTCAGGAGTTTAGATCAACAACGAATGTCAGCTGGGCATAAACTTTGACTGCACATTTGTCACTTTTAGGTACTTGGGTGGAAAGTTCAAAGTGGCCAATAAATTAACATGGGGGAGAACAAGCATGACGCAGGTTGGAGAGAACAATGAGCAACTGCACGTTTGAGATGTTCTAACAAATACTTGTTGTTAATTATTCCTTCCAGTTTGATGAAGTATTCCTTGAGACCAGGGAACAGTACGAACAGCTACTGAAAGGTAGGAAGATTCTGCAACGTTTCATGGGCTGGGAACGGGTATGCTCTGTGGCTAGTTTTTGGGAATAAGCTAAGTCCAAAACACTTGCCAATTTGGCATCTGTGTGGGTCCTACACAGTCTGTACACCTGTTAAACGGGAGACATGGGAGACTGCAGATGCTGGAATCTGGATCAATACGCAAGATGCTGGAGGAACTCAGTGGGTCAAACAGCATCTGTGAAAAGTCAGTCCTGATGAAGGGTCTCGACCCGAAACGTCGACTGTCCATCTCCCTCCACAGATGCTACCTGACCCGCTGAGTTTCTCCAGCAGTTTGTGTGTTGCTCCAGCTGTTAAACCTGCAAGGTTGTATTCTCTTAGACAACGTAGGAGCCAAGCAAGATGAACCTTTGCAAAAGCATCCAAATGTTGAACCATCTTTGGGCTTCCTTCTCTGGGTTTGTCAGTGGGTCCGGCTGAAAATCACTCCATGTTCAGGGGGATATTTTGTTTTAAAATTACATTTGGTGGTTTCATCATTTTGTCCATAAACCATACTTTCTGTAACTTTAGTTTTCAATTTTTTAGTGTGAATTTTAGTAACTTGGTCCCAGAAACATTTATTTCTGTTCCCGTTGACAGATGGAGCTCTGCTGTTTGAACAGGTCCCAATGGTTGAAGTTGATGGGATGAAGCTGGTGCAGACCAATGCAATCTTGAACTACTTTGCAGCAAAGCACAATCTCAATGGCAACGATATCCATGAAAGAGCACTGTATGTCAATGTCGTACAGTTCATCCCTTCCACTTGAGAATTTGATCATTTTCTTTTCACTTCAGCTTCTAAACTTGCTTCAGAGTACTTGAGGGGTTGAGAATGCAGTGTAGGCGAATAATCCTTCAGGACCCTAAAGGACTGCTGCCCCTCAAATTAATATTCAACCTCCCTGTAATGTTCCTTCTTTAAGTTTCTGTCACATACATCTGAAATGATAGATCAGGTTGAGCCTTAGGAAGTTCCTTGGCAATACTTCAAAATGAGGAAATATAAACTCTGAGCATACCATGAAGATTTAAAAGTGACCTAAGGTGCAAACTCTTCAGACAGAGGGCGGTGGGTACATGGAACGAGCTGCCAGAGGAAGTGGTTGAGACAGGTACAATAACGACATTTAAAGGCACTTGGATAGGTCCATGGATAGGAAAGGTTTAGACGGATATGGGCCAAACGCAGGTCCCTTTTAAATCTCTCCCCTCTCACCTTAAACCTATGCTCTCTAGTTCTTGATTCCCCAACCCTGGGAAAAAGACTGAGTGCATTCACCCTATCTCTGCCCCTCATGGTTTTATACAGTTCTATAAGATCACAAGATCACAAGATAAGGGAGCAGAAGCAGGCCATTCGGCCCATCGAGTCTGCTCCAAGGAAAAGGGAAAAAGAAATGGGGTGGGAAAAAAAGAGAGAGAAAAAAAAACTATTCTAATCCCATTTGCCAGCCTTATCCCCATATCCCTTGATACCCTGACTATTTAGATATCTGTCTATCTCCTCCTTGAATACCCCCACTGATCTGGCCTCCACTGCTGTGCGTGGCAAGGAGTTCCACAATTTCACCACCCTCTGGGTAAAGAAACTTCTCCTCATCTCTGTCTTGAAACTGTACCCTCTAATTCTAAGATTGTGCCCTCTGGTCCTGGACACGCCCACCAAGGGAAACAGCCTAGCCACATCTACTCTATCCTTACCTGTCAACATTTTAAATGTCGCTACGAGGTCCCCTCTCATCCTTCTGTACTCCAGCGAGTACAGTCCAAGAGCCGACAAACGCTCATCATACTTAAGCCCTTTCATTCCTGGAATCATTCTCGTAAATCTCCTCTGAACCCTCTCCAACGTCAGCACATCCTTCCTAAGATGCGGGGCCCAAAACTGCGCACAGTATTCCAAATGAGGCCTCACTAGCGCCCCGTAGAGCCTCATCAACACTTCCTTACTTTTATACACTATACCTCTCGAGATGAATGCCAACATAGCATTCGCTTTCTTAACCACCGATCCAACCTGGTGGTTAACTTTTAAGGTATCTTGTATGAGTACCCCCAAGTCCCTTTGTACTACCGCACTATCAATCTTCTCTCCTTCTAGATAATAATCTACCCGCTTATTTCTACTTCCAAAGTGTACAACTGCACATTTCTCAACATTGAATCTCATCTGCCATTTCCTTGCCCATTCTCCTAAACTGTCTAGGTCCCTCTGCATTCTTTCTATTTCCTCTATGCTCCCTACTCCTCCACTTATCTTGGTGTCATCCGCAAACTTAGCCACACAACCATTTATTCCATCATCCAAATCATTGATGTACAAGGTAAAAAGGAGAGGCCCCAACACCGACCCTTGCGGCACACCACTAGTAACCGGTAACCAACCAGAACGAGATCCTTTTATTTCCACCCTTTGCTTCCTGCCAACCAGCCAATTCTCCACCCATTTTGCTACCCTGCCCATAATTCCATGACCTCTCATCTTATTAATCAGTCTCTTGTGAGGCACCTTATCGAAGGCCTTTTGAAAGTCTAAATACACAACATCTACCGCCTCTCCCTTATCCACCCTACCTGTGATTTCTTCAAAAAACTCCAATAGGTTGGTCAGACAGGACCTCCCCTTCACAAAACCATGTTGACTAGGTCCTATCTTGCCTTGCGCCTCTAGGTATTCGGTAACCTCCTCCTTGAGGATAGACTCCAATAATTTTCCCACCACTGACGTCAGACTAATAGGTCTGTAATTGCCTTTGTGCTGCCTCCCACCTTTCTTATACAACGGAACTACATTCGCTACCCTCCAGTCCTCCGGAACCATGCCAGAATCTATCGATTCCTGAAAAATAATCGCCAACGCCTCTGCTATCTCCACAGCCACCTCCTTCAGAACCCGGGGATGCACCTCATCCGGTCCGGGAGACTTATCAGCCTTAAGCCCCTTTAGTTTTCCAAGCACCTTCTCCCTATTAATCTCAATTGAACTCAGCTCCAATTCGTGAGATTCCTGACTAATGGGCACATTGCTTATGTCCTCCACGGTGAAGACCGATGCAAAATATTCATTCAATTCCCTTGCCATCTCACTATCATCCATTATAATACCTCCTGCACCGTTATCAATTGGTCCTATGTCAACCCGTGTCTCTCTTTTATTCCTTATGTATTTAAAAAAACTCTTAGAATCCTTCCGAATGTTGTCCGCCAGCTTCCTTTCGTAACTCATCTTTGCTTTCCTAATGACCTTCTTAGTTTCTCTCTGCAGATTTTTAAAATCGTTCCAATCTTCTGTTTTCCCACTTAATTTTTGCTACTTTGTACGCCGCCCCTTTTGCTTTTATTTTATCCTTCACCTCCCTCGTTATCCACATCTGTGCCTTTTTTCCATTCAAAACCTTCTTTTTTCTTGGAATATATCTATCCTGCATTGTCCTTATTTCCTGTAGAAATTTCTTCCATTTTTCCTCTGCCGTCCCTCCAGCTAACTTACTCCTCCAATCAATTTGGGCCAACTCATCTCTCATACCTTTGTAATTTCCCTTATTCCACTGAAATATCGATACACCAGTTATCAGCTTCTCCTTCTCAAACTTGAAACTAAACTCAATCATATTGTGATCACTTGTTCCCAGTGGTTCCTTTACCTTTAGTTCCCTAATCACCTCGGGTTCACTACACAGCACCCAATCCAAAACAGCCGATCCCCTGGTGGGCTCCTCAATAAGTTGCTCCAGAAAAACATCCCTTAGACATTCCACAAACTCACTCTCCTGAGTACTACCGCCTTGCTGCATTTCCCAGTCCACCTTCATGTTAAAATCCCCCATAATTATCTTCACATTGTCACTCTGACATGCTTTTTCTATCTCAATCTGCAACTTATGGTCCACTTCCTGACTGCTGTTCGGGGGCCTATATATGACTGCTATTATTGTTCTTTTACCCTTGCTATTTCTCAGCTCCACCCATAAGGATTCCACCTCCTCTGACCCAATGTCCTTCCTTTCTATTGATTTTATATCGCTACTAACCATCATGGCCACACCTCCCCCTCTGCCTACCCTCCTATCCTTCCTATATACTGTATACCCCTTGACATTCAGTTCCCAATCACATCCATCATGAAGCCACGACTCAGTGATTGCAACGATGTCATATTTATTAACCTGTAGTTGTGCCACTAGGTCATCTACTTTATTCCTGATGCTACGTGCATTTAAATATAGTATGTTTAGACTGATATCTGCTATTGATTTTATTGTACCTCTATTGATCAGCAGATTATCCTGACTTTCTACCTGTCCATCCTTCTTACTATCTTCGCTACCTACTATCTTAGACATGTTCGTGTAGACCTCATCCCCTATCCTAACATTCGGCTCCTACTCTCCAGAGAATAAAGTCCCAGCCTGAACAACCTCTCCCTGTAATTCAGGCCCTCAAGTCCTGGCAACATCCTCGTAAATCTTCTCTGCACCCTTTCCAGTTTAGTGATCTCTTTTGTATAACAGGGGAACTGAAACCATACACAGTACTCCAGGTGTGGGCTCACCAACACCCTGTACAACTGCAACATAACGTCCCAACTCCTGTACTCAGTGCCCTAACCGATGAAGGCCAGCGTGCCAAACGCCTCATTCACCACCCTGTCTACCTGTGATGCCACTTTCAGGGAACCATGTACCTGTACTCCTGGGTCCCACTGTTCTACAACACTCTCCAGGGCCCGACCGTTCACTGTGAAAGACCGACCCTGGTCTGCTTTCCCTGGTACAAGTGGCAGGTCTGCAGAGAAATGCAAAACCTTTTCATGTCATCAACAGCCAAACTCTACATGAAAGACAGGCCATTTGGTCCACTGAGTTTCAGCTGGTCATCATACCCCAGACAAGGCTCAACACAATCCATCTGCCTCATCTCAAGCTACTTATTCCCTTTTCTTTCACAGGCCCATGCAGTTTTCTAAATTACTTGCCTCAACCGCTTCTTTGATATCAAGTTCCACGTTCTGACCTCTCTCTGAACTAAGAAACGTTTGCATTTCCCTTTTGACTTTATTAACCACCCCACTGGGTCTCTATGCCCCCCCCCCCACATTCTACCACATCAAATTCATTCATAAGTTTAAAGATCTTTATCCGAATCACCTCCAAGTCTAAAGGAAAACAGCCCCAACCCTTCCCTAATTGCTGTGAACACTCAGTGCTGATACCAACATCATAACTTGTTTTGCAGGTTCTCAATTCTTTTAATTGAGCCCAGAGCTGGCACAATACTGCAGCGTTCTCTGGATGTGGGCTGCACTGGCTTCTTGTGAATTCTATATGCCTAGAATTAAATGCCTCTGCTTTGTTTGTGTTAGTCGCTGAGGCAACCTGTAGCGCTGCTTTCATTGTCCAACCATGTCCCAGATTCCTTTGCCCTTCTGCCCATTCATTTATTTTTTTGTTTATCAATGAAACCAGTGAGTGAAAATAACTAATAGCATGGCAGCTCTAATGACCAGCGTTCTCAGAAAGAAATCTAAAAGGCATTCAAGGATATTGGTAATGAGAGCTTGGGTAATGGTACTGCTTTACACTGTGATATGGGCTCTTAGAAAAGTTTAATGTAGTGAGCGTGTATTTAAACAAGTTTGGTCTTATGGCTCTATTCAGGAGTGCATACACCTTAATAACCTCCTCTGGCCTAATGCCAGAGGAAGTCTAATGGTAGCAGTGTGAAACTTAAGTACTGCTACCGGGAACTGAATTGAATTTAACTGCGTCCTTTTTATCACAGGATTGACATGTACTCAGAGGGAGCAAAAGATCTAATGACCTTAGTGATGCGTCATCCCTTCCTTCCCGCTGCAGAGAAGGACAGTAACCTCGCCCAGATGGAAAACAAGGCCAAGAACAGATATTTTCCTGCATTTGAGAAGGTATTCGGCTGCTGGAGGTGGAGAAGGGGGTTGACCAAAGGAACTTGACCTTGCTGTCAGTGTGTGATGCAGGTAGAGCAGGTGTGTGGGTGGGACTGCAGACAGAATGTCCCCAGTTCCAACTGTGCAGTAAGCACAGAGGAGAGTGTTATGGGGGAGGACTAGCCGAAGGAAGATATGATTTCACCCCTACTCTCTCCTACATCCACCCCTATCACCCTGTCTCTATCCCCTCCCCCACCCATCTGCCCATCTCTCACATACCCCTCCCACTGGGTCCCTCCCCCCCCCCCCCCCCACTGCTCCCACCTGCCCTCCCCACCTCCCTCCCTTATTTCGTTACATGCTCCACCTTCCTTCCCTATCAGATCCCACCATCTGCAGCCCTCTGTCACCCCCACCTCCCACCTCCCAGCCTCTGTCACCATCCCCACTCCCCCCTCCCCCATCTGCCCATCACCTCTCCTCACCTGGATCCACCCATCACCTGCCGGCTCTTGGCCCTCCCCTTCCCCTCACCTCTCTACACCGACTATCTCCCCTCTGTCTTCCAGTCCAGATGAAGGGTCTCAACCCGAAACGTTGACTGTCCATTTCCCTCCATGGATGCTGCCTGACCCACTGAGTTCCTCCAGTGTCCTGTCTGTTGCAGATGATTTCATTAGTGGCCAGAGTTCCGGCAAGCTCCATGGTCTCGTTGGTCCACTTTTGACCCTGGGGTAGATCCAACTCCACCTCCCTAGTACCACCTTAGAGACAAGACACAAGAGAAATAAAGGACTGCAGATGCTGGAATCGAGATGAAAAACACGATGATGCTGGAGGAACTCGGCAGACCGGGCAGCATCCGTGGGGAAAAGCCACTAGAGAAACAAAGGACTGCAGATGTTGGAATCTAGGTGAAAAACATCTTTTCCCCATGGATGCTGCCTGGCCTGCTGAGTTCCTCCAGCATCATCATGTTTTTCATCTTCGTCAGGACCCAAGACCCAAATTCCACAGGTAATTGATCTTGAAAACTGAAGGGCAAAATAATAGTGGTGTTTAAGAGGCTTTTAGACAGGCAGGTGAACAGTCAGGGAGTGGAGTGTATGGATCATGTGCCACAGGAGAGATTTAGTTTAATTGGCATCATGCTTGGCAGAGACAGTGTGGGCTGAAGGGCCTGTTCCTGTGCTGTGTTCTATGTTAAAACAACAAGCCAAAATAGTGGACAAGTAAAAACACATACCATCGGAGCTAATGTTAAATGGAAATCTATTTGTTACATTTTTAAATAGAACTAGCCTTTAGTACCTATTTTATTTGTTTAACTTTGTCAAATGTACCAGAGTATAGTCTAACAATTCAACCTGTTTTCATGGACATTAGTGCTTTTAAGAGTTACGACAGAGTAAAGTGAAAGTGTGGTGTTCAAGCATCGGTGCACTGCCAAACCGACTGGCAGTGTACTAAACTTAAAGTCCAATTTGTCTTTGTAATGGGACAACCCCAGCCAGGCTGGGGTTAACACCTAACACATCAGTTAACACTTCACTGATTTTCAATCAGGTATAATCTTGGGCAAAATTGCTATAATGTGGTTTCCAAAGGTTTACCTGCCGCAATACGTGATAGGGTTAAGGAAGAAGGTTAGGGAGGCAAATGGCATGTTGGCCTTGGCCATGAGGTGATTTGAGCTCCCTGGTTTGAAAGCCTTGGTGAGAATGCCCCTTGGATATTGTGTACAGCTCCCCAAAGCTGGATATACTCGGCAGGAGGGAGTGCGGTAAGGTTCATTCGACTGGTTTCAGGGATTGTGAGCTTGCTGTGGCAGGGAGAGATTGAGTAGATTAGCCCTGTAGAACTCTGAATAAGAGATCTCACTGAAACGTCCAAATTCTTACAGGGCTCAAGAGGCCGGATAAAAGGACACTTCCCCTGGCTGAGGAATCTAGGACTGGGGTCACTCTCTGAGTGAGGGGTCAGACATGACAAGAATGAGGAACTGGAATGGCTAGTTCTTGTGTTTGGAAGTCCCAAGAGAAGGGCATGTCCCTTGGAACATTTCTTGCTCCTGGCAGCCAATAAGTTATCAGAGGACAATAATTTACGGTGTAGGGCATGCAACAAAAGTGTTATTTTGTTGAAGTAATCTGTAACTGTGTGAACTTTATTGAAACTCTGAACCAAGATTAAAATGGATACTTAATAGAGTAGAAGGTTGTGGAGCAGAAAATGTTACCTCAACCAGTGTTTGCTGAGCGCCAAGGGATCTGATGGTCTTCTGGTTCGAAGGTGGTACGTTGGTCGTACAGTTGACCTCTGTATACTCCCCTTTCATTGGTCAGTGGTTAAGAAAACTGGAAGCCAGTAAGTGAGTTCTGAGATCCAGGCTTCATGTAAAAGATTTGTAAACACAAACACAATCATGGTGCATTTGCAGTAGAATTTCACTTTTATAGCTTTTATTGTTTCTACTGATCAAATAATGCAGTTCAGAAATGTTTGACTTTGTTATATATTAGTTATGTGGGGCAGGCACGGTAGTGTAGCGGTTAGTGTTATGCTATTACAGCACCAGCGACCCGGGTTCATTTCCGGCTGCTGTCTGTAAGGAGTTTGTATGTTCTCCCCGTGTCTGTGTGGGTTTCCTCCAGGTGCTCCAGTTTCCTCCCACATTCCAAAGACGTACGGGTTAGGAAGTTGTGGGCGTGCTATGTTGGCGCCAGAAGCGTGGCGACACTTGCGGGCTGCCCCCAGAACACTATACACAAAGATGTATTTCACTGTGTGTTTCAACGTACATGTGACTAGTAAAGAAATCTTATGTCAAAGTATGATGGTTTTAAATAGTGATTATCTATGCAAGCAAAACTATGATATGCAGATTTAGATTAGAGGTTGTGTGCAGGTTAGGTTTGTGTTATCTTATAGTTGTCCTATCTGTCCCCCTCACACAGACTCACATTCACTTACTCACACACACACACTCACACTCACACACACACACACACACACACACACACACACACACAGACTTGCATACAAACTCACACACACACACACAGACTCACACACACAGACTCACACTCACACACACAAACACACACTTACTCACACACACTTACACACACTCACTCACACACACACACAAACACACAGACTCTCACACACTCAGTCACACACACACACACAAACACACACACACTCCATGAGTCCCAGACTAAGATTGAGACCCTGTACCTCCCTGTGCCTTCACCCTGGCCTCACCAGTATCCATGGATCTTGGATCATTACCATTAGAGGCCACACATCAGTGCAAAGAACTGGGGATCCAAACCCCGGTGACATGACGAGGAACAGGTCACTGGCTCAGCATCTGGGGAGCCAGCCTGCCACTGTAGCTCCTTCCCAAACCAGAAGGGTCAAGTGCTGACCAATATGGCTGGTTGGCTGATTGGATGTTCTGGCCCAGTAAGAGAGGCTGTAACCCAGAGGTGAAGCAGCAGAGAGGACTATATGGGTGGAAGGAATAACAGGTTTAAGACCATAGACTAGTGCTTCGGAATGTTTAACTGCAAAGATTAAACAAGCACACAACATATGCATCGTTTTAACAGAGATCTTAAGTTTCTTTGAGATTGTAATTAGCAAGATTGTCATTAGATTTGACAATAAGCAATGCACAAGATTTGTTTAACTGCGCATGAATTTTACCGAGTGGTATTATGGTCAACATTGTGTTCAAAAGGCATAAGCCCAAGGCTGCTTCTAAGTTTATAGATAGAGGTCAGGCTTGTTTCATCAGCTTACGGTCAAGTCACGTTTATTGTCATGTGCACAAGTACGGTGAGGTACAGGTATAAAATAAGATATCTTTGTTAGTCACATGTATATTGAAACACACAGTGAAATGCATCTTTTGCATAGAGTGTTCTGGGGGCAGCCTCCAAGTGTTACCACGCTTCCAGCGCCAACATAGCGTGCCCACAACTTCCTAACCCGTACGTCTTTGGAATGTGGGAGGAAACCGGAGCACCCGGAGGAAACCCATGCGGACACGGGGAGAACGTACAAACTCCTTACAGACAGCAGCTGGAATTGAACCCGGGTCGCTGATGCTGTAATAGCGTTGTGCTAACTGCTACACTACTGTGCCTGCCTTTAGGTACAATGAAAAACTTGCTTGCAGCAGCATCACAGGCATGTAGGTACAGACAACACACAGAACATAAATTATACATAAATTATACAAGAAAGAGACTCTGCAAAACAGGACACTAATGCAACGACACTATCAGAAACAAATCTATGGTGGTGCAAGAGGTGTTCTGTAGTGTTGTATTGGTATTGGTTTATTATTGTCACATGTACTGAGGTACGGTGAAAAACTTGTCTTACATACCCGATCGTACAGATCATTACACGGTGCAGTTACATTGAGTTTGTACGGAGTGCATTGATGTAGTACAGGTAAAAACAATAACAGAGAGGAACAGAGGGTGTTGCTATACTGTAGGCTGGGTACATTTGTTAATGGGTATATAGCAAGATTAGCGAGTGTTGAGAAATTCGACGTGATACAGAACCAGTTTATATCCTTAAGAGGCAAGATCTGTATGGGTCAGAAAGTGGGGCAACTATATAACAAGGTAAAGGGGTAAAGGACATCAACATCAAGAAAGAATAGAAAAACCTGTCACAGTTCCCAACTAGCAAAGGAGGTAAAAGGAAACAAAGGTTATGTATACACCAAAGCAGCTGTGTGAATGGTCAGTTGTGTATTTGGACTGATTCCCTTCCCTACAGGAGATCAATGATGGGTTTTCCTACAACTTGGTCGTCTCCTGGTCCCTACACTGCCTGTCACTCCAGCTTTGTTGAATTCCCTGGATATCCATTCACCAGCTCACATGATGAGTTTGAACGCCAGGTCTCCAGTGTTGCCACATTCCGTTCTGGGTGGAGATGTTTTCCAGTTGGAACCAGTTTGGGGAAATTCTTTGCTTTCAGCATTCCAAGAACAGTGCAACCTGGATACAACGTGGGTGTTGGGAAACACCTGCCTAATAAATGAAACGAGCATTCACCAACTTTTGAAAAGTCTCTTTTCACCTGTAGTACAGTTTGCACAGGTTTCCTCAACATTCACCCATTCTCTCTGCTCTACCTCCATGACTGTTTCCCATCCCTACATTTGTAGAACAGATCGACAGCACTGGATCAGAATCTATTTCTCTCTCCTCAGTGTTGCCTCTATCAGAAGGAATACTCCACTGGCAATATTCCTGAGCCCTGTGACCTTGGAGTTAAAACACTCCCCATCTTGGGGGAATGGTAGTGCCCAGGGATATCTCCAGTAGGACAGGCGTGTTCCATTGAAGCTGCACTGTTTGTTGAGATAAACCTCGTGATTGTTAGCAACACACAAACTGCTGGAGGAACTCAGTAGGTCAGGCAGCACCTGTGGAGGGAAATGGACAGTTGTTGTTTCAGGTTGAGCGCCTTCATCTGGACATGATTGTAAGGTATATTTTAATATAAAGATTAACAGGTTTTCTTTGTTCTTGCAGAGCATTAACCAACAGACAGGATATATGGTTGGGAACCAGCTCACTATTGCTGATCTTCAAGTTCTGGAGGCTATCCTGATGCTGGAAGAGAAGTTCCCGCTCATCCTCTCGGAGTTCCCTTTGCTGCAGGTGTAGTTCACCTTCCGAGTCCGGAACCTTGTGCGATGGAGCGGAGGGGATATGGGAAACAGAACAATAAATGGAACATCAAGTTCAAAATGGTTAAGATGTGTGGAGAACCAGGAAACTGGTTCTAAGGAAGTGAAGATGGGTGCAGTCTTTACCTAACGCCAGTCTATGTTATAGCTTTGTCTGCTGCAAAGTGTGTGTTTGGAGTGGAGCATCCTTTTAGATGCCAGAGTTGTGGTCACATCACGATGGCTCTCATGTCCTGTGGGCAGAAATCTCAGAGTTAGATCTTCATGAAGCGACTGAGTCAGGTCGAGTTTATTGTCACCTGCACAGGTACGGTGAGGTACAGTGAAAAACCTGCAGTGGCATCACAGGCACGTAGGTACAGACAACACACAGAACGTAAATTGTACATGACATGAAGGGAGGTAAAAAAGACAGTGCCAAACGAGACCTTGGGGCAAGACAAAGTCACAATCAGAGACAAGTCCGCGGCAGTGCAAGAGGTGGTCCACAGTGTTCCGTTTGCTGAGGTGGGGTTAGGAGTGTGCGGGTCAGTTCAAGAACCTGATGGTTGTAGGAAAGTAGCTGTTCCTGACCCTTGTGGTGTGGGACTTAAGGCTTCTGTACCTCCTGCCCGATAGTCACGCACCATCACTGGACTTTGGAGTGAAGACTGTAAACTGGGCTGATCAGCCCTATTCCACAGACGGGGAATGTTGATTTCTTTCAACCCTCCTGGAGTACTGCAGGATAAAATCTGCCCTCACACCTCTCATAGGCTGAGCCTTTGGAGTGAACCAGTTCACCGAAGTCCACAGGTCCACCATGGCCACCTGGTACTCCCATTTCAATTCCCCTCCCCATTCCAACCCGGCCCTGTCTGTCCTCGGCCTCCTCCACTGCCGGGGTGAGGCTAAACACAAACCAGAGGAACAGCCCCTCACATTCCCCCTGGGCAGCCTACACCCCGACGCCATCAACACTGAATTCTCCAACTCCCGGTAACCTGCCCCCCCTCTGTCCCCTTCCTCTCTCCTCCTGATCCACCCAGTTCCTCCTACACCCCCCACCCCCATCACCCTGTCTCTCCCCCCTCCCCCACCCCCTCCATCTGCCCACCGCCCACACACCCCTCCCACTGGGTCTCCTCCCCCCACTGTTCCCACCTGCCCTCCCCACCTCCCTCCCTTGGTTCCAGGCTCCACCTTCCTCCCCTATCAGATCCCACCATCTGCAGCCCTCTGTCACCCCCACCTCCCAGCCTCTGTCACCATCCCCACCCTCCCCTCCCCCATCTGCCCATCACCTCTCCTCACCTGCATCCACCCATCACCTGCCAGCCCCTGCCCCTCCCCTTCCCCTCACCTCTCTACACCGACTCTCTCCCCTCTGTCTTTAAGACCAGATGAAGGGTCTCGACCCGAAATGTCAACTCTCCATTTCCCCCCACAGATGCTGCTCGACCCGCTGAGTTCCTGCAGCAGATTGTGTGCTGCTCCAGATTCCAGCATCTGCAGTCTCCGGTGTCCCCAACTCTCCAGGTTTCTGGCAGCTCAGTAAGAATGGGAAATGTGATGGTGCCACTCAGTAGAATTGCCCAAGCAGTGTGATGGCAAAATGAAAGATGCGCTGAGCTGTTCCAACAATATGTCGCATTGATCACCTTGTGTTTCTGCAGTTGGATTGGTCAATAGTATTAGATGCCTAACACAAGTGTTCCAATAATTCCAGAAATTCAAGGAGAAGATCAGCAATATACCAAGAATTAAGAAGTTCCTACAACCGGGAAGTCCCAGGAAGCCACCGCCCGATGATCATTATGTTCAGATTGCAAGAGAAGTTCTCAGATTTTGAAAGGCAAAGTTGCAGATGTTGCTGGCCATCCAGATGTTTGCAGTGTTACAGACTCGGTGAAAGTCCCTTTAAGATAGAGTGTGTGTGTGTGTGGCGTGCTTACGTCAATAGAAGATAAAGGTCGTAATGACGTTGTTGAGGAGGTCAGTCGAAGGGAGAGAGAGAGAGAAAAGGGAGAGAGACACCAGCCTGCTGGTTTTCTCTATCGATGGATGAGAAACAATAACTGTGTTTGCCACTGAAATCCATGTATGGAAGTTGGAAGTAATCCGGTGGAGTTCACTTTGTTGCTGACCTGTAGAAGGAAACAGGTATTTGTGTGTGGACGACCACGGTTCGGATGCTTTTCGGGGTGAGGAAGTCACTACCGAGTAAACACTGAAGTGTCGTTTGGGTTCCATCGTGGAACATTTGGATTTCGTAATTACTCCCTATGTTCTCTACATCTACGTCTTATCTTCAGTCAACGGTGGTTGTTGAAGAAGCCTTTGCTCATGTTTCACCTTATGGCTTGCGGAACTGAACTTTAAGAACCATTCCGGAACTTGGAGTTTGGGACTTTGCCACACACACACACGACGAGTTTAGTTTTGGGGTTAATGTTCAAGGTTTAACATTTTTGAATTCTAACATACTAACATTTTTACTTTTATTTTACGTATTATCATAAGTAGTGATTAATAAAATAGTTTTTAACACTGAATCATGACTCAGTGTGTTTCTTTTGTTGCTGGTTCGTAACAGCAGACACTGTGTAGTTTCCTGCCTCTCAACTGATGGAAAGCATATCAAATGCACTTCATAATAATCTCTACTGAATGCAGGTTGGTTCACAATAAACTTAACAAATTAAAAACTAATAACTAGTTTCACTCACCTGAACATGAGCTTGGTGTTCATGCACACTGTGATTTACACAGAAATTGAAAGTAACAGGAACGTCAGCACGATAAGAACTGATGAAAGTATAAATATAAAATAAAGCTTCCTCATCATTCTCTTGTTTGGCAATCATTGATTGGTATTGGAATTGGTTTATTATTGTCACTTGTACCAAGGTACAGTGAAAAACTTGTCTTGCATACCGATCGTACAGGTCAATTCATTACACAGTGCGGTTACATTGAGATAGTACAGAGTGCATTGATGTAGTACAGGTAAAACCAATAACAGTACAGAGTAAAGTGTCACAGCTACAGAGAAAGTGCAGTACGGGTAGACAACAAGGTGCAAGGTTATAACAAGGTAGATTGTGAGGTCAGAGTCCATCTCATTGTGTAAGGGAATCACTCAATAGTCTTATCACCGTGGGATAGAAGCTGTCCTTGAGCCTGGTGGTACGTGCCCTCAGGCTCCTGTATCTATTTTGACATCGTTTTGTGACATCAGAGCAGATTATCCAAACTCTGAACACGATGCACCTTCTCTGCCCGGCTTTTCCTGAAAGCCACTCTGCAGCTTAAATAGTGGGGACACAATTTTCTCTCTATTTTACACAAAGGAACATTCATGGAGTTATTTACAAAGCTCATGGGCACACATTCAGTCCTGTAAAACGCTGTTGAGTTTTCATTGACTCCAGGATGTTTTTTCCACATGTAGTCCCTCTACAAGTTCCCGGTAAGTTTTAGATCAGTTCATGGTCCACTCTCGAGTCGGACTCTGACAAAGCAAGCAGCAACCCAGAAAGCAAATCAGTTGACCTGTGTTAACTTCAGAGCTGTTTAATAAACATTCATAGACCTTCACTTTGCAGAGTCAGTCATACAGCACAGAACCAGGCTCAGTCCAACTGCTTGGCCGTATGGATTCAGAATTGGCTTGCCTGTAGAAAGCAGAGGGTTGTGGTGGAGGGAGTGCATTCGGGTTGGAGGGCTGTGACTAGTGGTGTCCCACAGGGATCGGTTCTGGGACCTCTACTCTTTGTGATATTTATTAATGGCTTAGATGAGGGGGTGGAAGGCTGGGTTAGCAAGTTTGCAGATGACACAAAGATCGGTGGTGTTGTGGATAGTGTGGAGGGCTGTCGAAGCTTACAGAGGGATATTGATAGGATGCAGAGCTGGGCTGACAAGTGGCAGATGGAGTTCAATCCAGAGAAGTGTGAGGTGGTACACTTTGGAAGGACAAACTCCAAGGTAGAGTACAAGGTAAATGGCAGGATTCTGGGCAGTGTAGAGGAGCAGAGGGATCTGGGGGTTGATATCCACAGATCACTAAAAGTTGCCTCACAGGTGGATAGGGTAGTTAAGAAAGCTTATGGGATGTTAGCTTTCATAAGTCGTGGGATCGAGTTTAAGATCTGCAAAGTGATGATGCAGCTTTACAAAACTCTGGTTAGACCACACTTCGAGTACTGTGTCCAGTTCTGGTCGCCTCATTATAGGAAGGATGTGGAGGCGTTGGAGAGGGTGCAGAGGGGATTTACCAGGGTGCTGCCTGGATTAGAGAGAATGGATTATGAGGAGAGACTAAAGGAGCTAGGGCTTTACTCATTGGAGAGAAGGAGGATGAGGGGAGACATGATAGAGGTGTACAAAATATTAAGAGGAATAGATAGAGTGGACAGCCAGCGCCTCTTTCCCAGGGCACCAGTGCTCAATGCAAGAGGGCATGGCTTTAAGGTAATGGGAGGAAGTTCAAGGGAGACGTCAGAGGGACGTTTTTCACCCAGAGAGTGGTTGGTGCATGGAATGCGCTGCCTGGGGTGGGGGTGGAGGCTGATACGTTGGTCAAGTTCAAGAAATTGTTAGATAAGCATATGGAGGAATTTAAAATAGAGGGATATGTGGGAGGAAGGGGTCAGATAGTCTTAGGCGTGGTTTGAAGGTCGGCACAACATGGTGGGCCGAAGGGCCTGTATTGTGCTATGCTCCATGCTGACCAAGGTACACATCTGAGCCAGTCCCATTTGCCTGCATCTGCCCGATATCCCTCTAAACCTTTCCTATCCGTGGACCCGTCCAAGTGTCTTTTAAATGTTGTTAATGTACCGGCCTCACCCATTTCCTCTGACAGCTCGTTCATGTACCCACCACCCTCTGCGTGAAGAAGTTGCCCCTCAGGTCCCTTTTAAATCTTTCCCCTCTCACCTTAAACCTCTGCCCTCTAGTTTTGGTTCCCATTCGCTGGGTCAGTGCCTGTCTGCATTCACCCTACCTACACCCCTCACCCCTCATGAGACACTCCCACATTCCAAAGACGTACAGGTTAGGGAGTTGTGGGCGTGCTATGTTGGCACCGGAAGTGTGGCGACACTTGCGGGCTGCCCCCAGAACACTCTGCGCAAAAGATGTATTTCACTGTGTGTTTCAATGTACCTGTGACTAATAAAGATCTTATCTTATTTTAAATGCCTCTATAAGGTCACCCCTCAGTCTCCTATACTCCAACCTCTGCCTATAACTCAGGCCCTTGAATCCTGGCAACATTCTCGGAAACCTCCTCTGCGCTCTTTCCAGCTTAAAGACATCTTTCCTATAACAGGTGACCAAAACTGCACACAGTACTTCAAGTGCAGCCTCACCAACGACTTGTACAACAGTGACATAACATCGCAACTCTCATTTTCAATGCGCTCTTACAGCGCCAGTGACCTGGGTTCAATTCCCGCCACTGTCTGTAAGGAGTTTGTACGTTCTCCCTGTGTGTCTGCGTGGGTTTTCTCCGGGTGCTCCAGTTTCATAGAACATAGAACATTACAGCACAGTACAGGCCCTTCGGCCCACAATGTTGTGCAGACATTTTATCCTGCTTTAATATCCATCTAACCCTTCCCTCCCATTTAGCCCTCCATTTCTCTATCATTCATGTGTCTATGAGCCTCTTAAATGTCCTTAATGTATCTGCCCCCACAACCTCTTCCGGCAGTGCGTTCCATACACCCACATTCCTCCTACATTCCAAAGACGTACAGGTTAGGAAGTTGTGGGCGTGCTATGTTGGCACCGGAAGTGTGGCAACACTTGCGGACTGCCCCCAGAACACTCTACGCAAAAGATGAATTACGCTGTGTGTTTCGATGTATGTGTGACCAATAAAGATATGAAGGCCAATGTGTCACACACCTTCTACCTGTGATGATGCTGTCAGGGACTATGTACATGTACTCCTAGGTCCCTCTGTTCCACAACACTCTCCAGGGCCCTGCTGTTCACTGTGAAAGTCCTGCCCTTATTTGACTTCCCAAAATGTAACAGCTTGCACTTACCTGGATTGAAAGCCAGTTGTCAATTCTCAGCCCACTTCCCCAGCTGATCAAGCTGCACCTATGACTTTTGATAAATTTCTTCACTGTTGACGATACCAGAGCTAAACCTTGCAAAGGAGAGGGAAGGTGTGGAAGGGAGGGACGCTGACCAGGGTAAGTCTCAGTGTGGTGGAAAACAAAGGGATTCGAACAAGATGCATTTGGAATTTTAATGTGATTGTCCCTCTCGGACAGGCAGGCGGAAGTGAGTGGGGAGAAGGCAAGAATGAAGGGGTTCACTGGTTCTAAAGGGGGAATCAGCCCGAGGGACAGGAGCAGTTAATATCAGTGAGAACAGGAGATCAGGAGGGGGCAGAGGGTTTTATTGGGGAAGAAAGAAGGTGCCCTGTGGGTTGGGAAGCAGCTAATGAGTGCATTAATTTTGACCTGTTTAAATTGGGTGGCAGTGAATCCAAGTGTGATCAGTCAAAATCAATAGCAGAAGTATCCTCACACGCTGCCTGAGTATTTTCTGTTTCCTAACCCTAAAACCAAGCAAGTGGGACAACTTTGCTCACAGTGTGCTTCAGTTAGAACATAGAACATACAACACGGAACAGTGCAGCACAGGAACAGGCCCTTCGGCCCACCATGTCTGTACCGAACACAATGCTGAATTAAACTCAATCCCTTCTGCCTGCACGTGATCCATCTTCCTCCACTCCCTGCACATTCATGGGTCTAACAGCCTCTTAAACCCCTCTATCGCATCTGCCTCCACCCCCAGCCCTGGCAGCGTATTCCAGGCACCCACCACGCTCTATGTAAAAGAACCTGTCCCACACATCTCCTTTGAACTTTCCCCCTCTCACCTTAAATGTATCTCTTCACATATTTGACATGTCTACTCTGAGGAAAAGATTCTGAATGTCTATCTATGCCTCCCATCGTCTCATAAACCTCCATCAGGTCTCCCCTCAGCCTTGGCCGCTCCAGAGAAAACAACCCAAGTTTGTCCAACCTCTCCTTATAGCTCATGTCCTCTAATCCAGGCAGCATCCTGGTGAACCTCTTCTGCACCCTCTCCAAAGCTTCCTCATCCTTCCTGTAATGGGGCGACCAGATTGTGGCGCACCCCATTCCCAGCACTGAACAGGTCTCGTGAGGGGACTGAGCATCAGCAAAGTTTAAGTTCAAATACCTCTTCAGAACCTATCTATTCAGAATAGTTTAGTGATCTGCCTGTGAAACAGATCACAGATTCAAAACAGTGAAGACAGCAGTATGTCAGCATAAGTTAATGTTGCTAAAGTTGTTCCATTCCTGAGGCCAAGTGATGAGCTTCATGAATGTTACCATCACTCGATGCTGGGGGAATTTGTTCCCAGCATAATCTGACCTTGACCTGGCCATATTGAGGAGTGCATCCTGAAACCCAATACATTGTTACAGGTATCCCAGTCGGAAACGGGACTTTTACTTTGTGTCAAGTAAAAACCGATAACTCAAAAAACACAGCACTTCTCAGCTACATTGTAGTGAGTTGGCTTTGGATTTGAAGCATTTCTGATTACCAGGTGTGGCAGTATGGAATAGAGCTACATTGAAGAAGATAAGTATCTTGGAGATTCATTGCGCAGAAATGTGAACGGTAACAAGGACAACGGATATAACAAGACGGTATTTTTCTGAGGCCTCGCTTACTCACAGAGAGGAGGGACTGATTGCATTGTCAATAATTCCCTCCCACTGACTTTTTGTCCACTGTTAACTCCTGCAGCACCTTATCTTGAGAAGGTTGGAGTTAATCACACAGCACGGAAACAGGCCCTTCGGCCCAACTCTTCCATGCTGACCAAGGTGCCTTCCTGAGTTAGTCCCATTTGCCTGTGTTTGGCCCATATTCCTCTGACCCTTTTATGTCCATGAATCTGTCCAAGTATCTTCTAACATTGTAACTGTCCCCACCTCAACCACTTCCTCTGGCGGCTCGTTCCACACACCCACCACCCTCTGTGTGAAGAAGTTGCCCCTCAGGTCCCCTTTAAATCTTTCCCCTTTCACCTTAAATCTGTGCCCTCTAGTTTTAGACTCCCTTCCCCTGGGGAAACGACTGTGACCATCCACCTTATCCACGCCCCTCATGATTTTATAAACCTCTATCAGGTCACCCGTCAGCCTCCTTTGCTGCAGGGAAAACAGTCCCAGCCTGTCCAGTCTCCTGATAACTCCAGCCCTCCAGTCCCGGTAACATCCCTGTGAATCTTCCTGCCCCCCTTCCTATAGTGTGGCAACTCGACCTGCTCTCAATATTCCAGGTGTGGTCTCACCAACATCCTACACGGCTATTACATGATGTCCCAACTCCTGCACAAAACACCCTGACTGATGAAAGCCAGTGTGCCATCTGCCTTCTTCACCACCCTGTCTACCTGGGTCGCCACTTCCAGGGAACTATGTACCTGTACCCCAGGTCTCTCCGTTCTATAACATTCCCCAGGGCCCTGCCATTCACTGTGCAAGTCCTGCCCTGGGTTAACTTCCCGAAATGCAAGACTTCACACTTGTCCATCTGCCAATCCTTGGCCCACTTCCCCAGGTGATCCAGATGCTATTGTAACCTTTGACAACCTTCTTCAGTGTCCACCACACCACCCACGTTGGTGTCGTACTACACTTCTAACCAAGCCACCTACGTTCTCATCCAAGTCATTAAAATAGATGACAAACAACAACGGACCCAGCACCGATCCCCATGGCACACTAATGAACTTCCACCAAAGTGTTAAAATGTTGTTTGACAGTTATGTCAAATTTTCCAGCGGATTGGACACATCATGGACCAGCTGTTTTTTAAAACAGAGCATTCAGTACAATACAGCGTGGTCATCTATGGATCGAGCTGAAAGAGATGGTGGAGACCTTAAGTGAATTTTTTGTGTCTGTATTTACTCGGGAGACAGACACAGAGTCTATACGATTGAGGAAGTAGTGAGGTCATGGACTGTGTCCAGATTACAGAAGAGGAGGTGCTTGCTGTCCTGAGGCAAATTAGGGTGGATAAATCTCTTTTCCCAGGGTGACAATGGCTAACACAAGGGGACATCATTTTAAGGTGATTGGAGGAAGGTATAAGGGGGATGTCAGGGGTAAGTTTTTTACACACAGGATGATGGGTGCGCGGAACGCATTGCCGGCAGAGGTTGTGGGGGCAGATACATTAGGGACATTTAAGAGACTCTTAGATAGACACATGAATGATAGAAAAATAGGGGGCTATGTGGGAGGGAAGGGTTAGATAGATCTTAGAGCAGGATAAAATGTCGGCACAACATTGTGGGCCGAAGGGCCTGTACTGTGCTGTAATGTTCTATGTTCTGTGTAAATCCCCAGGGTCTGATGAGGTGTCCCCTCGGACCTTGTGGGAGGCTAGTGCAGAAATTGCAGGGGCCCTGGCAGAGATATTTAAAACATCCTTAGCCATGAATGAGGCACCGGAGGACAGGAGGATAGCTAATGGTGTTCTGTTGTTCAAGAAAGGCTTTAAGAATAAGCCAGGAAATTATAGGCCGGTGAGCCTGATGTCAGTCATGGGTAAATTATTGGAAGGTATTCTAAGGGACAGGATATATAAGTATTTGGATAGACAGGGCCTGATTAGGGATAGTCAACATGGCTGTGTGCGTGGCAGGTCACGTCTAACCAATCTTATAGAGTTTTTCGAGGAGGTTACCAGGAAGGTTGATGAAGGAAAGGCAGTGGACGTTGTCTACATGGACTTTAGCAAGGCCTTTGACAGAGTCCCACATGGGAGGCTGGTCCAGAAGGTTAAGTCATTTGGCATTCAGGATGAAGGAGTCAATTGGATTCAACACTGGTTTAGCGGGAGAAGCCAGAAAGTGGTAGCAGATGGTTGTCTCTCTGACTGGAGGCCTGTGACTAGTGGTGTGCCGCAGGGATCAGTGCTGGGTCCATTGTTGTTTATCATCAATATTAATGATTTAGATGATAATGTGGTAAACTGGATCAGCAAACTTGCGGATGATGCTACGATTGGGGGCGTAGTGGACAGCGAGGAAGGCTATCAAAGCTTGCAGTGTGATCTGGACCAGCTGGGAAAATGGGCTGAAAAATAGCAGCTGGAATTTAACGCAGACAAGTGTGAGGTGATGCACTTTGGGAGGTGTTATGGTCTGGGTTACTATTGGTGAATGTCCCTTTAAGATAGAGCCCAGTAGTGTGTGTGTGTGTGTGTGTGTGTGTGTGTGTGTGTGTGTGTGTGTGTGTGTGTGTGTGTGTGTGTGTGTGTGTGTGTGTGTGGGGGGGGGGGTGTGCATGTGTGTGTGTGGGTGTCTGTGTGGGGCGTGATGACGACAACAGAAGATAAGGATGTAATGACATTTTTGGAGCAGTCAGTCAGAGTCATTGGGAGAGAGAGAGAGACACCAGCCTGCTAGTCTCCGATGTATTGATGGATGAAAAACAGTAACTGTGTCTGTCACTACAATCCACGTATGGATTTTTGGAATAATCCGGTAGAGTCCACTTTGTTGTTAACCTGTAGTGGGAAACAGGTATTTGTGTGGACGGCCACGATTTGAATGCTTTTTGGGGTGGCAGATACTTCGGAACAAAGCGGTAGAGTGGTCACTGCTGAGTAGACACTGAGGTGTCGTGTGGGTTCCATCGTAGAACATTTGGATTTCGTAATGTCTCTATTTTCTCTCTACGTCTTGTCTTCAGTCAACAGTGGTTGTTGCAGAAGCCTTTGCTCACGTTTCACCTTACGGCCGCTGAACTGAAGTTTGAGAACTATTCCTGGACTTGGAGTTTGGGAATTTGCCACACACACACTTCAAGTTTAGTTTTTGGGGTTAATGTTTAAGATCTAACATTTTTACATATAACATTCTAACATTTTTACTTTTATTTTTCTTATTATCATAAGTAGTGATTAATAAAATAGTTTTTAACACTTATACATGACTCAGTGTGTTTCTTTTGTTGCTGGTTCATAACAGAGGACAAACCAGGGTAAGACTTACGCAGTGAATGGTCGGGCTCTGAGGTGTGCGGTAGAACAAAGGGAGCTGGGAACACAGGTAGATAGGGTCATACAGAGAGCTTTTGGCACATTGACCTTCATAAATCAGAGCATTGAGTACAGGAGTTGGGATGTTATGTTGAAGCTATACAAGACATTGGTGAGGCCAAACTTAGAGAATTGTGTGCAGTTCTGGTCACCTACCTACAGGAAAGATATCAATAAGCTTGAAAGAGTGCAGAGAAAATTTACACAGATGTTGCCGGGACTTGAGGACCTGAATTACAGGGAAAGGTTGAATAGGTTAGGACTTTATTCCCTGGAGCGCAGGAGAATGAGGGGCGATCTTATAGAGGTATACAAAATTATGAAGGGTATAGATAGGGTGAATGCATGCAGCTTTTTCCCCTCAGGTTGGGTGAGACTAGAACTAGAGGTCATAGGTTTAGGGTGAAAGGTGAAATATTTAAGGGGAATCTGAGGGGGAACTTCTTCACTCAGAGGGTGGTGCGAGTGTAGAACGAGTTGCCAGTGGTGGATGTGGGGATCAATTGTAACATTTAAGAGAAGTTTAGATAGGTCCATGGATGGGAGGGGCTTGGAGGGATATGGTCTGGGTGCAGGTAGATGGGACGAGGCAGAAAACCAGGCCGGCATGGACTAGATGGGCCGAAGGGCCTGTTTCTGTGCTGTAGTGCTCTATAACTCTATGACAATGTTTGTACAATTTGACATCAGAAAATGTTCGGGTTTTTCAGGGACTTATATTGGTCATGTTGGATGCTGGTTCAGGGACATTAACAGCATCTTTTAAATCTTGGATGAGCCAAATCATATTGGGTCCAATGGAGAAGATCTGTCATGTCCACGTGTTCTCTCGCACTACTACAGATGTGCTACAGAAAGTATCCTGACGGGTCGTATCCCAGCCTGGTACGGCAACTGCTCTGCTCTGGACCGACGGAGCCTGCAGAGAGCGGTAAACACTGCCCGTCCATCACAGGCTCCTCACTTCCTTCCAGCCAGTCCGTCTTCACCGTGCGTTGCTTCAGGAAGGCTGACAGTGTCGTCAGGGACACCTGTCACCCCGGCCGTTCCCTTTTCTCTCTTCTACCTTCTGGGAGAAGATACAGGAGCTTGAAAGCCCCGACGTCCAGACTCAGGAACAGCTTCTTCCCTAATGCTGTCGGACTCCTGAACCAGTCACCTCCCTCACATCCCCTTCCCGGCGGTGCTGCCACGTTCCCGGACTCTGAACTCTCCCTCTCTCCGTTATTCCGTTATTGTCACTTCAGCATTTGTGTCTGCACTGCCTCAGACCGCACGACAGTCTCTGCACCGTCCTGTTGTTCTGTGCTCGTCGCTGTATTTATTGTTGTATTTGTTATCACCACGTACACTGTTCACTCTGTGAGCTTCACACCAGCAAGGAGTTTCATGGCACCCTGGTTTGTGTGACAATAAACTGATCTGTAAACTTCAGCAAAAATTACACCAAGCAATACACTGTAATGAAAACCCAAGTCTGGTATAATCTTAGATGTTTAGAAATACTAATATATCTGCTGGGCCACCACAATTTTGCTTTTTTCCTTCTGACATTGGAAGCCATTTGGCCCCTCAAGTCTATGCCAGCTCTCTGAGTCTCCGAGCTATGCCATCAGTCCCATTCCCCAATTTATTTCCCTGTAACTATATCTCTCTCACACCCCCTCCCCCCCCCCACCCACTGTTCCCATCACCCACCTCCACTGAGGGTGACTGACAGAGGTCAATTAGTCCACCAATCAGCAGGCCTTTGGGAGGAAACCAGATCCCCTGGGATAAAACCCAGACAGTTACAGGGAGAGCGTGCAACCTCCACACAGACAGCACCCAAGGTCAGGATCGCTGGAGCTTTATTACAGCTGGTTCCTTTCAAGCTGTTACTCAAGTGGACCCCCAGGTCATTGCAACTGAAGTCCATCAGAGGAAAGTCAGTGATGTGGTCTGGTCAGAAAAACCAGGTGAAATAATTTTACATGTTATGTGTAAACCATGGGATCTGAATGTTAACAGCTGGATCGCGGGCAGTAGAGGGTGGCATCTATCCCCCATCACCTGTGTTGTGTCACCTTGTTGCATTTATCTTCTGAAATTCGGCTTCAATGACTTCAATGGAACCCAGTTTCAGGAGAGGAGAACAAATTGCATCACAGGTAAGGACAAACTGGAACCCCAACGGGTTTGTAAAATGAGCACGTTGGCTCCCACCACCAACTGAGGAACAGATGGAAGGAAACACAGCGCCTGCAGGCTCTGATCATAAAGTGAGAGCAAACTGCAGATACTTTCAGTCTGAAAGGTGGAGATGGAGCTGAAAGAGTCAGCAGGTGAGACAGCACCAGCAGAGAGAGCAGTGGAGCTAACCTTCTGTCAGAAGCAGCGAAGGTTATAGAACAGACCTGCTGTTGGAGGGAGGGGTGGGTGGGGTGGGTGGGGTGGGGGGGGGGTGGGAAGAACAGCGGGAATGTGTGTGAGAGAAAGTCAGGGGCAGATGGATTCTGAGAGCAGGTCAGAGCAGGGTGTACTGTGGTGAAGGACTCAGCTCCTGACACCCAAAGTGTTCCCCACTATCCATAAGGCACAAGTTCGGAATGTGATGGAATAATCTCCACTTCCCTGGATAAGGGCAGCGACGCGTGCAGTCAGGAAACTCCGCATCATCCAGGACAGATCTGCCTCAGCTGATGTCCCATCAGCCAAGCACTCGCTCCCTCCACCACCAGCACAGCAGCTGCAGTGTGGACCATCTACAAAATGCAATGCAGTTACTGCCCTAGGTTACTCCAACAGCACCTCCCAACCCCAGTGATCAGGGCTGCAAGGTCTATGGGAGCACCACTGCCTGAAGATTCAGCTCCAAGTCACAAACTGTCCCGGCTTTGAGGTACATCGCCACCTCTTCATCATGGCTGGGCCCATACCCTAGAACTCCCAGCCAGCAGCCCCAAGGGACCAACTCCAGAACACAGTTCAACTTGTGTCCTGCTGACCTTCCCACTGTCACCACATCCTGAAATACAGCCATAGAGTCATAGAGCAACACAGCACAGATACAGGCCCTTCGGCCC
The DNA here is from genome assembly GCF_009764475.1 of Pristis pectinata. Lineage (NCBI taxonomy): Eukaryota > Metazoa > Chordata > Chondrichthyes > Rhinopristiformes > Pristidae > Pristis > Pristis pectinata. The sequence continues at coordinate 1,724,577 of NC_067414.1, forward strand.
AACCAGTCCATGCCGACCACGGGGCCCACCCAGCTAGTCCCAATTTCCTGCATTTGGCCCATATCCCTCCAAGCCCCGCCCCTCCATGTACCTATCCAAGTGCTTCTTAAATGATACTGTTGAACCTGCCTCACCCACTTCCTCTGGCAGCTCGTTCCATATACTCACCACCCTCTGGGTAAAAAGTTGCCCCTCAGGTCTCTTTTAAATCTTTCCCCTCTCACCCCAAACCTATGCCCCTTAGTTTTGGAGTCCCCTACCCTGGGGAAAAGACTATTACCATCCACCTTATCAATGGCTCTTATAATTGTAAACATTTCTATAAGGTCGCCTCTCATTCTCCTATGCTCCAAGGAATATAGCTACAAAGCAGCTATATAGGTCCCTGGTCAGACCCCAGTTGAAGTACTGTGTTCAGTTCTGGTCGCCTCACTACAGGAAAGATGTGGAAACCATAGAGAGGGTGCAGAGGAGATTTACAAGGATGCTGCCTGGATTGGGGAGCATGCCTTATGAAAGCAGGCTGAGTGAACTCGGCCTTTTCTCCTTGGAGAAACAGAGGATGAGCGGGGACCTGATAGAGGTGTATAAGATGATGAGAGGCATTGATCGTGTGGATAGTCAGAGGCTTTTCCCCAGGGCTGAAATGGTTGCCACAAGAGGACATAGGTTTAAGGTGCTGGGGAGTAGATATAGAGGAGATGTCAGGGGTAAGTTTTTTACTCAGAGAGTGGTGAGTGTGTGGAATGGGCTGCCGGCAACGGTGGTGGAGGCGGATATGATAGGGTCTTTCAAGAGACTGTTAGATAGATACACGGGGCTGAGTAAAATAGAGGGCTATGGGTAAACCTAGTAATTTCTAGAGTAGGGACATGTTCGGCACAGCTTTGTGGGCTGAAGGGCCTGAACTGTGCTGTAATTGTTCTATGTTCTATGTTCTATGAATAATACCCTGGCCTGACCAACCTCTCCCTGTAATTCAGGCCTTTTAGTCCTGGCAACATCCTCGTGTTTCCAGTTTAACCATGTCTTTCCTATAACAGGGTGACCAAAACTGTACACAGTGCTCCAAGTGCTGCCTCACCAACGCCTTGTACAACTGCAACATAATGTCCCAACTCCTGTACTCATTGCCCTGACTGATGAAGGCCAGCGTGCTAAGCGCCTTTTTCACCACCCTGTCTACCTGTGACGCCGCTTTCAATGAACTATGCACTTGTACTCCAGGGTCCCTCTGTTCCTTTACACTCCCTAGTGCCCTACCATTCACAGTACAAGTCGTACGCTGGTTTGACTTTCCAAAATGCATCACCTCACACTTATCTATATTGAAACCTGTTTGCCACTCCTCGGCCCACTTCCTGAACTGATCAAGACCCTCCTATTCTCTACGATAACCTTCTTCACAATCAGCTCCTAATTTCGTGTCATCTGCAAACTTACTGATCAAGCCTTCTGCAAATATTGATAAATAAACAGAACAACACTTGGCCAAGGTGACCCCTTGCTGCGCAGTTAATTGGAAGTTACAAATGCTCTCTGCTCGTACTTCTTGGAGTGAAGCTCAGCAGTGAGAGTGAAATCTGGAACCCCTTGAGGTTAGACCGACACTGCAGGGGATATCAGGCAGAATAAAGATGACAATGTCGCTAGTCGAAGGAAAGAAAACACCAGACAGAATCCAGCTCTTTTCCCTCTGGTTTTAGTAAAAGATCCTGAGTCAAAATAAGGAACTGAACTTGGTTCTTAGTGGAAACTGTTGTCCTGTACGGAAGTGGACATCACACAGTTGTGCGACAAGTAGGTCAACGAGTTTCTGACGCAACAGCAGCTGTCACGGGTAATGGAATTTTCCGACTCTTGGATTGGTATTTGCGTCAAGTCCAAAAGAGCATGGAGCTGAGCAGTTTAAAAAGTAGTGAACTGTGTACATTCAAAAAAGTGGATCAATGTTCCTGGCATTTAATATATCAGTATCGGTTTATTATTGTCACGTGTACCGAGACACAGTAAGAAGCTTTTGTTTGCACGCTGTCCAGACAGATCATTCCGTACATCAGTACACTGAGGTTGTGCAACAGAAAGCAGGATGCAGAGTATAGTGTTACAGGTACAGACAGTGCAGTGCAGGCAGTTCAGTGAAGTGCAAGGGCCCCGACGAGGTAGATTGAGAGATCAAGAGTTCATCTTTAGCTTATGAGAAGTCAGAATGAAAGACTGGCCAAGGAGATGATGTTTAAGGATTGTCTTAAAGGAAGAAAGAGGTATTGGTTTACTATTGTCACATATGCTGAGATACAGTGAAAAGATTTTGTTTGCGTGCCGTCCATGCAGATCATTCTGTACATCAGTACATCGAGATGGTGCAAAAGGAGGGAAAAAAACAGAATGCAGAATAAAGTGTTACAGTTACAGAGAAAGTGCAGTGCAGGCAGACAATAAGGTGCAAGGGCCACGGCGAGGTAGATTGGAAGGTCAAGAATTCATCTTTTAGTGTACAAGAAGTCCATTCTAGAGTCTGATAACAGCGGGATAGAAGCTGCCCTTGAGCCTGGTGGTACGTGTATCAAACTTTTGTATCTTCTGCCCGATGGGAGAGGGGAGGAGAGAGGATGACCGGGGTGGGGGTCCTTTATTATGTTGACTGCTTTCCTGAGGCAGCAGGAAGTGTAGACGGAGGCAATGACACGCCCCTGATGTATATAACATGTATAGAAATGTTATTTCCATTTCTTTCTTCTCAGACGTTACCTCAGTATTTGAAGCTTTTCTTTTGTTTCTGTCACAGAGGCTAACGCTTACACTGCAGTGTTAACGCATCAGCCAAGACTTTTGCACCCACCACCCCATCAACAGTCATCTGTTCCCTCCTGTTCATCTCACATCCCAATAAATGGATCGAGTTCTGTGGAATCATCAGCTCCTTGTGGAAGTGAGTTACACCTGCTCTCTGGGAAGAATATTTGCCCCCAGATCCTCTGCTGTTTGTGATATAACTAAGTATTTTGCCTGCTGTGTTAATCTGGGCTACAATGATTATAGGATTAGCATTCAACATCATTTGCAGAACTCTCTCAGATACTGTTGTATCTGGATGACACAAGTTATTAAGTTTTTGTTCTTCTGATGTGAAAAGCTGGCAAATGTTAATCTTTACGACTGCACCTTAAACCCGCTCTCATTTCTGATTACAGCCATTTTAAAAGGAAGCAAACAACTGCAGACTTGTGGACTGTGGTTACAGTGGTCTGTATTAGGATTACTCACATCTGAAGCTCGAATCTGTTCCAATATTTTTATTCTAATCACAAAATAATACAACAAATCATTGTTGGAATATAAAAAGCTGTTACTTAGTTTCTGAATAACCTTTTTACAATATTCCATTTTTATGTCGAGTGATTTGAATGGAGACTTGGCATTCAGTATTGAAAAGTGATGCCAACTATTTTCCTGGCATCATTTAAACCATCAAGTTCAGACATGTCTGTAAGCATTAAACAAACTGGAGAAGATTGCTGCAAACTAGCTCTCCTTGCTCATCCACTTTGGCAGTGCGTGTTGGCTGATTCCTTTCTCAGCCTTGGAACAGGGAACCAGAGAATTTACATGCTTGGTAATTCATTTTGTCTATCGCTGACAAAACAACCTTCAGCAGCCAAGCCAAACACACACAACTCACGTTAGCCTGGTGTTCCCTGCATTGGTTGAAGTCAAGTCAAGTTTATTGTCATCTGAACAAGTACGGTGAGGTACAGTGAAAAACTTGCAGCAGCATCACAGGCACGTAGGTACAGACAACACACAGAACATGAATTATACATAAATTATACAAGACAGTGAAGAAAAGGACTGTGCAAGACAAGACATTAGTGCAAAAACATACAATCAGAGACAGGTCTATGGCAGTGCAAGAGGTGGGCTGTAGTGTTCCATTGCTGAGGTAGGGTTAGGGTTGTGCCGGTTGGTTCAAGAACCTGGTGGTTGTAGGGAAGTAGCTGTTCCTGAACCTGGTGGTGTGGGACTTCAGGCTTCTGTACCTCCTGCCTGATGGCAGCAGTGAGAAGATGGCACGGCCCAGATGATGGGGATCTTTGATGATAGATGCCGCCTTCTTGAGGCAGGGCCTCCTGTAGACGCTGTCAGTGGTGGGGAGGGCTGTGCCCGTGATGGACCAGGTTGTGTCCACTGCTCTCTGCAGCCTCTTGCGTTCCTTAAATGTGGAATGGTGAAGATGGCTTCTCCTGGCATCACAAGATGACAAGACAAGGGAGCAGAAGCAGGCCATTCGGCCCATCGAGTCTGCTCCAAGGAAAGGGAAATAGAAATGAGAAATGGGGAATGGGGGAAGAAGAAAAAAACCTATTCTAATCCCAATTTCCGGCCTTATCCCCATATCCCTTGATATCCTGACTATTTAGATATCTATCTATCTCCTCCTTGAACGCCCCCACTGATCTGGCCTCCACTGCTGTACGTGGCAAGGAGTTCCACAAATTCACCACCCTCTGGCTAAAGAAATTTCTCCTCATCTCTGTTTTGAAACTGTACCCTCTAATTCTAAGATTGTGCCCTCTGGTCCTGGACTCACCCACCAAGGGAAACAGCCTAGCCACATCTACTCTGTCCTTTCCTATCAATATTTTAAATGTCGCTATGAGGTCCCCTCTAATTCTTCTGTACTCCAGCGAGTACAGTCCAAGAGCCGACAAACGCTCCTCATACGTAAGCCCTTTCATACCTGGAATCATCCTCGTAAATCTCCTCTGAACCCTCTCCAACGTCAGCACATCCTTCCTAAGATGTGGGGCCCAAAACGGCGCACAGTATTCCAAATGAGGCCTCACTAGTGCCCTGTAGAGCCTCATCAACACTTCCTTACTTTTATACACTATACCTCTCGAAATGAATGCCAACATAGCATTCGCTTTCTTTACCACCGATCCGACCTGGTGGTTAACCTTTAAGGTATCCTGCACGAGTACCCCCAAGTCCCTTTGTACTTCCGTGCTTTGGATTTTCTCTCCTCCTAGATAATAATCTGCCCGCTTATTTCTGCTTCCAAAGTGTACAACTGCACATTTCCCTACATTGAATCTCATCTGCCATTTCCTTGCCCATTCTCCTAAACTGTCTAGGTCCCTCTGCAACCTTCCTATCTCTTCAATACTCCCTACTCCTCCCCCTATCTTGGTGTCATCCGCAAACTTAGCCACAAAACCATTTATTCCATCATCCAAATCGTTAATGTACAAGGTAAAAAGGAGCGGTCCCAACACCGACGCCTGTGGCACACCACTAGTAACCGGTAACCAACCAGAACGAGATCCTTTTATTTCCACCCTTTGCTTCCTGTCAACCAGCCAATGCTCCACCCATTCTGTTATCCTACCCGTAATTCCATGACCTCTCATCTTATTAATCAGTCTCTTGTGAGGCACCTTATCAAAGGCCTTTTGAAAGTCCAAATACACAACATCTACCGCCTCTCCCTTATCCACCCTACCTGTGATTTCTTCAAAGAACTCCAATAGGTTGGTCAGGCAGGATCTTCCCTTCACAAAACCGTGTTGGCTAGGACCTATCCTGCCCTGCACCTCTAGGTATTCCGTAACCCCATCTTTGAGGATAGATTCCAATAACTTTCCCACCACTGACGTCAGACTAATAGGTCTGCAATTTCCTTTATGCTGCCTCCCAACTTTCTTATACAACGGAACTACATTTGCGACCCTCCAGTCCTCCGGAACCACGCCGGAATCTATCGATTTCTGGAAAATAATCGCCAATGCCTCCGCTATCTCTAAAGCCACCTCCTTCAGAACCCAGGGATGCACCTCATCCGGTCCGGGAGACTTATCAGTCTTTAGTCCATTTAGTTTTCCTAGCACCTTCTCCCTAGTAATCTTAGCTGAACTCAATTCCATTTCGTGAGACTCCTGACTAACCGGCACATTTCTGATGTCCTCCACGGTGAAGACTGATGCAAAATATTCATTCAATTCTTCTGCCATCTCTCTATCGTCCATTATAATAGCTCCTGCACCATTATCAATTGGTCCTATATCAACCCGTGTCTCTCTTTTACACCTTATGTATTTAAAAAAACTCTTAGTATCCTTTCGAATGTTATCCGCCAACTTCCTTTCATAATTCCTCTTTTCTTTCCTAATGACCTTCTTAGTTTCTCTCTGCAGGTTTTTAAAAGCTTCCCAGTCCTCTGTTTCCCACTAATTTTTGCTTCTTTGTACACCGCCCCTTTTGCTTTTATTTTAGCCTTCACCTCTCTCGTTATCCACATTTGTGCCTTTTTTCCATTAAAAACCTTTTTTCTTGGAATATATCTATCCTGCAATTTCCTTATTTCCTGTAGAAATTCCTTCCATTTCTCCTCTGCCGTCCCTCCAGCCAGCTTACTCTTCCAATCAATTAGGGCCAACTCTTCTCTCATACCATTGTAATTTCCTTTGTTCCACTGAAATATCGATACACCAGTTATCAGTTTCTCCTTCTCAAACTTGAAACTGAACTCAGTCATATTGTGATCACTGGTTCCCAGTGGTTCCTTTACCTTTAGTTCCCTAATCACCTCCGGTTCATTACACAGCACCCAATCCAAAACAGCCGATCCCCTGGTGGGCTCTTCAACAAATTGCTCCAGAAAAACGTCCCTTAGACATTCCACAAACTCCCTCTCCTGAGTACTACCGCCATTCTGGATTTCCCAGTCCACCTTCATGTTAAAATCCCCCATAATTATCTTCACATTGTCACTCTGGCATGCTTTTTCTACCTCAAACTGCAACTTATGGTCCACTTGCTGACTGCTATTAGGGGGCCTATATATGACTGCTACTATTGTCCTTTTACCCTTGCTATTCCTTAGCTCCACCCACAAGGATTCCACCTCCTCTGAGCCAATGTCCTTCCTTTCTATTGATTTTATATCATTACTAACCATCATGGCCACACCTCCCCCTCTGCCTACCCGCCTATCCTTCCTATACACTGTGTACCCCTGGACATTCAGTTCCCAATCACATCCGTCATAAAGCCATGACTCGGTGATTGCCACAATGTCGTATTTATTAACCTGTAGTTGTGCCACTAGGTCATCTACCTTGTTCCTAATGCTACGTGCATTTAAATACAGTACGTTTAGTCCGGTATCTGCTATTAATTTTGTTGTACTTCTATTGTTCAGCAGATTATCCTGGCTTTCCACCTGTCTATCCTTCTTACCATCTTCACTACATACTACCTTAGACATGTTCCTATATACCTCATCCCCTATCCTAACATTCTGTATCCTAACATCCTGACTTGTTGTACTTCTATTATTCAGCAAATTATCCTGACTTCTCACCTGCCTGTCCTTCTTGCCATCTTCATTGGACTTGTTTCTATAAACTCCCTCCTTTACCTTAGCATCTTGTAACCTAACATCCTGGTTTCCATCCCCCTGCCAGATCAGTTTAAACCCTCCCCTACAACTAAATCAAACATTCCCGCCAAGATATTGGAACCTCTGGAGTTTAGGTGCAACCCATCCTTAGCGAATAGGTCATGCCTCCCCCAAAAAAGGTCCCAATTATCCAAAAATCTGAAGCCCTGCCCCCTGCACCAGTCACTCAGCCATGCATTCATCTGCCAGAGCTTTCTATTCTTCCTATCATTGACACGTGGCACAGGTAGTAATCCTGAGATTACTACCCTTGAGGTCCTACCTCTCAACCTTCTCCCCAATGCCTTGTATTCCTCCTTCAGGACCTCTTCTCTTTTTCTACCTATGTCATTGGTACCTACATTTACCAAGACTTCTGGCTGCTCACCCTCTCCCCTCAGAATATTCTGCACCCGGTCCGTGATATCCCGTACCCTGGCACCAGGGAGGCAACACACCATCCGAGACTCATTGTTGGTATCGCAGAATCTGCTATCCGTACCCCTTACTATAGAATCCCCAATAACCACTGCATTTCGCTTCCTCCGCTGGACCACAGTACCAGGCACGGTGCCAAGGTCCCGGTTTCTGAGGTCTTCCTCTATCAGGTCATCCTCTCCAACCGAATCTAAAATGAGATATCGGTTTTTGAGGGGGACCGCCACAGAGGTGCTGTCTACAGACTCTTTATAACTCCTATCTATTTCCTGCTCACTCTCCCTAACCAACCGAAGGTCATCGAGCTGCAGCTCCAGACTCTCAATCCGTTCCTTGAGGAGCTGCATCTCGGTGCACTTTGCGCAGATGTAGTTATCAGGGAGTCTGGTCGTCTCCCAGGGTCCCCACATCTGACACTCCAAACATAAGACCAATCCTAGATGCATCTTGCTGAATACCACTGAGTTCAACAAATAAACTAATAACTTACCCCCTCTCTATTAGTCTCCCCTCTTTCCCGCTCTCGCCAAAGCCCGTTGAGCCAAAGCCTAACCCACTCTGCTCCCTCTCACTCCGCTGCCCGCTAGATATGATGGTCTGCTATTTATATCGCCCGCGTGCTGCCGAGTGACGTCACGCGCCTGCACAGTCACTCGCCGCTATCCCCAACGCTAGAAAGAAAGAAAAAATCGCTCCTCGTTAATTTCCGGCACTCTCCGCTCTCTGGTCGCTGGAAATTCATGTTTACACTCCAGACTCCCATACATTTTTCTCATGCTATCAAAGGAGACCATTCAGCCTATCAAGTTCATGCCATCCCACTTCTTGCCTCCCTGTCCTGCCTCACCTGCCCATCGACCCCCCTGTTTCTCCATCCATCCATTGAACTACATAACCTACCACTGATGAACCTTCCTTCATTCTAACAAAGGAAAACACGGCAGCCACCTTGTCTCCTGTTGACAGTTCTCTCCCTGCTGAATGTTCCCTCACCTGTCTAGATATTTCAACTAGTTTTCCAAAAGGACAAGCAACCTTTAATCTTTCTCACACTAAACATCACCTCCAATTTGTTGGTCCTCAAACCCTGCCCCAATTCCAGCAATCCTTGGCTCTGTCCACCCAAGGGACACTGCAGTGCGATAAAGGCCTGTTTCAACCCCTCTGTTATCAGGAGCGCTTTTAGATAAGATCTTTATTAGTCACATGTACATTGAAACACACAGTGAAATGCATCTTTTGCGTAGAGTGTTCTGGGGGCAGCCCACAAGTGTCGCCACGCTTCCAGCGCCAACATAGCATGTCCACAACTTCCTAACCCGTACGTCTTTGGAATGTGGGAGGAAACCGGAGCACCCGGAGGAAACCCACGCAGACACGGGGAAAATGTACAAACTCCTTACAGACAGCGGCCGGAATTGAACCCGGGTCACCGGCGCTGTAATAGCGTTACACTAACTGCTAGAAAAGGCAGGCATTTTCTTTGAATCAAATCAAGCTTTCTGATTTTTTTTCCCACAAGAGACCAAAGGTGCAAAGGCATTGTAGAAGTATAGGTGTTATAAGGAGAGGCTGGACAGGCTGGGACTGTTTTCTCTGGAGTGAAGGAGGCTGAGGGGTGACCTGACAGAGGTTTATAAAATCACGAGGGGCATAGATAAGGTGGCTGGGCACAGACTTTTTCCCAGGGTAGGTGAGTCCAAAACTAGAGGGCGTAAAGTGAGAGGGGAAAGGTTTAAAGGGGACCTGAGCAGCAAGTTTTTTGTGCAGAGGGTAGAGGGTGTATGGAATGAGCTGCCAGAGGAAGTGGTAGAGGTCGGGACAATTATGACATTTAAAAGGCACTTAGACAGGTACATGGATAGGAAAGGTTTAGAGGGAAATGGGCCAAACATGGACAAATGGGACTGGCTCAGGTGGGCACCTTGGTTAGCATGGACCAGTTGGGCTGAAGGGCCTGTTTCCCCACTGTCGAACTCTATGGCTCTGTATTGATGTTCTTACAATTTACTTCTCCACAAAGAATACTCCTCCTTCTGTACAGCGAGGACCCAAGTGCCACTGAGCAAGGATGGACTGACCATTCATTCCCAGCCTTTTTCCAGGATTTTGCAATTTAGAGGGAAAAGTGCTTCCTGTGTCAAAGTGAGCACATGTGAAATGCTTTGGGATGCTTGAGCTCGGACAAGGGTGAACTTTGTACTGAAATTCAAACCCCCTGTCGTAGTGAGAATAGGACCAAGAGGGGATGGAGGGAGGAGAGAAATGGGTGAACAATTCCTCCTTTTAACAATGTCCAATAACTGAAACCTGAAGGAAGGAACTCCCCTGGTGTTAATTGTTAACTTCCGGTGCGAGAGACAGGTGGGCAGTGGCTCTCACCACACTGTTGCAAGTTTAGTTCAATGAAAATAACTGTATTTAACTTTCTGCAACACTGTGGTACCACAGAGCAGTACGGAAATCTCTCTGAATGGGGAAGTCAGTGCGATGCCAATTTCCCAAGGCTAACCGTGGTGCAGTGAAGCCTCTTCAGGAACACCCCTTCCCTAATTCATCCTCGGCTGACGTTACTGTGGCATCTGATCAGAACTATTTTTTCAACATCATGTTTACCTATCATTTTTATTGAGAACTTCATGTCTGTCACCTCACTCGGAAAATGGGGTTGGAAGATCAGCTCCGAGGCTACAGGGTACAAGCTCACAATGAACTGGCCTTTCCTGAAGAATTTGACAACTCGGTGGTGGATAGATCACAACTGCTTAAAAATCACCAATGAGGCACAGCTGTAAAGTGTGGGATGCCTTCAGAAAGACCAATCTGTCTCCATCACCATTTTCACAGACCAGATGTGCTTGCAGTCAGCAAAACAAAAGAGCTGGCCATTGACTTCAGGAAGTGGGGTGGAGTACACATCCCTGTCTGTATCAGTGGTGCTGAGATGGAGAGGGTTGAGAGCTTCAATTCCTTAGTGTAAACATCACCAATGTCCTGGTCCAACCACGTAGACGCCACGGCCAAGAAAGCTCACCAGTGCCTCTACTTCCTCAGAAGGCTAAAGAAATTCGGAATGTCCCCTTTGACCCTCACCAATTTTTATGGATGCACCATAGAAAGCATCCTATCTGGATGCATCCCGGCTTTGGTATGGCAACTGCTCCGCGCAAGACCACAAGAAACTGCAGGCAGTTGTGGACACAGCCCAGTCCATCACGTAAACCAGCCTCCCCTCCGTGGACTCTGTCTACACTTCTCACTGCCTCGGGAAAGCAGCCAACATAATCAAAGACACCTCCCACCCGGGTCATTCTCTCTTCTCCCCTCTCCCATCAGGCAGAAGATACAAAAGCCTGAAAGTATGTACCACCAGGCTCAAGGACAGTTTCTATCCCGCTGTTGTAAGACTCTTGAATACACCTCTTGTACGATAAAGATGGACTTTTGACCTCAAAATTTACCTCATCATGGCCCTTGCACCTTATTGTCTGCCTGCACTGCACTTTCTCCGTAAGGTTAACACTACATTCTGCATTCTGGTTTCCATAGAACCATAGAACCATACAGCACAATACAGGCCCTTCAGCCCACCATGTTGTGCCGACCTTCAAACCACTCCTAAGACTATCTAATCCCTTCCTCCCACATATCCCTCTATTTTAAATTCCTCCATATGCTTATCTAACAATCTCTTGAACTTGTCCAATGTATCAGCCTCCACCCCCACCCCAGGCAGCGCATTCCATGCACCAACCACTCTCTGGGTGAAAAACTTCCCTCTGACGTCTCCCTTGAACTTCCCACCTGTCACGAACCAGCAACAAAAGAAACACACTGAGCATAATTCAGTGTTAAAAACTATTTTATTAATCACTACTTATGATAATACGTAAAATAAAAGTAAAAATGTTAGTATGTTAGAATTCAAAAATGTTAAACCTCGAACGTTAACCCCAAAACTAAACTCTTCGTGTGTGTGTGTGTGACAAAGTCCAAAACTCCCAGTTCCTGAATGGTTCTTAAAGTTCAGTTCCGCAAGCCATAAGGTGAAACATGAGCAAGGGCTTCTTCAACAACCACCGTTGTCTGAAGATAAGACGTAGATGTAGAAAAACATAGAGAGAGTACATACGAAATCCAAATGTTCCACGATGGAACCCAAACGACACTCCAGTGTTTACTCGGTAGTGACTTCCTCACCCCGAAATGCATCCGAACCGTGGTCGTCCACACACAAATACCTGTTTCCTTCTACAGGTCAGCAACAAAGTGAACTCCACCGGATTACTTCCAACTTCCATACATGGGTTTCAGTGGCAAACACAGTTATTGTTTCTCATCCATCGATAGAGAAAACTAGCAGGCTGGTGTCTCTCTCCCTTCTCTCTCTCTCTCCTTCTTCTTCTTCTTCTAACTTCTTCAACAACGTCATTACGTCCTTTATCTTCTATTGACGTAAGCACGCCCCACACACACATACACACACACTCTATCTTAAAGGGACTTTCACTGAGTCCGTAACACCTCCCACCTAAAAAAAATTTTTCCCAAGAAAAATTTAACCGCGCATACAATTAGTAATGTTAATGATTATCATGCTACACAACTACAGACTATCAGATTAGTACAAATACATGTTTCCCATTTAACATCGGGACAGACAATCAGCAATCACATTATCTTTGCCTTTAATGTGAGTTATCATGAGATCAAACTCTTGCAAAATTAAACTCCAGTTTAACAGCCTTCTGTTCTTGTTTTTGACTCGGCTCAGAAACACCAATGGGTTATGATCTGTATACACAGTCAATGGTTTCTGAGCGGTGCAAACATAGACACTGAAATGTTGCAAGGCTAAAACAAGCGACAGTAATTCTTTCTCTATGGTGGAATAATTCTTTTGATGCTCATTAAATTTCTTTGAAAAGTAAGCTACCGGATGGTCAATATCATCAAGGTCACCCTTCTGCAACAACACAGCTCCTGCAGCTTCATCACTGGCATCTACTGCTAATGAAAATGGCTTTTCAAAGTCAGGTGTTTTGAGCACAGGATGGTAGCATAAAATGGCTTTCAGCTTCTCAAATGCTTCTTGACAAGAATCTGTCCAAACAAACTTTACTCCCTTCTTCAGAAGATTAGTTAGGGGAAGAGCAATATCAGCAAAATTTTTACAAAATTTTCGATAATATCCAACCATTCCCAAAAATCTTCTAACAGTCCTCGTACCTGTGGGAATAGGGAACTCAGATATTGCTTGAACTTTTGCCTGAACAGGAGCTTGCTTGCCTTGACCTACAACATAACCAAGATACGTCACAGTGGCATGGCCAAATTCACTTTTAGCCAAGTTAACTGTAAGGTTAGCCTTGGAAAGTCTTTCAAACAACCTTTCTAACGCAGAGATGTGATCCTCCCATGTATCATTCCCAGTCACTAAGTCGTCAATGTAGGCATCTGTATGTTTTAACCCATGAATCACTGAATTAATCATTCTTTGAAATGTTGCCGGAGCATTTTTCATTCCAAATGGCAAAACATTGTATTCATACAATCCAGAAGGGGTTACAAAGGCTGAAATCTTCCTTCCTCTATCTGTTAATGGAACACACCAGTACCCTTTTAATAGGTCAATCTTTGTAAGAAATTTTGCCTTTCCCACTCTGTCTATGCAATCATCCACCCTAGGAATAGGGTAAGCATCTGACTTTGTTACAGCATTCACTTTCCTGTAATCTGTGCAGAATCTAACAGTTCCATCAGGTTTAGGTACAATAACACAGGGCAAACTCCAATTTGAAGTAGAATGTCTAATAATATCATTTTCCAACATGTATTTTATTTCCTGATCAACAAGTTTACTTTTTTCCACATTCATTCGATATGGGTGTTGTTTGATTGGTTTTGCATCCCCAACATCAACATCATGGGTAATTATCGATGTTCTGTTTGGAACATCCGGGAACAGATTTTTAAATTTTAAAATTAATTCTCTCATCTGTTGTTTTTGTGAAACTTGTAAATGGTCCAACTTCGTTTCAAGGTTCTCCAGGATATTTTGGTTTTTTAGTTTCGATGGAACAATATTTGGTCTGAATTGGCCTTCCTCAACATCAACATCAGGCATTCTAGAAACAACCTTTACACCATCCACCAAGGCCACAACTGAATCCCTCTCATAATAAGGTTTTAGCATGTTTACATGACAGAGTTGTGTTTTCTTGCGTCTATCTGGTGTTTTGATTATATATGTTAGATTAGTCACTCGAGATTCAATAACATAGGGTCCAGAAAAACGAGACTGCAAGGGATTATTTTGGCTAGGGAAAAATACCAACACCTTTTGCCCCACTGCGAACGTCCTAGGCCGAGCACGTCTATCGAAATATGTCTTCATTCTTATCTGGCTAGTTTTCAAATTCTCTCTCGCTAACTGGCAGACTCTCTCCAACCGAGTTTTAAATTTTTGGACATAGTCCAACAGACTCAAGTGAACTTCCTCATTAACCCATTGCTCTCTTAACAACTCCAAACGTCCTCTCACCCTATGTCCAAATACAAGCTCAAACGGACTAAATCCTATTGACTCCTGGATCGATTCTCTAACGGCAAACAAAAGTAAATGGATACCTTCGTCCCAATCCTTGGTGTTTTCAAAGCAATAAGTCTTCAGCATATTTTTGAGAGTAGAATGAAATCTCTCCAGAGCTCCTTGAGATTCTGGGTGATATGCAGATGATACAATCTGCTTTGCTCCCAGCTCATAGACTATTTGTTGAAAAATTTTTGACATAAAATTACTACCTTGATCAGATTGGATTTCTTTTGGCAAACCAAACAAGGTAAAAAATTTTACAAGAGCCTTTGACACCGTCTTGGCCTTAATATTTCTAAGGGGTATTGCCTCTGGAAATCTAGAAGTGGCACACATGATGGTTAACAAATACTGATTTCCAGTCTTAGACTTTGGTAAGGGGCCAACACAGTCCACAATCACCTTCGAAAAGGGTTCACCAAAAGCAGGAATTGGTTTTAAAGGAGCCACAGGGGGTTTTTGATTTGGTTTACCTACCATCTGACATGTGTGGCAGGTTCGACAAAACATCACCACATCTTTTCTCAAACCAGGCCAATAGAATTGTTTCAAGATCTTCCCAACAGTTTTATTCACACCAAAATGACCACCCAAAGGCATACTGTGGGCCAGGTTTAAAATCTCATCCCTATAAACTTTTGGAACAACAACCTGATGAGTAACTTCCCATTCCTCAGTAACAGGAACATGAGGAGGTCTCCATTTCCTCATTAACACTCCATTTTTGACATAGTATCCAGTTGGCACTTTCTCAATCTCCTCACATGAGAGAGCTTTTTCTTTCAATTCTGTCAACTCAGGGTCCTTTGTCTGTTCCACCATAAAATCCTTCCTCGACAAAGACAAATCTTTAAATTCAGGCTCACTATAAGGATGTTGATCCTCCAGTGAAGACAGAAAAGTCTCAGATAAGGCATCATAATTTTCTTCCTGTTTAGGACTGTCACAAGGAACCACATCAGACTGCACCGGACTGTCTGTCTTGGCTAATTCTCTAGCTCTAGCTCGAGTCACCGCACATGATGGGTAAACATCTGAATCATCCTCAGACTCATCAATCCTTGGTTTGGTCGTTAACCGTACCACAGGATCACTTTCTCCATCTGCAAGGTCATTTCCCAATGACAAAGAAACTCCTTCCACTGGCAAACTAGGTCTTATCCCTATCTCGACTGGTCCTTCTACGAACTTTGACTTTAAAATCACCCTGTGTAAAGGGACAGATATGGTGTCATCTGTAACGCCTCGTACTAGATTTACTTCACCAGTGTCACTTTCTTCACCAAAATTTAAAACACTGTCCAGCAAGAGAGATTGACTAGCCCCAGTATCTCTAAGAATTTTCACTGGCACCTGGGGTGACTCATCATTCAGTGAAACAAAACCCTCTGATACATACGAACGGAATTCCTTTCTCACCTCCTCCAACTTTTCCGCTTTTCCCTCTTGCAAGGACTGATCTTTAACAGCATCTCCTAAACCTTTTTGATTTTTAATTGCCTGAAAGCAAGCATTGGGCACAGCTTCCTTCCTTTTCTTCAAAAGGGCACAATTAGCTATCACATGGCCAGGTTTCTTACAGTAATAACAAGTACGCTCAACAGGTTCTCCAGCCCTGGCTTCTTTTCATCCTTTCCTTTTTGATTACCTCCCAATTTAATCTCCGGTTTACCTGGATTGTCTTTGTAACTCTTTTGAAAGGTTTTAGGTTGTCCCCATTTGGATTTATGGGTTAAAGCATAATCATCTGCCAACCTAGCAGTTTCTTGTAAAGTTTCCACTCCCTTTTCATTTAAATATGTTGTTAATTCAGCTGGAACACATCTTTTAAAGTCTTCCACTAATATCAATTCTTTCAATTTATCCAAATCCCCATCTACATTTTTAGCCAGGCACCATCGTTCAAAACATATTCTCTTTCCATTGGCAAATTCCATATAAGTCTGATCTGCAGATTTCCTCAAGTCTCTAAATTTTTGTCTATAAGCTTCAGGGACCAATTCATAGGCCTTCAAAATAGCTTGTTTTACCTTGGTATAATCAGCTGCATCCTCAGCAGACAAAGCAGAATAAGCTTTTTGAGCTTTACCTTTAATCACACTCTGTACCATAAGAGCCCATCCTTCCCTTGGCCAGTTTGAACTCACAGCAACCTTTTCAAAATGTTGGAAATACTGATCAACCTGATCTTCTTCAAACGGAGGGACTAATCGAACCTCCCTGCTGGATGAAAAACCATCTTCAGAATCAGATTCCAAACTCCTACGCTTCATTTGTAACTCATGCTGCCTCTGTTTCTCCTTCTCCTCACTATCCAGCTCCATCCTCTTCAATTCCATCTGCTTCATTGCTAGATCAGCCTCTAATCTCTTTTGCTCTCGTTCAGCCTCTATCTTTAACTGGGTTTGCTCTCGTTCAGCCTCTATCTTTGCCAGCTGCACCTGTGCCTCAGAAATTGCTATTTCACTGCCAGGAAACTGTTTTAACACTTCCTTCTCAAACACCTTCTTTTCCACATAATGGCCAGCTATCAGTCTCTGAATATCTGCCTTTCTCATAGACTGCTTTACTTCTGTAAGGTTTAGCCTTGTAGCAATCTTTATCAAATCATCCTTTTTCACCACCTCCAATCCCTTTTTGGGTTGGTGACTCCAAAAATGCCTTAATATCCATTGTTGCTGGTTTCCACACACACAAGCCAATTAAAAAGAATTTATCAGACCTCCCTCAAAAATCTTTGGATTGAATCCTGAACAAATCTCGTCAATCTGGGGAACGATCCCAGACGACACTCGTTAATCTTTGGATTGGATCCCGGACGAATCTCGTCAATCTTGGGAACTATCCCGGACAAGCCCCCAATTTTGTCACGAACCAGCAACAAAAGAAACACACTGAGCATAATTCAGTGTTAAAAACTATTTTATTAATCACTACTTATGATAATACGTAAAATAAAAGTAAAAATGTTAGTATGTTAGAATTCAAAAATGTTAAACCTTGAACGTTAACCCCAAAACTAAACTCGTCGTGTGTGGGTGTGGCAAAGTCCAAAACTCCCAGTTCCGGAATGGTTCTTAAAGTTCAGTTCCGCAAGCCATAAGGTGAAACATGAGCAAGGGCTTCTTCAACAACCACCGTTGTCTGAAGATAAGACGTAGATGTAGAAAAACATAGAGAGAGTAAATACGAAATCCAAATGTTCCACGATGGAACCCAAACGACACTTCAGTGTTTACTCGGTAGTGACTTCCTCACCCCGAAAAGCATCCGAACCGTGGTCGTCCACACACAAATACCTGTTTCCTTCTACAGGTCAGCAACAAAGTGAACTCCACCGGATTACTTCCAACTTCCATACATGGATTTCAGTGGCAAACACAGTTATTGTTTCTCATCCATCGATAGAGAAAACAAGCAGGCTGGTGTCTCTCTCCCTTCTCTCTCTCTCTCCTTCTTCTTCTTCTAACTTCTTCAACAACGTCATTACGTCCTTTATCTTCTATTGACGTAAGCACGCCCCACACACACATACACACACACTCTCTATCCTAAAGGGACTTTCACTGAGTCCGTAACACACCCATTACCTTAAAGCCATGTCCTCTTGTATTGAGCATTGGTGCTCTGGGAAAGAGGTGCTGGCTCTCCACTCTATCTATTCCTCTCAATATCTTGAATATCTCTATCATGTCTCCCCTCATCCTCCTTCTCTCCAATGAGTAAAGCCCTAGCTCCTTTAGTCTCTCCTCATAATCCATACTCTCTAATCCAGGCAGCATCCTGGTAAATCCCCTCTACACCCTCTCCAATGCCTCCACATCCTTCCTATAATGAGGTGACTAGAACTGGACACAGTACTCTAAGTGTGGCCTAACCAGAGTTTTGTAAAGCTGCATCATTGCTTCACGGATCTTAAACTCGATCCCACGACTTATGAAAGCTAACATCGCATAAGCTTTCTTAACTACCCTATCCACCTGTGTGGCAACTTTCAGTGATCTGTGGATACGAACCCCCAGATCCCTCTGCTCCTCTACACTGCCCAGAATCCTGCCATTTACCTTGTACTCCGCCTTGGAGTTAGTCCTTCCAAAGTGTACCACCTCACACTTCTCCGGATTGAACTCCATCTGCCACTTCTCAGCCCAGCTCTGCATCCTATCAATATCCCTCTGTAAGCTTCGACAGCCCTCCACACTATCCACAACACCACCGATCTTTGTGTCATCTGCAAACTTGCTAACCCAGCCTTCCACACCCTCATCTAAGTCATTAATAAATATCACAAAAAGTAGAGGTCCCAGAACTGATCCCTGTGGGACACCACTAGTCACAGCTCTCCAATCCGAATGCACTCCCTCCACCACAACCCTCTGCTTTCTACAGGCAAGCCAATTCTGAATCCACACTGCCAAGCTTCCCTGGATCCCTTGGCCTCTGACCTTCTGAAGAAACCTACCATGCGGAACCTTGTCAAACACCTTACTAAAATCCATGTAGACCACATCTACTACACTACCCTCATCAATCTTCCTGGTCACCTCCTCAAAGAACCATATAAGGCTAGTGAGGCAAGATCTTCACTTCACAAAGCTGTGCTGGCTGTCCCTAATCAGTCCATGATTCTCTAAACGCTCATAGATCCCACATCTTAGAATCCTTTCTAACGGCTTACCCACCACAGACGTAAGGCTCACTGGTCTGTAATTCCCTGGACTATCCCTCATAACTTTTTTGAATAAGGGGACAACATTCGCCACCCGTCAATCCTCCTGTACCATTCCCATGGACAACGAGGACTCAAAGATCCTAGCCAACGGTTCAGCAATCTCCTCCCTCACCTCATGAAGCAGCCTGGCGAATATTCTGTCAGGCCCTGGGGACTTATCTGTCCTAATATTTTCCAACAACTCCAACACATCGTCTCCCTTGATATCTACATACTCTAGAACATTACCCTCACCAACACTGTCCTCAGTGTCATCAAGACCCCTCTCCTTGGCGAATACTGAAGAGAAGTATTCATTGAGGAGCTCACCCACTTCCACAGCTTCCAGGCACATCCTCCCACCTTTGTCTTTAATCGGACCTACCTTTACTCTAGCCATCCTTCTGCTCTTTAAGTACAAGAAAAAGGCCTTGGGATTCTCCGTAACCCTACTCGCCAAAGCCTTTTCATGTCCCCTTCTCGCTCTCCTCAGCCCTTTCTTAAGTTCCTTCCTTGCTACTCTATATTCCTCATGAGCCCTGTCTGATCCTTGCTGCTTACGCCTTATGTATGCTGCCTTATTCTTCCTAACTAGTTGCTCCACCTCTCTCGTCACCCACAGTTCCTTCACCCTGCCATTCCTTCTCTGCCTCACCGGGACAAATTTATCCCTAACATCCTGCAAAAGATCCCTGAACATTGACCACATCTCCATAGTACATTTCCCTTCAAAAATGTCATCCCAATTTACACTCCCTAGTTCTTGCCTTATAGCCTCATAATTCGCCTTTCCCCAATTAAATATCTTCCCGTCCTCTTTGCTCCTATCCCTGTCCATGACAATGCTAAAGGTTATGGAGCAGTGGTCACTGTCCCCCAAATGCTCCCCCACCGATAGATCTGTCACCTGACCCGGTTCATTACCTAAAACTAGATCTAATATGGCATCCCCTCTAGTCGGCCTGTCAACATACTGTGTCAGGAATCCATCCTGGACACACTTAACAAACTCCACCCTGTCTAAACCTTTGGCACTAAGTAGGTGCCAATCAATATTTGGAAAGTTGAAGTCTCCCATTATAATAACCCTGTTATTTTCACATCTTTCCAAAAACTGCCTCCCAATCTGCTCCTCAGTATCCCTACTGCTACCGGGGGGCCTATAGAATACTCCCAGCAGAGTAACTGCTCCTTTCTTGTACCTAACTTCCACCCATATTGACTCTAGAGAGGATCCTTCTACATTATCTACCCTTTCTGCAGCTGTAACAGTGTCCCTGACCAGTATCGCCACCCCTCCTCCTCTTCTCCCCACCTCCCTATCCCTTTTAAAACACTGAAAACCAGGAATATTCAATATCCATTCCTGCCCCGATGTCAGCCATGTCTCTGTAATAGCCACAATATCATAGTCCCATGTACTTATCCAAGCCCTCAGTTCATCTCCCTTATTCCTGATGCTTCTTGCATTTAAGTAAATGCACTTTAGCCCATCCACCTTACTACTTTTATAGCCTGTACTCTGCTTCTCCTTCCTCAAAGCCTCTCTACCTGTCAGATCTGACTTTTCCCCATCCCCTTCTTCCCCTGACCTACTCCTCCAGTTCCCATCCCCCTCACAATCTAGTTTAAACCCTCCCGAACCACCCTAGCAAACCTGGCTGCAAGGATATTGGCCCCCCTCAGGTTCTGGTGTAACCCGTCCTCTCTGTACAGGTCCCACCTTCCCCAGAAGAGATCCCAATGATCCAAAAATCTAAAACCCTCCCTCCTGCACCAACTCCTCAGCCACACATTTATCTGCCATCTCCTCCTATTCCTACCTTCACTATCACGTGGCACTGGCAGCAATCCTGAGATCGCTACCCTCGAGGTCCTGTCCTTCAGCCTTCTGCCTAGCTCCCTAAACTCACTTTTCAGGACCTCATCCCTCTTCCCACCTATGTCGTTGGTACCAACATGAACCACGACTTCTGGCTGTTCTCCCTCCCGCTCTAGAATCCTGTGGACCTGATCAGTGACATCCCGGACCCTGGCACCTGGGAGGCAACAAACCATCCGGGATTCATGCTCACTGCCACAGAACCTCCTATCTGTTTCCCTGACTGTCGAGTCCCCTATCACTACTGCCCTCCTCTTCTCCTCCCTTCCCTTCTGAGCAGCAGGACTGGTCCCAGTGCCAGAGACCTGGCTACTGCTGCTGGGCCCCTGCAGGTCATCCCCCCCCAACAGCTTCAAAGCGGAAAACCTGTTATTGAGGGGAACAGCCTCCGGGATCCTCTGTTCTATCTGCCTGTTCGTTTTCTTTTTCCTTTTCCCTCTCCTGACAGTCACCCTTCTATCTACTTCCTGGACTCCAGAAGTGCCTGCTCTAAGGGGGGGTGACTGTCTCCTGACGTACAGCATCTACATAACTCTCCCCCTCCCTGATGCTGCGCAGTGTTTGAAGCTGTAACTCCAGCTCATCAATTTTGAGCTGAAGTTCCTCCAGCCTCAAGCACTTACTGCAGATGTGGCCATTGTGGACCACAGCAAGGTCCAAGGGCTCCCACATCAAGCAGCTGCAGCACACCACCGTGTCCTCCATCTGAACTAATTCTTTTTTTTTTCTTTTTCCTCCCTCAATGTACCTATGTGTGCGATAATCTGTCTGGGTGGCACGCAGACAGAAGTTGTATCTCAGTACGTGTGACAATAATGAACCAATAACTAGATGTGAACTCGGGTCCATGAGCACAGTAGAATCACCACAAGGTTTAACTCCTGTTGATGTCTCTTCCATTCAATGACCTGTCAGTGTGCCAATTTCCACAAATCAAGGTGGTTTTGTGCCTAAGAACTTACCCCCTGCTGGCTTGTTATAGGCTGGGCTCATCACAGTTCTGGCCTTCTACTCTCTGTTGGGCATTCTGACGGTGAGAGATTTACACACAACAAACTATCTCCCTCGTGTAATTTCCTTTCTGTGATGGGATATCCAACATTACTGAGCAGTTTTGCAGTGGTACCTGTACCTCACCGTACTTGTGGACATGACAATAAACTCCCCTTGTTTCCAGGGAGCTTCATTTTCCAGTTATCTTTGCTCATTGTTGTGGTACCTTGTAACATTTGACTGAAGAGTTGTTTGTATATTGGACTTCTTAATGCTAACATTTCTCTTCCAGTTGTTGCCTGATATCAAGCTCCTTGTCTGCTTCAGTAGTGGCAATGTTTGTGCAGATTGACTTCATACCTTTAATCACTGCAGTTCCCCAGTGTAATTACCTCTTCAGTAACTCTGAGGTGGACTGTGGCTTTGCAGTAAATTAGTGAAGAGGTATTGTTGCGCTAAGTCAGGCTGGAATTCATAACCTTCGGACTGCTCCCAATGAGAAGGCAGCGAAGGGTTCAACTGGACTTCAGGCAGCAGAAGTGAGTTTATTAACCTGACCAAATAAATCACTCCTTTGTGAAACTGCAGAATGATTCTGAAATGCACTCAACCACCTTCCTCATTGTGCTTCCCCTGAAAAACAAATGTGAAAAACCCCCTGATCCCACTGCAACTCCCCGATCCCACTGCAACCCCCTGATCCCACTGCAACCCCCTGATCCCACTGCAATTCCCTGATCCCATTGCAATTCCCTGATCCTACTGCAACTCCCCGATCCCACTGCAACTCCCCGATCCCACTGCAACCCCCCCGATCCCACTGCAACTCCCCGATCCCATTGCAATTCCCCGATCCCACTGCAACCCCCTGATCCCACTGCAACTCCCCGATCCCACTGCAACCCCCTGATCCCACTGCAACCCCCTGATCCCATTGCAATTCCCTGATCCCACTGCAACCCCCTGATCCCACTGCAACCCCCGGATCCCACTGCAACCCCCTGATCCCACTGCAACCCCCCGATCCCACTGCAACTCCCCGATCCCACTGCAACTCCCCGATCCCACTGCAACCCCCTGATCCACTGCAACCCCCCGATCCCACTGCAACCCCCCGATCCCACTGCAACCCCCTGATCCCACTGCAACTCCCCGATCCCACTGCAACCCCCTGATCCCACTGCAACTCCCCGATCCCACTGCAACTCCCCGATCCCACTGCAACTCCCCGATCCCACTGCAACCCCCGATCCCACTGCAACCCCCCGATCCCACTGCAACTCCCCGATCCCACTGCAACTCCCCGATCCCACTGCAACTCCCCGATCCCACTGCAACCCCCTGATCCCACTGCAACCCCCCGATCCCACTGCAACCCCCCGATCCCACTGCAACTCCCTGATCCCACTGCAACTCCCCGATCCCACTGCAATTCCCTGATCCCACTGCAACCCCCTGATCCCACTGCAACTCCCCGATCCCACTGCAACTCCCCGATCCCACTGCAACCCCCTGATCCCACTGCAACTCCCCGATCCCACTGCAATTCCCTGATCCCACTGCAACTCCCCGATCCCACTGCAACTCCCCGATCCCACTGCAACCCCCTGATCCCACTGCAACCCCCTGATCCCACTGCAACTCCCCGATCCCACTGCAACTCCCCGATCCCACTGCAACCCCCTGATCCCACTGCAACTCCCCGATCCCACTGCAACCCCCTGATCCCACTGCAACTCCCCGATCCCACTGCAACCCCCTGATCCCACTGCAACCCCCTGATCCCACTGCAACTCCCCGATCCCACTGCAATTCCCCGATCCCATTGCAATTCCCCGATCCCATTGCAATTCCCCGATCCCACTGCAACCCCCCGATCCCACTGCAACTCCCCGATCCCACTGCAACTCCCCGATCCCACTGCAACTCCCCGATCCCACTGCAACTCCCCGATCCCACTGCAACCCCCCGATCCCACTGCAACTCCCCGATCCCACTGCAACCCCCCGATCCCACTGCAACTCCCCGATCCCACTGCAACCCCCCGATCCCACTGCAACCCCCCGATCCCACTGCAACTCCCCGATCCCACTGCAACCCCCCGATCCCACTGCAACCCCCCGATCCCACTGCAACTCCCCGATCCCACTGCAACCCCCCGATCCCACTGCAACTCCCCGATCCCACTGCAACCCCCCGATCCCACTGCAACCCCCCGATCCCACTGCAACTCCCCGATCCCACTGCAACTCCCCGATCCCACTGCAACCGCCTGATCCCACTGCAACTCCCCGATCCCACTGCAACCCCCTGATCCCACTGCAACTCCCCGATCCACTGCAACTCCCTGATCCCACTGCAACTCCCCGATCCCACTGCAACTCCCCGATCCCACTGCAACCCCCCGATCCCACTGCAACTCCCCGATCCCACTGCAACTCCCCGATCCCACTGCAATTCCCCGATCCCACTGCAATTCCCCGATCCCACTGCAACCCCCCGATCCCACTGCAACTCCCCGATCCCACTGCAACTCCCCGATCCCACTGCAACCCCCCGATCCCACTGCAACTCCCCGATCCCACTGCAACCCCCCGATCCCACTGCAACTCCCCGATCCCACTGCAACCCCCCGATCCCACTGCAACTCCCCGATCCCACTGCAACCCCCCGATCCCACTGCAATCCCCTGATCCCACTGCAACTCCCCGATCCCACTGCAACTCCCCGATCCCACTGCAACCCCCCGATCCCACTGCAACTCCCCGATCCCACTGCAACCCCCTGATCCCACTGCAACTCCCCAATCCCACTGCAACCCCCTGATCCCACTGCAACTCCCCGATCCCACTGCAACCCCCTGATCCCACTGCAACTCCCCAATCCCACTGCAACTCCCCGATCCACTGCAACTCCCTGATTCCACTGCAATTCCCTGATTCCACTTGAAGACTTGCTGTTGCAACTTTGTTCCTTTGACTGCACACACTTGTTGTCCGTGCACGCTCCACACACGGGTCATAGTTCCAAATACAAGCAAGTTACAAAAGTAAATATTCTCCTCCTCGAGCAACTGTCGCCTCCCCTGTAGTCTTGGCTGAGGTAAGTCCCCACAGCAATTAGCCACCTACCCATAGGTCCAGCTTCACGTGAGCTCACATTTTACCATCTTTATGGGAGGATGGGATGTTGTTCACAGGAGACTGCAGATACTGGAAATCTGGAGCAACACACAAAATGCTGGAGGCCCTCCTCTCACCCTTTTATACCAACCATCTCCCCTCTGTCTTCCAGTCCTGATGAAGGGTCTCGAACTGAAACGTCGACTGTCCATCTCCGTCCACAGATGCTGCCTGACCCGCTGAGTTCCTCCAGCACCTTTGACCTTGTATACTGCTGGTTAGGAACGGCGAACAGTAAGTTTAGAGCACTAACCAGGTTACTATTTAGCAGATGCAAGGGCACTGAAGCCGAAAGCCAAATGTACATACATTCTCGGAGGTGGCATTATGTCACCAAGAGAAATTGGATCATTAGTCTCACCAACAGAAGAGTACAAGTGAAGGATTTTACATTAAACCTGGATATACTGGGCCCATGTCTCAGCTGGAGGACGTTGTTTAATTCTGGGCACCACATTTTTGTCATAGTCCTGAAGAAGGGTCCTGACCTGAAACGTTGACCGTCTGCTTTTCTCCACAGATGCTGCCTGGCCTGCTGAGCTCCCCCAGCATCATCGTGTTGATATTCTTCTTATAGAGCTTCACTGGGATGCGACCATTGAATGAAGCAGAACAAATGTTGACAGGAGATTTGAATTTGTTTATGGTTTCAATAGAATAAATGATGAGAAACTATCTTCTGGCAGGAAAATCAGAACATAGATTTAAATGAACCAGAAATGACACAGGGCAAGGTTTTTTGAATATAGTGAATTGTTCTAATCCTGAGAGCATTTCCTGAGAGATGATTGACGGGAATTGACAACAGCACTGCAGCCTGTCGCCATTCTAGGGATGTTACAGAACATTAATCCTTGCAATGAAAGCCCCCTCCAGAATGCCCACCTTGGGGAAATTGTCTCTGCATCCCAAGGCTTGGATTTATTTATCAAGAAAGGAAGTTCAGTTTTTAATGAGCATCTGGACTTGGTTTCATCTTCATTTTAAATATAAAAAAAGCTATTTTTTCTCTATTCTGTAGCCCCTCGATCAATAGAACTGGTGGGTGACCAGCTCAATGGGGAGGTGCACAAGGTCGCTGTACCCTCGAGGAAAGTTTGCCCCTCATTCTGATGGAGGGTCCAGGTTGCGTCCTGTCCGAAAGTTTACAAACTGCAGCTTTTAGGGGCAGTGTTCGGGTTAGGCTCGGACAGAAGGAACACCAAATCCAAAACGGGCACTGGGTTAAGGTGTGAAGAGGACTCCATAACATTGCGCTGTGTTTAATGCAGAACTCATACAGCTGCCCTGGAGAGTTAACGCATTGGAACCGCTCTCCCGAGCTCCTGACATCGCTCATGTTGCTCAATTTCAGGTCACCTGCGCCCCCCCCCCCCCCGTCCCCTTCCTCTCCCCTCCTGATCCACCCAGATCCTCCTCCACCCCCCACCCCCATCACCCTGTCTCTTCCCACCCCCCACCCCCTCCATCTGTCCATCACCCACACACCCCTCCCACTGGGCCCCCTCCCCCCACTGTCCCCACCTGCCCTCCCCACCTCCCTCCCTTGGTTCCAGGCTCCACCTTCCTCCCCTATCAGATCCCACCATCTGCAGCCCTCTGTCACCCCCACCTCCCAGCCTCTGTCACCATCCCCACCCCCCCCTCCCCCATCTGCCCATCACCCCTCCTCACCTGGATCCACCCATCACCTGCCGGCTCTTGCCCCTCCCCTTCCCCTCACCTCCTTATACTGGCTTCAGTCCAGATGAAGGATCCCAACCTGAAGCACCAACTGTCCATTTCCCTCCACGGACGCTGCCTGACCGGCTGAGTTCCTCCAGCAGTCTGTGTGTTGCTCCAGATTCCAGCATCTGTAGTGTCTCTGAACTGTGCACAAACCTAGGACCTTATAAAGCGCATTACTTTCCATTCCAAACCTGCAACAAGGGGTCAATGAGTTACTGATGCAGCAGAGGACTGGAGACCAGATGAGATAGAGGGGAGATCGGTTCCCTCACCTCCAGCCACGATTAATTATTGATGCACTTTAAAAGAAAGAATGCAAATGTGGCTCCCCTTTGCTGCAGCCACCATCACCTGGACATTGGTGGACCTGGCAATATTGCTCAACAACGTCTGCCCTTTGGTGTTCCACGGGGAGTTAACAAGAATCCAGACTGCTTACCCCTCGGGTTGCAGGAGGAGGTTGCAGAAATAATGTAGAAGGTTCTTCATTGACCAGAGTAAAAGGGTGAAGGTAGGACCACCATCGGCATGTGGAGCCAGGGGACGGGGGCAGTGTCAACAGATGGAATCATGTCCTGACAAATGTGAGGTGATGCAGTTTAGGAAGTCAAGCTGTAGGACATGGCCAGAAAATAGTACGGCACCAGGGAATGTTGATGAACAGAGAGTCCTTGGGGTCCCAAGTCCACAGTTCCCTGAAAGTGGCCACACAGGTAGATTGGGTAGACAAGAAGGTATATGACACGCTTGCCTTCATAGGTCGGGGTATGGAATATAAAAGTTGGGACATTATGTTGCAACTTTACAAAACACTGGTTAGACCACCCTGGGAGCACCGTGTGCAGTTCTGGTCACCACACTACAGGGAGGAGGTGACTGCACTGGAGAGGGTGCAGAGGAGATTCACCAGGGTGTTTCCCAGATTGGAGGACTTCAGCTCTGGGGAGAGACTGGACAGGCCGGGACTGTTTACCCTGGAGCGAAGGAGGCTGAGGGTGACCTGACAGAGGTATGTATACGATCATAAAATGCAGAGAAAGGGTGGATAGGCAAAATCTTTTTCCAGTGGTTTGGGGATCAAAAACAAGAGGGTGTGGGTTTAAGGTGAGAGGACGGAGTTTTATAGGGGGAAAGATTTTTTACACAGAGACGGGTGGATATCTGGAACGTGCTGCCAGAGGAGGTGCTTCAGAGACATTTGGACTGGCACTTGTCTAGGCAGGGTATAGAAGGACACGGTCCTGTTTCAGGCAGATGGGATTACTGTAGACGGGCAAAAAGGTCGGCATGGATGTAGTGGGCTGAAGGGCCTTTCAGTGCTGTACACTCTGTGACTCATTCTAGAAGCTGATAAAACATCCACCTGAAGGACATGTTTAGTGCTTTAAGTGCACATGCAAAATGGTGTCAAGTTGTGGGGCATGTTTTAGTTCCCATCACTCAGTCAGATCTCAGGACTCCCCCGGTTTTTTATCAGTGCATTGTACAGCCAAACAGCAATGCCTGAACTGGTGTGGACACTGTCAGGCTAACTCAGTGAGCAGTGTGATCACTGGGGGTCCACAATGCTATCTGTTGTGTGTAAATGTGAACGTAGCCATGGCTGTGCCAAACATCTTCTCTCATTTTCTTCAACAACACGAGGCTCTGTTGTTTAAACTCCTTCATGCATGAAAGCGAGCAATGCCCAGGACCCTGTACCAGTTTGTTCCTGTCCAGCTCTGAAAGGCTTTTGTCAGCCCTTCCGTTCACAACGAGGCGCTGGCAGTCACACGCACGGCATCACATTACGTGGTGGAATGTCTGCACTTCAAGGTACCAAGGTACTGGTGTTCAACTGATTCACAGGACACTGGGGTGCAATGTTTGGAAACGGGTGATACAACGGGAGAGCGGGAACCCCAACGATACCCCAAGACCACTTCTCCATTGAAGGTGATCTCACTGTGACTGCAGGGAGGATTAGAACATTCAGGCTCCACACACGTGGAAAGCACAATCTCACCTGAAAAACCTTTTCCATCACTGATGGTCAGCTGACCATTGATATCAGCTCGCAAGGATTCCCCAGTAAAGACGGCAGTCACGGTGAGCAACTTCAGTGCTGTATGTAGTGCTGCTTTGTCCTTTGGAGATAGCTCCACTGTGCTGGCACAACACTGTTTCGAGGGGAGAACGCAGAGCGTGGCAGTGGTGGAACTGACCCCGTGCTTCAGGACAATTGACATCAGTCCGTCACGGACCACACACTTTGGGCCTGTGCACGTTGCACATGAATGACACAACAGTTTCAGGGAGCCCTCTGCTTCACCAGTTGTATTCAGCAACCCCTGAAAGTGGCAACACAACCAGATGGGGTGGTAAAGGTGTACGGCAGTCGGGCATTGAATACAGCAGCCAGGAAGTCATGCTGCTGATGTATACGACTTTAGTCAGGTCACACGTGGAGTGTTGTGAGCGGTTCTGGTCGCCCCGTTACAGGGAGGGTGCGGAGGCTTCAGAGAGGGTGCAGAGGAGGTTCACCAGGATGCTGCCTGGATTGGAGGGCATGTCTTATGAGGATAGGTTGAGTGAGCTAGGGCTTTTCTCTTTGGATCGAAGATGAGAGGTGACTTGATAGAGGTGTACAAGATGATAAGAGGCATAGATCGAGTGGACAGTCAGAGACTTTTTCCCAGGGCGACAATGGCTAACACGAGGGGACATAATTTTAAGATGATTGGAGGAAGGTATAAGGGAGATGTCAGGGGTAAGTTTTTTACACAGAGAGTGGTGGGGGTGTGGAACGCACTGCCGGCAGAGGTTGTGGGGGCAGATACATTAAGGACCTTTAAGAGACTCTTAGATAGACACATGAACGATAGGAAAATAAGGGGCTATGTGGGAGGGAAGGGTTAGATAGATCTTAGAGCAGGATAAAATGTCGGCACAACATTGTGGGCCGACGGGCCTGTACTGTGCTGTAGTGTTCTATGTTCTATGTGCATTTAGGGTGAGAGAGGGAAAGTTTGACGGAGATGTGTGGGACAAGTTTTTTACATGTGGAGTACTGAGACACAGTGAAAAGGTTTTGTCTGTGTGCCATCCAAACAGATCATTGCATACGTAAGTACATCGAGGTAGTAAAAAGAAAACAGAATGCAGAATATAGTGTAGCAGCTGCAGAAGAAGTGGAGTGCGGTAGACAATATGAACTGCAAGGGCCACGACGAGATGGATTAGGAGATCAAGAATTCACCTATAGCATAACAGAGGTCCATTGAAGAGTCTGATAACAGCAGCATAGAAGCCGTCCTCGAGTCTTTCAAGCTTTTTTATCTTCTGCCTGACGGGAGAAGGGAGAGGGGAGAAGAGAGAATGACTGGGGTGGGAGGGGTCCTGGATTACGTTGGCTGCTTTCCCGAGGCAGTGGGAAGTGTAGACGGAGTCAGTGGACAGGACACTGGTTTACGTGATGGACTAGGGCTGTATTCACAGCTCTCTGTAATTTCTTGCTGTCCTTGGGCAGAGCAGTTGCCATACCAAGCTGTGATGCACCCAGATAGGATACTTCTGTGGTGCATCTGTAGAAGTTGGTGAGGGTCATTGTGGACATGTTGAATTTTCTTAGCCCTCTGAGGAAGCAGAGGCATTGGTGAGCTTTCTTGGCCGTAGCATCTACGGGTTGGACCAGAACAAGTTGATGGTGATATCTACACTTAGGAAGTTCTCAACCATCTCCACCTCGGAACCATTGACACAGACAGCAGCGTATTCTTTGCTCCACTTCTTGAAGTCAATGACCAGCTCTTTCGCTTTGTCGACATGACACCATATCACTTAGCTCTCACCTTCCTGAACTCTCAACGCTGTCTCATCAGTTTTTGAGATTTGGCCCACTACAGTGGTGTCATGTGAAAACTTGGAGTTAAGAGTATAATTTGGTCACACAGTTGGGAGTAGAGGGCTGAGGACGCGGCCTTGTGGAGCACCAATGTTAAGGATAACTGTGTGGCAGAGGTGTTGCTGCCTATCCTCACTGATTGTAGTCTGTTGGTCAGGAAGTCATGGATTCAGCTGCAGAGGGAGGTGCTGAGTCCCGGGTCTAGGAGCTTGAAGATGAGTTTATTTGGAATTATGGTATTGAGGGCAGAGCTGTAGTCAATAAATAGGAGTCTGATGTAGGTGTCTTTGTTATCCAGATGTTCCAGAGATGAGTGTAGGGCTAAGGAGGTGATGTCCGCTGTGGACTGTTTCAGCGGTGGAAACAGATACGATAGTGGTGTTTAAGAGGCATTTAGAGGGGCACATGGACATGTAGGGGATGGAGGGATATGGATGTACAGGAAGAAATTTGGCATCATGTTCGGCACAGACATTGTGGGCCGAAGGGCCTGTTCCTGTGCTGCACTGTTCTGTGTTCTATGCAATAATTTTGTCATTTTTCAATCACTATTGCTATAGGACAGAGGGTGAAAAATAGTTTACCAGGATGCTGCCTGGATTAGAAGACATGTGCCCTAAGAGGAGGTTGGACAAACTTGGGTTGTTCTCTCTGGAGCGTCAGAGGCTGAGGGGAGACCTGATAGAAGTTTATAAGATTATGAGAGGCCTGGATAGAGTAAGACAGTCAGAATCTTTTTCCCAGGGTTGAAATGTCAAATACTAGAGGACATGGATTTAAGATAAGGGGGGGGGGAAGTTCAAAGGGATGTGTGGGGCAAGTTTTTTTACACAGAGAGCGGTGGGTGCCTGGAATGTGCTGCCAGGGGTGGGGATGGAGGCAGATATGATAGTGGTGTTTATGAGGCTCTTAGATAGGCACATGGATGGGGGGATGTGGACTCTGTGCAGGCAGAAGGGATTAGTTTAATTAGGCAACATAGCGGTTAGTGTAACGCTATTACAGCACCAGCGACCTGGGTTCAATTCCCGCTGCTGTCTGTAAGAAGTTTGTACCTTCTCCCCATGTCTGCGTGGGTTTCCTCCGGGTGCTCCAGTTTCCTCCCACATTCCAAAGATGTATGGGTTAGGAAGTTGTGGGCATGCTATGTTGGTGCCGGAAGTGTGGCGACACTTGCGGGCTGCCCCCAGAACACCCGATGCAAAAGATGCATCTCACTGTGTGTCTCGATGTACATGTGACTAATGAAGAAATCTCTTATAATTAATTCAACACAACATTGTGGTCTGAAGGGCCTGTTCCTGTGCTGTACTGTTCTATGTTCTAACATTAGGGGATTGAACTTCTGGTCCCCAATAATTCCCCATAAAGATATAAACACAACTCCACATCATGTGATCCACAGCACTGCCAATAGTACAAGCCTGCTACAAAACACAATCTGCTGGAGGAACTCAGCGGGCCAGGCAGCATCTGTGGAGGGAGATGGACAGTCAATGTTTCGGGTCGAGACCCTTCATCTGGACTGAGGGTATAGAGGGGAGATGGAGGGATGGAAGAAGAGAGGTTTTGGTCGAGATCCTTCATCTGGCCTGGAGGGTCTTGATCTGAAGTGTCAAATGTCCATTTCCCTCCACAGATGCTGCCTGACCTGCTGAGTTCCTCCAGCAGATTGTTTGTTGCTTCAGATTCCTGCATCTGTGCCTACACTCTGAGAGTACTCTGGGTGCAGGCGAAGTTGGCATTGGCCAAGTCTCAAAGTTAAATACTGTTAACCTCGAAGAACAACAATGGGTGTGTGTTATAACCCAGCACAGTCAGAGAACAATACAAAGACATGGCATTCATTACTTATTTTCTTATAAATCTCTTCCATTTTTAAACAAATAGCTTTTACAATTCAGTTAACATTCAAGTCAGGAGGTGCTGCTTCGACCTATATTTAAAGGTTTCAATTGTTCGCAGACACAAACTGTACTGGACCGCAAAGGGTTAAATGCTGGTTTGATATCCTCTGGTTAATTACTGATGTTTGCTTGTGCTTGTGCAACCTTTAAGATTCATCTGAAACTTACACCCCAGATTAACCGCAAAATTAGAAAATATGTTTTAAGACTAACAAGTCGAATAAATGCTACATTCATAGAGGTAAATGTAACAGTACATAAAATGTATCACATAGATTGAAAATATTTAGTTAAAAAATGCAAAATCTCTTGCTATCTGGGTATCTGCATCTGGTAATGTTACTGTAGTTCCCAAAAAGAAACGAGTTTAAGCCAATTAATTTTGCCAACGATGAGCTTGATAAGGAACTGAGCAAATTCATGTCAACGTAATTCATAACTTAATTACAGTCCAAAGTACAAGTAGTAACAGAAACACAAAGACCAAGAATTATCACACTGTAGATATCCCGATGATTAACGATTATTTACTTTGTATCAAGTTTATACACTCAAGAATTATTTTGCAGAATTCGGAGCTATTTTGAAGTGAGTTGCTTGTAGATTTAAAACATCATGATTACAAGTCGCAGGATCATTAAAAGGCTACAATGGAAAAGGAAAGTTGAGTGATTTATTCAACATAATCTAAGACAGCACAGTGACAGAGCAATAAACCTGACCTGCAATAACTTCCCAAAGAACTGACTGTTCAACAGGTGGGGTGAGAAGGTTACATCAGAGCATCGTCAGTCATTCTGAGACACCTGATCTCTGTTTAAGGCCATCTCTATTGCAAGGTTATATTAACCTAAACTGTGCAGATCATATGTCTGAGAATTAAATCACATTCTCCATTTTTATTTCACAAGATTGAATTGCTCACAGCTTGAGTTTCGCACCCATAGAATTGCTTGAAATATCATTGCCATTTGATCTTTATGACTCTATTACCACGATGTGAAGAGCCAGCAGCATGGTGCAGTGTGTCAAGCCACTGCTGTACAACTCCAGTGGCCCGGGTTTAATCCTGACCTCAGCTGCTGTCTGTGTGGAGTTTGCATGTTCTCCCTGTGACTGGGGTGGATTTGCTCCTGATTGCTTCCACATCTGAAAGACCTGTGGGTTGGGAGGTTAATTGGCTGCTGTAACAGGCATTGGGAGAATTGGGGAAGGGGAGATGATGGATGTCTGCGAGGGAATCAGGGGTGGGATTGATGGGATCACTCAGAGAGCCATCGTAGACTCAATGGGCCAAATGGCCTCCTGTGCTGTAACAAAATATGAGAAAGAAGTGAAATCTAAAACATTACCATGGTGCCCTTGCCGAGCCGTAGTGATCATCTCACAACAGCGCATTATCTTTCATCCTCTGGCCTGACTGAAAAACCTGCTCCACCTACCCAGACCCACATTTCATCAAATGCTCATGTCCTGAAGTGCTGCTTTTCATAAATCCCTTGGGATCTCGTCATTTGTAACGACATTCTGTCTCCTCAGAATGTACTGCCTTATGTTCAGTCTACACTATCAACCCAATCTCTCACATTCTCCCACAGTTACTTAAGATTTAACTTTCTCCTGGTTTGCGAACTGTTCCCATTGACCCTCATCAGCTTTTACAGATGCACCATAGAAAGCATTGTATCTGGATTCATCACGGCTTGGTACGGCAACTGCTCTGCCCAAGACAGCAAGAAACTGCAGAGAGTTATGGACACAGCCCAGCACATCACTGCAATCAGTGAGGATAGGCAGCAATACCTCCGGCATGATTATTCTCAACACTGGTGCCCCACAAGGCTGCGTCCTCAGCCCTCTACTCTACTCCCTATACACTCATGACTGTGTGGCCAGATTCTACTCTAACTCCATCTACAAGTTTGCAGATGATACCACCGTCGTAGGCCGTATCTCAAACAGCGATGAGTCGGAGTACAGGAAGGAGATAGAGAGCTTAGTGGAATGGTGTCATGACAACAACCTTTCCCTCAATGTCAACAAAACTAAAGAGCTGGTCACTGACTTCAGGAAAGGGGGCGGTGTACATGCACCTGTCTACATCAATGGTGCAGAGGTCGAGAGGGTTGAGAGCTTCAAGTTCCTGGGAGTGAACATCACCAACAGCCTGTCCTGGTCAGATCACGTAGATGCCACGGCCAAGAAAGCTCACCAGCACCTCTACTTCCTCAGGAGGCTAAAGAAATTCGATTTGTCCCCTTTGACCCTCACCAACTTCTATCGATGCACCATAGAAAGCACCCTACCTGGATGTATCACAGCTTGGTACGGCAACTGCTCTGCCCAGGACCACAAGAAACTGCAGAAAGTTGTGGACACAGTGCAGCGCATCACAGACACCAGCCTCCCCTCCTTGGACTCTGTCTTTACCTCTCACTGTCTTGGTGAAGCAGCCAGCATAATCAAAGACCCCACCCACCCGGGACATTCTCTCTTCTCTCCTCTTCTATTGGGTAGAAGATACAGGAGCCTGAGGGCACGTACCACCAGACTTAAGGACAGCTTCTACCCCACTGTGATAAGACTATTGAATGGTTCCCTTATATGATGCCATGGACTCTGACCTCACCAGCTACCTTGTTGTGACCTTGCACCTTATTGCACTGCACTTTCTCTGTAGCTGTGACACTTTACTCTGTACTGTTATTGTTTTTACCTGTACTACATCAATGCACTCTGTACTAACCCAATGTAACTTCACTGTGTAATGAATTGACCTGTACAATCGGTATGCAAGACAAGTTTTTCACTGTACCTTGGTACAAGTGACAATAATAAACCAATACCAATACCAAACCACCCTCCCCTCCATGGACTCTGTCTACACTTCTCACTGCCTCGGTAAATCAGCCAACATAATCAAATACCCCATGCACCTGAACATTCTCTCTTCTCCCCCCTCCCATCAGGCAGAAGATACAAAAGCTTGAGAACACACACCACCAGGTTCAAGGACAGCTTCTACCCCACTGTTATCAGACTCTTAAATGGCCCTCTTGTACGATAAAAGATGGACTCTTGACCTCACAATCTACCTCATCATGGCCCTTGCACCTTATTGTCTGCCTGCACTGCACTTTCTCTGTAACTGTGACACTATATTCTGCATTCTGTTATTGTTTTCCCTTTGTACTACCTCGATGTACTGAAGTTTTGAAATGATCGGTATGGATGGCATGCAGAGCAAAGTTTTTCACTGTATCTTGGTATAAGGGAGAATAATAAACTAATTACCAATGACCACCATCAGCAGATTCTTGGGAATAATATAATTAGTTATGATTTTGTTTCAGTTCTTGTTGATTTAACCGAGGTTTGAAGCAGGGCTTGAAGTGTTACCTGAAACCAGCGACAAGTCCGGCAGGTATTAACCGTCCAGATTTTTGATATCGCATTCCCATGGCCACTGTCAAAACCCCAGCCGTGACTGTAAGGAGAAAGAAGGCTGAGGCAAACAGAAAAGCATCTGCAAATTCCACCTAAATACATTATTGATGGTGACACTCATGATGAACAACAGTGCCACCTTCTGGGTTCAAGCCCCACATTCAGCTGAGGAAGTGTTGTATTGCTGCAGGTGAACTCTTTCAGGTGAGATATTAAACTCTCTAAACTGGGCATAAAGATCCAATGATATGATTTCAAAAGCTGTCTAACCCAATATTGATCCAAAACAGGTCTGAACAGGCCCTCTGGTTATAATCACATTACCGTTTGAGAGTTGGCTGTTCATTTTCCTACGTTATGCTCTTCTAAAGCATTCATTGGCTGTACAGGGAACCTGAAAGGGATTGTATTAACGAGAGCCTTATTGTGTGGATAATACGGCAGGGGAATGGGAATCCATGCAGAAAGACGGAGGGAAGCAAAGCAGAGACCAGAGCAAAAATTAGAAAAGAGAAAAGTAAGAGTGGAGAACAGAAAAGTCAAACGCAAAGGACACAAAGGTTACTGGATTCTAAAAGCACAATGAGTGTGAGGGCACTTCATCTGAATGCCGGTAGTACTTGAAACAAGGTCAGTGAACTTGTGGCACAAATCAGTACACAGGGGTATGATTTAGTGGCCATGACAGAAACGTGGTTGCAGGGTGGAGATGAGTGGGAATTAAATATCCAAGGGTATCAGGTAATACGGAAGGAGCCCAGCAGCCGTTGGAGCAGCTGGTCCCCTTCAGGTCAGGTGAGTGTATTTCAAAAGCTTGTGTGTTTCGCGGGCTTTTCTTTTACAGAAGGAGCCCGGCAGCCATTGGAGCAGCAGGTCCCTTTCAGGTCCAGTGAGTGTATTTCAAAGCTTAATAAGTGGAGGGCAACTGAAGGGTTAAACAGAGTGTTGAGTGCTTGATTAGAGGGAGTGTGTACTTGAGGTAATTGGTAGGGACAAATATAAGGGGGAGGAACTGAAGAAGAGTGGTCCAGGGTAAGAGTGGAGCTTTGAGGAGCAGAGGCTGAGGAAGTGCTGGCTCCCAGAGAGATAAGGCTGGCAAGTTCCTTTAATTTAATTAATTTAGGAGTAGGTAGTGATGGCAGCAGTTTGGGCAGTCGTGTGCTCTGTATGCAGTATGTGGGAAGTCAGGGACAGCACACCTGTCCCTGATGACTACACCTGTAAAAGGTGCATTCACCTGACAAACTGAGTTAGGGAACTGGAGCTGGATGAACTCTGGATCATTTGTGAGGCAGAAATAGACAGGAGTTTCAGGTAGGTAGTCCTCCCTAAAAGTCAGGAGGCAGGTAGCTGGGTGACTGTCAGGAAAGGGAAGGGGTATAGACAGAAAGAGCAGAGCACCCTGTGGCTGTTCCCATCAACAATAAGTATGCTGTTTTGGATACTGCTGGTGGGGATGACCTACCAGGGACAAGTTGCAGTAGTTGTGTCTCTCCCACTGAGATGGGACCCTTGCCTAAGGAAGGAGGGAGAAGAGGAGAGCAGTAGTGATAGGGGATTTGATGGTTAGGGGAACAGATAGGAGGTTCTGTGGGAGAGATCAAGAATCCTGGATGGTCTTTTGCCTCCCTGGTGCCAGGGTCTGATATCTTGAATTGAGTTCTTGATATTCTCAGGAGGGAGGGTGAGCAGCCAGATGTTGTGGTCCATGTAGGGACCAATGATGTGGATAGGAAAGAGGAGGAGGTCCTGCAAAGAGTTTTGAGAATTAGGTGCAAAGTTTAAGGACAGGATCTCCAAGGTTGCAATCTCAGGATTGCTACCTGTGCCATGTGCTAGTGAGGCTAGAAATAGGAGGATCATGTAGCTAAATATGTGGCTAAGGAATTGGTGCAGGAGGGAGGGCTTCAGGTTTCTAGAGAATTGGGCTTCCTTCCAGGGAAGGTGGGATCCTGTTCTGATGGGATGGTTTGCACCTGAACTGGAGGGGGACTAACCTACTTGTGGGTAGGTTTGCTAGTGCTGCTCTGGGGGGTTTAAACTAGATTTGCAGGGGGAGGGGAACCAGAGTGTTAGAACAGATAGTGAGGTGGAGGAGGACAAAGGTCATGTGAGGACTGCAGGTATTGACAGAAACCAAAGGTTTGTACATGATAGAGATGTTCTCAGGTGCATCTATTTCACTGCAAGAAGTATTGTAGGTAAGGCAGATGAGTTTAGGGTGTGGATTGGCATGTGGGATTATGACATTATCTCTATTGATGAGACTTGGATGCAGAAAGGGCAGGACTGGCAGCTTAATGTTCTGGGGTTCTGTTGTTTCAGACGTGAGAGAGGGGAGGGATGAAAGGGGGAGGAGTGGCATTACTGGTCAGGGAAAATCTCACAGCTGTGTGTAGACAGGACAGCCCGGAGGGCTTGTCTACAGACTCCATATGGGTGGAGCTGAGGAACAGGAAAGGTGTGGCCACACTAATAGGATTGTACTATAGACCGCCCAATAGTCAGAACCAGAGGAACAAATCCGTAGTGAGATAGCAGACTGATGTAAGAAACAAAGTTGTAATAGTAGGGCATTTTAACTTTCTGCATATTGACTGGGACTCCCACACTGAAAGGGTTGGATGGCTTGGAATTTGTCAAATGTGTTCAGGAAAGTTTTCTAAATCAATATATAGGGGTACCAACAAGAGAGAATGCAATACTTGATCTCCTATTAGGGAACCAGACAGGTCAGGTGACAGAAGTATGTGTAAGTGAGCATTTTGGGTCCAGTGACCATAATGTCATTAGTTTCAAGTTAATTATGGATAAGGACAGGTCTGGTCCTCAGGTTGAGGTTCTACATTGGAGAAAGGCCAATTTTGTGGAAATGAGAGGATCTAGGAAGAGTGGATTGGGATAAGTTGTTTTCTGGCAAGGATGTGCTCAGCAAGTGGAAGGCCTTCAAAGGCAAAATTGAGTACAAAGTTTGCATGTTCCTGCCAGTTAACAAGCATAGGGAACCTTTGTTTTCAAGGGATATTGGTGATCTGGTTAAGAAAAAGAGATGCCTATAGCAGGTATAGGCAACTAGGAACAAATGAGGTACTTGAAGAGTATAGAAAAAGTAAGAAAATACTAAAAAAGAAATCAGGAAGGCAAAAAGACATGAGGTTGCTTTGGCAGATAATGTGAAGGTAAACTTGAAGGGTTTCTACAAGTATATGAAGAGTAAAAGGATAGTAAGGGACAAAATTGGTCCCCTAGAAGATCAGAGTGGTCATCTATGTGTGGAGCCTCAGGAGATGGGGAGGTCTTAAACAGTTTTTTGCATCAGTATTTACTCAGGAAACTGGCATCGTGGATATGGAAGGAAGGGAAACAGGCAATAGTGTCATGGAACATATGGAGATTAAAGAGGAGGAGGTGCTTGCTGCCTTACAGCGAATAAAGGTAGATAAATCCCCTGGGCCTGAAGATATTTTCTGGGATGTCAAGAGAGACTAGTGTAGAAATTGCAGGGGCCCTGGCAGATATATTTAAAGTGTCCTTAGCCATGGGTGTGGTGCCGGAGGACTGGAGGGTAGCATGTTCCATTTTTTAAAAAAGGATCTAAAAGTAAATCAGGTAACTGCAGGCTGAGCCTGACATCAGTAGTAGGTAAATTATTGGAAGGTGTTCTGAGAGATCAGATATACAAGTATTTGGATAGCCAAGGGCTGATTAGGGATAGTCAGCATGGCTTTGTGTGTGGTAAATCGTGTTTAACGAATCTTATAGAGTTTTTTGAGGAGGTTACCAAGAAAGTAGATGAAGGAAAGGCTGTGGATGTTGTCTACATGGACTTTAGTAAGGCCTTTGACAAGGTCCCACATGGGAGAGTTCAGAAGGTTCAGACACTACGTATCCATGGAGAGGTTGTAAACTGGATTAGAAATCAGCTGTGTGGGAGAAGACAGAGCGTGGTAGTGGATGATTGTTTCTCAGACTGGAGGCCTGTGACTAGTGGTGTGCCTCAGGGATCTGTGCTGGGGCCATTGTTGTTTGTTGTTTATATCAATGATCTAGATGATAATGTGGTAAATTGGATCAGCAAGTTTGCTGATGACACTAAGATTGGAGGCGTAGTGAACAGCGAGGAAGGCTTTCAAAGCTTGCAGAGGGATCTGAACCAACCGGAAAAATGGGCCAGAAAATGACAGATGGAATTTAATGCAGACAAGTGTGAGGTGTTGCATTTTGGAAGGACAAATCAAGGTAGGACATACACAGTAAATGGTCGGGCACTGAGGAGTGCGGAGGAACAAAGGGATCTGGGAGTTCAGATACATAATTCCCTGAAAGTGGTGTCACAGGTAGACAGGGTTGTAAAAAAGGCTTTTGGCATCCTGGCATTCATAAATCAAAGTATTGAGTATCGGAGTTGGGATGTTATGATGAGGTTGTATAAGACATTGGTGAGGCCAAATTTGGAGTATTGTGTGCAATTCTGGTCACCTAACTATAGGAAGGATATCAGTAAGATTGAAAGAGTGCAGAGATTTACTAGAATGTTGCTGGGTCTTCAGGAGTTGAGTTACGGGGAAAGATTGAACAGCTTAGGACTTTATTCTTTGGAGTGCAGAATGAGGAGATTTGATAGAAGTTTACAAAATTGAGGGGTATAGACAGTTAATGTGAGTAGGCTCTTTCCACCTAGATTAGGAGATAAGTATGAGAGGACATGGCCTTAGGGTGAAAGGGGAGAAGTTTAGGGGGAACTTCATTCAGTGGTGGGAGTGTGGAATGGGCTGCCATCTGATGGAGTAAATGTGGGCTCACTTAAGTTTTAAGAATAAATTGGATAGATACATGGACGGGAGAGGTCTGGAGGGTTGTGGACTGGGTGCAGGTAAATGGGACTAACAGAATACTGTTTTGGCACAGACTAGAAGGGCCGAATGGCCTGTTTTCTGTGCTGTAGTGTTCCTTCTATGGAAGGATAGGCAGGGAGGTGGGGTAGCACTCTTAATTAAGGATCAGATCAGGGTGATAGTAAGACAATATAAGATCCAAGGAGCAGAATGTTGAGTCCATCTGGATCAAGATTAGGAATAGTGGAGGGGAAAAAATCACTGGTGGGAGTTGTCTCTAGGTCACCAATAATAACATTACAGTGGCACAGGCAATAAACCAAGAAATCTCTGCATGTAAGAATGGAACGGCAGTTGTCATTGGGGACTTTAACTTGCACATAGATTGGGTGAATCAAGTTATTTGAGGCAGTCTGGAGAAGGAGTCCACAGAATGCATCTGTGATGGCTTTCTTGAACAGCATGTTAGTGAACCTACAAGGGAAAATGCTATCTTAGATCTGGTCCTGTGCAATGAGACAGGTAAAATTAACCATCTTGTAGTTAGGGATCCTCTTGGAAAGTGATCACAGTATGATTGAATTTCTCTCAAATGGAGGGTGCAATAGTTTGATCTAAAACCAGTGTATTATATCTAAATAAGGAAGACTACAGCAGGATGAGGCAGGAGTTGGCTTGTGTACACTGGGAACACAGCCTTGGATAACGAAGGAAATAAAGAAGGCATCAAGCTAAAAGCTCACGCATAGAAAGTCACCTAGAGTAGTGGGAAACTGGAAGATTGGGAAAACTTTAAAAAGCAACATAGAACCACTAAGCAAGCAATAAGGAAAGGTAAGATAGATTATGATAGTAAACTAGCACAAAATATAATCTTCTACTTGTTTTTCCACCATATAATTATATAAAGTGGAAAAGGGTGACTAAACTGAACATAGGTGTCTTGGAAGATGAGAAGGGGGAATTAATATTGGGTAATGTGGAAATGGCTGAGGCCTTGAATGTCTATTTTGTGTTGGTCTTCATGGTGGAGGACATGTCTAACATGCCAAAGATGTTATGGATGTGATGGGAGGTGAGGACCTCTATACAATTGCTGTCACTAAAGAGGTAGTGATGAGTAAACTTGTGGGGCTAAAGGTAGACAAGTCCCCTGGTCATGATGGGATGCATCCCAGGCAGAAGTTATAGCAGAGGCATTTGTGATAATTTGCCAAAATTCTCTGGACAGGTCCCAGTGGATTGTAAGACAGCAAATGTCATACCACTGTCTTAAAAAAGAATGTAGGCAAAAGATGGGTAACTATAGGCCTATCTGTGGTTCCATCAGGCAGACACAGCATGGATTCAGGAAGGGCAAGTCCTGTTTAACAAACTTACTAGAGTTCTTTGAGGATATAACAAACACAGCAGATAGAGGAACAAGTGGATGTTCCAGAAGGCATTCCAGAAATACTTGGACTTCAGAATGCGTTTGATAAGGTGCCACATAAAAGACTTATCCATAAGATAAGGATGCATGGAATTGGGGGTAATGCATTAGCATGGATAGAGGATTGGTTAACCAATAGAAGGCAGAGTTGGGATAAATGGGTGTTTCTCTGGTTGGCAATCAGTGGTGGGCAGGGTGCCACAGGTCAGTGCTGGGCCTGCAACTGTTCACAAAATACATTACCGATTCAGAAGAGGGGACCAAGTGTAGTGTATCTAAGTTTGCTGATAACACTAAATTGAATGGAAAAGCAAATTCTGCAGAGGATGCAGAGAGTCTGCAGAGAGATATATAGGGTAAGTGAGTGGGCAAGGGTCTGGCAGATGGAGTACAATGTTGGTAAATGTGAGGTCATCTAATTTGGAAAGAGATCAGATTATTTAAATGGTGAAAGATTGCAGCATGCTGTTGTGCAGAGGGACTTGGGAGAGCTTGTGCCTGAATTGCAAAAGGTTGGTTTGCAGGTGCAACAGGTTATCAAGAAGGCAAACGGAATGTTGGCCTTCATTGCTGGAGGGATTGAGTTTAAGAGCAGGGAGGTTATGCTGCAACTGTACAGGGTACTGGTGAGGCCACACCTGGAGTACTGCCTGCAGTTCTGGTCTCCTTACCTGAGGAAAGAGATACTGGCTTTGGAGGTGGTGCAGAGGAGGTTCACCAGGTTGATTCTGGAGATGAGGGGTTAGTCTGAGGAGAGATTGAGTTGCCTGGGACTATACTCGCTGGAATTCAGAAGAATGAGAGGGAATCTTACAGGAACATATAAAATTATGAAAGGGAGAG
This sequence comes from Pristis pectinata, assembly GCF_009764475.1. Lineage (NCBI taxonomy): Eukaryota > Metazoa > Chordata > Chondrichthyes > Rhinopristiformes > Pristidae > Pristis > Pristis pectinata. The sequence continues at coordinate 1,767,897 of NC_067414.1, forward strand.
ATAAGATAGAGGCAGGAAGGTTGTTTCCACTGGGAGGTGAGACTAGAACTAGGGATGTAGCCTCAAGATTTGTGGAATAGACTTAGGACAGATGAAGAGAAACTGCTTTTCCCAGAGAGCAGTGAACCTGTGGAATTCTCTACCCAGAGAAGCAGTAGAGGCTACCTCATTAAATATATTTAAGACACAGATTTTTGCACAGTTGGGGAATTAAGGGTTATGGGGGGGAAAAGGCAGGGAGGTGGATCTGAGTCCACGGCCAGATCAGCCATGATCTTATTAAATGGCAGAGCAGGCTCGACGGGCCTGATGGCCTCCTGCTCCTATTTACGTCCTTATGTTCTCACATTCTTATACTCAGTGCCCTGACTGATGGCCAGTGTGTCAAATGCCACCTTTGCCCTGTCTACCTGTGACACTGCTTTCAGTGAACTATGTACTTGTATTCCTAGGTCCCTCTGTTCCACAACACTCCCCAGGGTGAACAGCAGAGCAGGCTCGATGGGCCAGATGGCCGCCTCCTGTTCCTATTTCTTCTGTTCTTATGGCAGCAATTATGTGGAAACCAGTATCTGAATATACATCAACTAACTGTGCCCTGTCCAAGTGAGCAGTTTATGGTGGCTCACTCCTCCCCATCCCAGTCATGGCAGGACTGGTGCCTTTCACTGTACACCACTCACGTGGACATGTTTGCTGTTTACACTCAGAACATAGAACATGACAGCACAGTACAGGCCCTTCAGCCCACAATGTTGTGCTGACATTTTATCCTGCTCTAAGATCTATCTGACCCTTCCCTCCCACATAGCCCCCCCCCCCCCGTTTCTCTATCATTCACGTGTCTATCCAAGAGTCTCTTAAATGTCCCTAATGTATCTGCCCCCACAACCTCTGCTAGCAGTGCGTTCCACACACCCACCACTCTGGGTTTTTAAAAAAAAACAACTTACCTAAGACTGTCCCCTTGTGTTAGCCATTGTCATCCTGGGAAGAAGTCTGACTGTCCACTCGATCTATGCCTCTTATCAGCTTGTACATCTCTATCAAGTCACCTCTCATCCTTCTCTCCAAAGAGAAAAGCCCTAACTCACTCAACCTATCCTCATAAGATGTGCTCTCCAATCCAGGCAGCATCCTGGTAAATCTCCTCTGCACCATCTCTAAAGCTTCCACATCCTTCCTATAATGAGGCAACCAGAACTGAACACAATACTCCAAGTGTGGTCTGACCAGAGTTCTATACATAGAGCTGCATACTGTTCTACGTTTGAGGGCTTCAGTTCAATGTTTGAACCGTGCTATACTGCTATGTTCAATGGTTTCTGTAGTGTTGTTTTGCAGCAGCAGTACTGTACAGAGACATAAAATTATTATATATTACAAACTAAATACATGGTGCAAAAAAAAAACAAGTGTTCATGGGTTTATTTCAAGATGACATGCCCAGTATGAAATGTGTTGCTTGTAATGAGCCAGGCTGGAGCACTGGTTCCTGCACATAAAGGCAGCCTCTGTACAACTGTCTACACCCAACTTCCAGGGTTCCCTCCCTTCCAACCCACCCCCAGGAACTGCTAGGAACCCTGCTCACACAGATTATCCAATGACATCCAAAGAAGAATAAATGGTGCACTCATGGATCTCACGAGCCCACAGTTTGTTTCAGCTCTGACAGAACTCCCAAAACAGGTCAAGTTGCACGCACACACCAATACACAAATGTGTGCACACACCCCAATGCGCACATGACAGCTCAATTCAGAAGCACCCCCAACCACCCCAACAATATACTCAACTCATTGAACTTTAGAAATTGTTTTCTTTCATTTGGAAGAACAGCAAATTGAGAACTTACTCAGAGAGATCCTCACATTTTGTGGGTCATTAGAAGTCTGATAAGCACCATACCCTGCCAAAGATCCGAACAGCAGCCCAGTGATCAAAGACATCAAACTCCCTGGGAGGGGGGGAAAAGACATCTTATTGCCTTATATTTTCCATCCCATACGCTGTTGGTTTTGTATATTTTCTTTTGCATCAGACAGAAGAATGTTGTCATGATACCTTGCTGTTCAACTAATTTGAGAGATTCAGTGGTTTCTTCTTGATTGTTTTAGGCAGAATTAAGGCTCCTTTTTACTCAAAATTCCACTGTTTTCTTGAGTTGCAGAGAGTTGTGGACACAGCCCAGTCTCACGGAAACCAGCCTCCCCTCCGTGGACTCTGTCTACACTTGCTGCTGCCTTGGTGAAGCAGCCAGCATAATCAAAGACCCCCTCCCACCTGGGTCATTCTCTCTTCTCCCCCCTCCCATCAGGCAGAAGATACAAAAGCCTGAAAGCACATACCACCAGGCTCAAGGACAGCTTCTATCGCACTGTTGTCAGACTCTTGAACAGACCTCTTGTGCAAAAAGAAACTCTTGATCACCCAAATCTAATAGTTTATAACATTGAGAGGCATAGATAGACAGCCAGTATCTTTTTCCCCCAGGGTCAAAACATCTAATACCAAGGGACATGCATTTAAAGTGAGAGGGGGAAAGTTTTATTTTTACACAGTGGTGAGTGCCTGGAAATGTGCTGCCAGGGGTGGTGGTGGAGGCAGATACGATAGAGGTGTGTTAAGCTGTTAGATAGGCACATGGATGTGCAGAGAATGGAGGGAGATGGACATTGTTAAGGCAGATGGGTTTGGTTTGGCATCATGGTTGGCACAGACATGGTGGGCTGAAGGGCCTGTTCCTGTGCTGCACTGTTAGAACGTGGTACATTGTACAGAGATCAATGTTCAGAAGATTCATGCAAATAAGATCTTTACTTGTCAGGATGTAGATTTGACTTTCGATTAGTTAGCTGCCAGGGTGGGATTTGATCTCCAGTTGATAAATCAAGTTTTGGATCATTAGTCCAGTAACAACTATCATCTCCAGAATCAACCTGGTGAACCTCCTCTGCACCAGGGTGACAATGGCTAACACGAGGGGACATAATTTTAAGGTGATTGGAGGAAGGTATAAGGGGGATGTCAGGGGTAAGTTTTTTTTACACAGAGAGTGGTGGGTGTGTGGAACGCACTGCCGGCAGAGGTTGTGGGGGCAGATACATTAGGGACATTTAAGAAACTCTTAAATAGATACATGAATGATAGAAAAATGGGGAGCTATGTGGCAGGGAAGGGTTAGATAGATCTTAGATCAGGATAAAATGTCAGCACAACATTGTGGGCTGAAGGGCCTGTACTGTGCTGTGCTGTGTTCTATATCCAAATAATAAAGCCAGAATTCTCTTCAATGATGGGAAAAGAAGACAAAATCCAACAGTGACATCTCAAGTGGAGTCTGGTGTGATGTATCTGATCATTCAGGTAGTTTGTGACAAAGCTCTTCAGAGCAGGAGATACCACCAGACCAGGCATTAGGACGTCATCTTTAACATGAACAGCAGGTTGGTGAACCTACAGGGGAAAATGTTCTTAGATCTGGTCCTGCGCAATGAGACAGATGAAATTAACAATCTTGTACTTGGTGATCACAGTATGATTGAATTCCTCTCACAAATGGAGGGTGCAATAGTTCAATCTAAAACCAGTGTATTATGCCTAAACAATAGAGACTACAACAGGATGAGGGAGGAGTTGGCCAGTGTAGACTGGGAACCCAGGCTGTGTTGGGGCAGTTGAGGAACAGGGGAAGACTTTCAAAGAGATTTTTCACGGAGCTCAACAAAAGTATATTCCAGCTAAAAGCAAGGACAGTCAGGGTGGGGAAAGCCAGCCTTGGATAACTGAGGAAATAAAAGAAGGCATCAAGCTAAAAGCTCATGCACACAAAGTCACCTAGAGTAGTGGGAAACTGGAAGATTGGGAAAACTTTAAAAAGCAACAAAGAACCACTAAGCAAGCAATGAGGAAAGGGAAGATAGATTATGAAAGTAAACTAGCACAAAATATAAACAGATAGTAAAAGGTTTTATAATTATATAAAGTGGAAAAGGGTGGCTAAAGTGAACGTTAGTCCCTTGGAAAACGAGAAGTGGGAAGAATTAATACTGAGTAATGTGGAAATGGCCAAGTCCTTGAACGACTATTTTGTGTTATGTCTTCACAGTGGAGGACACGTCTAACGTGCCAGAGAGATGTTATGGATGTGATGGGAGGTGAGGACCTCTATACAATTGCTGTCACTAAAGAGGTAGTGATGAGCAAACTAATGGGCCTAAAGGTAGACAAGTCCCCTGGTCCTGATGGGATGCATCCCAGGGACTGAAAGAAATGGCGGCGGTTACAGTAGATGCACTTGCAATAATTTACCAAAATTCTCTGGGCAGGTCCCGGCAGATTGGAAGACAGCGAATGTCATGCCACTGTTTAAAAAAAGGATGTAGGGAAAATATAGCCCAGTTAGCTTTAATGTCTGTAGTTGGGGAAAATGCTTGAAGCTATCATTAAGGAAGAAATAGTGAGACATCTGGATAGAAGTGGTTCCATCAGGCAGACACAGTGTGGATTCAGGAAGGGCAGCTCCTTTTTGACAAACTTATATCCTTGAGGATATAACGAGCGCAGTGGATAGAGGGGAATAGGTGGATGTTTATACTTGGGCTTCCAGAAGGTGTTCGATAAGGTGCTGCATAAAAGACTTATCCATAAGGATGCATGGAATTGGGAGTAATGTATTAGAATGGATAGAGGATTGGTTAACCAATAAAAGGCAGAGTTGGGATAAATGGGTGTTTCTCTGATTGGTGAGTGGGGTGCCACAGGGGTCGGTGCTGGGCCTGCAACTGTCAATCATATATTAATGATTTGGAAGAGAGGACTGAGTGTAGCGTATCTAAGTTTGCTGATGACACTAAATTGAATGGAAAAGCAAATTGTGCAGAGGATGCGGAGAGTCTGCAGAGAGATATAGATGGGTTAAGTGAGTGGGCAAGGGTCTGGCAGATGGAATACAATGTGGGTAAAGATAGAAGATCAGATTATTTAAATGGTGAAAGATTGCAGTGTGCTGATGTGCAGAGGGACTTGGGAGTGCTTGTGCATGAATCACAAGGTTGGTTTGCAGGTGCAACAGGTTATCAAGAAGGTAAATAGAATGCCAGCCTTCATTGCTGGAGGAATTGAATTTAAAAGCAGGGAGGTTATGCTGCAACTGTACAGGATACTGGTGAGGCCACACCTGCAGTACTGTGTGCAGTACTGGTCTCCTTACCTGAGGAAAGATACTGGCTTTGGAGGTGGTGCAGAGGAGGTTCACCAGGTTGATTCTGGAGATGAGGGGTTCAGGCTATGAGGAGAGTGAGTTGCCTGGGACTATACTTGCTGGAATTCAGAAGAATGGGAGGGGATCATACAGAAACATAAAAAATCATGAAAGGGATAGATAAGATAGAGGCAGGAAGGTTGTTCCCACTGGTAGGCGAGACGAACTAGGGGACATAGCCTCAAGATTCAGGGGAATAGATTTAGGACTGAGATGAGAAACTGCTTTTCCCAGAGAGCAGTGAATCTGTGGAATTCTCTGCTCAGGAAAGCAGTAGAGGCTGCCTCATTAAATATATTTAAGACACAGTTAGATTTTTGCACAGTCGGGGAATTAAGGGTTATGGGGAAAAGGCAGGTAGGTGGATCTGAGTCCACGGCCAGATCAGCCATGGTCTCATTGAATGGTGGAGCAGGCTCAACGGGCCGGATGGCCGCCTCCTGCTCCTGTTTTGTTCTTGTGTTGACAACCTGCAATCAACAACAAAATGCAGGTCAGCCACACTCCTGTGAGATTGAAAGTGTCAGGGGACAGGAAGTGGATTAAAGTCTGCATCAGGTATGATGTCACTGCTTGGATTCTGGTGAAGTGACAGGGACCCCCCATGGATGACATGGATTTGCCCAGTCCCAAAGTCAGGCACCAGTACTAGGGCACCTCTGGGCTCCAGTGACAGATGTCATCAAATGATCATGGAGTCATACACCCAGAGTAACACAGCATAGAAACAGGCCCATCAGCCCAACTGTGCAAGATGCCCATCTAAATTAATCTCATTTGACCCATATCCCTTTAAACCTTTCCTATCCATGTACCTGTCCAAGTGCCTTTTAAATGTTAGTGTACCTGCCTCAACCACTTCCTCTGGCAGCTTGTTCCACATATGCACCACTCACTCTCTGGGTGAAAAAACAGCCCCTCAGGTCCCTTTTAAATGTTTCCCCTCACCTTAGACCAATCCCCTCTAGTTCTTGATTCCCCTTCCCTGGGAAACAGGGTGAATATGCACAGTCTGTCTATGCCCCTCGTGATTTATATGCCTCCATCAGACCACCTCTCAGTCTCCTACACTCCAATGAACAAAGTCCCAGCCTGCCCAACCTCTCTATAACTCAGACCCTCGAGACAAAATGGAGGATTCTCATCTGCAGGAAATAAAAGGCACAACTTTAAATGACATTTGAAGCATTTAACAGAGTATAAAATAAGGAGTGTAACATGAATGGAGGCTTGTTTGGAAATATCAGAAACCAGGAGATTGCTTGATTGTAGCTGCTGCTTATTGGCAGATGGGATCATTTGGCCTTGCTCATCTTTACTCATCTTGACCCAGGAAACAAAGAACTGTTGGCAAAGTACAGTACCTCTTCGCATATATCCAATGATGCCACTCACTGTCACCACACCAGCATAGGAGTAGCTTATCCAATCAACCGGCATTCTTAAATTCTTGGAGGGGGAAGCAGAGATAGACAGTCTTAACTTTGATAATAGGTTTTCAAAACAGATGCAAATTGATCGGACAAAAATCAACATTGTTTATTTGACTTTTTTCCCCTGTTTGGGTCTATGCAGAAGAGTGGCTGGTTCCCAGACTAACATCAGTCAGGCAGTCAATGAATGCACAGCTAAGGCCCAGTGAAGTTCCCTTCTTTCCCAGGAATATTTCACACTGCCCTGGGAGAAGCTGTGTTATCAATTGTACAGCACCCACACCCCACCATTCTGTGGGACCGCACCCTCATCCTGCTTCAGTCTATAGCACATCAACAACATGACCATAGAGATAACGTGGAGATTTTTCCCCAGCCCAATTGTACGTCACACAACGGCAAAAGTCTGCCGAATCAATTTGGACATTATACTGTATTTAATCACGTAGTGGACTCAGCCCAATACATCACGGGCACATCCCTCCCCACCATCGGGAGTATCTACAGGAGGCGCTGCCTCAAGAAGGTAACATCCACCATCAAAGATCCCCACCATCCAGGCCATGCCATCTTCTCAGCTCTCATCGGGCAGGGGGTACAGAAGCCTGAAGTCCCACACCACCAGGTTCAGGAACAGCTACTTCCCTTCAACCATTCAGTTCTTGAACCAACCGGCACAACCCTAATCATTACCTCAGTATAGCAACACTGTGACCACTTTACACCACAATGGACTTATTTTTTGTTCTAATTGTGGTCTGTCTTGTATAAATTTGTATAATTGATGTTGTTAATTTGTTTATCTTGTGAATGTGCCTGTGATGCTGCTGCAGGAAAGTTTTTCTTTGTACCTGTGTATGTGACAATAAACTCAACTTTGACTTTTGACCCAATCCACAAATACCTCTTTCCCCATTTCCAATATGCTTCAATCAAAAATAACATTGCAGTAGTTATGCAGAAGTGTCACTTCTATTTTTCTCCTGAATTCATTGTCAAAGTACCCAAGAAGTTGATCTTTAGCTTTTTGTTAAGGGACACCAGGGCATTGCTAAGGTTTGGCAACCTGGGAGTTACACTCAATAACCTTTTGTCAATGCTCAAGGGTTACTCTCAAAAATGCTGCAATGTTGCATCAGTGAGATGCAAGATCACTCTGAAGATGCAGATCCACATGATGCCAGTTTCTAAATCCAGCCACATCACTGTAGTATTGGGGGAAAGACATCTTCATGAAGTCAGGGAAAAAGTGAACGTACTGAACATTATCTTTATGAAGACCTTTACAGTGTTGTAAAGCTCAGTGTAAAGGATTTACGAGTTACCTTTAATATTCCCTTTGAAATTCCTTTCAAAAGAAACGTGGATATTAAAGTGAAACGGAAACTGTGTACTGCTGAAACAAAGTAATTAATTTGCGAGCTATCTGAAAAATCACCCCTGGTGTCTGACTAACAAAAATAAAACAAGAAGTGAGAGTTGGAGACCCTGGATGGCAACTAAATGGTGATGGGTTTTGCTTCAGAAAAGAGGTTTGAAATAGCAGAGAGTTAGAAAACATTTTGTTTCCATCAGGTGATGCAATGTGTTGATGAGGCTTGGCATTGAATTTGTTTGTTTTATTGTTTTGGTAATTTGGACTCCATCCTCTCATAACAATTGCTTTGTACATTTACTTGCAATTAAGCAATGAAATAATTCACATTGTCCTCACAGCTAATTCTGTGCTCAGGTTACCCTGCGATAATCAACAAGCACATTCAACAGTCAACTACCGGGCCCAGGTCACAACACTGGGGTTATCATTCCCCTGGCTCTTCCTGCAACTCAGGGCAAGCTCCCCAATAACTCAAACAAAGCATGAATGATGCAACTGTATCAAAGGTGATATTCCCAGCAGTCTGAAGCTGCTGCCACCTCAGCTGCTGAGCGGACCCTGGGACAACCAGCCTCCTCGCTCCCTTTCACTGAAGAGTAGGTCAGGCCCGAGGAGCACGCGGAATCCAAGCGCCTGCATTCTGCAGTTGTCTGCACTGCGGTCAGTCACACACCCCCACCACCCCACCCTGTGGTCAGTTGTGCCTCAGCCTGTGGTCAGCCATACAGAAGCAGGGAATGGGGACATCTGCCTTCACCCTCTCTGGAACCGGAGGGCAGACACTCCCAGTGCATCCTCACCAACCCCTGAGCTGGGTCTCCGACCCACTCCAAGGCAGACCAGAGGTGACCAGCTGTCCACCAGCTCTGTCCCCTGCACTGTAACCCAACAGAATCCCCAGTAACATCCTGGCTGATGCAATGATAATAAATGGATTATGAATGAAAATGAATCTGAGAACATCTCACGAGGATAAAAATCCAGAAACTTCCTCCCTGAACAAACAAGCCAACAGACAAAATTCCAGGGATTTCACAGTGACCAGGAAGAACATGTCAAATCTACCTTGTTGTGACCTTGCACCTTATTGCACTGCACTTTCCTGTAGCTGTGACACTTTGTACTGTTATTGTTTTTACCTGTACTACATCAATGCACTCTGTACTGACTCAATGTAACTGCACTGTGTAATGAATTGATCTGTACAATCGGTATGCAAGACAAGTTTTTCACTGTACCTCGGTACAAGTGACAATAATAAACCAATACCAATACCTGTGGCACACCAAGCGATAACCTCCCCACACAACTCCTTGTGCAGAGTTAACACACTGAACATGATTTCAGGAACATTTTCTACGTTCAGTCCACAGATGTTACACACTGACCTCTGCAGAGTCAGTTTAAAGATAACAAATTGTGTAAAAACCTTTTCCGTCTCGCTTGCAAAACATGGCAGTTATGAAATAATGTGGCCAACGTGCCAAACTGACAACATTTAACCGTCAGTGGGGAAAATATCCTTTTGTACATCACAGGGAATAATCACCATTTATGCAAAGTTGGGCTGAGAAGTGGCAGATGCAGTTCAATCAAGATAAGTGTGAAGTGGTTCATTTTGGTAGGTCAAAGAAGATGGCAGAATATAGTATTAATGGTAGGACTCTTGGCAGTGTGGAGGATCAGAGGGATCTTGGGGTCTGAGTCCATAGGATGCTCAAAGCGGCTGCGCAGGTTGACTCTGTGGTTAAGAAGGCATATGGTGTATTGTCCTTCATCAATCGGGGAATTGAATTTAGGCGCCGAGAGGTATTGTTGCAGCTATATAGGTCCCTGGTCAGACCCCACTTGGAGTACTGTGCTCAGTTCTGGTCGCCTCACTACAGGAAAGATGTGGAAGCCATAGAAAGGGTGCACAGGAGATTTACAAGGATGCTGCCTGGAATGCGGAGCATGCCTTATGAAAGCAGGTTGAGGAAACTCGGCCTTTTCTCTTTGGAGCGATGGAGGATGAGGGGGGACCTGATAGAGGTGTATGAGATGATGAGAGGTATTGACAGGGTAGATAGTCAGAGGCTTTTCCCCAGGGCTGAATTGATGGCCACAAGAGGACACAGGTTTAAGGTGCTGGGGAGCAGGTACAGAGGGGATGTCAGGGGTAAGTTTTTTACTCAGAGAGCGGTGAGTGCATGGAATGGGCTGCCGGCAACGGTGGTGGAGGCGGATACGATAGGGTCTTTCAAGAGACTTTTGGATAGGTCAATGGAGCTGAGTGAAATAGAGGGCTGTGGGTAAGCCTAGTAATTTCTAGGGTAGGGACATGTTCGGCACAGCTTTGTGGGCCGAAGGGCTTGAATTGTGCTGTAGGTTTTCTGTTTCTATGTTCTATGTTTCTAATAACCCACTGATGCCTCAGCCTGAAAGGTGACATCAGTGCGGCTCCCACCATTGCCCCCGGGCAGTGAGTGAGGTGAAGGGGCTGCTCAGACCTCGGACCTGAAGCCGCCCAACAACAGCGGCACAGACAACAACTGGGCAGATGTGGGGCGGCAGCGACAAGTTTGCAGTCTGGAGTCGTTGCCTTCACAGAGGAAACGTCCTCTGACTGGCAGGGACACACTTTGAACCCGTAAATAAAGAAATAAACCATTGCCAAATTCACATTCACACTTAACAAGCAGTCAACTCCCTCGCAAAAACAATTTAAAATAAAATCTGTTGGAGGGTGTGGTGTTGGAGACACGACTGGGCCAGGGGAGAGACAACTACCCCACCCCTCCCCTCCCCCTCCCTCTCCCCACCTCCCCCCCGTCTCCCCCTCCCTCCCTCCCCGTCTCCCCCTCCCTCCCTCCCCGTCTCCCTCCCTCTCCCTCCCCGTCTCCCTCTCCCTCCCCTCTCCCTCCTCCCCCCTCCCTCTCCCTCCCCTCTCCCCCTCTCTCCCTCCTCCCCCCTCCCTCTCCCTCTCCCTCCCCTCCCCCCCCCCGTCTCCCTCTCCCACCTCCCTCTCCCCCGGTCTCGTCTCCCCCCCTCCCTCTCCCCTCCCCTCCCGCCTTTGGATCCAACACACGGGGTATCCGAGCTCCTGTGACGGGACAACCCCACCGGGCCCGAGCTGCCTCCCTCCGCCTGCCGCCGCCGTCCCCCCCCCGTCCCGTCCCGTCCCCACCCCCTGTCCACCCCCACCCTCGCCCCGCAGCCCGGGACCGGAGCCGCCCCGGTGTCACTGACCGAGCTGTTCCCGGCGGCCGCTCCCCCTCGGCAGCAGCCCTGACTGAGATGGTGTCTGTCTGACAGGGAGGGAGGAGCAGGGAGAGGAGGGAGGGAGGAGGAAGAGGAGGGGAGGGGAGAGTGGGAGGGAGGAGGGAGGGAGATGGGGTGGGGAGGGGAGGGGGGAGATGGGGAGGGGGAGGGAGGGGGGAGATGGGGAGGGGGAGGGGGGAGATGGGGAGGGGGAGGGAGGGAGGGAGGGAGGAGGGAGGAGGGAGGGAGGGAGGGAGGGAGGAGGGAGGGAGATGGGGAGGGGAGGGGAGGGGGAGGAGGGGAGGGGAGGGGGAGATGGGGAGGGGAGGGGGGAGATGGGGAGGGGGAGGGAGGGAGGGGGGAGATGGGGAGGGGGAGGGAGGGGGGAGATGGGGAGGGGGAGGGAGGGGGGAGATGGGGAGGGGGAGGGAGGGGGGAGATGGGGGGAGGGAGGGAGGGGGGAGATAGGGGGAGGGGGAGGGAGGGAGGAGGGGGAGGGAGGGAGGGGGGAGGGGGGGGGAGGGAGAGGGAGGGAGATGGGGAGGGGGAGGGAGGGGGGAGGGAGGGAGAGGGGGAGGGAGGGGGGAGATGGGGAGGGGGGAGGGAGAGGGGGATGGGGAGGGAGGGAGAGGGGGATGGGGAGGGAGGGGGATGGGGAGGGAGGGAGAGGGGAAGGGAGGGGAGGGAGGGAGAGAGAGGGGGGTGGAGGGAATCAGGAGGGAGGGGGAAGGAGGGAGGGGGAAGGAGGGAGGAGTTGAAGGGAGGGGGAGTGGAAGGGAGGAGGAGGGTGGGAGAGGATGGAGGGAGGAGTTGGAGGGTAGGGAGGGGGAGGGATGGTGAGGGGGAGGCCTCCACACTGCCAGGGTGAGGGTGGAGTGCATCTCTCTGAGCCATTCCCCCATCCCGGGGGGCCGATGGTCAGATGTGACCCAGGCTCTGGGAGTGTCTGCAGACGCCGGCTGGTTTTAATTTAAATGGAGCAGCGGGGGGGGGGGACCAAATGCTTGGGGAGGGAATGAGCCGGGAAGCGCAGGCGTTGGAAGTCTGAAGCAAGGGCAGAAACAGCAGCAGGTCGCGTAGCAGCTGTGGAGCAAGGAACTGGGCCAACGTTCCAGCTCAGTGATGGGTTCAGATGAAGGATCACTGACCCGAAATGTTTCCTGCTGAATGTTTCTGGCATTTTGTTTGAAGGAGCTCGGTTGTAAAGAGCATCTCCATGCAGGGAGAGGGTCTGGGTGTTGGGAATTCCAGAGTCCAGAGCCTTGCATTGATATAGCACCTTCCAAGGCTTCTGTTCAAAGCATTCTGTGGTCACCATGCAAGTTCCACACCAGTGAGAAGATGGCATGACCCGGATGGTGGGGATCCTTGATGACAGATGCTGCCTTCTTGAGGCAGCGCCTCCTGTAGATGCTGTCAGTGGTGGGGAGGGCCATGCCCATGACGGACCAGCAGAGGCAGAGGCTCTCTGCAGCCTCTTGCATTCAGTTGGAATTGCTGTACCAGATCGTGATGCAACCAGTCAGGGTATTTTCAACAGTACATCTGTAGAAGTTTGTTAGAGTATTTGGTGACGTGCCAAATCTCCTTAAGATTCTAAGAAAGTAGAGATGCTGGCACGCCTCTTTATGATTGCATCTATGTGCTGGGCCCGGGACAGGTCATCTGAGATATTAACACCCAGGAATTTGAAGCTGCTGACCCTTTCCACTTCTGACCCACTAATTAGAACATAGTGTCCACCACATGCATCTTCATCTACAGGAATTCCATTTGCCTGCACCAGATCCGTATCATTACAGTTGTACGGCACAGAAATGGACCCTTCAGCCCAACCAGTCCATGTTGACCCTGTTGCCTACCTCAGCTCATCCTATTTGCATGTGTTTGGTGCATAACCCTCACTCCCCCCATTTCAAAGAACAGACTCCAGTTGTAGCTTAGTGGGTTCAAGTCCCACGGGTAACTGGGCTAAGGCCACAGCCGAGCATGGAGCAAGTGGTTAGGCCGCATTTAGAGTATTGTGTGCAATTCTGGTCACCTCACTATAGGAAGGATGTTGAGGCTTTGGAGAGGGTGCAGAGGAGGTTTACCAGGATGCTGCCTGGATTAGAGGGCATGTGCTATCAGCAGAGGCTGGACAAACTTGGGATCTTTTCTCTGGAGCGGTGGAGGCTGAGGGGTGATCTGTTGGAAGTGTATAAAATTATGAGGGGCAGAGATAGGGTGGACAAGCAATATCTATTTCCCATTATTGAGCGATCCAATACCAAAGGGCACGCATTTAAGGTGAGAGGGGGTAGGTTCAGAACAGATGTGAGGAGTAAGTTTTGTTTTACTGAGAGAGTGGTGGATGCCTGGAATGCGTTGCCTGATAGGGTGGTGGAGGAAAATTCATTGGGGGCTTTTAAGAGGGGCTTGGATGGGCACATGAATGAGAGGAAGATGGAGGAATATGGGCATTCTGTAGGTAGGAGGGATTCGCTATATTGGCACAACATTGTGGCTGAAGGGCCTGTTCTGTGCTGTACTATGTTCTACTCTTTTGCCTCAGTTTGAGAGTCTCTGTGTCTGTCTCCGGTGTAAATACGGATGCAAAAAATTCATTTACAATCTCCCCTATCTCTCTCGGCTCCATCCATAAATGACAATGCCGATCTTCGAGAGGACCAATTTTGCCCTTCGCTACCCTTTTGCTTTTAATATAGCTATAGAAACCCTTGGGATTCTCTTTCACCCTGTCTGCCAGAGCAATCTTGTGTCCTCTTTTTATCCTCCTGATTTTTCTCTCATGCTCATTTCTTATACTCCTCAAGCACCCCATTTGATCCTAACTGCCTATACCTCATATGTACCACCTTCTTTTGCTTTACCAGGGCCTCAATATCCCTCGATAATCGGGGCTCCCTAAACCTGTTAGCCTTGCCTTTTATTCTAACAGGAACATATCGATTCTGTACTCTCAATATTTCACTTCTGAAAGTCTCCCACTTATCAAGCATGTTTTTACCGGAAAACAGCCGATCCCAATCCACGCCTGCCAGATCCCTTCTGATGCCATCAGAATTGGCCTTGCTCCAGTTTAGAATCTCAACCTGAGGACCAGTCCTGTCCTTCTCCATAATTATCTTGAAACTAATGGAATTACGATCACTAGATCCAAAGTGTTCCCCAACACTCACTTCTGTCCCCTGTCTTGTCTCCTTCCCAAAGAGCTCCAGTATCTCGCTCCCTCTAGTTGGGACCTCTACGTATTGATCAAGGAAACTTTCCTGAACATGTTTGACAAACTCTATCTCATCCAGTCCCTGGAGTCCCAGTCAATATGTGGAAAGTTAAAATCACCTACTATCACAAGCTTGTTTTTCTTGCAACTGTCTGCTATCTCTCTACAAATTTGTTCCACTAAATCCTGTTGACTACTGGAAGGTCTATAATATGGTCCCATTAATGTGGTCATCCCTTTTTTATTTCTCAGTTCCACCTATATTGCCTCAGTAGACGAGCCCTCCAGTACGTCCTCCCTGAGCACTGCCGTTACACTTGCCCTGACGAGTAATGCCCCCTCCCCCTCTATCATTTCTCATCAACCAGTCGATTTAGGTCTTTGCTTGTAGTCCTAACATCTACTTTCCCCACAGCCCCTGCACTTGCTGCCCTGCCGCTCTGGTTCCCACCCCCCTGAAACTCTAGTTGTTTAAACCCCCCGAGCAGCACTAGCAAACCTTCCCGCAAGGATATTGGTCCCCTCCAGTTCAGGTCCCACCTGCCCTGAAACATATCCAATGATCCAAAAATCTGAAGCCCTCCCCCCTGCCCCTTCTCCTTAGCCACGTGTTAAACTGCACTATCTTCCTATTTCTTGCCTCACTTGCACGTGGCATGGGTAGCAATCCTGAGGTCACCACCCTGGAGGTCCTGTCTTTTAACTTAGCACTTAACTCCCTGAACTCACTTGGCAGGACCTCGTCACCCTTCCTGCCTGTGTCATTGGTACCAATGTGGACAACTTCCGGCTGCTCACCCTCCCCCTTAACTACAACACAATGTCCCAACTCTTGTAGTCCATGCCCTGACTGATGAAGGTAAGAGTGCGAAAACCTTCGTCATCACCCCATCTATCTATGTCGCCACTTTCAGTGAAATATGTGCCTGTACCCCTTGGTCTCTCTGCTCTACAACACTTTCCATGGCCCTACCATTTACTGTATAAGTTCTGCTTGGTTTAACTTGTAAATACTGTAAATATGGGATTGGGGTATCACCCCAGGGAGCCACACATGTGGCATTGGTGCCGTGTTTTTTTTAATATAAAAAGGTAACACTAAGAATGGAACTGTACACGAATGTAAAGGTTTGAACTATTTTATTATTGTATATAGTTTCTTTTATTATGAATAAAGTTTATTTTATTTAAATAAAGAAAACTTAACAAAATGCAACACCTTCCGCTTGTCCGGGTTAAGTTCCAACTGCCATTCCTTGGCCCACATCCCCAGTTCATCTACATTCTGTTATAATCTTAGACAAACCTCTTCACTGTCCACTACACCACCAACGTTGGTGTCATCTGCAGACTTAGCATGCTGACGACATCGTCATCCAAATTGTTAATGAGAAACAACAGGGGACCCAGCACCGATCCCTGCGGCACACCACTGGTCACCCTCCTCCAATCTGAATAACACCCTCCACCAGCATCCTCTGCCTCCTTCCACCAAGCCAACTTTGTATCCAATTGGCTCGCTCGCCTGGATCCCATGTGATCTCACCTTCCAGACCAGCCTACCACGTGGGACCTTGTCAAAGGCCTCGCTGAAGCCCATGTACACAAAGTCCACTGCTCTGCTCTCGTCAGTCTAACTCGTTTCCTCTTCAAAAAAACTCAAATTTGTTCCACCTTATTGTTTCACTAATTTTCCACAGCAGAATGGTTGAAAGATACCAAACAGACAGATTCAAACTGGGAAATCCAGGTCACTGCTTTCTGAGACAGAACAATGGAAGTGTTCTTTGGCAAACTTATTCAAGTACAACAACAATGGAACGCATGCCAACACAAACTCCAGTTGTATCCAAAAAGATATTGTGGCAAGCAGACTGTGACCCCCAGAGCAATGTTCTACATCGGTTGAGAGCAAATATTGATAAATATTTTGTAAATGTGCAGCACATTCTTCAATAAGATAAATGAATGATTGCAATCAGAAGTGGACAACTGGACAGTTGCCAATAAACCACTTTTGCAGTAAATAAAATCTTGATTTCAACGTAGGTCGCAAGTATTTTTTTGGAGTTATTCAGAGAACTTTGTGCCAAGACAACCTTCCACTGAAGACCAGTTTGTCACAGTGAAGGAGGTTTTAAAGTAAATTAACACGGCTCAGAAAGTGTGCAATCAAATGCTTTTCTGTTCTGTGATATTTAACAAATCCTTGATTTTCCGAGCATTTCAATTGTGTGTGGAATAAATAAGCATGTCTGCATGGGTCATTAACATCAGGTTTCACCATTTAATGCAACATGTTCTTGTGGTGGCCAAAGTTCCTGCTGAATTTTCAGGGGGAGAAAAGAAACGAGCCAATCATTTCACCAGGGTGATTTGGACATGTGTTGACCTAGATGTGGAACTCTCCCCCCACCGACCCCCACATTTTTCTGAGGGAGTAAGAAGTTAGGTGGGTACAATTTAGATGCACCAAGGTTGTCTCAGTCGTGCTGTGAGGACAATTTTCCATCTGTGTGCAATGGGTCAGGCTTTCACCGCTAAGTTTATCTGCGGAGCAGGAAGAGTGGTGCAGTAACACTCTACTTGATGTTGCTCAATACATAGTCTGCTCTTGCTTTATTTGCCCATGCTTTTGGAGTCTGAATCTTACTTTCACTTTGGAAAATAAAATTGCAGAATATAATAAGGCCTGGCTATTGAAAATGGCAAAAGAAAAACAACAGATTTGATGTTTACTTACGTTGCTTAAGCAAGAAGTAGTGTTTTATGATTCTGGGCTATTTCGCTGTCTCACCCATCATTGTTAAAATGTTGGTCCTTGGTTTGGATAGTGATCAGAGGAACATGGAGAAATCAGTCTCTGGTTACCTGTGGCAAACACCTGCACAGGTATCACCCGTGGCTCTAAACTGCACAAATAATACCAGTGCAAGTATCACCTGTGGACCTTTTGCTCCAATGACACTAGTGAAAGTGAGTATAATCTGGCAATCAACCCTAAAACAGGCCATCAAAAACTAATTTCTCTCCAACTGTGGGTTCCAGCACTGATCTGAAAACTAGAGTTCAAACTGAACACTAGAAAGAAAGTGTGATTTGGAAAGCAAACGTCTTCCATTCTCCTGCCCATCACCCCTCTCTCTAACCAGGTATCTGATCTTTGTGGGTTCTTGCTCGTGTATTTGCCGTTCTACAGGGACTACATTTGTTTATGAGAGTGCACTGTGGGACAATGCATTCTATGGTACCACGTCTTGTTCACTGATTTAGTTCTCCAACACAATAGCAACACGAGGATTTATTCAATCACCACATAACTTTTCCTCCTTGGGTCAAGCATTTCACACAGTTCCAATCAGTACCAGTTGAACATCTCATGAATTTTCCTGATTGCTGTGTCTGGATCTTAATTGATCATTTTCTCCAAATACCTTATTTTATTACTACTGACAAGCAGATGAGGTTTCCTTATACCAAAAATAAAGTGTGCATCCCAAGTGTACCTACCACCCCCGATCAAAGGCCCTCTCATCACTATAAGTTGTCATTCAAATCCCTTAACAGTAGGGTGTCAAAGTCAAAGTTGAGTTTATTGTCATATGCACAAGTACATGTCTGCACAGGTGCAGTGAAAAACTTACTTGCAGCAGCATCACAGGCACAGAGCATCAATTCAGCAGCATTCACAAGAAAAACATAAATTATGCACAATTTTTTACAAGAAAGAATACAATTAGAACAAAAAAGCCACAAAGTCCATTCTAGTGCAAAGTGGTCATACTTTCGCTAAACTGCAGTAATTAGGGGTGTGCCGGTTGGTTCAAGAACCAAATGGTTGAAGGGAAGTGGCTGTTCTCGAACTTGGTGGTGTGGGACTTGAGGCTTCTGTACCTCCTGCCCGATGTGCATTTACCCGGGAAGGAGACTCTGTCTACTCTATCTCTGCCTCTCATAATTTTATAAACTTCTATCAGGTCTCCCCTCAGCCTCCAATGCTCCAGAGAAAACAACCCAAGTTTGCCCAAGCTCCCCTTATAGATAACTCTCTAAGCCAGCCAGGATCCTGGTAAACCTCTTCTGCACCTTCTCTGAAGGCTCCACATCCTTCCTATAGTGGAGCGACCAGAACTGCACACAATGCTTCAAATGTGGCCTGTCCAAAGTTTTATACAGCTGCACTTAATTTTTTAGTTAAGCTGACTTAATTCTTTTAAAGTGTTCTCTAACATTTAAATATAGCTATATTCTTGAAACTCTTTAATCATTTAAAATATTTTCATTGTATATTTCTGGCTTGATCTTTTGGGTTTAACAAAAAACACACAACCAAAGACCGATGTTTCAACACTTCTTCCACCAATGAAACACTATATCACTGCAACCACACAGAATTTACATTAAACTTTCATGTATGTGGCTCTCAAAATACAAAGAGTATATTAAATTGGTATTGGTTTATTATTGTCACTTGTACTGATTGAAAAACTTGTCTTGCATACCATTCATACAGATCACTTCATTACACGGTGCATCGAGGTAGTACAAGGTAAAACAACAACAGAATGCAGGATAAAGTGTCATAGTTATAGAGAAAGTGCAGTGCAGGCAGACAATAAGGTGCAAGGTCATAACGAGGTAGATTGTGAGGTCAGGAGTCCATCTCATCGTACAAGGGAACCATTCAATAGTCTCATAACAGCGGGATAGAAGCTGTCCTTGAGCCTGGTTGTATGTGTTCTCAAGCTTTTGTATCTTCTGTTTGATGGGAGGGGGGGAGAAGAGAGAATGTCCGGGGTGGGTGGGGTCTTTGATTATGTTGGCTGCTTTACTGAGGCAGTGGGAAGTGTAGACAGAGTCCACGGAGGGGAGGCTGGTTTCCGTGATGTGCTGAGCTGTGTCTACAACTCTCTGCAGTTTCTTGCAGTCCCGGGCAGAGCAGTTGTCGGGATATATCCTTTAGCCTCCTGATCAAACTTAGCCACTGATCAAATGCTGTGGGCTGTGGAAGGGGGCAGGCCAGTGGCTTGACAGCAGTGAAAATCCACAGAGAGGATGGGAAACCCATGATGGCACAATTACCTGAAACAGTGATGATTTTGATAGCTGAGGGAAAGCCTCGATGACGCCGGAGTGTTGTGACTCGTTGCAAGCTGCTCTCTGCAGACCTACTCATTACTTTCACTATAATCCTTCTACACTTTTACCCTGTACTACCTCGATGCACGGTGTAATGCATTGATCTGTACAGTTTTTCACTGTACCTCGGTACAAGTGACAATAATAAACCAATACCAACTGTAAACAGTCTGGATTGTCATTTCTCATGGTTACTGATGAGCAGCGATGAACATAAAATTAATAAAATGCCCTCAGCTTCAGGAGCAGAACAGACACCAACTAAAGTAAAAATAAAGCTTGCAGAAGAGGCCAATGTCTCATGGAGCCTTCACTGAGCTGTTTCACAAAAGCACTCTTGCAGCAAATACCCAGCCACATCCCCACCAACTTTACAGCAAGTATTTTTCAGAGGAGTTCCACAGTATGTTGCAGAGGTGTGGAGAGATTAGCAGAGGGAGTGGGACTGATGGGATTGGTATGGACCCAAAGAACCAATTGGTCTTCTGGTCATTACAAGAAATGGAAATTGTGCAACTTCCTCTCTCTGAAAACATTGCTTGGGAAATTTAGCAACTCATTCAAAAAATGCTGGGCCGATTTGAGCTATCTGAGCACCCTTACAATCTACAGGCTGTAAGCTAAAGCTCTTCCGTGATTTTATCGAGTCTGATTTTAGGGAAGTAAACATGCTGGAGCCCTGCCAATCATTACATGTGGTGATAAACACTGGCCTTAAATCTTTTCTTTTAAGGAGGTGGTAGATTTCTTCATTCACACTGGTGGTTTATTCAAGCCATCTTATTTTTAAAAGATTTAAAGATTTAAAAGGTTTTATTTACAGCATGGTAACAGGCCCTTCTGGCCCAACGAGTCCATGCCGCCCATTTTAAACCCAAATTAACCTACCCGTACGTCTTTGGAATGTGGGAGGAAACCGGAGCACCCGGAGGAAACCCACGCAGACACGGGGAGAACGTACAAACTCCTTACAGACAGTGACAGGAATCGAACCCCGATTGCTGGCGCTGCAATAGCGTCGCGCTAACCGCTATGCTACTGTGCCGCCTTTACCGTGCTACGCTTTTAATGCTGCAATCTACTGGAGGAACTCAGTGGGTCAGGCAGCATCGGTGGATGGACAGGAATCGTCGATGACTTTCCTCCCACAGATGTTGCTCGACCCACTGAGTTCCTCCAGCAGATTTTTGCTCCAGATTCCTGCATCTGCAGTCTCTTCCATCCCCCTAATGTTTTCACATTTCTGTATTTTAAATAAGAATTTTGTTTAGAAACAAGTGGCAAAGCAGAATCAATTAATTAAATACATTTTAGAAGCATAATGAACTTGTATGTGCAAGTATTGTCTTGATTTAGTTTTGCTGAGAGCAAAAGTTGACTAAAACATCTTGTCAGTATAATAACCAAATTAATTTTGCCAAATACCAATAAAGACCAATACAGCACCAGCAGACTGAAGTGAAAACATTAAAAAAAAATTCAGTGTTTAGCAATGAGTGTTTGTGAATGTTAGATTGTTTCCCTGTGGCCTAATCCAGTAGAGACCACACTTTGTGGGACAGTCAGGTTGGGAGACTCAGTGAATGGGAGAAATGGGCTACAATCTTCGCTGTTGACAGTGCCGTTGGAACATTCAATGACACAAGACCCTTGAAAACAAAACTCTTCGATCATTTGCAGGACTACCCGGTGTCCAACAGCGGGCAACCCAACTACACCCTGGAGACACAAGAGAGACTGCAGATGCTGGAAATTGGAGCAACACACAAGATGCTGGAGGAACTCAGCCAACATCTGTGGAGAGAAATGTACAGTTGAACCTTTTGGGTGAAGACCCTTCCATCCAGATGAAGGGTCTCGACCCAAAATGTTGACTGTTCATTTCCCTCCACAGATGCTGCCCGACCCACTGAGTTCCTCCTGGAGTAATTGAAGTTGATAAGTTGGGTTGCTGGGAGGAGCTGGAGGAAAAGGTTGAGATAGGTAGGAGAAAGGTGTCTGCGTTTGTAGGGCCGATGAAAACCAGGTATATCCCAATGGATTATCCAGCCTGTAATGCTTCTAAAGATATGGCGATGCTGGGAATGAATCCCTGTCCTTACAGCTCTCTGGTGACTTACAGCTGACCTGACCTTCCTGAGCTGTGCAAATGCCTTCTGGTCACCTTCTGAACATCTGGAATGTGCTGCCAGGGGAGGTGGTGGGATCAGATAGAATCATTGCATTTAAGAGAGATTTAGACACACTTAACTAGGCAAGACATAGAAGGATATGGTCTGAATGTAGGGAAATGGGGTTAGTATAGATGGGCAATAAGGTCGGCATGGACATAATGGGCCAAAGGGCCTTCTTCTGTGCTGTTTTCTAATGTTACGGACTCAGTGAAAGTCCCTTTAAGATAGAGAGTGTGTGTGGGGCGTGCTTACGTCAATAGAAGATAAAGGACGTAATGACGTTGTTGAAGAAGGCAGAAGAAGAAGGAGAGAGAGAGAAGGGAGAGAGACACCAGCCTGCTTGTTTTCTCTATCGATGGATGAGAAACAATAACTGTGTTTGCCACTGAAATCCATGTATGGAAGTTGGAAGTAATCCGGTGGAGTTCACTTTGTTGCTGACCTGTAGAAGGAAACAGGTATTTGTGTGTGGACGACCACGGTTCGGATGCTTTTCGGGGTGAGGAAGTCACTACCGAGTAAACACTGAAGTGTCGTTTGGGTTCCATCGTGGAACATTTGGATTTCGTATGTACTCTCTCTATGTTTTTCTACATCTACATCTTATCTTCAGACAACGGTGGTTGTTGAAGAAGCCCTTGCTCATGTTTCACCTTATGGCTTGCGGAACTGAACTTTAAGAACCATTCAGGAACTGGGAGTTTTGGACTTTGTCACACACACACACGACGAGTTTAGTTTTGGGGTTAACGTTCGAGGTTTAACATTCTTGAATTCTAACATACTAACATTTTTTTTTAACTTTTATTTTACGTATTATCAT
This sequence comes from Pristis pectinata, assembly GCF_009764475.1. Lineage (NCBI taxonomy): Eukaryota > Metazoa > Chordata > Chondrichthyes > Rhinopristiformes > Pristidae > Pristis > Pristis pectinata. Next base: position 1,790,576 of record NC_067414.1, read on the forward strand.
AAGTAGTGATTAATAAAATAGTTTTTAACACTGAATCATGCTCAGTGTGTTTCTTTTGTTGCTGGTTTGTGACAAAATTGGGGGGCTCGTCCGGGATAGTTCCCAAGGTTAACGAGTGTCGTCTGGGATCGTTCCCCAGATTGACAAGATTTGTTCGGGATTCAATCCAAAGATTTTTGAGGGAGGTCTGATAAATTCTTTTTAATTGGCTTGTGTGTGTGGAAACCAGCAGCAATGGATATTAAGGCATTTTTGGAGTCACCAACCCAAAAGGGATTGGAGGTGGCGACAAAGGATGATTTGATAAAGATTGCTACAAGGCTAAACCTTACAGAAGTAAAGCAGTCTATGAGAAAGGCAGATATTCAGAGACTGATAGCTGGCCATTATGTGGAAAAGAAGGTGTTTGAGAAGGAAGTGTTAAAACAGTTTCCTGGCAGTGAAATAGCAATTTCTGAGGCACAGGTGCAGCTGGCAAAGATAGAGGCTGAACGAGAGCAAACCCAGTTAAAGATAGAGGCTGAACGAGAACAAAAGAGATTAGAGGCTGAACGAGAACAGAAGAAATTAGAGGCCGAACAAGAGGAAAAGAGATTAGACGCTGAACGAGAGCAAACCCAGTTAAAGATAGAGGCCGAACAAAAGCTAACTCAGATGAAGATAGAGGCTGATCTAGCAATGAAGCAGATGGAATTGAAGAGGATGGAGCTGGATAGTGAGGAGAAGGAGAAACAGAGGCAGCATGAGTTACAAATGAAGCGAAAGAGTTCGGAATCTGATTCTGATGATGGTTTTTCAGCCAGCAGGGAGGTTCGATTAGTCCCTCCGTTTGAAGAAGATCAGGTTGATCAGTATTTCCAACATTTTGAAAAGGTTGCTGTGAGTTCAAACTGGCCAAGGAAAGGATGGGCTCTTATGGTACAGAGTGTGATTAAAGGTAAAGCTCAAAAGCTTATTCTGCTTTGTCTGTTGAGGATGCAGCTGATTATACCAAGGTAAAACAAGCTATTTTGAAGGCCTATGAATTGGTTCCTGAGGCTTATAGACAAAAATTCAGAGACTTGAGGAAATCTGCAGATCAGACTTATATGGAATTTGCCAATGGAAAGAGAATATGTTTTGAACGATGGTGCCTGGCTAAAAATGTAGATGGGGATTATGATAAATTGACAGAATTGATACTGGTGGAAGACTTTAAAAGATGTGTTCCAGCTGAATTAACAACATATTTAAATGAAAAGGCAGTGGAAACTTTACAAGAAACTGCTAGGTTGGCAGATGATTATGCTTTAACCCATAAATCCAAATGGGGACAACCTAAAACCTTTCAAAAGAGTTACAAAGACAATCCAGGTAAACCAGAGATTAAATTGGGAGGTAATCAAAAAGGAAAGGATGAAAAAAAGCCAGGGCTGGAGAAACCTGTTGAGCGTACTTGTTATTACTGTAGGAAACCTGGCCACGTGATATCTAATTGTGCCCTTTTGAAGAAAAAGGAAGCTGGGCCCAATGCTTGCTTTCAGGCAATTAAAAATCAAAAAGGTTTAGGAGATGCTGTTAAAGATCAGTCCTTGCAAGAGGGAAAAGCGGAAAAGTTGGAGGAGGTGAGAAAGGAATTCCGTTCGTATGTATCAGAGGGTTTTGTTTCACTGAATGATGAGTCACCCCAGGTGCCAGTGAAAATTCTTAGAGATACTGGGGCTAGTCAATCTCTCTTGCTGGACAGTGTTTTAAATTTTGGTGAAAAAAGTGACACTGGTGAAGTAAATCTAGTACGAGGCGTTACAGGTGAGACCATGTCTGTCCCTTTTCACAGGGTAATTTTAAAGTCAAAGTTCGTAGAAGGACCAGTCGAGATAGGGATAAGACCTAGTTTGCCAGTGGAAGGGGTTTCTTTGTTATTGGGAAATGACCTTGCAGATGGAGAAATTGTTCCTGTGGTACGGTTAACAACCAAACCAAGGATTGATGAGTCTGAGAATGATCCAGATGTTTACCCATCATGTGCGGTGACTCGAGCTAGAGCTAGAGAATTAGCCAAGACAGACAGTCCGGTGCAGTCTGATGTGGTTCCTTGTGACAGTCCTAAACAGGAAGAAAATTATGATGCCTTGTCTGAGACTTTTCTGTCTTCACTGGAGGATCAACATCCTTATAGTGAGCCTGAATTTAAAGATTTGTCTTTGTCGAGGAAGGATTTTATGGTGGAACAGACAAAGGACCCTGAGTTGACAGAATTGAAAGAAAAAGCACTCTCATGTGAGGAGATTGAGAAAGTGCCAACTGGATACTATGTCAAAAATGGAGTGTTAATGAGGAAATGGAGACCTCCTCATGTTCCTGTTACTGAGGAATGGGAAGTTATTCATCAGGTTGTTGTTCCAAAAGTTTATAGGGATGAGATTTTAAACCTGGCCCATAGTATGCCTTTGGGTGGTCATTTTGGTGAAATATTTAAGGGGAATCTGAGGGGGAACTTCTTCACTCAGAGGGTTGTGCGAGTGTGGAACGAGCTGCCAGTGGAAGTGGTGGATGTGGGTTCAATTGTAACATTTAAGTGAAGTTTGGATAGGTGCATGGATGGGAGGGGTTTGGAGGGATACGGTCCAGGTGCAGGTGTAGATGGGACTAGGCAGATCATGGACTAGATGGACCGAAGGGTCTGTTTCTGTGCTGTGGTGCTCCATGACTCTATATATCTTTAAGCACAGTCACAAATACAAAATAATTTGGTAAATTTGAAGAATTTGCATTTATGACGAGCTGGAGAAAGTAGGACTGTTCACCTTACCTAGAAATGGTGAAGGGGAGACAATGTCATATTTATAAACGTGGAGGTGTTTGGCTGAGGAACTGTTTTCAGAAGTGTGAGTAATCAGAGGTGAGAGGTTTAAGCCAAGTGGGACTAGAACCAGAGGCAAGATGAGGATTGTTCTTACACTCAGCTGGAAAAGCAAATTTAAAAATAACTAAAAAGAGGAACTTGATACATACTACATAAAAAGCTTATTGTTCTCCAGAGAAAACCATGGGATACTGGTAACTCTTTCAGTGGGCTAACACAGACATAGTGCCCATGTGGTCACCTTGTCTCATTTTGTCATTTTTAAATCATCCAACTCATTTGATCAAAATCCTACATCCTACCTGACAAGCTTACATTCAGCTTGGCAGCCTCGTAATTCACATCTGCACCACTGAGGTAATTATTATTTAACAATTATTCAGAACCCCCCGCAGTCTACAATGGTGGATCGGCGGTGGAGAGGGTCAGCAGCTTTAAATTCCTGGGCGTTAACACATCAGATGACCCGTCCTGGGCCCAGCACATAGATGCAATCACAAGGAAGGCACGCCAGCGTCTTTACTTTCACAGGTTAAGGAGCTTCGGCTGGTCACCGAACACTCAAACAAACTTCGACAGATGCACTGTTGAAAGTATCCTGACTGGTTGTATCACAGTCTAGTACGGTAATTTGAATGCACAGGAACGTAAGAAGCTGCAGAGAGTAGGAGTGGACTCAGCCCAATACATCACAGGCACATCCCTCCCCACCATCGGTAGTGTCTACAGGAGGTGCTGCCTCAAAAAGGCAACATCCCATCATCAAAGATCCCCACCATCCGGGCCGTGCCATCTTCTCGCAGCTACCATCGGGCAGGAGGTACAGAAGCCCGAAGTCCCACCCCACCAGGTTCAGGAACAGCTACTTCCCTTCAACCATTCAGTTCTTGAACCAACCGGCACAACCCTAATCACTGCCTCAGTATAACAACACTGTGACCACTTTGCACTTAAATACTTTTTTTTTGTTCTAATTGTGTTCTTTCTTGTAAAGTTTGTGCATAATTTGTTTATGTTTACCTTGTGAATGTTGTGTATCTGATGCTACGTGTCTGTGCCTATTGAATGGGTCCCTAGTACGATAAAATGGACTCTTAATCTCACAATCTACCTCGTTGTGGCCCTTGCACCTTATTGTCCGCCTGCACTGCACTTTCCCTGTAACGGTAACACTGTATTCTCCATTCTGTTACTGTTTTACCCTGTACTACCTCGATGCACTGTGCAATGAGTTGACCTGTATGAACGGTATGCAAGACAAGTTTTTTACCGTACCTCAGTGCATGTGACAATAAAGAACAATTCCAATTCCATGCTGCTGCAGCTAAGTTTTTCCCTGCACTGTGCACACATGTACTTGTGCATGACAATAAACTCAGCTTTGACTTTGGCACTGTTTCTACCCCTTCCAGCCCGTGACCTTGGCCAGCCCCACATTTCAGCTCATCTGCAGTCCACTCGAAAGGACAGCTCATCATTCCAGAAATTATTCCCAAGCCTCTCTCACCATACAATTTGAGGGCTATACAGCAGTCGTTGTGGCTATGATCAGTAGTTCCAGAAGGTGCTACCAATGCTAAGGTAAAGACCACATCCAAACAGGAAGGGAATGTGGACAATGTTGTTGTACTCCAGGTCAATACTAACCAGGCAGGGAAGGTCAGGGAGAAGTTCCTGCTAAGAGAAGATCAGAAGTTAAGAGTTAAATTGAAAACAGGAGCCTGTGGCTAACAATGTTGGGATTACCCTGGCCTCTAGGGGAGTGTTGTGGGAAGGAGGCCTTCCACTGCATGGGATACTGGCATGAGTACTGGGACAGGAAGGAGCTGTACCTCTGGGACAGGCTTCATCTGAACCAGGAGCAGGGACCGAATTCCTAAAGGAAAGAATAAATAGAGCTGTTATAGACTTCAATCACATGGTGTGGCATGGGGGGAAGGGGGTGGGAGCTGCCACAAATAAACGAAACCAGCGATAGGAGAGAACAAACAGAAGGGGAATGAAGATAACTTGAATGGTCTGAACTGGAGATGCCTTGCAGAATAATCACAAAACTACACGCGCAATTAGAAACTTCAAAAAATTAAATTGTTGTGACAATGAACTTTAGTAGTGAAAATGAGAAGTAATAATTATGGACAGGCATTACCAATAGAGCAAAACAGTTATGATTTCAGGTCAATGACACTAACTATCTAACTCCAAAGATGCAGTGTAGGAGTCCAAGGTCAAGAGACACCAGAGACTAGAGGCTGGAATCTGGAGCAAAAAACCAACTGCTGGAGGAACTCAGTGGGTCAGGCAGCATCTGTGGAAGGAACTGGACAGTCAATGTTTCGAGTCAAGACCCTTCATCTGGACTGACAGAGGGGAGATGGCCAGTGTAGAGAGGTGAGGGGAAGGGGAGGGGCAAGAGCCGGCAGGTGATGGGTGGATCCAGGTGAGGGGGGGTGATAGGCAGATGGAGGAGGGAAGGGTAGAGATAGTGACAGAGAATGGAGTCAAGTGAGGGAGGTGGGGAGGGCAGATAAGAACAGCGGAGGGGTGGGGTAAGGGACCCAGTGGGAGGGGAAAGAAACAGAGAAACAGGGTGATGGGGGCTGGGGTGGGTGCAGGAGAAACTGGATCAGTTCCAAAATCAGTGTGGGACAATACAACCAGGGGGTGCAAGAGAGGTTCAGCAGGATGCTGCCTGGATTAGAGGGCATGTGCTATAAGGAGAGGTTGGACAAACTTGGGTTGTTCTTTCTGGAGCATCAGAGACTGAGGGGAGACCTGATAGAGGTTGATAAAATTATGAGAGGCCTAGATAGACAGCCAGTATCTGTTTCCCAGGGCTGAAATGCCTTATACTAGAGGACATGTGTGGGACAAATTTTTATTTTACACACAGAGTGGTGGGTGCCTGTAATACTCTGTGGTAGTGGAGGCAGATATGGACCATGTGCAGGTCAAAAGGATTAGGTGTCATTAGCTTAATTAGTTTGGCAGAACATTGTGGGCTGAGGGTCCAGTTCCTGTGCTGTACTGTTCCATGTTCAGTCAAAGGTCTTGTATAAACCTTCTCCAAACAAATGATGGAAAATAATCACCCTGGTGACTGGGTACTGTTAATGATTAGGAAACATGAATCAACTGGGAAAGAAATTGAAAAGGTTTTATTTAAACCTGTGTCAGTTTTCTCCATCATTGCATCCACTGGAGTGTGGGGTTTGACCTTATCAATGTTTATAAAATCATGAGGGGCACAGACAAGGTAAATGGTCACGGTCTTTTTCCCAGGGCAGGACTGAGCCAGATCTCAAACAATGACGAGGAGTACAGGAAGGCGACGGAGAGCCTAGTGACATGGTGTCATCACAACAACCTTTCCCTCCATGTCAGCAAAACAAAGGAGCTGGTCATTGACTTCAGGGAGCGGGGTGGAGTACACATCCATGTCTGTATCAGTGGTGCTGAGGTGGAGATGGTTGAGAGCTTCAAGTTCTGAGGTATAAACATCACCAATAATTCGTCCTGGTGCTGCCACATGACATTTGCACGGGTACACGGATAGGAAAGGTTTAGAGGGATATGGGTCAATCGCGGACAATGGGACTAGCTTAGTTGGGCAACTTGATTGGTGTAGACCAGCTGGGCAGAAAGGGGCCATTTCTGTGCTGTATAACTCTATGAACTAACCAGTTCCAAATCAGCAAAGATGTCAACCTTTAGTTTTGTTTTAATTTGCTTAATACAAGTCACTGCAATAAAGCTGCTGGCAAAATGAGTTCTTACAGCAAGTCCTGCAGGATAAAGTGTAACCCAGACTGTAAGTTGGCCCCATTAAAAATAAACAATTTGATGAATTGATGCTGGACACAGTGAATCTACCTGCTCAAGCTTCCCTTCTGCTAACCTGGTATGGGTCCTTTCTTCAACTTGGTCAGCAGGCACCCTGACTCATCTGTCAATGCAGTCTCCAGTCAAGCTCATTCAACATGTGCAGGTGTTGAGCAAGAGAACAATGCACAATGCTGCTGAACTCTCACAGTAACAAAGTTGAATAGGTACTGAATACTTGAGGCTTTGAATAGTTTCCAACATCACTTTGGCGCCAGCTAAAGTGCATTTATTTTTCTACTCAGGAGGAAGTGCCTAATTTGGCAACAAGTCATGAATAAATCCCAAGAGGCATACTTACCCACACAGCACATTCATGGAACTCAACATAAAAGTGTTCAGTCATGTCAAACAAGAGCTTAAGCCATCTATGCATGCTAACATTGGATCAAAAAATATCTTAAGCCTCTCTCCTAACACTTGTTGCCAAACCTCCTTGAATGGTAACAGGAAGATGACCACCAGCCAATATTCATTTTATAAGATTTTTTTTACAAACCACAAGAGCTTCTTCTCAAGCCTCATTTAGAAATTTTTGGCTTTAAGGTCTGCTGTGGATATAAAATCCATGAGAATGCACCATTTATAACTTGATTCCGGAAAGATTTTTACTGATTTACAGTTGAAGCCAGAACTGAAAACAAAACGTGGTGGGGACAGAAACACAAGGGAAAGGCAATTACTTTTTTTTTATATATAATGATGATGACAATCTCAGAAATGGGCACCGCTTCAACACTTTGCCTCGTTTGACGTACCAGTGCAAATAGAGGAATAATGAAAATAAACAATTTTCAGACCCTGCAGCCAGATGGCAACATTTTCCAACTATTTATAAATATATAAACATATACAGTAACATTTGGGGATTTTTAAATCAACAGCCTGACTGCAAACGTAATGCCCATCGATGCTCAGATAATGTCTCGGTACAAATTGTTCCAAGGGACTTCAGCTAACTTCAACAGGAATTCCAGAATATTCTCAATAACATTCAACTGCAATTTCAAATATTTTATCAATGGAAGGAATAAAAACAGGCAGATCGTGTTTGAATACTTGAACCTTCTGGAAAAACCAAAGATAAAATTCAGATATGGCGATGTTAAATTTTAATCAGAATTTATTTATGCAACATGTTACACAAAATTATAATACTTAAAAAAGCTGAAAAAATAAAAAAAATTCTGCATGCAAATCTATGGTACGGTGATGTTGTAAACATTCTGTATATTAAAACAAATGTGCTTTTAAAAATTGAACCCATCTGCATTAAAGGTGATTTTTTCATTATGTATAAGAAACTATGATTAATCACTTTGGCACCTGCACCATTTGAATTGTCCTGAAAATATGTAAAAATATCAATAACACTTCCATTGGCCCACAATTGTGTGCCTGGGGAAAGAAATGCAGGGTATGTAATCATGCCCAGTGATAAATCCACAAATTATAATACTTACTTTGCTTGAATTGTATTTGAGGTAAGCAAAATTAAAGATGGGTTTAACGAATCAGCATTCCTTAGCACGATTCCAATCACAGGTGCACTCAGATAGTACACGTAGGAATTATAAACTTCCAGCAAGAATAAAAAGTCGAGATTTGTACACTGGGTACAGAATGGGATTTTCAGTACATCCTGGAGGGAGAAACTACACGTGGAAAGATCTGACCTCCTCTCTTCCCCTACTATTCAGAGTATAGCTTGCCCACAGAGAGATCCAGTTGCAAGTTGTAATTGTGTGCATTTCTAATATGCCTGTGTTAAGACTGCCAGTCATTGGTATTGAGAATGGATCAGACAGTAACAGGCAAAAGGCACATGCTTTCTGTAAATACAGTAATCGGCACATCAAGGCATCACAGTTAAGAGTTCACAATCGCGAGGCAATACAATGATTAAAACAGATGAGCAGCGGATTCTTCAACATTTGTCCACACCAAGGTCAATGTCGTGTAACCCACTTGACTTCCCTGTGCTATGGAGTTTATCTCGGATGATGGTATTCAAGGTGATGAATACACCAATGACAACAAATGGTTTCAGTCCAACAACTTGACCGTTTATGTACATTTAGTACATACACATACAACCTGAAATGCCACAGTAATTAGATATATTTAAAAATCATTGGTTTACAAAACTAAGCAGTTAGTAACTGAAATTAAGCATTTTATCCACCTTTCACCATCATACTCAGAACTGCATTGCTCTCTCCCCTCCACAAGTAACCCATTCTTCAAAACGATTATGTAGTACTGGAAGTGTTCTCGACAGAGTGTTATATTCATAGTGCAGCGGACCATGAATCACATTTACCTCCCTTTATCATTCAGAGGACCAATGCAATAATGACACCCTTAATTTAGAACAAAATGCAATGAAACACGAACAATTAAAGACCCTCTCATTAATGTACAGCATTAAATAGAAGACTCGATGCCAACAAATACAATGTCATCAATGTTTGTCCCTTGACACACTACACCGGAGCTACTTGTAACGTCAAATCAAGCACTTTCCCACTATGTTCCAATCCTACACCATACACATTCTTGCAACAGACTACATTTTCTTCTTCAAAATGCACAGAAACACATCAGGGCTCTACAACTACATTGAGCAGGTAATTATTACCACTACTTAACAGCCATACTAAACAGGTGCATTACTGCAATATGCTTGTCTCTGTCATTAAGGCAAACGTTTTTCATTAGAATATAAAATTTCTTCAAGAGCGATTTAGAAATCCCACTTTAAAGGTAACTTCCAAAAAATGCTATGTAAGCAATTACGTTCAGATTATTCTAATATAATTAAAACTTCAAGGGTTGGTGTCTTAAGGTCTAATGTTCACCCATAACCAGCCCACTAAAGTCCCGTACAACCACGTCTTCATATAAATCTTCCTTCCAGTTTCTGTCATGAGCATGGGGACTGTCAGACCACAGAGGAAGAGCAGGGATGGCAGAGTCCTCAGAAGGCTCAGCTGTGACTTGCGTCCTTCTCCAGGAAATCTGTACCTCTTCTGTTCCTGATCTGCCTCGTAGAACTCTGAAAGCAACCTGTCAAAGAGGGGATGAAACAGGACAACAGTGGAAGCTTCAAGTCAAATGAGAATGATCAGCAACATCCCCCAAAAGCCCAACAGCTTCCCTACCTCACATTCCTTAATTTGAAACTTGCATGAAGTAGGAATTCAAACGTGGCTCTGATAAAGGAGTTAACAATGTACTGATCGCAAAACAGGCTCAGGAAATGTCACGTCGCAACATTTTTACACAATCAGCAAAGTAACCTCCTTGGTAAATATTAGGACTGGGACTGTCCTGGGACCTTGGTTAGTCTGAGAGCAAAATGCATTTATCGTAAGGTTGGGAGCAGGATTACCATTCAGGGGTAGGTGGTCATGATTTTTTTCTGCAGAGCATAATTTTAAAGAAAGTAAATAGAACTGATCAAAAGTTCCCTTGGCCCTCTATCTGCTTGGGCGTTTGCTCTTCTTTCAATTAACATCTTCAAGGTTAGATCACGGTTCGAGCCCTTGTAATACAACAAGGATTACTTTCTAATTTGGTGTACTGCTTGCTGTATGTTCCAGCAATTGCTTCTTTAATGGCATTCCTACATTGTGTGTTCTGTCCCACCCCAGAAATCTGACCCAGTGCGGGTGCTGCACTGTCAGAGATCCCATCACTTGATGAGATATTAAACCAAGGCCTGTGTCTGCCATTTCACATTAATGTAAAGCCATGGTGTGGCTTGTGGATGGGCAGAGCTATCCCGGTGTCCTGGGAAATGTTTGTCCATCACACAACTGATAACAATGGTGCGTTGCAATAGAGCATACAGGGAAAAAATTAAATATACATGCAAATTCTTAATAATTCAAATAGAAATAAATAAGGATGGATCAACAGCTCATGCAAAATGATCAGGAGTGCTGCCAGTGCACAAGGTTGTGATATGATCTTTACCCACTGTTCTTTAATGCTTCCTAGGGGGAGGATATTCTTCTGCACTCCAACTGAAGCATGCACATTGCAGAAAGTGACAAGGTGCCATGGTATTAAACATAAAAAGCACTTTGAACATTTCTGTGCCGAGTACACAGCGACCAGACAGGAACTGTAACATGGGTCCAGAAGGTGCACGTCCTGATGGCTTCATCACCCAGACTTTTAACAATAAACTATTGAAGCTTATTCTGAGCTTTCATTACATCAAACGAAGATGCACGTGTATGAGGGGAAGGCAATGAACAGAGGCACTTTTAGGGCAGTTTGCAAACTAAGATAAATACACAGCATCCCCCCCCACCCCCCAAAAAAAACCTCAGACTGTCCTGAAAGGAAATAAATATTCTCAGTGGTGTCAGAGGCAAACACTTTGGGTTTACAGAAACAAGCCTTTCAGTTCAAATGGTCTATGATGGTATTTACCTTTTCTAATCCTTACGTCCTTATCCAGCTTCCCCTTACATTGCCTATTAGTATTTAATAGGCTGCTCTGGGTTACAATAACGTAGGATGAAACCAATGCAGATTTCAGTTTAAATATGTACATTTCAGCAAGAATCATTGTAGGTTTGAGCTTAGATCATAAATAGTATAACAGGCTCAGAAACACTACCGCTGGTTAAATGTGGAGCACCCAATACACAGAGAGGGCATTGAGAAATTTCTTGGAGTTTGTCAGGAAGTTAAAATAATGGGGATGGTACAAATAGTGCTCACATAATATAAATGCAGTGCTTACTTTCCCAGTATTTAGGACCAGGCATTCACACAATAGGTTATTGAGGGTTTCCTTCACATCTCTTCCAATGCTAAGCTGGGAATGTGGGGTTATGGCCAGGTAAGTGTGCACACAAGACAGCCAAGGGGACAGGCAGAGCACTGTGAGGGTGACAGCAGAGTGGTGCAGCCAGCAGAGCCACTGCCTCACAACTCCAGGGGCCCCAGTTCGGTCTTGGTCTCTGGTACTGCGTGGAGTCTGCACGTTCTCCCTGTGCCAGTGTGGGTTTCCTCCAGGGACTCCGGTTTCCTCCCACAGCCCAGAGATGTGTACATTGTCCCATGTAGGGGAGGGTTGTGTAAAGGGGCGAGGGGAGAGCCCGCGTAAAGGGGCGAGGGGAAGGCCAGTGTGGACCGGCTGGGCCGTCTCTCTCCATGACTCGAGCAAAACAAAGTTAAGAGAGCTGGCATAGAAGGGTGGGGTGTGCTCATGGACAGGAGTGGGAGCCAGGGAGGGGGCTGAAGACAAGTGGTTCAGAGTGGGATCAAATAATTTCTCTCCCACCCCCCCCTACTCCCCCATCAAATATATTTAAACTTAACTATGTCAAACAGCCTTTTGATATGTTTAAGTTGTGGAAAGCATTTGCTAATACCATTCAAAGCTAATTTATTGCAAGACATCTTCAAATTATTATTCACAGATAAGGAACACAAGCAACTTTTTGGGAGTTATTCGTATTTCAGATGAATACTTCACAACTTTTGAAATGAAATCGCACTGCACCATTTTCATTGTGATATATTTAAACACAATTGCATTTTCATTTCAGCTCTTTAAAAAAATGAGGCAACACGCTGTCTTTGGAATTTCCTGAACTGCTCATTTAAGTCTAGTGCAGCACCTGCACTTGCGTATAATTATTGGAAGAGTACGGTAGGTCAAAAATGCCGTTACTGACTTGTCTTTAACTTCGAAGCGTTCATGTAACCATCTCTTCAGGAAAATCGTTTCCTCTGGAATTTCTTTCAGATCTACACGCTCGAAGAAAATATGAATCTTTGGGCACTCCCTGCACAAGAATTCTGTGAATCAAAAAAAAACCTTTCGATCAAGATGAAGAAAAGCTGTGAATTTTGCTAGTACATTTACATAGAACAATACAGCACAGTACAGGCCCTTCGGCCGACAATGTTGTGCTGACATTTTATCCTGCTCTAACATCTATCTAACAGTTCCCTCCCACATAGCCCCCCATTTCTCTACCATTCATGTGCCTATCTAAGAGTCTCTTAAATATCCCTAATGTATCTGCCCCCACAACCTCTGCAGGCAGTGCGTTCCACGCACCCACCACTCTGTGTAAAAAAAAACTTACCCCTGACATCCCCCCTTATACCTTCCTCCAATCACCTTAAAATTATGCCCCCTCATGTCAGCCATTTTCGCCCTGGGAAAAAGTCTCTGACTGTCCACTCAATCTATGCCTCTTATCATCTACACCTCTATCAATTCACCTCTCATTCTCCTCTGCTCCAAAGAGAAAAGCCCTAGCTTGCTCAACCTATTCCATAAGACATGCTCTCCAATCCAGGCGGCATCCTGGTAAATCTCCTCTGCACCCTCTCTAAAGCTTCCGCATCCTTCCTATAATGAGGCGACCAGAACTGAACACAATACTCCAAGTGTAAACCAACCAGTTTTATAGAGCTGCAACATTACCTCACAGCTCTTGAACTCAATACCCCAACTAATGAAGGCCAACACTCCATACACGTTCTTAACAACCCTATCAACCTGCGTGGCAAACTTGAGGGATCTTACGGACGTGGTCCCCAAGATCCCTCTGTTCCTCCACACTGCTGCGTCCTGCCATTAACCTTGTATTCTGCCTTCAAATTTGATCTCCTGAAGTGTATCACTCCGCACTTTTCCAGGTTGAACTCCATCTGCCACTTCTCAGCCCAGCTCTGCATCCTATCGATGTCCTGTTGTAACCTACAGCAATACTTCTACACTATCCACAACACCACAAACCTTCATGACATCTGCAAATTTACTAACCCACCCCTCCACATCCTCATCCAAGTCATTTATAAAAATCACAAAGAGCAGGGGTCCCAGAACAGATCCCTGCAGAACACCACTGGTCACCGACCTCCAGGCAGAATACGCTCTGTCTACAACCACCCTCTGTTTTCTATGGGCGAGCCAATTCTGAATTCACACAGCCAAGTTTCCCTGGATCCCATCCCTCCTGACTTTCTGAATAAGCCTTCCATGAGGAACCGTATCAAACGTCTTACTAAGATCCATGTACACCACATCCACTGCTCTACCTTCATCAATGTGCTTTGTCACATCCTCAAGGAATTCAATCAGGCTCGTGAGGCACGACCTGCCCCTCACAAAGCCACATTGACTGTCCCTAATCAGCCTATACTTCTCTAAATACCCATAAACCCTGTCTCTCAGAATCTTCTCCAGTAATTTGCCCACCACTGAACTAAGACTCACTGGTCTGTAATTCCCAGGGTTATCCTTACTCCCCTTCTTGAACAAAGGAACAACATTTGCCACCCTCCAATCATCTGGCACTACTCCTGTGGCCAGTGAGGACGCAAAGATCATCGCCAAAGGCGCAGCAATCTCTTCCCTCACTTCCCGTAATAACCTTGGATATATCCCATCCGGCCCCGGTGACTTATCTATCCTAATGTTTTTCAAAAGTTCCAGCACATCCTCTTTCCTCACGTCGACATGCCCTGGCATATCAGCCTGTTGTACACCATCCTCACAAACGGCAAGGTCTCTGTCTCTGGTGAATACTGAAGCAAAGTATTCATTAAGGACCTCTTCCAACTCCAGGCACATGTTTCCTCTTTTATCCCTGATCAGCCCTACCCTCACTCTAGTCATCCTCCTATTCTTCACATGCATATAGAACGTCTTGGGGTTTTCCTTAATCCTACTGCTCATGCCCCCTTCTAGCTCTCCTAAGTCCATCTTTAAGCTCCCTCCTGGCTACCTCGTAACTCTCCAGAGCCCTGTCTGATCCATGCTTTCTAAACCTCAGGTAAGCTTCTTTCTTCCTCTTGACAAGACATTCTACATCTCATGTCAATCATGGTTCCTTCACTCTACCATCCTTACCCTGCCTCAATGGGACAAACCTATCCAGAACCCCGTGCAAGTACTCCCTAAACAACCTCCACATTTCCCCTGTGCACTTCCCCAAGAAAATCTGTTCCCAATTTATGTTCACAAGTTCCTGCCTGATAGCATCATAATTCCCCCTCCCCCAATTAAATACTTTCCCACATCGTCTGCTCCTAGCCCTCTCCAAGGCTATGGTGAAGGTCAAGGAGTTATGGTCACTATCTCCAGAATGCTCTCCCATCGAGAGATCTGAAACCTGATCAGGCACATTGCCTAGTACCAGGTCCAGTATAGCCTCTCTAGTTGGCCTGTCCACATACTGTGTCAGGAATCCTTCCTGTACACACCAAACTCCGTCCCATCTATCCCCTTTACACTAAGGAGGTGCCAATCAATATTAGGGAAGTTGAAATCACCCAGGACAACAACCCTGTTATTTTTGCACATTTCCAAAATCTGTCTTCTGGTCTGCTCCTCAGTGTCTCTGCTGCTATTGGGGTGGTCTAGAGAATACTCCCAATAGAGTGATCGCTCCCTTCCTGTATCTGACTTCCACCCACACTGACTCAGTAAACGATCCCTCCAGGACATCCTCCCTTTCTGCAGCTGTGACACTGTCCCTGATCAGCAAAGCCACTCCCCCACCGCTTTTACCTCCGTCCCTGTCCCTTTTGAAACATCTAAACCCTGGAATATCCAACAGTCATTCCTTCCCTTGTGACAGCCAAGTCTCTGTCATGGCCATGACATCGTAGTTCCAAATACTTACCCATGCTCTAGGTTCATCAGCCTTGTTCCTGATACTTCTCTCATTAAAGTAGACACACTTCAGCCCATCCAACTGACTGCAATTTTGCCCTTTCAACTGTCTCTCCTTCCTCACAGTCTTTCTACACTCTGCATCTACTTGTACACTAAATGCACCAACCTCTGACCTATCACTCTGGTTCCGATCCCCCTGCCAAACTAGTTTAAACCCTCACCAACAGCTCCAGCAAATCTGCCTGCAAGAATATTGGTCCCCCTCCAGTTCAGGTGTAACCCGTCCCTTTTGTACAGGTCGTACCTTCCCCAGAAGAGATCCCAATGATCAACAAATCTGAAACCCTGCCCCCTGCACCAACTCCTCAGCCACGCATTCATCTGCCAAATCATCCTATTCTTACCCTCACTGGTGCGTGGCACAGGCAGCAATCCAGAGATTACTACCCTTGAGGTCCTGCTTTTCAGCTTCCTACCTAGCTCCCTATATTCCCTCTTCAGGGCCTCATCTCTTTTCCTACCTATGTCATTAGCACCAATATGTACCACGACTTCTGGCTGTTTGCCCTCCCCCTTCAGAATGCTGTGGACCCAATCCAAGACGTCCTTGACCCTGGCACCAGGGAGGCAACATGCCACCCAGGAGTCTCTTTCATGTCCAGAGAATTTCCTGTCTGAATCCCCTATTATTACCGCTCTCCTCTTCTCCCCCCTTCCCTTCTGCCCCACACAACCAGGATCAGTGCCGGAGACCTGGTCACTGCAACTTTTCCCTGGTAGGTTGTTGTCCCCAACAGTATCCAAAGCGGTATATCTGTTATTGAGGGACACTGCCACAGGGGTGCTCTGTACTACCTGCCTATTCTCCATCCTTCTCCTGACAGTCACCCAGCTACTTGCCTCCTGCAGCTTCGGAGTGACTCCCTCCCTATAGTTCTTATCTACGTACTCCTCATTCTCCCGTAGGAGCCGAAGGTCATCGAGCTGCAGCTCCAGCTCCCTAACATGGTCTGTAAGGAGCTGCAGCTGGATGCATCTTGTGCAGATGTTGTTATCAGGGAGACTGGATGTTTCACAAGCTGAACACACAACAGGCCCTGGAGCCAGTCTGGAAAAATCAGTGAAAGAAAGATGGAAAGAAACTTACCAGAGACTTACCTTAGCCTCCACTTCCTCTCGCCGAAGCTTCTTGGACCAAAGCCCCAAGTGCTCCACTCCAACACTGGTCCACTCACACAATGGCCGCTCCGCTTATACCTACCTTCTATTTATTCGCTGCTGTTAATTAGCCAATCAACTAGTAACAATTTGCAAATGTGCCTCTTTTAGACTCTTGCAAGGTGAAACTCACAAGCACACGCACAGAAACTCACTTGTTTTCAAAGCTCTCGCTCCAACTCCCGACTCTGCAAGGTGAAACTCACAAGCACACGCACAGAAACTCACCTGTTTTCAAAGCTCCCGCTCCAAATCTCGCTCCAACTCCTGACTCTGCAAGGTGAAACTCACAGGCTAACAGTAGCTAGTTTTTTCCAAGCTACCAGTTTAAATAAAGTACAGGTGGCTCAGAACTATTGTGAAAGCAATGTTTTTGTCTATTTTTAACTCCATCACACTGATATGATTCTACATACATTTCCAATAAATAATAACACGTGAGGCAATGGCTTAAAATGCATATTTGCTATTTTCATTTAGTTAATTGCACTTATTGTAAATTACAGTGAAAAAAGAACATTTAATTAAATGTCTCATGATCCAAGCATTAAAAATGTCCAACACATTGATGTAATCATGAAGAAGGCACGCCAGCGGCTCTACTTCATTAGGAGTTTGAGGAGATTTGGTCTGTCACCAAAGACTCTTACAAATGTCTACAGACGCTGGTTGCATCACCAACTGATATGGAGGCTCCAAGGCACAGGATCACAAGAGGCTGCAGAGGGTTGTAGACTCAGCCAGCTCCATCACGGGCACAACCCTCCCCACCATTGAGGACATCTTCAAGAGGCGGTGCCTCAAGAAGGTGGCATCCATCACAAAGTCCCTCACCATCTGGGACATGCCCTCTTCTTGTTACTACCATCGGGAAGGAGGTTCAGGAACCTGAAGGCCCACGCTCTATGATTCAGGAATAGTTTCTTACCCTCTGCCGTCACATTTCTGAATGGTCCATGAACCCATGAACACTACCTTTTTATTCCTTTTTCCCCTGCACTGTTTATTTTTGTAACTTAAAATAATTTTATGTCTTTGCACTGTACTGCTGCCATAAAACAACAAGTTTCATGTCATATAGGTCAGTGATAATAAACCTGATTCTGATAATGAGATTTGGGAATGGGTGAGACAGGTAACTTTCTCTCCCAGAGTTTAATGCAAATCACCTGTCAATGAGCGGAATTACAATAACAACAGCTACGAAGACCTTAGCTACTGATTTGTCTGAGAACACTCAGATCAATCCAGTCAAAATCATCATGGTCAGAAAACAACTGCATCCAACATCCAGATTACTCATTCATAAGCACTACTTATTACGTTGACATCACACAGAATAGGCATAACAACAGTTACAACAAAATGTACTGCAAACACAACTCCCATTGCTCCCACAGGTTCATTTAGTTTCAAATCAATGATGCACTACCACTTAACCAAACATCTTCAAGTCTGATTCAATTTATATGCCTTCACTACAAGTATTTGTAATGAGTTCGATTAAGCTTGCCAACAAACCAGAAAAGTCTGATAAGTTCTTCATTTAAAGCCTGCACAATAAAATGCACTGCCTGTGGGCAGCAGCATAAAGGGAAGGTCTGTGTGGTAACAGGAGGCACGGAGCTTGTGATTTTCACAGATCAAAATGGAAAGATCAAGAACTGCATGTCTGGGCTGCATTCACTGAATGTTCGACAACAACAATCATACAACAATAAAAAACATCTAATGAAACAGCACGGTTGAAAGAAATACGTATGTAAATTTTGAAACTTAGTGGTACTTGTTAGGGAATTATCAGACATGGAACATCTTTCAGGGGTTAGAGAGCAGGTCACATGGTCACAGACATGTTTGCTCCATCAATAACTGGGATATTTGTGCACTCAGAGAGTCAGCCCTTACAACATTAATCTTGGGTGCCTGGTTCTCTGTCCTCAGAAGCTTTTAGACCATTTGTGTGAATTAGTTTGTCCCAACAAAGGTGTTTGAACCTTCAGAGATGTTTTGTCAGTTACAATGTGCTTCCACTGTGTGTGTGTGTGTGTGTGTGTGTGTGTGTGTGTGCGCGCACGCGCGCGTGTGCGTGGTGTGGTGGTGTGTGATGTGTGTGCGTGCATGGTGTGTGTGTGTGTGTGTGTGGTGTGGTGGTGTGTGATGTGTGTGCGTGCATGGTGTGTGTGTGTGTGTGTGGTGTGTGTGTGTGCGCGCGTGTGTGCGTGGTGTGTGTGTGTGGTGTGGTGGTGTGTGATGTGTGTGCGTGCATGGTGTGTGTGCGCACGCGCGTGCGTGGTGTGTGTGTGATGTGTGTGCGTGCATGGTGTGTGTGTGTGCGTGGTGTGTGTGTGTGCGTGCATGGTGTGTGCGCGTGGTGTGTGTGTGCGTGCATGGTGTGTGTGTGTGATGTGTGTGCGTGCATGGTGTGTGTGTGTGTGATGTGTGTGCGTGCATGGTGTGTGTGTGTGTGTGTGTGTGTGCGCGCGTGCGTTCCTCCTTCTTCCCCCCACCTCCACCAACCATCATGCATCTTCTCTCCTTCCCTTTCCGAGCCTCTTTTCTCCTCTCTCCTTCCCTGTGCCCCGTCCCCCGGTGGATCTACTCTCCCCTCCTCCCCCGCACCTGCCCATCACCATCTCTTACCTGCATCTACCTATCACCACCCCGTCTCTCCCCCCCTCCCCTCTTCTGTCCACCTATCACTGCTCTCCTTTTCCCCCTCTATATACTGGGCTTCCCCTTTTCCTACCTTCAGTCCTGAAGAAGGGTCCTGACCCGAAACATTGACCGCCTGCTTTTCTCCACGGATGTTCAGGTCTGGTCACCTCATTATAGGAAGGATGTGGATGCTTTAGAGAGGGTGCAGAGGAGATTTACCAGGATGCTGCCTGGATTGGAGAGCATGTCTTATGAGGATAGGTTGAGCGAGCTCGGGCTTTTCTCTTTGGAGAGATGGAGGATGAGAGGTGACTTGATAGAGGTGTACAAGATGATAAGAGGCATAGATTGAGTGGACAGTCAGACTTTCTCTCAGGGCGACAATGGCTAACACAAGGGGACATCATTTTAAGCTGATTGGAGGAAGGTATAAGGGGAATGTCAGAGGTAAGTTGTTTTACACAGAGAGTGGTGGGTGTGTGGAACGCACTGCCGGCAGAGGTTGTGGGGGCAGATACATTAGGGACATTTAAGAGACTCTTAGATAGGCACGTGAATGATAGAGAAATGGAGGGCTATGTGGGAGGGAAGGGTTAGATAGATCTTAGAGCAGGATAAAATGTCAGCACAACATTGTGGGCTAAAGGGCCTGCACTGTGCTGTAGTGTTCTATGTTCTATGCTGCCTGGCCTGCTGAGTTCCTTCAGCATCATCGTGTTTTTCATTTTAATTTTTATTACAAACTGCTGCCTTCACATATTCATCTGTCTGACGTGCAGTCACCAAGACACACTGAAACTGCAGGAACCTGTAACACATTTTGTTGCAGAAATTTGAAGTGGTGGAGAGAAATGAAGTGAAAGGAAGCAGAAAGCCCAACAAAACAATAAAATACATCATAGATTAATGAATTTAGGCTTGCAAATAATTGACCCGACAGGGCTCCTCTGGTTAGTGTTCATTTGTACGACTCTTTGGAAGATGTGTTTAATTCAGAAATAGGACAGCTCTCTTATTCTACATTTGTATGTGATTATTCCCAGTTATAGACCTTAAGAACATGTAGCACGACTCGTTCAAGCAACACATGGAATATCGGTAGTGGTCTGCAGCCATTAAAATAAAATGAGCATCAAAGACCCGTCTGTCAGCCCTGGTCAGAGTGAAGGAAAACAGATAAAACAAAACAACTGCCTAGTGCTATTTTCCTATCACTCAAGATGGACAGCATGATCCTTGAAACCAGAAAATTAAACAAAGGCAGACCAGACCCCAATAGAATTCTGGCCGACTGCAAGGACCTCGGTCCTGAAAATACGGGATCATCCTACCTTCCTTCATGTTTGGATCTTCCTGAAATCCTATTAGATAGAAAGATATAGGGATATACAAGATGCAAAAAATACTACTGAGGGACTCTGAGAATTATTTGAATATTATGATTGGCTGAATTTAGTGCTCATTCTTTCGTCAACAGTGTTTTCCTGAGGAGTCCTAATGACGAATCCAAAAACTTTTAGAGGAATGAAGGGCCAAGAATTCCTCCAGAATTGTTCCTTTGGCAAGTCTGACTGAGTGTATCTAATCAATTTAGTTAACTTGGAAATTACAAATTTTATCTCTTCAAAAGCTATGGCTCTGAACAAATAGCTGATCAAGTTGACAACTTTCTGTTAGTTCCATAGAAATTTAGACAGGTTCCAGTCATTTAGCTCTCAAAAAATGATCAGTCCTGCTTGGTTCAGGTCCTTAGCACTTCACTATGGCAACTGAATGTGCACACAAGGGCACCAAGATCACATCCATCTACACTTTACAAAGCTGTACTATTTGTAGTAAGACTCTTAACCTCATAATGCACTGAAAATGCATCACTGAAAATGCCTCCATGGACTCCATCTATACCTCTCGCTGCCTTGGTGAAGCAGCCAGCGTAATCATAGACCCACCCAGGTCATTCTCTCTTCTCCCCTCTCCCATCAGGCAGAAGATACAGAAGCCTGAAGGCACATACCACCAGGCTCAAGAACAGCTTCTATCCCACTGTTAAGATATCTTTATTAGTCACACGTACATCGAAACACACAGTGAAATGCATCTTTTTGCGTAGAGTGTTCTGGGGGCAGCCCGCAAGTGTCGCCACGCTCCCGGCGCCAACATAGCACGCCCACAACTTCCTAACCCGTACGTCTTTGGAATGTGGGGGGAACCCGGAGCACCTGGAGGAAACCCACGCAGACACGGGGAGAACGTACAAACTCCTTACAGACAGCGGCCGAAATTGAACCCGGATTACTGGCGCTGTAATAGCATTACGGTGGTTCCCTTATACGATCAGATAGACTCTTGACCTCACAATCTACCTCGTTATGACCTTGTACCTTATTGTCTGCCTGCACTGCACTTCCTCTGTAGCTGTAACACTTTATTCTGTTATTGTTTTTACCCTGTACTACCTCAATGCACTGTGTAATGAATTGACTTGTATGAACAGTATGCAAGACAAATATTTCACTGTACCTCGGTACAAGTGACAATAATAAACCAACACCAATACCTGACTTTTTTCCTGCATCGAGCTGCACCTTACTGCTTTTATTCCACATTTATAGGTATTTGGGTTTTGTGATGAACCACATCAGGAAATTCTACATTAGATTCTGATCAAATTGTCTTCACCAGGCTAGTGGATGGGCTTTGATTCGCTACAGACAGCTGCTTCCAAAATCTGTGTCCCATAATTTCATCTCTGAACTTATCTAACCTATCAACCAGAGGCTGAGGGGGAGACCTGATAGAAGTTTATACAATTATGAGAGGCATGGAAAGGGTAGGCGGTCAGAATCTTTATCCCTCCATGGTAGAAATGACAAATACTGGAGGATATTCAGTTAGAGCGAGAGGGGGTAAGATAAGATCTTTATTAGTCACGTGTACATCGAAACACACAGTGAAATACATCTTTTGTGTAGTGATTTTGGGGGGCAGCCCACAAGTGTCGCCACGCTTCCAGCACCAACATAGCATGCCCATAACTTCCTAACCTGTACGGCTTTGGAATGTGGGAGGAAACCGGAGCACCCGGAGGAAACCCGCGCAGACACAGGGAGAATGTACACTCTCCTTACAGACAGTGGCTGGACTTGAACCCGGGTCGCTGGCGCTGGAAAGCGTTATGCTAACCACTATGACAAGCTTTTTTTTTTAGAAACACAGAGTGGTGGGTGCCTGGAACGGGCTGCCAGGTCAGTGGTGGAAACATATACAATAGTGGCGTTTAAGAGGCTGTTACACAGACACATGAATACGCAGGGAATGGAGGGATGTGGATCATGTACAGGAAGAAGGGATTAAGTTGAATTCAGTATCGTGTTCGATGCAGACATCGTGGGTTGAAGGGCCTGTTCCCATGCTGTACTGTTCTGTGTTACCTGCCTTGCCCTACAGTACTGGGAAAGCCTCGAACAGTCATAAATGACAGGAAATGTGCACTGTATTTGAGGTATATCATCCTATCTGCAGCCTTGGCCATGGTTGACCAGAGAAGTCTTTGCCAACATTTGTTTTCAGCTGGGTAGGACATGATAAGGCTCCAATATTACTGAGCCAATTGTAAATAAAATCTCCTGCTGATGTTTTACTGTTCCTGCCCATTACCTCTGAAGTGCAGTAAATATCTAACCTCAGCACATTCCATTTCTCATCCATGTCCTATCCCACCTGAAAATATCTTTGTTCCACACTTCATCTTACCCTCAACTCCATCTTTCTCAGTCTCAATGCTTGTGAGGCATCCAGTTCTGGCTCAACAAAAGTGCCTCCAATTAAACAATGGAAGACCAAAACACAGGGTTAGATTGTTCAACTGCAAAGTATTTTGGGTCATTTTGGGTCGGGAGGTAGCTGGATTGACAAGTTTCTGCTGGAAAAATTGGAGTCCTTTGCCAAGCTTATGGAGATTTATTTACACGCCAGTGCTTCAGCAAGTGGCCTCTGTTTCCAGCGAGCCATGTAACACCAAGATTTTCCGGTGCACTGGATGGCAGAGTAGAGCCGTGAGCTGACAAAAGGGGACCCTGGCTCGGTCTGAGGCTTATGGTGGGGGGGAAGGGGGAGGGTGGGGGTAATCCAGACAGGAGGAGGGGGTGGGGTGAGGAGGAGGCTTCCTCCCAGGTGACCTTGGCGATATTTATCAGATATGTTCTTAACTAGGGTGGGGATGATATGAGACCCCTCCCCAGCCCAGGGGGACAACAGAGAAACTTCAACAACCACTTGAGAGGACCGAGTATGGCAAGTCATCCGTCATGTGGCCAATGAGTGGCAAGGACTTCAGCAGAGGCTCAACCTGCCAAACCTGGTCAGGAACTCGGTAGACACATCAGTAAACAGCAAGCATGGCAGCTACAAACCAAACTACAGGTGGACACCCAACCAGCCAATCCTGCCCATAGTTTTTGCTCTGGTGCCTCTGATTTCCCTATTCATTATCTTTTCTGAAGACTGGATCGGGTGAACCCAAGCTTTCAAGATCTTGGATTCCAATCTGAGATTCTGGTGCCATATCAGCTCCATTATAGCACTGTTCAATTCCACTTCTGGTATCACATGCCCACCCTGTTGCTCGAGACCACCTACTGAAATCCTAATCTATGTTATCGTTTCCTCCCGATCGTTCACTCCAATATTCTCCTCACATGCTGCAACTCTACCCTTTCCCACGACATAGAGGTTATAGAGAAGTCTGCTGCACCTACCCCGCCTTCACACTCGCTGACCAACACCAGTGACTTCAATGTTCAAACCCTTATCCTTACTTTCAAATCCTGCCGTGAACTCTGCTCCTTTTACTCAACCTTTCCCCAACTAACAACGCAGAGCTAAGCATTCCTTCCATTGTTGTCACCTGTTCATCCCACACTGTACCCCAACACTGGCAATGTGCCTTAGGTGTTCAAGGCAAAGT
Organism: Pristis pectinata; assembly: GCF_009764475.1. Lineage (NCBI taxonomy): Eukaryota > Metazoa > Chordata > Chondrichthyes > Rhinopristiformes > Pristidae > Pristis > Pristis pectinata. The sequence goes on from NC_067414.1 coordinate 1,814,807, forward strand.
CAAGGATTTCCAAGCATAAATCTCACACTTTACTCACCCTGTCATTTCTTAAAGCCCAATTTGTTGATAAAGCTTTTGCTCACCCATCAAAACATCTCTTCCTTTGGCTTGTTAACTTTTATCTGATTACACTCAATGCCTCAGGTAACATGGAAGGTGTGGTTCCCAAATCTGGATTGGAACGAATCTGAAGTGGCAGAAAGCACTAATTACTCAGGCTATAAACAGACATGCTTGGCTTCTCTGAGCAAAATTACACATACTGTTGTTATAACACTAAACAAAATTCACATGTAAAGTTCAAGCAATACAGGCACATGAATGAACATGGTTATTTGAGTTAAAATCAAAGCCAGTTTTCCCTGCTGTACGTCATGGTGTTGCAGCAGCTGGGTTTAATGATAGAAATCACAAGGGAGAGCTGGCAGTCCCAAGAACTTCTCATTTCACATCATTTAAAATTACCCCAGGGCTTTCTAAATAGAATTCTGCTGCAATCTATGTAAACCCACAGTGACTTGGAAGGATTGCAGTTAATGCAGACTGCTTTGTGTTTCAAATCACTCTCTGGTTCCTACAATCTTCTAAATTCCAGAGCTAATGCATTTTTTGGAGCAGATAATTAAAAGAAACATGCACATGTATATCTGTGGATCTATTTTTAAATGCTGTCAGACATCAGATTTTACAGATGGAATCACAGCGAAAATGCTGGGTGGGTGACACACTATGGGCCAAAGGAGAATTGTGGAGATTTGTATTTCACTGAATGGATGCTTAAGGGTGAAGTTGATCAAGGTGAGAAAAGTAAATAGTGACAGCCTCTTTCTACAGATAACATGATAACAAGGCAGCAAAATTTAAAGACAAAAAAAAGGAATATTAGCAGGACATTTAGACATTGTGATTAGAATATTAGAATTTCCAGAGCTGGGAGATCAGGTGCTGCAATTTAGCTGCAGCATTGTTTTAAGATCAACCACGAATGCAGAATGAGAATTAAACCACAGGACTTTTGGCTTAGTACGCTGCCAAGCGATGCCCTTGCACATTGAACCATCAAGGTAATTAAGTTTGGAGCATTTCACTATATTTATCTAGCCCAATATATTATCTTGCTATAACAAAATTATTCACCATTAATTCTGAAGTTTAGAATTTATGAGGAACTACTGGGCAGAGCAGCACTGGCAGACTCATTTACAAGTAAAATATTTCCACTTTGCACGTACGTTCCGAAATCATTGTGATAACTGAGACAGTTCTTGCCATTTTTTCTGTAATTTAAGCCTGTCTGAAACTTGACATTGAATTAAATAGGAATCAAAAACATTGAAAATACCATAATCCATATGTTCTCAGGCCAAAGTTGGCAAAGGCAGAATATTACTCAGTTGTTAAGTGTTTGGTTTCTTTATTCTGGACTAAGATATGTTTCCCCCGATATGCCACTTCATTTTTCCCAGGCTATGAAAATTAGGGAAATAAAACTGGCAATACTCAAAATGATCAGTTGTTGGAATGAAGCCAACATGAGAAAAAAAATGGCTAATAAGATTTGCCAAAAAACTTTCAGCTGTGTCAGCAAAAGGAGCTTGCAAACATCAGGCACACCAAAAATTTCTTGTTGGACTCACAATGTCTTGTGTACTTTTGATGTAAATGCATTCATGCTGTTCGTAGACCATAAAAGGTACAAATCGCAGAAGCCCACCTACCACACTCCATGAGAATTTGTCTCTTCACAGCAAGTACCCGCCTGTTAAATGAATCCAGATTTTTGCCCCTATTCCTAATGCAGTAAAGTATACCAGGTATTAAAGAGGTGCACACTGGCACAAATTTTAAAGATGCATCTTTTCACAATCTGGATCTATATCTCCTTGTTTTTTAAAGCTAAAAGTTAACCCCTTTTAAGAATTGAGAGTGATCCTTTAGCCACAGCAGGATCAGGTTCTCCACTGAATGAATCATCAATGCCTCCTGTTGTTATTCTCCAATGCATTACTGCTCTCTTTCATAGAACAGTACAGCACAGAACAGGCCCTTCGGCCCACAATGTTGTGCCGATATACCTAATCCCTCCTACCTACAGGATACCCATATCCCTCTATTTTCCTCTCATTCATGTGCTCATCCAAGCCTCTCTTAAAAGCTCCCAATGATTTTGCCTCCACCACCCTATCAGGCAACATATTCCAGGCATCCACCACTCAGTAAAAAACGTACCCCTCACGTCTGTTCTGAACCTACCCCCTCTCACCTTAAATACATGCCCTCTGGTATTGGATCTCTCAAGAATGGGAAAAAGATATTGCTTGTCCACCCTATCTATGCCCCTCATAATTTTATACACTTCCAACAGATCACCCCTCAGCCTCCACTGCTCCAGAGAAAAGAGCCCAAATTTGTCCAGCCTCTCCTGATAGCACATGCCCTCTAATCCAGGCAGCATCCTGGTAAACCTCTCTAAAGTCTCAACATCCTTCCTATAGTGAGGTGACCAGAATTGCACGTAATACTCTAAATGCGGCCTAACTAGAGTTTTATACAGATGCAACATAACTTCCTGACTCCTATACTCAATACCCCAATTAATAAATGCAAGCATTCCATAAGCCTTCTTAACCACCATGTCTACCTGTGTAGCCACTTTAATGAGTCATGGACTTGCAACCCAAGGTCTCTCTGCTCTTCAACACTGTTAAGGGTCTTGCCCTTAAGAGTGTACTGCCTCTTGACATTAGTCCTACCAAGGTGCACACCTCACATTTATCCAGTTTAAACTCCATCTGCCATTTCTCTGCCCACATCTTCAGCTGATCTATATCACACTGTATCCATCGCCAATCTTCTATACTATTCACAACTCCACCAATCTTGGTATCGTCTACAAACTTACCCATCCATCAACATACTCATCCAGGTCATTTATGTACATCACAAACAGCAGAAGTCCCAGCACAGATCCCTGCGGAACACCACTACTCACAGGCCTCCAGCCCGAATACATCCCTTCAACCACCAGCCTCTGCCTTCTACAAGCAAGCCAGTTCTGGATCCACACAGCCAATTCTCCACTGACCCATGCATCGAAACTTTCTTGATTAACTGATTATGTGGGACCTTGTCAAATGCCTTACTGAAGTCCATATAGATGACATCCACAGCTCTACCTTCATCAATCTCTCTTGCCGTCCTGTCAAAAAACTCAACCAGGTTACTAAGACGTGACTTGCCCACACAAAGCCATGCTGGCTTTCCCTAATCAAACCATTGGATTCCAGATGCTCATATATCCTATCTGTAAGAATTTTCTCCAGCAATTTCCCTACAACTGACGTGAGACTCACTGGTCTACAGATCCCCAGATTTTCCCTTGTTCCTTTCTTAAATAGAGGAACAACATTAGCCATTCGACAGTCATCCGGGACCTCACCCGTGATCAAAGAGGACACAAAGATACTGGTCAAGGCCCCAGCAATTTCCTTTCTCGCCTCCCTCAGTAACCTGGGGTATACCCCATCTGGCCCCAGGAAGTTATCCACTTTAATACTGTTTAGGAGATCTAACACTACCTCCTCCTTGACCTTTAAATGCCCGAACATATTTCTGCCCTCAGTTCCAATTTCTGCGTCCTGCATGTCCCTTTCCTGGGTAAATACTGAAGAGAAATACTCATTCAGAACCTCATCCACATCCTCTGCATCCAAACATAGATTCCCTTCTTTATCCTTAAGTGATCCTACCCTTTCCCTCGTTATCCTCATATTCCTGACGTAGGTATAGAATGCCTTTGGATTCTCCTTAATCCTACTTGCTAAGGACTTTTCATGGCCCCTCCTGGTTTTCCTAATTCCTTTCTTGAGTTCATTTCTAGCTTCTCTATAGTCCTCACGTGCTCTGTCTGATCCTAACTTCCGAAGCTCAAAATACTTGTCCTTTTTCTTCTTGACTAAGTTCATCACTTCTCTGGACATCCAAGGTTCCCTTATTTTGCCATTCACGTCCTTCCTTCTAATCTGGACATACCTGTCCTGTACCCTATGTATTTGATCCTTAAACACCTTCCACATGTTCGACGTGGGCTTGCCAGCAAAAAAGTTTTCCCAGTTTACTCTACCTGGTTCATGCCTTATGCCTTCATAATTAGCGCTGCTCCAATTTAAAACCCTCCCGCTAGCCCCATACCTATCCTTATCTATAGCTGTCCTGAAAGTTAGCTGTGGTCACTGTTCCCCACTTGCTCACCCACTGATAGGTGAGTCACCTAGCCAGGCTCATTACCCAACACCAGGTCCAGAATAGCCTCTCCCCTTGTTGGACTGTCAACATATTGATTTAAGAACCCCTCCTGGATACACCTAACAAATTCTGCCCTATCTAATCCCCTTGCACTAAAAAGGTCCCAATTTAAGATAAGATATCTTTATTAGTCACATGTACATCGAAACACATGACCACAACCCTGCAATTTTTACACATTTCTCTAATCTGTTTGCATATCCGTTCCTCAATGTCCCGCTGGCTATTGGGAAGTCTATAGTACACCCCCAGGAGAGTGATTGCACCCTTCCTATTCCTGAGTTCTACCCATATTGACTCTGTATCCGAACCCTCCATTATGTCTCCCCCGGAGTGCAGCTGATATATTATCTCTAATTAGTATTGCAGCTCCTCCTCCTCTTTTACCCCCCTCTCTATTCTTCCTAAAAACTTTGAAACCCTGGTACATCGATCACCCACTCCTGTTCCCCCCCACCCCCCTCAACCAAGTCCCTGTAATGGCCACAACATCACAGTTCCATGTACTGATCCGTGCTCGAAGTTCATCACTCTTGCCCATAATACTCCGAGCATTAAAGTACAAACACTTCAAACCATTCATCCCATCATTCCTTTAATCTCTTCTGTCCTCCTGACTATCAAAAAAATTGTTATGGTCTCCCTTCTCCTTGCACCTTGAAACTTGTTTCAGGTAATCATTTCCCAGCTGTAATGAAAAGTCACTGATGCCGACATGTAGAGTAGTCCCTGCAATCTCTCTTGTTGGACTTCAGAGACATACGATATACAAAAGAGCCTAACAAAGTTAATTATTTTTTCAATTAATCACATGTTTAGTAAGAGCATTTCTGACAAGTAATTAGCCTTTGCATTAGATTGAGCACATAATGAATCCTATTTAGTTGCTTGCTGTTGACCTAAAATTTAAAATTATTTAGGGATCTGAATACAACCTATAAACGCACCTAATTAATTTGGATGTGGTTTCCATGATAGAGAACCATTCTGAAAGTGAAAAAGTTCTCTTCATTAAATTCCACTTGAGAATACTTCCAACAAAATGGTCACTAAACCTTTGAACATTACCCAGAATGAGCAGCACAGAAACAGGCCAGTTAATATCCACTGCTGAATGGAATTAGACTGAGCAGAAAATGGATTAAACATCAAGATTTTCAATGAAATCACTAAATGTTGTCAAAAAGATTTTTGTCTTAAATTAGTTTCAGTTGCTCCAATGTGTCTTTAGGAATCACTGATGCACAACGACTTACAGTAAATATTCTGCTCACGCAGAAGTGCTATTGACTTAATGACGACGAGTATAGAACTTGGTATTAAACAAGATCTGAACATTAAAGATCACCTGGAACTCACAGACTGCAATGTTCCAAAAGTGAACTCTTGAAAGTAGACATAGGAGACTGCAGATGCTAGAATCTGAAGCAAAAACAAAACCCTGGAGGAACTCAGCAGTCCTGATGAAGGGTCTCAACACGAAGCGGCAACTGTCCATCTCCCTCCACAGATGCTGCCTGACCCAGAGTTCCTCCAGCAATTTGTCTTGAAAGTATACTGACCAAAAAAAACAAAGCCCTCAGCAGCAAGTGACTTGGCCAGTCCAACCACTCTCCAATCCATGAGGACATAAGCAACTGGAACTCAAGTCAGCCAATTGGCCCTAAAAGACTACTTTCAATTAGATCATGGTTCAAGCTTAGCTTCAACACCACTTTGCTGTTCTCTTACCATACCTCTTGGCTCCCTTGTAATCTTAGCCTCTAAGTTCTGGTCAAGAAAAAGGAGGCATATGTAAGGTAGGCCTGATGCAAGGTTTCGACCTGAAATGAAGACACTTCCTTTCTCCCAGAGACGCTGCTTAACACGTTGAGTTCCTCCAACAGAAACTCTGTTGCTCTGCTTTCTATTAGTTAGCCACCCCACTTCCACATGTTAACACAATACTGCAGTCCTGTGTGCTCTTGTGTAGTGGCACCTGATGGATGCCTTCTGAAAATCTAAATACATGAAACCTACTGGTGTTACATCCTCAAAGCACTTCAGCAAATTTGTCAAGTGTGATTTCTCTTTCATAAAACTACATTGAATCCACTTGTTTGCCTTAAGATTTTCTTCATGGTTTATCTTCCCCAAGGCTGAGCGCGCGCACAGTTTAAAAAGAGCAGGGAAGTCTTTGGTGTTTCGATCGGGAGCAAGAGGCCAGCGCACGGAAGCAGCCGAGGAGTTCCGAGGAGATAAGTGTTTTTTTTTCTCTTTCTTCTAATGGTTTTGGGGATAGCGGGGAGTAAGTGCGCAGGCACGTGACGTTAGTCATTAGCGTGCGCACAGTTTAAAAAGAAGACTGCCATATCCAGCGGGCAGCAGAGTAGGAGGGAACAGAGTGATTTGGGTTTTGGCTCAAGGGGCTTAGGCGGTAAAGGGGTGAGGCAGGTGAGTAGCTGGTAAGTAAAGGTAAGGTTTACCTGTTATCTGTTAGAAATTTTTAAGTAGGGAAAAACTAGGTGGGGGGGGGGGGAAAAAGAATTAGTTCAGATGGAGGACACGGTGGTGTGCTGCAGCTGCTTGATGTGGGAGCTCGTGGACCTTGCTGTGGTCCACGATGGCCGCATCTGCAGTAAGTGCTTGAGGCTGGAGGAACTTCAGCTCAAAATTGATGAGCTGGAGTTGCAGCTTCAAACACTGCGGAGCATCAGGGAGGGAGAGAGTTATGTAGATACTGCACATCAGGAGACAGTCACCCCCCCTTAGAGCAGGCACTTCTGGAGTCCAGGAAGTAGATAGAAGGGTGACTGTCAGGAGAGGGAAAAGGAAAAAGAAAACGAACAGGCAGATAGAACAGAGGACCCCGGAGGCTGTTCCCCTCAATAACAGGTTTTCCACTTTGGAGGCTGTTGAGGGGGATGACCTGCAGGGGCCTAGCAGCAGTAGCCAGATCTCTGGCACTGGGACCAGTCCTGCTGCTCAGAAGGGAAGGGAGGAGAAGAGGAAGGCAGTAGTGATAGGGGCCTCGACAGTCAGGGAAACAGATAGGAGGTTCTGTGGCAGTGAGCATGAATCCCGGATGGTATGTTGCCTCCTAGGTGCCAGGGTCCGGGATGTCTCTGATTGGGTCCACGGGATTCTTGAGCAGGAGGTAGAACAGCCAGACGTTGTGGTTCATGTTGGTACCAACGACATAGGTAGGAAGAGGGATAAGGTCCTGAGCATTGAGTTTAGCGAGCTAGGCAGAAGGCTGAAGAACAGGACCTCAAGAGAAGCAGTCTTGGGATTGCTGCCAGTGCCATGCGATACTGAAGGTAGGAATAGGAGGAGATGGCAAATAAATGCGTGGCTGAGAAGTTGGTGCAGGAGGGAGGGTTTTAGATTTTTGGATCATTGGGATCTCTTCTGGGGAAGGTGGGACCTGTACAGAGAGGACGGGTTACACCCGAACCTGAGGGGGGCCAATATCCTTGCAGCCAGGTTTGCTAGGGTGGTTCGGGAGGGTTTAAACTAGTTTGCCAGGGGGATGGGAACCGGAGGAGTAGGTCTGAGGATGAACGGGATGGGGAAAAGTCGGATCTAACAGGTAGAGATGCTTTGAGGAAGGAGAAGCAGAGTACAGGCTATAGAAGTAGTAAGGCGGATGGGCTAAAGTGCATTTACTTAAATGCAAGAAGCATCAGGAATAAGGGAGATGAACTGAGAGCTTGGATAAGTATATGGGACAACGATATTGTGGCTATCACAGAGACATGGCTGACATCAGGGCAGGAATGAATATTGAATATTCCTGGTTTTTAGTGTTTTAAAAGGGATGGGGGGGGGAGAAGAGGAGGAGGGGTGGCGATACTGGTCAGGGACACTATTACAGCTGCAGAAAGGGTAGATAATGTAGAAAGATCCTCTCTAGAGTCAATATGGGTGGAAGTTAGGAATAAGAAAGGAGCAGTTACTCTACTGGGAGTATTCTATAGGTCTCCCGGTAGCAGTAGGGATACTGAGGAGCAGATTGGAAGGCAGATCTTGGAAAGATGTGAAAGTAACAGGGTTATTATAGTGGGAGACTTCAACTTCCCAAATATTGATTGGCACCTGCTTAGTGCCAAAGGTTTAGACAGGGCGGAGTTTGTTAAGTGTGTCCAGGACGGATTCCTGACACAGTATGTTGACAGGCCGACTAGAGGGGATGCCATATTAGATCTAGTTTTAGGTAATGAACCAGGTCAGGTGACAGATCTATCAGTGGGTGAGCATTTGGGGGACAGTGACCATTGCTCCATAACCTTTAGAATTGTCATGGACAGGGATAGGAGCAAAGAGGACGGGAAGATATTTAATTGGGGAAAGGCAAATTATGAGGCGAAAAGGTGAGAACTTGAGAGCGTGAATTGGGATGACATTTTTGAAGGGAAATGTACTGTGGAGATGTGGTCGATGTTCAGGGATCTGTCCCGGTGAGGTAGAGAAGGAATGGCAGGGTGAAGGAACCGTGGGTGATGAGAGAGGTGGAACAACTAGTTAGGAAGAAGGCGGCAGCATACATAAGGTGTAAGCAGCAAGGATCAGACAGGGCTCGTGAGGGAGTAGCAAGGAAGGAAGGAAGGAAGAAAGGACTGAGGAGAGTGAGAAAGGGACATGAAAAGGCTTTGGCGAGTAGGGTTAAGGAGAATCCCAAGGCTTTTTTCTCGTACGTGAAGAGCAGAAGGATGGCTAGAGTAAAGGTGGGTCCGATTAAAGACAAAGGTTGGAAGATGTGCCTGGAAGCTGTGGAAGTGGGTGAGGTTCTCAGTGAATACTTCTCTTCAGTATTCACCAAGGAGAGGGGTCTTGATGATGCTGAGGACAGTGTTGGTAAGGGTAATGTTCTAGAGTATGTAGGTATCAAGAGAGAGGATGTGTTGGAGCTGTTAGAAAATATTAGGACAGATAAGTCCCCGGGGCCTGATGGAATATTCCCCAGGCTGCTTCGTGAGGCGAGGGAGGAGATTGCTGAACCGTTGGCTAGGATCTTTGAGTCCTCGTTGTCCACGGGAATGGTACCGGAGGATTGGAGGGTGGCCAATGTTGGCCCCCTATTCAAAAAAGGTAGTAGGGATAGTCCAGGGAATTACAGACCAGTGAGCCTTACGTCTGTGGTGGGCAAACTGTTAGAAAGGATTCTTAGAGATAGGATCTATGAGCATTTAGAGAATCATGGACTGATTAGGGACAGCCAGCATGGCTTTGTGAAGGGAAGATCTTGCCTCAGTAGCCTGATAGGGTTCTTTGAGGAGGTGACCAGGAAGATTGATGAGGGTAGTTCAGTGGATGTGGTCTACATGGATTTTAATAAGGCGTTTGACAAGGTTCCGCATGGTAGGCTTCTTCAGAAGGTCAGAGGCCAAGGGATCCAGGGAGGCTTGGCCGTGTGGATTCAGAATTGGCTTGCCTGTAGAAAGCAGAGGGTTGTGGTGGACAGAGTGCATTCGGATTGGAGGGCTGTGACTAGTGGTGTCCCACAGGGATCGGTTCTGGGACCTCTACTTTTTATGATATTTATTAATGACTTAGATGAGGGGGTGGAAGGCTGGGTTAGCAAGTTTGCAGATGACACAAAGATTGGTGGTGTTGTGGATAGTGTGGAGGGCTGTCGAAGCTTACAGAGGGATATTGATAAGATGCAGAGCTGGGCTGACAGGTGGCAGATGGAGTTCAATCCAGAGAAGTGTGAGGTGGTACTCTTTGGAAGGACAAACTCCAAGGCGGAGTACAAGGTAAATGGCAGGATTCTGGGCAGTGTAGAGGAGCAGAGGGATCTGGGGGTTGATATCCACAGATCACTGAAAGTTGCCACACAGGTGGATAGGGTAGTTAAGAAAGCTTATGGGATGTTAGCTTTTATAAATCGTGGGATTGAGTTTAAGAGCTGCGAAGTAATGATGCAGCTTTACAAAATTCTGGTTTGACCACACTTAGAGTACTGTGTCCAGTTCTGGTCACCTCATTAGAGGAAGGATGTGGAGGCGTTGGAAAGGGTGCAGAGGAGATTTACCAGGATGCTGCCTGGATTAGAGAGTATGGATTAAGAGGAGAGACTAAAGGAGCTAGGGCTTTACTCATTGGAGAGAAGGAGAATGAGGGGAGACATGATAGAGGTATACAAAATATTAAGAGGAAGAGGTAGAGTGGACAGCCAGCGCCTCTTCCCCAGGGCACCAATGCTCAATACAAGAGGACATGGCTTTAAGGTAATGTGTGGGAAGTTCAAGGGAGACGTCAGAGGGAGGTTTTTCACTCAGAGAGTGGTTGGTGCATAGAATGCGCTGCCTGGGGTGGTGGTGGAGGCTGACACGTTGGTCAAGTTCAAGAGATTATTAGCTAACCATATGGAGGAATTTAAGATAGAGGGATATGTGGGAGGAAGGGGTTAGATAGCCTTTGGTGTGGTTTGAAGGCGGCACAACATGGTGGGCCGAAGGGCCTGTATTGTGCTGTATTCTATTGATAGTTTCCTACTTTCCTTTAATAGTGATGCTACATTTCCTATCTTCTGGCATCTCTCCAGAATGCAGCAAATTATAAAACAGGCATCTACTATCTCTGCAGCCACTTCCTTTAAAGCTCAATGATGCAAGCCATTAGATCCAGGGCCTTGTTGGTCTTTAAGCTCCGTTAGTTCAGCTCATGCTTTTCTGCAAGGCAAACACTGGTCACTGCAGTGAGTGCAGGTTGAAGAGTTGGAGGATCTTGCCCAACCATCTTATCCATCAGAACACAAATTTGTTTGCTTGAGTTAAGTTGCTTGAGCAGAATGATGAGCAATTTCTTGACAAATTGGTTCTCATCCTCCAGGAAGCCAAAGAGTACTTTTGATCTTGCAAGGTCTGGACATGAGCACAGTGTGGCAGGGTCTGTGTGCAATGTGACCGAATGCCAATCTTTCTCAAGGAACAGGGAAACCAGCGCATGCAAGTGTCATAAGTGAACACTGCACACTTTAAACAGCAAATTCAGACAGTGTAGACAAACTAAGTGTAAACAAACCAGTGACAGGACAATGCAAAAGCAAGAGTATCATTGTCAACAGGCACAAAGACAAGAAGAGAGACGTGGGAACCTGAGATGTTTTATATGAGAAAGAGAAAAAAAAGTCTGGGGAGATTGAGATAAGGGTCCATTTCCTTGTTAACACAACCAAATTTTTGACATTGCATTAACATCTATTACTGACAAGAAATAATATTCAGCTTAAATTCTGGCAATGAAGACAGCTGGTGAGTCCACTCCTTAACATTGGTTTGAAGCTTTATTTATGATTGGTCTGCTAATCAAATTGATTGCAACAAGGACACAACACCTAGTAAGAAAATGCTCTGTTATTTAATTGTACCTTGCAACTAGCTGTATCTACAGCATACTTTTGGCATCTTAAAAAATTTGTAGTTTTTTTCATCTATAAAACATTGGACTACACGCTGCACATAATGTAACTCTGGAAAACAATTACAGCAATTTTCTTCTGAAAGCAAAATATAGTGCAGAATTCTGTCAGAGTGTGCACCCACAGAGTACACTGCTAGTTCCTCTTTCAGGGTACCACAGAGAGTAAGCAGCACTTAAGTTTACACAAGACAAATTAGGCCTGGTCAACTGAAAGCTGAGAAAATGAATGGCTGAATCCTTGCCAGAAACGTCTTAAACCTCTTTCACCTTTTGCTGTAAACAGCTGCTGATTGAAGCCCTCTTTTATTGGCACCATTTGAGTGGGGGGAAAAAAAATTAAAATTTAAAATTGAACACCAGCAAAACATTCAGAATGTTTTCATCACAAAGCTTGGAAAATGATTTCACATTCAAACAAGAGAAAACCTGATGGCACACAACCTATGCATTTGAATGACTTTTTCTACAGGTCACCAAGACCCTGCTACTTCTACCTTGATATCGGCTACCTCTGTATATACACAGCTTGTTCAAAACTGCTGAAAATATGGTTAACATGATCTTCACCTTTTGGATGAATTGGTAGCACAAAAGATATTGTGCAAGAAGTGCTGGATCAGCTCCCACTGCAAGTACCTGAGCACAAACATACAGGCTGATGCTCCAAGTGCAGTACCGAGGGAGGACTGTACTCACAGAGATGCTATCTTTCCAATGACTTGTTACTCTTTCAAGTAGGTGCCAATTTGAATAAGGGCAAGGAAATTATTCTCTGTTGCCTTGCCAAATATTTATCCCACTTTCAACATCAAAACAACACTACGAGCCACTAACATATTTGTGTTTGTAGAACCTCAACACTATCCAGAACAAAGCAGCCCACTTGATTGGCACTCAATCCACCATGGTGGCTGCAATGTACCATCTACAAAATGCACTGCAGTCACTCACCCAGGCTACTGTGGCAGTACCTCACAAAATGGCGACCTTTACCACCGAGGAGAACAAGGGCAGCAGGAACGCGGGAACACCACATCCCCTTTCAATTTGCACCCCATCCCGATTTGGAAATATCACTGGCCATTCACTACTACTGGCTCTAAATCCTGGTATTCCTGACCCAACATCACTTGTGGGCACACCTTCACCACAATGTCTTGAGGGCAATTAGTGATAGGCAATATATGCTGGCTTGCCAGTGATGCCTATGAATAATTGATAAAGGTGGGTAGACACAGGCCAGCTGCTATATTTCTTGCATCTTAACAGCGACTATACTTTAAATGTTCTTTTTAGACTGTAAACTGCTCTGGACACATGAAAGCTCTACACAATTGCTTCTCTTTCTTAAAGATCTCAATTCCACCAAGAATTCTGCCAGCTGGCAGAAGTCTACTTCTTATACTCGCCCATGCATACCTACACTCTATCCTTATCAAGTAATAGAAGACAACATACTTGTTAAGTGTTCAGCCAAGTTCTAAGGAAGCCTTTGAGATGCAAGTGCATGAAGTCCCACTTAGGCATCATTCTGTAATGAAATATAGATCAGGGCAGCTATTTAACCAATTCCATTCAACCTGCACAGCCCCGTTGCAGTCAAGCCCCTGCACAAAAGAAAAATTGTGTCCCTGGCAAAGCAAAAGCATACATCAATGTTTTGCCTCACACAAACGTAGCCTTTCTCACTTCAAGATTTGCCTACCGACAAAATATGTCATTTGTCAGCAGTGCACTGAACACTTCAAGGCATCCAGTCCGACACAAGATTAATGCTGTAGTTGACATGCTTCTTTTCTATTCATTCAAAGGCTCTGGGTGTCAGTCTCTTAAATGATGAGGCTGGGGACTTAATAAGAGGAAATAATAGAATGACAGAGGTTCTAAATAATTATTTTAAATTGGTTTTCATATCAGAGGACATTAATAACATTAGATAATCATGGGGCTATACGAGTGAGGAAATTAAAATAATTGGAAAGAATGTATTAGGAAACCTAATGAAGGCCAACAGTAGCCTGTCTTGATCACTTGCATCTGGGAGTCTTAAGTGAAGAGTCTGAACAGAAAGTAGATGCATTGTAAACCATCAAAATTCCCTGGGATTTTAGAGAGTCCTGGAGATCTGGAAAACTACACATATAATACACCACAGAAAGTGTCCTATCTGGATACATCACAGCTTGGTACAGCAACTGCTCTGCCTAAGACCACAAGAAATTGCAAAGAGTTGTGAACATAGCCCAGTCAATCACTCAAACCAGCCTCCTCTCCGTTGACTCCGTCTACACTTCCTGCTGTCTCGGGGAAGCAGCCAACATAATCAAAGACCCCTCCCATCCTGGTCATTTTCGCTTCTCCCCCCTCCCATCCGGCAGAAGATACAAAAGCTCAAGAACACATACCACCACACTCAAGGACAGCTTCTATTTTATAGTTATCAGACTCTTGAACGGACCTCTCATATGCTAAAGATGAATTCTTGATCTCCCAATCTACCTTGTTGTGGCCCTTGCACTTTTATTTGTCTACCTGCACTGCATTTTCTCTGTAACACTATATTCTACATTCTGTTTTTCTTTTAACGTATGGCATGATCTGCCTGGATGGCACACAAACAAAAGCTTATCACTGTACCTGTGTGTACGTGACAATAATACCAATACTCAAGAAGGAGACGAAGCAGGAAACTGTAGACCAGATACTCCAACATCTATCATTGGGAACATGGAATCTTTCACTGAGGATATAACAGCGCACTTAGAAAACTTGAAGACAATCAAGCAAAGCATTGCCAAGTCCTATAGGCTGCAGACAAAGTGATGGTAAAGAGGATTAGTGTAGATGGATCCTCGATGGTGGACTGGAGGCCTGTTCCTGTGCTGTATGACTCTGACAGCAGTAATTTCAGTTTTACAAAAGACAAAAAAATCACATTTGACAAATAGAACATAGAACAGTACAGCACAGGAACAGGCCCTTCAGCCCACCATGTCGGTGCTGACCATGCTAATTTAATCCCATCTGCCTCCACATGATCCAGAGCCCTCCTTTCCCTTCATGTACATAGGCCTGTCTAAATGCCTCTTAAACACCACTATCGTATCTGCTTCCACCACCGCCCTGGCAGCCCGTTCCATTCTGTGTAAAGAATCTTTCTCCCTCTCACCTTAAAGCAATATCGTTTGGTAATTGACATTTCTGCCCTGGTGGTGGTAGAAGCTGGTGATGTTCTTTGAGGATGTAACAAGCAGGGTGCATAAAGGGGAACTGGTAAGTTGTGGTGTATTTGAATTCCCGCAAGGCGTCTGTTAAGGGGTCACATAAAAGGCTACTAAACGCAAGAGCACACAGGGTTTGGGGGGGGTAATGTATATGGGCCTGGATCTGGGATTGTGTTCTTTCTTGTAAAAATTATGTTTATATTTTTCTTGTAAATGTTGTCTCCAATGCTATATGCCTGGGAAACTGCTGCAAGTAAGTTTTTCATTGCATCTATGCATAAATGTTCTTGTGCATATGACAATAAACTCTACTTTGACTTTGATTTTGAAGTAACAGAAAAGATAGTCAGATAAATGGGTCATTTGGGCAATAAGGAACCAGTGAAGTGGCAAGAGGATAAGTGCTGGGGCTTCAGTTATTTGTGCCGAGGATTAAGGGACCGAGAGTACTTACTGATGATACAAAGATGGGTGGGTTAGCAAGTAGTGAGGAGGACACAAAGAGCCTGAAAACAAATACAGGTTGGTTAAGTGAGTGGGCATGTTGGCAGATGTAAAATAACATGAGAATGTGAAGATTTCTACTGCATCTGTAAACTGGACACCAGGGGGAGTAAAGAGACAAAACAAACTGGCCTCCTGAATCTTTCAGGAAGCCACAGCTTTCTGTGTTTCACCGTGCTGCAGACAAGTCCAAGACTTGCATCTATTTCAGCAGCTCAACAGCCTACAAAGTTCATTGTATGTCAATGTTAATCCCTTTCCCTCCTTCATACTCCTGTACCTCCACCTGTGGCAGATCAATCCTGGTGTGTCCCTTTTTCTTTAAAATCTTGGGATTTTGCAGACCCAAATTCAGAAAGTGGAATTCCCGTTCCACCTTCTTAATCTGCAAGCAAAACAGTTGACGCTAAATGTCTTGCGATTCAAAATACAAGTTAATGAACAAACACAGTATAACAAATGGGCACCAGGTACAAAATCTACATATCATGCAAAACAACTTAAGTTACTAACTCCCTGATATAGGAATTATCAACTTGCATTTCAGTTCCCTTATCTGAACAGCAAACAAGTAGTGAGAAAGTCATTCAGTATAAACAGCTATGCTGTTTATTAGCACAAGCCGCAGTTTTCACTTTAATGTGTGGCCTGCTATCACCCATATCGGTGCCTCATACCTCACAATTGTAAGCCTGCATACTGTTAATGAAGCTTCCACTTCCAGAAGTTAACCATGTATTGTGTACCATGTTACTCAATGGTCATGGAGTCATACAGCACGGAAACAGGCCCTTCGGACCAACTGATCCACGCCGACCAAGATGCTCCATTTGCCAGTGTTTGGCCCATAACCTTCTTAACCTTTCCAATCCACGTCCCTGTCCAACTGCCTTTTAAAAGTTGTTGTTGTACCTGCTTCAACCACTTCCTCTGGCAGCACTTTGCATATAGATACCATCCTTCGTGTAAAAAAAAAGTTGTTCCTTAAGTTCTTATTAAATCTCTCCCCTCTCACCCTAAACCTATGCCCTCTAGTTCTTGATTCCCCAACCCTGGGAAAAAGACTGAGTGCATTCACCCTATCTATGCCCCTCATGATTTATTCTCCTCTCAGTCTCCTACACTCCAAGGAAAAAAGTATTGGTGTTGGTTTACTATTGTCACTTGTGCTGGCCAACCTCTCCCTATAACTCAGTCCCTCAATTCCTGGCAACATCCTTGTAACATTTTCTGCACTCTTTGCAGTTTAATAACATCTTTCCCATAGCAGGGCGACCAGAACTGAACACAATACTCCAAGTGCGGCCTCACCAGTGTCCTGTACAACTGCATCGTGACCTCCCAACTCCTATACTCAACGTCCTGAAGGCCAGCGTGCCAAAAGCCTTCTTCACCACAAGTGTGCTGATGGTCATTGAGCACACTTCAGAAAATGTAGGAGCAATGTGTTGGTAACACAAAGTCCTTTAGTATAATATCCCACGAAAAAACAAATGTCAAAGTAATTTTACCAACAACTCAAAGGTTGCAGTACTTGTGAGGACACTATCAGTGGCAACATTATTGCACTCTCAGACACAACGCACTTGAGTAAAACATTTGGTTTTAATTAATTCCTACCAAGTCTAAACTAGCTTTTGTACAACACATGATGATTGATTAAAATCTGTGAACCCAAGAGAAAATGTTTCTATGGAGATGAATGAAAATTAACTACATTACATTCCTAGATACTCTGGGCTTCCACATTGCTAAGTGTACATCGTGGCTCAAATTTTTGACTCAGATCTAGATTGGCAGGAAAACAAGCTGCAGAGTTTAAATCCTGTAGTCAAGAACGATAATTAATTGCATTGTAACTAAAAGAATTACAAAAGGCAAACCTTTTTGTTTGAAAAGCAACATGCAATTCAAACAATGACAACATGTTAAACATGGATTGAATCATGGGATTCTGATCAGCACGTTCACAACAAATGAATATGCAGAACATATCACTGGAAGGATTTATTCAGAGATTTCTTATGCAGTCAAAGGACAATCTCATGCTGTCCCCAAGCAAGCTGCTGTTTCCGACTCAATTTAGACTGTTCTTCCCCCCCCCCCCCCCCCCCACCCCCCTATTTTCCACACATAGAGACAAGCCCATCCTTAACCCAATTCCACTTTTATTTATTCATTCAAGGGATGTGGCCTTCACAGGCTGGGCCAGCATTTAATTGCCCATCCCTAGCTGCCCTTGAGGTGGTGTTGGTAAGTGCCTTCTTGAATCGCTGAGTCCTTGAGGTGTAGGTACGTCAACAATGCTGTTAGGGACAGAGTTCCAAGATTTTGACCCAGTGGCAGTGAAGGAACGACAATATATTTCCAAGTCAGGCTGGCGTGTGGCTTGGAAGGCAACTTCCAGGTGGTGTTGCCTTGCTTTTTATCTTCAGATCTCTATTTTCTCCCTGTCCTCTGAACCATTCCCTATTGCTAGCCATCACTTTTTACCATCTGCAGCTGTGTTATACCGAACCTTGATCCTCTTTAATCTAAGTCTTCTGCTGGCTGCCATCTTCTAAAGCAATAAATTCAAGTTTCTTGTTTGTTAAGTAAATCACAAAAATGCAAAGTTGGTAGTCTAAAATAAAAATTCTGAACATGTTCATTAGGAGGTATCTGTAGTGAGAGGTTTTAGAGTTGTTGACTTAATTCTATTGTGTTTTACTGAAGAGGATTTCCATATCTCTGCAAGGTCAAATTACTTAGAGAAATGCAAGTCCTCTTCTTCTTCCTTACATTGTCCACTCTATGTCTGTTTCAAGTGAACGAGTGCATTCAGTCATCTTAGCCTTTTTGTTGCAATACTCACTCCCCCCAATCAAGAATAGCTCTTTCATGAATTCCTAATCATCAACTGATGCTTTTTGTCTATCGCTCTTATTGTAGACTTCAATATAGTCAAAAAATTCTGTACAAATTGCAATTATTCCCAACCACAGACAAACAAGAGACAATACTCTCCTGTTCTGACATTTTTTACATTGCTAAAATAACAAATGTTCAAGTTACTTCCTGTTAAACAGGAATTCTTCTCATGCTTTGTAATCGAATCTTCTGCAACTTTGAACTAATGGCACGCGAAAATTCTCCTCCTCATGAGGAACAACAGGATGTTCAGCAATTATCTACCATGAAATTGTGTCTTTGATTCAGGAAAAATAAATAAATGCATTTATAGTTGCTTTCCATAAGCCTTTAATTAAACAGGACTCCTATACCTCTGAGGAAAAAATACTTTAATCATCAAAACATGTAATAAGGGAAACCGTAATGGACGTAATTAGTAATGATGCAAGTCACTACACTGCATTCTTCATTCCTTTTCCATAGTAAATACACCTTAAGCCAGTACTCCCTGGTCCACTGTGGCCCTTAATCATCCGTTTAAATCTGTACAAAACTGCAACGATTTTCAGTAAAAACTAATCAACCAAAACATGAAAGTTCCTGGATTTGAGTCGCAGTGCAACAAGGGAAAATAATAAAAAGTCAGGACTCACACCTACTGTTAAGCAGTGCACATGCAGGCACTGCCAAGGGAGGGCTGTGATATCCCACTCCTGCACTCTGAATGGGCTTGAGGAACTCAGTCCAGGCTCACACTGTAAAAGAGGTCATCTAGATGAGTACAACGTAAACATACCCCAACATGAACTGACGCCTTAAGAAGAAAAGCGAGGTATTGGGTACCAGTGGGTCATGTGTAGACCTTGACTATCTATTCAGGCAGCACAGTGGTGCAGCTGGCTAAGCTGCTGCCTTGCACCTCCAGCAACCCAGGTTCAATCCTGACCTCCAGGGCTGCCTGAGTGGAGTTTGCAGGTTAGTTTGGACAGAATCATCTTACCTCACTTCTAAATCCTTTGCCATGAAACGCTGACAGGTAAACCCAAATGTCCAAAGACGTGCAAGTTGATAGGTCAGTTGGTCACTAAAGTTTTCTCTTAGTGTGTAGGTGAGTGGTGGATTCGTGGGGGGGAGTTGATGGGAACGTGGGGAGAATGGGTTAGAGGGAAACACTGTGGGGAATGGGACTGCTCTGTGTGCTAGTATGGGCTCAATGGGCCAAAGTGGCTTCCTTCTGTGTTGCAAGGAAATAAGGTAAATCCAATCCAGTTACAGCTTTAAATCCACTATAGACTGAAGATGTAAACATGCTCTGGGCACGAGCTTCAGATTACTTTAGGGAATCTTTATCCATTATCCAAATGGTGGCATTATGTGGTAAAATGAGAAAAAGACAACTGCGAGATAAATTAGAACATAGAACAGTACAGCACAGAACAGGCCCTTCGGCCCACAATGTTGTGCTGACATACCTAATCCCTCCTACCTACAGAATGCCTATATTCCTCCATTTTCCTCTCATTCATGTGCCCATCCAAGCCCCTCTTAAAAGCCCCCAATGAATTTCCCTCCACCACCCTATCAGGCAACGCATTCCAGGCATCCACCACTCTTTCAGTAAAAAACTTACCCCTCACATCTGTTCTGAACCTCCCCCCCCTCACCTTAAATACATGCCCTCTGGTATTGGATCTCTCAATAATGGGAAAAAGATATTGTTTGTCCACCCTATCTACACCTCTCATAATATTATACACTTCCAACAGATCACCCCTCAGCCTCCGCTGCTCCAGAGAAAAGAGCCCAAGTTTGTCCAACCTCTCCTGATAGCACATGCCCTCTAATCCAGGCAGCATCCTAGTAAATCTCCTCTGCACCCTCTCTAAAGCCTCGACATCCTTCCTATAGTGAGGTGACCAGAATTGCACACAATACTCTTAGTGCGGGCTAACCAGAGTTCTATACAAATACATAATAACTTCTTGACTCCTATAATGCAATACCTCGATTAATGAAAGCAAGCACTCCGTAAGCCTTCTCAACCACCCCATCTACCTGTGTAGCCACTTTCAATGAGCCATGGACTTGCAACCCAAGGTCTCTCTGCTCTTCAACACTCTTAAGGGTCTTGTCCTTAAGAGTGTACTGCCTCTTGACATTAGTCCTACCAGACTGCAACAGCTCACATTTATCTGGGTTAAACTCCATCTGCCATTTCTCTGCCAACATCTGCAACTGATCCATGTCACACTGTATCCGTCGCCAGTCTTCCACACTATTCACAACTCCACCAATCTTGGTATCGTCTGCAAACTTACTCATCCAGGTCATTTATGCACATCACAAACAGCAGAGGTCCCAGCACAGATCCCTGCGGAACACCACTACTCACAGGCCTCCAGCCCGAATAAATCCCTTCAACCACCACCCTCTGTCTTCTGTGGGCAAGCCAGTTCTGGATCCACACAGCCAATTCTCCACTGACACCATGCATCTGAACTTTCTTGATTAACCTATTATGTGGGACCTTGTCAAATGCCTTCCTGACAAACTACATCTGGGGTGGCAGGCAGTACTGATCTGATATTGTTACAAGAATACCATATTTCTGGTTGTACTCTGCAATGTTTGGTTTAGAGAATGAATCATAAATAGGAGAAAACACCCAATGAAACTCTTGAATGGAGAACACAGAACAGTACGGCACAGTACAGGCCCTTCAGCCCACGATGTTGTGCCGACCTATATAAACACCTACTCCATGATCAATCTAACCCTTCCCTCCTACACTGCCCATAACTCTCCATTTTCCTTACATCCATGTGCCTATCTAATACCCTTTTAAATGTCCCTATTGTATCAGCCTCTACCACCACACCCAGCAGTGCGTTGCAGGCACCCACACTCTGTGTAAAAAACCTACCTCTGGCATCTCCCCTAAGCTTTCCTCCTCTGACCTTAAACTCATGTCCTCCAGTATTGGCCATTGCCGCCCTGTGGAAAAGGTGCTGGCTGTCCACTTTATTTCTCTCATGATCTTATACGCCTCTATCAAGTCGTCTCTCATCCTGCGTCACTCCAAAGAGAAAAGCTCTAGCTCGCTCAACCTTTCCTCATAAAATGTGTTCTCTAATCCAGGCAGTATCCTGGTAAATCTCCTCTGCATCCTTTCCAATAAGGAGGTGACCAGAACTGAACACAATACTCTTAAGTGCGATCTCTAAGAGCATGTACAACAGTGGCTACAAAGAGCCTTTGGGGAAAAAAAGAAACATTGGTTTTCAACCCTACAGAATTGGTGAGAAGCATTTTATATGAAGAGTACATTTTGTTGCCTGACCCACTGAGTTCCTCCAGCATCTTTTGTGTGGCAGTCACATATGTACAGTTGCACTGAAGAGTCGACAGCCAGAAAGTCAGCCAAGCAAACAATTGTGGTTAACAAGAGGTTAAAAGGGATGCTTTACAAAATCTTAGGTGACTATTTGTTCACAAAACAAGGCACATCAAAAAATATCTAACGTCCATTGTGGACATTGCTTCAAAACCAAGTGACTGCACATCCACGCAGACCTTTGCAAACACGAGGAATGAAGAAATGAGTTAGACAAGCTTCTTAAAAGGCAAAGAATTAGGAGATCAATATTCAATATTCTTTCCACTAATTACAATAAAAAGCTTCAAAGTGCATCCTGACGTGAAAACAATTGCTGCTGATCACATTTTAGGTCTGTATTATCACTGGCACACATATAAAACACTTGCTAAATAACTAAACCAGACTGTAACTAGTTTTTCTCTCTTTCCTCACTTTTAAATTCTTTCCCACGAAATGCTGACCCAAGGGCAATCCAGCTGCCCAAACATGGTCACTGACTTCACTAGCTGAACTAAGCAATACATTAATTTTTCATTGTCAGTGTACACAACTAAATTAAATGACAGCAACATATCCCATTTCATACAAAAAACACTGGATTAAAATAAACATACAAGCTGCACTTCAGTTATATTTAAAAGTGGTGATACCACTATACATATCAGAGAAGGAAATGGAGTTTAATATTGTCAGTGGCTACACTGAAAGAAAAAAGTTTCAACAAAGAAAATATCAGAAACACACGGTGGGCCAGGCAGCATCTGTTGGAGAAAGAAAATGAGTCAATATTTTGGGTCAATGACCCCTCAAATTAACTAGAAAAGATTGAGAGAATAAGCACAAGTAGGAAAAGCAGGATGGTCAAAAGAACAAAGGGAACGTCCGTGGTAGAGTGGTGACAAAAGCTGTGCTGGTAACATTCGTTTTGGTGCCAGCAGGTAGAGAATCAAGATGTTTATACTGTGAGATGCAGAATAGAGCAGTTGCTGGACATCTGAAAAGATAGAGAATGTTGGAAATCTTTAGTGCATCTGGCAGCAAAGAGAAAAACCAAATTAATGGCCTTCGATCAGAGCTGTCCAGCTTCGATGAAAAGCTAGTTATCGGAAGTTGGTGAATTCAGTATTGAATCCCGAGAACTGCAACATGCTGAGCTGGGAAATCAGGTGTAATTGCTGCTCATGAGTGGGAGTTGGATGGAGAGTTAAAGTGACAGATGGACACAAGCTCAGGGTCGATCATACGGACTGAACAAAGGTATTCTGCAATGGAATGCCCCAACCTGCATTTGACTTCCCCAAATTAAGCACAGAATTAATTGAACTTTTCCAGCATCTGCAGTTTTTTGCTTCAATTTCTCTGGCATTTTATGTACAAACTGCTTCTGAAGAATGTGCCCAATAAAAGTTCCAGAAAATCCTTGTCATCACCACTGGACTCAAAGTCATTGAACAATAAACTCCTTAACCTTTCTCTTTTCTTCATCGAGGTCACGTTGATCAGCATCCCAACACCACCCACTTGTCCTGACTGTGTTTCACTAAGCTTGAAACCAGTTTTTTTCTCGTGCAAGAAATCTACTGTCTGGCCTATCAATCCCTTTCAAGATCCAAAAGCTTCAATCAGCTCAGTAAATTTGCCTTCAATTGCCAGATTTAACTTCAGCTAACAGTCCCACAAACGAAAAGGTAAAAGATGCTGGAAAACTGAAATAAAACCAGGATGTTGGAAATACTCAGGTCCAGCAGAACCTATGGGGAGAAAAAAAGAATTCAAGTTTCATTTCGGTGATCCCTAATTGGACCCTTTTTGAATGTCTGAAATATATATTTGAAAAGGATGCAGAAGAGGTTCACCAGGATGCTGCCTGGATTAGATGGTATGAGCTATAAGGAGAGGTTGGACAAATTTAGGTTGTTTTTCTGGAGTGTTGGAGGGTGACGGGAGACCTGATAGAAGTTTATAAGATTATGAGAGGCATAGATAGAGTGGACAGTCAGAATCTTTCTCTCAGGGTAGAAATGGTCGCGTACTAGAGGACATGCGTTTAAGGTGAGCGGGGGTAAGTTTAAAGTAGATGTGCAGGGCAGGTTTTTTGTTTACACAGAGAGTGGCGGGTGCCTGAAACAGGCTGTCTGGGGGTGGGGGGGGTGTGGTGTGAAGTGGTGGAAGCAGATATGATAGAGGCATTTAAAGAGGCTGCTAGATAGACACATGAATATGCAGGAAATGGAGGGATATGGATCACGTGCAGACAAAAGAGATTTAGTTTAATTCAGCATCATGTTCGGCACAAAGGGCCTGTTCCTGTGCCAAACTGTTCTGTGTTCTATTACATTCCTAGGCTTTCCAATACCAACTAACCTCAGTCCTTAGCACTAAAACTTTAAGTGTTCACTTTATACATCAGCTCTGATAACTCCCCTGCATCTAAATTTGGATTACTAGCTCTGTATTTTCCATGCATTGCTCTCATTCCTTTCTTAAATAATGCTTTATTTTCAATTTTCCTACCTGCAATGGTCAAATTCTGAATTGAAATCTTTGGAAAAATCATTATGTCAATTTCTTCACCTACTTCCTTTGGAAGTGAGGAGTGGAAAACATTTGGTGCTGCAGGTATGTCAGTCTTTCGTGTCATTATTTTCTCCAATACCATTCATTTGGTCGTTTAGTGAATTGTGATCTTTAATTATTAGTTTCCCTGGAATGTCACGTTTTCTTTTCTTCCTTAGCTATACAGACCAAGTCCGCATTTGCTTATTTTCATTGACAATATTATTCATGTTGGTGATGTCGACTTAACCAAGTCTGGCTCATTGTTATGAAATACACTACAAGCTGCTTTCTCACTGGTTCTGCAACACAAATGCTCTGGGAAAACTTCAATGCACTCCAGAAAATCATCAACTCTCTGGGCTGATGTACTCTCCTCCACCTAACCTACATCAAGTTTGCCATTAAAACTCTGCTTTCACTACAATCCTCCAATCTTAATTTTGTACATTTTACTTTTGGACCGAAGGGCCTGTATCCATGCTGTATGACTCTACAGTTTGCCACATCACTGCAGCGATTAGGTTAAATTAATCACTAATTCTTTACTATAGAATCAACACCAGTCGCTTTCTCTTAACTATACGTTCACTTCTCTCCTTGCATTGGACAGATGAGATACAGTAAACCACATTCTCCACCCTATACACCTTTCAACATATTGATATGCCAATAAAGTGCATTCCAAATTGAACATGCAATTCACTCTCTTGCTCATAGTTCAAACATTCCTCAGCAGCTTGCACAACTCAAGAGGCACGCACGTACTTCCCTTAACTGTGAAGAAGCATATCTGTCAAAAATTGACCAAGGGAAGCACAGGTCAAAATGTTATACAAAATAAACAACAGGGAGGAATTTTGTGGAAGGTCAAACAAGCAAAATAGTCAATGTATTGAATTACACAGCATGTTCAACACAATCCCTAAATATACCTAGGCTAACTACTTTGTATGACAGCTGTTAAGTTCACTTCAAATAACTTAGAAGAATGTTATTTACTTTTCAACAAGTTTTCTGCTCCTGTGTTCAAAACACACCCAAGGCTGCACATGATGGATAATTTTAAGCGTAATAAAAATATTACAGTACATGAACATCAGCTACAGGAACATTTCTCACTTCATCTACCATTCTTAGGTTGGGACATGGTGGAGGAAAAAAAGTTGAACGAAGTTCTTCAAAAATAATTTTGACTCAGAGATGATGAAAAGTAAAATGAGTCTTTATATCAGAAACGCACACTAGTTGGACTAGTCTCATGAAAGTAACTGCACTGTTCATACAACGCATTAGCCAGCCCAGCTACATAGCACTCCATTAGATGTAAAAGCATTTGTTGCATGGGAACCAAATACGAAGTGGCAGATGCTAGAAATCCAAAAGAAGGACTCAAAAGGTTGACTACATTCCTTCAGAAAGAATTATTACTTGGGGTCAAAAACCTTTCGTTAGAACTGAGGAATGTGAGAAAACAAATGTTTTAAGTTGTAGATAACGTGGGCAGTGGAGAGAATAAAGGGAATTTCTGTGATAATAACGAATTCCACCAGAGTCCAGTGGACATAGATGTTGCTTGCGCTATCTGATTCAGAATGAAAGCTCGTAAATCAAAGCCGATCTGTCTGGATGTGGTGTATGTAGGGAGAGGTGAGTGATTCACTTGTACTTACAATGCGGTCTTTTCCCTCCATTCACTCTGCAATAGTGACTATGAATATAGCAACATTTACGAGGCATTTAGACAGGCATGTGATTAGGCAGGGAATGGAAGGTTATAGACTACATGCAGGGAGATGGGAATAGTTTAAACCAGTATTCTGGTTGGAGCAGACATCTTGGGCCGAAGGGCCTGTTCCTGTGCTGTACTCTTCTAGGCTCTAAGTAATCCAGATAAATGATGCATTTTAGGAGTACTAATGAAGCAAGGACATGCATCGTGTATGGTAAGGTCCTTGGGAGTACTGAGGAACAAAGGGACCTTGGTGTTCAAGTCCAAAGATCCTTGAAGGTGGCAGTGCAGATGGATAAAGGGGTCATGAAGGCATATGGGATACTGGCCTCCATTAGTCAGGACACTGAATACAAGAGCAGGGAGGTTATGCTCCAACTTTATAAAACATCAGCTGGAGAACTGTGTGCAATTCTGGTCACCACATGAGAGGAAGGAGGTAACGGCATTGGATAGGATGCAGAGAAGATTCACCGGGATATTGCATGGAAGGAGAGACTGCCTTCTCTGGGGCAGAGGAGGTTAAGAGGGAACATGACTGAGGTATATATAGATTGGGTAGTCTGCAGGGAGCTTTTCCTCTCATCAGAAATGAATAAAACTGGAGGATATAGATTCTAGATAAGAGCTAAGAGATTTAGAGGGGAATTGAGGGAGACCTTTTTCCACCCAGAGAATGGCGAGCACCTGGAAGACACTGCTGGTGAGAGTGGTGGAAGCAGAGACACTAATAGCAGTTAAAAGATGTCTAGGTAAGCACTTGAATCACCTAGGCATTGAGGGCTCTGGGCTAAGATGGAATTAATACAGATGGGTGCCCACTGGTCAGCATGGACATACTGTACAACACCATGACTCTCAATAGAATGTTCATGTACCTTACTGAATAATGTGCAGTGATCAGGGATGCGAAGGATGTGAATAGAAGACTTAAGGACAGCTTCTACCCCACTGTGATAAGACTATTGAACAGTTCCCTTAGACAATGAGATGGACTATGACCTCACGATCTACCTTGTTGTGACCTTGCACCTTACTGCACTGCACTTTCTCTGTAGCTGTGACACTTTACTCTGTACTGTTATTGTTTTTACCTGTACTACATCAATGCACTCTGTACTAACTCAATGTAACTGCACCGTGTAATGAATTGACCTGTACGATCGGTTTGTAAGACAAGTTTTTCACTGTACCTTGGTACAAGTGACAATAATAAACCAATACCAATATTCATATGCATCATTTCAGACTATTATAAGGCTGTGAACTGACTGAGTAGCCTTCACTTGCACTGATTTTTACTACAAGTTCTACTTTCAATGCCATAACACAGCTTATCAAACTTTGCTCCAGCAAAATAAAAACAAAGGTCATTAAACATGGCTGGTGAATGTAAACGGTGATAACAATGTGACCTAGTTCTATTGCTCGAGGTCACCCTGGAATAGCCAAGCAATGTTCAAAAGCCAATGACAACTGACATTTCAGAGTATGATACTGACAAAGTGGACAGACCAGACACTGAAAATGCCCTCCTTTAATTGTTATCAACATGCTTGTCAACTAAAAAGCCCCAGGTACAGCACCCGCGCAAGAAAGTTTGGAAACAATGAAGAATTCTAGTGATGAAGGACTGTTCTCGAAATCAAGAGTAAATGTGTCGTTTAATTTGTCCCAGAGCTTGATAGTTACTGGATTTGAAATAGATGCTATAATCCTCCACAAAACAGCTTGAGCAGAATGGCATTGTATTAGATATTGTTCTCTCACTTCCAAAACTCAAGCCCAGCACCTAGATAGATTGATTGAACCTGTATAGATTGAATTCAAATTTCCAATCTGTGGGGTCTCTGCATAAAATTAACCCAAACCTGGCTACAGCAAAAAAAAGCATTGTGCCTAATGTGGCATTAACTGGAATTCTCAGAAGTTGTTGGTGGCAGCTCATTCTGCCCTCCTTTTAGGACAGGACAGTATACTGAAACAGGAATTATATTCTGCATGCAGGTGCACAGCATCTAACCTGGGAGCACTTGATACTGATAGCAAGCGCCCAAAAATGGAAAAGGAACCTTTCATTTCTCAGCACCAACATTCCTCGCCTCAATCCCATTCACAAAAGCACCATGATATACAGAACCCAAAGCACCTGAGAGCAGAGCATCAACCATAGGTGAGCTCTATCATACTTAAAATAATTGTGGCTGTCAGTTCCCCCTCTATTAAAATAAAGCAGTGAACTCGGTAAATTGTTTTTTTATTGTCACATGTACAATGTGAAAAGCTTGTCTTGCATAGGTTGATAGGTTGAATGAGTTAGGGCTTTTCTCTTTGGAGAGGAGGAGGATGAGAGGTGATTTGATAGAGGTGTACAAGATGATAAGAGGCATAGATCGAGTGGACAGTCAGAGACTTTTTCCCAGGGCGACAATGGCTAACACAAGGGGACATAATTTTAAGGTGATTGGGCCGAAGGGCCTGTATTGTGCTATACTATTCTATGGTCTTCTAAGGTCTATGATTAGAGGAAGGTATAAGGGGGGATGTCAGGAGTATTTTTTTTACACAGAGTGGTGGGTGTATGGAACGCACTGCCAGCAGAGGTTGTGGGGGCAGATACATTAGGGACATTTAAGATACTCTTAAGAGACATGAACGATAGAGAAATAGGGGGCTATGTGGGAGGGAAGGGTTAGATAGATCTTAGAGCAGGATAAAATGTCAGCACAACGCTGTGGGCTGAAGGGCCTGTACTGTGCTGTAATGTTCTATGTTCATACAGATCAATTCATTACACAGTGCGTGGATGTAGTACAGATAAAACAATAACAGAATGCAGAATAAAGTGTAACGGTTCTAGAGAAAATGCAGTGCAGGTAGACAATACGGTGCAAGGTTATAATGAGATAGATTGTGAGGTCAAGAGTCCATCTTATTGTGCTAGGGACCTGTTCAATAGTCTTATAACAGTGGGATAGAAGCTATCCTTGAGCCTGGTGGTATATGCTTTCAGGCTCTTGTATGCAGAATTTCTGAAAGAAATTGGTTTTAAGACAGTTATTATGCTGTCCCCAAAGCACTCAAACTTTCCTGCAGACCATATTTTCTAGTAGCTTACTGACTACTTCCTTTACTTGAGGGCCCAGCTCAACTTCAGGATTCTGATATTCTTCCAAAATAGAGATCACGCCAATTCCAACAAATATCTCCCTTTAACAAAATACCTAACCAGATACAGTTCTCTCACTTTGGAACACGAGAAAAGATTGCCTGTATACCAAAGCCATGCACTTAAACAATGAACGGTTATGTAGAAAATAATGGTAGATAGTTGAGGCCTAAAACCACATTCACAAACTTTCACTAAACATATTTCAAACTGATGAAAACTGGACTAAGAGTCCAGATTTAATTAGGGCATTTTAATTATTTATGTTCCTATCAGGTTGAACTGAAACTATAAGATGGAATGCTACTTCAAAGCAGTATGTTTCATCCACCACCTCAACCACTGGAGAGAAATAACATCCAAATCAACTAAGTCAGAGTGACATAAAACAGAGAAAGCAGGGAATACTCGGGTCAGGCACCCTCTGCCAAGACAGCAGGAGTTAATGTTTCAATTCTGTGACATGTTTTATGGAGAGATTATGGAGGGAAGGTATAGAAAAGATGGGGAGAGAGAACAAAGAGGTGAATTTTAGTATTCCCAACTTCTTGTTTTTATTTTATACTTGTAGCATCTGCAATATTTTACTTGGGGCCAAGTTGCAGTGATAAATCAACCTTTATGATTTTAGGTTCACTGTTTGCTAACTTGTCTTGTTTATATTATCAACATTTATTTCACTGGCTGGTTTACCACAATTTTTAAAATATATGCCCATGTTTCTTTTACAGTTAAATGTGCAATAGCTATTTTTCCTTACTCACTTAACATAACACATGAAGTGACACAAACTATCAGCAAGCTGAAAGTGTAAACACAAGGAGATTTATGAAAGCTAATGAAAACCTATGAAAAATGATGTAGTGTCAAACAAACAGAAGGAAAGCTAAAGACAGCTTGTACATATTAAATGTTTCTGTGCATTCACTGCCTAGGTCAGACACTGTTAATAACAATAACTCAACAATCTATATTCAGTGATCAGAATGAATTCAGAAGTACCGATGCTTGCAATAATTTCTAAGGACTCATTGCAGATGTTACTTTGTCCCATAAAAGTCTTTTATTGGCAGCTGCAAGCATGGGTCATTGCCATTAATATAACCATTCACAGGAATTTTATTGTTGGAATGATACCTCTAGAGACAAATATAAAGGGACATTACATGCAAAATGCAAAGAATGTAACCCAAGGTTTGTCACAATAAACAAGGACAAGCATATCAGACAAAAACAAAGTCTTGAAATAGAAGTCGATTGTACAGCTTTAACATCTTGTACAGTAACATCCACAGTGTGGGCACTGGCAGCTCTGTCAGGACTACCAAACCAAACTTAAACTTTTATCCTGTCATCCATTTCCTGCTCACTGTAAAATCTAGATCAAGTGCCATAAATCCCTGGGTCTTTGATTATTGAATATGATTTTCAACAAACTGAGGAAATCTTGAGTTCTTTCTAATTTCTAAATGAAAGCACTGGGGTAAATTTGGCAAGTAAACAAGTATTCTGTCTGTACAATGTTATCCTTCTGAAGAAGTTTTGCTCCATTTTTTATGATTTACTGTTGTGGAATGCATGGCCCCAAAATGTCCACTTTGTGCATTATGTGTGTGTATTTATTACACATTTGTCATAATTATGTAGAACAGCTAATAATTCCCCATTCTACTTTTACCCCAAATAACTCTATTCACCTTCCCACCTCTGCCACAGAGTTCAACTTTTACTGAAGAGTTTCAATTTAGTGCTTTGACATATCCTTTGCCACAATTCCCTCAAACAGCTGATCTATGAACCACAGTTTCTCTCCCAAAAGAAAACCCTCTTGAAGGTCTTCAGAGGAGGCTTCGTGGGTTTCGCTTCAGAAGACTTTGGAGCAAATAAGTTTTACTTTTTATCTATTTTTTAAAAGGGTTTTAATTATAAGGGTTAGTTTTTAATAGGGTTGTGATTATTAGGGTTAGATTTTTATAAGGTTCTTTTTTAAGTGTTTTATAAGTTTTAGTCAAGAAGAGTGGGGGCTGGACTGCGCAAGCGCGGACAGTTTAAAGAGCAAACCGCCATATCCAGTGGGCAGCGTCGGAGCGGGCAGTGGACTGATAGGGAGAAGAGTGGTCGGGCTTTGGCTTAAGGGACTTCGGCGTAAAAGGGGCAAGGCAGATGAGTAGCTGGTAGGTAGAAAAAGGTAAGGTTTCACCTGTTATCTGTGATAAATATTTAAGTAGGAAAAACTAGGGGGAGAAAAAAGGGAATTAGTTCAGAGGACATGGTGGTGTGCTGCAGCTGCTTGATGTGGGAACTCGTGGACCTTGCTGCAGTCCAAGATGGCCACATCTGCAGTAAGTGCTTGAGGCTGGAGGAACTTCGGCTCAAGATCGATGAGCTGGAGTTACAGCTTCAAACGCTGCGCAGCATCAGGGAGGGGGAAAGTTTTGTAGATACTGTATACAAGGAGACGGTCACCCCCCCCTTAGAGCAGGTAATTCTGGAGTCCAGGAAGTAGATAGAATGGTGACTGTCAGGGGAGGGAAAAGGAAAAAGAAAACGAACAGGCAGATAGGGGCAGCACGGTAGCGTAGCGGTTAGCGCGACGCTATTACAGCGCCAGCGATTGGGGTTCGATTCCCGTCACTGTCTGTACGGAGTTTGTACGTTCTCCCGTGTCTGCATGGGTTTCCTCCAGGTGCTCCGGTTTCCTCCCACATTCTAAAGACATATGGGTAGGTTAATATGGGTTTAAAATGGGCAGCGCGGACTCGTTGGGCCGGAAGGGCCTGTTACCACGCTGTAAATAAAAGTAAAAAAAAAGAGCAGAGGACCCCAGAGGCTGTTCCCTTCAGTAACACGTTTTCTACTTTGGAGGCTGTTGAGGGAGATGACCTGCTGGGGCCTAGCAGCAGTAGCCAGGTCTCTGGCACTGGGACCGGTCCTGCTGCTCAGAAGGGAAGGGAGAAGAAGAGGAAGGTAGTAGTGATAGGGGACTCGATAGTCAGGGAAACAGATAGGAGGTTCTGTGGCAGTGAGCATGAATCCCGGATGGTTTGTTGCCTCCCAGGTGCCAGGGTCCGGGATGTCACTGATCGGGTCCACAGAATTCTAGAGCGGGAGGGAGAACAGCCAGAAGTCATGGTTCATGTTGGTACCAATGACATAGGTAAGAAGAGGGATGAGGTCCTGAAAAGTGAGTTTAGGGAGCTAGGCAGAAGGCTGAAGGACAGGACCTCGAGGATAGCGATCTCGGGATTGCTGCCAGTGCCACGTGATAGTGAAGGTAGGAATAGGAGGTGATGGCAGATAAATGTGTGGCTGAGAAGTTGGTGCAGGAGGGAGGGTTTTAGATTTTTGGATCATTGGGATCTCTTCAGGAGAAGGTGGGACCTGTACAGAGAGGACAGGCTACAACAGAACCTGAGGGGGGCCAATATCCTTGCAGCCAGGTTTGCTAGGGTGGTTCAGGAGGGTTTAGACTAGATTGTGAGGGGGAAGGGAACTGGAGGAATAGGTCAGAGGAAGAAGGGGATGGGGAAAAGTCAGATCTGACAGGTAGAGAGGCTTTGAGGAAGGAGAAGCAGAGTACAGGCTATAAAAGTAGTAAGGTAGATGAGCTAAAGTGCATTTACTTAACAGCAAGAAGCATCAGGAATAAGGGAGATGAACTGAGAGCTTGGATAAGTACATGGGACTATGATATTGTGGCTATTACAGAGACACGGCTGACATCAGGGCAGGAATGGATATTGAATATTCCTGGTTTTCCGTGTTTTAAAAGGGATAGGGAGGTGGGGAGAAGAGGAGGAGGGGTGGCAATGCTGGTCAGGGACACGGTTACCATAGAACCATACAGCACAAAACAGGCCCTTCGGCCCACCATGTTGTACCGTCCATCAAACCACCCTCACACTATCTAACCCTTTCCTCCTGCATATCCCTCTATCTCACATTCATCCATGTGCCTATCCAACAAACTCTTGAACCTGTCCAATGTATCAGCCTCCACCACCACCCCAGGCAGTGCATTCCATGCACCAACCACTCTCTGGGTGAAAAACCTCCCCGTGACATCTCCCCTGAACCTCCCACCCATAACCTTAAAGCCATGCCCTCTTGTCCCTGGGAAGGAGGCGCTGACTGTCTACTCTATCTATTCCTCTCAATATTTTATATACCTCTATCATGTCTCCTCTCATCCTCCTCCTTTCCAATGAATAAAGCCCTAGCACCTTAAGCCTCTCCTCATATTCCATATGCTCTAATCCAGGCAGCATCCTGTTAAATTTCCTCTGCACCCTCTCCAACGCCTCCACATCCTTCCTATAATGCGGCGACCAGAACTGGAAACAGTACTCTAAGTGTGGTCTAACCAGAGTTTTGTAAAGCTGCATCATCACTTCGCGGCTCTTAAACTCAATCCCACGATTTATGAAAGCTAACATCCCATAGGCCTTCTTAACTGCTCTATCCACCTGTGAGGCAACTTTCAGTGAACTGTGAATATGAACTCCCAGATCCCTCTGCTCCTGTACACTGCCAAGTACCTTGCCATTTGCCTTGTACTCTGCCCTGCAGTTTGTCCTTCCAAAGTGTACCACCTTACACTTCTCCGGATTGAACTCCATCTGCCACTTGTCAGCCCAGCTCTGCATCCTATCAATATCCCTCTGTAAGCTCCGACAGCCCTCCACAGTATCCACAACACCACCGATCTTTGTGTCGTCCGCAAACTTACTAACCCAGCCTTCCACCCCCTCATCTAAGTCATCTATCGCAAAAAGTAGAGGTCCCAGAACCGATCCCTGCGGGACACCACTAGTCACTGCCCTCCAATCCGAGGGCACTCCCTCCACCACAACCCTGTGTTTTCTACAGGCAAGCCAATTCCTAATCCACACTGCCAAGCTTCCCTGGATCCCTTGGCCTCTGACCTTCTGAAGAAGCCTACCATGAGGAACCTTATCAAACACCTTACTAAAATCCATATAGACCACATCCACCACACTACCCTCATCAATCTTCCTGGTCACCTCCTCAAAGAACTCTATCAGGCTTGTGAGGCAAGATCTTCCCTTCACAAAGCCATGCTGGCTGTCCCTAATCAGTCCATGATTCTCCAGGTGTTCATAGATCCTATCCCTTAGAATCCTTTCTAACAGCTTACCCACCACAGGTGTGAGACTCACCGGTCTGTAATTCCCTGGACTATCCCTACTACTTTTTTTGAACAAGGGGACAACATTCGCCACCCTCCAATCCTCCGGCACCATCCCTGTGGACAACGAGGACTCAAAGATCCTTACCAGTGGTTCAACAATCTCCTCCCTCGCCTCTCGAAGCAGCCTGGAGAAAATCCCGTCAGGTCCCAGAGATTTATCTGTCTTGATATTATTTAACAACTGCAACACATCCTCTCTCTTGATATCTACAACCTCGAGAACATTACCCTTACCAGCACTCCCTTCCGCATCATCAAGACTCCTCTCCTTGGTGAATACCGAAGAGAAGTATTCATTGAGAACTTCTCCCACTTCCGCCGCCTCCAGGCACATTCTCCCACCTTTGTCTTTAATCGGACCTACCTTTACCCTAGCCATCCTCCTACCCTTCACGTACGTGAAAAAGGCCTTGGGATTTTCCTTAACCCTACTAGCCAACACCTTTTCATGTCCACTTCTAGCTCTCCTCTGCTCTTTCTTAAGTTCCTTCCTCGCTACTCTATATTCCTCACGGGCCCTGTCTGAACCTATCTGCTTATACCTTATGTATGCTACCTTCTTCTCCGTAACTAGTCGTTCCACCTCTCTCGTCACCCACGGTTCCTTCACCCTGCCATTCCTTCTCTGCCTCACCGGGACATATTTATCCCTAACATCCTGCATAAGATACCCGAACATCGACCACATCTCCATGGTACATTTCCCTTCAAAAAGGACATCCCAATTTACACTCTCAAGTTCTCTCCTTATAGCCTCATAGTTCGCCCTTCCCCAATTAAATATCTTCTTGTCCTCTCTGCACCTGTCCCTGTCCATGACAATTTGAAAGGTTATGGAGCAATGGTCACTGTCCCCCAAATGCTCACCCACCAATAGATCCTTCACCTGTCCCGGTTCATTTCCTAAAACTAGATCTAGCATGCCATTCCCTCCAGTCGGCCTGTCGACATAGTGCGTCAGGAATCCCTCCTGGACACACTTAACAAATTCCGTCCCATCTAAACCTTTGGCACTAAGCAGGTTCCAGTCTATATTTGGGAAGTTGAAGTCTCCCATTATAACAACCCTGTTATTTTTGCTTCTCTCCAAACACTGCCTGCCAATCTGCTCCTCTATATCTTTACCGCTACCGGGGGGCCTATAGAATACTCCTAGTAGAGTAACTGCTCCTTTCTTGTTCCTTACTTCCACCCATACGGACTCTAGAGATGATCCTTCTACAACATCCATCCTTTCCGCAGCCGTAACAGTGTCCCTGACCAGTATCGCCACCCCTCCTCCTCTTCTCCCCCCCCTCCCTATCCCTTTTAAAACACTGAAAACCAGGGATATTCAATATTCATTCCTGCCCTGATGTCAGCCATGTCTCTGTAATAGCCACAATATCATAGTCCCATGTACTTATCCAAGCTCTCAGTTCATCTCCCTTATTCCTGATGCTTCTTGCATTTAAGTAAATACACTTTAGCCCATCCACCTTACTACTTTTATAGCCTGTATTCTGCTTCTCCTTCCTCAAAGCCTCTCTACCTGTTTGATCTAACTTTTCCCCATTCCCTTCTTCCTCTGACCTACTCCTCCAGTTCCCTTCCCCCTCAGCTGCAGAAAGGGTAGATGATGTAGAAGGATCCCCTCTAGAGTCAATATGGGTGCAAGTTAGGAACAAGAAAGGGGCAGTTACCCTCCTGGGAGTATTCTATAGGCCCCCCGGTAGCAGTAGGGAGGCAGATTTCGGAAAGATGCAAAAATAACAGGGTTATTATAATGGGAGATTTCAACTATCCAAATATTGATTGGCACCTACTTAGTGCCAAAGGTTTAGATGGGGCGCAGTTTGTTAAGTGTGTCCAGGACGGATTCCTGACACAGTATGTTGACAGGCCGACTAGAGGGGATGCCATCTTAGATCTAGTTTTAGGTAATGAACCGGGTCAGGTGACAGATCTATCTGTGGGTGAGCATTTGGGGGACAGTGACCATTGCTCCATAACCTTTAGAATTGTCATGGACAGGGATAGGAGCAAAGGGGAAGGGAAGATATTTAATTAGGGAAAGGCGAATTATGAGGCTATGAGGTGAGAACTTGGGAGTGTAAATTGGGATGGCATTTTTGAAGGGAAATGTACTATGGAGATGTGGTCAACGTTCAGGGATTTCTTGCAGGATGTTAGGGATAAATTTGTCCCGGTGAGGCAGAGAAGGGATGGTAGGGTGAAGGAACTGTGGGTGACGAGGGAGGTGGAGCAACTAGTTAGGAAGAAGAAGGCAGCATACATAAGGCGTAAGCAGCAAGGATCAGACAGGGCTCGTGAGGAATATGGAGTAGCAAGGAAGGAGCTTAAGAAAGGGCTGAGGAGAGCGAGAAGGGGACATGAAAAGGCTTTGGCGAGTAGGGTTAAGGAGAATCCCAAGGCGTTTTTCTTGTACGTGAAGAGCAGAAGGATGGCTAGTGTAAAGGTAGGTCCGATTAAAGACAAAGGTGGGAGGATGTGCCTGGAAGCTGTGGAAGTGGGTGAGGTTCTCAATGAATACTTCTCTTCAGTATTCACCAAGGAGAGGGGTCTTGATGATGCTGAGAACAGTGTAGGTAAGGGTAACGTTCTAGAGTATGTGGATATTAAGAGAGAGGACGTGTTGAAGTCGTTAGAAAATATTAGGACAGATAAGTCCCCGGAGCCTGACGGAATATTCCCCAGGCTGCTTCGTGAGGGGAGGGAGGAGATTGCTGAACCGTTGGTTCGGATCTTTGAGTCCTCGTTGTCCATGGGGATGGTACCGGAGGATCGGAGGGTGGCGAATGTTGTCCCCTTATTCAAAAAAGGTAGTAGGGATAGTCCAGGGAATTACAGACCAGTGGGCCTTACATCTGTGGTGGGTAAGCTGTTGGAAAGGATTCTAAGAGATAGGATCTATGAGCATTTAGAGAATCATGGACTGATTAGGGACAGCCAGCATGGCTTTGTGAAGGGAAGATCTTGCCTCACAAGCCTGATAGGGTTCTTTGAGGAGGTGACCAGGAAGATTGATGAGGGTAGTGCAGTAGATGTGGTCTACATGGATTTTAGTAAGGCATTTGACAAGGTTCCGCATGGTAGGCTTCTTCAGAAGGTCAGAAGCCAAGGGATCCAGGGAGGCTTGGCAGTGTGGATTCAAAATTGGCTTGCCTGTAGAAAGCAGAGGCTTGTGGTGGAGGGAGTGCATTCGGATTGGAGGGCTGTGACTAGTGGTGTCCCACAGGGATCGGTTCAGGGACCTCTACTCTTTGTGATATTTATTAATGGCTTAGATGAGGGCGTGGAAGGCTGGGTTAGCAAGTTTGCAGATGACACAAAGATTGGTGGTGTTGTGGGTAGTGTGGAGGGCTGTCGAAGCTTGCAGAGGGATATTGATAGGATGCAGAGCTGGGCTGACAAATGGCAGATGGAGTTCAATCCAGAGAAGTGTGAGGTGGTACACTTTGGAAGGACAAACTCCAAGGCGGAGTACAAGGTAAATGGCAGGATTCTGGGCAGCGTGGAGGAGCAGAGGGATCTGGGGGTCCATATCCACAGATCACTGAGTCGCCTCACAGGTGGATAGGGTAGTTAAGAAAGCTTATGGGATGTTAGCTTTCATAAGTCGGGGGATCGAGTTTAAGAGCCGCGAAGTGATGATGCAGCTTTACAAAACTCTGGTTAGACCACACTTTGAGTACTGCGTCCGGTTCTGGTCGCCTCATTATGGGAAGGATGTGGAGGCATTGGAAATGGTGCAGAGGAGATTTACCAGGATCCTGCCCGGATTAGAGAGTATGGATTATGAGGAGAGACTAAAGGAGCTAGGGCTGTTCTCATTGGAGAGGAGGAGGATGAGGGGAGACATGATGGAGGTACACAAGATATTGAGAGGAATAGATAGAGTGGACAGCCAGCGCCTCTTTCCTAGGGTGCCAATGCTCAAAACAAGAGGACATGGCTTTAAGGTATTGGGTGGGAAGTTCAAGGGAGATGTCAGAGGGAGGTTTTTCACCCAGAGAGTGGTTGGTGCATGGGATGCGCTGCCTGGGGTGGTGGTGGAGGCTGATACATTGGACAAGTTTAAGAGATTGTTAGATAAGCATATGGAGGAATTTAAGTTAGAGGGATATGTGGGAGGAAGGGGTTAGATAGTCTTAGGAGTGGTTTGAAGGGTGGCACAACATGGTGGGCCGAAGGGCCTGTATTGTGCTGTATTGTTCTATGGTAATTTGTTTCCCTCACTGAAATATGGCAGCATGTAAACACTCACCATGCTGAATTAAGGGCAAATTACACACTTGCATTGTTTGCACAGGATTGCATAAAAACTACGTCAGCCCCTTAAGCCAAGTTGCTCAGTGCATTGCAGGAAATTAATTTTCAGCTTTATTGGCAAGGAAAATCTATGGTGCATGCCAAATTAACTGGAGGACAATTGGCTTCTGTGCTCTCAAATTGTGCAAGGGCAAAGAAATTAAACAGGGCTGCCACTCCCAACTCCTGCATCAGATGGCAAGAGGTGCTGCCAGAATGGAAAATTAAAGACAGAATCAAGCTACCATCAGCTGAACTGTCTGCCAATTTTTAGCAAAGGTCACTTGGGCGAGAAATGTGAAACTATATCCAGTGGAAGGAACAGGAGAAGTTGGAATCAATTAAAAAAATCAAACCAGGACTCTGCGCACAAGTATCCCCTGTTGAAAACAAAATCAGCAGAAAATTCCATTCCATCTCTGTGTTATCTAATCGCCGTACACTTATTCAAAAGAAATTTCCTGCTCAACAGTTTTGACATAAACTAATGGCTTCTTATTGCCCTTACCTTCATGTCTATTACTTAAACACTGGTCTCTGAAACTTATCCCACTACTCAAAGAGGGAAAGGGGAAAAAAAAAATCATCTTTCAAATGTTTTCACAAGAAAAATGCCAGAATTTTTTGTCGATTTGTTAAAACAATATCTTGTTTTAAAAATTACTGGAAAAAACTTAATTTGTTATTCACCCAAAATAAATAAGGCTTCATTTTCACATTTCGATGGGTAATTTTACTGCAAAGTTAAATTTCTGCTGGAAAATCATCCACAATAATGAAATATGAACTGAACTTTAAACAGTCAACACAGAATGAGCATTTATGAAGTAAAGAGCTTACGTCACAAATTTGGCATTACTAAACATTCTACTACCAATTACTTCTGTAAATAGTTTAAACATAGATGAAGTATTCTATCCTCCCGAGAATACTCCATTTTACATTACTAACAACAACTCAAAACAAATAGTGGATGGGCTGCATCTTGTTCGTCCAGAACCACCCTTGGTCTACCTGCAATCACAATAATTGGGCCAAGTGCAAGTCAACTCACTGTCCCTCTGTGTGTCTGAATGGTGACGTTGTCTCATGTAGTTCAATGAGGCAGGCCCAACCCCAAACTAAATTGGGTTATGACAATAATATCTGCATATTCAAACTGTTCACTGCTGTCCATGTCTGTTATTCTCGATGTTCTCCCCCATCCTCCCAAGATTTGCAAAGGACACCACTGACTAGCATATTCCATGATGTGTCCATATAATGGAATATGCCACACATAAACAAATGTGATGCACAATGTCAGTATTTTTAAGCAGTAAAATGTATGTATATCAAACTGATATACTTGGATGGCAAGAAATAACAACTGGGTTTCAGGAGTTTTCTTCAATTGTTTATTCAAGCCCACTACACACACATGCCAACGCCTTTCTGATTTTTCCTTGTAGACTTCAACTGCAGCTGGCTGCACCATCATATGATGGCTAAATTTAGAAGCCTGAACATCCATTTCAATAAACAATGCTGTCAAATCAAAACAAGTCACAACTCTGATGTATCACATTACATGAAGAATTACATAAAAATTACATAATCACATTAATAAAGATATTAACCAAATTATTTGCAGAATGTGTAGTGTTCTGAGTAAATATTGCTTTCAAATTGTTTTTTTTGCCAAGAATGTCCAAGGAAACTAATATTATTTTCATTATGCTTTCCAGGAAAGGTGACCTAATTGGTGAATAATATCCATTAATTTTGATTATTCATTTTTAAGGACGAGGGCATTGCTTGCCAGGCCAGTGTTTCACGCCCATTCCTAATTGCACTTGAGAAGGTGGTGGTGAACCACTGCAGCACTTCTGGTGAAAGCTCTCCCACAGTGCTGTTGAGAGGGGAGTTTCAGGAGACAGACCCAATGATGAAGGATTGGAGATATTTCAGGATGGCCTTCAGATTCCATGGAAGGGCATCTGTAGGTGGCATTCTTCCCTTGTGTCTGCTGCCCTTGCCCTCCATGGTGGAGCTAGTGGATTTGGAGAGGTGCTCCAGAAGTACCTTGGGTGAGTATCTGCAGTGCTTCCTGTCCATAGTATACACTGCAGATAATGTACGTCACTAGTGGATGGAAGAAACACACAGGGCAATTGATGGGATGCAAATCAAAAGGGGTACTTTCTGTCCTGGATGATGTTGAGCTACTTGAGTGTTGTTCGAGCTGCACTCATCCAGGCAGAGAGGGAGTATTCCGTGATAGAGAGAAGATATTGACTTTTCTAGTCCAGATGAGCTTTTGGTCAATGGTTAGATATTTATGGTGGGTTACTTCAGAATCAGATTTATTGTCCCTGACTAGTATGTTGTGAAATTTGTTGTTTTGTGGCAGTGGTAATGTCATTCAAGGGTAGGTGGCTGTAAGAATCTCCTTTACTGGAGACCCCCATTGCATGTGGCATCAATGTTACTTTGTCACTTATCAGCCTATGCGCGAATGTTTTTCTTGGTCTTGCTGCATGTAAGGCATGGAGTGCTTAATTTTCTGAGGTGTTACAAATAGAATTGAACATGATGCAATCAGTGAAATCCTCACTTCTAACATTGTGACAGAAGGATGGCCATTGATGAAGATGGATGGGCCTAAATCACAGCCCTGAAGAACTCCTGCAGTGATGTCCAGGACTGGGATAACTGACCTTTCACAACCACAACCATCAATCATTGAGTGGGATGACTCCAATTGCTGCAGTGTTTTCCCCTTTATGTGCATTGATTTCAGGTTCACTAGCACCTTGATGCTACATTCTGTCAAATGCTGCCTTGATCTAGGACAGTCACTCTCCCCTTACCTCTGCAAATTCAGTTCTCTAGTCATGTTTGAATGTGTTGGGATGTGGAGCAGTGATCCTGGGCCAGACCCAAACCAAACATCCATAAGTTGGTTATTGGTGGCTAAATGTTGTTTTAAAGCAGTGTCGATGACACCTTCCCTGTTGAGCAGACTAATTGCAAGGCACTAAACATTATGCCAACTCACTGGAAGAGATTAAAGTATGATCCCAAAGTCCATGGATTAGGACTCCCATACCTGCAGTACTTGAGCAGAACTGAAACCACATGCTTGGGTCCACTGAATGTGTTTTCAAGAGTGATGCTTTTCTCCATGCTTATGTTATCTATAAATAATTCACTAGCCGAGGGATAAGTGAATATGTCCAGAAGTTAACAACGGACTGCCATGATGTGCTAACCAAGAGACTGGAGC
The DNA here is from genome assembly GCF_009764475.1 of Pristis pectinata. NCBI lineage: Eukaryota > Metazoa > Chordata > Chondrichthyes > Rhinopristiformes > Pristidae > Pristis > Pristis pectinata. The sequence continues at coordinate 1,856,766 of NC_067414.1, forward strand.
AACCAAACTAGAAATTAGCATTCCCATTATGATGCCTGCACAATTCAGTTACTCGCTCCCAATTTCAAATATATTAATACTGACACTTGATCTATGCTGTGGAAGATGGGCATCCATACAGTAAATCACAGAAAATGGGAATTGAAAAATCTTTGTATTTATCTCAGTCATGATGAATGTTACTGCTGTACAAAGACCATCTCTACCAGTATTTTAACCATATGTGGAGGCCACAGCAAAAACATCCATTGTTTCTGCATTCATGAGACTACTGAGTTTACCAAGGTAGCATATCCCATACTACAGTCCATGGTTTCCAGTACCAGATGGAGATGGAACTGAATTCTCTTCAGGATTGCAATTGGTAAAATAAAATGTCAGAACTACTGTATCTGGACCCTTATAAATACCAGTTCTGCTGCCAGCAGAGACCTGTCCCTCACACTTTTCACCCATGCTGACTCAGTGTTGCTGGAAACATTGCTTCAAGTTGTGGGAAACAGGAACTGCCCTTTGCTTTTGGAGTCTAATTTGGACAAGTTTTGTGCCAGAGAATGGTGTTCAATAACACTGTCCACTACTCAATTCAATTCTTAAAAATGATACAGGATATATGCTGAATAATCAAATACTTCATGATTGGGGAAGTTTTAATTTCTGATTAACAGTAATTTATAATTTTAGGCAGTGAAGATTACCTTTAGTTCTCAGCAGGTCCTGGAAGTATTATCGAATTTTCGTGTAGGATGCTTAACAGCACAGATTGCAAGTGTACTACTGAAACATATACATCCAGTAGGAGCAATCCAACATGTACTCTTGCTTCTCATTCCATTGAGTCCAACATAATTGTGCATAACTGCATCAGACCAACAAATTGGTCAAGGATTTCTGTTCTGTTGTACAGCATGGAAACAGGCCCTTTGGCTTAACTCATCTATGCCAGCCAAGATGCCCATCAAAGTTAGTCCCACTTGCCCATGTCTATCCCATATGCCTCCAGACCTTTACTACCCAGGTACCTGTTCAAATGTCTTTTAAATGTTGTTAACGTACCTGCCTCAACCACTTCTTCTGGCTGCTTGTTTCATATACTCACCCTCTATGTGGAGGAGTTGCCCCTCAGGTCCCTTTTAAACCTTTCTCTTCTCTTTAAACCAATGCCCTCTAGTTTTTGATTCCCTTTCCCTGGGAAAATAACTGTGTGCATTCACCCTACCTATGCCCCTCATAATTCTATAAAGGTCATCTACACTCCAAGGAATAAAATCTTAGCCTGCCCACCCTTTCCCTATAACTCAGGCCCTTGTCCTGACAACACTCTTGTAAATCTTCCTTGCACACTTTCCAGCTTAATGGCATCTTTCCTATAATAGGGTAACTAAAACTGTACACAATCATGTTACCAAGAGAACAACATTTTAACAATCAAAATACTGACCAGGCATGGATGGAGCTGTTGCCCGTTGCCCACTACTTTTTACAGTTCCTTCGTATGCTACTGTGATATCATACACTGCATCTAGGTGGCATCTCAAGGTGTTAACGGCTATCCGTGTTGCCTTCACGCGTGGAGACATTACATGTCTCAGCTCCGGCAGTCCTGAAAGTGAACAAGGATATACTTACAGTTGGAGGATGTTAAGGTTACAAGGTACGTCTGCAACACTGGCATACAGTAGATAAAAAATTGAAATTAAAATAATCCAACCATGGAATTAAATTTATACCTGATGTTAACTAATATTCCTCCTTTGTCACTTGAAAGTAGAACCAAGTGGATAAAGACAATTCTAAGTTCACTATCAAACACAGTTACTCTGGATGGCCAGCACAGTGGACAACAGTTCTCACTCTGGCCCCTTGTCAAAGACTTTCCAATGTTCCATTTTACTGGTTCAGCATGAGCTCGTTTAGCATTTTAATTAACAACATTTAACCTAAATATGACTGCAATAATGAAATACATACTCTCACTCAAGTCGAAGTAGCTGCAATCACCTATGATCAATACCATTTATTTTTCTCTCCATTTTATTTGAAAAAAAAATGCACATGATGGAAGTTGAATTTATTAATACCATACCACCTTCAATACCATAATTCCAGACAAACTCATCTCCAAACTCCTAGAACTAGGACTTAGCACTTCCCTCTGCAATGGGATCCTGACCAACAGATCGCATTCAGTAGGCAAAATAAATAGGCAGCAACACCTCTGCCATGATTATTCCCAACACTGGTGCACTGTTAGGCTGCGTCCCCAACCCCTACTTTACTCCCTATACACTCATGACTGCCTGGACAGGTTGTGCTGTAACTCTACCTGCAAGCTCACAAATGACACCAACGTAGTGGGCCAGATCTCAAACAACAAGACAGAGTACAGGAAGGAGATAGAGAACCTCTATGGTATCAAGACAACAACCTTTCCCTTAACGTCAGCAAAACAAAAGAGCTGGTCATTGACTTCAGGAAGTGGGGCGGAGTACACGCCCCTGTCTGTATCAATGATGCCGAGCTGGTGAGCTGGAGATGGGTTGAGAGCTTAGGATTCCAGGGTGTATCATATCACCAATAACTTGCCCTGATCCAGTCACGTAGAAACCATGGCTAAGAAAGCACACCAGTGCCTCTACTTCTAAGAAGGCTAAGGAAATTCATCATTCACCAATGACGGTCACCAATTTTTACATATGCACCAAAGAAAGCATCCTGTCCTGATGCATCACAGCTTGGTATGGCAACTGCTCTGCCCAAGACCGCAAGAAATTGGCCGTGGGCAGGCACGGTAGTGTAGCGGTTAGCGTAACGCTTTACAGTGCCAGCGACCCTGGTTCAATTCCCGCCGCTGTCTGTAAGGAGTTTGTACGTTCTCCCCGTGTCTGTGTGGGTTTCCTCTGGGTGCTCCGGTTTCCTCCCACATTCCAAAGACATACAGGTTAGGAAGTTGTGGGCATGCTATGTTGGCACCGGAAGCGTGGCGACACTTGCGGGCTGCCCCCAGAACACTCCGCAAAAAATGCATTTCACTGTGTGTTTCGATGTACATGTGACTAATAAAGATCTTATCTTAAATTGTAGAAAGTTGTGAACACAGCCCAGCCCATCACAAAACCAGCCCTCCACCTCCCCCCAACCCCCGACTCTGGCCACACTTCCCACTACCTCGGGAAAGCAGCCAACATAATCAAAGTCTCCTCTCCACACTCTTTTCCTCTGTCCCATCGGGCAGAAGATATGAAAGCTTAAGAACACATACCACCAGGCTCAAGGACAGCTTCTATCCCGCTGTTGTAAGACTCCTGAATGAACCTCTTATACAATAAAGAACTCCTGATCTCTCAATCTGCCTCATCATGGCCCTTGCACCTTATTTGACTACCTGCATTGCACTTTCTCTGAAACTGTAATACTATACTCTGTACAGTGTCTTTTGTCAAACCCAATTGCAAAAGCAGTCCCCATTCTCAATAATGTGAGCACATCATTATAGCCATTAATTGCTGAATCTCTGAGAGACATAATTCAAGTTGTTTCAACATTTCTAAGTTATCAAAACTAACTTCCTTTTCGACACAAAAGTATTACTTTGAAAATCACATTGGTTCAATCTGTATTTTGTTCATTTTAGCAGCTGAACAGTAATCTGGTGTTATTCAGGTAACTCATTACCCACAAAAGTACTGAAACTACCTGGACAGATAGCTAAGCCATTGTTCCAACTTCTCTGCCTATCAAAGCTGATAAGCTTCTGGGATGTTTTTCCAATGGTCCTAACATTCAGAAGCATTCAAAAATTAAAACAGAAATAAATCATAATAATGTAGCTTTGGACTAAAATCCTTGAAAGCAAGAACTAGTTAAAAAAAACTAAAAGCACAAATAATTAAAAATGCAACAGAGCCTCTTCCTACTTTTCTTCAGTGCAAATTTAAAATCTCCACTGAAATGCCTGGGCTTACGGAACCTCTAGCCCAGGAACAGGTTTGTTCTCCAAAGTCAAAGTCGAGTTTATTGCCATCTGCACAAGTACACGTATGCACAGATGCAATGAAAAACTTACTAGCAGCAGCATCACAAGCATGTAGCACCAGATAAGTAGCATTCATAAGAAAATCAATAAATTAAAAATGATTTTTACAAGAACACAATTAGAACAAAAAAAATGTCTATTATAGTGCAAAGTGATCAAATTGGCTCAGAGGTAGGAAGCAGAGCATGGTGGTTGGAGGTTGTTTCTCAGAATGGCAGCCAGTGACTAGTGGTGTGCCGCAGAGGTTGGTGTTGGGACCCTTGTTATTTATATAAATGATTTGGATGCGAGTGCACAAAGTTTGCAGATGACACAAAACTAGGAGGTGTTGTTGATAGCGAAGGAGGCTATCGTAGAGAACAGGGATCTTGATCAGTTAGGGAAGCGGGTCGAGGAGTGGCAAATGGATTTCAATACAGTTAAATGTGAGGTGATGCATTTTGGAAAGTCAAACCAGCATAGGATTTATTCCATGAATGGTAGGGCACCAGGAACTGTGATGGAAGAGAGGGACCTAGGGAATACAAGTGCATTGATTGTTGAAAGCAGCATCACAGGTAGACAGGGTGGTGAAAAGGGCATTTAGCAAGCTGTCCTTCATCAGTCAGGGCGTTGAGTATAGGATTTGGGACATTATGTTGCAGATGTACAAGGCGTTGGTGGGGCCACACTTGGAGCACTGTATAGAGTTTTGGCCGCCCTGTTATAAGAAGGATGTGGTTAAACTGGAAAGCGTGCAGAGAAGATTTACGAGGATGTTGCCAGGATAGGTATATGGAGGGACGGGGCTTAGAGGGATATGGGCTGAATGCAGGAAATTAGGACTAGCTGGATGGGCACCAGAGTCAGCATGGACTAGTTGGGCTGAAGGGCCTGTATCCATGCTGTCTTGCTCTGTGATTCCAAGTGGTGATCCTGTTGCTAAACTGTAGTGATTGGGGTTTTGCCGGTTGGTTCAAGAACCGAATGGTTGAAGGGAAGTTCTTGAACCTGATGGTGGGGGACTTCAGGCTTCTGTACCTCCTGCCCAATGGTAGCTGTGAGAAGATGGCATGGCCCAGATGGTGGGGATCTTTGATGATAGATGTTGCCCTCTTGAGGCAGTACCTCCTGTAGATACTACCAATGGTGGGGAAGGGATGTGCCCGTGATGTATTAGGCTGAGTCCACTACTCTGCAGCTTCTTACATTCCTGTGCATTCAAATTGCCATACCAGACCATGATGCAACCAGTCAGGATACTTTCAACAGTATATCTGTAGATGTTTGTTAGTGTGTTCGGTGACAAGCTGAACCTCCTTAACCTCCTAAGTAAAGACACTGGTGCACCTTCCTTATGATTGCATCTATGTGCTGGGCCCAGGACAAGTCATCCGATACGTTAATGCCCAGGAATTTAAAGCTGCTGACTCTCTCCATCACCGATCCCCCAATGCAGACTGGCGCATGTTCACCCTCCTTCTCCTTCCTGATGTCAACAGTCAGCTCTTTAGTTTTGCTGACGTCGAGTGAGAGGTTGTTGTTGCGGCACCGCTCAGCCAGGAGTCCTATCGCTCTCCGGTACGCTGACTCATCACCACCTGTGATTCATTCAACAAACAGTGGTGTTGCCAGCAAATTTGAAGTTGGCGTTGGAGCTGTGCTTAGCCACACAGTCGAGTGTGTATAGAGAGTAGAGCAGCCTTGAGGTGCACCTACATTGATGATCAGCGAGAAGTTACCAATCTTCATTCATTGAGGTCTGCCGATGAGAAGTGGAGTATCCAGTTGCAGAGGGAGGTACAGAGGCCCAGGTCTTGAAGCTTGAGGATGAGTTTGGATGGGATGATTGTGTCGAACGCCGAGCTGTAGTCGATGAACAGCAGCCTGATGTAAGAGTTCCTGTTGTCCAGATGGTCCAGACGAGAGCGAAGAGCCAGAGAAATCACATCTGCTGTTGACCTGTTGCGGTGGTCGGCAAATTGAAGCAGATCCAGGCCACATCCGAGGCAGGAGTTGATTTGCGTCATAACCAACTTCTTGAAGCACTTCATTACAGTTGATGTAAGCGCTACGGGGCAGTAGTCATTGACCATGCTCTTCTTGGGCACTGGTACAATAGATGCCTTTTTGAAGCAGGTGGGAACCTCAGACCTCAGAAGTCGGTAAATACTCCAGCCAGTTGGTCCTCACAAATCTTTAGTACTCAGCCAGGTACGCCGTCTGGACCAGACACCTTTTGTTGATTCACCCTCTTGAAGGAAGCCCAGATGTCGGCCTCAGAGACTGAGATTACAGGGTCATCTGGAGATATGGGGGCTCGTGTGGGTGTGTCATAGTTCTCCCTATCAAAACGTGCATAAAAGGCATTAAGCTCATCTGGGAGTGACATGCCGTTGCCACTTATGCTAACTGATCTTGTCTTGTAGGAAGTAATACTGTGCAAGCCCTGCCACAGCTGTCAAGCATCTGTCTGTGATTCCAGTTTAGCCCAAATTTGCCTCTTTGTGCTCACAGTGGCCTTCGGAGGCCGTACCTGGACTTCTTATACGACTCTGGGTCATCAGACCTAAATGCCACAGGTCTAGCCCTCAGCAGATTACAAATCTCCTGGTTCATCCGGGCTTCTGGTTGGGGAAGACTCAATGTTTTTGTGGGTACACACTTGTCCACGCATATCCTTACGAAATCGGTGACGACTGTGGCATATTCATTTAGGTCCGCTGATGAGTCCTTGAATGTGGTCCAGTCCTCTGCCTCGAAGCAATCCCGAATTTGCTCCTCCACCTTTGCCATCCAGCTCTTCGTAGTCCTCTTCACCAGTGCTGCACTCCTCAGTCTCTCTCTGTACGCAGGCAGCAGCACAGCTAGCCCCTGGCAGAGTCCAGCAGGGAAGCATGTTGACAGATTTGCCTACAGGAATATGTCAGCAAGTTTAGATTTTTACAAACCAAGTCCCAAACATGCATCCATTTATGAGGAGTTGGAGCTGCTCACCATGCAATTACTGTTTTTCATCAGCAAGATTTGGTCTATTATTTTTAAACACTAGCCCAACAGCTCACTGGTGCTACAAACAATTCATACCCAACTAAGATCTTCTGAAGTATAGTCACTGTTGTAAGAAATGTGGCAGCTGATTTTTGTGTGTACATGAAATGAAAGCAGCGCTTATCTGCTTTTAATAGGTTGCTTTATGAATAAATTTTGGCCAAGGCACCACAGTGAACCCTGCTCATCAAAAGTGCCCTTGAATTCTTTCCAATTCACTCAAGAGCAGCAGACAGAATTTACGATCTAAGAAGGATGACAAGTGCAGCACTTTCTCAGTACCAGCAGTGTGTCAGCCTGGACTATTAATTGGTCACAGTAATTATTTATTATTGTCACATGTACCAAGATATAATGAAAAGCTTTTGTTTGCGCACCATCCAGACGGATCAATCCATACACAATTAAACAGAAGTACGTCAAAAAAGGAAAAAGAAACAGGATGCAGTACACAGTGTTCCAGTTACAGAGAAAGTGCAGTGCAGGTAGACAAATAAAGGGCAAAGGCCGTGATGAGGTAGGTTGAGAGATCAGGAGTTCATCTATGGTCAATAAAGGCCATAAATATATTTAAAGAGACGGTACCAAGTGAAAGGACCAAAAAAAATTAATTTGCTTCTATTCCCTGTGCAGATGTTTTTTTTCTAAAAATTGCGATCAGCATTTTATGCAGCACCAATCTTCCTAACCCCTGGAGCTCTTGCACTACACCATTGACCTGCCTCCACTTCCCACAATGAGCTAACAAAACAATTTTGTGTATACACAACTTCTCAAAATCATTACTCTGACTTTGTTTATCATAAATAATCCAAGCGAAGCTCAAGTCATAAGGATTCCTCCAACAATAGCAACACCTTGGTAAAAGAAGATCCCACGACACGTAGTCATTGCGATTATAAGAAAAAGAAGTGGGGATTATATCCAGTAGATAGCCCAGTTTTCAACACTTTATTCATGAACTGATGGGTGATGTGGACAAGGCCTTTGCAACCACCGTTATATACCTGTAACACTCAAATGCTCAGAAGAACTTGTTTCTGTGGCTGGGTTAGTGGGCACCTATGAAAACCACCATGAAATAATCAACAATGAACGTGAGCTTTATCCCTTTTTGAAGAAGGGAATGCCATGTCTATTTGAGCCCCTGTAATAACAGAGCAGCCATTCAAATGCAACTTCTAATGAGATCCTGCTGATTCTTTGTCTTTAATTCCACACCCTTCCCCAAATACACTGCTCACGACAGGCTGAACAAAGCTCTTCTCAACCCAATGTCTCCTCAACTTGAGCTTCTGATTGCTACAAAAGTAGTTTATTGATGACTTCATAACCTCACCCATCTCTTCCCCTCCCTCAGTTTATTTTTTTTTACTGAACTCTTCATCCATATGTGTCTGCCCTCAGATGAACTATTCCCAAGCTCTCCTGGATGACCTGCCGCCATCACCCTAACATACCAGACATTACTTCACAGACTCCAAGATCTAAAATTCGAGGATGTCATCCTTGTTTAAATCCCATCAGTAACAGGCAAAAGTAAGAAAGTACACTGAATTATTATTTGGATCTTGTTCTTTTTGCAATTCCAGATAGCTGTAAAGAGCTGACATCAACTGTACTTTCACTGCCTTTCAAATTAATGAGCTCCATCTTCATGAGTGAATTTCTGGTTGGAATACTGTCAGCTGAGTGATGGTGAGAGCTCCTTGACATGCAATGATATGACGCACAATATTAATGCATGGGAACTAAGCTGTTCTTGATGACTGGCACTGTTTGAAAACCATTGCACAATCACCGTGAATAATGCAAGTTTTTGGAATATCTCGAAGTAGCAGCAATCCATACATTCAAGTAAAATATAAACTGGATTAAACATTAAACTTTTATACCCATGGCACAAAACCGATTTGACCAAGTTTACAAACATCAGAATATTGTGTAGTGAATTATGAATTTAAGTTCTTTAGCCAACAAAACAATAATGTTGCCTGTATTCATTCATCGTGGGAAGTACAGTGCCAAGATAATGATGAATAGAATGATGCAAAGCACCAACACAATTCAATTTCACACAGTAAACAGGAATTAATTGTCACACAAGTTACTTTGATCAGGATTTACTTATTGTAGTTTATTTGTGGGATCAACACAAAAATACACATCTCCAGAAAACAGGATTCACAAACAGACTGCTTTTATTGGACTGTTATAATCCAAAATTAATGAAAAGTTACACAAGAAGATGTTTAGATATTGTGAACATATTTGAAAGTACAAAAGGTATGTTGGTACTTAAACTGGAGTCTTGATCCACACACTCAAGAAGATTTATCCATTTCTGATTCAACTCGGAGTAATCTGAGCATGAAAAAACAAACCTCGTTTATATGAACGTGACCTTCTCCCGTGGCTCTATGGAAAACGTAGGCTACAGCAATTAATAAAAATAAAAAAGATAAGAGGTCAAAGGTGAGGATAGGAGATAAGTGTTTAATAGGGAACCTGCAGAACAAAAAAAAATGCAGCAATGCTGTTGTGGAAAGGATATCAGAAACACAAAATGGGTGAGTGAAAACACTCTGGAATGATGCTTTGAGATACAACTTTGTACTCAAAGTATACTTGGAGGACAAAGTTACATCTCAAAGCAAACCACAAAAAAATTCAACATTTTCATTGCAACAGAGGACGTGATGCAGGGAGATGGGGTGGTTACACTCAGAGGTTTTCTAAGAAGCACTTCTGAGGTGTAAATCTGTAATCCACTAACTCTAAACTGAACCACAGGACTGCAGATGCTGGAATCTGGAGGAACTCAGCAGGTTGTGCAGCATCTGTGGGAGGGAAGGAATGGGCATCTCAAGCTCCCAGCTTCAATTTCCCTTTTGTTTCCACACTGACCCATTCATTCTCAGCCTCCTCCACTGCCAGGGTGAGACCCAACACAAACTAGAGGAACAGCCCCTCATATCCCACCTGGATAGTCTGCAACCCAATGGTATGAACACTGAATTTTCCATTTTCAGGTCACCCATACCTGTGTCTTTCCCCGCCCCCTCCCAGCCAATCCTCCTCCGGTCCTCCCACCTTTGTTCCCTTTCCCATAACCCCCTTCCAGTCCCCCATCAACCATTTTCCATCCCCTCCTGGTTCCATCCACCTTCTATGCACACATTTGACCCATCAGATCCCACCTCCCCCACCTCGTTCTGGTTCCAACTGCCCTTCATCTCTCCCCCAATGGTTCCATTATCACTTTATCAGATTCCAAACCTGGTAGCCTTTGTGTCCCCACTTAATACCATCCAGCCTCTGCTCCACCTTCATTCCCCTCTCCTGGCTCCACCTGCCCTACTTTCCCATTGAACCAAAGAACACTGCAGCACAGAAAACAGGCCATTCGGCCCTTCTAGTCTGTGCTGAAACGTTATTCCGCTAGTCCCATTTACCTGCACCCAGTCCACAACCCTCCAGGCCTCTCCCATCCATGTATCTATCCAACTTATTCTTAAAACTTAGAGTGAGCCCACATATACTACATCAGATGGCAGCCCGTTCCACACTCCCACCACTCTGAGTGAAGAAGTTCCCCCTAAACCTTTCCCCTTTCACCCTAAAGCCATGTCCTCTCGTACTTATCTCTCCTAATCTAAGTGGAAAGAGCCTACTCGCATTAACTCTGTCTATACCCCTCATCATTTTGTAAACCTCTATCAAATCTCCCCTCATTCTTCTACACTCCAAGGAATAAAGTTCTAACCTGTTCAATCTTTCCCTGTAACTCAACTCATGAAGACCCGGCAACATTCTAGTAAATCTCCTCTGCACTCTTTCAATCTTACAAATATCCTTCCTATAGTTAGGTGACCAGAACTGCACACAATACTCCAAATTTGGCCTCACCAATGTCTTATACAACCTCACCATAACATCCCAACTCCGATACTCAATACTTTGATTTATGAATGCCAGGATGCCAAAAGCCTTTTTTACAACCCTGTCTACCTGTGACGCCACTTTCAGGGAATTATGTATCTGAACTCCCAGATCCCTTTGTTCCTCCGCACTCCTCAGTGCCCTACCATTTACTGTGTATGTCCTCCCTTGATTTGTCCTTCCAAAATGCAACACCTCACACTTGTCTGCATTAAATTCCATCTGCCATTTTCTAGCCCATTTTTCCAGTTGGTTCAGATCCCTCTGCAAGCTTTGAAAGCCTTCCTCGCTGTTCACTACGCCTCCAATCTTAGTGTCATCAGCAAACTTGCTGATCCAATTTACCACATTATCATCTAGATCATTGATATAAACAACAAACAACAATGGCCCCAGCACAGATCCCTGAGGCACACCACTAGCCACAGGCCTCCAGTCTGAGAAACAATCATCCACAACCACTCTCCGTCTTCTCCCACACAGCCAATTTCGAATCCAGTTTATAACCTCTCCATGGACACCTAGTGACTGAACCTTCTGAACTAACCTCCCATGTGGGACCTTGTCAAAGGCCTTACTAAAGTCCATGTAGACAACATCCACAGCCTTTCCTTCATCTACTTTCTTGGCAAACTCCTCGAAAAACTCTACAAGATTTGTTAAACACGAGCTACCACGCACAAAGCCATGCTGACTATCCTTAATCAGCCTTTGTCTATCCAAATACTTGTATATCCGATCTCTCAGAACACCTTCCAATAATTTACCTACTACTGATGTCAGGCTCACCAGCCTGTAATTACCTGGTTTACTTTTAGATCCCTTTTTAAACAATGGAACAACATGAGCTACCCTCCAGTCCTCTGGCACCGCACCTGTGGCTAAGGACATTTTAAATATATCTGCCAGGGCCCCTGCAATTTCTACACTGGTCTCTCTCAAGGTCCAAGGATATATCTTGTCAGGCCCGGGGAATTTATCTACCTTTATTCGCTGTAAGGCATCAAGCACCTCCTCCTCTTTAATCTCTATATGTTCCATGACCCTACTGCTTGTTTCCCTTCCTTCCATATCCACGATGCCAGTTTCCTGAGTAAATACTGATGCAAAAAAACTGTTTAAGATCTCCCCCATCTCCTGAGGCTCCACACCTAGACAACCACTCTAATCTTCTAGGGGACCAATTTTGTCCCTTACTATCCTTTTACTCTTCATATACTTGTAGAAACCCTTCAAGTTTACCTTCACATTATCTGCCAAAGCAACCTCATGTCTTTTTTTTGCCTTCCTGATTTCCTTACTTTTTCTATACTCTTCAAGTACCTCATTTGTTCCTAGTTGCCTATACCTGCTATACACCTCTCTCTTTCTCTTAACCAGATCGCCAATATCCCTTGAAAACCAAGGTTCCCTATGCTTGTTAACTGTGCCTTTAATCCTGGCAGGAACATGCAAACTCTGCACACTCAAAATTTCACCTTTGAAGACCTTCCACTTACGGAACATATCCTTGCCGGGAGACAACTTATCCCAATCCACTCTTCCTAGATCCTTTCTCATTTCCACAAAATTGGCCTTTCTCCAATTTAGAACCTCAACTCGAGGACCGGACCTATCCTTATCCATAATTAACTTGAAACTAATGACATTATGGTCACTGGACCCAAAATGTTCACCTACACATACTTCTGTCACCTGACCTGTCTGGTTCCCTAATAGGCGATCAAGTATTGCATTCTCTCTTGTTGGTACCCCTATATATTGATTTAGAAAACTTTCCTGAACACATTTGACAAATTCCAAGCCATCCAGCCCTTTCACAGTGAGGGAGTCCCAGTCAATATGAGGAAAGTTAAAATCCCCTACTATTACAACTTTCTGTTTCTTACATCTGTCTGCTATCTCACTATAGATTTGTTCCTCCAATTCTTTCTGACTACTGGGCAGGCTATAATACAACCGTATTAGTGTGGCCACACCTTTCCTGTTCCTCAGCTCCACCCATATGGCCTCTGTGGACGAGCCCTCTGGGCTGTCCTGTCTACGCACAGCTATGAGATTTTCCCTGACTAGTAATGCCACTCCTCCCCCTTCCATCCCTCCCCTCTCTCACGTCTGAAACAACGGAACCCCAGAACATTAAGCTGCCAGTCCTGCCCCTCCTGCATCCAAGTCTCAATAATAGCAATAATGTCATAATCCCACGTGCCAATCCACGCCCTAAACTCATCTGCTTTACCTACAATACTCCTTGCATTGAAATAGATGCACCTGAGAACATTTCTATCACGTACAAACCTTTGATTTCTGTCGATACCTGCAGTCCTCGCATGACCTTTGTCCTCCTCCACCTCACTATCTGCTCTAACACTCTGGTTCCCCTCCCCCTGCAAATCTAGTTTAAACCCCCCGGAGCAGCACTTGTCCACTTCCACCTATCACCTACCTGCCTCTGTCTCCCGACTCCACTCCACCTGGCTCCATCTGCCCACCATCCTTCTCAACTCCTTGGTCCCCTTATCACCTACTGGCCTGTCTCAGCAATTTGTTTTTTGCTCTATACTGAACCAGTTCACTACTGTGAAATATAGAACTTTTGTTTAAATGCAAGAAACAGTAAGTTACACTCGTCAGCACCACTTGTCCTTGGAAAGTTTTACTTTTGGCATTAACCAGCAGAAATTGGTTTCACTTCAAAGAAAAACTCAACGGTATCACCACCCAAATTATCAAGTGTTACCAAAGCAGAAACCCTAGCCTTAAAGCACAAAGGCAAACCAAAAAGATCAAAAAAGTTCTGTGGGAAAAGTTAATGACACTTACAATGTTTTGCAGGTCCTTCAATCATCAATGCATTGTCACTTGGGCAATAGTATAATGTATTAAAAACCTAACAGCAATCAACTGGAGACCTGTGCCAAATTCTGGTGACTCCTTCTTGGTTATTGTTGAAGTGCCTCTACTAATCCTAAAGCATGCCCTGTATTTTTAGTAATATAGACAAGGCTTGACTTCTTTATTCAGTGAGATCAATTTAAATTTATGCTTTGCTCCTTTTTCTTCCAGGATAAACAGATCACAGTTATGTTTAGTGAATCTGAGAAAAGCAATGCAGTAACTAACAACCTGCTGGAGGAGCCCAGCAGGTCAGCCAGCATCTGTGGGGGGGTGGGGGGGGGCGGGTGGGGATGGTATGGTCAACATTTTGGGTGCAGGGTTTCACCCAAAATATCAAACATTCCTTTCCCCCTCACAGATGCTGCTTTACCCACTGAGTTCCTCCAACAAGGTTGGTTGTTGCTCCAGATTCCAGAATCTGCAGTCTCTTCTATCTCCACAAGCAATGCAATTGCTGCTATGAGACTATGATTAAAATCTTAAGCCTAAGAACAAGTTATGATGCTGTTATTACTAACCATAGCATTGATATCTAATGAAACATGCCTCAAATACTGATGGTTTGTTTTCCACTGCTGAGCAGCAGAACTGAAGAAAATTATCACCGGAGTTTACTCAAACCCAACACTTAAGCTGCAGAAACTACTGCAAACTACAATGCTGTCCAACAACAAACACTGTAATATCACATCATAATACCAATTTATTTTTTTTTACATCAAAAGCACAAAGTAACTTATCTGGCTGGGAGGCTATGATAATTAAGTAACTTTTAAAACAATTAGCACATAAGGTGACGTGCAAAGGATTCTTTTGCCTTTTTTGGTACAAAAAAAACTGATATGCACTCTTCTACCTTATCAGTTCCTGAGCCTCTCCATGTGAGAATACCAAACACTTTCCTCTTGCAGCCAACAGAGACTGCAGTTTCTTCAACAGAGCAACACTTAAATTCAAGTTCAGGGCATAAGACCCACGTGCTGCATAAACGTTATTTAAATGTCAATGCATCTCACCTTCTTTACGAGCATAAGCCTGACTTGCTGCAATCACTTGTGGATTATCTGGGTTGTAACGGGTTCCTTCTGGGAAAATTACAAGGAAAGTCTGAAGAAGAAAATGAAAACTTATTAAAATGTGCTCACTTTGAGATCAAGAGAGAAAAAATGTCAACAAGTCAGACAGGTAGGAGACAGATGGATAATGGGCAAGTCAATGGCAAAACTGGAGAGAGAAGGAAGCACTGTTTCCTTTTTACTGAAGATGCCAGTGATCTCCTAGTGAGGAGTTCAATGCCAACATGTTCAAGGCACAACATGCAAAGGGCAAGCTGCTCAGTTATTTTAATGCCTGAAATATGGTGTCCATATTTTGTTGCCTGCAAGTCTAATACTTCAAAATCTTAATGTATTCCTTGATGTCAATGTTAAAAGCAGACACACACCACTGGTATGCTCCATTGCCTCAGTACATGGTATTCTTCAGAATATTTCTCAAAGATGGAAAACTTAAACAATTCTTGGTAGTGTGAACTGACCAGAAGAGGACAGGAGCATAACAATGAATCTGATGAAGGATATACATTCAGAGCCTGAGTGTGCATTTTAATTTTACAGACACTGTCATAGGCTGGACAGTATTGTGTTTATTTCTCAGGCGATTACAAGTTCCATTCAGAACTGAGAAAATACCATGCATGCTTGGGATGCCCTTTTTTAAACCAGACTTCCACCTGCACCAAATCCCCACAGTTTAAGTAACCCACTGGCAGTTGAAAGATCTTCAGTGGAATCCCCCACCGCCGCCACATCCCAAACTTGCAATAAAACCCTCAGCACATTCTGTTCCCAGCAAGCTAAGCACCTCCCAGATAGATACTGATTGTATATTGTCGATCCAGGCTTTTAGGCGTATAATCCATAACATTCCATGGATTATGAGGAAGCACATCCCAAAGTTCAAGGTCTTGTACAAAATGATTAAAATGGGGGACTAAAATAACTAAATGACAGCTGGGAAACTTCAGAAGCACATTTCAAATATTACTTGCGGAAGACATATTTTGGCAAACACAATATATCAATTCAAAAGTTGCAATGGTTCTTTCTTTCATTAGAACCATGGGAAAATGTCATTTGGCAGGAACCATGAAGCTGAAAATAGACCATTAAAAGAGTTTCTGTTTTATTCATTTTATAATTAACAGTTATGTTAAACTTATCTTATACGATGACATGCAGGATTCTGGTACACATACAACTTTCAGCAACAGTGGGGCAATTGGAGTTGAATAGAGGAATGAGCCCATTGAGCATTAGAGCATTCAAACAATGTATACACCACTTATTTCAGATGAATCCTTCTGATTAATATTCAGTAAACTTACTTAATATGCATCACCATTTTATTCTTCAAATGTTTGATACAGTATACAACATCTTTATTAGCAATGGCCATAACACCTTTAAATTGTGAAAACACACAAACTAGCAATCATTAGGATTTATGGTTCAGGACTTCATTTGAATCCTTACTGAGATGACAGTTTAACAATGACTTCCAGATGTACGCAATATTCACAATCATGGTCCAAAAATTGCTGTCCATATAATGGCGATACTAATCGATATTATGAGCAAATGCAAATGAAACACTGAAATATTGTACTACATTCCAGCATCTCAAGAGCTCCTATACATGTGTTGTTAATACAAAGCAAGCTCACTGCAGAACTTATTTCTAGTCTATATATTTTAAGGACATAGCAGTTACTAGCACTGTAAAATAACCATTACTGATGTGGAGTCTCAGGCCTTCAGATTTTAACTGGTATTTGGGAATTCAATTTTCTTTTAAAAAAGCTCTTTACACCACTTTTCTCCATTTCTCTAAATTCAGCTTTGTTTTGCATCATTTTTTTTTAAATCGGGTGTAATTCACCATTTTGACTTGCTTGCACAGGGATCATTGTGTAATACTTTCAGATGCTTGGTTAAGGATTAACACAGTTGGTTGCTCTTTTCACTCGAATCCCAAGTGCCTGATAGAGGGCTCTACGTTACTTCCAGCTCAACTTTCTATCAACTTGCAGCAAGATACACAAAGCAGCTGAAGACAAATTTAACAGTGGACGTCATTCATTGAATAAACAGTTATACAAAATCTGGGGCCATAATAATCAAAAGTAAATTGATTCAATAACTGATAGCTGTCCGCTTGGCAAAACCAAGTTAAAAGTAAGGTTTGGAAAACATATCAATATGTCAACTTAAAATAGAGTACAAATTTAGCTAACATAGAAATATTGCTTTAGTTATACTAGGGTATTTGCATTAGAAATTCACGCATGATAAACCTTCAGTTCTGGAAAGCCCCATTCTAAGTGAATTTCTTAATTCCAACTAAAGTTAGTCATTGGCTGACCAGAATTTCAATTTCTGCTTCTGTAATTCTTTTTATATATAATTTTCTATGGAAACCCAGACGCTAGTAAATGCAGACAAATATTATACAGAAAACTTCCACATCCATCCCACGAGAGAAGGGGAGTGGAATCAAAAAGGAGGAATTAATATATTTTCATTCAGGATATGCAAAAACCTCAGCTGCTGTAATTGATTTCAACTGCAAATATGCAAAGTAAAACTTGAAACAAATTCACTATTTTAAAAAGTGTCATGAAAGCAAGACTGCAGATGCTGGAAATCTGGAGCAACACACACAAAATGCTGGAGGAACTCGGCAGGTCAGGGAGCATTGATGGAGGGAAAGAAACAGTCGATGTTTGGGGCCGAGACCCTCCATCAAGCCTGGAAAGGAAGAGGGCAGAAACCAGAATGAAAGAGTGGGGGAGGAGCACAAGCTGGCGGGTGATAGGTGAATCCAGGTGGGTGGGGAGGTAGGTCAAGGTGGGGGAAGGGGTGGAGGAGAGTGGGAACGATGTGAGAAGCTGGGAGGTGACAGGTGGAAGAGGCACAAAAGGGCAAAGGGCTGTACAAATGGAATCTGATAGGACAGTGGACCACGGAATAAAGGGAAGGAGGTGAGAACCAGAGGGAGGAAGGTGTGGGTGATGGGCAGGTCATGAGGGCCGGGGAGGGGAAAAGAGAAGGGGTAAAGAGCAAGAGGGATAAGGGAAAACAAAAGGGGAGGGGGAAAGAAAGAGAGGGGAGGGGTTACCAGAAGTTAGAGAAATCTATGTTGATACCGTCAGGTTGGAGATTACCAAAACGGAATATGAGGTGTTGCTCCTCTAATATGCATTTAGCCTCAACTAGTAAGTAAAACAGTTGCCGTTAAAAACACTTGACTCCTGTTCAGGTATGGGGAAAATGAGCATGGAAATCGTGAATCAGAGATTCAATCCTTTATTACCTTCCTATTGGATGTGATTTTGGATCAAGTAAAATGCACGAGTAAAAAGTGATAACATTGGAACAACGTGCAAAGATCAGATCCCACTGGGAACTCAGAATCTCCCAAGTGCCTGGACACATGCTCTTCTTCCTTTGCAAAGATTGGTAACTTGTTTTTAATTTCCTCATTAATTCCATAAAATTGTCCTTTATGAATATATGTAATATTACAATTAGGTTTCACATCATATTGTTAAGAATCTGCATTCTTTTTAATTACAAAGAGCTTGCAGACCTTTACTTCAGCTGAAGAAATTAAATAGTTAAATAGTTCATTCTCAATTCCTCTGGATTTGTATCAGCAAGAAATGGCTATTGAGAAGAGCTTTCTTTGGAAAGGAGTAATAATAGTGTAATAGTCACCTACATAAATCATCTGAGCAGTTCAAACATCCTTCTGAAGTGATGACTATGCAGAACTAAAGCCCTATACCTGTACATATCTTGAATTTTCCTTTACAATTCATGGATAGAGGCAATTGTAACTAAAGGATGTTCACCTCAAAAACTTAAAAATATTGTTCATTTCTTTATGCGCATTTCGCTTAAGACAGAGTGTGTCAAGACCTGGAAAATGAAATGTGAATCCATCGGTGTCATTTATTGCATCCAGTGCTCCCAGTGCAGCCTCCTCTACATCAGTGAGATCTGAAGGAACAGCACCTCATATTCCGTTTTGGTAATCTCCAACCTGACGGCATCGACATCGATTTCTCTAACTTCTGGTAACCCCTCCCCCTGTTCTCCCCCCCACCCTTTGGTTTTCCCTTATGCCTCAGCCCCATCACCCCTTCTCTTCACCCCCACCTTCTCAATCTGCCCATCACCCACACATTCCTCCCTCCAGTTCCCCTCCTCACCTCTTTCCCTTTATTCCATGATCCACTATCCTATCCTATCAGATTCCATCATCTTCAGCCCTTTGTCACTTCCACCTATCACCACCCAGCTTCTTACAACATTGCCACTTTCCGCCCTCCCCCACCTCACCTGGGTCCACTGATCACCCAGCAGCTCTCGCTCCATCACTTACCCCCACCCTCCTATACTGGCTTCTCCCCTCCTTCTTTCCAGTCTCGATGAAGGGTCTTGACCTGAAACTTTGACTGCCCATTTCCCTCCACAGATGCTGCCTGACCTGCTGACTTCCTCCAGCATTTTGTGTGCGTGTTGCTCCAGATTTCCAGCATCTGCAGTCTCTTGAGAGTTTCACCTTGCAGAGTTGAGATTTGGAGGGGGAGCTTTGAAAAGAGGCGAGTCTCTGTGCTTGTGAGTTTCACCTTGCAGGAGTCTAAAAGAGGCACATTATTGATTGGCTAATTAACAGCAGCCGATTAAAAGTAGGTAGGGTCAAGCAGAGTAGCCATTGTTGGAGTGGACCAGTGTTAGAGTGAGGCACTGAGGCATCAGTTCAAGGGGCTTTGGCGAGAGGAGGTGAAGGCCAAGTCAAGTCTCTGGTAAGTTTGTTTGTTTCTTTTCTCTTTAATTTTTCCTTTAGTGCAAGTCTAGAGTAGTTAAAATGGCTCCAGGAAATGGGGTGTGTTCATCTTGTGACACGTGGGAGTTCTGGGAGACATCCAGTCTCCCTGATAACTACATCTGCCCGAGGTGCATCCAGCTGCAGCTCCTTACAGACCGTGTTAGGGAACTGGAGCTGCAGCTGGATGACCTTCAGCTCCTATAAGGAGTTCATAGACAGGGGCTACAGGGAGGCAGTCACTCCTAAGCCATAGGAGGCAGGTAGCTGGGTAACTGTCAGGTAGTGCAGAGTACCCCTGTAGCCATTCCCCTGAAATAACAGGTGTACTGCTTTGGATACTATTGGGGGAGGAGTGGGGGGGGGGGGGGGGAATGACCTACCAGGGGAAAGTTCCAGTAACCAGGTCTCTGGCACTGAGCATGGTTGTATGGTGAAGAAGGAAAGGAGGGAGAAGAGGAGAGCTGTAGTGATAGGGAGCAGACGGGAGATTCTATCAATGTGAAAGAGACTCCTGGATGGTATCTTGTCTCCCTGGTGCCAGGGTCAGGGACGTCTTGGATTGGGTCCACAGCATTCTGAAGGGGGAGGGCGAACAGCCAGAGGTCGAGTTACATATTGGTACCAATGACATCAGTAGGAAAAGACAGGAGGTCCTGAAGAGGGAATATAGGGAGCTCGGTAGGAAGCTGAAAAGCAGGACCTCGAGGGTAGTAATCTCTGGGTTGCTGCCTGTGCCACATGCCAATGAGGGTAACAATAGGTTGATTTGGCAAATGAATGTGTGGCTGAAGAATTGGTCCAGGGGGCAGGGTTTCAGATTTGTTGATTAGTGGGATCTCTCATGGGGAAGGTATGACCTGTACAAAAGGGAAGGGTTACACCTGAACTGGAGGGGACCAATATTCTTGCGGGCAGGTTTGCTGGAACTGTTGGGGAGGGTTTAAACTAGTTTGGCAGGGGGATGGGGACCCGAGTGATAGGTCAGAGGTTGGTTCATTTACTGTACAAGTAGATGCAGAGTATAGAAAGACTGTGAGGAAGGAGAGACAGTTGAAAGGGCAAAATTGCAATCAGTTGGATGGGCTGAAGTGTGTCTACTTTAATGTGAGAAGTATCAGGAACAAGGCTGATGAACTTAGAGCATGGGTAAGTACACGGAACTATGATGTGGTGGCCAGTACAGAGACTTGGCTGTCACAAGGGCAGAAATGGCTGCTGGATATTCCAGGGTTTAGATGTTTCAAAAGGGACAGGGACGGAGGTAAAAGAGGTGGGGAGAGGCTTTGCTGATCAGGGACAGTGTCACAGCTGTAGAAAGGGAGGATGTTCTATTGGGATTGTCCACTGAGTCAGTGTGGGTGGAAGTCAGATACAGGAAGGGAGTGATCACTCTATTAGGAGTATTCTACAGAACACCCCCCCCCCCCCCCCCCATAGCAGCAGAGACACTGAAGAGCAGATCAGGAGGCAAATTTTGGAAATGTGCAAAAATAACCGGGTTGTCATGGGTAATTTCAACTTCCTTGATATTGATTGGCACCTCCTTAGTGTAAAGGGGATAGATGCGGCAGAGTTTGTAAGGAATCTCCGGGAAGGATTCCTGATACAGTATATTTAAAAAACATGGATCAGTCAGGGCTCTGGAGAGTTACAAGGTAGCCAAGAGGGAGCTTAAGAATGGACTTGGGAAAGCTAGACGGGGGCATGAGAAGTGCTTGGCAAGTAGGATCGAGGAAAAACCCAAGGTGTTCTACACCTTTGTGAAGAATCGGAGGATGACTAGAGTGAGGGTAGGCCTGATCAGGGATAAAAGTGGAAACATGTGCCTGGAGTCGGAAAAGGTAGGGGAGGTCCTTAATGAATACTCTGCTTCAGTGTTCACCAGAGAGAGAGAGAGAGAGAGACCTTGACGCTTGTGAGGATGGTGTACAACAGTCTGATATGCTAGAGCATGTCGACATGAAGAAAGAGGATGTGCTGGAACTATTGAAAAATGTCTGGATAGATAAGTTACCGGGGACAGATGGGATATATCTAAGGTTATTACGGGAAGCAAAGGAATAGAGGGCTGCGACTTTGGCAATGACCTTTGCGTCATGACCTTTGCGTCCTCACTGGCTATAGTAGTAGTGCCGGATGATTGGAGGGTGGCAAATGTTGTTCTTTCTTTCAAGAAAGGGAGTAGGGACAACCCTGGGAATTACAAACCAAGTCTTTCTTCAGTGGTGGGCAAATTACTGGAGAAGATTCTTAGAGACAGGATTTATGGGCATTTGGAGAAGCATAGGCTGATTAGGGACAGTTAGCATGGCTTTGTAAGGGGCAGGTCGTGCCTCACGAGCCTGATTGAATTCTTTGAGGATGTGACAAAGCACATTGATGAAGGTAGAGCAGTGGATGTGGTGTACGTGGATTTTAGGAAGGCATTTGATAAGGTTCCTCATGGAAGGCTCATTCAGAAAGTCAGGAGGAATGGGATCCAGGGAAACTTGGCAGTGTGGATTCAGAATTGGCTCACCCACAAAAGACAGAGGGTGGCTATAGATGGAGAGTATTCTGCCTGGAGGTCTGTGACTAGTAGTGTCCCACAGGGACCTGTTCTGAGACCCCTGCTCTTTGTGACTTTTTTTTAATATAAATGACTTGGATGAGGATGTGGAAGGGTGGGTTAGCAAGTTTGCTGCTGACACAAAGGTTGGTGGTGTTGTGGATAGCGTAGAAGGTTGCTCTCGGTTAGAACATAACATTAATAGGATGCAGACATGGGCTGAGAAGTGGCAGATGGAGTTCAATCCGAAAAAATGCAAAGTGATATACTTCGGGAGATCGAATTTGAAGGCAGACTACAAGGCAGGACTCTTGGCAGTGTGGAGAAACAGGGATCTTGGGGTCCATGTCCACAGATCCCTTAAGGTTGCCATGCAGGTTGATCGGGTTGTTAAGAAGGCATATGGTCCGTTGGCCTTCATTAGTTGGGGTGAGCTAACGTTGCAGCTCTATAGAACTCTGGTTAGACCACACTTGGGAGTATTGTTCAGTTCTGGTCACCTCATTATAGGAAGGATGTGGAAGCTTTAGAGAGGGTGCAGAGGAGATTTACCAGGATGCTGCCTGGATTCGAGAGCATGTCTTATGAGGATGGGTTGATTGAGCTAGGGCTTTTCTCTTTAGAGAGGAGGAGGATGAGAAGTCTCTTGATAGAGGTGTACAAGAGTACAAGATAAGTGGCTTAGATCGAGTGGACAGTCAGACTTTTTCCCAGGGTGAAAATGGCTAACACAAGGAGACATAATTTTAAGGTGAGTGAAAGAAGGTATAAGGGGGACGTCAGGGGCAAGTTGTTTTTCTTTTACAGAGTGGTGGGTGTGTGGAACGCACTGCCAGCAGAGGTTGTGGGGGCAGATACATTAGGGACATTTAAGAGACTCTTCGATAGGCACATAAATGATTTTTAAAAAAGAGGGCTATGTGGGAGAGAAGGGTTAGATAGATCTTGGAGTAGGATAAAATGTCAGCACAACATCGTGGGCTGAAGGATCTGTATTGCTCTATACTGGAAAATCTGAATCGGGATAATCAATCAAAGCAGTGTCAAGCCTAAAAACCCTCCTGTTTTCAAGAAGATTGCTCCTTCAACTTGCCATAGAAAATCAAATATATTAAGGCCATGGTGAATGGCACTGACTGCCAATTATTAATGCCCCAGCAAGTGAACTAAAAATAGGTGTATCACCAGGAAATTGAGGTGGCATGGTAGTGTAACTGTCAGTGTGACGCTATTACGGTGCCAGTGACCCAGGTTCAATTCTGACAGTTATCTGTAAGGAGCTTGTACGTTCTCTCCGTGTCGACGTGTGTTTCCTCCGGGTGCTCTGGGTTCCTCCCACATTCCAAAGACGTATGGATTAGGAAGTTGTGGGCATGCTATGTTGGCACCAGAAGAGTGGTGACAATTGCGGGCTGCCCACAGCACATTCTTAGTAACACAAAAAGACTTATTTCACTGTTTCGATGTACATGACAAAGAAATAAATATCTAAATATTTCCAGTGATACAGCAAGTCATTTTAATCTTTACTCCAACTCATTATGTAAACAATTAAAGAACGAGTATATTATCAGTATGTACTTCCAACAAAATACTTTGTTGGAATGAACCTTCATTGATTCTCAATTTTCCTTCATTGTGAAGAATAAACAACCATGCATGTTTTGATATGTCAAGTTGAGTTATTATGGAGCTTGGAACACAGAACAGTACAGCACAGGAACAATCCCTCTAGCCCATGATATTATGCCAAATTAAGCTAATGATGCCTAATTAAACTAATCCCTTCTGGCCACACATGGTCCCTATCCCTCCATTCTCTGCATACTCATGTGCCTGAGAGCCTCTAAAATGCCTCTATCATATCTGCCTTCACCACTGCCTCGAGCAGCATGTTCCAGGCACATCTGCTTTAAACTTACCCCCTCTCCCCTTAAATGCACAGCCTCTGGTATTGGACATTTCAACCCTGGGGAAAGGATACCAGCTGTCTATCTATGCCTCTCGATTTTTTTTTTCCCCTGTATAAACTTCTCAGGTCGCCTCTCAGACTCTGCCACTCCAAGTACCTAACTTTTTACAACAAAGAATTTCCCTTCACACACCCCCACCCCCAGTAATTGATCAACAGAGTAACGCCTTAAATGCTGCAACTTCTCATTTGGGATTAAAATTAACTTTAATTTTAACATGGTATGTACCAAAATATTGGAAGCTAGCCCAAAACCTACATCAAAGGAAGCTGCTGTCCTTAAGACCTACTTAATCATTAATTAATCCAATGCACTGGAAATGTCTTCATTTACTTTAGTAATTCATAATTAAACAATAACTACATCTGATCTTCCAGAACATTAGAGTACTGTGTCCAGTTCTGGTCACCTCATTATAGGAAGGATGTGAAGGCGTTGGAGAGGGTGCAGAGGAGATTTACCAGGATGCTGCCTGGATTAGGGAGTATGGATTGTGAGGAGAGACTAAAGGAGCTAGGGCTTCTCTCATTGGAGAGGAGGAGGATGAGGGGAGACATGATAGAGGTATACAAAACACTGAGAGGAACAGAGTGGACAGCCAGTGCCTCTTTCCCAGGGCACCAATGCTCAATACAAGAGGACATGGCTTTCAGGTAATGGGTGGGAAGTTCAAGGGAAATGTCAGAGGGAGATTCTTTACCCAGAGAGTGGTTGGTGCATGGAATGCACTGCCTGGGGTGGTGGTGGAGGCTGATACGTTGGTCAAATTCAAGAGATTGTTAGATAAAGCATATGGAGGAATTTAAGATAGAGGGATATGTGGGAGGAAGGGGTTAGATAGTCTTAGGAGTGGTTTGAAGGGCCTGTATTGTTCTATTACTACTTACAATTCTTCTGGTTTTTGGGTGGAGCTTCAAGCTTGCACCCAGTAGACATCATTAAGTTACTTTTGGCGGTGCAGTAAAATTACCAACTGTACAAAGTCATTTTTTCAATGCAACAAAAATCTTAGCAATTAGTTTGTGAAAATCTCCAGTTCCAAA
Organism: Pristis pectinata; assembly: GCF_009764475.1. NCBI lineage: Eukaryota > Metazoa > Chordata > Chondrichthyes > Rhinopristiformes > Pristidae > Pristis > Pristis pectinata. The sequence continues at coordinate 1,882,131 of NC_067414.1, forward strand.
ATTAAAGAGCATTGGGAACCGGTCATCATCCATCAACGTATGCAGCATTCTGACTGGTTGCATCACCATCTGGTATGGAGGCTTCAATATGCAGGATCGCAAGAGGCTGCAGAGGGTTGTAGACTCAGCCAGCTCCATCACAGGCACAACCCTCCCCACCATCGAGGACATCTTCAAGGCGGCAGCATCCACCACTAAAGACCCTCACCATCCAGGACATGCCCTCTTCTCGTTACTACCATCAGGGAGGAGGTACAGGAGCCTGAAGACCCACACTCAATGATTCAGGAACAGCTTCTTCCCTTCTGCCATCAGATTTCTGAACAGTCCATGAACCCACAAACATTGTGGACTGATTAGGGACAGCCAGCATGGCTTTGTGAAGGGAAGATCTTGCCTCACAAGCCTGATAGAGTTCTTTGAGGAGGTGACTGGGAAGATTGATGAGGGCAGTGTGGTGGATGTGGTTTACATGGATTTTAGTAAGGCATTTGATAAGGTTCCTCATGGTAGGCTTCTTCAGAAGGTCAGAGGCCGAGAGATCCAAGGAAGCTTGGCTGTGTGGATTAGGAATTGGCTTGCATGTAGAAAGCAGAGGGTTGTGGTGGAAGGAGTGCCCTTGGATTGGAAGGCAGTGACTAGTGGTGTCCCGCAGGGATCGGTTCTGGGACCTCTACTTTTTGTGATATTTATAGATGACTTAGATGAGGGGGTGGAGGGCTGGGTTAGTAAGTTTGCGGACGACACTAAGATAGGCGGTGTTGTGGATAGTGTGGAGGGCTGTCGGAGCTTACAGAGGGATATTGATAGGATGCAGAGCTGGGCTGACAAGTGGCAGATGGAGTTCAATCCGGAGAAGTGTGAGGTGGTACACTTTGGAAGGACAAACTCCAGGGCAGAGCACAGGGTAAACGGCAAGGTACTTGGCAGTGTGGAGGAGCAGAGGGATCTGGGGGTTCATATTCACAGTTTGTTGAAAGTTGCCTCACATGTGGAAAGAGCAGTTAAGAAGGCCAATGGGATGTTGGCTTTCATAAGTCGCGGGATTGAGTTTAAGAGCCGCGAGGTTATGATGCAGCTTTACAAAACTCTAGTTAGGCCACATTTAGAGTACTGTGTTCAGTTCTGGTCGCCTCATTATAGGAAGGATGTGGAGGCATTGGAGAGGGTGCAGAGGAGATTTACCAGGATGCTGCCTGGATTGGAGGGTATTGAATATGAGGAGAGGCTTAAGGTGCTAGGGCTTTATTCACTGGAAAGGAGGAGGATGAGAGGAGACATGATAGAGGTATATAAAATATTGAGAGGAATAGATAGAGTAGACAGTCAGCGCCTCCTTTCCAGGGCACCAATGCTCAAGACGAGAGGTCATGGCTTTAAGGTTATGGGTGGGAGGTTCAGGGGAGATGTCAGAGGGAGGTTTTTCACCCAGAGAGTGGTTGGTGCATGGAATTCACTGCCTGGGGTGGTGGTGGAGGCAGATACATTGAACAGGTTCAAGAGCTTGTTGGATAGGCATATGGAGGAACGTGAGATAGAGGGATATGCGGGAGGAAGGGGTTAGGTAGTGTGAGGGTGGTCTGATGGACGGCACGACACGGTGGGCCGAAGGGCCTGTTTTGTGCTGTATGGTTCTATGGTATTACCTCATTATTCTTGTTTTGGAGTATTTACTTTTGTAACTTATTGTAATTTTTGTGTCTTTGTCTTGCACTGTACTGCTAACCCAAATCAAGTTTCACATCATATGTCAGTGATAATCCAATTCTGAGAGAACGAGTGCGAAGGACGGCAACAATCAATACAGCATCACTTACAAAATATGACAAAGAAAATGCAAATTCAGGCAATATTTATCCATCAAGATACAAACAATACTGAAATACTCACTGGGGTGCCTGATTTTATTTGCTGTTGTAGTTTATTGGTCATTGCCTCTTCACTAAATTTGGCACTTCGCTTGACGTATATTCCTCCATGCTAAAAATACACAAATTACATTTAGATACTCTTTATTGCAAGGTTCATTGGGTTTCATAATAGAATTTTTAAAAATGCAACATAATGGATGATAAAGTGATGGACAGCTGATGTTCATGGTATAAACTGAAAATCATACATGGCTAAACTGCATTAATTCTGTTCAGTCTAGCATAGTGCCAATTTTCTACTTTAATTCCTAGGCTAATTTCAAAAGTGTAAAAGCCAGATAGTAAAAATGGTATACAAGTCCAAATGCTGTAATGCATGTGTAAAATTATGTCCCAGCTCTCGATAATTCTTTTTACTTTTGTAAAGATCCTAAACTAAGTTTGAACACAGGTAGGCACATTAGAAAATTCTAAATCTGCACAGACCCTTTGGCTGCCAGCATTCTTCTGTTGATGTTTTTCCTGTTACAAATTGGAATATTGGTGCATTTCACTAATGCAAAGAATCAGACACTGTACCAATCTTTAAAAACATATTTTTAAAAAGCCAGCCAACCATCTGCAAATTTGCCTTGTCACTGGAGCATCACATCGGTCATTGTTTTCATAGAGCAGTACATGCCCTTTGGCCCATGATGTTGTGCCAACATTTTATCCTGCTCGTTATCTGCTATTCCCTTGTTCCAAGGGGACATTGCAGTGTGGATCCAGAACTGGCTAGACCACAGAAGGCAAAGAGCGGTTGTTGAAGGGTCGTATTCTGAGTGGAGGTCGGTGACCAGTGGTGTACCTCCGGAATCTGTACTGGGACCCTTACTCTTTGTGATTTTTATAAATGACCTGGATGAGGAAGTGGAGGGGTGGGTTAGTAAGTTTGTGGATGACATGAAGGTTGGGGGTGTTGTGGATAGTTTGGAGGGCTGTCAGAGGTTACAGAGGGACATAGATAGGATGCAAAGTTGGGCTGAGAAGTGGCAGATGCAGTTCAACCCAGATAAGTGTGAAGTGGTTCATTTTGGTAGGTCAAATATGTTGGTGGAATATAGTATTAATGGTAGGACTCTTGGCAGTGTGGAGGATCAGAGGGATCTTGGGGTCCGAGTCCATAGGACGCTCAAAGCGGCTGCGCAGGTTAACTTTGTGGTTAAGAAGGCATATGGTGTATTGTTTTTCATCAATTGGGGAATTGAATTTAGGAGCCGTGAGGTATTGTTGCAGCTATATAGGTCCCTGGTCAGACCCCACTTGGAGTACTGTGCTCAGTTCTGGTCGCCTCACTACAGGAAAGATGTGGAAACCATAGAGAGGGTGCAGAGGAGATTTACAAGGATGCTGCCTGGAATGCGGAGTATGCCTTATGAAAGCAGGTTGAGGGAACTCGGCCCTTTCTCCTTGGAGAGACAGAGGATGAGGGGGACCTGATTGAGGTGTATAAGATGATGAGAGGTATTGATAAGGTAGATAATCAGAGGCTTTTCCCCAGGGCTGAATTGGTGGCCACAAGAGGACATAGGTTTAAGGTGCTGGGGAGTAGATATAGAGGAGATGTCAAGGGTAAGTTTTTTTTTCCTCAGAGAGTGGTGAATGCATGGAATGGGCTGCCAGAAACGGTGGTGGAGGCGGATACGATAGGGTCTTTCAAGAGACTGATAGATAGGTACATGGAGCTGAGTAAAATAGAGGGCTATGGGTAAGCCTAGTAATTTCTAGGGTAGGGATATGTTCGGAACAGCTTTGTGGGCCGAAGGGCCAGAATTGTGCTGTAGTTTTTTTTAATGTTTCTAGTATCTATCTAACCCTTCCCTCCCACTTAGCTCTCCATTTCTCTATCATTCAAGTGTCTATCTAAGAGTCTCATAAATGTCCCTAATCTATCTGCCCCCACAACCTCTGCTGGCAGTGCCTTCCACACACCCACCGGTCTGTGTAAAACAAAACTTACCCCTGACATCCCCCTTATACCTTCCTCCAATCACCTTAAAATTATGCCCCCTCGTGTTAGCCATTGTCGCCCTGGGAAAAAGTCTCTGACTGTCCACTCGATCTATGCCTCTTATAAAATCGATGCTCAAAGGACAGTGATTTTTCAGGGATGACAGGCAAAAACCTATGCCCAACTTCCCAATTTTGAAGAATGGGAAATGTTTGCTCTCAGAGATTCAAGCCAGTTTTCTGGGAAAAAATAGCTTTTATTTATTTTTTTAAAATGGTCTGGAATGTTGCTTTTACAGTTTAATGGTCAGATTTCAGGAAATGGGTAACTGGCAGATCCAGTATTATGTGCTCCTCTTTCTGTTGACTACATAGAACACAGAACAGGACAGGCCCTTCAGCCCACAATGTCTGCGCCAAACAAGATGCCAAATTAAACTAAATCCCTTCTGCATGTACATGGTCCATATCCCTCCATGTCCTGCATATTTATGTGCTTATTTAAAAGCCTCAAACACCACTATTGTATCTGCCTCCACCACCACCAATGGCAGCCCATTCTAGGTACCTACCACTGTCAAAAAAAAAACTTGCCCTGCACATTTACTTTAGGCTTTCCCCCTCTCACCTTAAGCACATGTCCTCTGGTATTTGACATTTCTACCCTGGGATAAAGATTCTGAGTGTCAATGCCTCTCATAATTTTATCAATTTCTCACAGGTTTCCCCTCAGCCTCCAACGCTCCAGAGCAAATAACCTTAGTTACTACAACATCTCCTTATAACTCACTCTCTCTAATCCAGGCAGAATCCTGGTGAACCTCTTCCACATTGCCACTTGGAGTATTGAGAGCAGTTTTGGGCCCCATATCCAAGAAAGGATGTGTTGGCTTTGCAAAGGGTCCAGAGGTGGTTTACAAGAACGATCCTGGGAATGAAAAGGTTAACATATGATGGCTCTGCACCTGTACTCGCTGGAGTTAAGAAGGATGAAGGGGGATCTCAATGAAACCTACTAAATACTGAAAGGCCTGGATAGAGTGGACGTGAAGATGTTTCCAGTAGTGGCAGACTCTAGGACCAGAGGGCACAGCCTCAGAATAGGACATCCCTTTAGAACAGAGATGAGGAGGAATTTCTTTAGCCAGGGGGTGGTGAATCTGTGGAATTCATTGCCACAGACGGCTGTGGAGGCCAAGTCATCAGGTACATTTAAAGCAGAAGCTGATAGGTTCTTGATTAGTCAGGATGTCAAAGGTTATGGGGCGAAGGCAGGAGAATGGGGTTGAGAGGGAAAAATAAATCAGCCATAATCGAATGGCAGAACAGACTTAATGGGCTGAATGGCCTAATTCTGCTCCAATGTCTTATAGGTCCGGGGCAGGGCAAAGAGATATGGCGCAAATTCATGAGAATGTTATTTGAACTAAGAGTCAACGAAAATTTTATGTGGACCTTTGCTATTATTCTCTAGAGTACAATGCTGAAGAATCCACATATCACCACTGTGAGCGAGATGCTGGACCTGCTTCGCTCTTTCCACCCATTACCTGTTCTTTGGGTCATAGGCTTTCTGTTGGTCCTCAGTCTTGTGTTTGCAGTTGATTAGATCCTGGTCGTTCTTACTGAACTAGTTCTGGTGCTTCTTTGATGGGTGCTAATCACAGTGAACATTATAGCATCCTGACCCCTACAGCCATTCTGTGGCTCCAACTCATTCAGGGTTGTTAGATTGCCTGAGGTATTGGTATATTATTGTCACTTGTACCGAGGTACAGTGAAAAGCTTGTCTTACAAACCAATTGCACAGGTAAAAACAATAACAGTACAAAGTGTCACAGCTACAGAGAAAGTGCAGTGCAATAAGGTGCGAGGTCACAACAAGGTAGATTGTGAGGTCCTAGTCCATCTCATTGTATAAGGGAACTGTTCAATAGTCTTATCACAGTGGGGTAGAAGCTGTCCTTAAGTCTGGTGGTATGTGCCTTCAGATTCCTGTATCTTCTACCTGATGGAAGAGGGGAGAAGAGAGAATGTCCCAGGTGGGTGGGGTCTTTGATTATGCTGGCTGCTTCACCAAGACAGCAAGAGGTAAAGACAGAAGGGGTATCATACAAGAGATACTATCTTTACAAGTTCCTTGAACTTTCCACCGTGTTTCTTGCAGCAATGTTTTTGCTGTCACCAGTGGTTTTGCACTAGGCTGGAGGCAGCAGAGCAGATCAAGCAATGGTCAGTCCAACAATTATCAGCACCTGTCTTGGTGAGTAGTGGCCTACACCCTTGCTTCTCTCACCTGGATGGTAATATAATCTACAGGTGCCTCTGCTAGCATTGGGGTTGTTGCCCAACTGTCATGTCTCTAATGAAGAAAGATTGCACCTGTTACCCCAAGCATTTTATTGAAAGCAAGACTCCTATGGAGTTAGCTTTCCTTGCTGCTTTCCAGAAGATTGCATCCTTTCCAAACCGGGCATTGAAAAACACCCAGATGAGTCAGTTTGGGATGTGGTTCAGCACTTTTTACAAGATTGGTGTAGAAATATTCTTTGGCCTCATCCAGAGCTACCCGGCTTGAGGAGTATGCACTAATTACTGTCACAAGTTGGTTCCATGTTAGTGTGGTACAAGGTCATGAAACACCCAATTACCCAGAAGATTCACTGCAAGGTTGGACTAGCACTTTCTTGATGGCAAAAACCACCTCATGAAGATTCCTCTTTTGGTTCATTCTTCCAAAAGAAAAATGAACCCACCACTTCCTCCTTTGAGCTGGCTAGGTCCTGCCCATCATATCATACAGACAGCAGTGATACCATCGTCAATGCATCCACTGGAAGGAGCACCTCCAGAATTCCAGTACTGTGACTCTGCCCTCTGCTTCAGCCACAACAGACTAACAGGTTCCAACTTTCTGCTACCCCAGAATAACAAACTGTCAAATAACCACAACCAACAGGAAAACAGAGCCTGGCGGAGAATAACATCTCTTTATTGGTCACATGTACATCGAAACACAGTGAAATGCATCTTTGCAATAGAGTGATCTGGGGGGCAGCCCACAAGTGTCACCATGCTGTCAGCTCTAACATAGCATGCCCACAACTTTGGAATATGAGAGGAAACCGGAACATCCGGAGGAAACCCACGCAGTCACGGGGAGAACATACAAACTCCTTACAGACAGGCAGCCGGAATCGAACCTGGCTCGCTGGCGCTGTAATAGTGTTACACTAACTGCTACACCAAAGTTCAAGGAGTGGTGGGGAGGAACTTCATCTCCCTTATTTGAAATCCCCTACCATGCCAGGGCACCTGAAAAACCCTCTCCAAAATTGAGATCCAAATGCATTAACTGTAGAGAGACCTTGCTGTTTCAGACAACAGCAAGGGCGAGGATTCTCCTCAACTGTCTCCTTCTGGTGACAGAGGAGCTGCTCCCCAAATGTTATTGTGGATTCCATCCATTTAGATGTGACCTTCACCTTGTATCAATTCCAAGAAAAATAAGGGGAGACGTATTAACCAATGTACGTGGCCTTCAACATTGTTGATCAGAAGGGACTGTGGAGTGCCTTTGCCAAATTAGGCTCGCTTCAAAAATTCACCTCCATGTCTGCATCTTGAAGTCGTGCTGGCATGATCTTAACCAACCAGCCTGAAACAGACTATAAGTCAGTGCAGGCTGCTGCCACTCAAGCTGTATCATCGCTGGCTGCATAATCTTTCCACTACAATATTGCACCTCATTTCCAAAAACCTTCCTGCTGGAGAGGGGCAAATCCACAGGAAAAGTAATAAATTTTTCAAACAATGTCTCCTCCAGGACAGGATCAAGGTCATTCCAAACCCCAGGTATCAGAGAGGCAGGACCTGATCACAGGTCTTCTTGAAGATGTAAACAATGGACAGAGGCACCACCAGCCAACTACCCACACACCTGCCCTATCTGCAGGACCCATATTGGCCTCATCATCTTCGTCAAAATTCATAGAGTTGGAGTAAAAACAAATCATCAAGGAATGAAGGAAGAATATGGAGGCATGATTTAATTGCAATACGAGACAAATAAAGGATCCAAAAGACAGGACTGAGTAGCTAATGTCATATTTCCTCCAAAGGGAAGAAGAATTCAGTAGTGGGTTATAACAAGGGGGGCATAGACCTGACAATCAGAGCCAGGCTGCCCAAGGTTGATGATGATGTAAAGTAAGGGAAATGTGGACAAGTCTTCCTTAAAGGCTGTTGCAATGTGGTCAATATTGAGATTGGCAACAATTTTGTAGAAAGTTTGTATTATTTGTTCCAACACATTCTGGTATTATAGAAATATTTTAACATTTTGCTTTTACAACCATGAAGGTTATTTCTGACAAGGTTCCACAATCAAGGTTCATCCCTGGCGCCAGTGTAAAAGGATATTGCTGAATGGATATTTTTGAAGGAATAAACAGAACAGCAAAAGGAAAATAAATCATGGTCTACATTGGACCCAAATGGCATTGGTAGGAACAGTGTGGACCATTTATTCATTCTGATTCACAGCACCTCACTGTTCTCCAAGGTACAACAGTGAACTTCAAACTGGAAGATGGCATAACCTGGAAAGACCCTATGAAATTCACATTAAGGGACATACAATGTCAGGGATGAGGCACTTTTGATATGTGGATAGACTGGAAAAGAGACACAGACAATCAGACTCGTATTTAAAATCATGAAGGCTCCAGGTGACACAGAAATCTGTTCCCTCTGGCAGAGCTTTGTAATTATGTTTATGAAATTTTCTTTTAAAGGACATGTGACTAGCCACAGGTAAGTGATTATTGTGCATCTAAATTATTGAAGTGAGTGGCTTTTAAGGCCATTTCAGAGGACAGTTGAGAGCCAATGATATGGCTATGGTCTAATCATACGCAAGCTGGAGCAAGTGAGGATGACATATTCCCTTTCACATTAGTGAATCAAATGGATTTCTGACATTTGACCGATATCATTTTTACGTATACTGCTTTTTACTTCCGACTGTTTAATCAACTGCATTTAAATTCCCCACATTGAGATTTGAATCCATCATTCCATATTTTTAATCCTGCCTCTGCATCTTTTGTCAATAAGATAAGATCTTTATTAGTCACATGTACATCGAAACACACAGTGAAATACATCTTTTGCGTAGTGATTTTTGGGGGGCAGCCCGCAAGTGTCGCCACGCTTCCAATGCCAACATAGCATGCCCATAACTTCCTAACCTGTACGCCTTTGGAATGTGGGAGGAAACCGGAGCACCTGGAGGAAACCCACACAGACATGGGGAGAACATACAAACTCCTTACAAACAGTGACCGGATTTGAACCTGGGTCGCTGGCGCTGTAAAGCATTGTGCTAACCACTATGCATATTGTTGGCAACAAATCTGATTCTAATCTCCAAAACCAACAAGGTGTTGCCAATAATTTAATAATGTGACAATTGATCACCATTTTAAATATCAGAAGCAAAGGACTGCAGGTCCTGCAAATCTAAAACAAACTGAAAACGCTAGAAATATTTAGCTTGTCTGAAGCATCTGTGAAGAAACAGTCAACATTTCAGATCAACTTTTCATCAGAACTGGAAAGAAAGATTAAAGATGCAGAGAAAGAGGGTGGAGAAGATAAATAAAGAGGGTGGAGAAGATAAATAAAGAGGGTTGCAATGAGTGAGAAGGCAGATTAAATAACACACAGGACAATGGTTAAAAGTGAAAGAGACTGATCAGGCATTAGTGAACAATGAAAGGTGCAAATGGGAAAAGCAAAATAATTACTGGCTGCCTGATTTGCTAATTATTTATAGAATTTTTCTAGTTTTTGGTATCAAAGGATTTTGTATGAAGAACGTGGTTGATACTGAGGCTGATATCTAATTCACAAACATTTTTTTCTAAATATCTTAACACTACAGAAACTAGTAAGCCACAAAATGGCTAAGCACAAATAAACTAATGGCATTACCCTTTGAAACCATGTCTCTTATCCTGTTTCCACATTCACTAATTTCAGAGGTGGCACCATACCTGAGAGAAGTACCATCCATACAATGGAAGCCACTTCAGTCCATCCTTTAGGACGTAACGCACATGGCCTAGTGCACTTGTCGGATTGCTAACATGTCCGCAATGATCCAGTCAACTGAACAGGAAGAAAAATATATTATTCACATAAATGCCTGGTCAATAATGTTCAAATATTGTTCACACAGCAGGAAACTAAAAAAGATTCACAAATCAAAAAAGTAGCTGATCAAGTCAAATCTATTCTTAAACATATAACAATGCATTCTGCAGCATTTTCAATGAATTGATATAACCACATTAATGGAAAACTGCAACCTGGAATTTGGAAATAAATTTATTGCCCTTAATTTTAAGATGGAAGTGTAGTGCAGGTAGACAATAAGGTGCAATAATAATCAATAAGACAATAATCAAAGTAATTCCTTGGAAAAATTCCAGCTTTCCACACACAAAAGAAAAAAAAAAAATCACCCTGTGCCTTATGATTTAATACTTGCAATATCTAAAGTAAGTGAGAAAGCAAACACATTAAGAATATTTGGACCCACTATTTATAAGTCAGGATTGTTAAACCTAACACAATGTCAAATGTATCTATCAGTTGGCAGTACCATCAAGACCCATGACCTGGCCAAATGGCAGTGCTAGCTCATTGCTCCTAGGTTCATACTTTAAATAATTAGCTTGGTTTTGTTGCTGCCCTGACTTCACAAAAAGCCAAGCCTGGTTGCTTTGCTTGGTTTCCATTCACCATTAATAAGGTCTTCAGCATCAATTATTTGAAAGCTGATGAGATTCACTAAAAATATAGGATTGGATACAGAACTCCTTTACAACACAAAATATTAAAAAACAGCAAAGGATAAAACAGGTTAAGTCTGGGTTTTTGCTCATCCATTTCTATTGTTCCTCCACAAACTACGTATCAGAAAAAAACCATCACTCAGAAGTAGCAACATCGAGCTCTACTTCATAATTTCTTTCTTCAAAACTTGACCCTCTCAAGCCCATGAGCAGAAAAGTCCTGCAATAAGATATTGGGAAGACTGCAGCCACTATCATAAGTTGCCACCCTCTGCCTCCACCATCACCCTGCCAGCTGTCTGAGGACAAACCATCTTAACTGCCATCAGACTTGGTTACAGAAGAGGTAGGACTGGCAGCTCAATGTTCCGGGGTTCTGATGTTTTAGACATGATAGAGAGGGAGATATTAAAGAGAGAGGAGTGGCATTACTCATCAGGGAAAATATCATGACAGTGCTCGGAGAGAACATATTGGAAGGCGTCTACTGAGGCAATATGGGTGGAACTGAGGAATAAGGAAGGGATGGCCACATTAATGGTATGATATTACAGCCCTCTCAATAGACTATTGAACAGATCCCTTGTACAATGAGATGGACTCTTGACCTCAATCTACCTTTGTATGACCTTGCACCTTATTGTCTACCTGCACTACACTTCCTCTGTAGCTGTGACACTTTATTCTGCACTCTATTGTTTTTACCCCGTACTACCTCAATGCACTGTGTAATGAATTGATCTGTATGCAAGACAAGTTTTTCCACTGTACCTTGGTACAGGTGACAATAATAAACCAATACTTTAAAGGGATTGGATGAGATAGAGTTTGTCAGATTGTGTTCGGGAAAGTTTCCTTAATCAATATGTAGAGGTCCCAACTAGAGAGAGTACAATACTGGATCTCCTCTTAAGGAACAAGACAGGGCATGAAACAGAAGTGTGTGTAGGGGAGCACTTTGAATCTATTGATCATAATTCCATTAGTTTCAATATAATTATGGAGAAGGACAGGACTGGTCCTCGGGTTGAGATTCTAAATTGGAGTAAAGCCAATTTTAATGGCACCAGAAGGGATCACGGAGGCGTGGATTGGGATCGGCTGTTTCCCGGCAAAGACATGCTTGGTAAGTTGGAGGCTTTCAAAAGTTAAATATTAAGAGAACTGAATCTGTATGTTCCTGTTAGAATAAAAGGCAAGGCTAACAGGTTTAGGGAACCTTGGTTATTCAGGGATATAGAGGCCCTAGTAAAGAAAAAAGAGGCACATATCAGCATAGGCAGTCAGGATCAAATGAGGTACTTGAGTAGAAGAAATGCAAGAAAATCAGGAGGGCAAAAAGAGGACAGAGGTTGCTCTGGCAGACAGGTGAAGGAGAAACCCAAGGGTATCTAATAGCTATATTAAGAGCAAAAGGGCAACAAAGGTACAAAATTGGTCCTCTTGAAGATCAGCATGGTTTATGAATGCATGGAGCCGTAAGAGATGGGGGAGATTTTAAATTAATTTTTTGCATCTGTATTTATTCTGGAGACAGACAATTGAACGGAAGCAAAAAAGTAGCGAGGTCATGGACCGTATCCAGATTACGGAAGAGGGGATGGCTGTCGAGGCAAATGAAGGTGGGTAAAATCCACAAGGCCTGACAAGTTGTCCCCTCGAACGTTGTGGGAGGCTAGTGCAGAAATTGCAGGGGTCTGGCAGAGATATTTAAAATGTCCTTAGCCATGGGTGATGTGCCAGAGGATTGGAGGATAGCTAATGTTGTTCCATTGTTGAAGAAAGGCTCTCAGAATAAGCTGGGAAATTATAGGCAGGTGAGCCTAATGTCAGTCATAGGTAAATTATTGGAAGGTATTCTAAGGGACTGGAGATACAGTATTTGGATAGACAGGGCCTGCTTAGGGGATAGTGAACATGGCTTTGTGCATGGTAGGTCCTGTCTAACCAGAGTTTTCAGGAGGTTACCAAGAAGGTCGATGAGGGAAAGGCAGTGGACGTTGTCTACGTGGGCTTTAGCAAGGCCTTTGACAAAGTCCCATATGGGAGGCTGGTCCAGAAGGTTAAGTCGCTTGGCATTCAGGATGAAGTAGCGAACTGGATTCAACATTGGCCTTAGCGGGAGAAGCCAGAGAGTGGTAGTAGATGGTTGTCTCTCTGACTGGAGGCCTGTGACTAATGGCATGCCGGTGGGATCAGTGCTGGGTTCGTTGTTGTTTATCATATTAATGATTTAGATGATAACATGGTAAACTGGATCAGCAAATTTGCAGATGACGCCAAGATTGGGGGTGTAGTGGACAACAAGGAAGGCTATCACAGCTTGCAGTGTGATCTGCACCAGCTGGGAAAATGGCTGAAAAATGGCAAGGTGGAATTTAATGCAGACAAGTGTGAGGTGATGCACTTTGGGAAGACAAACCAGGGGTAAGACTTGCACAGTGAGTGGTAGGGCACTGAGGTGTGTGGTAGAACAAAGGGACCTGGGAATACAGATCCATAGTTCCTTTAAAGTAGTGTCACAGGTAGAGGCTCATAAAGAGAGCTTTTGGCACTTTGGCCTTCATAAATCAGGGCATTGAGTACAGGAGTTGGGATGTCATGTTAAAGCTGCACAAGACGTTAGTGGAGGCCAAATTTGGAATATTGTGTGCAGTTCTGGTCACCTACCTACAGGAAAGATATCAATAAGCTTGAAAGAGTGCAGAGAAAGTTTACAAGGATGTTGCTGGGGACTTGAGAACTTGAGTTATAGGGAAAGACTGAATAAGTGCAAAAGGTTTAAATGGGGCAGAATTCTTTTTTAGGCGTGTCCAGGAAGGATTCCTGACACAGTATATGAACAGGCTGACTAGAGGAAAGGCCATACTGGATCTGGCACTAGGCACTGAACCTGGTCAAGTGACAGGCCTCTTAGTTGACAAGCATTTCAGAGATAGTGACCACAACTCCTTGACCTTTAGCATAGCCATGGACAGGGATAGGAGCAGATGATATGGGAGAGTTTTTAATTGGGGAGGGCTAATTACAACAGTATTAAGCAGGATCTTAGGACGTAAACTGGGAACAGATGTTCTCGGGGAAATGCACAAACAAAAATGTGGAGGCTGTTTAGGGAACACTTGCATGGGGTTCTGGATAGGTTTGTCCCACTGAGACAGAGTAAAGGAACCATGGTTGACTAAATATTTCACCTCTTTTGTCAAGAGGAAGAAGGAAGCATACTTAAGCTTTAGGAAGCAAAAATCAGGCAGGGCTCTTGAAAATTGTAAAGGTAGCCAGGAAGGAGCTTAAGAAAGGACTTAGGAGAACGAGAAGGGGGCATGAGAAGGCCTTGCGAGTTGAAATTAAGCAAAACCCCAAGGCATTCTACATGTATGCAAGGAACAGAAGGATGACTACAGTGGGGGTAGGCCACTCAGGTACAAAGAGGGAAACGTGCCCAGAGGCGGAGAAGGTAGGGGGAAGTCCTTAATGAATACTTTGCTTCAGTGTTCACTAGGGAGAGGGACTTTGATGAATGAGAGGTCAGCGTAGAACAGACTAACATGCCAGAGCACGTTGAGGTTAAGGAAGAGGTAGTGTTGGAGCTTCTGAAAAACATTAGGATAGATAAGTTCCTAGAACCGGATGGGATATACCCCAGGTTACTATAGGAGGTGAGGGGAGGAGATTGCTGGGGCATTTACGATGATATTTGCATCCTCCCTACCCACAGGAGTGATACCAGAGGATTGGAGGATTGCTGATGTTGTTCCCTTTATTCAAGAAAGGTATTAGAAATAATCCTGGGAATTATAGACCAGTGAGACTTATGTCAGTGGTGGGCAAACTATTGGAGAGGATTCTTAGTGACAGGATTTATGAGCATTTGGAGAAGCATAGTCTTATTAGGGATAGCCAGCATGGCTTTGTGAGGGGCAGGTCGGGGCCTCACAAGGACTAATTGAGTTTTTCGAAGAGGTGACAAAACAAATAAATGAAGGTAGAGCAGTGGATGTGGTGTATATGAACTTTAGTAGGTTTTTGACAAGGTTCCCCATGTAGGCTCGTCCAGAAAGTCATGAGTATGGGATCTATGGAGACTTGGCTGCGTGGATTTGGAATTGGCTTGTCCACAGAAGGCAGAGGGTGGTAGTAGATGGAGCATATTCTGCCTAGAGGTCAGTGACTTGTGGTGATTCACGGGGATCTGTTCTGGGACCCCTACTCTTTGTGATTTTTATAAGTGACTTGGATGAGGAAGGGGAGGGATAGGTTAGTAAGACTGGCGTATGACACGAAGGTTGGAGGGGGTTGTGGATAGTTAGAAGGTTGTCGTAGGTTACAACAGGATATAGACAGGATGAATGTTGGGTGGAGAAGTGGCAAATGGAGTTCAATCCGTAAAAGTGTGAAGTGATACACTTTGGAAGAACAAACATGAAGGCGGAGTACAAGGTTAATGGCAGGATTCTGAGCAGTGTGGAGGAACAGAGGGATCTTGGGGTCCAAGTCCATAGATCCCTCAAAGTTGCCACAGTGGTTGAGAAGGCGTATGGTGTGCTGGCATTCATTAGTCAGGGGATTGAGGTTCAAGAGTCGCATCGTAATGTTGCGGCTCTGTAAAACATTGTTTAGACCACACTTGGAGTATTGTGTTCATTTCTGGTCACCTCATTATAAGAAGGATGTGGAAGCTTTAGAGAGGGCGCAGAGGAGATTTACCAGGATGCTGCCTGAATTACATTGAGTGAACTAGGGCTTTTCTCTTTAGAGCGACGCAGGATGAGAGGCAACTTGTTAGAGGTGTATAAGATTATGAGGGTCATAGACAGAATGAACAGCCAGCATGATTGAGTCCTGACGAAGGGTCTGAACCAGAAACGTCAACTGTTTACTACCCTCCACAGATGCTGCCTGACCTGCTGAGTTCCTCCAGCACTGTGTGTTGAAACTAATATTCTAATTTTAAAACTGTCAAATTCATTTTCTAATCTCTCCATCTTGGTCATGCTACACCTGCAATCCTCCAAAGGAATCTCCTCTTTTCTATTTTTGGCCTCTTGACATTCTTAATTTTATTCATTGCACTGATGGCTATGGCTTTCTTCACAAGGATCCAAAGAACATAAAACACTAAAGCACAGTACAGGCCCTTCGGCCCACAATGTTTTTGTCGACATTTTATCCTGCTCTATCTAACCCTTCCCTCCCACATAGCCCCCTATTCTTCTATCAATCATGTGTCTCTTGGTATTGGTTTATTATTGTCACTTGTACCGAGGTACAGTGAGAAGCGTGTCTTACAAACAGATCGTACATGTCAAATTCATTACACAGTGCAGTTACATTGAGTTAGTACAAAGTGCATTTATGTAGTACAGCTAAGAGTCTCTTAAATGTCCCTAATCTATCTGCCCCCACAACCTCTGCAGGCAGTGCATTCCATGCACCTACCACTGTGTAAAAAAATTTACCCCTGACATCCCCTATACCTTCCTCCAATCACCTTAAAATTATGCCCCCTCGTGTTAGCCATTGTCACCCTGGGAAAAAGTCTCTGACTGTCCACCCAATCTATGCCTCTTACCATCTTGTACACCTCTATCAAGTCACCTCTCATCCTCCTCCTTTCCAAAGAGAAAAGCCCGAACTCGCTCAACCTATCCTCATAGACATGCTCTCCAATCCAGGCAGCATCCTGGTAAATCTCCTCTGCACCCTCTCTAAAGCTTCCACATCCTTCCTATAATGAGGCGACCAGAACTGAACACAATACTCCAAGTGTGGTCTAACCAGAGTTCTATAGAGATGCATCATCAGCTCGCGTCTCTTGAACTCAATACCTCGACTAATGAAGGCCAACATTCCATATACCTCTTAACAACCCTTGAAGTTTGAATGAAGTTTTAATTAGAACTCCTTGCCACTGTCTTAAAAACCCATTCCTTTTGCCCAATTTCCAGGACAGGAAAGAATCTTCCCTTGAAGATTCAACACTCAGAGTTATACTACTTTAAAAATGATACCAAGATTTTTGATAAGACCAAATGCAGAAAAAACATTTCCTCTGGGGAATACAAAAAGAGTGTCCTGGTAATAACATTAGGATGCATCTCTTTACACAAAAGCTAATGGAACACTGGAACCCTCTTTAGAGGACATTAGTGAAACATGTTTTTTTTAAACCACAATCCACATGTATCACAGTCACAGTTATAATTGCTGGAATTGCAGATTTGTTTTTGCACAGAAAGAGGGCATTCCACACATTGGTTCTTGCCATCTCTTTATAGGGCAACTCAATCATTCCATTACCCCAGCTCTTTACCCACAGAATTGGAATTGTTTGCCCACCTGACTACAACGTTTTCTCTTGAGAGCCCTGATTGACTGTTTCCACCATCCTTACAAGAAGTTACAGATCATGTAATGATTATTATTTTATTCAAGATATAATCAAGAGAATTTAAACATATTGGATGCTGTAAAGGGACTTGCAATTAGGCATGGCATTATTAGGTAATGTAACCAAACTGATATTTAACTTGACCCTTCACAATCTTAAAATCTGATCCAGAGGCGAGCTTTCAACCTAATGTCCAATCCAACATCAATACCGTCCAATCCCACCTTAGTAGCAGTCACCCTGTTTAGCCCATCTCGTGTCAACACTTCATCCATACTTCTGTGCTCTGCACGACTAGTCCATTGTCCTACTGGCCAGCCTTCCGTGTTCCGCCTGACCCTGACTTGCACTCATTCAAAATATGCTGCCCAGATCTTCATTCACAATTCATCTTCACCATCTTTGCTGATCTACAATAATTCGTTATTTAACAAAAGCCTTAACCTATAAATTCTCGCTTTCAAATTCTTGTATGGCTGGGCTCTTTCCCCTCTGTTACAATGAACCCTAACTCCTCAACATTTCTTCAGGAGATATCTGCATTATCCCAATAATGGCATCATGCGTACCCCTGATTCTAAGTGCTCCGCTATCAGCTGTACTTTCAGCTACTTAAGCACTGTGCTGGAATATTGATCCATTGACCAGTGGTGCAGAACCAAAGCAAACAGATACATGTTGAACAAAGCAAAGATCAGCAACGAGTAATTACAGAATGAACCTCCATGTAATGAAGCAAAATGTCTCAGGAGTATCATAAAAATGATGCCATGTCAATTACAGATATACAAGGACACATGACCAAAGGCTTTATTGAAGGCAGTAATTTATCAAGGACTGCTTTAGAGGTGGAAAGAGTCAAAAAACAGAGCTTTAAGAGCTCACGGCCTGGCCTTGCAATGATGGACCACTTTCTTTTTTAAATAAATATTTTGGAATCTCGGTATCACTGGCAAAGCAGCATTCAGTGCCCATCTCTCATTACCCCCAAGTGATTTGCTTAGCTATTTCAGAACATATTTGAGAGTCACTTGGAACACAGGATTGGACAAGGACTCCCATTGACAGGGATTGGTGAACCAGGTGGGTTTTTGTGACAATCCCGTAGTTCCCATTGTCACCATTACTAAGATTAACTTTTTTTCCTCTCCAGAATATTAACAGAATTTAAATTCCATAGCTACCATGATGGGACTTGATCTCACGTCCCTAGACTGTCAGTCCATGTATCTGGGTACCTTGCTAAATTAACGGCTATACTATCACTGTACCCCTTCATCAAATTCAGGGAGGCTCAAATGGGTAAAGTTATTCAAGTCCAGCTACTTTGGAGATTTGAAGGGCTAGAGGAGATAATAAAGATGAGAAGAAGGTGATCAGAGTAGCATTTGACAAAATGAATAATAGTTTTAAAATTGAGTTGACGCTTAACCAGGATGCAATGCAAGATAATCAAAGGTGATGGGTGAACTGCATTTGATACAAGTTAGGGAACAATATGGTTTTGGATGACCTCCATTTTAGATGATAGAATGCGAGAAACCAGTCATGCACATGGTGGAATAGTCCAGTCTGGAAGTGTTAACTGCATTGTTTGAACAGCATGAGCTAAGCCAAGGCTGGAGCCAGAGGATACATGCAGTGAGAACCAAGTCTAGTTTGGCCTTCCCAATAGCATGAAATGGAGGAAAAACCTGCTCCTCCAGCACTGAAGCTCAGGGTCAAGGGAGCAAGCTGACATTTAGAAAATTACATCAATTTCAGATGAAGTGGCCGAGAAGGGAGGCGAATAATAGGAGGGGACCAAAGGGAAACCATTGGGGAACACCAGAAGAGGTGTTCCATGTGTGTTGGTTACCCACTTACAACCGAATAGAACAGTATCAGGTGGGTAACAATGGAAATGTCCTACTATACGATGATGTGGTTAACCATGTGAAAAGCTGCAGCAAGGAGGGACAGATCACCCACGATGTCAGTGATTTTGATCAAGACTATCTGGAACCACGGCAGAGATGGAAACCTATTTGAAGGGATCCAAGTAAGAGCGACACAATTCTGGGATATGGCAACAAAATTTAAGTACTCTACCATGAGTTCGAGTTGATTGTGTAACACAATATTTTCTCTGCTCTCAATGTTCAGAGATTTGCCAGTATTTCAGCCGCACACCAAGCAACTGCCTTGTTCCACTCAACAAAATAATTTGTATCTTCCAGGTTTCCAAAAACAAAAGAACTTTGAATAATTATTAACATGTTACAAATGAAAAGTTAGGCATGCTGCAAAATAGGAGCAAACAATAAAAGAACATTTAGCATGGTAAATTACTGCTGAAGCCTTCAAAAGGGTATTCTAAACAATACCCAAGAATGAATACCATTTAAGAATCAGAACGCACACTTTGAAGACTTAATTGGCAAGAAAATATGAAGCAAAGTTCACACACCTGTGCATTGATGATTAGACAAGTAAATCACATTCTCCTTTTTGTTTGGCAGGGTTCCATATATAATAATCTACAAAAAGATAAGATGTGGAAAGGATGAATGTTCATTGCAGGAGGAAATGCAATTGGAGATTTCACCACTTAAAAACTGAGCAAAAGGACATTAAATAAATTAATATAAATTACAAGATAAATCTACCATCTGCTTGGAATTTCTCCAGAACAAAAAAAGATGAACTCTTAGTGAGAGAGAGGTGACCTTGCATTATGAAGTAGTGACATTTGAAATATCTTCCTAACTTTAAGGCTCTGTATCCATGTTAAAGCTTTCAAGTCTACAGTCTAAAATTCATAGAAGCATAGGGCAAGCAGGGAAACATCGTTTCTCAATTACATATCATCTAAATCCACCAGCTTTTTTTTAAAAAAAAACGAATGGTCCCATTGCTATCCACTTTTGCTTTACATTTTTATACTTTTCTTGTCACCTCTCATTTCCCATCCATTCCCCTTTTGTTCTCTACATTACCCTTCCACCTCTCTCTCACTAAGAGTTCATCTTTTCTTGTTCTGGAGAAATCCCATCACGGTTTCTTCTCAGATGTTGTCTGACCTGCTGAGTACTTCCAGCATTATCCTATTTCTTACCAAAGCCTTGCAACAAAATCCCCTCCACAAGCAAGATAAATTGCAGCTTGGGAAAAGTTTCCAAAGCCATAATCTCAAAAATGTCCACCCAATATCATCAGTGGTGTCACAGGTCTTTGAATTTAATTAATTTTCAAAATCGCTGAATAAATGATCAATAAATTTATGTGCAAGGTGGCAGCATTTTTTAGTTGGATGACACATTAGAAACTTTGACCCTACAACACTTCCAGAGCATTCAGTATGGTCACATTTCTTACTGTGGTATCCCCAAAAAAAAACAGGACCAGGCTCAATGCACAGATGATAAATAAACTGGGGCAGACATAGTTCTGCTCAAACTTAAAGTAAAAAACAGACGTGGCTAAAGCAGACCTTTTGGAATTCATAGAATCAAGAACATGGCAATAACTTCCCATGCATTCATGTCATTCCAAAGCACTTGACTGCAATCAAACCAGTCTTCCAAACAGCAAGGACGGGCATCCTACTTGTGTTAACTTTAGGTACGGTCAGGATAAGGCCTAAAAATCAAAGCCAAATGCACATTCCGGTCTAAGGTACACACCTGGCTTACATAGAACAGACAGCACAGTACAGGCCCTTCAGCCCACTTTTAACCTACTCTGAGATCAATCTAACCTGTCCCCTCCCACATACCCCTCCATTCTTCTATCATCCATGTGCCTATCAAGGCTTAGCAGAAATGTCAAAGTCAAATCTATATTTTTAAATTTAAATGTTTTAGAGATTTTCAAAATGAACCTTAAACTTGGAAAGAAAAATCAGATACAAAAAATCATAAAATACTTCCAAGCAGTTCTGAACAACCTTAACAACTTGAAAATCTAAACTAACATGCCAGTAGAGATTTAAAAATCCTTAGATATTTAAGAATATTTTAAATTAACAAATCATCAATCCAAATGAATGACTTTGTAAATTACTAAGCTTAGCTGGCCAGGTGTCAAGATGTCAACAGTCTAGTACAAGAGTGCACATCATTGTTCTTTGAGAGGCAACTTCAGGTGGGAGCAGAAGATCGCAGGCTGAATGTGTCCTTGGCCCAGTCTGTATGCGAAATGAGAAAACGCAAGGAGCACACGTGCCACATGCTGTGATATCACCCAGGATACACTCACTTGAAGGAGGTCTTAACTAGAGTCTGAGGATTACTTTGGTGTTAGTGAAGAGCTCCAGCTTTCCATGATCCACAACAGTATCATTTAGAACCTGGATCAAAAAAAACAAACTGCTGGAGGAACTCAGTGGGTCAGGCAGCAACTGCGGAGGTAAGTGGACAGTTGATGCTGCTCAACCCAGAGTTCCTCCAGTTGTGTTTTTTTTTTACACCAGATTCCAGCGTCTGCAGACTCCGGTCTTCATCTAGAAGCTGCACTGACAGTCACACCCCCAAAAGTGTCCAAAACACCATTTTCCATCATTTCCTGACGACCACCCCCAACCAAATCATCGACCCAATATCCCCCCTCTCCTCACCCAACCATATTAACTGTCCAACCACCACACTCCTAGTGCTTGCCATCCACATACCCAATCCCAATCAACGGACTCTGATGTTTCTGCAAGAATCCTCTCCAGATCTGACTGTGTATTCTCTTCCCAACTCTTTCCTCATCATCTGTCCTCTGAACAGCAGAAGTATGCAGAGGATAGGCACATTCCATTGTGCACACCCTGGGGCCTTAACCAAGGTTAGGATATTACAGCCTTTCCTTCTTATAGCCATAGACCACAATGAGCCAATGAGGCATCGTTTGAGCATCCCTATGCCATGACCATGGAGCTCAATGTCAGGATAAGCATTTAGCCATTTTGGACTGATGAGGCAAAAACTCTTCACTCCAAGTCTGGAATTCTCAATCCCAAATGATTGCAGATTCTCAGCTGTCAAGAATTTTTCAAGATTGAGATCAACGTGTTTGGACAAAATAAAACAAGAAAGGATATGGGGATCAGATTAAAAAAAAGTGGATTCAAGGGAGAGACTCGGTTGTTATTTCTGTGAATAGCAGCCGTAGCTCGAGAGGCAGAATGGCCCTAACTACTTCTAGTTCTACTGCTATTCCTATTTATATTTCCAAGTCTGAACATTTGGAAGGGCACACTTAGCACAACTAAGTTACTTTCTATATTACGTAGAGTTAAGTGAACATCACAGCCTAGGTTCTTGAAACTACCAAATAACAGTGACGTCAGCAAATGTTTTCAGTTGCTCTCCATCCCCAAACTGAAAATCAGAAGGAAAAAGCACAATTCACTGTATGCATGTGGCTCAATTATTAACATTTAAATTTTAATGATGGGGAAGGAGAAAATTGCAGAGTCCAGAACTCTCATGCACCATGTTATTTTTACTAAATGCAACTTGAAATTTAATAACGTTTTGGCTTCTATGAGCATGACAGTTTTTGTTTAATGCTTTATTTTAAACATCCTCTGGAATTTGTAATTAGTAGGCACTGCACGAGAGGGGAAATTAGCTCCAATCATGTTTTTAGAATGATAAAAAACAATGTTTGTGCACAAATAAGATATCACAAGAGATTTGTAGGAAGACAAATACGACATGCAAGCTGCACTGTAGGTATGTGCCCACATTCTCCAATTATCTAATATAGTACAAGATTTGTCAAGCCATACCAGCAGGCAGGTGTACCAATCCAATAATGAATATCAAACAAAACTACTTGAAAATATTTAATTTTAAGCAATTAGTAAATACATTTCCCACCAAATTACATTTTTCTTATGTTTGAACAGAAGTTTACTTTCCTAGTTTCAACTTTCACACTTCAAAATGTCAAAATTTGCTTGATCTGTGGTAAGGTTTAGAAACAAAGTAACCTTACAAGAGGGGACATTCCTTCAACAAAAGACTCAAACACTTATGTCACTTCCGTCAGACTAAAGGCAAAGACCAGAGCTAGTGCCACAGTACACCAAAGCGATAATGGAAATTGAATGAATGTAGATTCTGTTTCTAACAAACCAAAGTCAATGGCAAATTCTTCACTGAAGGATTTCATTATCATGGTATATAACACAGAAGCCACCTGTACACGAAAAGACAGTCAGAACATTGTTTTGAAAAGCAAAGCGACAGACAAGTGGCAAGTTGAATAACTTATCAAGAAAGACAAAATATTAAGATTGTATTAAGTATACAAAATATAAAGATAATATTAACTATACAAAATATTAAGAGGAATATTGGTATTGGTTTATTGTCGCTAAGGTACAGTGAAAAGCTTGTCTTACAAACCAATCGTACAGATCATTACACAGTGCCATTACATGGAGTTAGTACAGAGTGCATTGAGGTAGTACAGGTAAAAATAACAGTAAAGTGTCACAGCTACAGAGAAAGTGCAGTGCCATAAGGTGCAAGGTCACAACAAGGTAGATTGTGAGGTCATAGTCCATCTCATTATATAAGGGAACCGTTCAATAGTCTTATCACAGTGGGGTAGAAGCTGTCCTTAAGTCTGGTGGTATGTGCCCTCAGGCACCTGTATCTTCTACCCGATGGAGAGAAGAGAGAATGTCCTGGGTGGACATGAATAGATAGAGTGGACAGCCAGCACCTTTCCCAGGGCACCAATGCTCATACAAGAGGGCATGGCTTTAAAGTAATGGGTGGGAAGTTCAAGGGAGATATCAGAGGGAGGTTTTTTTTTTACCCAGAGAGTGGTTGGGGCATGGAATGCACTGCCTGGGGTGGTGGAGGAGGCAGGTACATTGGTCAAATTCAAGAAGTTGCTAGATAGGCATATGGAGGAATTTAAAATAGGGGGCTATGTGGAGGAAGGGGTTAGATAGTCTTAGGTGAGGTTTAAAGGTCGGCACAACAGTGTGGGCTGAAGGGCCTGTATTGTGCTGTACTGTTCTATGGTTCTAAGGACCACTTAAAATGAACAGTACAGAAGTTTAGGTAACACAATGGCTTGCTGAAGAAGGAAATTGTGGACAATGCGAATATACAAGTATATCCAACTGTGGAGCCCAAGTATTCACTTTATAATAAAACTCTGAAAAAGATTTTAGTTTATTATATTTAGACCAGTATGTTGGACAACATAGGTCATTTCGTATCTCGTTCTTGAGCATATTAGACTGGGGTGGGAATCCAAATGAGTTCCCCAGGCTCAGCACTTGGCTTGAGTAATGATGAGTTTTTTGATGGGTGGACAACATGGTCGGCACGGACTGGTTGGGCGAAGGGCCTGTATCCATGCTATATTGCTCTGTGACTCTATGGTACATCTTTGTACAAAAAACACTCACAAGATCAAATCACGGGATACAAAGATCTGCTCATAGAGTGTGTGTAATTCTGCTGTGAACTCCTACATTCTGGTCTGACATACACCCACATTGCAGCAAGTTACACTGTCAGATCCAAAAGCAACTTCCCAGACATCAATTGTACCATGCTATTATCCCTAAGGGTACATTTTCCCATCACCAACCATTTGGTTATTCTTTTGTAATTTTTTATAAATAGAATTGGAGAGATATCATTCAGTAGTTTTCTATTAAGCAATTTGAAGGTCATTTTCCAGCCCTTCTGTTTCATATTTGTTGACTCATTGACTCTTTCTCACGTTTCTGTCACTTCTGTCAGACTGCTAAAGGGAAAGACCAGAGCTAGTATTGCAAAGGCAGTATCTAAGTTGCAATACACCATTAACTACAGAAGCTGCAATAATCAGGCCTCTAGAGTGACAGGTTAATCATCCAACCTTCCCATGGGGTCTCTGGACCCTCCAAGTCATTCCAAGGGCCTCTGGTTCACATCTCCACTTATCCTAGTGCTCATCTATCCACCCAATCCCAGACAGACTCGTATGTTCTGCTGAAGATCCACTAAATCAAACCAATCATGTCACTGTATCGAAGCAATGAACTGCTCTGCATTAAAGGTTTTTAAACTTAAGTGTTTACCTTGCAGATATTTTCTTCCTCCAAAAACAGGCATGTCTACCAACTTTTGCAAATTCTCAATTAATTAAAAGTAAATAATACTTGCACCCAAGTATTATGGAAGTCTAAAATAAAGGAAGCGGTAAACAATGACAACATTTAAGAGCTATTTAGACAGACACATGAACAGGCAGGGAATTGAGGGATACAGACCACATGCAGGCAGATGGGATTAGATTGGCATCATGGACTGCCGACATGGTGGGCTGAAGGACCCATTTCTATGCTATAATGTTCCAGGTTCTCAGCAATTCTGCATCTTGTCTCCAACTCAGCCACAATTTTTTTTGAAGTTCATTCTGCAATCTGGGAAGAAACTTGGGTGCTGGAGAGGTGAATGCATGCAGGAGACTCAAGACAGCTACAGTGGCATGCAAAAGTTTGGGCACCCTGGTCAAAATTTCTGTTACTCTGAATAGCTAAGCGAGTAAAAGATGACCTGATTTCCAAAAGGCATAAGTTAAAGATGACACATTTCTTTAATATTTTAAGCAAGGTTACTTTTAATTTCCATCTTTTACAGTTTCAAAACAACAAAAAAGGAAAAGGGCCCGAAGAAAAAGTTTGGGTACCCTGCATGGTCAGTACTTAGTACACCCCTTTGGCAAGTATCACAGCTTGTAAATGCTTTCTGTAGCCAGCTAAGTGTCTCTCAATTCTTGTTTGGGGGATTTTCGCCATTCTTCCTTGCAAAGGCTTCCAGTTCTGAGAGATTCTTGGGCCGTTTTGCATGCACTGCTCTTTTGAGCTCTATCCACAGATCTTTGATGATGTTTAGGTTGGGGGACTGAGGGCCATGGCAAAACCTTCAGCTTGCGCTCTTGAGGCAGTCCATTGTGGACTTTGAGGTGTGTTTAGGATCGTTATCCTGTTGTAGAAGCCATCCTCTTTTCACCTTCAGCTTTTTTTTTTACAGACGGTGTGATGTTTGCTTCCAGAATTTGCTGGTATTTAATTGAATTCATTCTTCCCTCTGCCAGTGAAATGTTCCCTGTGCCACCTGCTGCAACACAAGCCCAAAGCATGATCAATCCACCCCCATGCTTAACAGTTGGAGAGGTGTTCTTTCACGAAATTCTGCACCCTTTTTTCTCCAAACATACCTTTGCTCATTGCAGCCAAAAAGTTCTATTTTTAACTTTATCAGTCCACAGGACTTGTTTCCAAAATGCATTAGGCTGTTTAGATGTTCCTTTGCAAACTTCTCACACTGAATTTTGTGGTGAGGATGCAGGAATGTTTGGAGAAAAAAAAAGTGCAGAACTTCATCAAAATCTGTGGATAAACCTCAAAAGAGCAGTGCATGCAAAACGGCCCAAGGATCTCTCAGAACTAGAAGCCTTTTGCAAGGAAGAATGGGCAAAAAACCCCCAAACAGAATTGAAAGACTCTTAGCTGGCTACAGAAAGCATTTACAAGCTGTGATACTTGCCAAAGGGGGTGTTACTAAGTACTGACCATGCAGGGTACCAAACTTTTGCTTCGGGCCCTTTTCCTTTTTTGTTGTTTTGAAACTGTAAAAGATGGAAATTAAAAAGTAATCTTGCTTAAGATATTAAAGAAATGTGTCATCTTTAACTTATGCCTTTTGGAAATCAGGTCATCTTTTACTCGCTTAGCTATTCACAGTAACAAATTTTGACCAGGGGTGCCCAACTTTTGCATGCCACTATATGTCTTTATTTGCTGACTATATTAAATCTATCATCAATGCAAGTTGCTTTTGGATTCAAATATGAAGCATCTTAATCCAATTCAAACTAGCTGCATTGTTAGGCCTTAGTTTCAGAGCATCCTCACATCGCCCTTTGCAATCTGGTAAATTAAGGTATTCTGAAGTTACACAATTGCCATAAGTTCAACATTTCATTTAGTCATTGAGTCTGCAAAGATTACTGACATACCCGATGTATTTTGCAGAATCTAAGAGCAGCTCGCACACACACAATGTTGCTGCGCCTCCAATGACAAGCTGACCTTGCTTTTTCTCCCACACTCCTCTGGCCATTCCTCATTTCTCTGCTGTTATGAGTTCCCTGAGGCAATTTATTGAATTTCGTGACAGGACAGGAATCTGATCTGGAACTCATCAGATTTATGCCATTATGATACTGAAATAGCTATAGGGCAGTGCTGGAAGTAGCTGTTTTTCTCTGTAACTGATAATGGCAGTTGCCTCAGCCCACAGAACATTCTAACAAATTTTTTTAAAAATTAAACAAATGCATGATTTGGAAGCCTCAGCAGAGATGTGCATTAATACCGTTCACCTTGTTTATCAAGAACAACTCACTATTTAAACAAAACATTGCATATGATCTACTACCAATAAGAACTCTCTATTCTGAGCAACATTTATTTATCAAGAGGTATGGATAAATAAACTACATTCAAAATAGCCTTTTGAAATTAAAAATCGAAGACCTTGTTAGGCATTTTCCCAACAGGGCCTGAATGACTGGGAAATAAAATGTGTGCAGTGAAACAAAGTAATCCGAAATCAATACATTCTGTCCAGGACCAATAACTCTTCAATACTTTCTCTTATCATTGCCAAGGTAACTCTTTAGCTCAAGTGGTTATCGATCTTTATTGAAATGTAATTTAGGTTGCTGAAGGAAGGAGAACAAGATTTTTTTGTTTTTTCTTTGGGCAAGTTGGCAACTGGCATTGAAGGAAGATTTTTCACATACAAAAATTTTAAAATGCAATCTAAAAATGAAGGAAATCGGTCAAGTTTAATTTTCTCTCAATAGATGCTGACAGATCTACTATTTAATTTTGTTATTGTTCCTGAAAAAAAAGCATTGTATTTTGTTTTGTCCGATGCAATATGGTCACCAGTTGCTAATTTTGTACTATTAAAGACTACTCTTCAAACAAGACAGAACACTGCCTCAATCGGACACCATACCATTCCATAAGTGCAGCTACAGTATAAATCACAGCTTTTGTACAACATGGATTAACTCAATCGCACCAAAAAAAATCAACAACCCAGAACAAGAAAAACTTTTCTGCTTCTGTTATAGACAGTTTACTGTTTGTTTGGGTCTCACGAGGCTCTTTCAACATTCATTCAAATGAATATTTCAAAATCAAAGGCTTTTGGAAGCTCATTCTCAAATATAATTTTTTACATTTCCAGAAATGAATGTCAATGCATAATGATCTAATATGTTGTGTCCAAGTTAACAGCTACAATAACATTCTCAGTGTTTAGGCCATTTTAAAACCAATTATTGCCAAGCCAGCACCCACTGTTTCCTCCATTTGCTGCACATCTGTTCTCACCATACTCACCCCAGATAGAACAGAGATAGTTCTCCTGCATCCAGCAGATCATCCTTTGCCACCTCCGCTAGCTCCAATGCAATCCCACCACATCTTCATCTCTTCCCCCACTGCCCCCCTCTCCCTGGTCCACTCATCCTTTCCAGTCCCCTGGCACTTTTCCCTGCAACCCTTGTCCCTGCATCACCTCCCTCACCACCATCCAGGGAGCTGAACTGCCCTTCCAGGTAAGGCAAAAATTCACATCCACTTCCAAAAACTTCATCTACTGCATTCGGTTGCTCCCGATTGTAGAGGAGGTCACATCAGCGAGACCATGTGTAGACTTGGTGACTGTTTTGCACAGCACTTGTGCTCTGTCCACAATGGCCATCTTGAGCTTCTGGCACATGTCATTTCAACTCCAATGCCCAATCCTACAACAACCCATCTTCCCTCAGCCTTCTCCACTGCCACGACGAGGCCAAACACAAACTAGAACACCACCACCTAGGTTGGGCAGCCTACAACCCAATGGTATGAACACTGAATTTTCCATTTTCAGGTAACCCATACTCCACGTACCCTTCCCACTCCCACCAGTCAACCCAGAGCCTCTCTCCTTTTCTTCACTTTTCCATCTGTCCCCTCCCCCCGTTACCTGGACATACCACCCTCTCCCATCTAGTTCCAACAGCCAATTACTGACAAACCTGTCCAACTAGGTTTATTCTCCTTTTGTTCACCTTTCCTATCCCCTCCCAGTTCCATCTGCTCATCATCCCTCCCTTATCTGGATCCAACTATCACCTTCCAGCCTGCCTCAACACACCCCCTCCCAGCTCCATCTGCCCACCATTCCCCCTGCATCTGGTTCCACACATTACCTACCTGCCTCTGTCCCAATCCCTCCCTCTCACGTACATATACTGGCTGCCTTCCTACTCAACTCAGTCCTGATGCAGGGACTCAACCTGAAACAATCATCCTTTAACCTCGATAGATGCTGCTTGACCCACTGAGTTCTTCCAGAATATCTGGAATATTTTTTGCTCCAGATATCCAGCAACTGCAAGTCTCTAGTGACCCCATTATTGCTTCAGTTACTGCAATGTATTAAGTACAGTGAATACATATGACTGAAACTAAAAAAAACTGCTCTATCAAATCCATTTTCACTCACTGCTAGAATGACATACATCACACATTTCATTTTTGTCGAGCTGCCACCAAATTAACAAGATTTGATAAAGAACACGTTATTCATTGAACAGCGAAGGCATAACATGTCAATGAATGAAAAGAGGAGATGCACACAGCAGCCGCCTGATACATAACTTCACCAAATCCTAAAGACAAAGATTTAATCTTATGATGGTTGTTCAACATGAATTTACAGAACCAGATTTTACACAACAGTAAATCTGAAGCAACAGTCTGCTGGAGGATCTCAGCAGGTCGAGCAGCATCTGTGGGAGGAAAGGAATTGCCGACTTTTCAGGTTGAAACCCTGCATCAAGTTTCTTATCAGAATTACAAATTCACATTTCCACATTTTAAGACAGCCTACGGAATCCAATTTGTCATTTGTTTTCTTGTGGTATACGAAGAGCAATTCAAATAAACCAAACCACAGAAAAAGTGCCCTACATTAAAAGTGTTGCCCCATAATCTGTTGAAGCAAGACAACTCAAGGCATGTCCCATCAATTATGCTTTATCCCCACTCACACAAAAAAAATTACCACGACTTTCAGGAATTGCCAGCTGATGATAATGCTGTGAGGGCAATGGGGCAATTACGTGCTTGGAATAATAACAGCGCATCTTTATAATGAAATTTAAAGATTGAAGAGGAAAAGGAACAGAAAAGGGGAAAATTAGAATCAAAGGAACTGCAAAGTGAGGTTGAGATGACTAATAACTAAATTGACAAGAAGCAAAAAATATTTAATCCTTGCAATTACTGTCTGTAAAAATGAATACTTCAAACTGTCCTCTTTCTGGCAAGAGTCTGAATGACCATGGAGGATCAGAGTCAAATTATTGTCATATACACCAGGGTGCAATGAAATTCCTTGCCCATGTGAAGCTCACAGAGTGAACATTGTACATGGTGATGATAAGTACAACAATAAACACAGTGACAAGCACAGAACAACAGAATGTGCAAAAAGAAATGCTAAAGTGCCAATAACAGAAGAGGTAGAATTAAGGGTTTGAGAACACAGATCTAACACAATCACATCAGGACAGGAATTTCTGTAGCAAGTTAAATTGACAATAAACGTGAAAATGAGGCAATTTCTGAAATTCGTGGGGAAGGTTGTGGCTCACAAAGTAAATGTTAAGGACAAAAACTGCCTACAAGCATGTTAATTCTCAATTCACTGCGTCTGCCTTCCACGTCAAGTTGCTTGATAAGTTACACCTTAATAACGAAGGCCATTGAATTGATTACTTTGCCAGCAAAATCTGGATATTAATAGTTTCTCTTCCACCCCCCTCCCCCAGAGGATTCCCCAAAATTAAATTACTTTTACAGTGAATGACAGGAAGTGTGGTGGATATTTTAACTATTGGATTAAACTACAAAGATGTTTATATTATTGTTAAGATATTTAAATTATGCCATTAAATCTGTTGAGTGTTTAACTAAATTTTTCCCCAAACACATGCTTGTAGCACTGACGTCATGCTTCATGCCAGGAACCCAACTGGTTTCCCTGCCTCTTTGTGTGCCTTTTGAAATACCTCTTAAATAGCTGTCATTGGGTGTGGTCTTGATGGCCCAAGGGGCCTGCTTCCATGCTGTAAGACTATAGTTTGGGACCTGGGCAGCCCAACAGCAAGCCCTGGCTGTGTCTGGGCAGGGACAGGGGGTTGGCATTCCAGGAGCAGCTGAAATAGAGACAAGGGATCCTGGATGCAGAAGCACAGCCGGTGACCTGTGCAAAGCCCACCTTTCCCCTTGACCACTGGTATATCAGTTCCAGAAGAATACAGTTTGCATGAATTCCAAAGGCCACAACATTACAATGACACTGAATAGTTATACACCTCAAAATTCAGCCACACAATGACCCATTCATTTCAGCATACTGAAATATTACACAAGAAAATACAGATGGTGATAACTGGTTCACCATTTTACAAGTAAGCCAGCACTTGAAAACGAATATTTTGGACTCAATATTAATCATTAAGCAGCCAAATCAATACACTTCATCAGGATGGACATTAATACAGTGTTGACGAAACAGAAAATGCTGAAAATACCCATAAAGTCAGGCGGCATCTGTGGAAAGCGAAGGAGAAGTCTTGGACCTGAAACGTTAGCTCTGGTTCACTTTCCAGATAGTGCCCAACTTGCTGAGTGTTTCCAGCATTTACTGAATTCACTTCAAGCCTAAAGAAACTAAGTGCAAAAAGCAAAACAGAATACCAAAATAATGAGGTCACACACAGCACACTGCAAACAATAAATGCTGGAAGTACTCCATGAAACGTTTCGAAGGAGCATTCACCTGAATCATTTCCTCTCTGCTGCCCCAGTTCTACCATTTCCAGCTTTATGTATTTTAATACAAAACCGAAAAACTGGATTTAGGTTCTGATTTCTGCTACCTCTTTGATAATGAAAGTTTGCTGATTTTTGTTTTAAAAGCTATTCCATTTCAGGATGTGCACAATAGATATTTTGCAGTCAATTCTCAGTTATCCTCAAAAAAGGTCCCTCTATTATGCTATGAAGTAGCCAATTCCAACATTTTTTCGCTAGCAACAATGAAGGAAGACTGTCTTGGAGGGAGGTGATCATGCTCCAATGCACCTCTGTCTTTCTTTGTCCTTGTGGGTGGTGTTAATCAACTACTTCATTGCAGCTCACCAAAACAAATTCAAGAGCCAGAATGGAGACAAAGGAGGCTGCAGATGCTGGAACCTGCAGCAACAAAATCTGCTGGGGGGAACTCAGTGGGTCATCAAGTCATAGAATAATCCAGCACAGAAACAAGCCCTTCAACCCAACTCATTTGTGCCAACCTAATCTTGTCCATTTGCCTGCATTTGGCCCACATCCCTCCAAAATATCAACCAAAATATTTGTTCTCAAGTGCTAGTTTACATGTAAAATGGTGAACCAGTTATCACCATCTGTGTTTTCTTGTGCCTTTCCTATCCATGTACTTATCCAAATATTTCTTAAAGGGCATTATTGTACCTGCCTCAACTACCGTTTCTAGCAGCTCATTCCATATACATACCACACTCTGCATGAAGAAGTTGCCCCTCAGGTTCCTTTCAAATCTCTCCCCTCTCATCTTGAACTATTGTCCCTAATTTTTCCACACAAAATACAAGAGAAACTCAGCAGGTCAGGCAGCATCTATGGAGAGAAATAAACAGTTGACATTTCAGGTCAAAGGTTCTCTTCACAGATGCCGCCTGACCTACTGAGTTCCTCCAGCACTTTGTGTGTGTTGCTCCAGATTCCAGCATCTGCAGAATCTCGTGTTGCCCAGTAGTTTTTGTTTCCCTTCCCTGGGAAAGGGGACTGTACAATCACCCTATCTATGCCCCTCATGATTTTATACACCTCTATAAGTTCACCCCTCAATCTCCTATATTGCAATGAATAAAGTCCTAGTCTACCTAACCTCTCCCTGTAACTCACAGGCGTTTGAGTCTTTGCAATATTCTCATAAACCTTCTTCGCACTCTTTCTGGCTTAATGGTGTCTTTCCTATAACGGTGACCAAAACTGTACAAATACTCCAAGTGCAGCCTCACCAAGGTCTAGTACAACTATAACATAACATCTCAACTCTTATACTCAATGCTCTCACAGATGAAGGCCAGCATACCAAACACTTCCTTCAACCACCCTGTCTACCCATGATGCCACTTTCATCGAACTATGTACTGTACTCCTAGGTTCCACAACACTCCCCAGGACACTACCATTCACAGCACAAGTCCGACCCTGGTTCGTCTTCCCAAAATGCAACACTTCACACTTACCTGAACTGAACGCCACTTGCCAATCCTTGGCCCACTTACCCAGTTGATCAAGATCACCTTGTAACTTTTGATAGCTTTCTTCAATGTCTACGACATCACTTATTTTATTATTTATCTAACCCTTCCCTCCAACGTAGCCCTCCATTTTCCTATTATTCATGTTGCTAGCTAAAAGTATCTTAAATGTCCCTAATGTTTCTGCCCCCACAATCTCCGCCGGCAGTGTGTTCCACGCACCCACCACTCTACGCCTGACATCCCCCTTATACCTTCCTCCAATCACGTTAAAATTATGCCCCCTTGTGTTAGCCATTGTCACCCTGGGAAAAAGTCTCTGACTGTCCATTCAATCTATGCCTCTAATCATCTTGTACACTTCTATCAATTCATCTCTCATCCTCCTCCTCTCCAAAGAGAAAAGGCCTAGCTCGCTCAACCTATCCTCATAAGACATGCACTCCGATCCAGGCAGCATCCTGGCAAATCTCCTCTGCACCCTCTCTAAAGCTTCCACATCCTTCCTATAGGATGATTCCTATAGAATTGTGACACTTTGGGTCCTGATGCAGGGTTTTGACCAAAACCATCAACGATTCCTCCCCCACCCCCCCCCCCCCCCCCCCCCCCCCCCCCCCCCCCCCCCCCCCCACCGATGCTATTCGACCTGCTGAGTTCCTCCAGCAGATTGCTCTTATAGCAACAATCAATCATGCACAGTAGCCAAGACATCCCAACAAGGCCACAAGGAAAAAGTGAGTGCCCAAAAGAAACAAATCTACATTTTCCTCCACATCATGAGGACCAGGCAGCTGAAATGAGATGAAGAGAGTTGGGATGCATATGATGGAAGAGTCAGGTTTGAGGCTGAAAGTAGTTACAGACTATTGGTTTATTATTGTCACATGTACCCAAGATATGGTGAAAACTTTTTGTGTGCCATCCAGGCAGATCGTGCCATCCATAATTACGAGGCAGTAGAAGAAAACAGAATGAAGAATATAATGCAGCAGCTACAGAGAAAGCACAGTGTAGGTAAACAAATAGTACAAGGCAAAACCAAAGGAATGCAATCACAAACACGGAAATCAGACTGTTGTCATAGAGTACCGGCAGCCAATGCCACCCAGCACAAAGCACAATCCAAGGTTTACACGCAGTAGATGGTGGAAAACCAGCCAGAATAGCTTTGGAATAGTTGATTCTGAAATTGTCAGTGTTTAAGGGGTTTAGCTGCTGATGAACTGAGACAGGAATTCTGGAATTTAAAACAAGCAGTCTCGTGAGGGATAGAATTTGGAGTCCAAACTCATCTCAGAGTCAATCAGGATGCTAAAATAGTGCTAGAGATAGTAGATTGTTTATGGTAGATACCACAGATAACTTTGTTCCAACTTGGATGGTTAATCAACATAACAGAGATAAAACGATAAGGCATCAAGTGAAGAAAGGTGACAGAAGAAAAACAGGTCGTCATAATCGTACATACACAAGTTAATCCCACTTCCTTGGATAACGTCACCAAGGAGCAGCATGTAGAGAAGGAAGAGCATCAGGGACAGTTTCCTGATGAATGGGGAAAGATCAGCCAGCAGCAAAGGCAGCTTAATTGGTCATAATGAGCCAAGTCAAGGCACTGCTCGCATCCTGCATGCAACCATGGACATGGTAGAGAAGATGAAAAGCAGGGAATACTATATCTGCTGCCTGCTATCCAAAGATGATGTCCATGTGCTGTCAAAGAAGGCTGGCCTCTTCCATGATGTGCCTCACCTGATGAGGAACCTGATAAAATTCACTAACTTGGTAATAGGCATGGAAAGCGAATACATGGGCAAGGCTCAAGATGTCGATAGTAACCCAAGGAAACATCAGGAAGAATGTGGAAGGAAGAACAGCAAAAGATTAGAAAGTCAGACATCTCTGAGGAACATAGAACCATAGAACAATACAGGCCCTTCAGCCCACCATGTTGTGCCGCCCTT
The DNA here is from genome assembly GCF_009764475.1 of Pristis pectinata. NCBI lineage: Eukaryota > Metazoa > Chordata > Chondrichthyes > Rhinopristiformes > Pristidae > Pristis > Pristis pectinata. The sequence continues at coordinate 1,917,628 of NC_067414.1, forward strand.
CAAACCACTCCTAAGACTATCTAACCCCTTCCTCCACATATCCCTTTATTTTAAATTCCTCCATATGCTTATCTAACAATCTCTTGAATTTAGTCAACGTATCAGCCTCCAACATCACCCCAGGCAGCTCATTAATGCACCAACAATACTCTGAGTGAAGAACCTCCCTCTGACATCTGCCTTGAATTTCACACACATTACCTTAAAGCCATGCCCTCTTGTACTGAGCATTGGTGCCCTGCTTAAGAGGCGCTGGCTGTCCACTATCTATTCCTCTTAATATCTTGTATACCTCTATCACATCTCCCCTCATCCTCCTCCTCTCCAATGAGAACAGGCCGAGCTCCTTTAGTCTCTCCTCATAATCCATACTCTCCAATCCAGGCAGCATCCTGGTAAATCTCCTCTGCACCCTCTCCAACCCCTCCACATCCTTCCTATAATGCGGCGACCAGAACTGGACACAGTACTCTAAGTGTGGCCTAACCAGAGTTTTGTAAAGCTGCATCATCACTTCGCGGCAACATGATTGCCTTAAATTATTGCTGTTCATATCACAAGCAGCTGAGCATCTAATATTTTAAGAACAACATTTTTCAAACCATAAAATCCATTTCTCACCAACACCTTACTGCTGACCACCAAATCCAATTTCCCCTTTATTAGTGATACGTCTACACCAAGTGAGATTCAACCTGAGCAAAATGAATTAAAAATAAGTATCAGGAAATACACCTTAGCAGCAATGTCTGTTATTCGACAGATCCGAACATGCAGCTTGCATTTATAATCAACTCTAACATAGTGAAAAAAACACAAGTCACTTCACAATATCGTAATCAGAAGAAACTTGTAAGAGCTGCATATTGTGAACGAAAGCTTGGTCAGAGATAGGTTTTAAGAAGTGATCTAAAAAGGAGCCAGGTGAAGTGGCAGAGGGGTTTTGAGTGGGAATTCCAGAGTTTAGGTCCCATGGGTGACAACTGAAGCATGATGGTATTTGAGGATGTACATGAGACTGTAAGTGGATAACTGAGGACAGGTAGAATTGAATGGATAAATGAGGCTGTTGCTGTCTGTGTCATGAATTGATATTTCTAAGGGGCAAGAGACCACTCAGGAAACTAACAAGTCTGGATCTCAAAAGTATGAATCAGGTTTCTAAGTAGATCAGAATGAAGACAAATATGGAAGTAGGCAGTGTTGCTGGTGGAGAAGGTACAGGATCAAAGGCTCAGCCAACAACACAAAACAGCTGGTTCTGTATCAAAGCACGTGAGAAAAATGAAGGTAGTAGCAAAGGTATAGTTAAAGCTTGTTTCTGCTTATCTAATGATGCTGGACGAGCACGCGAACCAATTCAGATACAACAGAAGGGACAAGTGAGGCAATGTTAAAGTGGAACATGATACCATTTGTGGTCTGATATTTTATGTCCACCTATACACATTGTCGTGTTAGAAGCAAAAATTGCCAAAAGTTGACATTAAGTCCTTTTTCAAAAATTAAAAACACCAATAAAAATCTTAATTCCTTCTATAAATAATATAATTACCCAATGATTTTGAAAAAATCATGCACATCTTATCACTTTCCTTTGCCACACAAACCGTTATACTATCAACCATCAACACAAGTGCGCCTCAAGGCTTATGTGCCAAGCCCCCTGCCTCTAGCCAAGACTGTGTGGCTAAGCACAGCTCCAGTACCATCTATAAATTCGCCAGTGACACCACTGTTGTTGGCTGAATCACAGGTGGTGATGAGTCAGCATACAGGAGTGAGATAGAACATCTGGTTGAGTCGTAATAACAACCTCTAGCTCAATGTCAACAAAACCAAGGAGCTAATTGTCGACTTCAGACAGGGTAAGTCAGGAGACCATGTGCCACTTCTCACTGGTGGGTCAGAGGTGGAGAGGATAAGCAGCTTCAAATTCCCGGGTGTCATTATCTCAGGTTATGTGTCCTGGGCCCAGCACGCTGAAGCAATCATGAAGGCTGCACACCAGCCCCTCTGCTTTTTTAGAAGCTTAACTAGATTTAGCATGTCACCAAATACTCTAACAAATTTCTACAGATGCACTGTTGAAAGTATCCTGACTGTTTGTATTATGGGCTGGTACAGCAATTCCAACTCACAGGCATGCAAGAGACTTCAGGGGGTTCTGGATACAACCCAGTCCATCATGGGTACATCCCTCCCCACCACTGACAGCATCTACAGGAGGCGCTGCCTCAAGAAGGCAGCATTTATCATCGAGGATCCCCACCATCTGAGTCATGCCCTCTTCTCACTGCTACTGTCAAGCAGTTGGAACAGAAGCCTGAAGTCCCACACCACCAGGTTCAGGAACAGCTACTTCCCTACAACCATCAGGTTCTTGAACCGACCTGCACAACCCTAATCACTACCTCAGCAACGGAACACTATAGGCCACCTCTTGCACTGCCGTGGACTTGTCTCTGATTGTGTCTTTGTTCTTTTTTGCATTAAGGTCTTGCTTTTACAGTCTTTCTTTTCACTATATAATTTACATTCTGTGCATTATCTATACCCACATGCCTGTGATACCGCTTCAAGCAAGTCTTTCAGTGCACCTGAACCTCACCTTAATTGTGCACATGACAAACTCAACTTGCCTTAACTATCACAACAGTGTAATGCAATTGCAGGGTATGTGAGAATGAAATATTTGAAACAATAAATACAAATGATTCAGATGACTAAGAAGTGAAACGACAACTGAGCTAAGACTAAGAACTCAATTGTTACACCCTTTGGCTCAGGACTTACTAATTCAGATTCACTGAACATGGCTGCAGAGGCAGCAACTCCACCCTCAAAATGGGACCCTTCTGTTGGATGTTTACTTCACTGGTCTGGTTCAGGATTAAGTGTAATATGCAAATGATGTAATGGTATTTATCACTGTTAGCAGCTGTTATTGAAAGAAGTATGGACAGCTAGCATCAAATGCAAGCCTTTTGTTTAAAAAATAAATCACCAGCACCAAGATGGCAAAGGTTTCAAACCAAATTCTGTTCAAAAGAAAAACTGTGTAAGTCTGTCAATTACTCAATGGGTAAACACAACACATCATCTGCCACTGGCTCGGACTACAAAAACAGGCTCGCCCCAAGTTCAGTCAACTGATTTCAGTCACCCTCTCAGTATTGTGCACTGAGGAGGGGAACACTAAGTCTTTCCTCACCATGCCCAACAGCCAGCCCCTTGCTGTGAGCATACAGGAGGCCCAGCTTCACCCCCAAGTACCAGCACACACCTCCCTTGCTCTCAGTCAATGGAAGACGTCAAAGGCCGGGGAGGAACTACAACCCAACAGGGACATGCAGTGTGACAGGGGGTGAGGGATGGGGGAAGAGGAGCAAGTCAGCCACGTGACGGGTCAGGTGCATGGGGCCTTGGGGGGGTGCTATGGAGGGATGGGGTTGGGAGGGGGGAGGGGGAGAGATAAGAGGGGAGGAGGGAGGAGGGGGGGGAGGAGGAGGGGAGGAGGGGGGGGGGAGGAGGAGGGGGGAGGAGGAGGAGGAGGGGGGAGGAGGAGGAGGGGGGGAGGAGGAGGAGGGGGGGAGGAGGAGGAGGGGGGGAGGAGGGGGGAGGGGGGAGGGGGGAGGAGGGGGGAGGGGGGAGGGGGGGAGGGGGGAGGGGGGAGAGGAGGAGGGGGGAGGGGGAGGGGAGGAGGGGGGAGGAGGAGGAGGGGGGAGGAGGAGGAGGGAGGGGGGAGGAGGGAGGGGGGAGGAGGGAGGGGGGAGGAGGGAGGGGGGAGGAGGGAGGGGGGAGGAGGGAGGGGGGAGGAGGGAGGGGGGAGGAGGGAGGGGGAGGAGGGAGGGGGGAGGGGGAGGGAGGGGGGAGGGGAGGGAGGGGGAGGGGGAGGGGGAGGGAGGGGAGGGGGGGAGGGGGAGGGGGAGAGGGGGAGGGGGAGGGAGGGGGAGACGGGGAGGGGAGAGGGGGAGGGGGAGAGGAGGAGAGGGGAGAGGGGGAGAGGAGGAGAGTGGGAGGGAGGGGGAGGGGGAGAGGGGGAGAGGGGGGGGGGGGGGGGGAGAGGAGGAGGGGGAGGGGGAGAGGAGGAGGGGGGGAGGGAGGAGGAGGGGGGAGGGGGGGAGGAGGGGAGGGGAGGAGGAGGGGGGAGGGGGAGAGGAGGAGGGGGGAGGGGGAGAGGAGGAGGGGGGAGGGGGAGAGGAGGAGGGGGGAGGGGGGGAGGGGGGGAGGAGGGGAGGAGGGGGGGAGGAGGGGAGGAGGGGGGGGAGGGGGGAGGAGGGGAGGAGGAGGGGAGGAGGGGGGGGAGGGGAGGGGGGGGAGGGGGGGGAGGGGAGGGGGGAGGGGAGGGGGGGGAGGGGGGGAGGGGAGGGGGGGGAGGGGGGAGGGTTCGAGTCACCCACGTGACAGGCGGAGGGTGTTGGGGGGTCGATGGGGGGGGGTAAAGCGGCGCCTCACCTCCACCCCCGTGTAGTTCTCGAAGAAGAAGAGCACGACGCTCTGGTAGACGGTGTAGAGCCGGTCGTCCACCGGGTGGTAGAGGCGGGCGGGCAGCAGCAGCGACAGCAGGCGCCAGGCGGCCCAGCTCAGCAGGTAGACGGGCGCCGTGCCCATCATCACGGCCGCCGGCAGCCAGTAGCGCAGCGAGTGGGTGTGCACGACCAGGGAGAGCAGCATGGTGCCGGCGGGGCCCCGCGGCCACGGACCGAGGAGCAGCTCCCCTCACCGCCGCAGCCCCGCCATCTTCAGCGCGGCGCCGGACACCCGCCCGCATCGCCGCCGCTCATTGGCCGAGCGCCGCTGCCTCCCCATGGCAACCGCGGGGAGGGGGAGGGGCGGGACCTGGCGCGGGCCCATTGTCCCCGGGATCGGGGGCGGGGCCTCGGGGCGCGCTCCCGGGAGCCGGGCCCGCGCAACATCTGGCCCGCGGTGCAGCGGCACCGACCGGTGCAACATCTGGCCCGCGGTGCACGGGCACCGACCGGTGCAACATCTGGCCCGCCGTGCAGCGGCACCGACCGGTGCAACATCTGGCCCGCGGTGCACGGGCACCGACCGGTGCAACATCTGGCCCGCCGTGCAGCGGCACCGACCGGTGCAACGTCTGGCCCGCGGTGCACGGGCACTGACTATTGCAACATCTGTCCTGCACCGGCAGCGACCGGTGCAACATCTGGCCTGCGGTACACTGACCCACGCAACATCTGTCCTGCGGTGCACCGGCACTGACTGTTGCAACATCTGTCCTGCACCTGCACTGACCAGGCATCAACGTTGACTGCCTGCTTTTCTCCACGGATGCTGGCTGGCCTGCTGAGTTCCTCCAGCATCATCGTGTTCCTCATCTAGATTCCAGTATCTGCAGTCCTTTGTTTCTCTCGCCAACATCTGTCTGTTGTCCACCAGCACTGGCCAGTGCAACAACTGCCCTGCGGTGCACAGTCACTGGCCAGACAGTGCTACATCTTTCTACCGTGCGCGGTCACTAGCCAGACACTGCAACATCTGTCAGCGGTGCATGGTCACTGGCTGGTCATTGCAACATCCGTCATGCACAGTCACTGGATAGCCAGTGCAACATCTGCCTGCCACATATGTTCACTGGCCAGCCATTGCACCATCTGCTTATTGACTGGCCAATGCTGTATCTTAAAAAGAATGATTGTTTACATATTTACAATCCTTACATCATTTTCATATAAATATTTACATCATTTTCAAATGAAAAACAATTATTGTACTCTTCCAGCATAAACTTCAGCCTGCATTACCCATCAGTCTCAGACTCCCAGAGAGTGAGCGGACACAACATGCTCCCTCTTCAGGGACACCTGGGCACAGATGTATCCATGGAAGAGAGCAGGCAGTCAGCTTGGAAGGCCCCTCGACTGCCCGTTGCCTGGACCTGCCAGTGCAACATCTGCCTGCCGTACACAGTCACCAACCTGCCAGTGCAACATCTGCCTGCCATACACAGTCACTGGCAGGACAGCACTGCCCCCAGGAGCCAGAGTCAATGTAACATCTGCCTGCTATGTTGCTAACTGGCCACACTGCCTTTGGAGTGAAACTTAAAAGAGTTTTTCAACCAAGACTATCTGCATCTTGATTGAACATTTGCACATTTGGTACTAAAGTACCTCGGAATGGTAGGATACACCATTGTAGGCCATATCTCCAACAGCGAAGAGTCAGAGTACAGGAAGGAGATAGAGAGCTTAGTGGAATGGTGTCATGACAACAACCTTGCCCTCAATGTCAACAAAACAAAAGAGCTGGTCATTGACTTCAGGAAAGGGGGCGGTGTACATGCACCTGTCTACATCAATGGTGCAGAGATCAAGAGGGTTGAGAGGCTTTAAGTTCCTGGGAGTGAACATCACCAACAGCTTGTCCTGGTCAAATCATGTAGATGCCACAGCAAGAAAGCTCACCAGTGCCTCTACTTCCTCAGGAGGCTAAAGAAATTTGGTTTGTCCCCTTTGACTCTCACCAATTTTTACCGATACACCATAGAAAGCATCCTATCTGGATGTATCATGGCTTGGTACCTCAACTGCTCTGCCCAAGACCACAAGAAGCTGCAGAGAGTTGTGGACACAGCCCAGTGCATCACAGACACCAGCCTCCCCTCCTTGGACTCTGTCTTTACTTCTCGTTGTCTTGGTGTAGCAGCCAGCATACTCAAAGACCCCACCCACCCGGGACGTTCTCTCTTCTCTCCTCTTCCATCAGGTAAAAGATACAAGAGCCTGAGGGCACGTACCACTGGACTTACGGACAGCTTCTAGCCCACTGTGATAAGACTATTGAAAGGTTGCCTTATACAATGAGATGGACTCTGACCTCACGATCTACCTTGCTGTGACCTTGCATCTTATTGCACTGCACTTTCTCTGTAGCTCTGACACTTTACTCTGTACTGTTATTGTTTTTACCTGTACTACATCAATGCACTCTGTACTAACTCAATGTAACTGCACTGTGTAATGAATTGACCTGTACGATCGGTTTGTAAGACAAGTTTTTCACTGTACCTCGGTACAAGTGACAATAATAAACCAATACCAATACCAGATACTGTGGTCAATTTACACTCTCTCTTCGCCCTTTAAAATTAACCAGTGCATTCGTCCAATGTGGAATTTTTTTGTCTACATTCCCCATTACTTCTGAAACATGTCAAGTTCATTGTCATGGGCAGACATACCCAGGGTATAAATGCTGTGAAACTTAGCTTTTTGCAGCAGCAGCAGCACAGTACATTACAAACATGACCAACAAAAGTTAAATTAACATATAATTTGAATGACAAAATAAACATAACAACATTAGACCCTTCATCTGGACTTCATCAGTTCAGAGGAAGGGTCTCAACCTGAAAAGTTGACTGTCCATTTCCCTCCACAGATGCTGCCTGACCCGCTGAGTTCCTCCAGCACTTTGTGTGTTGCTCACTGATGTTAGTGCAAGTTGAGAGAGAGAGAGAGAGAGGAATATATTCTGAGTTAGGTAGATAAACACCTCTTGAGATCACTGGAAAACATTTTGCAAACAATTTCACCAGTGTTTTGTTCCATATGTTCAATTTTATTGTGAAATTGTTTCACTGAAATTCCCTTAATTTTCTGATTTGATTATAGTTCATAAGATCTTTTATCAGTGTGAACATAATATAAATACCAGGAAGAGAAGGGAAAGGGTAAAGAGATAGATAAGCCTGAAGCTGCAGATGCTTTAAATTTGAAATAAAAACAGAAAATACTGGAAACCCTCAGCGGGTCAGGCAGCGTCTGTGCAGAGAGAAACAGAGTTAATGCTTCAGGTCAAAGACTTTTCATCAGAACTGCCCTTCTCTTAACATTACTTTGACCAGCTTGGGTGAAAGGTCATTGATGTGAAACATTGATTCTTCTTCCCCCGCAGACGCTGCCTGACCTGCTGAGTGCCTCTAGCATTTTCAGTTTTTGTTAAACGTTAAAGAGAGGTTGTTGGTCAAAAAACAGGGAGGCCTTTGAAGTCAGCGAGGTAGATATGAACAAGCAGAGGAGTTTGGGGGCAGGTTTCCAGAGGGAAGACAAGGAACGGCCATCGGCACTGTGACTCATCGAGTTCGCTGCGCCATTCAACAAGGTTTCGCATTTCCATTTCCCAGCCTGATATTAACAGCGTTCAGTTCCCCTGTACTGCAAACCTCACAGCCTTGAATAGAATTTATGATTCAGCATCCACCAGGGTGCGAATTGAGAAGCGGCAGGTGTGGAGTGAATGCCCAGGGTGCGAGGAGCTGACCGGTGCCCGAGTCTGCAGGGCCATGGATGACTGAGAGCCAGGAGTGTGGCAGGAGGGAGCGGAGTGTGTCCACTCGAAGATTTGATGGTGAAGATGCTGAGGCAAATGGAATGTGGGTCAAGAAAGAGGGCTTTGTGGCCATGGCAAGAGGGTTTAAGTAAAAAAACAAATGCTGGAGGAACTCAGCAGGTCAGACATCATCGGTGGGAGGAAACGGACTGTCGATGTTTCAGGTCAAGACCTTGCATCAGGACTGGGAGTGTAAAGAGAAGATAGCCAGTATAAGAGATGAGGGGACGGGGAGGGGCAAGAGCCGGCAGGTGATGGGTGGATCCAGGTGAGGGGGGGTGATGGGCAGATGGGGGAGGGGGAGTGGGGATGGTGACAGAGGCCGGGAGGTGGGAGGTGGGGGGTGACAGAGGGCTGCAGATGGTGGGATCTGATAGGAGGGGAAGGTGGAGCCTGGAACCAAATAAGGGAGGTGGGGAGGGCAGGTGGGAACAGTGGGGGAGGGGAGGGGAGGGGATAGTGGGGAGGGTAGAGAGGTGTGGACACAGCTCAGCACATCACAGAAACCAGCCTCCCCCCCCCCCCCCCCCCCCCCATGGACTCTGTCTACACTTCTCGCTGCCTCAGTAAAGCAGCTGACATAATCAAAGACCCTAACCCACCCCGGACATTCTCCTCCTCCCTCCCATCAAGCAGAAGATACAACAGCCTGAAAGCATGTACCACCAAGCTCAGGGACAGCTTCTACCTCGCTGTTATAAGACTATTGAACAGTTCCCTAGTACGATAAGATCGACTCTTGAACTCACAATCTACTTTGTTATGACCTTGCACCTTATTGTCTGCCTGCACTGCACTTCCCCATAGCTGTGACATTTTACTCTGTATTGTGTTATTATTTTACCCTGTACTACCTCAATGCACTGTGCAATGAATTGATCTGTACAAACGGTATGCAAGACATGACAATAATATTCCAATTCCAATAGTGGGTTGAGTGTGTGGGTGATAGGACAAGGTGATGAAGGGAAAGGTGATGACAAGAGGATGGGTGTGGTGGGGTTGGAATGAAGGGGGTGTGCCAGAGGACCTGGGTGGGTCATGACCTACTCACTGAGTCCCGGTTTGAGTTTGGCACTGGGCTCCAGACCTCACCACAGTCATGGCCCACACGTACATCTGAGGGCTGACTTCTGGAAGTGAGGCGAGGATTAACTGCCCTTGACCTCAGAGTGGCGATTGACCGAGTGTGGTGTCAAGGTACCTTGGGGAAAGTGTAGGGAATGAACAATAGATGGGAAGCACTCCAGTGGCTGGAGCCAATCCTTGCACAAAGGGACCAGAACTGCACACAATACTCCAAGTGCAGCCTAACCAGAGTGTTATGCAGCCAGTTCCAGGCTGGGTATCCTGTGTTGTGTGACTCACCTCCTGACACTTCAAGGCCTTTCAACCATGTCCCATCCAAGCCAGGAGTGTGATGGAACACTTTTCACTTGCCTGGCTGAGTGCAGTGCCAACACTCGAGAAGCCTGAAATAACAACTACTCCAGACATGAACTCCTCCAGACGTCTGCGAGCAGGGCATGATGGAGGGCGGCACATGCTCCGGACGAAATGTTACTCTGATGTTAATCCCTTCACTGACATCTCCTGTCAATTTACTGAAAGATAAACTATGGAATTCCAGACTGGACAACAGTATGAACCTTGGCACTGAATAAACATCAAGGCCAAGCCTGAGTTTCCTACGGTTTTTTGGAACTAAATATGTAAATGATAATTCTACACGGTGAAGCAGAATGGCTGCATACATCAAGTGTTCCAAAAGTAGGACATAATTTTTAAATTACAAGCTGAAGAGTAACCTGGGAATTGAGGCAAAAGTCTTTCAAACAGATGGTTGCAGACTATTTTGTTCCTGAATCAGTGTGGGCATGGCTGCTGTGTTGAAGAGTTGTTTCTCACCCTGGGTGACCGAGAGCACTGGCTGGAGGGATTCCTGCACCAACATATAGGGCTGAGATTATGACCTCCAACAACGATTGCCCTTTGCATCATTCCAAGGAGTGGAGTGTTTTCCCTTTGATACACACTTGACTTCAGTTTTACCAGGGCTCCATGATTCCAGACTCTCGAATTCTGCCTTGATGTCAAGGGCCTTCACTCTCACCTCTCCTTTGTAATGTTTACCTTTGGACCAAGTAAAATCAAGCTTATTGTCAAATGTACAAGTATGGTGAGGTACAGGTACAGTGAAAAACTTGCGCACTGTACTGCTGCCGCAAAACAACAAATTTCACCACACATGTCAGTGATAATAAAGCTGATTCACAGGCACGTAGGTACAGACAACACACAGAATATAAATTATACAAGACAGTGAAGAAAAGTACTGTGCAAAACAAGACATTAGTGCAAAGAAAGGACACAATCAGATATGAGTCCCACAGCAGTGCAAGAGGTGGTCCATGGTGTTCCGTTGCTGAGGTAGGGTTAGGGTTGTGCAGGTCGGTTCAAGACTTGATGGTTGAAGGGAAGTAGCTGTTCCTGAACCTGGTGGTGCGGGACTTCAGGCTTCTGTACCTCCTGCCCGATGGTAGCAGCGAGAAGATGGCACGTCCTGGGTAACGAACGGGTTCCGTTTTTATCAACATCCATCAGTTAATTTTGTCCATAAGTCAGAAAATATACAACAGTTGCTCGATATGACAAACACACCTCCACGGTCTTATCAGGAACAACATCAAAAGCACATCAGACTGATAAGAAAGAATTACTAAAAGTGGAGCGAGAGAGGAAACTAGTTTTGTCGTTCGTAAGAATGAACATGTGCACGTACGTTGGGCTCTTGAATTTAATAATACTATGGGAGCTCGTTTGTATGTAGGGGGTGTCTGTAAGTCAGGTGTTTGTAACCGGGATGTAATAACACAGGCATTTGGTCGGGGCTGTTGGTGGAGACGTTCCCCAGCTGTATTACATCTGATCCTCTGTGCCTTTAGCAGCATTGTTGAGCCCCAGTTTGACAGCATTGGCACAAACGTGGATTTGCATCCTGAGTTACCTCACAGTCTGTCCAACCTGCATCCTTGCTGCAGGAATTAGGTAGGGTATTGGTATTGGTACTGGTTTATTATTGTCACTTGTACCGAGGTACAGTGAAAAGCTTGTCTTACAAACTGATTGTATATGTCAATTCATTACATGGTGCAGTTACATTGAGTTAGTACAGGGTGCATTGATGTAGTACAGGTTAAAAACAATAACAGTACAGAGTAAAGTGTCACAGCTACAGAGAAAGTGCAGTGCAATAAGGTGCAAGGTCACAACGAGATAGATCGTGAGGTCATAGTCCATCTCATTGTATAAGGGAACCGTTCAATAGTCTTATCACAGTGGGGTAGAAGCTGTCCTTAAGTCCGGTGGTACGTGCCCTCAGGCTCCTGTATCTTCTACCTGATGGAAGAGGAGAGAAGAGAGGATGCCCCAGGTGGGTGGGGTCTTTGATTATGCTGGCTGCTTCACCAAGACAACGAGAGGTAAAGACAGAGTTCAAGGAGGGGAGGCTGGTTGTCCGTGATGCGCTGGGCTGTGTCCACAACTCTCTGCAGCTTCTTACGGTCCTGGGCAGAGCAGTTGAGGTACCAAGCCATGATACATCCAGATAGGATGCTTTCTATGGTGCATCGGTAAAAATTGGTGAGAGTCAAAGGGGACAAACCAAATTTCTTTCGCCTCCTGAGGAAGTTCTTGGCCATGGCATCTATGTGATTTGACCAGGACAGGCTGTTGGTGATGTTCACTCCCAGGAACTTGAAGCTCTCAACCCTCTCGACCTCAGCACCATTGATGTAGACAGGTGCATGTACACCGCCCCCTTTCCTGAAGTCAATGACCAGCTCTTTTGTTTTGTTGACATTGAGGGAAAGGTTGTTGTCATGACACCATTCCACTAAGCTCTCTATCTCCTTCCTGTACTCCAACTCATCGCTGTTTGAGATACGGCCTACAACGGTGGTATCATCTGCAAACTTGTAGATGGAGTTAGAGCAGAATCTGGCCACATAGTCGTGAGTGTATAGGGAGTAGAATAGAGGGCTGAGGACACAGCCTTGTGGGGCACCAGTGTTGAAAATAATCGTGCCAGAGGTATTGCTGCCTATCCTCACTGATTGTGGTCTGTTTGTTAGAAAGTCAAGGATCCAGTTACAGAGTGAAGTGTTGAGTCCCAGCTCTCGGAGTTTGGTGACAAGCTTGCTTGGAATTATTGTATTGAAGGCAGAGCTGTAGTCAATAAACAATAGTCCAACATAGGTGCCTTTACTGTCCAGATGCTCCAGAGCTGAGTGTAGGGCCAGGGAGATGGCATCTGCTGTAGACCTGTTTCGCTGATAGGTGAATTGCAATGGGTCCAAGTTGTCTGGGAGGCTGGAGTTGATGCGAGCCATGACCAACCTCTTAAAGCACTTCATGATGGTGGATGTCAGAGCCACTGGTCGGTAGTCATTGAGGCATGTTACCTTGGTTTTCTTTGGTACTGGGATGATAGTGGTCTTCTTAAAACAGGAGGGAACCTGAGTTTGAAGCAGGGAGAGGTTGAATATGCCTGCAAATACTTCTGCCAGCTGATCAGCACAAGATCTGAGCACGCGGCCCGGGACACCATCTGGGCCAGGTGCTTTCCTCGTGTTCACTCTCCGGAAGACCGATCTTACGTCCTCCATTGTGTTCAGCTGAGTTGGCAGCTGTCAGGGTGGATGGTGACAATCCACTTCCCTTTTGTTCAAAATGCGCATAGAATGCATTAAGTTCATCAGGAAGGCATGCGCTCTTGTTAGTTATGCAGCCCGACTTTGTCTTGTAGCCTGTTATGGCATGTAAGCCCTGCCATAACTGGCAGCTGGTCAGGGACTCTATTTTGAGTCTGTATTGCCTCTTGACATCCCTGATAGCTTTCCAAAGGTCATACCTCGCTTTCTTGTACAGATCAGGATCACCAGATTTGTGTGCAGCAGTCCTCTGGGAATCTCCCGGTTCATCCATGGTTTCCTGTTTGGGAACACCCGTATTGTCTTCTTTGGTACACAGTCCTCCACACACTTGCTGATAAAGTCTGTGATGGTGGTGGCATACTCATCAATGTCCTCTGGATGTGACTTGTGGAACAATGTGCAGGGTTCTCATCAGATGCCATACAGAAACAACTTGCAACCGATAAAGGATGCTGCATAGCCGAATGTCATGGCAGGCATTTCATCACGGCAGGGTTGGCAGTGCGCTCTGAACCACTGGTTGATTTTTCCCAGACTGTTTCGTTTCTCCGACCTTATCCATTTGACCTCCTTTTGACACCTCTCTCTTTTCCTGGCCTGCCTTCCGCTTGATCTCCCGGTCTCTCTGACATGCTGCATTCATTCACAGACAAGAGCGACAATGGCTACGATCTGTTCAGGTTTCAGAAGGCCGTTGTTAATGTCCCAAATATGGACCTCACCAGAACATGCTTCGAGCCAGTTTCATTGCAAGTCACAATATCTCTAAATGTAAGGCTAAGCTGTACCATTGAAGTTTGTATAAGTTCACTTTAAAAATAAATAATAATGCTAAATTCAGTATAGAAAATAAGATATGAAGACAGAGCTACAAGTTTTCAGGATTTGTTCACATTGCATTCAGTGACATATTTGAACAGAAGGTGACAAACAAACTCTTGTTTCACTGTGTTCTATTCACTGGTGTATACATCAAATTATACATTCGCAATACAATAACACGACTGTTTACCAGAGACACCACTGTCCACAGGGATTGTCAATTATCTGTCTTGTCTAGCTTGTTATGCATTTTTGCTTGTTACCTTCACAAACAAGCCCAACAGAGACTGGGAGCTCTCCTGCGAGAATACATCGCTATAACTTTGTTCGCTACTACTCAAAGGCCATATGTTTTGAGGGTTTATGTTAGAGCCAAAATACAGAGATTGAGATTTTGTTAATGAATAGACGACAAGTGATTGTGGAAAGTTATTGCATATTTAATATTTTTATGTTGTTCAACTCAATGTATTCCTGATGCAAATCCGGTCACTGTCTGTAAGGAGTTTGTACGTTCTCCCCGTGTCTGCGTGGGTTTCCTCCGGGTGATCCGGTTTCCTCCCACATTCCAAAGACATACGGGTTAGGAAGTTGTGGGCATGCTATGTTGGCGCCGGAAATGTGGCGACACTTGCGGGCTGCCCCCAGAACACTCTACGCAAAAGATGTATTTCACTATGTGTTTCGATGGACATGTGACTAATAAAAAAACCTTACCTTAATTCCTCTACCCCCACAGATGCTGCTCGACCCACTGAGTTCCTCTAGCAGATTGTTTATTGCAGGGTGGGTTCTTGTTCATTGTCCAAGCCCCCTGCACATTTTGTAAAATTAAACTATTCCCAGTTTGAGAGCCTGAAGCTGCCAAATGTAGACGCTCTGCTGTAATCAGAAATTCTTTTCTTCACTGAGGTGAGATACAAATAAAACTGATTTTCCGGCTTTGGTGAATGCAGAAAGCACGACCAACAGTTCCTTCATAAAGCAGGTTCAAGTTAGGGAATGAACCAAAAATTACCTCTGATCCTGGCGACAAATATAAAATTGAGAACTAAAGAAACTAGCAAAGGAATAAAGTGGAAAAAGTCTAAGGTATAAGGTAGGAAGAATTTATTTGATTTTTTGTCAATAAAGTGACAATATTCCAGCAGCACGTAAACAAAGCCCTTCACTGTTTTCTTTCTTGTCATGAGCTACTTAATTCTTCCCTTGCTTATTTTCATTCATGCTTCCTTTTCACAAACAATGATCTAATTCCATTGGAAAATAATTTCTGTGATGGGTTGAGCAAGAGTTTCAGATCATCCCACAAGCTCCTGAATTCCAATGACAGAATTTGTCGTGTCGCACTTCATAACTGTAACACTTTGTCCCAGTGACATTTTAGTGACTGTGTTTGCTCTAATGGTAATACAGTCATCTAAATGTGATACACAACTCTCATTAAGATGTTGATCATTTCAACACTATTTCCACACTTTAGATTCTGTGGTGGTCTCTCACTGTACTGCTGCCGCAAAACAACATCTCAATTCATGTACATCAGAGATAATAAATCTGATTCTGATTAGGAGAATAACTTTGCCCTTTTGGAGTTAAATATCTTTATTCTTCATTTTTTTCTTTTTTTCCCCTATCCTATTAAACTCAATTACAATGTAGACACAGTTCCCTAATACTTCCACCTCAGCAATGCTTCAGTTTTAAGACTGTCAATTTAATTTTCGAATCTGTTCGCCCTTCCATAACCCCCTCCACTGCTAGCCTCTTGCACATCCACAACCTGAATCATTATGCCATTGGCAGCCTTCGGTTTCGAGCCTTTGAAACATTTCTTGAGACCAATCTCCTCTACCAAGCCTTTCGTCATCTGCCCTCATTTTTTTTTGTAGACCTCAACTCATTTTATGACGTTAGAAGTTCAATAGAATTGCAGGCGGTTATTGTTGCTGATATTGTGCCTGTACCTCAGAATATGCAAAGCTCTGTTGGTTGTATTGCAATCAATAAAACTGTGGTGATACAATATTCAAGGAAAAGTAATGAACTGCAATACAAAGTTCTTGCATTTATATTACACAAACCAAAGTGAACCCTTCAAATCATTCAGCTAAATAAATACTGATATTTCAGGTCATGCCATGAAATTTGATCTAAGAGGCTTTCATTTCCAATGACAGCGCAGCTAATTCAGAAGACTCATTTCTTACTTCGTGGTAGTAAAACAGTGTGAAGTCCTGGCACTGCTTGTAACAATAAAAATACATGGTGGATTCATTAAGAGACTAACTTATTTTAATGGCACCCCGGGGTGTGCTTCAATGGAGTAACTCAGTCTTAATAAAACCCCACTGAGATTTCAGGCATTAGCACATCAATCCAATTTTAAGTTGTTGTGCCATGATATATTTGAGTTTTAATATTCAGATGTCAGTCACTTCATTATATCTGCTCAAATCCACTCAAACTCGTGGATATTTCATCGCATAAAGTCAAGGTCACCATGTTATCCCAGGAGGTGAGGGGAAGCCAGGATGGCGAGGTGGAGAGACCATGAAAAAGCGAGAGAACTTCCAACAAGCCCGCCAAACTGATATACAAAGGGTAAAATGGTGAACTCTCAGAACCTTGTTGAACAGCAAGCACCTGAAGTTACAGGGATATCTCAGTTTCAGGATTTTCATATTTTGTCTGTTTATTACTTATTGTCCATTTTAGTTGGATAAATGTTAGAATAAGTGTTCGAAGGTGCACCAGTAGCTCTTCTTTCTTAGAATCTTAAGGAGATTTGCCCAGTTACCAAATACTTTGACTAACTATCCTGACGGGTTGCATCACGGTCTGGTACGGCAATTCCAACACACAGGAACACAAGAGGCTGCAGAGAGCAGTGGACACAGCCAGGTCCATCACGGGCAGAGCCCTCCCCACCACTGACAGCGTCTGCAGGAGGTGTTGCCTCAAGAAGGCGGCACCTGTCATCATCAGCCATGCCCTCTTCTCGCTGCTACCATCGGGCAGGAGGTACAGAAGCCTGAAGTCCCACACCACCAGGTTCAGGAACAGCTACTTCCCTTCAACCATCAGGTTCTTGAACCGACCCGCACAACCCTCACCCAGCTCAGCAACGGAACACGGTGGACCACCTCTTGCACTGCCGTGGACTTGTGTCTGTGTCCTTTCTTTGCACTGTCTTGTTTTGCACAATCTTTTTCTTCAGTCTTGTATAATTTAAGTATAGTTTACGTTCTGTGTGTTGTCTGTACCTACGTGCCTGTGATGCTGCTGCAAGCAAGTGTTTCACTGTACCTGTACCTCACCGTACTTGTGCACGTGACAATAAACTCAACTTGACTTGACTCGAATTGTAGAAAATTTAAGAGACCATTCGGCCCATTGTGCCTGTGCCTGTTGTAAAAGCGCCACACCCAACCTTATCCCACTTCTGGCACAGGATCTGCGGCCCTGTAAGTCACAGCTCTTTAACCACACAGCCCAGTATTGTTGAATTGTGGGAGGGGTTTCTGCCTCTCACACCCTTTCAGGCAGTCGGTCTGAGACTGTCACTGCCCTCTAGGTTCAACCATTTTCCTCACGCCCTCTCTCACCCTTCGACCAATTACGAGACCACTTCCAGCACCTTGTATCACACTGGATCTCACAGTCATTACAATGTGGAACAAATTTTGTCCTCAATAAAGGAACCTAAAACTGATTAAAATAAAAAAACCCTCTGCTTTATTTTCTGAGAGGATCCTCTCACCTCCAGCAATTTTGCGTTGGAGAAACTCCAATTGCATAACAAAAATCGTGCAACTTGCAAAAAACCCAGACCAGCTTCCTGAGTGGACAAATTAAACCTCGAAGAATAAATAAACTGTGATTCAACTCACTTGGAGCCGGAGTGCTAACCATACAGAAATGATGGCAGTGGTTTCCTTTCCACTGCAGCCTTTCCCTCTAGATTAAATTACAGGTAGTTCTGCTATAATGCGATAGTTGTGTTTATAAGAAACCTCGTGTTATAGAACATCGGGTTGTAGAAACAATTGGGTCAATGGGAGAAAGGGGGTTGGGGCTGGAGAGTTTCAGACTCGCAATAACCAATGTTATTTTTCCTGCAGGATTTTCAAAAATAATGGTGTTTTTAATAGCCGTGAATTTATTTTAATAGCTATATGTCCATCACAGGCTCCTCACTTCCTTCCAGCCAGTCCGTCTTCACCGTGCGCTGCTTCAGGAAGGCTGACAGTGTCGTCAGGGACACCTGTCACCCTGGCCGTTCCCTTTTCTCTCTTCTACCTTCTGGGAGAAGATACAGGAGCTTGAAAGCCCGATGACCAGACTCAGGAACAGCTTCTTCCCCACTGCTGTCAGACACTTGACTGTGTGAGATCTGTGTTAGATCTGTGTTCCCAAACCCTTAACTCTACCTCTTCTGTTATTGTCATTTTACCATTTCTTTTTGCACTACTTCAGTTTGCACGGCTATACTTTCAACCATTGCTTTGTTTTTGCACTTGTCGCTGTGTTTATCGTTGTATTTATTATTACCATGTGTACTGTTTCATCTGTGAGCTTCACGTGTGCAGAGGATTTTCATTGTATCCTGGTGTATTTGACAATAAACGAATCTGAGTCTGAATTTTTTTACTGCAAGCTAAAATACCAAAGACTGTATGTTACATACAGTAGTTTAATAGAGTGTCCTTGCACAAATTCAATAGAAGTGATTGCTTGACAACTTCCAATGGCCTCCCACAGTGAACCTGGCAGTCTGGCAGTCAGAGACAATGGTGACTGATTACTGTGGGGAAGTTACATGGAAACAGGGTTTTGTTCTCCGTGGAAGACTGTTTTTTCCCAGGACAGTGGTTTTCTGTTTGTCAGTTTTTAGTAATTCTTAACTTCCCTATCGAAATCACATTATAACCAATTTGGCCCGTGTAATACAAATACAGTTCCCTAATTCATCAATCACATTATATCCAATTTCCATTATGGAAATGTGCGTTACAGCAGAACTGCATGTAGAACAAATGCTTAAAGTTATCCCCTTGCCTCTTGTTGTTTCACCACTGGAGCTCAGGGCAGCTCCCACCCAGCTGAGTCTCTGGTCTTCATTTGAAGACAGGAAATACACTGGGGTTCAATGAAATTCCTTGCTCACGTGAAGCTCGTAGAATAAACAGTGCACATGATAATGAGAAATACAACAATAAATACAGCGACGAGCACAGAACAACAGGACAGTGCAGAGACTGTCGTGCGGTCTGAGGCAGTGCAGACAGAAATGCTGAAGTGACAATAACGGAATAACAGAGAGAGGGAGAGTTCAGAGTCCGGGAACGTGGCAGCACTGCCGGGAAGGGGATGTGAGGGAGGTGACTGGTTCAGGAGTCTGACAGCAGTGGGGAAGAAGCTGTTCCTGAGTCTGGACGTTGGGGCTTTCAAACTCCTGTATCTTCTCCCAGAAGGTAGAAGAGAGATGTGTGGGGTTGAAGACCCTCTGGGTAAACCACAGGTGAAACATTCTGCACAGAGGCACACAGCACAGGTCAGATCTTCATCAGTCACATGTACATCGACATACACAGTGAAAGGCAGCTTTTGCGTAGGGTGTTCTGGGGGCAGCCCACAAGTGTTTCCACGCTTCTAGCGCCAACATAGCATGCCCACAACTTCCTAATCCGTACGTCTTTGGAATGTGGGAGGAAACCGGAGCACCCAGAGGAAACCCACGCAGACACGGGGAAAACGTACAAACTCCTTACAGACAGCAGCCGGAATTGAACCCAGGTCACAGGCGCTGTAAAGCGTTATGCTAACTGCTACACTACCATGCCTGCCCTTCGGCCCACCAAGCCCACACTGCCCATCCACCCATTAACACGAATGCCATTCACCGACACTTGGGCCATCACCCTCTCTGCCTTGGTGATTCAGGTGCTCGTCTGGATACTTCTTACATGTCGCGAGAGTCTCTACTTCCACCCCTACCCCCTCAGGCAGAGCGTTCCAGATTCCAACCCCCTCTGGGGGAAAATGTTCCCCCTCTGATCCCCTCTAAACCTCTCACCGTCTGGCTTTAGACACCTCTGCTATGGGGAAAAACTTCCTATTATCTACCCCTCATAACGTTACATAACTCAATCAGGCCCCACTCTCAGCATCTCCACTCCAAGGAACAATAAACCCTATTGTGTCTCTCTTCATCACTGAACCGTTCTGTCCCAGGCAACATCCTGGTGAATCTCCTCTGCACCCTCTCCATCGCTGTCACATCCCTCCTGCAGTGTGGTGACCAGAACCGCACGCACTACTCCGGTTGTACCATAACCTCCTTGTTCTTTTATTGTTTGTCTGGCTAAAGAAGGGAAATATGCCTTTTCTACCACCTTATTTCTATGCCCTGCCTAATGAAGGCAGATGTCCTCCACACCTTCATCTCCCTCTCTACCTGTGCTGTCACCTTCAGGTATCCTTGCACACCAAGGTCCCTCTGTTCCTCAGTGCTCCCTAATGCCTTGTGTATGTTCTACCCCTAATAGTCCTCCCAAGGTATGTCACTGTCAACCATATCCCAAATTTTCGTGTCATCGGCTAACTTATTATTCATCTCCCTGCATTGACATCCATACTGTTGATATTTATAACAAACAGCAACAGTCCCAGCCTCCATCCCTACAACTTATGGTGTCCCCTTATTTCAGCAACTGAAGATAGGAAAAGGGGAAGCCCAATATATCGGAGGGAATAGCAGAGCAGTGATAGGTGGACAGAAGAGGGGAGGGGGGGAGAGACGGGGTGGTGATAGGTAGATGCAGGTAAGAGACGGTGATAGGCAGGTGTGGGGGAGGAGGGGAGAGCAGATCCACCGGGGGATGGGTCAAAGGTAAGGAGAGAAAGGAGTATATATTGGCCTCCAATATACCGGGCTTCCCCATTTCCTATCTTCAGGCCTGAAGAAGGGTCCTGACCCGAAACATTGACCGCCTGCTTTTCTCCACGGATAATGCCTGGACTGCTGAGTTCCTCCAGCATCATGGTGTTTTTCATCTAGATTCTAGCATCTTCAGTCCTTTGTTTCTCTTCAAAGTGCTAGGGTGAGGAAGCCAGCATGTCATTAATTACTCTGAGTAATTAAGTAAGTAATTAATTTCGGCAGGAGCCCTAAGGCTCGGTATCTGGGGTAAGAAAGGAAGATTTGCATTTATGTAGCAACTTTTGCATTTTCTTTCATAGAACATAGAGCATTACAGCACAGTACAGGCCCTTCGGCCCACAATGTCGTGCCAACATTTTATCCTGCTCTAAGATCTATCTAACCCTTCCTTCCCACATAGCCCTCCATTTCTCTATCATTCATGTGTCTATCTAAGAGTTTCTTAAATGTCCCTAGTGTATCTGCCCCCACAACATCTGCTGGCAGTGCGTTCCACGCACCCACCACTCTCTGTGTAAAAAAAACTTACCCCTGA
The DNA here is from genome assembly GCF_009764475.1 of Pristis pectinata. Lineage (NCBI taxonomy): Eukaryota > Metazoa > Chordata > Chondrichthyes > Rhinopristiformes > Pristidae > Pristis > Pristis pectinata. The sequence continues at coordinate 1,939,007 of NC_067414.1, forward strand.
CATCCCCCTTATACCTTCCTCCAATCACCTTAAAATTATGTCCCCTCATGTCGCCCTGGGAAAAAGTCTCTGACTGTCCACTTGATCTATGCCTCTTATCATCTTGTACAACTCTGTCAAGTCATCTCTCATCCTTCTCCTCTCCAAAGAGAAAAGCCCGAGCTCGCTCAACCTTTCAAGGTTTAAGTTACTTTATTGTCATTCACCCATATGCTATAAAAAAACATTGAAGAAACGAAATGTCGTTTCCCCCAGACTCACACAACAGAGGACATACATAGAACAGAGAACATACAATAAATGCAAACAAAAAAATGGTGCAAGTACAAACAGTGCAAAAAACAGTATATACAGAGTACAAATTTCATGCAGAGTTGGTGCAAAACCGAGCTGGACGAAGAAAATACAGAACTCAGTGTGTTGCACTAAGTGTATAAACATGTTCCACAGCAGCTAAAGTCCTTATACGCCGTTGTGCAAACCAGGGCATTTGTCTGAGACTGCCTCCAGGGTATTCAGGGGCCTGACAGCCTGGGAGAAAAGAACATTTCAAAGTGCAACACAGCCACTGAGGCACTTCTGCTGCCGAGCCACTGTTGTAATGTTCAGGTGCAGCAGCACAGAAAGCTCCCAGAAACAACTAAGTCATAGACTCTGAGTTGTAGAGCACGGAAACAGACCCTGCAGCACAACTCGACCACGTTGACCAAGTTGCCTAACTAAGCGAGTCCCACTTACCTGTGTTTGGCCCACATCGCTCTGAACCCTTCCTATCCATGGACCTGTCCAAATGACATTTATACATTGTTATTGTACCCGCCTCTACAACTTCCTCTGGCAGCTCGTTCCACACACCCACCACCCTCTGTGTGAAAAACCCGTCCCTCAGGTCCTCGTTAAATCTTTCCCCTCTCACCTTAAACCTATGTCCACTAGTTTTAGACTCCCCCACCCTGGGGAAAAGACTGGGGCCATCCACCTGAGGTACGCCCCTCATGGTCTTATAAATCTCTATGCAGTCACCAGTCACCCTTCAGCGTCCTGTGTCCCAGCCTGTCCAGCCTCTCCCTATAACCCCAGCCCTCCAGTCCTGGCAACACCCGCGTGAATCTTTCCTGCCCCTCTCCAGTTTAGTGACACCCTTCCCACAGCAGGGTGACCACTGTGCGCAGTGCTCTAAACATGGCCTCACCAACGTCTTGTACAGCAGTAAGGTGATTCCAAGTGACGCAGGGTTTCGACCTGAAATGTCGACAATTCCTTTATCCCCACAGATGCTGCTCGACCCGCTGAGTTCCTCCAGCAGATTGTTTGTTGCTCCAGACTCCAGCATCTGCAGTCTCTGTCTCCCCTCTGTGAAGTGATAATGATGCGATGAGTTATTTTTCAAAATCTGAGTGAAGATCAGTTGCGGAACATTAACTTCTGTCCCAAATCTCAGTGCCACAAGAATTCCTTCAGTTAGCTTCACTTCAAGAGCCTGCCCACTCTTGTTTTAAAGCTCCAGCTGGAATACTGGGCAGATGGGACTAGCTTGGTGGCAGCATGGATCAGTCGGGCTGAAGGGCCTCTTTCCATGCTGTAGTACTCTATGACTGGGCTGTGTTTGGCACTTTGAAAGCTCAAAGATCCTGGTAAAAACTGTCAATCTGAAATGGTATCTCAACTTCCCCTCCACGGATGTCTCTGTCTGACGGAGCCTTTCCATCATTTCAAGAGCTTTCAGTCGTTACTCTTGTGTGTTTGGAAGTTCTCTGCTGACTTGTCCTCCCAGTGGGAGAGGGGTTTGCCACGGCGGCTTCCTCACTGTGGCACTTTGAAAGTGGGTCTTCAATAAAACGGTCTCAAAGAGGAGAATCAAGATGAACGAGGAGCCCCCACCATCTAAAGAGTTTGGCCTCAGACAGTGACCCTCATTATTACTGTCATGAATACTAAATGCCAATCTGTCTGGGCTTCAATACATCAGTAACGTCTGCAGACTGTGGGCTTTCTTTAAAACCAATGCAAATTAGTTTGGATTTACAACACGTAACCTTTGAACAGCATTCAGCCCAATAAATCTTCTCCTTGAAGTTAAAAAACTTGAATCAAATGACTAAAACATGATAGAAAGATGACCAATGTGAAATAAAACACATACTGATCATCTGCCAGGCTCTGACCGCATGCTACCAGACTCAGTATTAAACTCCTCAGTTCACTAATTGATGCATATCTGGCATAAGGATCCAGACAAATGCATTCAGACTTGCAGTGAATTAATAGGATTTTAACTTTGCTAAATTGGTCGATCAATGAGATGACTTACTGTAAGTGGTCTGTCTTTTAGCATCTGCTCTTCAAGCATTGATGGAGGGCCTGATCAAAGTCCAATCTTATAAACTGTAGCAGAACACGGAATATCAAGGGAACATCTCGGCTCTCGAAATGACCAAAATCTGACCAACTGCTCCAAACTCTGGAGCAGCACACAAAACACTAGAAGAACTCAGTGGGCCAGATTGACCATTCCTCTGCCTCCACAGATGCTGCCTGAGCCACTGCATCTGCAGTCTCATGTGTCTCCAAGCCTTTTCCATCTTGTTAACAGAGGGTCCATTTCTGAGTGATCTTAGTGTCAATAGAACACTTACACCATGAGCCATTTTGGAATGGTGGCTCAACTAGTGGCGTTCTTGCCTGGGTCACCACGTTGCAGATTCAACGTCATATTCTTAGCACTTTCCAATATTGTTTCACTTGCCAGGCACCAGACCTACAAAGATAGAGTCCAGGACCAGATCTGAGGTGATCGGCTCTGGAGTGGGAACCACAACAGTCTGCGATTCTGTGGTCAGTGGGAACAGCTGGGAGGATATCTTCATGGCAAGACCTTGGGGTCCATAGCCCTCTGAAAGTGGCCACACAAGTAGATAGGGTGGTAGAGAAGGTGTACAGCGTGCTTGCCTTCATTGGTTGGGGCACTGAGTATTAGAATCAGGAAGTCACGTTGCAGCTGTTTTAAACATCGGTCAGGCCACACTTGTGGAGTTTTGTGTGCAGATCTGGTCGCCCCATTACAGGAAGGGCGTGGAGGCTTTGGAGAGGGTACAGAAGAGTTTTCCCAGCATGCTGCCTGGATTAGAGGGTATGAGCTATAAGGAGAGGTTGGGTTGTTTTCTCTGGAGTGGCAGAGGCTGAGGGGAGACTTGATTGAGGTTTATAAGATTATGAGAGGCACAGATAGGTAGATAGCCAGAGTCTTTTTCCCAGGGTTGGAATGTCGAACACTAGAGGACTTGTGAGAGGGGGAAAGTTCAAAGAAGTGTGTGGGGCAAGTTTTTGTTTTACACAGAGAGCGGTGGGTGCTTGAAATGTGCTGTCAGGGGTGGTGGTGGAGGCAGATACGATAGAGGGTGTTATCTATCTAACAGCATCTATATAAGAATGTGCAGAGAATGGACGGATATGGATCATGTGCAGGCAGAAGGGATTTAGTTTAACTTGACATCAGTGGAAGTTGAATTGTGAACAGGGTGTATTTCCTGAAGGCTGGTTCTCATTTTTAATGAATACCTCTATTCCATTTAATTCCGTAACTCCAGAATACTTGCCAATAGCAGCAAAGCCAAGCTGAGGTAAAAGAGCATCCATGAGGGACTGTATGAATTCCTCCCTCTTTCTGACTACGAAAGTAAAAGGTACTTCAGATTTACTCTATCCAAATTCCTCCCTCTTTCTGACTACGAAAGTAAAAGGTACTTCAGATTTACTCTATCCAGGTTCCTGATCTTTTCGTAAATTGCAATTTACTTTTTCCTCTCTTGCATTTTTGTCTCGAATTCAATTTCTGCTCAGCTACAATATTCTAACCTTGGCAATGCTTTTGTAAATCTGCACCCTCTCCAGTGCATTTACATCTCCCCCAGAACGTAACCAGAGCTGGACACCGTCTGTAGGTTTCACAGTTTAACACCATGAAACTTTAATCAGCAGGATGAGATTCTGCATCTCAGCGTCTCCCATGAAGTTTCCAAATGGATCAGTTGTTTTACATGTGTGACAGGTATCATCTTCCTGCCGATTTCATCTAAATTATAATTGTTACCAGGGTAGTGAATGGCTGCTGACTGTGGGATCAGCTGTTTCATTGCAAGCTGCAAACCTACGTGTTGAGTTTCATTTATATTGTCATACAGCACGGAAACTGCCCTTCAACCATATATGTGGCTTGTGCAGTGGTGCAGGAGGGAGGGTTTCACATTCCTGGGGCATTGGAGCCGGTTCTGGGGGAGGTGGGACCAGTACAAACTGGACGGTCTACACCTGGGCAGGACTGGGATCAATGTCCAAGTGCTGTTGGGGAGGGTTTGAACTAATATGGCAGGGGGATGGGAATCCATGCAGAAAGACAGAGAGAAGCAAAGCAGAGACCAGAGCAAAAGTTAGAAAAGAGAAACATAAGAGTGGAGAACAGAAAAGTCAAACGCAAAGGACACAAAGGTTACTGGATTCTAAAAGCACAGTGAGTGTGAGGGCACATTATCTGAGTGCCCATAGTACTCGAAACAAGGTCAGTGAACTTGTGGCACAAATCAGTACAAAGGGGTATGATTTAGTGGCCATTACAGAAACGTGGTTGCAGGGTGGAGATGAGTGGGAATTAAATATCCAAGGGTATCAGGTAATACGGAAGGATCGGCAGGAAGGTAAGGGAGGTGGGGTAGCGCTCTTAATTAAGAATGAGATCAGGGTGATACTGAGAGACGATATAAGATCCAAGGAGCAGAATGTTGAGTCCATCTAGGTAGAGATTAGGAACAGTAAAGGGAAAAAATCACTGGTGGGAGTTGTCTCTAGGCCACCGAATAATAACATTACAGTGGCACAGGCAATAAACCAAGAAATCTCTGATGCATGTCAGAATGGAGCAGCAGTTGTCATGGGGGACTTTAACTTCCACATAGGTTGGGTGAATCAAGTTGGTCGAGGCAGTCTTGAGGAGGACATCCATGATAGCTTTCTTGAACAGCATGTCAGGGATCCTCTTGGAAAGAGTGTTCACAGTATGATTGAATTTCTCACACAAATGGAGGGTGCAATAGTTCGATCTAAAACCAGTGTATTATGCCTAAACAAGGGAGACCACAACGGGATGAGGGAGGAGTTAGCCAGTGTAGACTGGGAACACAGGCTATATGGTGAGACAGTTGAGGAACAGTAGAAGACTTTCAAAGAAATTTTTCACGGTGCTCAACAAAAGTAAGGAAATAAAAGAAGGCATCAAGCTAAAAGCTCATGCACACAAAGCTGCCAAGAATAGTGGGAAACTGGAAGATTGGGAAAACTTTAAAAAGCAACAAAGAACCACTAAGCAAGCAATGAGGAAAGGGAAGATAGATTATGAAATGAGCATAAAATGTAAAAACAGGTAAGTAAAAGTTTTTATAGTTATATAAAGTGGAAAAGGGAGGCGAAAGTGACCATAGGTCCCTTGGAAGATGACAAGATCTCTTGGAAGATGAGGAGGGGGAATTAACGTGAAAATGGCTGAGGCCTTGAACAACTATTTTGTGTCGGTCTTCATGATGGAGGACACGTCTAACATGCCTAAGAGAGATGTTATGGATGCGATGGGAGGTGAGGACCTCGACACAATCACTGTCACTAAAGAGGTAGTGATGAGCAAAATAGTGGGCCTAAAGGTAGACAAGTCCCCTGGTCCTGATGGGATGCATCCCAGGGAATTGGCAGAAGTTTGTGATAATTTGCCAAAATTCTCTGGACTCTGGGTGGGTCCTGGCGGATTGGAAGACAGTGAAAGTCATGGCACTGTTTAAAAAAAAGTATTATGCAAAAGGCACATAACTATAGGCCAGTTAGCTTGATGTCTACAGTCAGGAAAATGCTTGAAGCTATCATTAAGGAAGAAATAGTGAGACAACTGGATAGAAGTAGTTCCATCAGGCAGACACAACACGGATTCAGGAAGGGCAGGTCCTGTTTGACAAACTTACTGGAGTTCTTTGAGGATATAATGAGCACAGTGGATAGAGGGGAACAGGTGGATGTTGAGTACTTGGATTTCCAGAAGGTGTTTGACAAGGTGCCACACAAAAGACTTATCCATAAGATAAGGATCCATGGAGTTGTAGGGAACGTATTAGCACACAGAGAGGATTGGCTAACCAATAGAAGGCAGAGAGTTGGGATAAATGGATGTTTCTCTGGTTGGCAATCAGTGATGAGCGAGGTGCCGCAGGGGTCAGTGCTGGGCCTGCAACTGTTCACGATATACGTTAACGATTTGGAAGAGGGGAATGAGTGCAGTGTATCTAAGTTTGCTGATGACACTAAATGAGTGGAAAAGCAAATGGTGCAGAGGATGCGGAGAGTCTGCAGGGAGATATAGATGGGTTCAGTGAGTGGCTGGCAGATGGAGCACAATGTTGATAAATGCGAGGTCATCCGCTTTAAGACATTTATTTATTAGTCACATGTACATCCAAACACGCAGTGAAATGCATCTTTTTGTGTTACTCAGAATGTGCTGGGGGCAGCCCACAAGTGTCGCCACGCTTCCGGCGCCAACATAGCACGCCCACAACTTCCTAACCCGTACGTCTTTGGAATGTGGGAGGAAACCAGGAGCACCTGGAGGAAACCCACGCAGACACGAGGAGAACGTACAAACTCCTTACAGACAGTGGAGGGAAATGAACACAGGTCACTGGCGCTGTAATAGAGTTATGCTAACCGCTACACTACCGTGCCACCCAATAAACCAATACCAATACCAATACCAAACAGTGTTTCTGCCTGGGGTCGAACCGGGATCCTTTGCATGTGAAGAGAACATGATAACCACTACACTACGGAAACCTACATTTGGAAGGAAAAACAGAAGATCAGATCATTTAAATGGTGAAAGATTGCAGCGTGCTGTTGTGCAGAGGGACTTGGGAGTGTTTGTGCATGAATCGCAAAAGGTTGGTTTGCAGGCGCAACAGGTTATCAAGAAGGCAAATAGAATGTTGACCTTCATTGCTGGAGGGATTGAATTTAAGAGCAGGGAGGTTATGCTGCAACTGTACAGGGTACTGGTGAGGCCGCACCTGGAGTACTGTGTGCAGTTCTGGTCTCCTTACTTGAGGAAGGAAATACTGGCTTTGGAGGCAGTGCAGAGGAGGTTCACCAGGTTGATTCTGGAGATGAGGGCGTTAGCCTATGGGAAGAGATTGAGTCACCTGGGACTATACTCGTTGGAATTCAGAAGAAGGAGGGGATCTTACAGAAACATATAAATTATGAAAGGGAGAGATAAGAAAGAGGCAGGAAGGTTGTTTCCACTGGGAGGTGAGACTAGAACCAGGGGACATAGTCTCAAAATTTGGGGAAATAGATTTAGGACGGAGATGAGAAACTGCTTTTCCCAGAGAGCAGTGAATCTGTGGAATTCTCTGCCCAGGGAAGCAGTAGAGGCTGCCTCATTAAATATATAAGACACAGTTTGATAAATTTTTGCTCAGTAGGGAATAAGGGTTCTGGGGAAAAGGCAGGCAGGTGGATCTGAGTCCACGGCCAGATCAGCCATGATCTCATTGAATGGCGGAGCAGGCTCGATGGGCCGGATGGCCTCCTCCTGCTCCTATTTCTTGTGTTCTTCTGACCTACTCAAGGAAAATGCTCCCCCAGCAGGAAGCAAGATTCTTGAGGGAGGGGAGAAGAAATTGTTCTCCACCAACCTCCCTCCTGCACCACTCCCATGCTTTTCACAATTTCAATCGAAGCACTGAGAGCTGCCAGCCGTACCTTTCCTGTAGTTGGGCAGTGATGGTTGGTAAATGAGGGCTTGGCGTCAGTGTGGAAGGGACGGGGAAGGTGCAGAGGGTGTGAGGAATAAGAGCTCAGTTCGTGCTGTCCCAGGAGTATCCAATGGTGTCTGCTTGCTGTTGCTGAGAACTAGTTCCCCGCATGCCCAATGCTGGACACTCCCAAAACACTGTGGTCACATTGCACAGATATCAAGGCCATGTTTATTGTCATGGGCAGACATACCCAGGGTACAATTGGCATGAAAATGAGCTGTTTGCAGCAGCAGCACGGTACCTTACAAATATAAATCACATGAACTTAAGTTCACATAAACAAAAAAGCATAACAACATTGGTGCAAATTGAGGGAAATATAGTCTGAGGTTTCTCAGGTCAGTTCAAGACAAATCAGGGTAAGACTTTCACAGTGAACGGTGGGGCCCTGGGGAGTGTTGTAGAACAGAGGGACCAGGGAGCACAGGTACATGGTTCACTGAAAGTGGCATCACAGGTCGACAGGGTGGTGAAGAAGGCATTTGGCACACTGGCCTTCATCAGTCAGGGCACTGAGTGTAGGAGTTGGGACGTTATGTTGCAGTTGTACAAGATATTGGTGAGGCTGCATTTGGAATATTGTGTTCAGTTTTGGTCACCCTGCTGTGGAAAAGATGCCATTACACTGGAAGGAGTGCAGAGGAGATTAACGGGCATGTTACCAGGCCTCAAGGGACTGAGCTATGGAGAGAAGTTGAGCAGGTTGGGACATTATCCACTGGAGTGTAGGAGACTGAGTGGTGACCTTATAGAGGTGTGTAAATCATGAGGGGCACTGATAAGGTGAATGCATAGGCTTTTTCCCAGGGTTGGGGAATCAAGAACTATCATAATTCCAAGCAAACTCATCACCAAACCCCGAGACCTGGGACTCAACACCTCCCTCCACAACTGGATCCTTGACTTTCTGACCAACACACCGCAATCAGTGAGGATAGGCAGCAATACCTCCGACATGATTATTCTCAACACTGGTGCCCCACAAGGCTGCGTCCTCAGCCCTCTACTCTACTCCCTGTACGCTCCTAACTGCGTGGACAGATTCTGCTCTAACTCCATCTACAAGTTTGCAGATGATACCACAGTAGTGGGCCGTATCTCAAATAACGATGAGTTGGAGTACAGGAAGGAGATAGAGAGCTTAGTGACATGGTGTCATGACAACAACCTTTCCCTCAATGTCAACAAAACAAAAGAGCTGGTCATTGACTTCAGGAAAGGGGGCGGTGTACATGCACCTGTCTACATCAATGGTGCTGAGGTCAAGAGGGTTGAGAGCTTCAAGTTCCTAGGAGTGAACATCAACAAAGGCCTGTCCTAGTCCAACCACGTAGATGCCACGGCCAAGAAAGCTCACCAGCACCTCTACTTCCTCAGGAGGTCAAAGAAATTTGTCTTGTCCCCTTTGACACTCACCAATATTTATTGATGCACCACAGAAAGCATCCTATTTGGATGCATCATGGATTGGTACAGCAACTGCTCTGCCCGGGACCACAAGAAACTGCAGAGAGTTGTGGACACAGCCCAGCACATCACGGAAACCAGCTTCGCCTCCTTGGACTCTGTCTGTACTTCTTGCTGCGTTGGTGAAGCAGCCAGCATAATCAAAGACCCCACCCACCACGGACACTCTCTCTTTTCTCCTCTCCCATCAGGGAGAAGATACAGGAGCCTGAGGGCACGTACCACAAGGCTCAAGGACAGCTTCTATTCCACTGTGATAAGACTATTGAATGGTTCCCTTATATGATGAGGTGGACTCTTGACCTCACAGTCTACCTTGTTAGGACCTTGCACCTTATTGTCTACCTGCACTGCATTTCCCTGCAGCTGTGACACTTTACTCTGTATTCTGTTATTGGTTTACCCTGTACTACCTCGATGCACTGTGTAATGAATTGATCTGTACGAACGGTATGCAAGTCAAGTTTTTCACTGTACCTCGGTACAAGTGACAATAATAAATCAATTCCAATACATGGGTTTAGGGTGAGAGGGGAAAGATTTAATCAGAACCTGAGGGGCAACTTTTTCATCCAGAGAGTGGTCAGTATATGGAACGAGCTACCAGAGGAAGTGGTTGAGGCAGGAACATTAACAACATTTAAAAGGCATTTGGACAGGTACATAGATAGGAAAAGTTTAGAGGGATATGGGACTAGCTTAGATAGGAATCATGGCTGGCATGGACCAATTGGGTCAAAGGGCCTGATTCCATGCTATATGACTGACTCTAGGAATCTGACGGCAGTGGGGAAGAAACTGTTGAAGCCTGAGGTGTGAGTCTTCGAGCTCCTGTACCTCCTGCCTCACTAAATGATGTGTGTCAGATGCAGAGTCTGAGTCAATCTTGAACGGACCTTTTGTACAATAAAGATGTACTTTTGATCTCACAATCTACCTCATCCTGACCCTTACACTTTATGTGTCTGCCTGCACTGCACTTTCTCTGTAACTGTAACACTTTATTCTGCATTCTGTTATTGCTTTTCCCTTGTACTACCTCGATGCACTTGTGTTTGGAATGATCTGTCTGGACGGCTTGCAGAACAATTTTTCACTGTACCTCAGTAGATGTGACAGTAATAAACCAATTACCTGTTTGCTATTGGCCAGAACTAACTGTTCCCCAAGTGCCCAATGTTGGACATGGCTGAGACACTGTGGTCCCATTGCACAGAAACCACACAAACTGATGCGTCAGACACAGACACAGAAACAGTCAAAATGTCTGGGGTAATGCGAAATGATCTACAAATGACTCAGTCAACACTTGCACCATGGGAAACACATTCACAAACCCAGTACCTGATCATCAGTACCTGATGTTGGTGTTCAGCGGTAGGCTGTATCAGCAGGCTCACACAATTACACCATGGGATCTTGCAGAGATTTGGCCTCTCAGTACTGCTTGAGACAGGTCCCATTCTCCCCCTCTGTCCCTGTAGCCCAGCCAGTACTGGGTTACCACTGATCGGGTCCCATCCAGCCCCTCTGTCCCCCTCCAGCCCCCTCGGTACCCCTCCAGCACCTCTGTCCCCCTCCAGCACCTCTGTCCCCCTCCAGCCCTTCTGTCCCCCTCCAGCACCTCTGTCCCCCTCCAGCCCCTTCACTCAGCAGTTCCAGATGCTCAGACCCGTGAACAGTCCCTTACTGCACCTGTGGAGCTCCTCGCCAATGGGCTGATCACACACCTCACCCAGGACGCCTGAAAAAGCTGCCAAACTCCCTCAACTTAGGCTTCAATAACGCACAAAATTACAAGAAAATAAACATAATTTTGAAAACCATCCTCGAAAAGCAGAAGACGGTGTTGATTTTACTTTTGTAAAAATAAACTAAGTTGCTCCTTTGAAAGTTTTGTGAAGTAAGAAAATCTTTTCCTGGCAACTCCGTTCACTGATACATCTCTGGTGTTTCAACAACTTCCTGCAGTGAAGGTGAATTCTCCATTGTCTACCGGTGTGGTTCACATGTCACTGTTATGTACTTGTTATCTGTTCAGTGAAATGAAAAGTCAATCAATTGAAACTTACTGATAAAGGCAATTCTTCATGAATCAGCTGTGACACATGAACATATGGTTTCTTGTAGAAATGAACACACAAGAATGATTGTTTTGATTAGGATGTTTAAATTGAGATATTTCAAAAGTTGGTTTATTTTCCAAACATTTGGGAAATGAATCAGTACTCAGAAAGCTGCCGGGATTCATTCGTGTCGATCTGCATTCCAGTGAATGGTATCTCAGAAATGATTTCAAGATGAATTTTGGCTCTTCCAGCTGAACTGAGTCAAGGGCACGTTGTGGTTGTTGGAAAATAAAACTGTTATCATAGCTCTTGTATGATAAAGATCGTAACTCTTGATCTCTCAATGTACCTCGTCATGACCTTGCACCTTATTGTCTGCCTGCACTGCACTTTCTCTGTACTGTAACACTTTATTCTGCATTCTGTTATTGTTTTCCCTTGTACTACCTCAATGCACTGACCTGGTGAAATGATCTGTATGGATGGTAGGCAAAACAAATGGGAAAAGTTAGTGATGAAAGTTAGGTTGCAGAGTCAGCTGAGTAAGTGGGCCAAGGAATGACAAATGGAGTTTAATTCAGATAAGTGCGAGGTGTTGCATTTTTGGAAAGTCATATCAATGTAGAACTTTTACAGTGAACGGTAGGGCCCTGGGGAGTGTTGTAGAACAGAGGGACCTTGGAGTTCAGGTACATGGTTCCCTGAATGTGGAGTCACAGGTAGACAGGGTGGTGAAGAAGGCGTTTGGCACGCTGGCCTTCATCAGTAAGGGCATTGAGTATAAAAGTTGGAAGGTCATGGTGCAGTTGTACAGGAAGCTGGTGAGGCCGCACTTGGAGTATTGTGTTCAGTTTTGGTCACCCTGCTGTAGGAAAGATGTTATTAAACTAGAAAGAGTGCAGAAAAGCTTTACAAGAATTTTGACAGGACTTGAGGGACTGAGTTATTTGAAGAGGTTGGACAGGCTAGGATTTTTTCCCTTGGAGTGTAGAAGACTGGGAGGTGATCTTATAGTGTATAAAGTCATGAGGGGCATGGATAGGGTGAATGCACACAGTCTTTTCCCCAGGGAATCAAGAACTAGAGGGCATGGGTTTAAAGTGAGAGGGGAAAGATATAATAGGAACTTGAGAGGCATCTTTTCTACCAAGAGGGTGGTGAGTAGATGGAATGAGCTGCCAGAGGAAGTGGGTGAACAACGTTTAAAAGGCACATGGACAGGTACATGGAGAGGAAAGGTTAGAGGGATGTGGGCCAAACGCGGGCAAATGGGACTGGCTCAGAGGGGAATCTTGGTCAGCATGGACCAGTTGGGCTGAAGAGCCTGTTTCTGTGCTGTGTGACTCTATGAGAAGGTGGAGGGGAAGAGAACAGAGGGGATTTCCGGAGACCAAGAGAGGCAGACTGACGTGCTGGGCCGGATCAACATGACACCACGAAAAATCTCCTCCGCCTTCAGCATTCTTCCACAACTCCCTGGTCCATCCCTCCCTTCCCCCAAGACCTCGTCCACAACTTGTAATGAGTAGCCCTACCCTTTTCCCTCTTCCCCTCTCACCATCCAGGGACCCAAACACTCCGTCAGGTGATGCAGCCATTTACTTGTGTTTCAATTAATGTAGTGTCTGTCTGGCAATCAGTGTTCCCCAAGGGACCCCTCTACTGGAGAAACCAGTGCAGATTGGGTGATTGATTTGCAGAACATCCCCCTGTGGTCTGCAAGGGTAGCCCTCAGCTTCCAATTACCCGTTTCTTTCATTTCCAACCTACTCCCACTCTCACTCTTACACTGAAGTTATGAAGCCCGACGTAGGTCAAGGGACAGTACCTCACCTGATACGGCCTCGAGGCTGAACAATGAACTCAACAGCTTCAGATAACCAGCCTTTCCATAAGTCCATAAGGCATAGGAGCAGAATCAGGCTATTCAGCCCATCGAGTCTGCTCTGCCATTCGATCATGGTTGATTTACTTTCCCCCTCAACCCCATGGGTATTGGTATTGGTTTATTATTGTCATTTGTACCGAGGTACAGTGAAAAACTTGTCTTGCATATCGATTGTACAGGTCAATTCATTACACAGTGAAGTTACATTGGGTTAGTACAGAGTGCATTGATGTAGTACAGGTAAAAACAATAACAGTACAGAGTAAAGTGTCACAGCTACAGAGAAAGTGCAGTGCAATAAGGTGCAAGGTCACAACAAGGTAGATTGTGAGGTCAGAGTCCATCTCATCGTATAATGGAACCGTTCAATAGTCTTATCACAGTGGGGTAGAAGTGTCCTTGAGCCTGGTGGTACGTGCCCTCAGGCTCCTGTATCTTCTACCCGATGGAAGAGAAGAGAGAATGTCCTGGGTGGGTGGGGTCTTTGATTATGCTGGCTGCTTCACCAAGACAACGAGAGGTATAGACAGAGTCCAAGGAGGGGAGGCTGGTGTCCGTGATGCACTGGGCTGTGTCCACAACTCTCTGCAGCTTCTTGAGGTCCTGAGCAGAGCAGTTGCCATACCAAGCCGCGATACATCCAGATAGGATGCTTTCTATAGTGCATCGATAAACGTTGGTGAAAGTCAAAGGGGACAAACTAAATTTCTTTAGCCTCCTGAGGAAGTAGAGGTGCTGGTGAGCTTTCTTGGCTGTGGCTTCTATATGATTTGACCAGGACAGGCTGTTGGTGATGTTCACTCCCAGGAACTTGAAGCTCTCAACCCTCTCGACCTCAGCACCATTGATGTAGACAGGTGCATGTACACCGCCCCCTTTCCTGAAGTCAATGACCAGCTCTTTTGTTTTGCTGACACTGAAAGGTTGTTGTCATGACACCATTCCACTAAGCTCTCTATCTCCTTCCTGTACTCCGACATCGTTGAGATACGGCCTACAACGGTGGTATCATCTTCAAACTTGTAGATGGAGTTAGAGCAGAATCTGGCCACGCAGTCGTGGGAGCCATTCTCCTGCCTTCTCCCTGTAACATTTGACGCCCTCACTAATCAAGAACCTATCAACCTCCGTTTTAAATACACTCAATGACTTGGCCTCCACAGCCGTCTGTGGCAATGAATTCCACAGATTCACTGCCCTCTGGCTAATGAAATTCCTCCACATCTCTGTTTTTAAGGGATGTCATTTTATTCTGAGGCTGTGCCCTCTGGCCCTGGACTCTCCCACTGATGGAAACATCCTCTCCACGTCCACTCTATCCAGGCCTTTCAATATTCGGTAGGTTTCAATGAGAGCCCACATCATCCTTCTGAACACCAGTGAGTACAGGCTCAGAGACATCAAATGCTCCTCATACATTAACCCTTTCATCCCCAGGATCATTCTCATCAACCTCCTCTGGACCCCCTCCAGTGCCAGCACATCCTTCCTTAGATATGGGGCCCAAAACTGCTCACAAAATCTGCTCATGCTGTGTCATAACTGGCCAGTTCTTGCTCATTTTCTGCAGACATATCCTCCAAACAGGTGGTCTGGAAGGAAACAAGCCTTTCCCACCCTATCTCAGCTGTAAACTGTACCAGGATGTTGCTGGGATTGGAGAGCATGTCTTATGAGGATAGGTTGAGGCTTTTCTCTTTGGAGAGGAGGAGGATGAGAGGTGACTTGATAGAGGTGTACAAGATGATAAGAGGCATAGATCGAGTGGACAGTCAGAGACTTTTTCCCAGGGTGACAATGGCTCACACAAGGGGACAGAATTTTAAGGTGATTGGAGGAAGGTATAAGGGGGATGTCAGGGGTAATTTTTTTACACAGAGAGTGGTGGGTGCGTGGAACACACTACCTTCAGAGGTTGTGGGGGCAGATACATTAGGGCCATTTAAGAGACCCTTAGATAGACACATGGTAGGCTTCTTCAGAAGGTCAGAGGGCAAGGGATCCAGGGAGGCTTGGCCGTGTGGATTCAGAATTGGCTTGCCTGTAGAAAGCAGAGGGTTGTGGTGGAGGGAGTGCCTTCAGATTGGAGGGCTGTGACTAGTGGTGTCCCACAGGGATCGGTTCTGGGACCTCTACTTTTTGTGATTTTAATTAATGACTTAGATGAGGGGGTGGAAGGGTGGGTTAGCAAGTTTGCAGACGACACAAAGGTTGGTGGTGTTGTGGATAGTGTGGACGGCTGTCGAAGATTGCAGAGGGACATTGATAGGATACAGATTTGGGCTGAGAAGTGGCGGATAGAGTTCAATCCAGAGAAGTGTGAGGTGGTACACTTTGGAAGGACAAACTCCAAGGCGGAGTACAAGGTAAATGGCAGGATTCTGGGCAGTGTGGAGGAACAGAGGGATCTGGGGGTTCATATCCACAGATCCCTGAAAGTTGCCTCACAGGTGGATAGGGTAGTTAAGAAAGCTTATGGGATGTTAGCTTTCAAAAGTCATGGGATCGAGTTTAAGAGCCGTGAAGTAATGATGTTGCTTTACAAAACTCTGGTTAGACCCCACTTAGAGTACTGTGTCCAGTTCTGGTCGCCGCATTATAGGAAGGATGTGGAGGCGTCGGAAAGGGTGCAGAGGAGATTTACCAGGATGCTGCCTGGATTGGAGAGTATGGATTATGAGGGGAGACTAAGGGAGCTAGGGCTTTACTCAATGGAGAGGAGGAGGATGAGGGGAGACATGATAGAAGTGTACAGGATATTGAGAGGAATAGATACAGTGGACAGCCAGCGCCTCTTTCCCAGGGCGCCAATACTCAATACAAGAGGGCATGGCCTTAAAGTAATGGCTAGGAAGTTCAAGGGAGATGTCAGAGGGAGGTTTTTTACCCAGAGAGTGGTTGGGGCATGGAATGCGCTGCCTGGGGTGTGGTGGTGGAGGCAGGTACATTGGTCAAATTCAAGAAATTCCTAGATAAGCATATGGAGGAATTTAAAATAGGGGGATATGTGGGAGGAAGGGGTTAGATAGTCTTAGGCGAGGTTTAAAGGTCAGCACAACATTGTGGGCCGAAGGGCCTGTATTGTGCTGTACTGTTTTATGATTCTATGATTCTATGAATGATAGAAAAATAGGGGGCTATGTGGGAGGGAAGGGTTAGATAGATCTTAGAGCAGGATAAAATGTCGGCACAACATTGTGGGCTGAAGGGCCTGTACTGTGCTGTAATGGTCTACGTAATCATCACTACTTGTGTCCTTTGCTCTGCCTTGGTCTTCACCCTATCACACACCTCCGCTTCATTCTCTGCACCAGCACCCCACTCCTCTGCAACTTCAAATGTTTGATTTCTAACGTTTCCTTGTTCCGAGGAAAGGTCATCAACTTGAAATGGTAACGTCATTTCTGCCCCCACAGACGCTGCCTGACTTGTTGTTATTTCACTTTTATTGCTTTACAAAGAAGAGCTGGAACTTCGGGAATTGATGCTCAAATCAGAACTTTGTAAAATGCAAAAGGGATGCAACATTGTTGTGGACAGACTTGGAAGTGAGTATAGTTTATATAAATGTAATTACTACAACTATTGATGAAATGCTTCATGTGCATCTTTCTGCAGTGACTCACCTCCCTGCCTGTTCCTCCTGCTGTTGGTATCGGTTCCTTGACAATAAATCCTTCCAGCAGAGATCACTGAATGACCATCCACAGTGTTCCCTCTCCTGCCGATTTCACTCTAGCCCCCTTTCCGTCCCTCACTTTGCCCTCTCCATCCGGACGTTTTGCTGAGAAAAATGGTTCTTACCAAAATAAAGAGGTTAAAACATTGGGTATACTTTGCTGACTTCTGTGAAGATAAAAGACATGTTCTTTGGTTCGAATGAAAGGTACACTACAGAAATGTCACTCACCTGCTGTTTCTCCAAGGCTGACATTGTGTTTCAGCTGCTTTTAATTCTTCACATTTCCAGATTTATTTTTATTGGCCCAGATGCGAATATTGTAACAACTTGAGACTAAAATTGTTTAACTTCCCGCAGAGCAAACACATCACAAAATTCAACACTGCACCAAAGATTATTCTGTACTTTGCACACACCCAGATTTCCAAGATTCTTATTGTCAAAGGGAACAGAGATTGCACCTTGGAGACACGAGAGATTAGAAATCATTGGTGATTAAATGGTATAAAATAAAAGAGGTGATAATGGGGACACAAGAGACCGCAGACATGAGACACTGTAGATGCTGGAATCTGGAGCAACACACACAAGATGCTGGAGGAACTCAGCAGGTCAGGCAGCATCTGTGGAGGGAAATGCACAGTCGACGTTTCAGGTCGAGACCCTTCATCAGGATGTTGGAATCCAGAGTAACAAGTGGTGGTGGAAGGCTGAGTCAGGCAGCATCTGTGGATGGAAATGGACAGTTGACATCCCTTTATCTGGACTGAAAGATAGAGGGGAGGTAACTGGTATAAAGAGGTGATCACACCTTCCTGCAGTGATTTCCTGGTCCATTTTTGGGGACTGCTGTGGGACATCTGATGTTAAATTGGGTCGTGCTATTTTGAAGTGTCCACGGTGATGGTCTAAAGCTCCCTCTGGGCCACCTACACAGGTGGATACTGCAGCTGCGTTTAAACCTGAGATGGGTCGCTGGATTCCAACCCGCAGAGTGGCAGAGTGGGTCACATTTTGAATCCTTGAAGACCATACGAAATTAAAGAAGCAGGTTAACACATTTGTGGATCATTTTGTTTTTACAGCACATCCCAGTATCTCGTATTGATGAACAGACCATGCAATCTCAGGCCAGAACACTATTTTATTGTGTGATTGCTTTTTACTGAAATTACAGTCTGTTCTCTGTCCCCACATGGCCATCAAATCAAATGTGAATGGCTGGGCTATTGTTAAAATTACAATACCCTTCTTCAAACAACTTTCAATTTAAAGAAATACCATCCTGGTACAGTACATGTGCAACTTTTCCTTGGTTTGAACATGGAGATTCTGGACCGGATCTCAAACAATGATGAGATGGAATACAGGAAGGAGATTGAGAACCTGGTGACATGGTGTCAAGACAACAATGTCAGCTAAACAAAAGAGCTGGTCCTTGGCTTCAGGAAGGAGGGTGGAACACTCACCCCTGTCTGTATCAGTGCTGCTGAGGTGGAGATGGTTGAGAGCTTCAAGGTCCTAGGTGTAAATATCACCAGTACCTTGTCCTGCTCCAACCACGTAGATGCTACAGCCAAGGAAGCTCACCAGCACCTCTACTTCCTCAGAAGGCAAAGGAAATTCAGCACGTCCCTGACGACCATCTAAGTTTTTCACAGATGCACCATAGAAAGCATCCTATCTGGATGCATTGCAGCTTGGTACGGCAACTGATTCTGTCCAAGGCCACAAGATACTGCAGAGAGTTGTGGACACAGCCCAGTCCATCATGAAGATCAGCCTCCCCTCCATGAACATGACATAATTAAGGACCCCACCCACTCCAGTCCCTTCCCCTTCCATCGAGCAGAAGACACAAAAACTTGAGAACATTTACCTCCATCTTCAAGGACAGCTTCTATCCCGCTGTTATCAGACTCATGAATGGACTTCTCATACGCTAGAGATGAACTCTTGATCTCCTAATCTACCTCATCGTGGCTCTTGCTCTTTATTTGTCTATCTGCACTGCGCTTTCTCTGTAACTGCTACACTAGCTCCTGCCTTCCACCACCTCGATGTACTTGTGTATGGAATGACAAGCAAACAGAAGCTCCACCCAAGTGGTAGCTGTCCTGATCCGTGTCACAGGAGGGCAAGGACACAGGCGAATGCAATCTCAGATACTTGCTTCCCATCACCATTAGTTAGTTTATTACTTTATTGTCACAAACACCAGGGTGCAATGAAACTCCTTGCTGGTGTGAAGCTCACAGAGTGAACAGTGTACGTGGTGATAACAAATACAACAATAAATACAGCGACGAGCACAGAACAACAGGACGGTGCAGAGACTGTCGTGCGGTCTGAGGCAGTGCAGACACAAATGCTGAAGTGACAATAACGGAATAACGGAGAAAGGGAGAGTTCAGAGTCCGGGAACGTGGCAGCACCGCCGGGAAGGGGATGTGAGGGAGGTGACTGGTTCAGGAGTCTGACAGCAGTGGGGAAGAAGCTGTTCCTGAGTCTGGACGTCGGGGCTTTCAAGCTCCTGGATCTTCTCCCAGAAGGTAGAAGAGAGAAAAGGGAACGGCCGGGGTGACAGGTGTCCCTGACGACACTGTCAGCCTTCCTGAAGCAACGCACGGTGAAGACGGACTGGCTGGAAGGAAACGACGACAGGGTTGTGTTCACTCCCAGCTTCCCTGGGTCAATAACCAACTCTTTCATCTTGATAAAGTTAAGGGCAAGGTTGTTCTGACATCATTAGACTGTGCTGCCCCCAGGAGGGTGCTGAGTGTATGAGGCCAGAAGCCGACTCATCCTCTGTCCAGCGGAACCATGTTGCTGAAATAGACCACGTCAACGGTAAATTGGTAATTGGTTTATTATTGTCACATGTACTGAGGTACAGTGAAAAACTTTGTTTTGCAGATAATTTCATTACAACAGTGCATCGAGGTAGTACAAGGGGAGACAATAACAGAATGCAGAATAAAGTGTCACAGTTGCAGACATTGTGAGGCCAAGAGTCCATCTTATCAGAATAGGGAACCGTTCAATAGTCTTATATCAGCAGGATAGAAGGTGTCTTTCAGCCTGGTGGTACAATGTAATCAATCCAGGGAAGGGGCAAGGCAATTCCTGGCTTATCACATCATAACCTGCAAAGGATGGACATGTAGTTGTTCTTCTCAATGCCTCCCACAAGTGCTATTGTGATACATCTCAAAAACCGGACAACATACAAGTTGGTCAAATATCTGAAACAGTTTTGCTTTCTTCCAAAGCAGCTTATGGTCTGCCCACTTGCTTCTTTCGCAACTTGTTCTCCACAACACTTTCCCCTGCAGCTTGTAAACAAGTTAATGCGAGTAGGCTCTTTCCACCTAGATTAGGAGTGATAAGTACGAGAGGACATGGCTTTAGGGTGAAAGGGGAAAGGTCTAGGGGGAACATTAGGGGGAACTTCTTCACTGAAGTGGTAAATGCAGGCACACTCTTAACTTTTAAGAGTAAATTGGATAGATACATGGACGAGAGAGGTCTGGAGGGGTATGGGCTGGGGGCAGGTAAATGGGACTAGCAGAATAATGTTTCGGCACAGACTAGAAGGGCCAAATGGCCTGTTTTCTGTGCTGTAGTTTTCTATGGTTCTAAGTGGGTGTGTTTTTGCACGTGCACGGGGAGAAGTTTCTCTTGTCACCCTCTGGGCAGCTTTAACTTCAACGTCTGCACAATCGCTAAATCTTATCGTTTACTTAAGGCGGATGGTTAAACATGAAGAAGAAGCCTACTTTGAAGAGGGGGTGGTCTCATTTTATTATTGTTCCAAGGTAGTCCATTAAATTCAAATACATTTTTTATGATTATTAATCTACAAATTCTTGAAACATGAAGTGTTTCTGATGGGGACCTCGATAATAATTCTTCCTCTGCGATGATGCATCAGCGGAACAGGAAGGAGAACCGATCTCGACCGAGTTTGTGCGAAAGCCTGGAGATTCAGTGGCACTGTCTGCCGAAGATGACACTTGTGTGGCGATCAGTGTGACCTGTCCCCTTCCTTCACCTCTGACGTTGAGGAGGAGAACGGATGACATTTGCACAGTTTGAGCAGAAGCGAGAGGAAATCAAAAAAAGCATTTGCATTTCTTGGGCTAGGTTGCGATCACTTGTGCAATTTGAAAAGATGGCCCAAAATAATGATTTCCCTCAAGAATGCTTTTGAATCATCTCTGCCAGCCATCGTAAGGGAAAGGAAACGTAGGCTGGGTTATTTTAAGTTCTTTTCCCACCAGCGAGAATTGTGTCAAAGTTGGAAATAGGAGGGTGGGGGTGGGGCAGGGAGGAAGTGAAAGGACGGAAACATTTAAAATTTTGTCCAATTTCTCCACATTGCACGATGAGCTCATGTTGAAAGTCTCCAGTCTCATCAGAAAACAATGGACTTGGAATCGATTACAGCCACCGCAGTGGGGCCACTCCATGTAACACTTAGAGTAAGTTTGAAGACATTTGAGAACAGTACAGAGTCACTGGAAGCCATGTGATATGTGTATTCTGTTTGACATAATTTGCTCCAGATGAACTTGTGTGCAATACTAGATACCAAACTTCTTTTTGCATCGAAGAGTTTCTGTTTTCCCAAAACCTCGTTGGTTCCAATGGGGATTGTTTGAGTGTTGATTGCTTCATGAAATGTTTCTGACGGGTATCTCACCGACAATTCTTCCTGTGCTATGATGCATCAGATTTTACATGATTTAAAAATTCTTTACTTCATGGTAAGAGTTTTTAAACATTTCTTCCTCAAGGGCTGATTGAGGCACTGCTGCTATCCCACACCAAGCTCGTCCCACACCAAGCTCGTCCCACACCAAGCTCGTCCCACCCCAAGCTCGTCCCACACCAAGCTCGTCCCACACCAAGCTCGTCCCACACCAAGCTCGTCCCACACCAAGCTCGTCCCACACCAAGCTCGTCCCACACCAAGCTCGTCCCACACCAAGCTCGTCCCACACCAAGCTCGTCCCACACCAAGCTCGTCCCACCCCAAGCTCGTCCCACACCAAGCTCGTCCCACACCAAGCTCGTCCCACCCCAAGCTCGTCCCACACCAAGCTCGTCCCACACCAAGCTCGTCCCACACCAAGCTCGTCCCACCCCAAGCTCGTCCCACCCCAAGCTCGTCCCACACCAAGCTCGTCCCACACCAAGCTCGTCCCACACCAAGCTCGTCCCACACCAAGCTCGTCCCACACCAAGCTCGTCCCACACCAAGCTCGTCCCACACCAAGCTCGTCCCACACCAAGCTCGTCCCACCCCAAGCTCGTCCCACACCAAGCTCGTCCCACACCAAGCTCGTCCCACACCAAGCTCGTCCCACACCAAGCTCGTCCCACACCAAGCTCGTCCCACACCAAGCTCTGGCCTGCACGGTGTGGGTTAGGTATGGGCACGTGGTGATCACAGTGATGACTGTTCATACTGGGCCAGGCCGGCAAAAACAGCCCATCAAATGTGCTCAGGATTGAGATAGAACACAGAACAGTACAGCACAGGAACAGGCCCTTCGGCCCACCATGTCTGTGCTGAACACGATGCCGAATTAAACTAAATCTCATCTGCCTGCACGTGATCCATATCCCTCCATATTCATATGTCTAACAGCCTCTTAAACACATCTGCCTCCACCCCCACCCCTGGCAGCACATTCCAGGCACTCAACGCTCTCTGTGTAAAAAAAACATCCCCCCCCTCACCTTAAATGCATGTCCTCTGGTGTTTGGCATTTCTATCCTGGGAAAAAGATTGTCTACCCTGTCTATGCCTCTCATAATCTTATAAACCTCTATAGGTCTCCCCTCAGCCTCCGACCCAAGTTTGTCCAACCTCTCGTTACAGCTCATGCCCTCTAATCCAGGCAGTGTCCTGGTGAACCTCTTCTGCACCCTCTCCAAAGACTCCACATCCTTCCTGTAATGGGGCGACCAGAATTGAATGCAAGACTCCAGGTGCAGCCTAACCAAAGTTTTATATTGCTGCAACATGCTTGACCAATGAAGGCAAGCATGCCGTACGCCTTCTTTACCACCCTATCTACTTGTGTTACCACTTTCAGGGAGCTATGGACTTGGATCCCAAGCTCCCTCTGTACATCAATGCTGTTAAGTGTCCTGCCTTTCACTGTGTACTTTCCCCTTACATTTGACCTCCCAAAGTGCAACACCTCACACTTGCTCGGCGTGATCAACAGATACTGAGGATACTTTAGAGACAAAGGGATGACGTAAGATGGTATAGTGATAGATCGTTTGTGAAATGACCAAGTGGACCAAGGAATCAATGTTCCCAAAGATTTCCGGGTGTACAAGCTTCCTCCTTGGAAAGAAAATATTGCATTCAGCCAGCCCAAAACATTTAACGTTGAATGCCCATTTCCCTCCACAGATGCTGCCTGACCTGCTGAATTCCTTCAGTAGATTGCTTGTGCTCCAATCTCCAGCATCTGCAGTCTCCTGTGTCTCCATTTAACATTGATGTCATGGGAATCAATAAATAATTCCTTTCCTTTGCTCTACTGTTGTACTTTGATAGAAATGTGCTTATACACCCACTGCAACGTTATTTTGTCACCCGTTATCCTACTTATGTTAATAAACAGGAGACAGCAGTGCTGTACAAGCAGGTTAAACATTCATTCACCAATATTACCAACCGCATTGTGAGAAGAACAATCTTCAAATGAGGACACTGACAACTGAGAATATTTTAACCACTTTTATTAAAACACACGTACAAGTTAATAAAGCTTGTTGAAACACTTTAAAATCACACCAGATAAAACAACCGAAAGAGATGATCGACCTAGTTTGAGCGTGGGTTGCAGAGAACATTGTGATACCTAAAATGCTGACTTAAAAAATACTTCATCATTTTTCTGAGACACAATGTCCTTTCCTTACAAACCAACTCTTATAAAATAGTGAATATGCCAACAGATAGAAGCAGGGTCATCTTCTGATGTAGTTTTCATTTAGTCTAGAGTGTAGCCGTCCATGGAGCAGACCTCATGTTTGGTAATACTGTCTAGAATGAGGGAAAGGGGACAGAGAAACAATTAGTGTTTTGTTTTCATGGAGCAGAGTTACACAGCACGGAAGCAGGACCTTCGGCCCACAAACCCCTGCCGACCATTGTACTGAGGGAGCAGAGTTACACAGCACGGAAGCAGGACCTTCGGCCCACAAACCCGTGCCGACCATTGTACTGAGGGAGCAGAGTTACACAGCACGGAAGCAGGACCTTCGGCCCACAAACCCGTGCCCACCATTGTACTGAGGGAGCAGAGTTACACAGCACGGAAGCAGGACCTTCGGCCCACAAACCCGTGCCGACCATTGTACTGAGGGAGCAGAGTTACACAGCACGGAAGCAGGACCTTCGGCCCACAAACCCGTGCCCACCATTGTACTGAGGGAGCAGAGTTACACAGCACGGAAGCAGGACGAGAGAGCGGAGATTGCCGGAAAATAACGAGGTGTTTTTTTTCTCTCTTTCTAGTGTTCGGGACAGCGGCGAGTGACTGCGCAGGCGCGTGACGTCACCCGGAAGCGCGCGGGCGATTTAAAAAGCAGACGAGCATATCTAGCGGGCAGCGTCGGAGCGGGCAGCTGAGTGTGAGGGAGCAGAGTGGGTTGGGCTTTGGCTCAACGGGCTTCGGCGAGAGCGGGAAAGAGGCGAGATTATAGAGAGGGGTGAGTTATTAGTTTAGTTTAGTGTTGAGCTCAGTGATATTCAGCAGTATGCATCTGGGATTAGTGTTGTGTTTGGAGTGTCAGATGTGGGGCCCCTGGGAGACGACCAGACTCCCTGATAACTACATCTGCGCAAAGTGCACCGAGATGCGGCTCCTCAAGGAACGGATTGAGAGTCTGGAGCAGCAGCTGGATGACCTTCGGTTGGTTAGGGAGAGCGAGCAGGAGATAGACAGGAGTTATAAAGATTATGTAGACAGCACCTCAGTGGCAGTCCCCCTCAAAAACCGATATCTCATTTTAGATTCGGTTGGAGAGGATGACTTCATAGAGGAAGACCTCAGCAGCCAGGACCTTGGCACCGTGTCTGATACTGTGGTCCAGCAGAGGAAGAGACATGCAGTGGTCCAGCAGAGGAAGAGACATGCAGTGGTTATTGGGGATTCGATAGTAAGGGGTACGGATAGCAGATTCTGCGATAGCGATAATGAGTCTCGGATGGTGTGTTGCCTCCCTGGTGCCAGGGTACGGGATATCACAGACCGTGTCGAGAATATTCTGAGGGGGGAGGGTGAGCAGCCAGAAATCTTGGTACATGTAGGTACCAATGATGTAGGTAGGAAAAGAGAAGAGGTCCTGAAGGAGGAATACAAGGCATTAGGGAGAAGGTTGAAAAGTAGGACCTCAAGGGTAGTAATCTCAGGACTACTACCCGTGTCGCGTATCAATGACAGGAAGAATAGAAAGCTCTGGCAGTTAAATGCGTGGCTGAGTGACTGGTGCAAGGGGCAGGGCTTCAGATTCTTGGATACCTGGGACCTTTTTTGGGGGAGGCAAGACCTATTTGCTAAGGATGGGTTGCATCTAAACTCCAAAGGGTCCAATATCCTGGCGGGAATGTTTAATTTAGTTGTAGGGGAGGGTTTAAACTGATCTGGCAGGGGGATGGTAACCAGGATGCTAGGTTACAAGATGCTAAGGTGAGGGAGAAAGTGTATAGAAACGAATCCATTGAGGATGGCAAGAATGACAGGCAGGTGATAAGTCAGGATAATTTACTGAATAATAGAAGTACAACAAATCCGGATGTTAGGATACAGAATGTTAGGATCGGGGATGAGGATGTTCGGATACCGAATGTTAGGATAGGGGATGAGGTCTACACGAACATGTCTAAGATAGTAGGTAGCGAAGATAGTAAGAAGGATGGACAGGTAGAAAGTCAGGATAATCTGCTGATCAATAGAGGTACAATAAAATCAATAGCAGATACCAGTCTAAACATACTATATTTAAATGCACGTAGCATCAGGAATAAAGTAGATGACCTAGTGGCACAACTACAGGTTAATAAATATGACATCGTTGCAATCACTGAGTCGTGGCTTCATGATGGATGTGATTGGGAACTGAATGTCAAGGGGTATACAGTATATAGGAAGGATAGGAGGGTAGGCAGAGGGGGAGGTGTGGCCATGATGGTTAGTAGCGATATAAAATCAATAGAAAGGAAGGACATTGGGTCAGAGGAGGTGGAATCCTTATGGGTGGAGCTGAGAAATAGCAAGGGTAAAAGAACAATAATAGCAGTCATATATAGGCCCCCGAACAGCAGTCAGGAAGTGGACCATAAGTTGCAGATTGAGATAGAAAAAGCATGTCAGAGTGACAATGTGAAGATAATTATGGGGGATTTTAACATGAAGGTGGACTGGGAAATGCAGCAAGGCGGTAGTACTCAGGAGAGTGAGTTTGTGGAATGTCTAAGGGATGTTTTTCTGGAGCAACTTATTGAGGAGCCCACCAGGGGATCGGCTGTTTTGGATTGGGTGCTGTGTAGTGAACCCGAGGTGATTAGGGAACTAAAGGTAAAGGAACCACTGGGAACAAGTGATCACAATATGATTGAGTTTAGTTTCAAGTTTGAGAAGGAGAAGCTGATAACTGGTGTATCGATATTTCAGTGGAATAAGGGAAATTACAAAGGTATGAGAGATGAGTTGGCCCAAATTGATTGGAGGAGTAAGTTAGCTGGAGGGACGGCAGAGGAAAAATGGAAGAAATTTCTACAGGAAATAAGGACAATGCAGGACAGATATATTCCAAGAAAAAAGAAGGTTTTGAATGGAAAAAAGGCACAGATGTGGATAACGAGGGAGGTGAAGGATAAAATAAAAGCAAAAGGGGCGGCGTACAAAGTAGCAAAAATTAGTGGGAAAACAGAAGATTGGAACGATTTTAAAAATCTGCAGAGAGAAACTAAGAAGGTCATTAGGAAAGCAAAGATGAGTTACGAAAGGAAGCTGGCGGACAACATTCGGAAGGATTCTAAGAGTTTTTTTAAATACATAAGGAATAAAAGAGAGACACGGGTTGACATAGGACCAATTGATAACGGTGCAGGAGGTATTATAATGGATGATAGTGAGATGGCAAGGGAATTGAATGAATATTTTGCATCGGTCTTCACCGTGGAGGACATAAGCAATGTGCCCATTAGTCAGGAGTCTCACGAATTGGAGCTGAGTTCAATTGAGATTAATAGGGAGAAGGTGCTTGGAAAACTAAAGGGGCTTAAGGCTGATAAGTCTCCCGGACCGGATGAGGTGCATCCCCGGGTTCTGAAGGAGGTGGCTGTGGAGATAGCAGAGGCGTTGGCGATTATTTTTCAGGAATCGATAGATTCTGGCATGGTTCCGGAGGACTGGAGGGTAGCGAATGTAGTTCCGTTATATAAGAAAGGTGGGAGGCAGCACAAAGGCAATTACAGACCTATTAGTCTGACGTCAGTGGTGGGAAAATTATTGGAGTCTATCCTCAAGGAGGAGGTTACCGAATACCTAGAGGCGCAAGGCAAGATAGGACCTAGTCAACATGGTTTTGTGAAGGGGAGGTCCTGTCTGACCAACCTATTGGAGTTTTTTGAAGAAATCACAGGTAGGGTGGATAAGGGAGAGGCGGTAGATGTTGTGTATTTAGACTTTCAAAAGGCCTTTGATAAGGTGCCTCACAAGAGACTGATTAATAAGATGAGAGGTCATGGAATTATGGGCAGGGTAGCAAAATGGGTGGAGAATTGGCTGGTTGGCAGGAAGCAAAGGGTGGAAATAAAAGGATCTCGTTCTGGTTGGTTACCGGTTACTAGTGGTGTGCCGCAAGGGTCGGTGTTGGGGCCTCTCCTTTTTACCTTGTACATCAATGATTTGGATGATGGAATAAATGGTTGTGTGGCTAAGTTTGCGGATGACACCAAGATAAGTGGAGGAGTAGGGAGCATAGAGGAAATAGAAAGAATGCAGAGGGACCTAGACAGTTTAGGAGAATGGGCAAGAAAATGGCAGATGAGATTCAATGTTGAGAAATGTGCAGTTGTACACTTTGGAAGTAGAAATAAGCGGGTAGATTATTATCTAGAAGGAGAGAAGATTGATAGTGCGGTAGTACAAAGGGACTTGGGGGTACTCATACAAGATACCTTAAAAGTTAACCACCAGGTTGGATCGGTGGTTAAGAAAGCGAATGCTATGTTGGCATTCATCTCGAGAGGTATAGTGTATAAAAGTAAGGAAGTGTTGATGAGGCTCTACGGGGCGCTAGTGAGGCCTCATTTGGAATACTGTGCGCAGTTTTGGGCCCCGCATCTTAGGAAGGATGTGCTGACGTTGGAGAGGGTTCAGAGGAGATTTACGAGAATGATTCCAGGAATGAAAGGGCTTAAGTACGATGAGCGTTTGTCGGCTCTTGGACTGTACTCACTGGAGTACAGAAGGATGAGAGGGGACCTCGTAGCGACATTTAAAATGTTGACAGGTAAGGATAGAGTAGATGTGGCTAGGCTGTTTCCCTTGGTGGGCGTGTCCAGGACCAGAGGGCACAATCTTAGAATTAGAGGGTACAGTTTCAAGACAGAGATGAGGAGAAGTTTCTTTACCCAGAGGGTGGTGAAATTGTGGAACTCCTTGCCACGCACAGCAGTGGAGGCCAGATCAGTGGGGGTGTTCAAGGAGGAGATAGACAGATATCTAAATAGTCAGGGTATCAAGGGATATGGGGATAAGGCTGGCAAATGGGATTAGAATAGTTTTTTTTTTCTCTCTCTTTTTTTCCCACCCCATTTCTTTTTCCCTTTTCCTTGGAGCAGACTCGATGGGCCGAATGGCCTGCTTCTGCTCCCTTATCTTGTGATCTTGTGATCTTGTGACCTTCGGCCCACAAACCCGTGCCGACCATTGTACTGAGGGAGCAGAGTTACACAGCACGGAAGCAGGACCTTCGGCCCACAAACCCGTGCCGACCATTGTACTGAGGGAGCAGAGTTACACAGCACGGAAACAGGCCCTTCGGCTGAAAGTTGCCTACTTGAGCTGGTCTCATTTCCTTGGGTTTGTTCCATGTCCCTCTAAACCTTTCCTACCCATGGACCTGTCCAAATGCCTTTTAATTGTACCTGTGTCTACCACTTCCTCTGGCAGCTCGTTCCATCTACTCACCGCCCTCTGTGTGAAAAAGTTGCCCCTCGGGCCCCCTTTAAATCTTGCCCCTCTCACCTTAAACCTACGCCCCCTATTTTTAGACTCCCCTATCCTGGGAAAAAGACTGTGATCATCCACCTTATCTAGAACATAGAACATTACAGCACAGTACAGGCCCTTCAGCCCACAATGTTGTGCCGACATTTTATCCTGCTCTAAGATCTATCTAACCCTTCCCTCCCACATAGCCCCCCATTTCTCTATCATTCATGTGTCTATCTAAGAGTCTCTTAAATGTCCCTAATGTATCTGCCCTACAACCTCTGCCGGCAGTGCGTTCCACACAACCACCACTTTCTGTGTAAAAAACTTACCCCTGACATCCCCGTTATACCTTCCTCCAATCACCTGAAAATTATGTCCCCTTGTGTTAAGATATCTTTATTAATCAAATGTACATCGAGACACACAGTGAAATGAATCTTCTGGGGGCAGCCCGCAAGTGTCACCACACTTCCGGCGCCAACATAGCACGCCCACAACTTCCGAACCCGTACGTCTTTGGAATGTGGGAGGAAACCGGAGAACCAGGAGGAAACCCACACAGACATGGGGAAAACACTCAAACTTACAGACATTGGCCAGAATTGAACCCCTTTCGCTGGCGCTGTAAAACTGCTACACTACCGTGCCTGCCCAAGAATGTGCTGGGGGCAGCCTGCAAGTTTCGCCACTCTTCCGGCGCCAACATAGCATGCTCACAGCTCCTAACCTGTACGTCTTTGGAATGTGGGAGGAAACCGGAGCACCCGGAGGAAACCCAAGCAGACACGGGGAGAACGTACAAACACCTTACAGGTAGCAGCGGGAATTGAACCCAGGTCGCTGGCACTGTAATAGCATTACATTAACTGCTGTGCTACCGTGTCGCACTGGGAAAAAGTCTCTGACTGTCCACTCGATCTATGCCTCTTATCATCTTGTACACCTCTATCAAGTCACCTCTCATCCTCCTCCTCTCCAAAGAGGAAAGCCCTAGCTCACTCAACGTATCCTCATAAGACATGCTCTCCAATCCAGGCAGCATCCTGGTAAATCACCTCTGCACCCTCTCTAAAGCTTCCACATCCTTCCTATAATGAGGTGACCAGAACTGAACACATTACTCCAAGTGTGGTCTGACCAGAGTTCTATAGAGCTGCAACATCACCTCGTGGCTCTTGAACTCAATACCCCGACTAATGAAGGCCAACACATCACACGCCTTTTTAACAACCCTATCGACCTGCGTGGCAACCTTGAGGGATCTATGGACCTGGATCCCAAGATCCCTCTGTTCCTCCATACCGCTAAGAGTCCCGCCATTAACCTTGTATTCTGCCTTCAGATTCGATCTCCCGAAGTGTATCACTTCACACTTTTCGGGGTTGAACTCCATCTGCCACTTCTCAGCCCAGCTCTGCATTCTATCAATATCCTGTTGTAATCTATAGCAACCTTCTACACTATCCACAACACCACCAACCTTTGTGTCATCAGCAAACTTACTAACCCACCCCTCCACATCCTCATCTAAGTCACTTACAAAAATCACAAGATAATTTTATAAACCTCTATCAGGTCACCCCTCAGCCCCCTTCGCTCTAGGGAAAGCAGCCCCAGCTTGTCCAGTCTCTCCTTATAACTCAAACCCTCCAGTCCCGGTAACACCCTGGTGAACCTTTTCTACACTCTTTCCATACCAGTTGGTACTTAGCTGTACCGGTCGTATTTCCCCGTATTTGGTTGGTAACATTCTATGCCTTGGCAACTGGTGTATTTGTCTCCATGCTGCTCCAGTGTTGTGAGTACCTGTCTCCACCATCTCCTTACACAGCACCTTCCAGACTCCAACCACTCTCTCAAATCCCTTCTAAACCTCCCACCTTATTCTGAAGCCCTCTTCTTTTCTATGTATTTATTCAGGGATAAGGATATCTCTGACCATGGAGGTAGTCAGTGTACATCCAAAACTGCCCCAGAACCAAGGGCGTCCTAAATAGCCAATCACAAGGGTAATGGAATCACAGGGAGGACAGGGTGGGATTTACCAACCATCCAGCAGTTACACGTACCGTTACTGAGACTGGCTCTTTCCTTTCAAATAAAATACACATTTATTTAATTCCTTGAATTTAAGTTCCCCAGCTGCCAGGGTGGGATTCTAGATCAATGGGCCAGAGCTTTGGCTGCTTGCCCAGTAACTTCACACTACACTACCGTTCCATAGAGAAGGAAGCAAAATCAACACTTGTCTCAGTCTTACAGCAAAAACTCACTGATGCTGGAAATCCAGCAATACTCAGCAGGTCAGGTAGCATCTGTGAAAAGCAGACCATGCTTGAGAAAGTCGACAGTATTTTAAGGAAATAATAGAGACCATTTTAAAGGAAATGTTGTAGATGTTACATCATCAATTTTACCTGTATTCAAAGTAACAATACTTCAAACTTCCACAAATAAGAGCTTCAAGTTCCAAGGTGTAAACATCACCAATAGCCTGTCCTGGTCCAACCACGTAGACTCCATGGCCAAGAAAGCACACCAGTGCCTCTACTTTCTCAGAAGGTTAAGGAAATTCTGCAAGTCCTTGTTGATCCTCACCAACTTTTATTGATGCACCATAGAAAGCATCCTATCCAGATGCATCATGGCTTGGTACGGCAACTGTTCTACCCGAGACCGCAAGAAATTGCAGAGAGTTGTGGACACAGCCCAGCACATCATTCAAACCAGCCTCCCCTCCGTTGACTCTGTCTACACTTCCCACTGCCTCGGGAAAGCAGCCAACATAACTAAAGACCCTACCCACCCTGATCATTCTCTCTTCTCCCCTCTCCCATTGGGCAGTATTGGAATTGGTTTATTATTGTCACTTGTACCGAGGTACAATGAAAAACTTGTCTTGCATACCACTTGTACAGATCAATTCATTACACAGTGCATTGAGGTAGTACAGGGTAAAAACAATACAGAATACAGAGTAAAGTGTCACAGCTACAGGGAAGTGCAGTGCAGGTAGACAATAAGGTGCAAGGTCAAAACAAGGTAGATTGTGAGGTCAAGAGTCCATCTCGTCATATAAGGGAACCATTCAATAGTCTTATCACCATGGGATAGAAGCCGTCCTTGACCCTTGTGGTACGTGCCCTCAGGCTTCTGTATCTTCTGCCTGATGGGAGAGGGGAGAAGAGAGAATGACCCGGGTGGGTGGGGTCTTTGATTATGCTGGCTGCTTCACCAAGGCAGCGAGAGGTAAGGAGGGGAGGCTGGTTTCCATGATGTGCTGGGCTGTGTCCACAACTCACTGCAGTTTCTTGTGGTCCCGGGCAGAGCAGTTGCCGTACCAAGCCGTGATGCATCCAGATAGGATGCTTTCTATGGTGCATCGATAAAAGTTGGTGAGTGATAAAAAAGCTTGAAAACACACACCACCAGCCTGCACTGCACTTTCTCTGTAACTGTAACACGATATTCTTCATTCTGTTATTGCTTTTCCCTTTGTACTACCTCAGTGTACTGATGTTTTGAAATGATCTGTATGGATGGCATGCAACCAGTTTTTCACTGTACCTCGGTACATATGACAACAATAAACCAATTACCAATGTGATAAAGTGCTGTGGTATGCAATGCGCAGAATCAAGTAAACTGCTGGGTGAACTCAGCGGGTCAGGCAGCGTCTGTGCAGGGAAATGGACGGTCGACGTTTCAGGTCGAGACCCTTCGTCTGACCCGTTGAGTTCTTCCAGCATTTTATTTGTTGCTCCAGATTCCAGCATCTGCAACCTCCTGTGTCTGCAATGTGCAGACTGCTTGTGGGCGATAATAATCCCCGTGAAATTAGATCACACTTATGTGAAATTAACTCAGTGCAGCACATGCAGAGGAATGCAGGTTTTAATGCCAAGGAATTTCAAAGCTGTGCTCCCAGAAAGGATTATCAATCAATCGCAGCTTTGTGGGGGATTCACGTGGGATTGACTTACGCGCAGTCAGCCACTCAGAGTGCAAGGAGGTGGAGACGATGGAGAGTCTGGTCCATAATCCGGAAGAGACGCCCGCTGCAGTGTCCCACAAGTGCCCGAAGCAGTGGTGGTCCTGGCTGATCTCAACAGAAGCAGAGCCGATAGGAGGGAGCCCCGACACACGGCTCACCTTGTAGAGCAGCAGGGGAAGACGTTCTCCTGGGAGAACAGGTTTCACAAGAGTGTGCAGGGAGCCATACCTCCACCTCGGAGGAGAGGTGTGTGTGTGTGAGCGGACTTGTTCTCAGGCAGTGGTGACGAGATCAGCATGGTGCCCTTCAGCCATACACCATGTCTGGACTGCAGTCACCCTGAACTTAGTCGTCTCCAGGTCATTCCAGTCAGTCGCCGAGCCGTTCTGACATTTCAGGTTCACGGCTCAAAGCTACATTCTGGATGCCCTTGGTCCTTCTGTACTGAAGGAAAGGGGACTTGTACCTCCTCTTGAGCGGAGAACAGCAGTAGTGATGAAGCACTTGGAACTCCCCGGGCAAAGCTATCGAGCCCTGAATGTGTGGCTGGTGTTCGGCCGGGAGCAGAATGTCCTCGGACAATGCTGTGTGTCCAGAAGCTCACATGAATCTTTGATTATCAGCTAGCCCGATGTCGGTCTGCACTTCTAAAGGCTCCAACTCTGTGCGTGGCAAGGATGGTCAACTCCAATCTGTTCACAGAACATACCACAGGACTGCACAGGAACAGGCGCTCCTGCCCACAGTATCTGTGCTGAATACGATGCTGAATTAAGTTAAATCCCTTCTGCCTGTACGTGATCCGTATCCTTCCACTCCCTGCACGTTCATGTGTCTGTCTAACGGTCTCGTAAATGCCACTATCGTATCTGCCTCCACCACCACCCCTAGCAACCCGTTCCAGGCACCCACCACTCTCTGTGTAAAAAACATGCCCTGCACATCTCCTTTAAACATTCCCCCCTCACCTTAAAGCTACGCCCTCTAGAATTTTTACATTTCTACCCTGGGGAAAGGACTCTGACCGTCTCCCCTGTCTGACCTCTCAACCCATGCCTTTGGGATGTAGGAGGAAACCAGAGCATTCAGGGGAAACGCAGGGAGAGTGTCCAAATTCCACACAGCACCCGAGGTCAGGATCGAACCCGGGTCTCTGGAGCTGAGAGACAGCAGCACTACCCGCTATGCCACCGTGCTGCTGTACGCAAATCGGGTGCTTTTTATTATTAGCCAAGACACAGAATAAAAGAGCAAGGCAGTTATATGAGAACTGTATGGTACGTCAGTTAGACCACAGCTTGAGTACAGCCCCTCGTTCTGGTTACCACATCACAGGAAGGGTGTGATTGCACTGGAGAGATTCAAAGGATGTTGGTGGGTGTGGAGAATTGTATCACTGAGCAAAGAACGGGTGACCCTGGGGTATTTGGAACAGATTTGATTCAGGTGTATGAAACAATGGAGGGCCTGGACAGAGTGAATCGGAAGGTCTGGTTTCCCTTTGGAATGCTCTGAAGAACTATGGCGACTGCCAACGTATATGTTCAGGGCTCAGGTAGTTAGATTTTTGAATTACCCGACAGCCAAGGATCAGGGAAAACTAGGCAGCAAAGTGGAACTAAAGCCAAACTCAGATAAGTTCTGACCCAATGAATGGTGTTGAAGGTTTGTGGGCTACGTGACCACCTCCTGCTCCCATTTCTATGTTCATGCCTGAATTTGACCAGCTAACATCCCAGCCTCCGTGCTGCCAAGTGAAGCTCTGCTCCTTGCATGCTGTGCTATCCCAGCCTCCAATTCCAAGGGCCCAAAATGTGACAAATCACTGTTCTGTTCAAATACCACCATGGGCTTTCCCCTCCTTGTTTCTGAACTGTTAGAATTGTCCAGTCTTGCACCTCGGATATCGTCACTTCATGACTGCACCCTTCCCATCACATGCCTTGGAGTCAGGTCTTCAGCTGCATCCTACTTCTGAAAACTCCCTCCCCAAAATCGTGGGCCAAAGGGCCTGTTCCCGTGCTGAACTGTTCTATGTTCTTTATAAAATGTCCTTCAAAAATGGTGGCAGGGCTATTTTGTTGAAACAAGTCTTTAGCAACGGAAATGCACAAATACTTGATGGACCAAGTGGTTTCTATATTGTAAAATTCCATGATTTAATGAATTTAGAGTTTGCTTTCACAATTAATCATGAGATTTCCCTACAAAAACATAAACTGCTTCACTGTTTTGGTTGCAATAACATATGTATTTTTAGATTAAACATGAACTGTAAAATTTTTCATTGAAGGCTCTCAGTGATGAGTGAGTTCCATGGCTGGGTCACTGGAGTTGACTTGTGAAGCAGATGCAAAATAGGGATTGTGTCCAAAACAACATATTTCTAAAATTGAGAACAACAAGAAAAACTTTACTTGTGGGTGGATGGGTCAAGAGGGACTTTGAATTCTCATCGCATTTTAGGCAGTCACAAAACTGTTCTCTTTAAACCACGCTGTTATCCACTTTTTAATTGCATTATCAATCTTTAAAGAATAGTTTCAGACCCAGTTTCTCATGATCGTTTTATGGTCCACATAACCAAGGCTCACATACTGTAACACGCACCACTTTTTAACAGAAAATGTTGAAAGAAAATATATGTTCTTTGTCCCCCCCGTAACTTTCTGAAATGTCAACTCAGGCCTTACATTAACAGAATAAGTTACAGAGTCATACAGCACAGAAACAGGCCCTTTGGCCCAACTGGTCCATGCCAATCAAGATTCCCATCTAAGTTGGTCCCACTTGCCCGCATTTGGCCTATATCCCTCTCAACCTTTCCTATCCATGGACCTGACCAAACGTCTTTTAATGTTGTTAATGTACCTGCCTCAACCACTTCCTCTGGCAGCTCATTCGGTATACTGACCCCCCTCTCGATGAAAAATTTGCCCCTCAGGTTCCTATTAAGTTTCTCCCCTCTCACCTTAAACCTGTGCCCTCTGGTTCTTGATTCCCCGACCCTGGGAAAAAGACTGAGTGCATTCACCCTATCTCTGCACCTCATGATTTTATACACCTCTATAAAATCACCCCTCATTCTCCTACGCTCCAAGGAATGAAGTCCCAACCTGCTCAACCTCTCTCCATAACCCAGTGGCTTGAGTCCAGGCAACAACATAGACCACACCAAAGGCGGCAGTAGTTAAGCAAATCATTGATACTATAGACATCACAGTGGAACTGCTCAGTGTCGTTGCACAAAGTTGGAAAAAAAAACGGTTGTACCTGACATTTTTTTCAAAAAGTATCTTATGAAATGTAGATGTCAGATAGCTACAAAAAAAAGTACATTGCAGTTTGAACACTGCACTGTCAGGGTACTGCGTGAATGATGTTTTGTTACCCACTGAAAATGGAATCTCACATTGTCTCATTCAGTGTAGGTGGTTCACCATGTCATTGAATATCTTGTCCGATGAGATTATTACTCGTGCTACGATAACAAAAGCCATTTATCATCTGAATAGGATATTGCAATTTCACACAAACAATCACCTCTCCTTCTCTGGTTTCCTGATTGTGTTCACACACTGTAGTAAGTTGAAGCAAACTGTAAACCAATTTCACAAAACACAGTGACAGAGCAATGATTTATATTAAATAATTTCAGTCTGTTGCACTCTTTGATCTTTAATATGTGTATTTAACACTTGGTTCATCTTGTAAGATAACACAGGGTGTGTGTGGATGTCTGTGGTGGACACAATTATCACCCTGACGATTGAATAACCCCAGTGGAAAGCCACAGATGGTACATGTGGACACGTATCGATCCCTACAGAAAGGCATCACTGAAAGGTCAGCACTTGCAGAAAATCAATTAAAAATACTCGGGAACAGCATGAAAAAGTGGGGGTGGGGTGAGGTGAGGGGGAATGTGAAACAAGTGCTGACGAATATTCCTCCCAGCACAGCCTGACGAGTTACCTTCTCATATTCCACAGCTGCCTGCTCACCTCTCCTACATTGAATTCCCACCTTCTGACTGCTACCTCTCTTTAACCCTGTGGTTTTTTAAACCTGACTCAAGTAGTTTATTCCACTGACAATTTCTGTGTGTGCTTCCCTCCTGACCTAGTTAGACTCCAACAAACCGCTCTCCGACAATTCAGCAATCCTGATGTTTCGGCATCTGGTTTCACCAAATAATCTTTGCCACACTCCTGTCTGACTCACTTGGCTCCTGGTTTTTGTGCTCCTTACTGGGGAACTTACTGGAAAATTTATTTTAATATTGTATTACAGGCCCTTCAGCTCAACTCACCCAAGCCGACCAAGGTGCCCACCGAGCTAATCCCATTTCCCCGCGTTTGGCTCATATCCCTCTAAATCCATCTTATCCAAATGTCTTTTAAATGTTGTTAATGTACCTGCCTCAACCACTTCCTCTGGCAGCTTGTTCCATATACCCACCGCCCTCTGCGTGAAGAGGTTGCTCCTCGGGTCTAGTTTTTGATTCCCTTTCCCTGGGAGAAAGACTGTGCGCGTTCACCCTGTCTATGCCCATCATAGTTTTATACACCTCTATAAGGTCACCCCTCAGTCTCCTATGTTCCAAGGAATAAAGTCCTAGCCTGCCCAACCTCTCCCTATAACTCAGGCCTTGAGTCCTGGCAACATCCTCGTAAATCTTTTCTGCGCCCTTTCCAGCTTAACCACATCTTTCCTACAACAGGGAGACCAAAACTGTACACAGTGCTCCAAGTGCGGCCTCACCGACATCCTGTACAACTGCAACATGACGTCCCAACTCCTACACTCAATGCCCTGACTGATGAAGGTCAGTGTGCCAAATGCCTTCTTCACCACCCTGCCTACCTGTGACGCCGCTCTCAGTGAACTATGCTTCTGTTGGCATATGAATAACAAATAGCATTCTATAGCTGGGCAAATATGCTCATCTGGCGCAATCAAAGTCCCGAGCATGCTGGATTATTGGAGTTTTACTGTACTGGCCGACATTAATCTACGGATGAATTACGGCCCTTTGTTGGCTTCACTTCTGTAAAAAGGCAGGAAGAGATGAACAACCAAGAATGCACGAGGAATGAAAACATATGAGAAAGTGAAGAAGCAATGGAGAAAAAGTGATAAAAACTAAAAATGCTGGAAATACGCAGCAGGTCAGCAGCGTCTGTGGAGAGAGACATTTCAGGTCGGTGACCTTTCAACAGAACTGGTCAGAGAAAAGTCATGTTAAAAGAGGAAAGTAGAGCAATGAAAGTGGTCAAAAAGGAGGCATGCATGTGTGTGTGTGTATTTATGTTTAAATATTGAGCCTCAGGAGATGGGGGAGATCTTAAACAGTTTTTTTGCATCAGTATTTACTCAGGAAACTGGCATCGTGGATATGGAAGGAAGGGAAACAGGCAATAGTGTCATGGAACATATAGAGATTAAAGAGGAGGAGGTGCTTGCTGCCTTACAGCGAATAAAGGTAGATAAATCCCCAGGGCCAGATATTTCCTCGGACATTGAGAGAGACTAGTGTAGAAATTGCAGGGGCCCTGGCAGATATATTTAAAATGTCCTTAGCCACGGGTGCGGTGCCGGAGGACTGGATGGTAGCTCATGTTGTTCCGTTGTTTAAAAAAGGATCTAAAAGTAAACCAGGTAATTACAGGCCGGTGAGCCTGACATCAGTAGTGGGTAAATTATTGGAAGGTGTTCTGAGAGATCGGATATACATGTATTTGGATAGCCAAGGGCTGATTAGGGATAGTCAGCATGGCTTTGTGCGTGGTAGATCGTGTTTAACAAATCTTGTAGAGTTTTTCGAGGAGGTTACCAAGAAAGTAGATGAAGGAAAGGCTGTGGATGTTGTCTACATGGACTTTAGTAAGGTCTTTGACAAAGTCCCACATGGGAGGTTAGTTCAGAAGGTTCAGTCACTAGGTGTCCATGGAGAGGTTGTAAACTGGATTAGAAATCAGCTGTGTGGGAGAAGACAGAGAGTGGTAGCAGATGATTGTTTCTCAGACTGGAGGCCTGTGACTAGTGGTGTGCCTCAGGGATCTGTGCTGGGGCCATTGTTGTTTGTTGTCTATATCAATGATCTAGATGATGATGTAGTAAATTGGATCAGCAAGTTTGCTGATGACACTAAGATTGGAGGTGTAGTGGGCAGTGAGGAAGGCTTTCAAAGCTTGCAGAGGGATCTGGACCAACCGGAAAAATGGGCCAGAAAATGACAGATGGAATTTAATGCAGACAAGTGTGAGGTGTTGCATTTTGGAAGGACAAATCAAGGTAGGACATACACAGTAAATGGTAGAGCACTGAGGAGTGCGGAGGAACAAAGGGATCTGGGAGTTCAGATACATAATTCCCTGAAAGTGGCATCACAGGTAGACAGGGTTGTAAAAAAGGCTTTTGGCATCCTGGCATTCATAAATCAAAGTATTGAGTATAGGAGTTGGGATGTTATGGTGAGGTTGTATAAGACATTGGTGAGGCCAAATTTGGAGTATTGTGTGCAGTTCTGGTCACCTAACTATAGGAAGGATATTTGTAAGATTGAAAGAGTGCAGAGGAGATTTACTAGAATGTTGCTGGGTCTTCAGGAGTTGAGTTACAGGGAAAGACTGAGCATGTTAGGACTTTATTCCTCAGAGAGCAGAAGAATGAGGGGAGATTTAATAGAGGTTTACAAAATTATGAGGGTATAGACAGAGTAAATGCGAGTAGGCTCTTTCCACCTAGATTAGGAGAGATAAGTACGAGAGGACATGGCTTGAGGGTGAAAAGGGAAAAGTTTAGGGGGAACATTAGGGGGAACTTCTTCACTCAAAGAGTGGTGGGAGTGTGGAACGAGCTGCCATCTGATGTAGTAAATGCGGGCTCACTCTTGAGTTTTAAGAATAAATTGGATGGATACATGGACGGGAGAGGTCTGGAGGGTTATGGACTGGGTGCAGGTAAATGGGACTAGTGGAATACCGTTTCGGTACAGACTAGAAGGGCCGAATGGCCTGTTTTCTGTGCTGTAGTGTTCTATGGTTCTATCAAGCAAACACACACACACACTAACGACCAGGATTTCTCCAGGGAAGTGGAAGTGTTGAATTTGCTCACCGTCCTCTCCTCAACCGCGCTGGGAAATGGAACTGCACAACAGCAGATTGTATCCTTGCTGCAATCCCTGGCACTTGTGCTGAGGAAACCCTGCAGGGTCACTTTATTTCAATGGAGAGGAATGGCTGTGAGGGTCAAAGGGAAGTTGAAGGGAAGGTACATTTTTCTGATTGACTTAACCATTTTAATACTTTGAAATGTTTACATTATTTAAATTGTTCACTTCTAATGTTTTCAGTTGTTTCATTATTTTTAAAAGGTTTAAATGTTTTTTAATGTCACGGACATTGAAACACATTTTTGACATGCCTTACAGACAGATGATGAATTCCAGTCAATTTGCCACCTGTCAAACCAGCTTCATTTCACCCAATTATCTTAAGACTATGATCTAATTGTGACTGGTGTATCCAACTTCTGTGGATTTAAGATAGAGTCATAGAGCACCGCAGCTCAGAAACAGGCCCTTCGGCCCATCTAGTCCATGCCGATATGATCTTCTGCTTAGTCCCATCTACCTGCACCCAGACCATATCCCTCCAAACCCCTCCCGTCCATGTACCTATCCAAACCTCTCCTAAATGTTACAATTGAACCCACATCCACCACTTCCACTGGCAGCTCGTTCCACACTCGCACCACCCTCTGAGTGAAGAAGTTCCCCCTCAGATCCCCCTTAAATATTCCACATTTCACCCTAAACCTATGACCTCTAGTTCTAGTCTCACCCAACCTTAGGGGAAAAAACCTGCATGCATTCACCCTATCTATACCCCTCATAATTATGTATACCTCTATAAGATCTCCCCTCATTCTCCTGTGCTCCGGGGAATAAAATCCTAACCAACCTTTCTCTATAACTCAGGTCCTCAAGTCCCGGCAATATCTGTGTAAATTTTCTCGGCACTCTTTCAAGCTTGTTGATATCTTTCCTGTAGGTAGGTGACCAGAACTGTGGATCTAGTATTTGTAAGTGCTCTTGCCGGTTGGAGAAGTTGTTTTGGGGTTCACAATTAAAATTGGCATCACAAGTTTCTCCCCAGTATTGAGCTTATCAGACGGCAGAAGATGTCCATGTACCTGTATGACAGGGTGAGCACATTTTTTAAACCAAATCCGGGGACATACCACAGAGGAATTGAGCAAAATAGCAAGGATGGAAAATTTAACATGTGCAGTGTAGCACAGTAACCTTTTAGCAGGCAATGTTTTAACGGCTGCACAAGTACACTGTATATGCCACAAAGGTCACATAAAACTGTATTCAATTCCTTGGATCCAAACCATGTATTGGACCTGTTCAACATGGAGTCTGGAATCATGCTCAATGTTTTCAAGCAATGCAAGGCAAGCTTGCTCATTGTGTTTCTGAGGTGCAGCCAGGAACTGAGCTCAAGGGCACATCCTGTGTCTCCAAGGTCAATGACTCACAGATGCTGGTATAACTGAGAGCTACTAGCAGCACCAATTATATGTGGGTAGTGGTTAATTTGCTGGATTGGTAATTGAGAGACTTGGACCAACAATCCGCAGATGTGAAATCTCACCACGGCATCCAGGGGATTTGAATTCAGTTAATTAAATCAATGGAATTAAATGGAAAATGAAGTTAGTCTCAGTAATAGTGATCATTAAGCTACTGTGTTGGCATCAAAACATATCAGGTTCACTGATGTCCCCAAGGGAAATAAATCTATTGATCTAAAGTCTGGCCTGTGTGAAATTCCAGCCCCACAGTAATATGATTGAGTCTGAGCTGAGATGGCTAAGCACGCGCTCAGATGTATTAAAACCACTGCAAGATAATAGGGATAATCCTGGGAATTATAGACCAGTGAGTCTTACGTCAGTGGTGGGTAAACTATTGGAGAGGATTTTTAGGGACAGGATTTACGAGCATTTGGAGAAGCATAGTCTTATTAGGGATAGTCAGCATGACTTTGTGAGGGGCAGGTCGTGCCTCATGAGCCTGATTGAGTTTTTCAAGGAGGTGACAAAACAAATTGAAGGTAGAGCAGTGGATGTGGTGTATGTGGACTTTCGTAAGGTGTTTGACAAGGTTCCCCATGGTAGGCTCATCCAGAAAGTCATGGGGCATGGGATCCATGGAGACTTGGCTGCATGGATTTGGAATTGGCTTGTCCACAGAAGGCAGAGGGTGGTAGTAGATGGAGCGTATTCTGCCTGGAGGTCGGTGACTATTGGTGTTCTGCAGGGATCTGTTCTGGAACCCCTGATCTGTGATATTTATCAATGACTCGGATGAGGAAGTGGAGGGATGGGTTAGTAAGTTTGCAAATGACACGAAGGTGGGAGGGGTTGTGGATAGTGTAGAAGGTTGTCGTAGGTTACAATGGGATATAGACAGGATGCAGAGCTGGGCGGAGAAGTGGAAGATGGAGTTCAATCCAGAAAAGTATGAAGTGATACACTTTGGAAGATTGAACTTGAAGGTGGAGTACCAGGTTAATGACAGGATTCTTAGCAGCGTGGAGGAACAGAGGGATCTTGGGACCCAAGTCCATAGATCACTCAAAGTTGCCGGGCAAGTTGACAGGGTGGTTAAGTAGGTGTATGATGTGCTGGCGTTCATTAGTCAGGGGATTGAGTTCAAGAGCCACGAGGTAATGCTGTAGCTTTATAAAGCTGGTTAGAACACACTTAGATTGTGTTCAGTTCTGGTCATCTCATTATAGGAAGGAGGTGGAAGCCTTAGAGATAGCGCAGAGGAGATTTACCAGGATGCTGCCTGGATTAGAGAACATGTTTTATGAGGAAAGGTTGAGCGAGCTAGGGCGTTTCTCTTTGGAGCAACGCAGGATGAGAGGCAACTTGACAGAGGTGTATAAGATTATGAGGGGCA
Organism: Pristis pectinata; assembly: GCF_009764475.1. Lineage (NCBI taxonomy): Eukaryota > Metazoa > Chordata > Chondrichthyes > Rhinopristiformes > Pristidae > Pristis > Pristis pectinata. The sequence continues at coordinate 1,982,202 of NC_067414.1, forward strand.
TAGATAGAGTGGACAGCCAGCACCTTTTCCCCAGGGCTGCAATGGCCAATACCAGAGGATATCTGTTTAAGGTGAGAGGAGGAAAGTTTAGGGGAGATGTCAGAGGTAGGTTTTTTACACAGAGAGTGGTGGGTGCCTGGAACGCACTGCCGGGGGTGGTGCTAGAGGCTGATACAACAGGGACATTTAAGAGACTCTTAGATAGGCACATGGATGTAAGAAAAATGGAGGGTTATGGGCTGTGCAGGAGGGAAGGGTTAGATTGATCGTGGAGTAGGTTTATATTGGTCGGCACAACATTGTGGGCCGAAGGTCCTGTACTGTGCTGTACTGTTCTATGTTTTACATTGAAACACAAGAGACTGGACAGAAAGATCGAGGGGAGATGGCCAGTGTAGAGGTGGAGGGTTGGCGCATGAACACTGAATTCTCCAACTTCTGGTAACTGCAACGCCCCCTCATCCTGTTTCTCTTTTCTCTCCCCTCCTGATCCACCTGGCCCCCATCACCCTCTCTCTTCCCCGTCCTCTAGCCACACACCCCTCCCACTGGGTCCCCTCCTCCACTGCTCCCACCTGCCCTCCCCACCTCCCTCCCTTGGTTCCAGGCTCCACCTTCCTCTCCTATCAGATGCCACCATCTGCAGCCCTCTGTCACCCCCACCTCTCACCTCCCAGCCTCTGTCACCATCCCCACCCTCCCTTCCCCCATCTGCCCATCACCCCTCCTCACCTGGATCCACCCATCACCTGCCGGCTCTTGGCCCTCCCCTTCCCTCCACCTTTTTATAACAGCGCCATCAATGCTACTTCCCCTACAAGGAATGCACCACCTTGACTCAGGCATTTATTGCTCCTTCTTCACTTGCAGCGAATGAACATTCAGGAATTGTGGACAACATTACATGGGGGCACTACCTACACAGCCACTTCACCGGTTTAGAGAAAATAAAATCACCATATTTGCAGGGCAACTCGAGACACTGAGAAAGTGCAACCTGGAGAATAAATACAAAAGGACGTGGTCTCCATGTACTGGACCATTACTGCCAACTTACAACAAACCTTATGGCGAAGACCCTCCATCCCATCAAGTTCTGGCCGCTCTGTCACTGATTGACAGCTTGGTGCAGGAATTCCGGAGATGGACAACACTTACCCAGTATCCAATGTTCTGACAAGTGTTTGTTCCCTGGAGGTCTCCTTCCCGTGTACTGTCCAATACAAATTCCAGCTTTGCGGAGCGTTTTGCACACCTTTCCCCCACATAACTGCACGAGTTTCTCCAGCATTAACGCAGGTGGTTTGCTTTGAGGTGAAATGAACATCAAAGGCTGATTCACAAATAAATCCTGCTGATAGGGTCCTCTTGTTGACTGTTTTTCTAATCTGCAGATCTGCTCAAAGAAGAAAACAATAATATTAAGAATCTCCATTATGCCATTAAATGGAATCAAAAATACATTTCAGTTAAGTTAATGTGAATTTACAGAATGTATAAATGCAGAACTAACTTGCAAATTGCAGCTAAATTCATGAAACATGGCTTGCTTTTGTCATCACAAATACATGATAAATGTTTCTTAGGCTTTGCTATGTCACACAATAATGTTCCATTGTTTTCCTTCACAGTGTGGGAGAGGTGGTTGGGTGTATGGGTCAGGGAGACTGTTTGGCACAGCCCCAACAAATTTTGTTTTAACCTTTGCTTCAAATGAAATTTTGCCAAAATCAGAACAAAACTGGGCATTACTTTCCACTAGAGCTCTCCTGTTAGTTGTTGGGAATTGTTTTTTGGACAGGTGGTGGCTTTAGTGACAGATGGGTGTTACATGCTCCCATTAGTTGGAGATCTGGTCTGGTTTCCAGTTGTGAAACAGGGCTGGTGATGGACAGCAGTGTGAAGCCCAGAAACACATGAAAAGATTGAGTTCATTTACAAATAATCCAAAAATCTTTCCTGATCTAACCAAATAGGTTAACAAAGTAACAGGCAGAGCTCAGCTGGTAGCTCTCTCATCGTCCTGCAGAGAGTTGGGCACTCAGTGCAGGCTGACACTCTGGCAGCGTTACAATGTTGGAGGTGAAACCATTCAGATGAGACATCAAAACCAGGCCTGATCTGTCCTCTTTGACAGACAGAAACAACTTCACAGCACCCTTTGAGGAAGAGAAAAGGAGGCTTCTTGTTAAGGTAGTCCTGCATGGGAGGCTGGTCCAGAAGGTTAAGTCACTTGGCATTCAGGATGAAGGAGTCAATTGGATTCAACATTGGCTTAGTGGGAGAAGCCAGAGAGTGGTAGCAGATGGTTGTCTCTCTGACTGGAGGCCTGTGACTAGTGGTGTGCCGCAGGGATTGGTGCTGGGTCCGTTGCTGTTTATCATCAACATTAATGATTTAGATGATAATGTGGTAAACTGGATCAGCAAATTTGCAGATGTAGTGGACAGCGAGGAAGGCTATCAAAGCTTGCAGTGTGATCTGCACCAGCTGGGAAAATGGGCTGAAAAATGGCAGCTGGAATTTAATGCAGACAAGTGTGAGGTGATGCACTTTGGGAGGATAAACCAGGGTAAGACTTACACAGTGAACGGTTGGGCTCTGAGGTGTGCGGTAGAACAAAGGGAGCTAGGAATACAGATCCATAGTTCCTTCAAAGTAGTGTCACAGGTAGAGAGGGTCATAAAGAGAGCTTTTGGCATTTTGGCCTTCATAAATCAGGGCATTGAGTACGGGAGTTGGGATGTTATGTTGAAGTTGTACAAGATGTTGGTAAAGCCGAATTTAGAGTATTGTGTGCAGTTCTGGTCACCTACCTACAGGAAAGATATCAATAAGCTTGAAAGAGTGCAGAGAAAGTTTACACAGATGTTGCTGGGACTTGAGGACCTGAATTAGAGGGATAGGTTGAATAGGTTAGCACTTGAAGAGAATGTGGGGAGACCTTATAGAGGCATAGAATATTATGAGAGGTACAGATAGGGTGAATGCATGCAGGCTTTTTCCCCTCAGGTTGGGTGAGACTAGAACTAGAGGTCATAGGTTTAGGGTGAAAGGTGAAATATTTAAGGGGAATCTGAGGTGGAGCTTGACTCAGAGGGTGGTGTGAGAGTGGAATGAGCTGCCACCAGAAGTGATGGATGCGGGTTCAATTGTAACATTTAAGAGGTTTGGATAGGTACATGGATGGGAGGGGTTTGGAGGGATATGGTCCGGGTGCAGTTAGATGGGACCAGGCAGAAGATCAGGTCAGCATGGACTGGGTGGGCCGAAGGGCCTGTTTCTGTTCTGTAGTGCTCTATGACTCTATGTGCAATATCATAAAATCAGCTACATCAGCTGAAGGCAGTTTGAAGGCATGTTCTCCCCAAATTACCACGGTGACTACATCTGGCAAATACCAAGCCCAATGCAATCAGCTGATGTAGTGACATGCACTAAATCCACATACTTTGTTTCTTAAAATGTTTCCATTCTTGGGGGTGAAGGAAATGAAGACTTGGATTTATCTGTGTATAAATCTTTGAAGGTTTCAAGGTTACAAGTCTCTTGAAACCTTCATTGGGATCTCTTCTGGGGAAGGTGGGACCTGTTCAGAGAGGACGGGTTACACCCGAACCTGAGGGGGGCCAATACCCTTGCAGCCAGGTTTGCTAGGGTGGTTCAGGAGGGTTTAAACTAGTCTGCGAGGGGGATGGGAACCAGAGGAGTAGGTCTGAGGAAGAAGGGGATGGGGAAAAGTCAGATCTGACAGGTAGAGAGGCTTTGAGGAAGGAGAAGCAGAATACAGGCTATAAAAGTAGTAAGGTGGATGGGCTAAAGTGCATTTACTTAAATGCAAGAAGCATCAGGAATAAGGGAGATGAACTGAGTGCTTGGATAAGTACATGGGACTACGATATTGTGGCTATTACAGAGACATGGCTGAAACCAGGGCAGGAATGGATATTGAATATTCCTGGTTTTCAGTGTTTTAAAAGGGATAGGGAGGTGGGGAGAAGAGGAGGAGGGGTGGCGTTACTGGTCAGGGACACTGTTACAGCTGCAGAAAGGGTAGATAATGTAGAAGGATCCTCTCTACAGTCAATATGGGTGGAAGTTAGGAACAAGAAAGGAGCAGTTACTCTACTGGGAGTATTCTATAGGCCCCCCGGTAGCAGCAGGGATACCAAGGAGCAGATTGGGAGGCAGATTTTGGAAGGATGCAAAAAATAACAGGGTTATTATTGTGAGAGACTTCAACTTCCCAAATATTGATTGGCACCTGCTTAGTGTCAAAGGTTTAGATGGAGCAGAGTTTGTTAAGTGTGTCCAGGACAGATTCCTGACACAGTATGTTGACAGGCCGACTAGAGTGAATGCCATTTTAGATCTAGTTTTAGGTAATGAACCGGGACAGGTGACAGATCTATCGGTGGGTGAGCATTTGGGGGACGGCGACCACTGCTCAAAAACCTTTAGCATTGTCACAGACAGGGATTGAAGCAAAGAGGACGGGAAGATATTTAATTGGGGAAAGGCGAATTATGAGGCTATAAGGCAACAACTTGTGAGTGTAAATTGGGATGACATTTTTGAAGGGAAATGTACTATGGAGATGTGGTCAATGTTCAGGGATCTCTTGCAGGATGTTAGGGATAAATTTGTCCCGGTGAGGCAGAGAAGGAATGGCAGGGTGAAGGAACCATGGGTGACGAGAGAGGTGGAACAACTAGTTAGGAAGAAGAAGGCAGCAAGGATCAGACAGGGCTCATGAGGAATATAGAGGAGCAAGGAAGGAACTTAAGAAGGGGCTGAGGAGAGCGAGAAGGGGACATGAAAAGGCTTTAGCAAGTAGGGTTAAGGAGAATCCCAAGGCTTTTTTCTCATACGTGAAGAGCAGAAGGATGGCTAGAGTAAAGGTGGGTCCGATTAAAGACAAAGGTGGGAGGATGTGCCTGGAAGCTGTGGAAGTGGGTGAGGTTCTCAATGAATACTTCTCTTCAGTATTCACCAAGGAGAGGGGTCTTGATGATGCTGAGAACAGTGTTGGTAAGGATAATGTTCTGGAGTACGTAGATATCAAGAGAGAGGATGTATTGGAGCTGTTAGAAAATATTAGGACAAATAAGTCCCCGGGGCCTGACGGAATATTCCCCAGGCTGCTTCGTGAGGCAAGGGAGGAGATTGCTGAACCGTTGGCTAGGATCTTTGAGTCCTCGTTGTCCACAGGAATGGTACCAGAGGATCAGAGGGTGGCAAATGTTGTCCCCTTATTCAAAAAAGGTAGTAGGGTTAGTCCAGGGAATTACAGACCAGTGAGCCTTACGTCTGTGGTGGGCAAGCTGTTAGAAAGGATTCTAAGAGATAGGATCTATGAGCATTTAGAGAATCATGGACTGATTAGGGACAGCCAGCATGGCTTTGTGAAGGGAAGATCTTGCCTCAGTAGCCTGATAGGGTTCTTTGAGGAGGTGACCAGGAAGATTGATGAGGGTAGTGCAGTGGATGTGGTCAACATGGATTTTAGTAAGGCGTTTGACAAGGTTCCCCATGGTAGGCTTCTTCAGAAGGTCAGAAGCCAAGGGATCCAGGGAAGCTTGGCAGTGTGGATTCAAAATTGGCTTGCCTGTAGAAAGCAGAGGGCTGTGGTGGAGGGAGTGCATTCGGATTGGAGGGCTGTGACTAGTGGTGTCCCACAGGGATCGGTTCTGGGACCTCTACTTTTTGTGATATTTATTAATGACTTAGATGAGGGGGTGGAAGGCTGGGTTAGCAAGTTTGCAGATGACACAAAGATTGGTGGTGTTGTGGATAGTGTGGAGGGCTGTCGAAGCTTACAGAGGGATATTGATAGGATGCAGAGCTGGGCTGAGAAGTGGCAGATGGAGTTCAATCCAGAGAAGTGTGAGGTGGTACACTTTGGAAGGACTAACTCCAAGGCAGAGTACAAGGTAAATGGCAGGATTCTGGGCAGTGTGGAGGAGCAGAGGGATCTGGGGGTTCATATCCACAGATCACTGAAAGTTGCCTCACAGGTGGATAGGGTAGTTAAGAAAGCTTATGGGATGTTAGCTTTCATAAGTCATGGGATCGAGTTTAAGAGCTGCAAAGTAATGATGCAGCTTTACAAAACTCTGGTTAGACCCCACTTAGAGTACTGTGTCCGGTTCTGGTCGCCTCATTATAGGAAGAATGTGGAGGCGTTGGAAAGGGTGTAGAGGAGATTTACCAGGATGCTGCCCGGATTAGAGAGTATGGATTATGAGGAGAGACTAAAGGAGCTAGGGCTTTACCCATTGGAGAGGAGGAGGATGAGGGGAGACATGATAGAGGTATATAAAATATTAAGAGGAATAGATAGAGTGGACAGCCAGCGCCTCTTTCCCAGGGCACCAATGCTCAATACAAGAGGGCATGGCTTTCAGGTGATGGGTGGGAAATTCACGGGAAATGTTAGAGGGAGGTTTTTCACCCAGAGAGTGGTTGGTGCATGGAATGCGCCGCCTGGGGTGGTGGTGGGGGCTGATAATGTTGGTCAAGTTCAAGAGATTGTTAGATAAGCATATGGAGGAATTTAAGATGGAGGGATATGTGGGAGGAAGGGGTCAGATAGTCTTAGGTGTGGTTTGAATGTCGGCACAACATGGTGGGCCGAAGGGCCTGTATTGTGCTGTATTATTCTATGGTTCTAAGTCAAGTCAATTGTCATATGCACAAAGATGGGTACAATGGAAAACTTGCAGCAGCATCACAGACACGTAGGTACAGGCAACACACAGAATGTAAATTATACACAGATTATACCAGACAGTGAAGAAAAAAAGACTCTTTAAAACAAGACTTTAGTGCACAAGAAGGACACAATCAGAGACAAGTCCCTGGCGGTGCAAGGGGTGGTCCGTAGTGTTCAGTGCTGAGGTAGGGTTAGGGTTTGCAGGTCGGTTCAAGAGCCTGATGTTTGTAGGAAAGTAGCTGTTCCTGAACCTGGTGGTGAACCTTCAGGCTTCAGTACGTCCTGCCCGATGGGACTTTGTAAACTTATTTGGTGAGAAAAGCAGTGAGAACAGGGCATGACCCGGAAGGTGGGGATATCTGATGATAGATGCCACATTGTTGAGGCAGCGCCTCTTCTAGGTGTTGCCTGTGGTGGGAAAGGCTGTGCCGGTGAAAACATGGCTAAGAAAGCAGACAGAGTTCTGTGTTTCAGCTATAGAGGCATGGAATACAAATGAAAAATAGCCATGCAAACTCTTTCAAAACACTGGTTAGGTCACTGCTGAGGTATTCTGGTCACCACACCTCAATCAGTTGATGAAAGCCGAAGGGAGGGTGCGCAAAATGTTCAAATGGTTGCAGGGAGGAGGGAGTTCAGTTGTAAGAATCGATAAATATCTGGGGTTGTTTGTATAGGCCGATGAGCCGTACATCAGTGGCAAGGGAATTATTGGAGAAGATTCTTAGGGACAGGATATCCTCACATTTGGAAAAGTATGGTTATTAGGGATAGGCAACGTGGCTTTGTGCAGGGGAAGTTCTGTCTTACAAATTTGATTGAGATTTTTGAGGAGGTGACAAAGGTGGATGATTAGGGTAGGACAGTGGGTGCTGTCTATGTGAACTTCAGTAAAGCATTTGACAAAGTCCCTCATGGTCGGCTAAGAAGATTAAGTCACAGGCGGTCAACTGTGAGTTGGTAAGTTGGATACAAAATTTGCTTGGCCATAGACAACAGTGGGTAGCGGTGGAGGGGTGTGTCTCTGACTGGAGGTCTGTGACTTGTGGTGTTCCACAAGGATTAGTGCTGGGACCTGGGTTGTTGGGATGAAAATTTAGGTGGTCTGATTAGCAAATTTGCAGACAACATGAAAATTGGTGCAGTTGTGGACAGTGAGGAGGATTGTTAAAGGATACAGCAGGACATAGACCAATTGCAGATATGCGCAGAGAAATGGCAGATAGAGTTTAATCCAGGCAAGTGTGAGGTGTTGCACTTTGGGAGGTCAAATTGAGGAGAAAGTGTACAGTAAATGGCAGGACCCTGAGGAGCATTGATGTACAGAGGGATCTTGGGGTCCAAGTCCATAGCTCCCTGAAAGTGGCAACACAAGTAGATCGGGTGGTAAAGGTGATGGCATGCCTGCCTTCAGTCACCATCAGTCGCAGTGTAGAGTATAAGAGTCAGGAAGTTAGGTTGCAGCTGGATAAGACTTTGATTGGGCCACATTTGGAGTGTTGAGTGCAGTTGTGGTGCCACACTATGGGAAGGGTGTGGAGGCTTTGGAGAGAGTGCAGACAAGGTTCTCCAGGATGTTGCCTGGATTGGAGAGTGAAATTATGAGAGGCATAGAGAGGGTAGACAATCAGAGTCTTTTCCAAGGGTGGAAATGTCAAACACTAGAGGGCATAAGTTTAAGTGAGAGGGGGAAAGATGAGAGGAGATGTGGGGGGCAAGTTTTTTGTTCTGCAGAGTGGTGGGTGCCAGGAATGTGGCGGAAGCAGATACAAGAGCAACATTTCAGGGGCACTGAGGCACATGAACAGGCAGGGAATGGAGGGATACAGCCCACGTGCAGGCAGGTGGGATTAGAATGATTGGCATCATGGTTGACGCAGACATGGTGGACCGAAGGGCCTGCTCCTCTGCTGTTCCATGTTCTCCTTGGAGCAGAGAAGTTGGGAGGAGATCTGATGGGGTTGCAAAGTTTTGAAAGATTTCAGTTGGAACAGTGGAGAGAAAATGTTCCCACAACTGGTGGGGTCACAGAGGATCTGATTTAAAGGGATTGGATAAAGATCCAGGGATGACCTGATTAAAAATGTTTCCCTGTAGTGAGTGTACTCTGGCAGGGGCTGCCTGTAAATATGTTGGTGGAACATTCAATTCAGGCTTTCAAAAGGGAATTAGTAAATACTTCAGGGGAAGAACTGGCAGGTCTAGGAGAAAGAGCAGAGACTGGGACTGAATGGATTTCTCTACAAAGAGCTGGCACAGTCTCAGTGGGATGAATCCCCTCCCTCTGTGTCATAATGATTCCATGAATCTGCAATGTAAACCTGAATGCTAATGAGTTCTGTCAGAGGATGGTGTTCACATCACTTTCCTCCGAGATGGAACATATGCCAAATACCAGAAGGCAGAGCTTTCAGGTGAGAGAGGTTTACGAGGCAAGTTTTTTTAACACAGAGAGTGGCGGGTGCCTGGAAGGTGCTGCCTGGGGAGGTGCTGGAGGCAGATACGATAGCAATGCTAAAGATGCATTTAGACAGGCACATGAACAGGCAGGGAATGGAGGGATAGAGAACATGTGCAGGTAGATGGGATTGGTTTAAATTGGCATCATGGTCGGCACTGATGTGGTGGGCCTGTTCCTGTGCTGTACTGTTCTATGTTCTGTGGCTATAAAGACCCACTGAGGTCTTCCATTGATTTAACGTGAAGATCAGCTATTTCAACTTTTCTCATCATCACTGAAGTACAGAGCTTCAGTGACGATCTTTGCCTGAGTTGCTGTTGATATTCAATAATCAGGAGCTCAAAAATTGCAAATAATTATCAGAATAATTAGTAACATTGCTGATGATCTAATGAACTTGCCTCATAATGTAAACATTACGTGCTAAAACAGTTCCAAGCATTACATCCGTTATGGTTTTAGTTCCCAACAAGCATTGGACACCAATATGCTGGCTTCTTGCCTCAGATTGTTATACAGTATTTGGCACAGTTTGATTGCCTTCGGTTTTCAGGGTAACATGTCAGAAAAAGATGCTTGGAATTGCACAATTTTAGGTCCAGTAAAAGCCTTGTTCTTCCACCAACTGATCACAAGGCCACAATAAAAGTTGTGAACCAACATTACCAACTATGGATACAAGTAAAAGCGAGAATTGTGGACTGCATTCCCTAAATGTGCCTCAGAACTGCCTGCTGGCATTATTGGTGGACTTATTTCATGAACTAGTGTGATAAAAAGAGTGATTGTAACAACATATTGTATGTTTAAAGATAATATTCCTCTGGGAACTTTTGATAACATACTTGGCAACTGAATCCAGATTTTGGCGGATATTCAAATGTGGTTGAAAGATTTTGAGTTAAAATGCATGCTCTTGCTCAAAGTTCTTCCTCTTTTTAAAAGTTTCTGTGAGTTAGAGCAAACTAATTATGAAACAAATATATATTTTTCTAATGTATTGCTTTTTCACAGGAATATATAAAATAAAAGAACAGGCAAATTAATAAGAAATATCACCAGCTGAGCCAGGATACTTTGAAGCAGGTGTGGACAGCCTTGATAATCATCTGGTTTGGAACAAAGAGCAGGCAGGCAAGCAACTTGCATGGTGAATTTATCCTGCTATTTTGACCAAAGTTTTGAGAGGCAAGTTGATTGTTGCACCATTACTTAAGTGACCGACGATTTCAATTTAAGTGTGCAAATGTATCGATTAAACAAAATCAAAACATCACCAGAAGGCTCACCAACCTAGCTCAGAGTAATGAGGGATCAGCAATGACAGCTGCTTAGAATGTTTTGAAGAAATGCTCTGCAATGTGCAATTTTCTGGAGTAATTAAACATGTTAGACACATCTGTAGATCAACTTGACAAATATTCAGTAGTTGGTCTATCAATATTTAAATTTTACCACCTAGGTGTGACAAGAGCAACATTTCAAAGCTCTTGCATTAAAACAGCTGATTGACGTTTCCTTTGCAAATTTTTATGCCCAACGTATTGAGTCAGTTGGACATCAATCCTACTGTGGAGCAATGCTTATGGGGATGTCAAACTCTATCCTGGAACTTTGAACCCAAATGCAATGAAAGGGCAGCAGGACAGGGAATCACAGGATAGTATTTATGATGCAGGGTAAGGAAAGGAGTGGTCATTCTGCTGCATGAGATTCAAAGCTGCAGACAAATACTGGTCTAAAAGATGTATACGTAGTTGTTGCAGAATTTTCAATGCTTATTTAATTTTATCTTTGCACCATTTTGTTTATCCCTGTGTTTTTTTTTTGTTTAATCTTCTCATTGGTATAAGGTGCTCTATCATATTGTGCACATCTACTGAATACTTGTCTTCAAATATTTTTTTTAATTGATTCACTTTCTGGGATCTGGGCATTCCTGCAAGACCAGCATTTATTGCCCATCCTTAATTACCCTGGAGAAGTTGGAGAGTGAGCTGCCTTCTTGAACTATTGCAGTCCTTCTGGTGAAGTCACTCCCATGGTGTTGTTGGGGAGGGATTTCCCGGATCTAGAACCAGTGCCAGGACTGGGGATATCCTTCCAAGTCAGTTTGGTGTGAGTTGGAGAGGAACCTGCAGGTGGTGGCGTTCCCCTGCACCTGCTGCCCTCAGTGGTGGAGATGGCAGGTCTGGTTGAAGAATTGCAGTACACTGTATAGATGATTTACAGTGCAGCCACTGTGGGCCAGTGGTGGAGAGAATGAGAGTGTTAGGGGATTGATGGAGTACCAATCAAGTGGGCTGCTTTGTCTTGGAAGATGTCCAGCTTCTTCAGAGTTTTTGGAGCTGAACTCATCCAGGCAAGTGGAAGGTAGTCTCTTGTTTGTAGCTGGTTGATGATGGAAAGACCTTCTAGTACCAAAAAGATACCCAGCCTCTGACCTGTTCTGAGACAAGGATTTATCTGGTTGGCCCAGATGACCCTTGGATCAATGGTGATCCTCAGGATGTTGATGGTGGGGGACATTGCTAAGGTAACATCACTGGTCTTATGTATGACTATTACATGCATAAAAATTACCTAAAAATAAGCAAACTTGAGAAGCACTTTCAAAGCTTCAAATCTGCTTCTCCCAATATATATAATTTTAATGTTTCCAATTATTCTTAAGGGAGGCAATTAATCTCTGGTCAACTTTTTCAATTTCCTATAAAAATAGGCAGGGTTCAGGAACTTGCTGGCTCTTGTTAGATCATTGTAGTAGGTGAACCAGATCGCCGAGATTATTTTTAATCAAGCTGGTAATTACTATGCAAGCCATCCAGAAATGATGGCAGTATACGCAGCCGATATCCTTCAGAGGAGTTTGAAGTGTTGTTGGACAGTTATTAATTCTGTCACTGGGAATGTGTGGAGAGAGGTTTTGCAAGAAGGGAGCACATATTGGGAGTTCAGGCAAGTTCCTTTAACTCATTTTAATGGGGAACTCGTCACAGAGGTGAGCTGTGATATAAACAGAGTCTTTGCAGCGGAATCATAGAAGTACTGTTGAAAGTATCCTGACTGGTTGCACCATGGTCTGGTACAGCAATTCGAATGTGCAGGAACACAAGAAGCTGCAGAGAGTAGTGGACTCAGCCCAATACATCACAGGCACATCCCTCCCCACCATCAGTAGTATCTACAGGAGGCACTGCCTCAAGAAGGCAACATCTATCGTCAAAGGTCCCCACCATCTGGGCCGTGCCATCTTCTTGCAGCTCCCATTGGGCAGGAGGTACAGAAGCCTGAAGCCCCACACCACCAGGTTCAGGAACAGCTGCTTCCCTTCAACCATTCGGTTCTTGAACCAACCGGCACAACCCAAATCACTACCTCAGTGCAGCAACACTGTGACCACTTTGCACTACAATGGACTTTGTTTTTGTTCTAATTGTGTTCTTTCTTGCAGAAGTTGTGGACAATTTATGTTTAGTTTATGTTTTTGTTGTGAATATTGTGTACCTGATGCTCTGTGCCTGCGATGTTGCTGCAAGTAAGTTTTTCACTGCACCTGTGCACACATGGACTTGTGCATCTGACAATAAACTCGACTTTGACTTTGAAATGTTGAGGTGCCAAAGGCCTTACAACACATTGAGCCTGGCAACTTCCTGTGGAACAAATCTATTCATACATGTTTAGGAACGTAAAAAGATGTATTTCACTGTGTGTTTCGATGTACACGTGACTAATAAGTAAATATCTTATATCTTTTCTTATATCTTTCCCCAAAACCCTGTAAATATTTTCTCTCGTGCCGATCCAGTTCACTATGGAAACCCTGACTGAGTGTTTCCACCACTCTCAGGAGTAGTCAACTCCAAATGATAAACACTCTCTGCACAAGAATGGTTTTTCTCACAACCCCCCTGTACAGAGTCATATCCTACAGCACAGAAACAGGCCCTTTGGCCCATCTAGTCCATGCCGACCTGATCTTCTGCCTAGTCCCATTGATCTGAACCAAGACCACATCCCTCCAAACCCCTCCTATCCATGTACCTATCCAAACTTCTCCTAAATGTTACAATTGAACCCACATCCACCACTTCCACTGGCAGCTCGTTCCACACTCGCACCACACTCTGTGGAGTAGTTCCCACTCAGATTCCCCTGAAATATTTCACTTTTCACCCTCCTATGACCTCTAGTTCTAGTCTCACCCAACCTGAGGGGAAAGAGCCTGCATGCATTCACCCTATCTACACCCCTCATAATTTTGTATACCTCTACAAGATCTCCCCTCATTCTCCTGCGCTCCAGGGAATAAAATCCTAACCTATTCAACCTTTCCCTATAACTCAGATCCTCAAGTCCCGGCAACATCCTTGAAAATTTTCTCTGCACTCTTTCAAGCTTATTGATATCTTTCCTGTAGGTAGGTGACCAGAACTGCACACAATACTCTAAATTCAGCCTCACCAATGTCTTGTACAACTTCAACATGACATCCCAACTCCTGTACTCAATGTCCTGATTTATGAAGGCCAATGGGCCAAAAGCTCTCTTTGCGACCCTATCTACCTGCGATGCCACTTTCAGGGAATTCTGGATCTGTATTCCCAGGTCCCTTTGTTCTAATGTGCACCTCAGAGCCCTACCATTCACTGTGTGAGTCTTACCCTGGTTTGTCCTCCCAAAGAGCATCACCTCCCACTTGTCTGCATTAAATTCCAGCTGCCATTTTTCAGCCCATTTTCCCAGCTGGTCCAGATCACGCTGCAAGCTATGATAGCCTTCCTCGCTGTCCACTGCAGCTCCAATCTTGGTGTCATCTGCAAATTTGCTGATCCAGTTTACCACATTATCATCTATATCATTAATATAGATGATAAACAACAATGGACCCAGCACTGATCCCTGCAGCACACCACCAGTTACAGGCCTCCAGTCAGAGACAACCACCTACTACCACTCTCTGGCTTCTCCCGCTAGGCCAATGTTGAATCCAACTGACTCCTTCATCCTGAATGCCAAGCGACTTAACCTTCTGAACCAGCCTCCCATATGGGACTTTGTATCCTTTGCCTGTTACTTAAACTCTGTGAATCCTGGTCTTTGAACCATCTGTTGATGTGAAACACTTCCCTCCATTTACTCTGTTTAAACCTGGTATGTTCTTTCACACCTCTATCAAATACCTTTGACCCAGTGAGAACAACCCTTTCCCTTGTAGCTGAATTCTCACTACCCCCAGACAATTTTAATAAATCTTTTCTGCATCCTCTCTAAAGCCGTAACAAATGACCTGAAGTTGGTTGGTCTGAAATAGACACACTTCTCCAGTAGTTGCCTAACAAGAAGTTCACTGTAACTTCATTGCCCTTGTGTTTTCTGCTTGTCTTTATGAAGCCCAGGATCCCAAATACTCTACTAAAGACCCTCTGAACATGTCTGCCACCTTCAAAGCTTCATGCAAAAAACATGCACATCTCTACTTCTGCACACCCGAATATTCCCTGTGAAAATTATCATAGCCCACTTCTTGATATTAACTTTGAGCTGTTACTAGTTGGCTACTGTTGGTAACAGCCTTTTCTATGGGACTTGGTCAAATGGCTTCTGACCAATATGGAAAACTTCTGCAGCATTCCTTTCTCAACCTGCTCCATCATCTCCCCAAACCATTCAGTAAAGCTTCCAAATACAATATGTTCACTGAATTTCCCTCTTTAGCACAAACCAGTGCCTGTTGTTTTTCTCAGATTATTCTTTTTATAAATTCATCTACCAGAGGATATTCTGTAGTTACAGGTTTCATCATCCTCTCCTTCCTGAACTAGGGTGTTACATTTTCCATTTCTAGTCCCCTGGTAGCTCCCCTGTGCCCAGGGAAGATCAGAAGATGATGGTAAACCCTCTTGAATCATCACCCCATTTCCCTCAGTGGCCCTGGATGGATCCCATTTGAACCAAGTGACTTACTTTGAAAATTAAAACAAAAACTGCAGCAAATGGACACAAGAGAATCTGGAAAAAGGAAGTATGGCAATATTAGTGAACCTACAGGGAAACTGCTCTTAGATCTGGTCCTGTGCAATGAGACAGGTAAAATTAATGATCTTGTAGTTAGGGATTCTCTTGGAAAGAGTGATCACAGTATGATTGAATTTCTCACACAAACGGAGGGTGTAATAGTTCGATCTAAAACCAGTGTATATGCCTAAACAAGGGAGACTACAGTGGGATGAGGGAGGAGTTGGCCAGTGTAGACTGGGAACACAGGCTGTGTGGTGGGACAGTTGAGGAACAGTGGAAGACTTTCAAAGAGATTTTTCACGGAGCTCAACAAGAGTATATTCCAGCTAAAAGCAAGGACAGTCAGGGTGGGGAGAACCAGCCTTGGATAACTGAGGAAATAAAAGAAGGCATCAAGCTAAAAGCTCATGCACACAAAGTCACCTAGAGTAGTGGGAAACTGGAAGATTGGGAAAACTTTAAAAAGCAACAAAGAACCACTAAGCAAGCAATAAGGAAAGGGAAGACAGATTATGAAAGTAAACTAGCACAAAATATAAAAACAGATAGTAAAAGTTTTTATAACCATATAAAGCGGAAAAGGGAGGCTAAAGTGAGCGTAGGTGCCTTGGAAGATGAGAAGGGGGAATTAATATTCGAACGACTATTTTGTGTCTGTCTTCATGGTGGTGGACACATCTAACGTGCCAAATAGAGATGTTATGGATGCGATGGGAGGTGAGGACCTCAATACAATCTCTGTCACTAAAGGGGTAGTGATGAGCAAACTAGTGGGCCTAAAGGTAGACAAATCCCCTGGTCCTGATGGGATGCATCCCAGGGTACTGAAAGAAATGGCGGAGGTTATAGTGGAGGCGTTTGTGATAATTTACCAAAATTCTCTGGACTCCGGGCAGGTCCCAGCGAATGTCTTGCCACTGTTTAAAAAAGGATGTAGGCAAAAGGCAGGTCACTATAGCCCAGTTAGCTTAATGTCTGTAGTTGGGGAAATGCTTGAAGCTATCATTAAGAAAGAAATAGTGAGACATCTGGATGGAAGTGGTTCCATCAGGCAGACACAGTGTGGATTCAGGAAGGGCAGCTCCTGTTTGACAAACTTACTGGAGTTCTTTGAGATAAAACGAGTGCAGTGGATAAGAGGGGAGCAGGTGGATGTTTATACTTGGGCTTCCAGAAGGCGTTCAATAAGGTGCCGCATAAAAGACTTATCCATAAGATGAGGATGCATAGAGTTGGGGGTAATGTATTAGCATGGATAGAGGATTGGGTAACCAATAGTAGGCAGAGAGTTGGAATAAATGGGCGTTTATCCAGTTGGCAATTAGTGGTGAGGGGAGTGCCGCAGGGGTCAGTGCTGGGCCTGCAACTGTTCACGATATACGTTAACGATTTGGAAGAGGGGACCGAGTGCAGTGTATCTAAGTTTGCTGATGATACTAAATTGAATGGAAAAGCAAATTGTGCAGAGGATGCGGAGAGTCTGCAGAGAGATATAGATAGGTTCAGTGAGTGGGCAAGGTTCTGGCAGATGGAGCCCAGTGTTGGTAAATGCGAGATCATCCACTTTGGAAGGTCAGATTATTATTTAAATGGTGAAACTTTGCAGCATGCTGTTGTGCAGAGGGACTTGGGAGTGCTTGTGCATGAATCGCAGAAGGTTGGTTTGCAGGTGCAACAGGTTATCAAGAAGGCGAAGGGAATGTTGTCCTTCATTGCTAGAGGGATTGAATTTAAGAGCAGGGAGGTTATGCTGCAACTGTACAGGGTACTGGTGAGGCCGCACCTGGAGTACTGTGTGCAGTTCTGGTCTCCTTACTTGAGGAAAGATATATTGGCTTTGGAGGCAGTGGAGAGGAGGTTCACCAGGTTGATTCCGGAGATGAGGGGGTTAGCCTATGAGGAGAGACTAAGTCGCCTAGGACTCTATTCACCGGTATTCGGAAGAATGAGAGGGGATCTTATCGAAACATATAAAATTATGAAAGGGATAGATAAGATAGAGGCAGGAAGGTTGTTTCCACAGGTAGGTGAGACTAGAACCAGGGGATATGGCCTCAATATTTGGGGGAATAGATTTAGGACGGAGATGAGGAGAAACTGCTTTTCCCAGAGAGTAGTGAATCTGAGGAATTCTCTGCCCAGGGAAGCAGTGGAGGCAGATAGCTACCTCCTACTCCTATTTCTTGTGTTTTTATGTTCCTTCGGTGGACAGCAAGTGTGGAGAGCTGACTGCTGGAAGAAACTTAGGCTCAGGGTTCTGTATCACAAAGCAAGCTGCACAAGAACTGTTCTTTTACTCTGTAATGAATAAAAAATACCAAGGGCAGAGCTTGATTGTGAAGGGTGCTTGCAAAAGCCAAGCAATCAAGATAACTACAGATTAACACTAACAGCTGGTTATTTTTTATTCTGCCTGATATGCAAGCAGATTTCTTAAAATCCAACAGAATGTGGAACATACAGCACAGTACAGGCCCTTTGGCCTATGATGTTTTGCTGACATTTTATCCTGCTCTGAAATCTATTTAACCCTTCCCTCCCACATAGCCCTCCATTTCTCTATTATTCATGTGTCTATCTAAGAGTCTCTTAAATGTCCCTAATGTATCTGCCCCAACAACCTCTGCCGGCAGTACGTTCCATGCACCCACCACTCTCTGTGTAAAAAACTTACCCCTGACATCCCCCTTATACCTTCCTCCAATCACCTTAGAATTATGGCCCCTTGTGTCAGCAATATTTGCAACTAAACAAGAATTGGTAGCAGGGATATGAGATACTGGTAATTGGTTTATTATTGCCACATGTACCAAGATACAGTGAAAAACTTTTGTTTGCGTGCCATCTAGTCAGATCACTCCATACATAATACATTGAGGTAATAAAAAGGGAAAAGTAACAGAACGCAGAAAATCGTGTTATGGTTACAAGGAAAGTGCAGCACAGGCAGACAATAAGATGCAAGGGCTGTGATGAGATAGGTTGAGAGATTAAGAGTTCATCTTTAGCATATAAGAGGTCCAATTCAAGAGTCTGATAACAGTGGGATAGAAGCTGTCCTTGAACCTGGTGGTGCGTGTTCTCAGGGTTTTGTATCTTCTGCCCGATGGGATATGAGATAATGGCTTAAAGATCTGACAGTTTGCAAAACTGAACGATAACACAACTGATGCTTTGATTATACAGGAAAACAGTGACGACAGTTATTAATTTCAACAGCTGTAAAATGCTTTGGTTTCCTCCCAAGGCCTCGAGAAGCACCATGAAAAGCAAGTTCTTCATATCGTAGAAGTCCCATGTTTAAAATGGGTTAAATAACTCCTTTCATCTTGTGTTTTCAGCACAGTTAGATCATCACAGAAGGAGCTAAGATAAAATAATAAAGGTGTTTATCAAGTTCTTACTGTACCTTTGATTTGCAAGAGAGTTAAGTCAAGTAAAAAACACCTTTGCTTTAGCCACTACAAACACTTAGTCTGCCACACCTTTTTTAACTGCAACAAAGTTTAAACTATAATTAACAAAATTATCCAGTGAGAAAATCTATATTTCAAAATATGCTTTCATAACAAAAAATATCTGCTTTGAGGATTGTTGAATGATTGTTTCAGTAACTCCCATCCTTTACAAGAAATTGAGATACCACCTCCGTAGAGCTATCAGAGATGCCAAGAGACTATACCAGCCCAAAATCGAGTCCCAGACCAGCTGTCAGTTGTGGCAGGGCTTACACGCTATAACGGGCTACAAAATGAAGTCAGACAGCACCACTGACAACAGCACATCCCTTCCTGATGAGCTTAACGCATTCTATGCACATTTTGAGCAGAAGGGGATTGGTTTGTCACCACCCACACCGCCAGCCTCCAATGCTTCTGAACCCATGGTCACTGTTGTGGACGTCAGATCAGTCTTCCGGAGAGTGAACCCATGGAAAGTATCTGGCCTGGATGCTATCCCCGTCCGTATCCTTAGATCCTGTGCAGATCAGCTGGTGGGGGTATTTGCAGACATTTTTAACATCTTCCTACTTCAATCTGAGGTTCCCACTTGCGTTAAAAAGACCAGCATACAAAGAGCTGGTCATTACCTTCAGGAAGGGAGGTGGTGTACATGCACCTGCCTACATCAATGGTGCTGAGGTCGAGAGCTTCAAGTTCCTAGGAGTGAACATCACCAATAGCCTGTCCTGGTCCTACCACGTAGACACAATGGCCAAGAAAGTTCACCAGTGCTTCTACTTCCTCAGGAGGCTAAAGAAATTTGGCACGTCCCCGTCAACCCTTATCAATTTTTATCGATGCACCATAGAAAGCATCCTATCTGGATGCACCATGGCTTGGTATGGCAACTGCTCTGCCCATGACTGCAAGTAACTACAGAGATTGTGGACACAGCTCAGCACATCATGGAAACCAGCCTCCCCTCCATGGACTCTGTCTACACTTCTCGTTGCCTCAGTAAAGCAGCCAGCATAATCAAAGCCCCCCCCCCCCCCTACCCTGGGCATTCTCTCTTCTCCCTCTCCCATCAGGCAGAAGATACAAAAGCCTGAAAGCACGTACTACCATGCTCAAGGACAGCTTCTGTCCCACTGTTATAAGACTATTGAACGGTTCCCTAGTACGATAAGGTGGACTCTTGACCTCACAATCTACCTTGTTATGACCTTGCACCTTATTGTCCACCTGCACTGCATTTTCTCTGTAGCTGTTGCACTTTATTCTGCATTCTGTTATTGTTTGACCTTGTACTGCATTGATGCACTGTGTAATGAATTACAACACTGTGTAATGCACTTGATTTGTATGAATGGTATGCAAGACAAGTTTTTCACTGTACCTTGGTACAAGTGACAATAATATACCAATTCCAATACCAATAATGACTACAGCCCGGTGGCTCTGACATTGACCATCATGAAGTGCTTTGAGAGGCTGGTCATGGCACGCATCAACTCCAGCCTCCCAGACAACCTCGACCCACTGCAATTTGCCTACTGCCGAAAAAGGTCTACGGCGGATGCCATCTCCCTGGCCCTACACTCAGCTCTGGAATATCTGGACAGTAAAGGCACTGATGTTAGACTATTTTTTTATTGACTACAGCTCTGCCTTCAAAACTATAATTCCAAGTAAACTTGGGTGACAATAATGAACCAATTTACAAATTTAAAATTGTGCTGAGAATGCAGGGGGATAGATTCCCTTGTTAGTCTGAATTTTATTTCCAGCAGTAAGTGATTAAGCACGAAGGTATTTACAAAGTATTTCACTAAAGCAGTGTGGTGTCAACTCTGGGGTGGGGTGGAGGGAGGGCAAGGTGAGGAAAAGCCTCTGAGGCGGATGTCCCAGGTGGCTTCAAATGGTAGACCTATGATGTAGAACCAAGTGCTAACAATAACCAAAAAACATGGAGAACATGAATTTGGTGATGTTGCAGCTTCGGCTGGTTCTTGTAATACATCAAAAGGTTGTAGACAATAAACTCCATTCTTGCCCAGGCGGATTGCAGTCAATTAATTTCCATTCATGGATGTCTGTGACAGATCTTTTAGCTGCTAAGCGCTGCCTCATACTGCAGTTAATTAAGAAGATAAAGTAAATGTAAAATTTATGTCTCTCACACTTAATTGACGTTGAAAAGGACAGTTGTCTGGGTTTTGATCAAATCCTACAAAGCGTGGATGAATCAGCACTTTTCTCGCAAGAACTGTTACCCACTACCATTTCAATCAGGATGTATTATCAGGAAAAAAAAGACCCTCGAGGACCTTTTGTCACTTATCATAAAAAAGTCATTTGCTTTCTCAAATATTTGCATCTTTCTCAGCCATTATGATTTCACATTGGTTTTGAGCGTGAACAGGGAATATTAAAAGAAAGCACTTAGTGGTGTCTGGTACATAAAAGTCAAGGATATACGACCTAGTACTCACTTTTCTGGAAGATAATTTAGACCATTAATAATGAAGATCCACAGGAATGGTGCTGTACAAACTTCATCTCAACTTCCATACCTGTTGCTGAACATGGATCTACATGCCTGATGTTTTGTAGTTGTCCAATATTTAAGGCTACAGCTGTGTCACTGGACCAGTTATCTACATGTGTTGACTAATAATCGCAGAGAAATAAGATTATATTTGTTAAAATTTGTGTTATTTTTAGAAAATCTGTTCATGAAGCAAAAGTATCAATATAGTGACCTTGAAACTATTTTATAAACAAACTGATTGACTTACTACTTTAAGGAAGGAAAACTGACATCTTTACCTGAAGATGAAATAAAAACAGAAAATGCTGGAAACACTCAGCTGGTCAGGCAGTGTCTGTGGAGAGAGAAACCAAGTTAACATTTCAGGTCTAAGATGAAGGGTCAGATGAAGATCTGACAAAGGGCCTCAGACCTGAAAGGTTGCTTTTCCACAGGTGCTCTCTGACCTGCTGAAGGTGTCCAGCATTTCCTATTTGACTCAAATTTCCAGATTATCTTTTGCTCATTTTCAGACCTAAATAAGACCCCAGTTGTCAAGTCACTCCAACGAAACAAAGGACTCAACATGGGCAATAACAGCTGGTCTCGTGGACTCACAACCCACAGACAAGTAAAAACAAGTCCATTCATAGACCAGCACTGTACACGGACTTGTTACGAATACTGGACACAGGTCATCTCCAGGTTAAGGATACCTGAAACCAACCAATGAAGTGTATTCATGCTACAAGGGTGCTTAGGTCAGAGTGGAGCTAACGAAGCACTCATCATTCGATGAGCCCCTCAACATCTACTTCAGGTCAGTACGCCAGTGTGGGTGGGACTGTGGACAGCAGTCAGCTTTTATCATTTTGTGGCATCATTTTTTAAAAATTTTAAATGTTTAAATTTTATTTACAGCGTGGTAACAGGCCCTTCCGGCCCAAGAGTCCACGCCGCCCATTTTAAACCCATATTAACCTATCTGTACGTCTTTGGAATGTGGGAAGAAACCGGAGCACCCGGAGGAAACCCTCACAGACACGGGGAGAACGTACAAACTCCTTACAGACAGCGACGGGAATCGAACCCTGATCGCTGGCGCTGTAATAGCATCGCGCTAACCACTACGCTATCAGTCCATAAAGTACCATGCCTAACCCGACTACAATCCACATTCAACAATAAAGGATCTTTAGTCACAACCACAATAACAAAGATGTGGGCACATTCAACAACCCTTCCAAAGAAATTCTCCACATCTCCAACATCTGAAGATAACTTGGAATTTCTCCATTGCTACAGCAGTGCAAATTAAACCTGCAGTGAGAGATAACTTTCACTGCTGAATATGTAAACGGATCAAAAAACCTTAAGTGTCTTATCTACCCAACAATCACAACAAACTGACCAGTTTACAATACTGTGAATTTTAGACACTAACCTCAGCTACTAACGTGGATATCGAGGTGAGGAATGTAAAGCTGTGAGGGAGCTGCAACACATCTGCTGGTGCAGAATTCCTTGCGACCCAGATATCCTTTATGTTCTATGACACTGCTTCATTCAGAAAGGAAACAAAACTGACATACGCCGCACAACTTATGCTCTCTGTGTTGTTGTCTGTACCTACGTGCCTGTGATGCTGCTGCAAGTGTTTCACTGTACCTGTCCCTCACCGTATTTGTGCACATGACAATAAACTCAACTTAACTTCCCTCAAGAAGTGGATCGTGAACGTTCTCCTGTTTAAATTGTCATTAGCACATTGTGTCTGCAACTTCAGAGTTGTACTGAACTATCTTCGAGGAATGAGTGGATGTTCCTGGACACCACTTGCCTCCCAGAGTCGCTGTGCTCCTAGCTGATTGTGCTGGGTCTCTGCACCCTGGAGAGGTCTCAAGGGCAACCAGGCCTCGGTGTAGTTCTGCAGGTGCACTGCCCTGAATACTCTGCTGGGCATTGAGAGTGTGTGATGCTGTGGGTGGGCCTTTGTCATCTTGCAAGGACTGTAACTGAGATTAAGAAAATTAAGAATGAGTCGATTAAACACACACCACCTGCAGTGAAATTACTTCCCTTCCCATTGGCTTCTGAACCTGCAGGATAAGAACCCCCAATGAAATGAATGGCCAGAGCAAATCTGGGGCAGCCCAGAAAGACTGGGCTCTGTCCAGAGATGGAGTGTGCGGGCAGTGAGGCATCTGTCAAATAGCATGACCCAGGACTTGAAGAAGGTCCCCAGACCTCCTGTGAGGTCACAGCTTCACAGACAGGAACATTAACCCCAAGGTATTTAAATAATTTTCAACTGTCCTGCATGGCAAGTTGGATTGAATATAATAACAAAGTGATGAATTTTGCCCATAGGCATAAATTTTCCCTAAATAGTAACCGATTTCCTGATGGGTCCTATCCAGTATAGTCCACTTTTCTTGAAGTATGCAAAATTCAATTGCTCTGACGACTCAATCTTTCAAAACATAATTTCCACTTAGATATTCTGTGCATGAGGCAGGTAGGGGGATCCAAGAGGTAGTGCTGGAGGAGCCTCAGCATGGCACCGTGGTTCAGGGAGCCATTCAAAAGGGAGTGGAGAAGGGAAATGTAGCTGTGATTGGAGATAGTATCATGAGGGGAATGGACACAATTTTCTGTTGCAAGGATTGAGAGACCTAAAGGCTGTGTTGCCTGCCTGGTGCCCGGGTTTGGGACATCTCATTGAAACTGGCTACACAGGTAGACAGGGTGGTTAAGAAGGCTTATGGAATGCTTGCATTTATTAATCGGGGTATTGACTACAGGAGTCAGGAAATTATGACACATCTGCATCGAAGTCCAGTTAGGTCTCACATAGAGTATTGCGTGCAATTCTGGTCACCTCACTATAGGAAGGATGTCGAGCCTTTAGAGAGGGTGCAGAAGAGGTTTACTTGGATGCTGCCTGGATTAGAGGGCATGTGCTGTCAGGAGAGGCTGGACAAACTTGGGCTCTTTCCTCTGGAGCAGTGGAGGCTGAGGGGTGATCTGTTGGAGGTGTATAAAATTATGAGGGGCATAGGTAGGGTGGACAAGCAAAGTCCTTGTCCCATTATTGAGCGATCCAATACCAGAGGGCATGCATTTAAGGTGAGAGAGGGGGTAGGTTCAGAACAGCTGTGAGGGGTACGATTTTTTTTACTGAGAGTGGTGGATGCCTGGAATGCATTGCCTGGACCGGATGGACTACACCCCAGAGTTCTGAGAAAGGTAGCTGAAGAGATTGTGGAGGCATTAGTAGTGATCTTCAAGAATCACTAGAGTCAGGAATGGTTCCAGAGGACTGGAAAATCATAAATGTCACTCCACTCTTTAAGAAGGGAGGGAGGCAAAAGTCAGGAAAGTATAGGCCTGACTTCAGTGGTTGATGCACTTGTTCTGTAAGTCGAACTGTAACACCATGTTTTGCATTGTTATATTGCTTTTCTCTTTGTGCTACTTTGATGTACATATGTTTTGGAATGCTCCATCTGGATGGCATGCAAAACTAAGTTTCTCACTGTATCGTGGTATATGGGACAATAATAAACCAATTACTTCCTTGGTCTGGTCGAACCTGTTCCTCTGGATATTTTAATGCTGAAATAGAAATTAAATTTAGTTCAGATCATTGGAACATCAGGCCAAAGTCAACATCTTAGTTGAAATTAATGCTGCATGTGACCTCCAGATATGGGACACCTCTCTCAGAGAAGATGTGCAGAGATTCCCATGGTGCACGATCTGCAGTTTTACTGAGAAGCAAATGTTGGAAAAGTCTATAATCATCAGGCATTCAGCAGCTTCGACCACTGTCTCCTTTTAACATGTGACCCAGTAACATTGCAGGGACAGCCTGACCACCCTGCTGGTCAGTATCAACAACCACTAATGAGCTGACATAACAGAGAAAAGGCCTCTCAAAGCAAGAGATCCTTTTCTATGGCGTTCAATAAATGAAAATAAAATTAGCCACTGTAAGTTGCCTATATCGATTTTTAAAAAGCTTTTGACTGACTGAACATGCACTGCCAATGGTTTCTGTTACAGCCTATTGGCATCCCTCCCAAAGTTATACCGTCCAGCAGTAAGATTTCCACTCTGTAAGCAGTCAGGTCCATACTGACAGATCTGTTGTGTTACTGGAGTACGTAAGGATTATGATTTCACCCCAACTTTATTCCTGCTGGGTTGTGATAATGTTGTGAAGTCAACTGCAGGCGGAGGGGGATGCAAGATCAACCACTGCAGTAACTAAGGTAGCTATCTTGTCAACAACACAATATCATTACTGAAATTACTGCTCCCTTGTTGAAGCTTGAGTCTGGAAAAGACTGCAAAAGGCCTGCAATCTAATTTCAGGTATTTCTACGTGATATGGAATTGGGAATATAATACACTTCTCCAGTGGGTGTCACATTTCACCTGCTGTGGGCTCATATTGGCATAAATAACTCCTCAGCACAAACGTGACTATCAATCACCATCTCAAACTGCAGCCCCATCACACATTTGTAGGATCTATGCTAAAAAATTGTCTTGAAAACTCAGCGAGTGTGCAAAGAAAATCAGATGTGTACCAAGGATGTGCACAGGTACAGTGATGCTAGAGCACTTTTACACAAGTTCAGGCTGCGGACAACATTGCTGACGAGGCAGCATGTAGCTGCTGTACTGCTTGACTGATCACTGCTCCTTGGCAGGTTTGGATACTTTGAACCTTCAGCACCAAAGTACCACGGACATGGAAGAACCTGCACTGCAATTCCACGACAAAGGGAGGTGACTTGCACCCACATTAAACAGAGATTTTCTCATTGAATAGAAACTTTACCCGTATCTCCAGGACCGTTCTGTCAGGCACCAAACTGAAACTGGCTAATCCACACTTTGTAAATCACTAACGCTGGAAGTGCGCAGTGGTGCTGACAGAGAACCATACAGAATATACAGCACTGTCGAGACCACTTGGCCTGACCAATCCGGGCTCCATGTGCATGCTTCAACAATGGGTTCATTAAGTTGTGAAGAATTAAACAGAGGCCCCAAGCGGGATAAGCAAAGCATGAGTTCCAAATGACTTGCTCGAATAAGATTGCAGCAATTCAAATGCTTCACAGTGTAAAACCTATGT
Organism: Pristis pectinata; assembly: GCF_009764475.1. Lineage (NCBI taxonomy): Eukaryota > Metazoa > Chordata > Chondrichthyes > Rhinopristiformes > Pristidae > Pristis > Pristis pectinata. Next base: position 2,008,530 of record NC_067414.1, read on the forward strand.
GAACTTTTAAATGAGGGTTCAATAAATAGCATAAGTACTTTGAAAAAGGTAGGGGATGGATAGTAAAATCACTCTTACTGATTCCATTACCTTATTGTACATGTAGATGCAGCTACACCAATGAGGCTCACAGGGATGGTGTCTGAGTCATGTTTACCTTCCACAGATGGACAGTGGAAAGCATTAACTGGTTGCATCACGGCCTGGTGAGGAAACTCCAATGCACAGGATCACAAGAGGCTGCAGAGGATTATAAACTCAGCCAGCTCCATCATCGGCATGACCATCCCCACCATTGAGGACATCTTCTCAGGAAGGCGAGATCCATCAGCAGGGACCCCCACCATCCTGGCTGTGCCCTCTTCTCAATGCTGCCATCAGGCAGGAGATACAGGACCCTGAAGACCCACACCTCAAGGTTCAACAACAGCTTCTTCCCCACTGCCGTCAGGTTCTTGAACCCACTTGAACAACCCTAACACTGTCTCAGACTATGTTTTCCTCTTCTGTGTCTCAACCTTGCTCTAGTGTCGTTATGTTTACTTTGCTGTTCATTTTGCACATGTGTAAGTTATGTATAATTTATGGAATTTAAGTTTATGTTAACTTAAGATAAGAAAGCTTTATTAGTCACATGTACATCAAAACACAAAGTGAAATGCATCTTTTGTGTAGAGTGTTCTGGGGCAGCCCGCAAGTGTCGCCACGCTCCCGGCACCAACATAGCCAGTAACCCTGATCTGCATGTTTGTCCTGTGCTGCTGCTGCAAAAAGCTCACTTTCACAGCATTTATACCCTGGGTATGTCTGCCGGTGACAACAATGAACCTGAACTTGGTTTTCCCCATTGCCACAGGCAATTAATACAGATAAGTAGGAGGGACAAATGCGTTGCAGGTCAAACTGAGTCAGAAAGGGAGATTGAGCAGCAGAAAGTGAAGCCCGTTTCCACACAGTCCCTTTGAAACTACCAGATTGTGAAGGGGAAAGTGAAGCTTTGTTTTAACTGCCCCTAGGGAGTACAGCTCTCAGGGTAGTTCATGCTCTTCAGCACCGAGGCTCAAGAAGTCCCATGTTTGTGTTGCAAGAGGAACAGTTACATTTTTGATGAAGCTGATGGAATCTCCAGCTGGTTTAAATTATCACTGCCAATAAGCTCAATTGCTGTCAAGAGGAATAACAGGGCCCCAAGTGCTAGCACTGATGCTGTGGTTTGAAGCCGTTAGCCTCAACTTTTTATGACAAGCAACCTTTCTGTTATATTTGACTCTGTGACCAGCAGCTCCACCAAACTCTCAGCTACCCTCATGTGTTCTACACTCAATAAACGTAAAGACAAATTCTGCTCCCCGTGGCCTAATTTGCCATTCACCTAATACTTGAGTGCTTGTTGACCTACATTGACTTCTGGTTAATCAACAGTTTGATTGGGAAATGCTTAGTCTTGTTTACAAATCCCTCAGTTTTGCCTCCCCTTTCTCCTCTAACTCCAAACTGTATCTGTGCTCCTCTAATTCTCGCCATTTGCTGGTTCTCAGTTCTAACCGGTTCTCAACTGGTGCCCATAGCCTTTAGCAGCCAGTAAGCTGAGGTGGGCAGAGATGGGTGATGGTACCGAGGGCGATTTACTGACGGAGAAGATACGAGAGGTTGGATGTTCAGCTCAGGATTGAATAAGATGCTGGAAGCTTTGATCCACCTGGTTTAGTCTGAGACAGTGGTCAGGGACAGAGTCAGTGGTTATGTCATGGAGCTTGTGAGGGCAGCAAAAACAAAACCTTTGGTCTTCCCCATATTTAATTTGAGGAAATTACTGTTCATCCAATGATAGACGTTGGTTGTGCAGTCTGACAAGACTGAAGACTTGGAGGTGACAAAAGAGATGGCTGTGAATTGGAGAAGACGAGGAGAGTGTGATGTTGGCACAGGTTTGGAGAAGGGAAACAAACTCTTCTAGTCATTGACATGAGAGGCACAATTCACAGCGCATATGAATTTAATCATAAGCTTCTAAATTAAAACAAAGAGATGCAACGGACAAAGGTTTGAAATGTATTAAACCTTTGTTTTGCCATTTCCTTCATCTGGCTGGGAAAGGAGCCCTTTGAACAGTTTCCAAAACCAAACCAACTGAAGTAGATTGCTGAGGATTTGAGGATAAATCCCTTTTTGTATTTGAAAGCAGATAAGTTCAATGCAACACAATGGACAAGTTGTGGCATGGTGAATTTTAAGCACATGCTGCCTTGTGCTGACATTATGCCAGAAGCAGGAAGAACACACAGATTTCTGCACAAGTTGAAGATATCCAATTTTATAAATAAAACAAGTGCTCCTGAGGATGTGACTTGTTAAGAAAAACAATTCCATAAACATTTCAGTTACTACCGACTTTGTAACCCTGTATTGTTTTTCCTAATTGTAGGTCTGCCATAATGGGAACTCCACTGCCTTTAAACAATAAATTCAATCATACTGGATATTTATTGCAAAGAATATTTGCAGCAGGCATTTCTTTGCAATCACCATGGGCAACTTGTAACATAAAAGAATTTTCAATAAAATAAATTAAATTATTATTTATTTACCTAAATTGTTTTAACAGGGCACCAATGCTCAATACAAGAGGGCATGGCTTTAAAGTAATGGGTGGAAAGTTCAAGGGAGATGTCAGAGGGAGGTTTTTTTACCCAGAGAGTGGTTGGTGCATGGAATGCGCTGCCTAGGGTGGTGGTGGAGGCAGGTACATTGGTCAAATTCAAGAGATTGCTAGATAAGCATATGGAGGAATTTAAAATAGAGGGATATGTGGGAGGAAGGGGTTAGATAGTCTTAGGCGAGGTTTAAAGGTCAGCACAACATTGTGGGCCAAAGGGCCTGTATTGTGCTGTACTGTTCTATGATCTATGATATGAACTGTAGTTTTTATTCATGGAATTACAAATTATGAAATAGATAGAGAACAGGTATAAGCAACAGAATCAAAACAAATGAGGGGACATAATTTTAAGGTGATTGGAGGAAGGTATAAGGGGGATGTCAGGGGTAAGTTTTTTACACAGAGAGTGGTGGGTGCATTGAATGCACTGCCGGCAGAGGTTGTGGGGGCAGATACATTAGGGACATTTAAGAGACTCTTAGATAGACACATGAATGATAGAGAGATGGGCGGGGGGGGGGCGACGTGGGAGGGAAGGGTTAGATGGATATTAGAGCAGGATAAAATGGCGGCACAACATTGTGGGCCAAAGGGCCTGTACTGTGCTGTAGTGTTCTAAGTTCTATGTTAAGTGTACAAAACAGTTAAAAATCATTGAAAAGTTGGATGGCAACAAAAGAAACAAAAAAAAACTTATGGTCAAGTTGACAATAAAAACTTGAAGCAATGACCAAGAAAGATTAAATAAACAAACATGACATGGTCTGTAATAGGGCTCAACAACTGAACTGCTGTGAGCCTAAGGGACCCAAGTTAGGGCCATTCTTGGCAGGGACAGTGTGCTGAGAAAGTAAGTCATAGAATCCTTAGCATGATATCAAAGCTTAGAAAATTTGTTTAATGAAAGAGGATAAGCAATTTTTAATGACATTACTACTCTTTCCAGCAAATATATGTATGTAATCTTTTACTTCCCCTATTTAAAAAAAATTGAAGGAGTCGAACTAAATGATAATTATACACACAACCCTTTAGGTCATCTGTTGCTTTTAGCCTGTTCCTTTAACCCATTCACACCAACTGCTGTGAGGAACTGGGAAGTGTCTCACAACAAACTGGTAAAAAAGTTGTTGATTGGTTGTTCAAACATTTCTTGAAGCTTAAGCATGGTTATTTAAACTTGACATGCATTTGTTAAAGCTTTCACATGCTCAAAAAGCATAGAAAGAGAAAACAGCCATTTCTGTTAATATTTCTGTTAATATCTATATATATCTACGGCCACAACAGGTCTACAGCGGACGCAATCCCTCTGGCTCTCCACTCTGCTTTGGAGCACCTGGACAACAGCAAAACATGCGTCAGGCTGCTGTTTGTCAACGACAGCTCGGCATTCAACACCATCATCCCCTCAGTACTAAGCAACAAGCTTCAGAACCTGGGCCTCTGTACCTCCCTCTGCAACTGGATCCTCGACTTCCTTATCGGGAGACCACAGTCAGTGCGGATCAGTGGTAACATCTCCTCCTCGCTGACAAACAAGGATGCGTGCTTAGCCCACTGCTCTACTCTCTCTACACATGACTGTGTGGCTAGGTACAGCTCAAACACCATCTATAAATTCGCTGATGACATCACTGTTGTTGGCAGAATCTCAGATGGCGATGAGGAGTATTAGACCTACTAGAGGGCGTGTTTAAGGTGAGGGGGGAAAGTTCAAAGGAGATCATTGTAACTTTTAGTTACTTCAATGCTCCTTCCAGCAGGTGCCTTCTCCTTCTCTAATTTTCTAAATTCTGTAAATAATCTATTTCAGTGGATGCAAAGCGAAAAAAAACACACATTCTGGACATCTGAAATTAAAAATCAGATGCTGGAAATATTTGGCAGGTCAGGCAGCAGCTGGTGAGAAAGAAACGTTTCAGGTCAATGACTTTTCATCAGACTTGGGAAAGTCAGGAATCGAACATAATTAAAATTTCACAGATCAATGATGTTAATTCTTGCTAAATATTGTTTTAAACTCTAGAGGAATGCTCTATTTCTTCAGTGTGTACTGGAACTGTTCTGTCTGCCTTGGAGAGGTGCAGACTTAACATTCCACTCAGAAGCTGTTGTAAGGTTTGCAGTCAGAATGTGGGTGAGGTCGACAGCATTCACAACTATCGTGTACATTTACAGTGACTTCTGGTATCCAGACATGAGTGGTGAAAGGCGAAACATGTCCGATATGCTCTGAATCTCCAGGAGCACTGCTTTGCTGACACCTTGTTAAAATACTTGGCACCACAGTACATGAAGGCTGTGAAATTTCTAGGACTTACATGAAGGATCCCCACCAAATATAACTCAAGCATGACCACTCAGCTATGCCCTTGGGCCCACAGCACCAATAACTTGGGAGAAATAGGAAGCTGAGCACAGGTTAAAAAAACAAATATCGTGGTGGCCCCACAGCAACCCATGCTTGGACCATTTTGTGTAGCAGATGCATGGACTTTGTAACTGGAGGTATTATATTGAAATCAGCATTATTGTCAAATTGAGAGATATAAATTGAATAACTATGTTTTGTTGGTTTCATTTCGGCAGGCTTCGGGACTTCGGAACAGCTACTTTTTTAAAAATAATTCTCATCGGGAATAATGGGGCAGGACTGCGCAGGCGCGTGACGTCAGCGGGTAGCGCGCGGGCAGTTTAAAAAGCGGACTGCCATATCCAGCGGGCAGCGTCGGAGTGGGCAGCGGAGTGAGAGGGAGCAGAGTGGGTGGGCTTTGGCTCAAGGGGCTTCGGCGTAAAGGGGCGAGGAAAGGTCGGTGACTTAAGTAAAGGAAGGAATATGAGAGCAGTTTCCTGTACTCGGTGTCAGATGTGGGAGTTCCTGGAGTCTCCCTGCCTCCAGGAGGGCTACATTTGCACCCGGTGTGTCGAGCTGCAGCTCCTGAGGGACCGTGTTAGGGAACTGGAGATGCAGCTCGATGACCTTCATCTGGTCAGGGAGAATGAGGAGGTGACAGAAAGGAGTCATAGGCAGGTGGTCACACCGGGACCACGGGAGTCAGGCAAGTGGGTCACAGTCAGGAGGGGGAAGGGGAAGAGTCAGGTACTAGAGAGAACCCCTGTGGCTGTACCCCCTGACAATAAGTAGTCCTGTTTGAGTGCTGTTGGGGGAGACAGCCGACCTGGGGGAAGCAACAGTGGCGGTGCCTCTGGCACAGAGTCTGGCCCTGTGGCTCAGAAGGGTAGGGAAGGAGAGAGGAGGACACTAGTGATAGGGGACTCTATAGTTAGGGGGTCAGACAGGCGATTCTGTGGATGCAGGAAGGAAACTCAGAAGGTAGTTTGCCTCCCAGGTGCCAGGGTGCGGGATGTTTCAGATCGCATCCAAGATATCCTGAAGGGGGAGGGAGAACAGCCAGAGGTTGTGGTACATATTGGCACCAACGACATAGATAGGAAAAGGAATGAGGTCCTGAAAAAGACTGTAGTGAGTTAGGAAGCAAGTTGAGAAGCAGGACCTCAAAGGTAGTAATTTCAGGATTACTGCCTGTGCCAAGTGACAGTGAGTATAGGAATAAAATGAGCTGGAGGTTAAATGCGTGGCTGAGGGATTGGAGTAAGGAGCAGGGATTCAGATTTCTGGATCATTGAGGCCTCTTTTGGGGCAGGTATGACCTGTTCAAAGAGGACGGGTTGCACTTGAATCCCAGGGGAACCAATATCCTGGTGGGGAGGTTTGCTAAGGCTACTGGGGGGGAGTTTAAACTAGGATTGTTGGGGGGGGGGGTGGGATCCGAACTGGAGACACTGAGGAAGAGGTGTTTGGCTCTCAAATAGGGAAAGCTAGTAGTCGGTACGTGAGGGAGGACAGGCAGGTGATAGAGAAGGGACGTGCTCACACCAGTTTGAGATGTGTCTATTTTAACGCAAGGAGTATTGTGAACAAGGCGGATGAGCTCAGAGCTTGGATAAATACTTGGAGCTACGATGTGGTGGCCATTACGGAGACTTGGATGGCTCAGGGACTGGAATGGTTACTTCAAGTGCCGGGTTTTAGATGTTTCAGAAAGGACAGGGGGGGAGGCAAGAGAGGTGGGGGAGTGGCACTGTTGATCAGAGATAGTGTCACAGCCGCGGAAAAGGTGGATGTTGTGGAGGGACTGTCTACGGAGTCTCTGTGGGTGAAGGTTAGGAAGAGGAAGAGGTCAATAACTTTCCTGGGTGTTTTTTATAGGCTGCCCAATAGTGACAGGGTTATTGAGGAGAAGATAGGGAAGCAGATCCTAGAAAGAAGTGATAATAACAGTGCTATTGTGATAGGAGATTTTAATTTTCCAAATATCGACTGGCATCTGCAGACAGTGAGGGGTTTAGATGGGGTGGAGTTTGTTGAGTGTGTTCAGGAAGGGTTCTTGACACAATATGTAGATAAGCCTACAAGAGGAGAGGTTGTGCTTGATTTGGTATTGGGAAATGAACCTGGTCAGGTGTCAGATCTCTTAGTGGGAGAACATTTTGGAGATAGTGATCATAATTCTATCTCCTTTATGATAGCATTGGAGAGGGATAGGAACAGACAGACTAGAAAGGCATTTACTTGGAGTAAAGGGAATTATGAGGCTCTCAGGCAGGAAATTGGAAGATTAAATTGGGAACAGATGTTCTCAGGGAAAAGTACGGAAGGAATGTGGCAAATATTCAGTGGATATTTGTGTGGAGTTCTGCATAGGCATGTTCCAATGAGACGTGGGAGTCACGAGAGGATACAGGAACTGTGGTGTACAAAGGCTATAATAAGTCTAGACAAAAGGAAAAGAAAAGCTTACAAAAGGTACAGAGAGTTAGGTAATATTAGAGATCTGGAAGAATATAAGGCTAACAGGAAGGAGCTTAAGAAGGAGACTAGGAGAGTCAGAAGGGGGCATGAGAAGGCCTTGGCGGGCAGGATTAAGGAAAACCCCAAGGCGTCCTACAAGTATGTGAAGAGCAAGAGGATAAGCTGTGAAAGGATAGGGCCTATCAAGTGCAGCAGTGGGAAGGTGTGTATGGATCCGGAAGAAATAGCGGACGTACTTAATGAATACTTTACATCAGTATTCACTACGGAAAAAGATCTGGGTGATTGTGGTGAGGACTTGCAGCAGGCTGAAAAGCTTGAGCATGTAGATATTAAGAAAGAGGAGGTGCTGAAACTTTTGGAGGGCATCAAGTTGGATAAGTCACTGGGACCGGATGAGACGTACCCCTAGCTGCTGTAGGAGGCGAGGGAGGAGATTGCGGAGCCTCTGATGATGATCTTTGCATCATTGATGGAGACGGGAGAGGTTCCAGAAGATTGGAGGGTTGCGGATGTTGTTCCCTTATTCAAGAAAGGGAGTAGAGATAGCCCAGGAAATTATAGACCAGTGAGTCCTACCTCAGTGGTTGGTAAACTGATGGAGATGATCCTGAGAGGCAGGATTTATGATCATTTGGAGAGATATAATATGATTAGGAATAGTCAGCATGGCTTTGTCAAGGGCAGATCCTGCCTTACGAGCCTGATTGAATTTTTTGAGGATGTGACTAAACACATCGATCACAAGGTCACAAGACAAGGGAGCAGAAGCAGGCCATTCAGCCCATCAAGTCTGCTCGAAGGAAAAGGGAAAAAAGAAATGAGAAATGGGGAATGGGGGAGGAAAAAAAACCTATTCTAATCCCAATTTCCAGCCTTATCCCCATATCCCTTGTTACGGACTCAGTGAAAGTCCCTTTAAGATAGAGAGTGTGTGTGTATGTGTGTGTGGGGCGTGCTTACATCAAAAGAAGATAAAGGACGTAATGACGTTGTTGAAGAAGTCAGAAGAAGAAGGAGAGAGAGAGAGAGAGAGAAGGGAGAGAGACACCAGCCTGCTTGTTTTCTCTATCGATGGATGAGAAACAATAACTGTGTTTGCCACTGAAATCCATGTATGGAAGTTGGAAGTAATCCGGTGGAGTTCACTTTGTTGCTGACCTGTAGAAGGAAACAGGTATTTGTATGTGGACAACCACGATTCGGATGCTTTTCGGGGTGAGGAAGTCACTACCGAGTAAACACTGAAGTGTCGTTTGGGGTTCCATCGTGGAACATTTGGATTTCGTATCTACTCTCCCTATGTTCTCTACATCTATGTCTTATCTTCAGACAACGGTGGTTGTTGAAGAAGCCCTTGCTCATGTTTCACCTTATGGCTTGCGGAACTGAACTTTAAGAACCATTCCGGAACTGGGAGTTTTGGACTTTGTCACACACACACAAGAAGAGTTTAGTTTTGGGGTTAACGTTCAAGGTTTAACATTTTTGAATTCTAACATACTAACATTTTTACTTTTATTTTACGTATTATCATAAGTAGTGATTAATAAAATAGTTTTTAACACTGAATCATGCTCAGTGTGTTTCTTTTGTTGCTGGTTTGTGACAAAATTGGGGGCTCGTCCGGGATAGTTCCCAAGGTTAACGAGATTCGTCCGGGATCCAATCCAAAGATTAACGAGTGTCATCTGGGATCGTTCCCCAGATTGACGAGATTCGTTCGGGATTCAATCCAAAGATTGTTGAGGGGGGTCTGATAAATTCTTTCTAATTGGCTTGTGTGTGTGGAAACCAGCAACAATGGATACATTTTTGAAAAAACCCTCTCCTGGAGGATTGCAGGGGATGAGGAAGCCTGATTTGGCGAAAATTGCTGCAGAGTTACATCTTGAGGCAGTAACGCGATTTATGAGGAAGGCAGATATTCAGAGACTGATAGCTGGCCATTATGTGGAAAAGAAGGTGTTTGAGGAGGAAGTGTTAAAACAGTTTCCTGGCAGTGAAATAGCAATTTCTGAGGCACAGGTGCAGATAGCAAAGATGGAGTTAGAACAAACACGACTGAAGTTTGAGTTGGGACAAAAGAAATTAGAGGCTGAACGAGAGCAAACCCAGTTAAAGATAGAGGCTGAACGAGAGCTAACTCGGATGAAGATAGAGGCTGATCTAGCAATGAAGCAGATGGAATTGAAGAGGATGGAGCTGGATAGTGAGGAGAAGGAGAAACAGAGGCAGCATGATTTACAAATGATGCAAAAGAGTGTGGAATCTGATTCTGATGATGGTTTTTCAGCCAGCAGGGAGGTTCGATTAGTCCCTCCGTTTGAAGAAGATCAGGTTGATCAGTATTTCCAACATTTTGAAAAGGTTGCTGTGAGTTCAAACTGGCCAAGGAAAGGATGGGCTCTTATGGTACAGAGTGTGATTAAAGGTAAAGCTCAAAAAGCTTATTCTGCTTTGTCTGCTGAGGATGCAGCTGATTATAGCAAGGTAAAACAAGCTATATTGAAGGCCTATGAATTTGTACCTGAAGCTTATAGACAAAAATTTAGAGACTTGAGGAAATCTGCAGATCAGACTTATATGGAATTTGCCAATGGAAAGAGAATATGTTTTGAACGATGGTGCCTGGCTAAAAATGTAGATGGGGATTTTGATAAATTGAAAGAATTGATATTAGTGGAAGACTTTAAAAGATGTGTTCCAGCTGAATTAACAACATATTTAAATGAAAAGGGAGTGGAAATTTTACAAGAAACTGCTAGGTTGGCAGATGATTATGCTTTAACCCATAAATCCAAATGGGGACAACCTAAAACCTTTCAAAAGAGTTACAAGGACAATCCAGGTAAACCGGAGATTAAATTGGGAGGTAATCAAAAAGGAAAAGATGAAAAGAAGCCAGGGCTGGAGAAACCTGTTGAGTGTACTTGTTATTACTGTAAGAAACCTGGCCATGTGATAGCTAATTGTGCCCTTTTGAAGAAAAGGAAGGAAGCTGTGCCCAATGCTTGCTTTCAGGCAATTAAAAGTCAAAAAGGTTTAGGAGATGCTGTTAAAGATCAGTCCTTGCAAGAGGTAAAGGCTGAAAAGTTGGTGGAGGTGAGAAAGGAATTCCGTTCTTATGTATCAGAGGGTTTTGTTTCACTGAATGATGAGTCACCCCAGGTGCCAGTGAAAATTCTTAGAGTTACTGGGGCTAGTCAATCTCTCTTGCTGGACAGTGTTTTAAATTTTGGTGAAGAAAGTGACACTGGTGAAGTAAATCTAGTACGAGGCGTTACAGGTGAGACCATGTCTGTCCCTTTTCACAGGGTGATTTTAAAGTCAAAGTTCGTAGAAGGACCAGTCGAGATAGGGATAAGACCTAGTTTGCCAGTGGAAGGAGTTTCTTTGTTATTGGGAAATGACCTTGCAGATGGAGAAATTGTTCCTGTGGTACGGTTAACGACCAAACCAAGGATTGATGAGTCTGAGGATGATCCAGATGTTTACCCATCATGTGCGGTGACTCGAGCTAGAGCTAGAGAATTAGCCAAGACAGACAGTCCGGTGCAGTCTGATGTGGTTCCTTGTGACAGTCCTAAACAGGAAGAAAATTATGATGCCTTGTCTGAGACTTTTCTGTCTTCACTGGAGGATCAACATCCTTATAGTGAGCCTGAATTTAAAGATTTGTCTTTGTCGAGGAAGGAATTTATGGTGGAACAGACAAAGGACCCTGAGTTGACAGAATTGAAAGAAAAAGCTCTCTCATGTGAGGAGATTGAGAAAGTGCCAACTGGATACTATGTCAAAAATGGAGTGTTAATGAGGAAATGGAGACCTCCTCATGTCCAAAAAAATTTAAAACTCGGTTGGAAAGAGTCTGCCAGCTAGCGAGAGAGAATTTGAAAACAGCCAGATAAGAATGAAGACATATTTTGATAGACGTGCTCAGCCTAGGACATTCGCAGTGGGGCAAAAGGTGTTGGTATTTTTCCCTAGCCAAAATAATCCCTTGCAATCTCATTTTTCTGGACCCTATGTTATTGAATCTCGAGTGACTAATCTAACATATATAATCAAAACACCAGATAGACGCAAGAAAACACAACTCTGTCATGTAAACATGCTAAAACCTTATTATGAGAGGGATTCAGTTGTGGCCTTGGTGGATGGTGTAAAGGTTGTTTCTAGAATGCCTGATGTTGATGTTGAGGAAGGCCAATTTAGACCAAATATTGTTCCATCGAAACTAAAAAACCAAAATATCCTGGAGAACCTTGAAACGAAGTTGGACCATTTACAAGTTTCACAAAAACAACAGATGAGAGAATTAATTTTAAAATTTAAAAATCTGTTCCCAGATGTTCCAAGCAGAACATCGATAATTACCCATGATGTTGATGTTGGGGATGCAAAACCAATCAAACAACACCCATATCGAATGAATGTGGAAAAAAGTAAACTTGTTGATCAGGAAATAAAATACATGTTGGAAAATGATATTATTAGACATTCTACTTCAAATTGGAGTTCGCCCTGTGTTATTGTACCTAAACCTGATGGAACTGTTAGATTTTGCACAGATTACAGGAAAGTGAATGCTGTAACAAAGTCAGATGCTTACCCTATTCCTAGGGTGGATGATTGCATAGACAGAGTGGGAAAGGCAAAATTTCTTACAAAGATTGACCTATTAAAAGGGTACTGGTGTGTTCCATTAACAGATAGAGGAAGGGAAATTTCAGCCTTTGTAACCCCTTCTGGATTGTATGAATACAATGTTTTGCCATTTGGAATGAAAAATGCTCCGGCAACATTTCAAAGAATGATTAATTCAGTGATTCATGGGTTAAAACATACAGATGCCTACATTGACGACTTAGTGACTGGGAATGATACTTGGGAAGATCACATCTCTGCGTTAGAAAGGTTGTTTGAAAGACTTTCCAAGGCTAACCTTACAGTTAACTTGGCTAAAAGTGAATTTGGCCATGCCACTGTGACGTATCTTGGTTATGTTGTAGGTCAAGGCAAGCAAGCTCCTGTTCAGGCAAAAGTTCAAGCCATATCTGAGTTCCCTATTCCCACAGGTACGAGGACTGTTAGAAGATTTTTGGGAATGGTTGGATATTATCGAAAATTTTGTAAAAATTTTGCTGATATTGCTCTTCCCTTAACTAATCTTCTGAAGAAGGGAGTAAAGTTTGTTTGGACAGATTCTTGTCAAGAAGCATTTGAGAAGCTGAAAGCCATTTTATGCTACCATCCTGTGCTCAAAACACCTGACTTTGAAAAGCCATTTTCATTAGCAGTAGATGCCAGTGATGAAGCTGCAGGAGCTGTGTTGTTGCAGAAGGGTGACCTTGATGATATTGACCATCCTGTAGCTTACTTTTCAAAGAAATTTAATGAGCATCAAAAGAATTATTCCACCATAGAGAAAGAATTACTGTCACTTGTTTTAGCCTTGCAACATTTCAGTGTATATGTTTGCACCGCTCAGAAACCATTGACTGTGTATACAGATCATAACCCATTGGTGTTTCTGAGCCGAGTCAAAAACAAGAACAGAAGGCTGTTAAACTGGAGTTTAATTTTGCAAGAGTTTGATCTCATGATAACTCACATTAAAGGCAAAGATAATGTGATTGCTGATTGTCTTTCCCGATGTTAAATGGGAAACATGTATCTGTACTAATCTGATAGTCTGTAGTTGTGTAGCATGATAATTATTAACATTACTAACTGTATGCGCGGTTGAATTTTTCTTGGGAAAAATTTTTTTTAGGTGGGAGGTGTTACGGACTCAGTGAAAGTCCCTTTAAGATAGAGAGTGTGTGTGTATGTGTGTGTGGGGCGTGCTTACGTCAATAGAAGATAAAGGACGTAATGACGTTGTTGAAGAAGTCAGAAGAAGAAGAAGGAGAGAGAGAGAGAGAGAAGGGAGAGAGACACCAGCCTGCTTGTTTTCTCTATCGATGGATGAGAAACAATAACTGTGTTTGCCACTGAAATCCATGGATGGAAGTTGGAAGTAATCCGGTGGAGTTCACTTTGTTGCTGACCTGTAGAAGGAAACAGGTATTTGTGTGTGGACGACCACGGTTCAGATGCTTTTCGGGGTGAGGAAGTCACTACCGAGTAAACACTGAAGTGTCGTTTGGGGTTCCATCGTGGAACATTTGGATTTCGTATCTACTCTCCCTAAGTTCTCTACATCTATGTCTTATCTTCAGACAACGGTGGTTGTTGAAGAAGCCCTTGCTCATGTTTCACCTTATGGCTTGCGGAACTGAACTTTAAGAACCATTCCGGAACTGGGAGTTTTGGACTTTGTCACACACACACGAAGAGTTTAGTTTTGGGGTTAACGTTCAAGGTTTAACATTTTTGAATTCTAACATACTAACATTTTTACTTTTATTTTACGTATTATCATAAGTAGTGATTAATAAAATAGTTTTTAACACTGAATCATGCTCAGTGTGTTTCTTTTGTTGCTGGTTCGTGACACCCTTGATATCCTGACTATTTAGATATCTATCTATCTCCTCCTTGAATGCCCCGTCTGATCTGGCCTCCACTGCTGTACGTGGCAAGGAGTTCCACAAATTCACCACCCTCTGGCTAAAGAAATTTCTCCTCATCTCTGTTTTGAAACTGTACCCTCTAATTCTAAGATTGTGCCCTCTGGTCCTGGACTCGCCCACCAAGGAAAACAGCCTAGCCACATCTACTCTATCCTTTCCTATCAACATTTTAAATGTCGCTATGAGGTCCCCTCTCATTCTTCTGTACTCCAGTGAGTATGTCCAAGAGCTGACAAACGCTCATCATACGTAAGCCCTTTCATTCCTGGAATCATCCTCGTAAATCTCCTCTGAACCCTCTCCAACGTCAGCACATCCTTCCTAAGATGTGGGGCCCAAAACTGCGCACAATACTCCAAATGAGGCCTCACTAGTGCCCCGTAGAGCCTCATCAACACTTCGTTACTTTTATACACTATACCTCTCGAAATGAATGCCAACATAGCCTTCACTTTCTTTACCACCGATCCGACCTGGCGGTTAGCCTTTAAGGTATCCTGCACGAGTACCCCCAAGTCCCTTTGTACTTCTGTACTTTGAATTTTCTCTCCTTCTAGATAATAATCTGCCTGCTTATTTCTGCTTCCAAAGTGTACAACTGCACATTTCTCAACATTGAATCTCATCTGCCATTTCCTTGCCCATTCTCCTAAACTGTCTAGGTCCCTCTGCAACCTTCCTATCTTCTCAATACTCCCTACTCCTCCACCTATCTTGGTGTCATCCGCAAACTTAGCCACGAAACCATTTATTCCATTATCCAAATCGTTAACGTACAAGTTAAAAAGAGCGGTCCCAACACCAACACCTGTGGCACACCACTAGTAACTGGTAACCAACCAGATCGAGATCCTTTTATTTCCACTCTTTGCTTCCTGCCAACCAGCCAATGCTCCACCCATTCTGTTATCCTACCCGTAATTCCATGACCTCTCATCTTATTAATCAGTCTCTTGTGAGGCACCTTATCAAAGGCCTTTTGAAAGTCTAAATACACAACATCTACCACCTCTCCCTTATCCACCCTACCTGTGATTTCTTCAAAAAACTCCAATAGGTTGGTCAGGCAGGATCTTCTCTTCACAAAACCATGTTGGCTAGGACCTATCTTGCCTTGCGCCTCTAGGAATTCCGTAACCCCATCCTTGAGGATAGATTCCAACAATTTTCCCACCACTGACGTCAGACTAATAGGTCTGTAATTTCCTTTATGCTGCCTCCCACCTTTCTTATACAACGGAACTACATTTGCGAAGTAATCTTAACTGAACTCAGTTCCATTTCGTGAGACTCCTGACTAACCGGCACATTGCTGATGTCCTCCACGGTGAAGACCGATGCAAAATATTCATTCAATTCCTCTGCCATCTCTCTATCGTCCATTATAATATCTCCTGCACCGTTATCAATTGGTCCTATATCAACCCGTGTCTCTCTTTTACTCCTTATGTATTTAAAAAAACTCTTAGTATCCTTTCGAATGTTATCCACCAACTTCCTTTCATAATTCATCTTTTCTTTCCTAATGACCTTCTTAGTTTCTCTCTGCAGGTTTTTAAAAGGTTCCCAGTCTTCTGTTTCCCACTAATTTTTGCTTCTTTGTACGCCGCCCCTTTTGCTTTTATTTTAGCCTTCACCTCTCTCGTTATCCACATTTGTGCCTTTTTTCCATTCAAAACCTTCTTTTTTCTTGGAATATATCTATCCTGTATTTTCCTTATTTCCTGTAGAAATTCCTTCCATTTCTCCTCCACCGTCCCTCCAGCCAGCTTACTCTTCCAATCAATTTGGGCCAACTCTTCTCTCATACCATTGTAATTTCCTTTGTTCCACTGAAATATCGATACACCAGTTATCACCTTCGCCTTCTCAAACTTGAAACTGAACTCAGTCATATTGTGATCACTGGTTCCCAGTGGTTCCTTTACCTTTAGTTCCCTAATCACCTCCGGTTCATTACACAGCACCCAATCCAAAACAGCCGATCCCCTGGTGGGCTCTTCAACAAGTTGCTCCAAAAAAACGTCCCTTAGACATTCCACAAACTCACTCTCCTGAGTTCTACTCCTTGCTGGATTTCCCAGTCCACCTTCATGTTAAAATCCCCCATAATTATCTTCACATTGTCAGTCTGGCATGCTTTTTCTATCTCAAACTGCAACTTATGGTCCACTTCCTGACTGCTATTAGGGGGCCTATATATGACTGCTACTATTGTCCTTTTACCCTTGTATTTCTTAGCTCCACCCATAAGGATTCCACCTCCTCTGACCCAATGTCCTTCCTTTCTATTGATTTTATATCACTACTAACCATCATGGCCACACCTCCCCCTCTGCCTACCCGCCTATCCCTCCTATACACTGTGTACCCCTGGACATTCAGTTCCCAATCACATCCATCATAAAGCCATGACTCGGTGATTGCCACAATGTCGTATTTATTAACCTGTAGTTGTGCCACTAGGTCATCTACCTTATTCCTAATGCTACGTGCATTTAAATATAGTAAGTTTAGTCCGGTATCTGCTATTGATTTTGTTGTACTTCTATTGTTCAGCAGATTATCCTGACTTTCCACCTGTCTATCCTTCTTACCATCTTCACTACATACTACCTTAGACATGTTCCTATATACTTCATCCCCTATCCTAACATTCTGTATCCTAACATCCTGATTTGTTGTACTTCTATTATTCAGCAAATTATCCTGACTTCTCACATCAATGAAGGGAGAGCAGTAGATGTAGTGTGTATGGATTTCAGCAAGGCATTTGATAAGGTACCCCATGCAAGGCTTATTGAGAAAGTAAGGAGGCATGGGATCCAAGGGGACATTGCAATGTGGATCCAGCACTGGCTGGCCCACAGAAGGCAAAGAGTAGTTGTTGAAGGGTCGTATTCTGCGTGGAGGTCGGTGACCAGTGGTGTACCTCAGGGATCTGTTCTGGGACCCTTACTCTTTGTGATTTTTATAAACAACCTGGATGAGGAAGTGGAGGGATGGGTTAGTAAGTTTGCGGATGACACAAAGGTTGGAGGTGTTGTGGATAGTATAGAGGGCTGTCAGAGGTTACAGTGGGACATAGATAAGATGCAAAGTTGGGCTGAGAAGTGGCAGATGCAGTTCAACCCAGATAAGTGTGAAGATTAATAGATAGGTAACTAAGAGTCTATTTTGCTTTCTAATTTGTCACAAGGTAGTGTACTACATTGTTGGTATGTTGGGGTCCATTGAGAGGAACTTGGCCGTGGGACAGTTGAATAAAGGAAAAGAATCAACTGGAGTTGGTATGTTGAGGGAGAACTTAAGGGTGAGATTTATTGGGTCAGCAAAGAGTTGGCTTTTCAATGCTTATGCCAGGCATCCAAAGTACAATGACTACCTGTCAGAAGACACCTTAGATATTGGGAGTGACTACACAACCTTTGTGCAGACCTATTGGGGATTGATTCCAATCATTTGTCCCACAATCATTAAGACGTGAAAACAAAAGTTGGAAATTCCAGTCTGGCACAGGTCAACCAAGAAGATACTAAATTCCACACTGCTGGTTCAACAGTAACTGCCCCCCAAAAACATCCTTTATGTTGATGAGCTGAAATATTTACCACATAACTTTTCAATGAACCATATCCTGTTGTTTATTGTCTGTTTTGGTTACAAATGCAGTGATCAGTGAGCAATCAAGTGGAACTTCAGACTTTTAAATAATAAAGGAAACATTTCTTACTTTCATTGGAAATTATTTGTTCAGAAGAAAGAAATGTACAGTGCTCATTCTGAAAATTAATAGTAAAGCTGTTCCTCTGCGTTCCTTAAGTTGACTGGAATTAGTTCATGTTTACAAAAGATTTAGTGGACGGATGTGCTTGTTTTTAGTTCAAAACACTAGTTCTTACTTCAAAATTGGCCTTGCACAGTTATGATCCATAACGCCTCCATAATAATTGTTTGCTTTGAGATAAGCTACTAATAGGATGTTCTCCTCATTGAACATAGATGGTAGTCAATATGATTCAATTACCAAGGTTACTAAGCAGCTGACACTTGTAATAAAAAGTTTCTTTCTCAAACTGCTATTGTGTGTGCCTACATTTTCAAATCTATTAAAACACCTTACAAGATAGCACTACATCTTTACAGTGTCAAAAATGTTAGATATTTGGTTTCTTGAATATTCTTTCATTTACGGTAAAGTGGATCTGTTTATTCAGCCTCTATGCTCCAAAGTATATGTTCAGATTATAGACCGTCCCCAGGATACGAATGCCTGCCTTACGGACACCCCCTACATGTGAAAGAGCTTCCATATTATTAAATTCAAAAGTCAGACAAACGTACAGACATTTGTTCATACGAACGGCAGAACTAATTTCCTCTCTCCCTCCACTTTTAGTAATTGTTCTTTCAAATCAGTCTGATGTAGTTTTGATGCCATTTGTTACAATACCGTGGAGGCGTGGTTACCATATCGAGTGATTTCAGTTTTGTTTCCAACTTAACGACAAAATCGACTGAAGGACGTCTATAAAACAAACCTGTTTGTTATCCAGGCACAGCTTGCACCCCAATTTTCTTTATTAAGGATACCCAATTCTATGCAATTGAAATCCTGTTTATAAATTCAGACAGAAGTGGACCCTCCCTTTTCAAATTAAGCAACTCTTGACAAGTGTTTGCTGGGAACAATGACCCAATTAGTCGTAATAGAATAAATGGACACTTTTGCTTCATTTGAAATAATTTGCTTAATCTTTTGCAGTGCTGCAGTGAAGAATCCAAAATCTAAACATGAAGTGCTGTAAGTACTCAGCAGCCCATCAGCATCCATGGATTGGACATAGATTTAACATTTCAGGCTAGTGAATTTATGTGCTTTGTCAAAATTAGAAAACTTTTATATTTTCAACAAGTCTTAAGCATTTTCCTGAATTAGGGTTTCGACCTGAAACGTCGACAATTCCTTCCCCCCACGGATGCTGCTCGACCCGCTGAGTTCCCCCAGCAGATTGTGTGTTGCTCCAGGTTCCAGCAGCTGCCATCTCTTGTGGCTCTTTAAGCATTTTTTATCTTCAAAGAGAGTAGTAGCTATGATTGAAAATTATTGTACTCTTTTCTTAATTCCTGAAGGTTGCACAGAATCCGATGGAAGAGAAGGTGCTCCTTGAGTTTTCGCTGGAACAGTTTAGGTAGATTTCATTTGGTTGTGTTCTCAATGAATAATACTGCGGAAAAAAAATGAAAACGGCAGAGTAGACAAATATCCTGGATTGTTTGCAAATCTTGGTTAAGAGTCACTGAGACCATCTATTTCAGCCAGCTTGTCTCTTGCCTCAATTCACGTGCTGATGAAACACACATCCTTAACTTTGTCAATTCTGCCCACGTTCTCTACTTTGACATGGAGAGGCACCATGGAATTCATGTCTCTTTTGTAAACATCTTTGAATCTCAGCTGTGGTCTAAAAATTGGGTTCATTCCCAGATGAAATCTCCTCATATGGGACCTCTTTGGAGATCTGACCCATTTTATGTTCTTGACCCAGCCAACACAGGTGGCATTGGCTCAACACACTGTACGTACTGGGTAACTAGATATATTCAAGGACTCCTGTCTATTTCAACCTGTCATGCCAGTTAGCATTCAGTACATAGCAGAGGCAGCTCATGTGGGAGCAAGTGATCCATTTTCCTTTGCTTTCAATTTTGCATGGATCACTTCCATATAACAAAGTACCAAGCATCCAGGCTTTTGTTAACTCTTTGCTTAATATGCCAACATTTGTCTGATTGAACTCCATGTTCTACATGACATTAATTCTTTAAAGCACTGCTGCTTATGCCTTAACTCAAACCAAGTCCCATTCACTCACCACCTTGAGAATAAAGACGTACAATGACTTCAGGAGGGGGAAGTCGGGAGAACACACACCGGTCCTCACTGAGGGGTCAATGGGGGAAAGGGTGAGTAGCTTCAGGTTCCTGGGCGTCAACATCTTGGAGGATCTATCCTGGGCCCAACACATTTATACAATCACAAAGAAGGCACACCAGTGGCTCTACTTCATGAGGAGTTTGAGGAGATTTGGTATGTCACCAAAGACTCTTGCAAATCTCTACAGATGTACGGTGGAGAGCATTCTGACTGGTTGCATCACCACCTGGTATGGAGGCTCCAATGTGCAGGATCGAAAGAGGCAGCAGAGGGTTGTAGACTCAGCCAGCTCCATCACGGGCACAACCCTCTCCACCATCGAGGACATCTTCAAGAGGCAGTGCCTCAAGAAGGCGGCATCCATCATTACGGACCCCCACCATCCTCTTCACATTACTACCATCGGGGAGGAGGTACAGGAGCCTGAAGACTGTCATTCAATGAATCAGGCACAGCTTCTTCCCCTCCACCATCAGATTTCTGAATGGTCCATGAACCCATGAACACTATTTCATTAATCCTTTTTTTTTGCAGTATTTATTTATTTTGTAATTTATTGTAAATTTTATGTCTTTGCACTGTACTTCTGCCACAAAACAACATATTTCACGACATATCAGTGATAATAAACCTGATTCGAGGAGTGTGAAGGTGCTGGAGAGGGTGCAGAGGAGATTCACCAGGATGTTGCCTGGGACGGAGCAGTTCAGTAATGAGGAGAGACTGTTGAAGCTGGGTCTGTTCTCCCTCGAACTGAGGGGGTGAAGAGGGGACATGAATAAAGAATATAAAATTATGAGGGGTATAGATAGGGTAGACTGCAGGAAACTTTTCCCATATCAGATGCAGATATAATGAGCGGACATAGATTTAAGGTGAGGGGTAAGAGATTTAGAGGGGATCTGAGGGGGATCTTCTTCACCCAGAGTGGTGAGTACCTGGAATGCACGCCTGAGAGTGCGGTGGAAGCTGGGTCACTGGCAGTATTTAGCAAGTGTTAAGATGAGCACTTGGTTCGCAACATTTAACGCTCATTAGCTGCTTTGCACCAAGTGCTGGGAGATGGGATTAATGCAGGAGGGTGCCTACTAGTCAGCACGGAGGAGTTGAGTCGATTATCCTGTTTCGATGTTGTACAATTCTATGATTCTGATACATTAATTGAAAATTTTTTATCTTGGTTCCCCAGTTTCGAAGCTCTACGATTTGCAACTGGCCAAATTGTCCAGGGTCTCAGAACTGCAATTCCTTCCTTAAATGCTTCATACCTTTCTTTTGTCCGTTAAGATGTTCCATAAAATGTACATCTTTGACCAAGCTTCTGCTCACTGCCTGCTATTTTTTTTGCTGAACCATCTTGCCATACTTTACTATGTTAAGCAAGCAATGTAAGCGAAACTTCCGCTTTTTTTTAAACTTCAAGACTAATTTGAAAAAAATTTAAGCAATGAAAATTAGTCAAACGCTCTAGTGCGTGTGATTCTGTTCTCTCCACTTACACCTCAATCACCAATCAATTCTAGGGTGATTATGTTGCAACTTCAAAGCTTTGACCACAACCTCCTATGAAAAGCCTCATTTCCCAATTTCCTCTTAATTTTGGAAGAACAATAAACAAAAATGATTTTCCACTTAAAACCATGATGAGTCACTTAGCACCTGTACGGTTGATTCAGTTTGTCCCTCACGTGTCCACTTCCTTTCCATTTCGTGGCATTTCATTGTTAAATAAAAAGCTGATTCTCAGTTTTATTTCCCCAATAGTTAATGGATTTTGTCACATCTTTAAACCAGATTTGTATTTTGGGAATGATAAATTTATGCCAGGGCTGGATTATGCAACACATTGTACTCTCTGCATATTCATAACATCTACCCAGGGGTTAGATATAAATTGAACATATTTATTCACATGCCTGTGTGTATTGTACATTAGATCAAACATTGAACAAATAAATCTCCTGAAACACTTTTACTCTTTCCCTCTGTACATTTGACAAGAGTTTTCAGTATCTTATGTTCTCATTTCAGGTTTCCAGGATTTGCTTTTATGTGGGATGGACCCATTTGTTTGAATGGTCTTTTAGTCTCTGGCTTTCTATAAGCTTGATGCAATTTCTAACTTCTATAAACATTTTACAGGACATTTTCCACTGAGTTCATGCAAGTGTATAATTTTAACGTGATTGGAGGAAGGTATAAGGGGGATGTCACAGGTAAGTTTTTTTTACACAATGTTGTGCCAACATTGTGGGCCGAAGGGCCTGTACTGTGCTGTAGTGTTCTATGCTCTATGTTCTAGAGAGTGGTGGGTGCATGGAATGCACTGTCTGTGGAGGTTGTGGGGACAGATACATCGGGGACATTTAAGAGACTCTTAGATAGCCACATTAACGATAGAAAAATGGAGGGCTATGTGGGAGGGATGGGTTAGATAGATCTTTGAGCAGGATAACATGTTGGCACAACATCGTGGGCCGAAGGGCCTGTACTATGCTGTAATGTTCTATCTTTTATATACTTCAATGGCATCATAAAACAAATTGCTATACAATACCGCAAATTAATCAGTCATTTGTCACCTTGTTGCAGGAAAGACGCCATTGAGCTGGAAAGAGTGCAGAGGAGATTTACGAGGATGTTGCCAGGACTCGAAGGACTGAGTTATGGAGAGAGGTTGTGCAGGCTGGGACTTTATTCATTGGATCGTACGAGAATGAGGGGTGGTCTTATAGAGGTGTTTAAAATCATGAGGGGCCTAGATAAGGTGAATGGGCACAGACTTTTTCCCAGGGTTGGGAAATCAAGAACCAGAGGACACTGGATTAAGGTGAGAGGGGAGAGATTTAATAGGAACCTAAGGGGAAACTTTTTCACCCAGAGGGTGGTCAGGATATGGAACGAGCTGCCAGAAGAAGTGGTTGAGGCAGGTACTTTAACAACATTTAAAAGAACTTGGACAGGTCCATGGATAGGAAAGGTTCAGAGGGATATGGGCCAAACGCTGGCAAATGGAACTAGCTTAGATGGGAATCTTGGTTGGCATAGACCAGTTGGGCCGAAGGGCCTGTTTCAGTACTGTCTGAGTAAGACTCAATAATCTAGAGAATTAAACTGCAGAACCATGCACCATTCTCAACACATCCTGATTGTCTCTCAAGTACTTGCAGTGGACTAATCTCAACAAATAGCTCAGTGTTTCCAGAAGAAACCACCACATCGTGCAGAAATTTAAGAGGACTGATCTGCTGGGGGTGGGATTGCTACTTTTGCCAAAATGTCATCAAGGGAAATCATTCCGTAAAATAAACTCCCTTATTTGAAGCAGGGGGTATACATAGCTCCTTCGTTGGAGATTTCTGAAACTACTCTGTGTACTTTGGAGGGATGTGTATCTGGCATCTCTCCACAGGGAACCAGCATGAGCAACAAGATGGATCTCCCAGGAAATGATCCTGGGAACTCCAAGTAAAACATTGAATAAGACACAATATGGATGGATGGGTTTCTGCATTGCTTCACATAGCTTTTCAGATGGAATGTTCTAACACAGCAGTGCACATCAATCAGTCCAGTCTCAAAATGCACCTTATTTTCTGCTGTTGTAAAATCAATGTAAGAAATGACCATGGGCTGTGTTTCAGTGAACTTGTCTATTATTTGCATTAATTTGTGTAGCAGTTGAATTACAGGACATACACAACTCCCATCTGTGACAATTTTTAATATTCAAATAGTTGAAATAAAAGATATAGAATTGGATAGGAAGTACTTGGATAAATGACACAATACTTCAGCAATTTCCCTGATCTACATTGCTTCACCACATTCATGTCCCTGAATTAGCTGAAGCAGCCAGCATAATCAAAGACCCCACCCACCCGGGACATTCTCTCTTCTCTCCTCTTCCATCAGGTAGAAGATACAGGAGCCTGAGGGCACGTACCACCAGGCTTCAGGACAGCTTCTACCCCACTGTGATAAGACTATTGAATGGTTCCCTTGTACAATGAGATGGACTCTGACCTCACGATCTACCTTGTTGTGACCTTGCACCTTATTGCACTGCACTTTCTCTGTAGCTGTGACACTTTACTCTGTGCTGTTATTGTTTTTACCTGTACTACATCAATGCACTCTGTACTGACTCAATGTAACTGCACTGTGTAATGAATTGACCTGTACGATCGGTTTGCAAGACAAGTTTTTCACTGTACCTCGGTACAAGTGACAATAATAGACCAATACCAATAAATGCAAGACTCCAGACAGGAATTTCCTTGGATTTTTGTATCAATAGCACCATTTAACACCAAATGCATCAGCATCCTTCCTTCTTTTACAGTTACTTTTATTTCTTCCAATTTGAAAATGTATTTGTTCATTGTGACTTTGGGGTCTACTGATGCCATCCACCATCAATGAGTGAGAGATGAATTGCTCCAAGCTTTCCAATTCCACCTGTCCTTCCAACATCTTTCCTTCATTCAGAACTCTCAAACTGTACAACTCAGAAGCAGCATATTTGCCTCACCAGGTTTCTGCCAGATCCTAGCAAGGATAATCCAGCAGCCTTGCAGTGCTCGCCTCTCGCGGCTCTGCATGTTCCTTCACTTCATAGAGTCAGACAGCACGGAAACAGGCCCTTCAGCCCAACTGGCCCGTGTCGATCAAGATCCCCATCTAAGCTAGTACCATTTGCCTGTGTTTGGCCCATATCCCTCTAAACCGTTCCTATCCATGTAGCTGTCCAAGTGACTTCTAAATATTGTTAATGTACCTGCCTCAACCACTTCCTCTGGCAGCTTGTTCATGTACACACCATCCTCTGCGTGAAGTTGCCCCTTTTAAATCTCTCTCCTCTTGTCTTCAACCGATGCCCTCTAGATTTTGATTCCCTTTTCCATGGAAAAAGACCGAGCGCATTCACCCAATCTAAGCCCCTCACGATTTTATACACCTCTATAAGGTCACCTCTCAGTCTCCTATAAAGTCCTAGCCTGCCCAACCTCTCCCTATAACTCAGGCCCTCGAGTCCTGGCGACATTCTCCTAAAGCTGCACTCCTTCCAGCTTAATGGCATCTTTCCTATAACAGAGTAACCAAAACTGCCCACAATACTCCAGGTGCTGCCTCATCCACTGCAACATAATGTCCTAACTGCCCTACTCAGTGTCCTGACTGATGAAGACCAGCATGCCAAACACCTTCTTCACCACCCTGACTACCTGTGACACCACTATGTACTTGTACTCCTAAGCCCCTCTTTTCTATAACACACCCCAGGGTGCTACCGTTCACTGTGAAGGTTCTACCCTGGTTTAAAAGACATTTGAATAGGTCATGGATAGGAAAGGTTTTAGAGGATATGGGCCAGATGCAGATTTACTCATAGAGCGATACGACACAAAAGCAGGCCCTTCAGCCCACTGTATCTGCACCAACCATCACGCACCCATCTACACTTATCCGACAAACCCCATTTTCCCTTGAGCACCCCCATCAACTACTTCCCGATTCACGTTACCATCAGGCAGGAGGTACAGAAGCCTGAAGTCCCAAACCACCAGGTTCAGGAACAGCGAATTCTCTTCAACCATCAGGATCTTGAACTGACCTGCACACCCCTAACCCCACCTCAGCATGGAACACTACGGACCACCTCTTGCACTGCCGTGGACCTGTCTCTGATTGTGTCTTTGCACTGAGGTCTTGTTTTGCACAGTCCTTTTCTTCACTGTCTCATATAATTTATGTACAATTTACGTTCTGTGTGTTGTCTGTACCTATGTGCCTGTGATGCCGCTGCAAGTTTTTCACTCGTGCAGATGACAATAAACTCGACTTGGCTTGGCACCCACCTACACAAAGTGCTGTACACAATGGCAAATTGACCTGCCAACCTGCATGTCTTTAGGGTCTGGGAGGAAACCAGAGGACCTGGAAACACACACAGTCATGTGGAGGATGTGCAAACTGCACACACAGAGTTCACTAGAATTACGAGACACTTGTGCCAACCACTGAGCTGTTGCATATTTCTCCCTTGTCTGACTGAACAACTGCACTCAGTCACCTGCACGGAGAAGGAACTATAGGAATAAATCGCAGCTTATCTTGTTCTGGTATTTTTAATCTGTGAACAGGAGGCAGTGTCTGTTACTCAAGCCTATTCCATTATATATCAGCCTGATTTTTCATTGACCAGTGAAGGGCTCAAACTCGTCTCCCCTGAAATATGCTCTTAGGTGGAGTTGGTCCTGAGGCAGAATCCTCTTCTGTGAAGCCAGCTTCAGTTGATTGGTGAGGCCAGATGCAGCACTGGATCTTTCTGATTGTGAGGACCTGAACAACTCCCACCTATGAAGCTAAGCTCCCAGGCTTGCTGGCTGTCAAAGTTACCAACAACGTTGTTAGTTAGTTCATAAATTCATAGAGTTATACAGCACGGAAACAGGCCCTTCGGCCCAACATCCGTGCTGACAAGCTGCCTTACTGAGCCAGTCCCATCTGCCTGTGTTTGGCATGTATCCCTCTAAACCTTTCTTATCCATGGACCTGTCCAAATGTCTTTTAAATGTTGTCAATGTACCCACCTCTATCACTTCCTCTGGCAGCTTGTTCCATGTACTCACCACCCTCTGTGTGAAAAACTCACATCTCAGATCCCCTTTAAATCTTTCCCTTTAAACCTGTGCCCCCAAGCTTTAAATTCCCCCACCCTGGGGAAAAGACTCTAACTATCCATTCTATGCCCCCCATAATAAACCTCTATAAGGTCACCCCTCAGCCTCCTTTATTCCAGGGAAATCAGTCCCAGCCCATCCAATCTCTCCTCATAACTCAAGCCCTCCAGTCCTGGCAACATTCTTGCAAAACATTTCTGCACCCTTTCCAGCTTAGTCACGTCCTTCCTATAGCATGGCCAGAACTGCACACAACACTCCGAGCCGGAGACACGAGACATCCTGCGGATGCTGGAAATCTGGAGCAACACACACAAAATGCTGGAGGAACTCAGTGGGTCAGGCAGCATCTATGGAGGGAAATGAACAGTCGACGTTTCAGGTCGAGACCTTTCATCAGGACTGGAAAGGAAGAGGGCAGAAGGCAGAATAAGAAAGTCAGGGGAGCCACCTCCTGAAACGTTGACTATTTGTTTCCCTCCATAGATGCTGCCTGACCTGCTGAGTTCCTCCAGCACTTTGTGTGCATTGCACAGTACTCCAAATGCAGCCTAACCAATGATTTGTACAACTGTAACATGACATCCCAACTCATATACACAATGCCTTAGCTCAGTGGTTTTCAACCTTTTTCATGCTGTGGCCCCCCAGAACATGTCCTTGTTAGATGGCGGACCCCCAAAGCCCACAAAATCAAACAATTGATAATTCATGCACGCAACACTTAAATTACTGCACATAGGCCCTCACCGATAATTACCGGCGGTGTCTTTCAGTGTTCAGTTCAATGTGAAGGTTGTGCCAGTTTTGCACTGCAGAGTTTGTCCAAACGTGGTGGTATGTGCGACAAACATACGTGTATGTCATCCTCAATATTCAGTCTTGATCTGTATTTTGTTTTCATGGCAGTGACTGCAGAAAATGCTATTTCGCACAAATAAGTGGTTGCAAATGGTAACAGAACATTGACGGCTTTGCCGGACAGCAGTGGATACTCCTGGGAACATGCTATCCAGAATGACAACAGTGACATTCGGTTGAACTGCAAGCGCAAAGTCCTGTCAGATGACAGTTCAGCCAATTCTTCTTGTTCACGTCCAGTTAAATCAGTAAGCATGCATTCAAACAGATTTTGAATCCAATCAAACATGCTCGTGTCATCGTCACCGAAATACTCATGGAAATAATGTGACAGCTGTTGAATATGGTTCAAAACAGTGCTCGCAATGGCCTCTATCTTAGTCTCGTTCACTGTCAGAAAGTCAGCCAACAACGGAAACATATCATAGATGCCTTGCTCGCATCTTCCCTTCCAGATACTGAGATTTTTCTGGAAGGTATTGATTTTGTCATGTGTTTTCAGAACATTTGAGCCAGGTCCTTGCAATGATAGATTTAAGCTGTTCAAAATGTTGAAAATATCTGCAAGATAAGCTAATCTGGCAACCAACGTCTCATCTGTCAAGAACTGTGCCAATGATCCGTTATGCTCATTTAGAAAAATGAGCAGTTCATCTCACAATTCATATACACGCTGCACAACGCGGCCTCGTGACAGCCGTCTGACTTCTGTATGTAGCAACAAATGCTCATGCTCGGCTTCCATTTCACAAACAAACAAACGATGATTCAGTGGCCTGGCTTTGATAAAGTTAATGATTTTAATGCACATCCGCAAGATTTTCATCCATATCCTTTGCAGCCAAAGCCTCACGGTGAATCATGCAGTGGGTTGCTGCTACATGTGGAGCTACTTCTTTCACTCGTGCGACTAGACCTGACTTCCGTCCCGTCATTGCAGCAGCACCATCCGTGCATACTCCAATACACTGTGTCCACGCCAATGCCGATTGTACAAAAAAAGTGTCAAGCACATGGAAAAGTTCTTCACTGGATGTACGCCCTGGGAGCACCTTGCAAAACAAAAAGTCTTCCAAAGCTTCTCCTTCCCAGCAATATCGAAAATAAACCAACAACTGCGCAGCACTGGCAACATCAGCACTTTCATCGAGCTGAATCGCAAATCTGACTTGCTGAAGACATGCTATCAGCTGGCTCTGTATATCTTCCGCCATATTGCCAGTTCTTCTGCTTACTGTCTTATCAGACAGTGGAATGGCTTTCAGTTTTTGACTGGATCCTTTTCCCAGTGCAACTTCGCACATATCTACTGCTGCAGGCAGTATAAAGCTCTTCTCCAATTGTGTGAGGCTTTCTGGAACGTGCTATTCGTTATGCTACCAAATATGATGCGTGAAGAGCCTTCTCATTTACAGTGGCGCAGGCTGTCATTTGGCCTTTCTGCTTGAGGTACAGCTCCTTTTGCCGCTCAAAATATTCCTTCAGCTTCCTGGCAATATCTGGATGCACTGTTGTTAAATGGTGTTTCAATTTTGCTGGTTTCATTGCATCGTTGGACAGTGTTTGCAAACACACAACACGGAGAGGTTGGTCCGCATTTGTCCCTACTGCGATGAAGCCATATGAAATGTGTTGTTTTCTCTTTCGGTCACCCTTATCCCTTCGTCATCAGAATCTTCCAGTTTCTGGTCAGCTTTTCTCTTCAGAAATTTCTCCATACTCAGCAATACATGCTGGACAGTTTAATTACTGTTACTGATAAACACAATTATCAAAACTAATCTAAAATTTACATGCTTGCGCACCTTTCGTTTAACAGTGACATCACTGTGGCGTAAATGCACGGTAAGTAAGCAATATTATTAACGCACACCAACAACGTCACTCAGTCTCGCTAACACTACAGTGCACAACAGAATAGTAGTGAGTAGTGAACACTACTGACTACTCTGACAACACAAATCGAATATTAAGCGGCAGTTTACCAGAAGGGAACACTGTCTAAGTCTCTAAGATTGTCACCTATAACAGATAGAATAGGTATGGCCGATTTTCTGAATAATGGAAAACTGGAGCAAGCGAGTAAGCTACGTCTTTGTAACAGGTCACTTTTCCATTTTTTTCTTGGCTTGCTCGCGGGCCCCCTGGCAACCCGCCGCGAACACCCTGGGGTCCGCGGACCACGGGTTGAAAACCTCTGCCTTAGCTGATGAAGCAAGTGTGCCAAACGCCTTCTTCATCACCCTGTCTACCTGTGTCACCACTTTCAGGGAACCATGTACTTACACACCAAAGTCTCACTGTTCAACAACACTCCCAGGGACCTGCCATTCCTTGCACTGGTCTAACTTCAAAAGATTCATCACTTCCCACTTGTCTGAGTTAAATTCCATCAGCCAATCCCTTGCCCACTTTCCCAGTTAATCTAGATCCTGTTGTAACCTCAGACAACCTACTACACTGTCCTCTGTACCACCAATTTTGGTGTCATCTGTAATGAATGTACCCGACATTGACAAATGTTCCGAAACTCACAACTACTATTTTAAAAATTAATATTTTCAAAGAATGTAAAACCTCACTTGAATTCATGCAAACGATTGAAATCAACTGAACTAGATTACTTCAAAAACTACGTCTCACTCTGCAACACCTTCTTCCCATTGAAATGAATGAGGTGTTGGACTCGAGTGCAGCTGGAAGATGACACAGTCCAAGTGGTCAGTAACGTGTGGAAGGTTGTGCCCCTCCCACATTGAACTCAATGAAGAATCTGGTGGTGAACTGTTGTTGTACCCAGAGGAGGAGATGAGAACACTCACTCTGCTGCAGCACAGTTAAGAGCCAGCAATTTCACGCAGATGTGGGGCATCATCTTTTGGCTGATTCATACCTCAACTTCATTTACCTGCTTCCTCCAGACCTCTGAATAGCTAAATGAAATCCACCTTAGTTGCTAGTCTTTCAGCACAGAGATGTGTGATGCAGGAAGCAGCAGATTCCCGTTATCCTTAACCAGCTAGGCTATAATTCCAAGGGAAAAAAACAGAAAATACTGGCAATACTCAGCAGGCCAGGCCACTTCTCTGGGAAGGGAAACAAAGTCACCATTTCAGGTTGGGGACCCTTCATCCTGATAGCTCCAAGGCTGTGGTCCTTCAAGTTAAGTTGAGTTGAGTCAAGTCTGTCATGTGCACAAGTACAGTGAGGTACAGGTACATGTAAAACTGTTTGCAGCAACACTACAGGCACTTAGGTGTAGACAACACACAGAATATAAATTATATAATACAGTGAGGGAGAAAAACAAGACATTAGTGCAAATAAACCCACAGAGATGTTCATGGTAGTGCAAGAGGTGGTCCGTGGCGAGAAAACTACTTCCCTCTATATCCCAATGATGCTGGAGGAACTCAGCAGGCCAGGTAGCATCAAATGATGAGGTAGGATGGTGGGATGAAATGTGAGGACAAGGGGCACCCTATCCCTGTTGTGTCTGGGAGGGGTGGGCGTGAGAGCAAAGGCGTGGGAAATGGCAGAGGTGCAGGTGCGAGCGCTCTTGACTGCAGTTGGGGGATAGCATCCGTGCAAGAAACAGGGTGGGAGGAGTTTCCTGCAAGGGTGCCATCCCTTTATCTCAATTTCTCCACCTTCGCTGCATCTGCTCCCATGAGGAGGCTTTCCACTCCGGGACATCCGACATGTCCAACTTCTTTACTAACCAGGGCTTCCCCCCAATTGTGGTTGAGAGAGCTCCGACTGCCGTAACAGCCAGGTTCTCCCAGTGGCCAGCCATTTTGATTCCACTTCCCATTCCCACACTGACACATCTGTCCACGGCCTCCTCCACTGCCAAATTGAGGCTGGATGCAGATTAGAAGAACAACACCTCATATTCCGCCCTGGTAGTCTTCAACCTGACGGCCTCAACATTGATTTCTGGTGACCCCTCCTCTCTGTTTCTTCCTCCTCCCCTTTTGTTTTCCCTTATCACTCTGGCCTCTTTACCCCTTCTCTTTCCCCTCCCCGGCCCTCACGACCCTGCTCATCACCCACACCTTCCTCCCTCTGGTTCTCACCTCCTTCCCTTTATTCCATGGTCCACTGTCCTCTCCTATCAGATTCCATCTACTTCAGCCTCTTCCACCCATCACCTCCCAACTTCTCACATCATTCCCACCCCTCTCGCCCACATACCTACCTTCCCCCTCTCACCTGGACTCACCTATCACCCGCCAGCATGTGATCCTCTCCCTCCCCCACCCTTTTATTCTGGCTTCGGCCTTCTTCCTTTCCAGTCCTGATGGAGGGTCTCAGCCCAAAACGTCAACTGTCCAGTTCTCTCCACAGATGCTGCCTGACCCGCTGAGTTCCTCCAGCATTTTGTGTGTTGCTCCAGATTCCAGCATCTGCAGTCTCCCGTGTCACCAATAATTCCTTCCTGAGATACACTATTTATATCTATGTATCTTTGTACTTCCTCAGCAACCTGCAAACATTGTGATTCCCAAAATATTCAACTTGAACAGGGGACTTATAATCAACCAATTGTCAACACATTCACCACTGTGTTGTGTACTCTCTCTCCCGGTAAAGAACCATGCAAGGAAATCTTTCAAAGGCATCTAATTACCAAGTCTCACAAAAATACAAACAGGAAGGCACCCATGTGGCCAGTACTAAATGCAACACTCTAAATGCCATCTAACCAGAATTTTATACAACTTCACATTCCTTGCATTCCAATATACTCCAGCTCCTTCCAGACAAAAGCTAAACTTCTAAAAAGCTATTTAAATTATTTTTGTGTCTTCTGTGAGCTCTTGGTACAGCCAAAATCTTCTGTGTACTTTTTATTTTAAAGATATAAAAGGAGAAACAGACAAATGTGCACATCTGGCAGTAGGAATGAGGAAAGATAATAAACTCTAAAAGGTACTGTTCCAAAGAGCAACGAGGGAAAGGAGGAGTGGGTGCATATGTCCATAAGTCTTTGAAAGTGGCAGGATGTGTTGATAGTATGGTTAATGAAGCAGATGGAATCATACCCCTCATAAATCGAGACATAGTGTATAAAAGCAGGAAGCAACCTTTAGAAAATGCTGGTTAGACCACAACAGGAGTTTTATGAGATCATTTGTCAGGGACACAAGGAAGCCAATGCAAACTCAGAAGGACCTCACTACCTCCCAAGCTCCCTACCAATCTGCCCGGACAGGCTCTTCCTCATAACGAACTGCATTTTATTGGAAGCAAGTCATCCTCAAACCAGGGGTATTGCTGAAGCAGAAGATCACATTCAACATATTAGGGAGATGTGAAGGTGCAAAACTGGTGGACAGATTTACTCGAATGTAAATCTCAACAAGAAGTTGAGATTTGAGCCACAAGGTTAGAATAGCGAAGCTGGGGTTGTTCGTCTCGAAGCAAAACAGATTGTGAGAAGTTTTGATAGAGGTGTACAGATCATGGTGGGTTTCCAGTTTGTAAACAGGCAGAGGCTGCTTGCATTAGCACTTAGCTCAGGGACCGGGGCACAGGTAAACGATACAGGGAAGGAGGAGAAGTTCTATTGAAAATACTGAGGTGGTGATAATCTGGAACCTGTTAGGACTGGAAGAACAATCAGGGCTTTCAAAAGAGGATTGTATGGTCACTGGTTGTAAATAATATACAGGGCTATTTGGAAAGAGCGGGGGATTGGGATGAAATAGACTGCTCAGCAGGGTGCCATCAAGGAGATGATGAGTTAAATGTGCTCCTTGGTTTTGGTATTCGAGTCAAGTCGACTGTTATTGGTATTGGTTTATTATTGTCACGTATACCGAGATACAGTGAAAAGCAGGCAGATCATGCCATACGTAAGTACATCGAGGTAATAAAAGTAAACAGAATGCAGAATATAGTGTTGCAGCTACAGAGAAAATGCAGTGCAGGTAAACAAGTGTAAGGGCCACGGCAAGGTAGATTGGGAATCAAGAATTCAGCTTTGGAGACCATAGAACCATAGAACAATACAGCACAATACAGGCCCTTCAGCCCTCCATGTTGGGCTGATCTTTAAACCACGCTTAAGACTATCTAACCCCTTCCTCCCACATATCCCCCTATTTTAAATTCCTCCATATGCTTATCTAACAATCTCTTGAACTTGACCAATGTATCAGCCTCCACCACCACCCGAGGCAGCGCATCCCATACACCAACCACACTCTGGATGAAAAACCTCCCTCTGACGTCTCCCTTTTACTTCTCACCCATTACCTTAAAGCCATGCCCTCTTGTATTGAGCATTAGTGCCCTGGGAAAGAGGCGCTGGCTGTCCACTCTATCTATTCCTCTTAATATTTTGTACACCTCTATCGTGTCTCCCCTCATCCTCCTTCTCTCCAATGAGTAAAGCCCTAGCTCCTTTAGTCTCTCCTCATAATCCATACTCTCCAATCCAGGCAGCATCCTGGTAAATCTCCTCTGCCCCCTTTCCAACGCTTCCACATCCTTCCTGTAATGAGGCAACCAGAACTGGACACAGTACTCCAAGTGTGGTCTAACCAGAGTTTTGTAAAGCTGCATCATTACTCCGCAGCTCTTAAACTTGATCGCACGACTTATGAAAGCTAACATCCCATAAGCTTTTTTTTAAACTACCCTATCCACCTGTGAGGCAACTTTCAATGATCTGTTTACATGAACCCCCAGATCCCTCTGCTCCTCCACACTACCCAGAATCCTGCCATTAACCTTGTACTCTGCCTTGGAGTTTGTCCTTCCAAAGTGTACCACCTCACACTTCTCTGGATTGAACTCCATCTGCCACTTCTCAGCCCAGCTCTGCATTCTATCAATATCCCTCTGCAAGGTTCGACAGCCCTCCATACTATCCACACACTGATCTTTGTGTCGTCTGCAAACTTGCTAACCCACCCTTCTACTCCCTCATCCAAGTCATTAATAAATATCACGAAAAGTAGAGGTCCCAGAACCGATCCCTGTGGGACACCACTAGTCACAGCCCTCCAATCCGAATGCACTCCCTCCACCACAACCCTCTGCTTTCTACAGGCAAGCCAATTCTGAATCCACACTGCCAAGCCTCCCTGGATCCCATGCCCTCTGACCTTCTGAAGAAGCCTACCATGTGGAACCTTGTCAAACGCCTTACTAAAGTCCATGTAGACCACATCTACTGCACTACCCTCATCAATCTTCCTGGTCACCTCCTCAAAGAACCCTATCAGGCTTGTGAGACATGATCTTCCCTTCACAAAGCCATGCTGGCTGTCCCTAATCAGTCCATGATTCTCTAAATGCTCATAGATCCTATCTCTTAGAATCCTTTCTAGCAGCTTACCCACCACAGACGTAAGGCTCACTGGTCTGTAATTCCCTGGACTATCCCTACTACCTTTTTTGAATACGGGGACAACATTTGCCACCCTCCAATCCTCTGGTACCATTCCCGTGGACAACGAGGACTCAAAGATCCTAGCCAACGGTTCAGCAATCTCCTCCCTTGCCTCCCGAAGCAGCCTGGGGAAAATTCCATCAGGCCCCGGGGACTTATCTGTCCTAATATTTTCTAGCAGCTCCAACACATCCCCTCTCTTGATATCTACATACTCTAGAACATTACCCTTACCAACACTGTCCTCAGCGTCATCAAGGCCCCTCTCCTTGGTAAATACTGAAGAGAAGTATTCATTGAGAACCTCACCCACTTCCACAGCTTCCAGGCACATCTTCCCACCTTTATCTCTAATCGGACCTACCTTTACTCTCGTCATCCTTCTACTCTTCACGTACGAGAAAAACGCCTTGGGATTCTCCTTAACCCTACTTGCCAAAGCCTTTTCATGTCCCCTTCTCGCTCTCCTTAGCCCCTTCTTAAGTTCCTTCCTTGCTACTCTATATTCCTCTCGAGCCCTGTCTGATCCTTGCTGCTTACACCTTATGTATGCTGCCTTCTTCTTCCTAACTAGTCGTTCCACCTCTCTTGACACCCATGGTTCCTTCACCCTGCCATTCCTTCTCTGCCTCACCGGGACAAATTTATCCCTAACATCCTGCAAGAGATCCCTGAACATCGACCACATCTCCATAGTACATTTCCCTTCAAAAATGTCATCCGAATTTACACTCTCAAGTTCTAGCCTTGTAGCCTCATAATTTCCCCTTCCCCAATTAAATATCTTCCCGTCCTCTTTGCTCCTATCCCTGTCCATGACAATTCTAAAGGTTATGGAGCAATGGTCACTGTCCCCCAAATGCTCACCCACCGATAGATCTGTCACCTGTCCCGGTTCACTACCTAATACTAGATCTAACATGCCATTCCCTCTAGTCAGCCTGTCAACATACTGTGACAGGAATCTGTCCTGGACACACTTAACAAACTCTGCCCCGTCTAAACCTTTGGCACTAACCTTTGGACAGAAGAGACTGCAGATGCTGGAACCTGGAATAACAAACAATCTGCTGGAGGAATTCAGCGGGTCGAGCAGCATCTGCGGGAGGAAAGGAATTGTCGACGTTTCAGGACTGATGCAGGGCTTTGACCTGAATTGTCAGTTGAGTTCCCCCAGCAGATGAGAGGTTCATGCAAGAGTCTGATAACAGTGGGATCCTCCTGTTTTGTGATGGCTCCATGATCCTGTGAATTTAATTATATCTTTAAAATAGAAATGATGCCAAAAGGTGTCTGCAGCCCATGAGGAGTTAAAACCCAATGTTAACAGGGAGAATGCCCACAATCAGAGAGTGGGTGTGAATAATTAATTACTGAAAAAGAAACAAACTCTGGGAACAAAAATCTGGGAATGGGTTTAGCTGCTCATTGATGCCAAGTTCAGATGTTTATGGCTGTGTATTTGGCACCCTACTTGTTGAATCAGGCCGTTCCAGTTTTAGAATCAATTATTTGTGTGTTAATAAGAGGAGAGGATTTAAGGAAAGAACAAAATTACAGTGTGACCTGGCTACAAACCTTCCACGCTACAATGACCTCCACTTGGAGTAAAAATAAACAGCTTAAAATATAGTCACTTCAATTTAATCTGCAAGCCTAGCAAAACATACTACTCTCTCGTGGTAGGACTCTTGCATCTTCAGTTGTAAAGTTGCACAAAATAGTTGTACATTAGAAATTCTTCTAAAATAAGTTCAAAAGGAACATGTTTTACGGCACACCGAAATGCTATCAACATTGTACCCTGATCTGGAACAATTTCATCTTCATGTGATTGAAACAATCATTGTGAATTAGCCCCAAGAGTTCTTATCAATTATACATGGCATTTTGTGAGAAATATTGTAACACTGATTTTTCTAAATTCTTTAATTTAATAATTTCAAAAGATCTACCGAAAATTTGGAACCAATCTAGTTATTAATCAAACAGTTGTTAAACATTCAGCTTTAACCTGAACAGTCCATATTTAAGGCTCTTGTCCATTGCCCAGACGTGTAGAACTTTGTCCAGGTTTCAAGAATGTGCCTTAATACATATATTTTTATAAAGAATGTATTCTCTGGAAAAGGCTGAGAAACATTGGAAAGTCGTCATTATACACTATTTGTTGAATAACGTAATAAATCACACATGACAGCACTTTTTATATCTGTAATGCAAAAAACAGGCATGCGTTTCTGAGGACATTGCTCCTGGGTGTCCACGATTGTTTCCTCTGGGTCCCACTCCTACCTCAACTGCTGGGACAATTTTTGACATCTATTTAGCTCAAGCGGTAAAAAGATTTAGTCCAACGTAAGTTGACCATCAGAAACGGCGTTGGTAAAATGGAATATAACAAGAGCTGATCTTCAAACATAAAATCGTTCCACTAAAGTTTTTTTTATAAACAAGAGTTCTCTTTCACTTTGAGGCATTTACTTCAGGTTCCAGTGATCTTTAATTTAAAACTGAGACAGAAGAAAGACTGCAGATACATTCTTCACCACCCTGTCTACCTGTGACTCCACTTCCAGGGAACTATGTACCTGTACTCCTAGGTCCTTCTATTCTACATCACTCCCCAGGCACCCCACCCCCCCACCCCCCCATTCACAGTGAAAGTTCTACCCTTGTTTGACTTCCCAAAAGTGGAGCAAGTCGGAATGCAAGGTTTACAAGGGAAAAGAATGGGGAAGGTAAAACTGGGCCTTTTAGGAGATAAGGAAATATGCAGATGCTGACCACACCTTTGTGGATGTGCTCAATGGACATGGCATCAAACAAATCTGTCCTCTGGCTCAACTGACCAGGTGCTGCACATGAACAATGCAACACAGCAAAGCGTTACGGGGAGTGTGGGGGCGCAAAGAATCAGCTGCTCCAGAGAAAACAACCTAACGTTGTCCAAACTCTGATAAAATACACCAAGACCAATATCAAAGTTTTACAAAATGCCAGCCTTTTATTGATTATTAATAAATTGAAGCAGTGCAAGTTAGCTCTCCTGATGTTAAAATGTTATGGCCGTATTAGCAAGGTACAAACCTGGCACTAACTTCTAGTCTTTATCTTCATATACATTTCAGTCTGCTGACCTTTCTGGGAACAATCAAGATTAAACTCATTCTGAATTAACATGAATTTGCTTTAAACTTGCAATTGCTGTCATAGCTATCAAAAGGTCGATTAAAGTACTTTCTTGCCTAACAAATGAAGATTACAAGGCCTTCTTAACAAGCCTATTAAAAGTCATCATAACTAAAGCAAATCTATCCTACTCCAATTTCCTAAATTAGAACATAGAATACAGAACAGTACATCACAGGAACAGGCCCTTTGGCCCACAGTGTCTGTGCTGTCCATGGTACCAAATGAAACTAATCCCATCTGCCTGCACATGATTCATATACCTCCATTTCTTTCTTGTTCATGTGTCTGTCTAAATGCCTGTCAAATGCCTCTATCGTGTCTGCCTCTACCAGCACCCCTGGCAGACACCTACCACTCTCTGTGTGAAGAAAAATTTGCCCTGCACATTTTCCCTAACCATTCCTCTGTTCACCTTAAAGCTGTGCCCTCCAGTACTTGATATTTCTACTCTTGGAAAGAGACTCTGACTGTCCACTCTATCTATGCCTCTCATAATTTTATAAACTTCTATCAGGTCTCGCCTCAGCCTCTGCTGCTCCAGAGAAAACAACCTAAGTTTGTCCAAACTCTAGTTATAGCACATACCCTCTAAAAACCAGGCGGTATCTGGTAAACCTCTTCTGCACCCTCTCCAAAGCCTCCACATCCCTCCTGTAATGGGACGACCAGAACTACACACAATACTCCCAGTGCAGCCTAACCAACGCTTTATAGAGCTGCAACATGACTTCCTGATCCTTACACTCAATGCCCCAACCGATGAAGGCAAGCATGCCATGACAATTTGATTTATATTTTCACAAATAACTTGCTTCAATTATTTATTGTATTGTTCACTTGAAATTTTTTTTCTAATATTTTCAGAATATTGTATGTATTCTGAATGATTCAAATTGTTGGACAGATGGTTCTGAAATAGTTAATAAGTTTTTACATGAGCACACATAGAAGGAGCAAAGGTTAGAATAAAGTGTGTGTATATCAGATATCACAATTGGATTTCTAAAGCTGTGCACAAATCATACATGTGTGTTAAAAGGATTACTGCCACATTTCCAGCAACTATTTGGCAGAAATCAAGAGAATCTTGGAAAATGTGTTGCTTTGATTTTCATTCAACTGAAAGAAGAAATGATATGCTTTGGCGTACAGGCTGTGATGCTTACAAAAAATCAGAAATATTGCCTTACACGGGCTGAAAATATATTGAAAGGTATGCCAACAGAGAGAAATACCCAGCATTTAAAGAAATAATGTACAGTTTGCAGGAAAAAAATTCCTTCAACGCATAAAAGTCCCAGAAAATTGGCTCACAGGAGAAATCAAAGATGGTATTACAAAAAAAAAGAGAGTATAAAGTTGGTAGAAAAGTAGGCTTGAGGATTGGAAGCATTTTTTAACTCATCAAAAAAGGACCAAAAAATTGATAGAGAGCCAAGGCAGAGTAAACTGGCGTGACGTATAAAAACAGGCTGCGAGCTTTTGGAATCAGAATTAGGTTTATTATCACTGACATACATCGTGAAGTTTGTTGTTTTACACCAGCAGTACAGTGCAAGACATAAAGAGATAAAAATTACTATAAATCACAAAAATAAATAAATAAATGAATAGCACAAAAGAGGAATAACGAGGTAGTGTTCATGGGCTCATAGATCATTCAGAAATCTGATGGCAGAGGGGAAGAAGCTGTTCCTAAATCATTGAGTGTGGGTCCTCCTCCCTGATGGTAGTAATGTGAAGTGGGCATGTCCTGGGTGGTGAGGGTCCTTATATATATGTAAAAAGTTCAACTGTAGCGAGAGCAAACATTGGTCCCTAGAGTCAGAACTTTTAAGGGAAAATAGTGAAATGTAGAGAGGTTAAATAAATACTTTGTGCCTGAATATCAGAGCACTAAGGGTCAAGGAACTGAAGGGAATAGGTACGAGTTAAAAGACAATGTCGTACAGAAGCTGTTGAGTCAAGTCCCGACAACCCCATAATCCACATCCCAGAGTTTTCAAAGAGGTGGCTTTAGAGATTGTGAATTAACAATTTCCATAACTCTGTAGTCTCTGGGCTTATTGCTAATGGCTTGGTGGGTGCTAAAGTGACCTTACTATTTAAGA
The DNA here is from genome assembly GCF_009764475.1 of Pristis pectinata. Lineage (NCBI taxonomy): Eukaryota > Metazoa > Chordata > Chondrichthyes > Rhinopristiformes > Pristidae > Pristis > Pristis pectinata. The sequence continues at coordinate 2,048,803 of NC_067414.1, forward strand.
AGGGAGGGAAAGGGAGAATAGAGAGCTTTTTAGTTGTCAGCCTAATATCAGTAGAGGTGAAGATGCTGGTGCCTATACTGAAGGATATAATAGGATTTGAAAGGAAAAGGGAAAGCTGTTTTGACTAATCTGCTGAAGTTTAAGTCATTGAGGCACGTGGCAGGGAAACAGGCCTTCAGCCCACACTTACAGTATCCTATCTCAATACCGGCCCCATCCCCACTCACCAATCAATTCCACCATTTGCCTACACACGAGGAACAATTAACCTATCATCACACACATGCTTTTTGATGTGGGAAGAAACCCACGTGGTCGCAAGGAGAATGTGCAAACTCCACACAGACAGCACCCGAGGCTGGGTTGAGCCCCGGGTCACCGGAGCAGTGAGGCAGCAGGACTTTCCAGCCACTGCGCTCCCCTAATTCTTTGATAGTTCACGGGGTCCCAGAGTGCATGGGCCCCAGAGTGCACCGGGTCCCCAGAGTGCACGGGCCCCAGAGTGCACAGATCCCAGTGCACAGGGTCCCAGAGTGCACGGGCCCCAGAGTGCACGGGGTCCTGGAGTGCATGGGGCAGCAGGGACTCTGCTTTGAAAACTGGTGCTACAGTTTTTACATCAGTACCCTGAAGACCTTCACTTTTACACGGTATGTTGTTCAACATCTCAACAAAGTCGACAACATTTTTGGTGATAGTGAATAAGTTTTTCTCGGTCTTTTATCCTGAGTGTTAGACTGAATGAATCTTCTGCATATTGAAATGGATCTTGAAATTGAGGGGTACATCTGGACTGAATGAATAATTTGATCAATGTTTTCACAAACACTGCATTGAATCAACATACTAGAAAGCATTGAAGAAACTGTTGTAAATGGCTTCCCTGTGTCTTAAAAATCTGTGATCTTGCTTAAAGTCACAATCTGCTGTACACATTCTTCATGAGATAAAAATGCAGCCAATTTCTTCCTTGTTACTCCATGAGCTTCCAAAATATGCAGATCATGAAAATAGAGAAACTAATTTGAGAGCTATGGTATGAATCTCTCCAGTGAGATTTCTGCCACACCACAGCAGCAGTCTGCCTCCGACCAAAACAATGAACAGATCTATGCAGATGACCATGGTGCATTTTTCTTCTGCACCTCACTGAACCACGTTGCAAACTTGGACAGAGGCAAGCACGCATCCTCTTCTGACTTTGCTTGTCTGCTGCCCACTTTGGTGGATAGGGGCCTACTTGATTCCATTGTCATCTATCTAGTCGCATATGTGCTAAAAACAAATTACAGCACTTTCTAAGTTGACATCAGAAGACAATCCGTGCAGCATACCTTGACGTTTGGCTTTAACTCTGCAATACTAGTAAGTGGTATGTATGCAACCAGAAAGACACAAGGATTTGGCGACTTCTCAGTCCTATGCAGTTACCCTGATTTTATGTCTGTCACAACCCAAGGATTTCCTTTAATTTGTTTTTGCTCCCACAATTGTGTGAGGCAGGAGCAATGAAAGAACAGCAACATATTTCTGTTTCAAGAGAGCCCCCACTGAAGGAACCATGGCAAGCAGATTACACGCATTGGAGCAACAGCGGACTAACGTTAGAAGGGTAGATATGGAATCCAAGGTCGGAGGTGCATGTCACCAACATACTCTGCCCTGGATGGTGCTTAGCTTTATGAGTGTTTCTATCTGGATCAGTGGCATGTTGTCACATTCCAAATGTGCCTTGTAGACATTGGAGAAGAACTATAGACCAGGATGCAGCGAATGGACCCTCTGCTCTTGCAGCCACAATGTTGTTATGGCCATTAAGTTAAACTGCTGGATAAAGAGAGCCTTAAGTTATGGATGGCAATATTCTCGATTCTCACCATAAGATGGCAAGGTGCTATTATCGGTGCTAATTGTTGAGAATAATTTGAATCTGGAACAAGGGGCTAACACTTTAAAAATAAGCAATTGCCCCTTTAAAACAGGACAAAATTTGTCTTCTGAGGGAGCTGTGAGTCTTTTGATCTCTCTTCTCAAAGGATGGTGGAATCAGAGGTTTTGAATACTTTGAAGGAAAGGGTTTATGGATTCTTGTTGAGCAAAGGGGTGAAAGGTTAAAGCAGGTGGAGTGGAATGTGAAGTCAAGCTTACAACCAAGTCAGCCTTGATCTTATTGACAGGCTGAGCAGGCTTCCGAGGTCAACTGGCTTCCTCCTGCTCCTGTGTGTAAAATGTTGGGTGACTCATTTCAAGCATAATATGTATGTATTATGAGTTTTGTGCTTGCTGTTGGGGACATGTTGACAGTCAACATGGGATTCATGTGAGCAGGCCGAACAGAAGTTTGGGTACACAGGGTATTCTGAGGTCACCAAAGATTTTTTAAAGATTGATTTAAAAATCAGCAGATTTCCTGGAGTATTTACATAGAACATAGAACATGAATTTAGTATATTCAGGGAAGCTTTTAACTCTTTTCTACAACAAAACATTCTTTTAATCATTATAAAGGAAAGTGAAAATACTTAGTTTCATGCAACATAGGCCTGAAATTATTTAGGAACAGATGCCAAAAATAAATTAATTTTTTAAACAAGATTAAAACAAAATCTTCCCTATGACTTATCAGTGGCAAGATGCTAAGTAATGGCTAAGCTGTAATCAAGTTAATGTGCATCAAACTCCCTTATTTGGGTATTAAACAAACATCACTGAAAAACTGTTTCAAATTCAGAGATCAATTAAGTGTATTCAATAAAACTATCATTGCTCCTAACTTATGATTGCATGGACGCAGGCGAATTTTAAAGAAGAGAAATCAAGTGCAAGAACAGACGTAAATCTACATTTAGTCTAACAACTCCCCACCAACCCACTTTTACTTTTGGGATCATGGATGATAGAGGTGTGAGGAAAAATAATGTCCTTACAGGATTTAATGTGAAATTCAGGTTAATCAAAGGTAAACCAACCAAAGGTTGTACTTGACAAGATGAGATCCAACCCTCCCATTCAGATGTAAACCTAATGGTACTTTGGTATTCTGCTGTCAACAGCAGCTTCCCCACAGGTTTTGTTGCACATATTTATCTGTAGACTATCAACTTGAAACACAAATTAAGCTCCTTCATTTACATAACTGTACATGGAAATGGATTTGCAAACTTTCTATTGTTTATTCACACGCAGTTATTAACTTTCCTTATAACTGTATTTTAGCTGACTTAAGAATGTGCTGTCTCTATTCAATTACTGCACAAAATACAACTTGTAAAACAAATGCACTATATACCTTCAAACTAACTTTTCACATCCTTGTTTTTCATCCTCTTCTGTCAAACTTCCCTTGTAAGAAACATGAGCAGAAATGCACGACAGTCTCTGCACTGCTCTGTTGTTTTGTGCTTGTTCCTGTATTTATTATTACAATGTACACTGTTTACTCTGTGAGCTTCATGCCAGCAGTGAATTTCATCGCACCCTGGTGTATATGACAATAAACTAATCTGAATCTAAAATCTACCTTGACAGCTTCTCCAGCCAAACACCAGGAGGTGCTCACAAGCAGTTTCACGGATTAATTTGGTAAATTTTCCTTCCTCCTTGTGTGGAGATGGTTTAATTAGGTACCAAACAATAAGTTGGAAACTTCAAGGATCAGGTCGCTTCCTCAAAGGGAAATTGTAAGTGGCCTCAAGATGGTGAAGTGGTTATGCAGAGAGGCCGTAGGGTATGAAACAGTGGCATCAGTGAGTCCTGCAATCTTGAAGCAGGCAGACAGGTTTCAGGAACTGCACAGATTCAAGAGCAAGGCCAGATTTTACCAGCATATATTAAAAGGCCAGTCGTTACCAAAGGAACTGTTGGAAAGTCTATTACCTGAAACAACCACAAAACCTTTTACAACAGTCTGCATGTTTGAAGCGAGGGTTTCTACCTAAATTTGGACAAATGAGTGGGGAAGAACCCATTTCAATCCCAGACTTAAATGTGATTTTCAGTTCACACTTCTCATGCGCCTTTGGAAATAACTCGCAGGTACTGTGAGAAACTACATCAAAGGCCAGGCACTTCCACATCACGTGCAGGAAGAAATTGCTCCCCTTTGCACCATTTGAAAATGGCACAGATCCCCAACTCAGCAGCAAGATTTTCCTAGGTCTCTGTTCCACCAACAAATTAATAAACTAGTCCAACAATGGGGATGGTATTTATTTTGGAATTTTAATATCTCCTGTTGAAAGACAACTAAATGCAAAATTCCAGGCTGTTGCTCTGAAACTGTAAGTCCATATTTACTCTGCACTGAAGGTACCTAATAAGATCTGTGGATTTTGAGTGCTTGCTTAGAGTACTACAGTTCTCTATCAGAAGACATGGAGATCCTCATACGTGTCCTCTAGTAAAGCCACACTTTTTATATGACAATGTGTTGGTCTTCGTGATCAAAGTTCTCTTGTGCTGATCAAAACCCTGGACTACAACTCTTGAATTTTCAGCCAGCCTACAGGATTGCTAGCAACTTTGGTTTGTGGAAGTCTGGGCAGTTAACACCAACATATTTTACCAGCTTCTGTGCTGGTGATGTCCAGGGCAGTAAGGTGTAAGGCCTTTATCCCTGGAGATAATGCTTGGAGAAGGTGAATACTCCTTAGCCAACAAAATTATCCTGAATTTATTTTTGCCATACAAGTCACCCTTTGGTTCAGATGTTTTTACTTGAGTTGTTTTGAGCAGATGTTCAGATAGTAGGCATATACATAAGTACTGGGCTAAGATTACTGAAGCTCATTTCACAACGGACCGTTGGAGCCTTCAGATAAATGGGACTTCTGTGAGTGAGATTCTGGCTGAGCTAGATTTTAACTAAGTTTCAAACCTGACTCTTAGTGTTCAGTCCCAGAGGATTTTGCAGGTTTCTAAGGTTTCACTTATTGCAGCATGAACTAAAGCAGCAGTACTTTAGGCTTTCATTATTAATTTTGCCTTCTTTTAACTTCAAGTAAGACCTAAAAGTCAGGGTATGGAATTCAGCATGAAATGGCACTTTGTGCAGAGTCCAAGACTGTCTGTTGTGTAAACCTTGTGAAGGCAGCCCACAAAGAAAATGTTTCTGACAGACAAATAAAGAGGAATCCCAGGATGAAAAACATGATCAGCACTTGAGACAAAGCAATAAAAGGCAAGCAAAATTATCATATTCAGATATAAAATAGAGGACACAGACAAAAGAAGTATGAAGAGTTAAGTTGCAAATGTAGATCTTTGCAACACCAGTTCCCTTTATAGAGCACTTTCAGGAATATGGAAAATGTTCCAAGTGGTCCACAACCCATTTCGATGTTGCTCTGTAATCTGCCAGCAAGTGAATAAGAACAGTCTTTTCTTCTTGCTGTTGGTAAGAAAATACTAGCGAATCTATTCTGAAATTTCTCGCACCATAACGGCCAAAATCAGACGCACTGGCCGCAGCAGCTTTTCTAAATATATCACAAACCACCAGCCACAAGATGCCCATTTTACCATTCTAAGATGCATTCACATTCAGCCAATGTAAATATATTTTGCAGGTGAAGCAATGTTTAACAATTGACTGCTTCTTATAACCTGAGTGCTCGTGTCTTATGCTCAGGTCCAGCTTCACAGATTTTACACTTCCATTTGAACCAAAATTTATAATTAATTTGCAAAGAACAAAGTCTGTCACTTCAGCTGTATTGCTGAGGTTTTACAAAAATTATTTGTTTTAATAAAGGGTATTATATGCTGTATTGGAAAGATAAAAAATGGTTATCCAGGGCAATGTCAAGCTCATTTTTTCCCATTTATCCCCCCTGTCGCCCCTCCCTCAAAGAGGAAAAAACCTTCAGCTGAGCTGCCAAGAAAGGCTGTCTGGCAATTGTGCTTAAAGACTTGAGAAGATCAATTTTCCCATTGGAGTGCAAGACCTTCCAAACTTAGGAGTGCACAACTCATTGGATTTTCATGAAAATTAATCACTCTCAGTGTCACAGGCACTCAAAAGGGCCATATCCCTAAAGGGGGTAAAATTGAACACTTAAATAGAATAATTGCCCTCAAAAAAGTAGAGATGCCAGAGCAAAAGGTGAATTGTAAAATACATCTGAATGCAAGGTAACAGCCTGGTCCCTGTGAACCGACCTTTTTGATTCTTTTGCAGCAAAACAATCAATTCCCATATAATTTGCAGCTTGGCAGATTTTCAAAGCTTTATATGAACTGACTTTAACAATTATTCTAGTGTTTTAAACCAAGTAAAAGTTTTGATAAAGCCCATAGATTAATTAATTAGTGAAACCACAACCATTTCTAGAAAGGTCTGCTTGCCCAGTACGAATGTGCTTGAGCTGATGTGACCAAATTAATTGCTGGAAAGGATGTCAAAATGCCACAGTTGAGAGCAGCTTTTTTGCTCTCATAACTGAGCGAAACACAGATTTCTCAGAAGAAAGTTTGTTTCTCATCAATGTATAACATATATTTTCATCAGAGAAGACCTCCTTGGAACTTAAACTAAATTAGATGCTTATTTGATAGAAGTGATACTTGACTAAAAGTTCACAATCATGTTGTAACATGTTCGTTTTAATTCAAATGTCCTGACTTATGATGACTATGCCGTTCCTAATTATCTGACATGTACACACAGAGATATATAAAGTTAAGAGTTTCAATTTCAGACAGGACTTTACCAAGTTAACCATGAAACTGAATTTAACTCTAATTTACAACCAGCATTTCAGCACGTGAAATTGTGTTTTTTTAGTGCAGTACACTGTTAGTATTAGAGTTTCTAGAACATTATTAAAGGCATTGGTTATTTCATGGGAAGTCCTATGCAAGGCATTTTCACCTACTTGCACGAAAAGTGCATTCTTTAATTCCTAGCTGTATAATGTACTCCAGCACGTAGTTGCAGAGAAGCCCGAATGATTTCTTCTGTCTATTCATAGGTCCCCACAAAGGACTGAAAGGAAATTACCAGTGGCTCTGTTATTGGTCAATCATCTGTCTTTGGGTTTTTGGTGTGGGTTGGAGAGAAACACACTCCTGTATCTCTGCAGAGTGACCCCCCAGTGGAAGGTAATAGGCAGCCCTGGGAGGGCAGTGTACACATATAACACTTCTGCAATTCCTGTCAAATCATCATAAAACGCTGCATTGATTGAGTCAGATACAGCAGCTTGCAGAAACGTGCAGTAAGACTTCAGATAAAAGGGCACTTTCAAGCTGGGAAACCACGCCAGTGGGGAATTATGTTTGCTTTACAGCATTGTCTCTGCCTGCGCAACACAGACTGAAAGGCTACAGGAAGTAATACAGAACCTTATTACTCCAGTTTTGACAGAACATCAAGCAGCAATAGTTCACAGTGCTTTGTACTTGGCAATTTCACCACAGAATTCCAGAGGATAAAAGCAGCACAACTGAAAAATTCTTCTGTCAGATCTTAAAAAAAAATCTTTGGATTGCACTTAAAATACAAAGGACTTTCTACACTGGGAACAGACGCAGAAAATGTTGATTCCATCTCTGTTTTTCTTCAGCTGCAGTCTCTCCTTGGGAACTGGGTTTCACAAGCCTATGGATAACACTGGAAAAAGGCGTTATCAAATTCAGCATGGACCTTGCAGCTACACCTTCTTGCTTCCTGAGGTGGACAACTGTCGCTCAATGCCAAATCGCTTTGTGCCTAATACAGTGCAAAGAGATTCTCCTGAAACAGATAACGGTGGGTCTGTGCAAAGGCTTCAGCAACTCGAAAATATCATGGAAAACAATACACAGTGGCTGCAGAAGGTAGGATATTTGGTTTCCTCCTCGATAAAAGGAGGTAGACTCCCCTTTCAGGAGCAATGTACCTTTGTAAATCAATGGAAAGGAAAGTGTATCAAGTATACAGACTCAAGTAAAGTGTTGGTCTGATGCACAGATTGCTGATTTGTCTGGATACTCATTTAAATGTAATCCTATGAGCTACTACAGCACTATTCTTGTGGTTTTGAGCAGGCCAAAAACATCTGTAGTATTTAGCTTCGGTTAAAGTAAATAATTGTTTCACTAGTTACTCAGTTGTTGCAATTCTTAATACTTGCCATATGACGACAAAATTAGTCCAAAACAGCATATTAGCAGTTCAAAATGAAATAATTATAAAATAATTGATGTTAATTTTTCTACAAAAAATTAGGGACCAGCTTTTCTTCCGAAGTGTCTTTATTTGACAAAATTCGGTGTTCTGAAGAAACTCCAGTTGAGAGATGCTGATTCCCCCACCTTCCCGATATATGATCATTTTAAATTAGTGAAGTAATATTTACTTGACACAAGCATCCAAGTATATCAGTCCACATGTCATAGATATGACTTTATGTAAGCAGAATGTCAGCTCCCCCCTTTCCACTCACTTCTTCCTTAAAGAAATGACAGTAATTCTGAAATATTTAGCACAATTTTAATGTCTAAGATGCTATGTATTAGAAATGCACTGTGCAATGTGCAAGCTATACAAATCGAACGGTATCCATGGAAATGTTAACTGGTTGCTTAAAAGGAAAAAAAACTCTGCATTCATACTACCAAGTTGTATTTCAGTGCATTTAAAAGTAGTATTTCGCAACATTGTTGAGCATTTTATGACTTGCTTCTGCCCCCAAGCACACTCCTGTAGAACAATGTAAATACAGAAACCATATCATGTTAATGCATTTTTTCAGGCTTGCCTCACTTCTCTTCACACCTCACGTTTGAGGCAGTGAGAAGTTGCACTATGTGCTGAAAAGACCAGAGGTAATTGTATTATTTTACCTTCTGCTTTGCTGGAAAGTACCAAGCTCCACTCTAAACTTCCCGACAGTGGCAATGTGGATCCTGAGAACACAGCCTAAGGGATCACTGATGCATCTACCCAGCAGTATCCACTTCTAGTGCTGATTTAATAAGGTTACGAAACACTACATTTTCAGCAGAAGCTCCTTATGTTCCTGAGCCATGTGTTTGGAAAGAAGACTTATGAAATAATCAAGTTGGACAAACTTGGGTTGTTCTCTCTGGAGCAGTGGAGGCTGAGGGGAGACCTGATAGAGGTTTATAAGATTATGAGAGGCATAGATAGAGTCGACAGTTAGTATCTTTTCCGCAGGGTTGAAATGTGTAATACTAGAGGGCATGCATTTAAGGTGAGAGGGGATAAGTTCAAAGGAGATGTGTGGGGCAATTTTTTTTTACACAGAGAGTGGTGGGTGCCTGGAATGCGCTGCCTGGGGTGGCGGTGGAGGCAGATAGGACAGGGGTGTTCAAGAAGCTCTTAGATAGGCCCATGAATGTGAGGGAAATGGTGGGATATGGACATTGTGGAGGCAGAAGGGATTAGTTCAGCTGGCTGTTTTATCACTAATGTAATTGGTTTGGCACAACATTGTGGGCCGAAGGGCCTATTCCTGTGCTGTAGTGTTCTATGTTCTATGTATAGAGAAATTGCTTATAATCCAGTCAGATGAATGCAAAGGAGCAGTAAATTGCAAAACAAAGTACTTGAAAAGAGCGAGCACTTTTAGATAAGAGGACTAGTTTTGGTTAATAAGAATATTGGTACTGAGTGAGACATTTAAACAGCTTTGAGAAAAGTTATCAAAATCTGGTGAAAATATCAAGTGAAGGCAATAAAAGGATCTTCAACTTTAAAAATAATTTTGTATTGTTGCATTTAACCTTCGTTATTGACAGAGATAGTATGGGGACAACCAGACTCGTTACATTTTAGACTCCAAAGCAGCTCCCCTTTCACTTGACACACATCAGTTGGGAGATTTTATCTTTCTCTCACAACATTTGAAAGCAGCAGTGCATTTGTGCACCCAAGCAGCACGTCACCTGAATGAAGGATGTAATAACAGGACTCTTTAAAAAGAAGAGTAGGACTGACCGTTGTCAGCTTCAATTTATGAAAGGAAAATCTTGTTTGACTAATCTGCGTGAAGTCTTCAAGGATGTGACTGATAGAATAGATAAGGAGGAACCACTGGACCTGGTGTATTTGGAGATTCACAAGGTTTGTAAAGGTTGGTCAACATGTTTAGAGCATATGGAACGGGGATAAAGGGTAGGTAATAGGGCAGAAAGCAAAGAGTGGGCATAAACAGATCATTCTCAGGTAAGCAGGCAGTAACTAGTGAGGTTACTAGTGAGAATAACTGGAATAGCTCCAGCTATTCATAACCTTTACCAAGGATTTGGTGAGGGACCAAATATCACATTTACAATTCTGCTTCTGATACAACATGGGTTGGGATTGTGAGTAGAGAGGATGGAAGGAGGCTTCAAGGAGATCTTGACAAGCTGGATTACTGGGCAAATTATGCCAAGGTAATGCGGAAAAATACAGAGTTATCCACCTCAGTGGACAAAAGAGAAAAGCAGAGTATGTTTTAAATGATGAGAGATTGGGAATGTTGATGATCCAAGAGACACAAGTCCTTGCACACAAGGCACTGAAAACCAATGTCCAGGTGTCACAAACAATTCAGAAGGCAAATGTTATGTCGGCCTTTATTACAAGAAGATTTGAGTACAGGAGTAAAGATGTCTTCTTGCAATTACAAAGGGCTGTGCTGAGACTGCACCTGGAGTATTATGTACCCTTTTGATCTTCCTAAAATAGGATATATTTGCCAAAAAAAGAGTGCTGCAAAGATTCCCCAGACTGGTTCAGGGCTGGCAGGTTTGTTGTATGAGGAAGGATTGCGTGAACCACTTTAGACGGAGCTTAGACTAAACAGAGATCTGATTGAAACTTGCAGAGCTCGATTCTTCTGGCTGAGAGCTCTAGAGCCAGGGATCACGGTCACATGAGGTCCACAATGATTGACTGTGATAAGGAAAGTTTTCTTCACACACAGGATGGTGAAGGCTGTAAGGCTCAGTCAATGTGTATATTCAGAACAGAGGTTGATGGATCTTTCAAAATTAAAACAATCAGAAGGATAAGGAGATAATACAGGAAAATGGCACTGAAGGAGATCAGCCATGGTCAAAAGGTCAAATGGCCTGTTCCTGCTCCTATTTCTTACATTGGTGAGAGTTCTTCAAGCAGCATTGATGCTTGACCCTGCTGCCACCCAGCTCATCATATGATTGTGAACACTTTGGAGTTATTGAGTCAGGCTCACTATCCCCTTTTCTCCTGAGCTCTCATTGTTAAGATAAGATATCTTTATTAGCCACATGTACATCGAAACACACAGTGAAATGCATCTTTTGCGTAGAGTGTTCTGGGGGCAGCCCGCAAGTGTCGCCACGCTTCCGGCGCCAACATAGCATGCCCACAACTTCCTAACCCGTACGCCTTTGGAATGTGGGAGAAAACAGGAGCACCCAGAGGAAACCCACACAGTCACGGGGAGGACGTACAAACTCCTTACAGATAGCGGCCAGAATTGAACCCAGGTCGCTGGCGCTGTAAAGTGTTACGCTAACGGCTACACTACCGTGCCTGCCTCAATTGCGTTTCTCTTCAAGCACAATGTCTTTTGCAAACAGCTTTTGCATGTCCTTCCACAACAGGGTGCAATACTTGATGTGCAAATACATGTACCTGCACAAAGATCATTTCCCATGTGGAGATTTTCCCTGGAAACACACCGTTTTCAAACATTTACATACAATTTTTTTGCACAATAAGCAAAAAGGTTTTTGACTATCAAAAGTGTGCTGTCAGGAATTTTATTCAAAGGTATAGCCAGAAGAAAATAAAGACCCAGTGAGTCTGTCTCAGGCTGTGTCCAGGAGAAGAGCGCTCTGACGAGCAGACGCGAAGATCAGTTTCTGCATCACAGAGGGGAAATGGAACCTTAATCCTAATGCATCAAGTTTCATTGCATTATTGCAGAGTCTCCAAGTAGAGATTTGAAAGTAAATTAGTAAAATTCAATGTTCATTTGCAAAAGAAATTATTGGTTTGAGAGCTGTTACTGTATAATGTTTACAGTATTGGTAGTGCTTGGTTTTGCTGTCTTTGCTATTAGGTATAATACTGTTTTGTGATGTGTCACCACTGTCTGATTTAGGTAATCTTCAAATATAGCTCTAAGGGTAGCACAGTGCTGAACTATTCCAGTGTGCCGATGAGGCTTGTCCAAGAGATATCGGGGTTATCAGGTTGGAACATCTTTAGAGACCTGGAATCAGAACAGACTGACTGCCCACCTTCTCAATGGGGAGAAAACAGTGTGGGACCAAGAGATTTCTTTGATTTTTAAATTGATGAGGCTTAAGGAGTTCTGTTACCTGGGCATAGTTTTACAGCTGTGAAACCAACGTTAGCAGAAAGATCTCAGAAAAACAAGAACGGGACTTTTTCAACTTCTTCCTACATACAAATGTAATAAACTAGCATGGTAAAAGTTTGGCAGATAGCCAACGTACTTGAATGATATCTTAAAAAAAACACACGATTTTTTTTTGTGAATCATCCTGATGTGAAAGATTATTTGCCCAATAATTCTTCTGACTATTTATAACCACCACTTTGTTCTTTTTCTGCTGAATGAATCCATATCTTCTGGGGAACATTTAGATAACACGCTCATTATGAACCAGTTGATAGGGCACAGCTTTGGAGAATCGTTTTCTCAAAGCATGTTGGAGCAAAGCATGTCGACACTTTTAGTCACAAATACAGGATCTTTACCAGGCACTGCTTTGTGATAAACAGGCATTGCTTTGGATGGAGAGTTGTGGGATGAGGTTGAGTGTTTGAGATACTGCCACGGAATGACCTCATGAGGGCTACCATTTGCACTGTTAACTTCAACAGATCTAGGATTCTGCAAATTACACAGTTAAGTACTGCTTTGAATTATTCACTTTGGCATGCCAAAGAAATGCTCTGCTCAGTTGTTCTTCCTCTGCTGGCAAGATCGGCTGATGGTGGCATAGTGATCTATAAACTCTAAGCTTCCCAACTCCTTCATCTGATTCAACCAGCAAACTCACTGGAGATGCAAGGGTATTCCAATGACAGAGTCAGGCACATTCACTCCAGTTATACCAACAGTAGAGTCCACATGGTTATTTGGGTGGAACTGACAACTTCAAAATCAATATAAACCTAACCATTTAATTGCTACCTTTTGTGAATAATTACAGGAAGGAGTGTGGAGACTTTGGAGAGGGTGCAGAAGAGGTTCACCAGGAAGCTGCCTGGATGGGAGAGAATTGGCTACAAGGAGAGGTCGGACAAACTTGGGCTGTTTTCTCTGGAGCGTCAGAGGCTGTGGGGAAACCTGATAGAGGGTTATAAAACTATGAGAGGCATAGATAGACAGCCGGTATCTTTCTCCCAGGGTTGAAATGTCAAATACTAGAGGGCATGCATTTAAGGTGAGAGGGGGGAAGTTCAAAGGAGATGTGCAAGGCAAGTATTTTTTTAACACAGAGAGTGGTGGGTGTCTGAAATGTGCTGCCGGGGCGGTGGTGGAGGCAGATACGACAGTGGCATTTAAGGGGTGTTAGGCAGACACAAAATAAGCAGGGAATGGAGGGGTATGAATCACATGCAGGCAGGAGGGATGAGTTTAATTTGGCATGGTGTTCAGCACAGACATGGTGGGCTGCAGGGCCTGTTCCTGTGCTGTACTGTCTGCATTCTATATAAGTTGTGTCAGCCGGAGTTCCATTCCTGGTGTGATCTGCTTGCTGGCACGTGATCCCGATGAAATGATCAACCGATCCAGCAGCTGCAGAGTCCAGAGCTCAAGCAGAAGCTGAAGGGCAGAGCCCCTGGTGCTCGCTGCAGCACGTCTGTCCAGTTCCCCGGGATTCCACAACTTGAACCACTGCCGGATGACTGGGCAGGTTTAAGTTGAGAGATGAACTACGAGCGGACGAACTGAGAGAAAGGAGCGAGTGAGGGAAGACAAAAGTAGCGGCAGCTCGATTCCCACTGGAAGGCAGCGTGGGGACTCTGCAGGTAGTGCAGCTGCCTCACAGATCCAGAGAGCCGGGTTCAATCCTGACCTGTGGTGCTGCCTGTGTGCAGTTGACATGTTCTTCCCGTGACTGCGTGGGCTTCCCCCGATGCGCCAGTCTGCTTGCACATGCCAAAGACATGGCGTCAATTGCCCATAGGTGTAGGTGCGTGGAAGGGAGTCTCACTGTGAGAGAGAACAGGTTACAGGCCAGCTCTAGGTAATGAACAGGTTCCGTTTTACAGACATCCAAACATTGATTTTGTCCGTAAGTTGGAAAATGCATGAAAATCGCCGGATATAGTAACCATCCCCCCACCTCACCCCGCCCCCAGTATCAGCCTGATATGTGGAGAGAAAGTGGAGAGAGAGAGAGAGGAAACTAGCTCTGCCGTTCATAGGTGTGAACGTATGTATGTATGTTGGGTTTCTGAATTTAATAAAATTATGGGAGCTCATCCATATGTAGGGGGTGTCCATCCATTGGGAATTTGTATCCAGGGACAGCCTGCACAGGGAATAAAGGTGGGGGGGCTGGGGGGGGGGGGTGAAATGGGATTGCTCTGACAGCAAACACAGAATTGATGGGCTGAACTGCCTCCCTCTATGTTGCAAAAAATTCACAAATACATGAGTATGCAGCTAATTGAGTTTCTATAATGCATGTAAAAGAACGTGAAATGTGCTCAATAAAACAATTTTTGAGTGCTTATATTTTGGCACTAACATTGCAAACTTTTGGAATTGTAGAAATGGGTGAATACATAAAATAGGAGATTGCATCATGGTATTTATGGTTTTGTCAGAGGCAGCCACCACTTAAGCACAGTAACTTTGCCAGTTCCTGCTGGCTATTAAGAAAAGAATTCTTTCAAATCGCTATCTACAAGGGGATCTGTTGCCTATGTCTGACATGCAAGGAGTCTGGAATTTAAATATCACTTCCCCTGTTGTATCTGTTCGAGCAGATGGCAGGTTGTCAACTTAAATAATAACTGCAAACATTGATAAATTGGTGGATTTCACAAGGGTTAACAACACCTGATGTCACCGGACGAGAATTAAAACATTTCCACCATACGCTCCAAAGACTTCATAACCCAAATATTTATACAACAACACATAGCTATAGTGATAATCTCTCCATCTCAACAGGCAGTCCTGGTTCTGCTGAGTCAGATCCTTCCCTGGTTAATACTTACTAACTTACATTACATTACAGCTTACCACCTGCTTTACATCCATGGCACCTAGTTTGCTGAAAAATTGCACTGTGCTGACCGCAGTAGTTTGATCTAGACTGTCATTCAAAGTAATGAAAACAAACAAGAGATTAAAATTGGTAGTTATCAAATATTTGGCACTGTCACCTATAGTTACTTCAAGCAGGTCTTTTGCATATGCACATGTTTGGCAATGTTTGTATCACCATTGTGCTTAACATAAAACATTTGATCTGAGAAGAAAATATAAACTACATTACCTGCACAGAACAGGTATTGCCTTTAGATTGTTGGTGCACCTATCTTTTATGGGATCACAGTCAATTAGGGAGTGATCACTCTACTGGGAGTATCCTATAGGCCTCCAAATAGCCATCGGGACACTGAGGAGCAGATAAGTAGGTAGATTTTGGAAAGGTGCAAAAATAACAGGGTTGTTGTCATGGGTGACTTCAACTTGGGTGGCATGGTAGTGTAGCAGTTAGTGTAACGCTATTGCAGCGCAAGCGACCCGGGTTCAATTCCCGCTGCTGTCTGTAAGGAGTTTGTACGTTCTCCGTGTATCTGCGTGGGTTTCCTCCGGGTGCTCCACATTCCAAAGACGTACGGGTTAGGAAGTTGGGGGCGTGCTATGTTGGTGCCGGAAGAGTGGCGACACTTGTGGGCTGCCCCCAGCACATTCTCAGTAACACAAAAAGACGCATTTCACTGTGTGTTTCAATGTACGTGTGACTAATAAATAAATATCTTACCTTACTTCCCTAATATCCCTAATAAGGAGGTAGGGGAGGTCCTATATGAATAATTTGCTTCAGTGTTCACCAGGGAGAGGGACTTAGACGAATGTGAGGTTGGTGTGCAACAGGCAAATGTGTTGGAGCACGTTGAGGTTAAGAAAACAGTGTTGGAGCTACTAAAAAGCATTAGGATAGATAAGTCCCCAGGGTCGTACAGGATATACCCCATGGGGAACCTCGTCAAACGCCTTGCTAAAATCCATATATACCACATCCACCACACTTCCTCAAAAAACTCTACTAGGCTTGTGAGGCATGACCTGTTACTATGGGAAGTGAAGGAAGGGATTGCTGGAGCGTTAACGATGATCTTTGAGTCCTCCCTGGCCACAGGAGTGGTACCGGAAGACTGGAGGATGACAAATGTTGTTCCATTGTTCAAGAAAGGTAAAAAGGATAATCCTGGGAATTATAAACCCATGAGTCTTACGTCAGTGGTGGGCAAACTACTGGAGAGGATTCGTAGGGACAGGATTTATGAGCATTTGGAGAAGTATAGTCTTATAAGGGATAGTCAGCATGGCTTTGTGAAGGGCAGGTTGTGTCTCATGAGCCTAATAGAGTTTTTTGAGGAAGTGACAAGACAAATTGATGAAGGTAGTGCGGTGGATGTGGTGTATATGGATTTTAGCAAGGCATTTGACAAGGTTCCCCATGGTAGGCTCATTTAGAAAGTCATGAGGTATGGTATCCATGGAAAATTGGCCTGTGGATTCAAAATTGGCTTGTCCATCGAAGGCAGAGGGTGGTTGTAGAAGGGCAGAAGGGTTGTAGAATTCGACCTGGAGGTTGGTGACTAGTGGTGTTCTGCAGGGATCTGTTCTGGGTACATAGATTCCTCAAAGTTGCTGCACAAGTGGATAGGGCGGTTAAGAAGGCGTACAGTATGCTGGCCTTCATTAGCTGGGGTATTGAGTTCAAGAGCTGAGAGGTGATGTTGCAGCTCTATAAGACCCTGGTTACACAGAAGCAGAAAACCTACAGCTCAATACAGGCCCCTCAGCCCACAAAGCTGTGCTGAACACGTTCCTACCTTAGAAATTACTAGGCTTACCCATAGCCCTCTGTTTTTCTAAGCTCCATGTACCTATCCAAAAGTCTCCTAAATGACCCTATCATATCCGCCTCCACCACCGTTGCCGGCAGCCCATTCCACACACTCACCACTCTGAGTAAAAAACTTACCCCTGACATCTCCTCTGTACCTTCTCCCCAGCACCTTAAACCTGTGTCCTCTTGTGGCAAACATTTCAGCCCTGGGAAAAAGCCTCTGACTATCCACTGTTCTGGTCAACTCATTATAGGAAGGATGTGGAAGCTTGAGAGAGGGTGCAGAGGAGATTTACCAGGATGCTGCCTGGGTTATAGAAAATGTCTTATGAGGAGAGCTTGGGCAAGCTAGTGCTTTTCTCTTTGGAGCGATGGAGGATGAGAGGAGACTTGATAGAGGTGTATAAGATTATGAGAGGCATAGACAGAGTGGACAGCCAGCACCTTTTCTGCAGGGTGGCAATGGCCAATACTGTTTAAGGTGCATGGAGGAAAGTTCAGGAGAGATGCCAGAGGTAGGTTTTTTTACACAGAGAGTGGTGGGTGCCGGGAATGCACTGCCTGGGTGGTGGTTGGGCTGATACGATCGGGTCATTTAAGAGACTATTAGATAGGCACATGGACGAAAGAAAAATAGAGGGCTATGGGAGGTGAAGTAGAAAGGGGGATAGATCGAATGGGGATAAGGTTTATATAGGTCGGCACAACATCGTGGGCTGAAGGGCCTGTACTCTGCTGTACTGTTCCATGTTCGAGTGGGAGCTGGATTAAGTCCTGAATTACCAACAGGCCACAGAATAGTAGCTTTCTTGTCTTGAACCATCAAGCAGTTAGATCACATCTTGAGACTGAATCCCAGCTGCATGCACGATAACTATCCAGCTAGCGCACACTTTTCATCAGAAGTAGAGACAAGTTTCAATAAACCCCACAACTGTGGTAGAATGACGAAGTTTGGACATGGCCCATGTAACATAGGTGTTTCATGACTAATCCAGTTTGAGAAAGTAACTTTGACCATGTGGACAGCAAGGTGTGTGTTGGATTTCCAACGAGCATTTAATTTGGTTCTGCACTGGACTTTATTAGCAAAGTGTGACGCTCATAGCAGCTTATGACGTGAGTTAGTTATTGATGGGAGATGGTAAACAGAGCAAGAGTGAAGGGCTTGGTCTCTAATTGTACACGTTATTGAAAGGAAGAGGAAGTTATAAACAGGTAAAGAAAGCTCATGAGTGGGCAGAACTACAGCACAGAGTAGAAAGTACAAAATCTTCCAACTTGAATTCAGGAAACATAAATCAGAATATTATTTTAAAAGTGGGATATTAATCAAGGGATTTATGTACCTATGTGCACAGTTTAATGAAATTCAACGCAGGGCAACAAACATGAATGAATAAGGCCTGAAACGTCGACTGTCCATTTTCCTCCACAGATGTTGCCTGACCCTCTGAGTTCCTCCAGCATCTTGTGTGAAGGCCCTAAGAAAGTTTACCGTTACCCTTTCCAGTGGACAACTTGACCAGTTGCTATATGAGAATAAGTAATTGGTTTATTATTGTCACTGTACCGAGATACAGTGAAAAGCTTTGTTTGTGTGCCAGCCAGACAGATCATTCCATACATAAGTACATCAGCAGATACAAAAGGAAAAAAAAATAGAATAAAGAATATAGTGTTACAGTTACAGAGAAAGTGCAGTGCAGGGAGACAATAAGGTGCAAGGGCCATGATGAGGTAGATTGAGAGATCAAGGGTTTATCTTTGGTGTACAAGAGGTTTGTTCAATAGTCTGATAACAGCAGGATAGAAGCTATCCTTGAGCCTGGTGGTGCCTGTTCTCAAGCTTTGGTAACTTCTGCCTGACAAGATGGGGGAGAAGAGAGAATGACCAGGGTGGATGGGGTCTTTGATTATGTTGGCTGCTTTCCCAAGGCAGCGAGAAGTATAGACAGAGTCCGTTGAGGGGAGGTTGGTTTCCGTGATTGACTGAGCTGTGTTCACAACTCTCTGCAATTTCTTGTGGTCTCAGGCACAGCAGTTGCTGTACCAAGCCGTGATGTATCCGGATGGTGCACTTGTAAAAATTGGTAAGAGTCATCGCGGACATGTCAAATTTTCTTAGCCTTCTGAGGAATCAATCTTTCAGGCGAATTGGCTACAATGAGAATCTTCAGGATCTGAATGCAGTGGGAGTGTGCCAGCCAGCAGATATCCATCTACTTTGTTACTATGAGCTGTGTCTAGTATTTCAGATGGGGTCAGAAGAAATGCTGACCAGAATGAGAGTGAAGAGGCAAGCAGATTCAAGGCCATAGAATTCAATGCACAGATACATCACTACAATTTTTTAAAAAATCAGCTTTGAATACAATAAGATAAGATTTCTTTATTAGTCACGTGTACATCAAAACACACAGTGAAATGCATCTTTTGCGTAGAGTGTTCTGGGGGCAGCCCACAAGTGTCGCCACGCTTCCGGCGCCAACATACCATGCCCACAACTTCCTAAGCCGTACGTCTTTGGAATGTGGGAGGAAACTGTAGCACCCGGAGAAAACCCACGCAGACACGGGGAGAACGTACAAACTCCTTACAGACAGCGGCTGGAACTGAACCCGGGTCGCTGGCACTGCAAAGTGTTTCACTAACCACTACACTACCGTGCCTGCCCTGTAATTATGCTGAAACCCGGGATTGAACCAGGGACCTTTAGATCTTCAGTCTAACGCTCTCCCAACTGAGCTATTTCAGCACACATAAAGTCCCCGCTGAACGAAGACACTTGGCATTTCACTTACTTGCTCTGCAAACATGAGAAATAAGAAAGCCAGAGTGGCAACTTTCTGATCTCGGTGCTGATAACTGCAGAAGGATTTATAAATGGATACAAGTGCATGCGTCAAACACTTTATATAAGCACAAAACCAGCAAGTACACTCCAGTCCCAAGAGGAAAATTGAATTCCTGAGGCCAAGAGCATGAACTATTTGTGTTTTACTCAACTAAACAGACCAAGTTCAACCCAAAAGTGCATGCCGGATAAACTATTGGGAGCTAAAGGAGTGATGCAGAAATAACAAAGGAGTCCGCATTTCGGTAAGGAAGATGTTAAGTTGCTCCCAGATTGTCGGTCGCTGCACTGACACCAGTGGAAGGTGCGAGATGTTAGGTTCTGGGAGACATTGAAGATCATCAAACACAGAAGTGAACAGGGCTTGGTGTGAGTCAGGAAATGGGAACAAAGTCTACAGAGGATATAAGGGCAATGAATGCAGAGCCTACAGATAGCATAGGATGGATGAGGGGTGCCAAGGACAACGATGGAGTTAGTGGCTGAGGAAAAGATGTTATGGCAGGGATTGGAGATTGGTACTGGTATTGGTTTATTATTGTCACTTGTACCGAGGTACAGTGAAAAACTTGTCTTACAAACCGATCGTACAGGTCAATTCATTACACAGTGCAGTTACATTGGGTTAGTACAGAGTGCATTGATGTAGTACAGGTAAAAACAATAACAGTACAGAGTGAAGTGTCACAGCTACAGATAAATTGCAGTGCAATAAGGTGCAAGGTCACAACAAGGTAGACCGTGAGGTCAGAGTCCATCTCATCGTATAAGGGAACCATTGACTAGTCTTATCACAGAGATGCAGGGCTCCCAATATGTAATTGAATGGAATTTCTGTTTATCTGCACAGAACATTAAAGTCTGACGATTTACAGACAGCAGAAGGGTGTACAGAGGAGAAGAGCTGGGCATTACCAGCACACTCACTGAAAGTGATGGTGCTTTTGGCTGAAATTGTTGAGCAACAGCAGGCAGTTAGAAAATAGGAGGGGGCAAGCAGAATTACTTTGGGTAGAGAGGGAGGTAACAGTGCAGGCACAGGGTGAATCCACGGCTGCCAATTCTCTGCCCACGACTCGATAAATAAAAATGGAACTGTCAGTTGATGTGGCTCCATCCAGCAGAGGGGTGGTGTTGGAGAAGAGAGTGCAGTCGGCAATGCCAAGACCTACATCCATGCTGGGAAGGACGAGGAGAGATAGATCAGTGGTCCCAACCTTTTTCAATGAAACCCCAACTGTTCACACTTGGTAAAATTCATGAACCCCAGAAACCTCCTGATGATACCACAGGCTGCTGCGTTGAGTATATTTTTACTTTGTTTATGAACTTTCAAACCAAATTACTTGAACAATGCTAAAGCCCTGTGTGCTTTGGTGACCCCCCAGGATACCATGAGTCACAGGCAGGGAGCCAGCAGGTCAGATCACCTTTGTCCTTATTCTACAGAATGCCATCATTAGTCATTTTGATGAGGGCCCTTTTAGTAATGTTTCAGGAGCAGAGGCCTGATTAAAAGAGAGTTAAAAAAGGGGCATGAATTTAGGAAACTTCAAACATTTTGAAGGGCTTTGGAGAAGAATAAAAGAAGACAGGTGTCGGTTGCCAGGACAGAGGAATCAAAGGGCAGCTGGTAGGATTGATAAAGAGAAAAGTTTTCTCACAAACCAAACCACACTGACAAAACAAGCCACTTCCTGAACCATAGTGAGCATCCTATCTGGATGCATCACGGCTTGGTATGGCAACTGTTCTGCCCAAGTCCACAAGAAACTGCAGAGAGTTGTGGACACAGCCCAGTCCATCACACAAACCAGCCTCCCCTCCAACTACTCCATTGACACTTGCCGCTACCACCTTCCACCCTGATCATTCTCTCTCCTCCCCACTCTCATCAGCCAGAAAATACAAAAGCTTGAAAACACGTACCACCAGGCTCAAGGACAGCTTCTATCCTGCTGTTATAAGACTACTGACTGGTCCTCTTGTACGATAAAGATGAACTCTTGATCTCACAATCTACCTCATCATGGCCCTTGCACCTTATTGTCTACCTGCACTGCACTTTCTCTGTAAATGTAGCATTATATTCTGCATTCTGTTATTGCTTTTCCCTTTGTACAACCTCAATGTACTTGTTTTGAAACGATCTGTATGGATAGCACGTAAAACAAAGTTTCTCACTGTACCTTGGTACATTTGACAATAATAAAGCAGTTACCAATTACCAACCGCCAACTAATGGGCTGTTCAAATTTTCAGTCACTCTGATTACTCTGCTGTTTAATGTATTGCAGTCTGAGGCCCAGACCTGATTGTCTGCTCTCAGGGCCCAGACACCGTCATTCCACAAAATAGACTGATTGCCAGAGGAAGCAACACACTGCTGGAGGAACTCAGCGGGTCAGGCAGCGTCCGTGGGGGGGGAAACAGACAGTCGATAATTCAGGTCGAGACCCTACACCTGGACTCACAGGAAGCAAACCCTTTACAGTTACATGTCTTTAACTGAGCTTCAGAACCCTGATCCTTTGAGGCCTAACTCACATCTTTCAACGGCTCCTGTTCATAACTGGTTTAATCAACAGATCATGGGCAGGTACGGTAGTGTAGTGGTTAGTGTAATGCTTTACAGCGCAGCGACCTGGGTTCAATTCCCGCCGCGGTCTGTAAGGAGCTTGTACATTCTCCCTGTGTCCGTGTGGGTTTCCTCCGGGTGCTCCGGTTTCCTCCCACATTCCAAAGACGTACGGGTTAGGAAGTTGTGGGCATGCTATGTTGGCACCGGAAGCGTGGAGACACTTGCGGGCTGCCCCCAGAACACTCTACGCAAAAGATGCATTTCACTGTGTGTTTCGATGTACGTGACAAATAAGATAAAGAAAGAAGAATCAGAATAATAGCATAAAATACAAATTCTGTGCCAGACATCCTCACGCCTCTGCTTTCATTGCAGTCAGTCATATTTTCAGAATAAAAATCACACAAAATAACAGCACAGAACAATGCCATTTGGCCCATCATGTCCGTGCCAGCTCTCTGCTGGAGCAACTCTCTAGTTCCACCCACTGGCTCTTTCTCCGTAGCTTTAAAAATGTCGACGCCCTCTACTTATCCAATTCCCTACAACCACCAGATTCTTGAACTGACCTGAACAACCTTAGTTCTCCCTCAGCAACAGAACACTATGGACCAACTCTTGCACTACCATGGACTTGTCTTTGATTGTGTCTTTGCTTTTTTTGCACGAAGATCTTGTTTTTGAACAATTTTTTTCACTGTATGGCATAATTTTGTTTATATGTTATGTGTAACTTATATGCTGTGTGTTGTCTGTACAATGTGCCTGTGATGCTGCTGAAAGCAGGCTTTTCATTGTACATGTACCTCATCGTACTTGTGCATGTGACAATAAACTCGACTTGACGGATCCATAGAACTTGTCTCCACCACACCTGCTGGCTGTGCATTCTGGATTCCAAAGCACACTGTGTAATAAAGCTTTTCATTGAATCACTGTACATTTGCTTCTCCTTTACATACCTGTGACCTCCAGTCCTTGACTCCTCCAGGCAAAAGGAACAGCCTTCCACAATCATTTCTATCCAGACTCATCACTTTATATACAACTAACAACTCTCCCCTCAGCCTTCTTCAAAGAAAACAGTCCCAGTTTCTCTAATCTGTCCTTGTAACCGTGGCTCCTCGTCCCAGGAACCATTCTCAGTAAATCTTCTCTGGACTCTCTCACGTCTTCATGTCTTTTCCAGAAGGCAACCAGAGACTCTTCTGTCAACTTTTGGTTCCAATTTACCCAGGCCAGATCCACTCTCATCCCATTGAAGGTGGCTTTCCTCCAATTAATTATTTTAACTCTGCATTGTGTCTTCTATAGCTAACCTAAATTGTATAATATTATGATCACTGTTTCCTAAATGCTCCCCTCCACCTGCACTTGACCCACCTCAAACCCCAGAACCAGATCCATTAATGCCTCCTTCCTTGTTGGACCAGAAACGTACTGCTCAAGAAAATTATCCTGTCCACATTTAGAAGCTCTGCACTTTTTTGGCTCTTAACAATCTAGCTGTGCCAGTTTGCACTGGGATATTTCAAGTCCCCTACAATAAAAATCCTCTCTCTTCAGCACAGTAATATTCTCTTTTATCAGCACTGAATCACCTCCTCCTTTCTTTCCTTCCTTTGCCTCCCCAAACATTTTCTTTTCAGGAATATTTGATGCCCAGTCCTGCCTCTTTTTGAGCCAAGTTCCTGTGTTGCCACCACATTGTATGCCCCGGTTCAGCTTGTGCCGGTCTTCACCAGCCTCATTTACCTCACTCTGCCATTCACATGCACACAGAATGAACCTAACGTAGCTGTTATTTCATTCCCCTCTGCGCTGACCCAAGTAAAACCCTTTCACTGACATAAACTAATGTGAACTGTCTTATTTTTCTTAGGTTTTTTGCTTCTAATTTAATTTTATCATTTTTTTTACTGTGGCTCTTTTGGCAGCTGAACTTTTTAGCTTGCATTCTCTGCTCTTCCTGATGCACTCTATTTGTCTCTACCCTTGTCATCGCCCAGAGCTATTACATTTTGCTTTTGCCTATAAATACCCCATCAACAAAACCTTCATCTTCTATTTCCAGCTTAGTTTTTCTATCTTCTGGTTCTACCCTCAGGTTCTCTGCCCACCTGTCAAGCTGGCTTAAACCCTCCCTAAAAGCACAAGCAAACTCCTCCACAAGGATACTGCCCCACTTCCTGAAGAGGACCAGGTTAAAGATCGTGGTTATTGTGCATCAGGGCACTTTGTTCATAGTTTTCATTTCAGTTTTGAAAGACATATGTTGACTTGTGGTGGAGTCATAGAGTAATACAGCACAGAAACAGGCCTTTCGGCCCAACTTATCCATGCTGGTCAAGTTGCCTGCTCGAGCTAGTCCCATCTCCCTGCATTTGGTCCATATCCCTCAAAACCACAGCTCTACCACATCCTCTGGCAGCTCATTCCATATACCCACCACCCTCTGTGTGGAAAAAGTTGCCCCTCAGGTCCTTTTTAAATCTTTCTCCTCTCACCTTAGACTTTAAGGGAGTCTAAAACTAGAGGATATCTAGTTTTACACTCCCCTCCCCTCCCCATGGTTCTATATTCTACCCTGAGGAAAGACTGTGACCATCCACCTTATCTACGCCTCTTGTGATTTTATAAACCTCCACAAGGTCACCCCTCAGCCTCCTACGCTCCAGTGAAAAAAGTCCCAGCCTGTCCAGTTTTTCCTCATGGCTCAAGCCCCAGTAACATCTTTGTGAATTTTTTCTGTACCCTTTCCAGCTTAGTGACATCCTTCCTATATCCAGGCGACCAGAACTGCACACAATGTTCCAAGTGCGGCCTCACCAACATTTTATACAGCTGTAACACGACGTCCCAACTCCTGTACTCAGTGTCCTGACCAGGGAAGGCAAGGTTCTTCTTCATAACCCTGTGTCTCCACTGAGGAATCATAAGTAAAGCTGATTCCATGTTTAAGTTTTCATTCTCAGAGATGCTCGGGTAATTTCAGCGGCAGAAGTGCTGCAAAATCCAATGCCTTTTCCTTTTTCTCTGTCTATTAAATGTTTCAGGATGCAAAGTGCTTGGGAAATAAATGGAAGGAAAGAAATAAAGGGTAGCATTGTTGATTAAAGGATGCTGGAAAGAAAGGATGGTGCAGAGGGTATAAGTCTGGTCAGATGGGGGCTGCATCCATGTGTTTCCTTCACTTGAGCCATTCTTTTTTACCCCCAAATGGAGCGCTATATTTAGTCATCTTTATTAATTTTCTCAAAGGTCAGGTTCGGAGAATTCTGCAGTGCCAGAGTCCCTTGACCGTTCAGGAAACACCCTGACAGGCTTTGACATTCAGAGATATCCAGAGAGTCCCAGACCAGCCGTCAGTTGTGGCAGGGCTTACATGCTATAATGGGCTACAAAACAAAGTTGGACAGCATCAGCAACAACAGCGCATCCCTTCCCGATGAGCTTAACACATTCAATACATGTTTTGAACAGAAGGGATTGGTTTGTCACCATCCACCCCGACAGCCTCCAATGAAAATGAACCCATGGTCACTGTTGAGGACGTAAAAGTGAACCTGCAGAAAGCATCTGGCCTGGATGGTGACCCTGGCCGTGTGCTCAGATCCTGTGCAGATCAGCTGGCTGGGGCATTTGCAGACATATTTAACCTCTCCCTGCTTCAATCTGAGGATCCCACCTGTTTTAAGAAGACCACTATCATCCTGGTACCTAAAAAAAACAAGGTAACATGCCTTAATGACTACTTAATGGCTCTGACGTCCACCATCACGAAGTGCTTTGAGAGGTTGGTCATGGCACGCATCAACTCCAGCCTCCCAGACAACCTGGACCCACTGCAATTCACCTATCATTGAAACAGATGTACAGTGGATGCCATCTCCCTGGCCCTACACTCAGCTCTGGAGCATCTGGACAGTAAAGACACCTACGTTAGACTATTGTTTATTGACCACAGCTCTGCCTTTAATACTATAATTCCAAGCAAACTCATCACCAGACTCCGAGACCTGGGACTCAATAACCGGATCCTTGACTTTCTGACCAATGGAATGCAATCAGTGAGGATAGGCAGCAGCACCTCCAGCATGATTATTCTCAACACTGGTGCCCCACAAGGCTGCGTCCTCAGCCCTCTACTCTACTCCCTATACACTCATGATGGTGTGACCAGATTCTGCTCTAACTCCATCTACAAGTTTGCAGATGATACCACCGTAGTGGGCCGTATCTCAAATAACGATAAGTCGGAGTACAGGAAGGAGATAGAGAGCTTCGTGACATGGTGTCATGACAACATCCTTTCCCTCAATGTCAGCAAAACAAAAGAGCTGGTCATTGACTTCAGGAAAGGGGGTGGTGTACATCAAAGGTGCTGAGGTCAAGAGGGTTGAGAGCTTCAAGTTCCTGGGAGTGAACATTACCAACAGCCTGTCCTGGTCAAATCATGCAGAGGCCACGGCCAAGGAAGCTCACCAACCCCTCTACTTCCTCAGGAGGCTAAAGAAATTTGATATGTCCCCTTTGACACTCACCAACTTTTATTGATGCACCATAGGAAGCATCCTATCTGGATGCATCACAGCTTGGTACGGCAACTGCTCTGCCCAGGACTGCAAGAAACTGCAACTGCAGAGAATTGTGGACACAGCCCAGCGCATCATGGAAACACTTCTCACTTCCTCGGTAATGCAGCTGGCCTATCAAAGACCCCACCCATCACAGACATTCTCTCTTCTCTCCTCTCCCATCAGACAGAAGATACAGGAGCCTGAGGGCATGTCCCACCAGGCTCAAGGACAGCTTCTACCCCACTGTGATACAACTATTGAATGGTTCCTTTATACGATGAAATGGACTCTTGACTTCACAATCTACCTTGTTATGACCTTGCACCTCATTGTCTACCTGCACTGCACTTCCCTGTAGCTGTGACACTTTACTCTGTTTCTGTTACTGTTTTACCCTGTACTACCTCAATGCACTGTGCAATGAATTGATCTGTACGATCGGTATGCAAGACAAGTTCTTCACTGTACCTCAGTATGAGTGACAATAATAAACCAATACCAATCTTATAGCTTTTAACACTGAAATACTAAAATAAAATGTAATTATTCAACATCTTTCAAAAATACAAATCAAGTTTGCTAAAAACATAAAAATACACTGGGGCTGGGGCTGTTCTCATTGGAGAGGAGGAGGATGAGGGGAGACATGATAAAGGTATACAAGATATTGAGAGGAATAGATAGAGTGGACAGCCAGCGCCTCTTTCCTAGGGTGCCAATGCTCAAAACAAGAGGGCATGGCTTTAAGGTGGGAAGTTCAAGGGTGATGTCAGAGGGAGGATTTTCCACCCAGAGAGTGGTTGGTGCATGGAATGCGCTGCCTGGGGTGGGGGTGGAGGCTGATACATTGGACAAGTTCAAGAGATTGTTAGATAAGCATATGGAGGAATTTAAGTTAGAGTGATATGTGGGAGGAAGGGGTTAGATAGTCTTAGGAGTGGTTTGAAGGGCAGCACAACATAGTGGGCTGAAGGGCCTGTATTGTGCCCAATTGTTCTATCGTTCTAAGGTACACATAGAGTTATGAATATCAAATTAGAATCATAGAGTCATAGATTTATACAGCATGGAGACAGGCCCTTCAGTCTAACTGGTCCATGCCTACCAAGATGCCCATCTCAATTAGTCCCATTTGCCCGTGTTTAGCCCATATCCCTCTGAAACTTTCCTGTCCATGTACCTGCCCAAGTGTCTTTTAGCTGTTGTTATTGTGCCTGCCTCAACCACTTCCTCTGGCAGTTTGTTCCGTGTACGCAGCACCCTCTGCATGAAGAAGTTGCCCCTCAGGCCCTTTTTAAATCTCTCCCCCCTCATCTTAAACCTGTGCTCTCCAGTTTTTGAATCCCCAAACCGTAGGAAAAAGACTGTGTGCATTCACTCTATCTATGCCCCTCATGATTTTATACACCTCTGGAAGGTCACCCCAAGTTAGAGGAAAAAACAACCCATGTTCCACACTGCTCCCTGAATCTTTGTTCTGCAATCTCCACTGAAATTGGTACCAACCTTGCCCAACATTCATGGTGCAATTCCCAGCATAACACCGGACTCCAGCAGCACAACAAACTGGCAGATTCAGCCTGCCAAATCCATCAATTAGTCCTCGACAATATGTCACCGGAAGTTTGGGAACTTTTTCCCCCCAAAAATATACTTTATTCATAAAATGTGCTTGTGATGCTGCAGTAATTAAGTTTTTCATTGCACTTGTGCACACATGTACTTGTGTATATGACAATAAACTCAACTTTGACTTTGATACTGTAGACAAATGGAGACAACATAATCATTGCTTACAGTACCAAGCAATTCAATACATTCTTCTCCAATATGTTAATGTGACTAATGTTTTATCTGCCCATGTTGCATCACTGGAACATCTGAGGGGACCAGACCGGGTGTCCGGTGGCAGCAAGACCTGAGACTGTGGTCTCTTCCCCAGCGTATTGCAGTGACGACACTAAGCTTCAGTGCGTCCCTCAGTACGCACTTTTCTGCACCTTGAAAAATGAGAGTTGGCAGCATTCAAACTTCAATTTCAACAGCTGAGCTCCATGTGGTTGGATATGGCCTGCATGTGCTGTGCAGAAACCATGCAATAACATCCCCATCCTCCCATTCACAGGTAATGGGTGGAAAAATATTTTCCGAAAAGCACGCCTCGTGTCTTTATTCTGTTTGTTTATTTGATGGCTCTGAAATAATCTTTCACGCCTGCATTTGCTTTCACATGAAAAGAACTTAATGAAGCAGCGATGGATAAGCAAGCTCACACACACCCTCCATTGCCTGGAGATGCTTGAGGTGTAGAGGGGGCAGTTTGGCAGTGAGGCAGCCACTTTAATGTGAAACTGCCAAGAGAGGCCCTGTATTAGCTGTATTCACTTAGATTTAGGCTGAAGGAGAAAACTGATTCATGGTCAAGCAGCTTCAAGTCACAGCAGATGTTCTGGAGAATATTTTCTCACAGAGAAGCAGATAAAAGATATATTGCACTTGTTGACTTTTCAGAACAGCTGGGCACGGGTGACAGATTGGAGAAGTAATTTGTGAAACCGTAAGAACAGCAAATCCAGATCTCACGTCCCTGAGGTTCAGTCCTCAGCCGTGCAACCGCAGAAGTGCATTACATGTTAAACCTGTTCTGCTAAGGAGTTGGGGTGAAATTGGATGCTGAGTGTTTCCTGGGTGCACCCCTGAGCCTGCTGAAGTCTTCCAAATGTTTGCAGACATGGAGTGTTGGTTTTGTATCAGTTCCACCAGTGGTAACATTTCCATCTTTGTGTTACACCACTCACAATTATAACCCCTGAGGTAGCTGGTAAATTAGTTTAAAGTTTCCATGCTGCAGGGCAACTTCCTCAACCAATCAGATGGAGCCCATCCAACCTCTCTGCACATTAGACCTTATGTCGAGGGGCGAGGGATGAAAGGAGAGAGGGAGGGAGGGAGGGCGGGTGAACAGGCGGGGGGGGGGTGGAGAGATAGAGATAGAGAGAGAGAGAGACAGAGAGAAGGGGAAGAAGGGGAGGGGGGAGGGGGAGGGGGGAGGGGGGAGGGGGAGGGAGACAGAGAAAGACGGGGAGGGGAAGACAGAGAGGGAATGGGAGAGAGAGACTTCTTTGTATCCAGGAAGTTTTGCAAGTGTTGAGATATGGCTTATTGTTACCTCCATTCTAATTTTTCAAAGACCATCAGCATTCAAAAGGAATAAGGTGCTTATATTTCAGAAAAACGTACAATGAACAATGAATAGCATTCCGGAAGAAAAGACAAAGAGAGCATGAGAGTGAGTGAGAAATGAGAAAAAAAAATGAGAAAAGTGACTTGCAGCCAGCTGGTTCCTCCCGCAATCTCAGGATGTCCCATTGCATCTCAGTGTTAACTTGCACAGTCCAAACTCCCTCCAACAGTAATGAGTTAAATGAAATTGCAACAACGGGAGGACCAGATGCTGCTCTGAGTGAAGGGAGCAGGCTCTCAATTTAATCATATCTCTGGAATCGTATCAATCTATCAGCCCTGCACTCAAATCGAAGGCAAAATATTGCAGATGCTACACATCTGAAATTTAAACTAAACACAGCACAACTGCACAAAGGCAGACAGTATCTGCAGAGAGAGAAGTTCAGTTAAAGTTTCAGACATAACTTTTCCTCAGAACCTTCTGATAACTGGCCAGTGACCTCAACTTCTAGCTTGGTTTCTCTCTTCACAGTTGCTGTGGGACCTGTTGAGTGTTTCTCTCCTGTAAACTGTCTTACTCAATGGTCAGAGTGCTGTCATGGAATTAAGTCTGACAAGAAGGCAGGCAAGTAAATACCAGAAAGAAAGACTGTGTGCAGAAGTCCAGAAAAAATTATGATAGATTTGAAATCTGGTTCCAAAGAAGAAAAATGTAGTGGAGACCCAAGTGACTGAAGATGCTCAAATCTGGAAAAACAGTCTGCTGGAAACAAAGACCGAACTGTCGACAATTCCTCCCCCCACCACAGATGACCCACCAACTTCCTCCAGCAAAGGTATGAGGTCTCGCAGAAGACTCCTGTTCACAGTACCACACTGTCCAATTATCCTCCCGTTTCTCTAAACCAGTGAATATGATGCAAAATAAAATTATAAAAATGTGTTAAATTAGTTATTGCTACAACATTGCTCCTTTTGTAAAGCACTTCTGATTGACAGAGTAACTCGGGCAGCAGAAAGCCCCTGACTGTTGGGAAGTTCTCTCATCCTGCTACCCAGATGGACCCAGTTAGATCACCTGTAAAACTTTTAAATGCACAGACAAATTCAATTTAATGTTGTGATGCTAAAGCTCCTTCAATGTTACAAATGAACGAGTGGTGAAGTTGTACTCTGTGCATGCATTCAGGTATACGAGTTGTTCTGCAGTCACTTCAGCATAACCTCAGCCTGCAGTACAGTAAACATTTGCTCCCTTTTGCAGAAGGCAAGGCAGCACTCTTAGCTTAGTGACTGCGACTTAAAATATGCCTGTTTTCTAACCTGTTCAAGCTCTGACGAACAATCATCTCAACCCTTTCGTTGGACTCTCCAATGAAATGACATTAAGTTGCATTGCCGATAATCTATTGCTTCTGCATTGAACCCGGGTTTTCCAGTGGTGATGATCAGGTGCACTGTCAGCACCTGCTGAGTAAAGGAAGGAGATGACTTATCGGGCTCAGTCGAGCTGTATTCTGCCTGCTCACAGTTCACAGCCCTGCACTTACCTGGCTGGGTACAGGGAGCTACTCAGCTTGAGCCACTGCAGCCAGGTGTAACAAGGCCTCACTAAAGCCCATTTCAGGAAGGTCCCCACAGCCTCTGGCAGGAGATAAGGCTGGCATCAGAGCCACACCTCCCCTCAACATCATCAAGGCTTTGTAAAACAACCCAGATGAATAACAGCTTACTCCGAATCTCCAGGCCAGGAATCCCCATTTCTTGCTCTGACCCTGCCCCAGGTCTGGGTGGGCACGGGACTGAAGAAGCAAGTCCTTTAGCTTGTCCAGGACTTCTAAGTGTGAGTGTAAATGGTGTCAGTTCCCTCAGCTTCAGCCCGTTACATTTGTGAGGGTAAACAACGTGCACCCTGCAGAAATAAACTCAACTCCTCAATCTTCAAATTCACAGTCCACGGCTCCTTGTCCAAACAAAAATTCTACTCACCTGGACCTGCAACCTGCAATGTTACAAGAATGTTTACATGCAAGTGCTTTACCTGAGCCTGCTGTGCAACCAGAAACTCAGTGTCTGGCAATACATGCCTTTTTCAGCAAAGTAATGAAAAGGCAATGGTCGCTATATTTCACCGTAATCCATTACAGGTGTACACCGCTGTGACATTCCATGTGTCAGCATTTGATCACAGAGATGACATGGAACATGGAACAGTACAGCGCAGGAACAGGCCCTTCAACCCATGGTGTTGTGTCAAAGTAATTATGCTAATGACACCTCATACCTTCTGCCTGCATGTGGTCCATATCCCTCCATTCTCTGCACATTCACGTGCCTATCTAAGAGCCTCTCAAATGCCTCTATAGTATTTGCCTCCACCACCACCCCTGGCAGCATGTTCCAGGCACCCACTACTCTCTGTGGAAAAAAAAACTTGCCCCCACATCTCCTTTGAACTTTACCCTTCTCACCTTAAATGCATGCCCTCTAGTATTAGACATTTTGACCCTGGGAAAAAGCTACTATCTGTCTACTCCATCTATGCTTCTCTTAATTTTATAACCTCTGTCAGGTCTCCCCTCAGCCTCCACCACTCCAGAGAAGACAACCCTACTTTGTCCAACCTCTCATTATAGCACATGTCCTCTAATCCAGGCAGCATCCTGGTGAACCTCTTCTGCACCCTCTCCAAAGCCTCCACATCCTTCCTGTAATGGGGTGACCAGAATTGAATGCAATACTCCAGATGCGGCTTAACCAGAGTTTATAAAGCTGCAGAGAATTAAAGGCAGTTTTTTTTTAAATTTGAAGATTTAGATTTCTCAATAACTGCACCTGGGTCTTCAAACACAAATTCTGATGCATTTTCACAGCACTTTGTACTCTCCACTGAAGATTACAACACCCTGGTCAACTGAATGCAATTTGAAAAGTAAAAAATTTACATGCAAACATCTTGGCTCAACTGCAGATCTAGAACAGGACGCACGCACGCACGCACGCACGCACACACACACACACACACAACACCTTAGGCTCTCAATAAATACAATCCCAATCTGAGTTTTGTTGAGAGGAAAAAAAAATCAAGAATCTTTGAGAAGTTCTTGTCTAAACATAGAACATTACAGCTCAGTACAAACCCATTGGCCCACAACGTTGTGCCGACATTTTACCCTTGTTTAAGCATCAAGAACTGCATATCATAAAATTACCATTCACAATAAAGTTCATTTCTTTATTGTTCTCATTTATTCACACTCAACAGTTTTATTACATTGTTTTCTATTGGGTAAATGGTTTTATGGTCAATTGTAACATTCTCACTTCTGTTAAAGCAACTGCTGACATTCACCATGTGTCATAATCAAAGACTGCTCCCACCCGAGACATTCTCTCTTCTCTCCTCTTCCATCGGGTAGAAGATACAGGACCCTGACGGCACGTACCACCAGACTTAGGGACAGCTTCTACCCCACTGTGATAAGACTTTGGCATTCATAAATCAAAGTATTGAGTATAGGAGTTGGGATGTTAAGGTGAGGTTGTATAAGACATTGGTGAGGCCAAACTTGGATTATTGTGTGCAGTTCTGGTCACCTAACTATAGGAAGGATATCAGTAAGATTGAAAGAGTGCAGAGGAGATTTACTAGAATGTTGCTGGGTCTTCAGGAGTTGAGTTACAGGGAAAGATTGAACAGGTTAGGACTTTATTCCTTGGAGCACAGAAGAATGAGGGGAGACTTGATAGAGGTTTACAAAATGATGAGGGGTATAGACAGAGTTAATGCGAGTAGGCTCTTTCCAACTAGATTAGGAGAGATAAGTACGAGAGGACATGGCTTTAGGGTGAAAGGGGAAAGGTTTAGGGGGAACATTAGGGGGAACTTCTTCACTCAAAGAGTGGTGGGAGTATGGAACAGGCTGTCATCTGATGTAGTAAATGCAGGCTCACTCTTGAGTTTTAAGAATAAATTGGATAGATACATGGACAGGAGAGGTCTGGAGGGTTATGGACTGGGTGCAGGTAAATGGGACTAGTGGAATACCGTCTTGGCACAGACTAGAAGGGCTGAATGACCTGTTTTCTGTACTGTAGTGTTCTATGGTTCTATGGACTATTGAACGGTTCCCTTATACGATAAGATGGACTCTGACCTCAAGATCTCCCTTGTTGTGACCCTGCACCTTATTGCACTGCACCTTCTCTGTAGCTGTGACACTTTACTCTGTACTGTTATTGTTTTTACCTGTACTACATCAATGCACTCTGTACTATCTCAATGTAACTGCACTGTATAATGAATTGACCTGTATGATCGATATGCAAGACAAGTTTTTCACTGTACCTCGGTACAAGTGACAATAATACACCAATACCAATTTAAGGTCTTATACTGTAAGAACAGAGGAAGAAAACCTTATTTAAACAATGTTAGCTCAG
This sequence comes from Pristis pectinata, assembly GCF_009764475.1. Lineage (NCBI taxonomy): Eukaryota > Metazoa > Chordata > Chondrichthyes > Rhinopristiformes > Pristidae > Pristis > Pristis pectinata. Next base: position 2,083,508 of record NC_067414.1, read on the forward strand.
TCTGTCAGGAGCCTGTCGACAATTGTTCTAGCATGGCTTCTCTCCCATACAATCCATGATCCTTTACTTTAGGGAGTTCCTACCCAGCGCTCATAGTGAAATTAAGCTTTGCACGGGCTCTCACCGTGAGAAAATTCCATTTTCTTTTTAAACACAATGATTGAACCAACACCTTCATAAATGTGCCAACTAATATCCCCAAGCTTTTAAGAAGTTGCAGCTAATGCAATAGAATCATACAGCACGGAAACAGGCCCTTCAGCCCAACAGGTCCATGCCGACCAAGATGCCCATCTAAGCTACTCCCATTTGCCTGCATATGGCCCATGTCCCTCTAAACCTTTCCTATCCATGTACCTATATAACTATCTGTTAAATGTTGTTATTGTAGCTATTGTGCTGTCGAAATATTCCCCAGGATGCTTTGTGAGGCGAGGGAGGAGATTGCTGAACCATTGGCTAGGATCTTTGAGTCCTCGTTGTCCACGGGGATGGTACCGGAGGATTGGAGGGTGGCGAATGTTGTCCCCTTATTCAAAAAAGGTGGCAGGGATAGTCCAGGGAATTACAGACCAGTGAGCCTTATGTCTGTGGTGGGTAAGCTGTTGGAAAGGATTCTAAGAGATAGGATCTATGAGCATTTAGAGAATCATGGACTGATTAGGGACAGCCAGCATGGCTTTGTGAAGAGAAGATCTTGCCTCACAAGTCTGATAGGGTTCTTTGAGGAGGTGACCAGGAAGATTGATGAGGGTAGTGCAGTAGATGTGGTCTACATGGATTTTAGTAAGGTGTTTGACAAGGTTCCGCATGGTAGGCTTCTTCAGAAGGTCAGAGGCCAAGGGATCCAGGGAGGCTTGGCCGTGTGGATTCAGAATTGGCTTGCCTGTAGAAAACAGAGGGTTGTGGTGGAGGGAGTGCATTCGGATTGGAGGGCTGTGACTAGTGGTGTCCCACAGGGATCGGTTCTGGGACCTCTACTTATTGTGATATTTATTAATGACTTGGATGAGGGCGTGGAAGGGTGGGTTAGCAAGTTTGCAGATAACGCAAAGATCGGTGGTGTTGTGGATAGTGTGGAGGGCTGTCGAAGCTTACAGAGGGATATTGATAAGATGCAGAGCTGGGCTGAGAAGTGGCAGATGGAGTTCAATCCAGAGAAGTGTGAGGTGGTACACTTTGGAAGGACAAACTCCAAGGCGGAATACAAGGTAAATGGCAGGATCCTGGGCAGTGTAGAGGAGCAGAGGGATCTGGGGGTTCATATCCACAGATCACTGAAAGTTGCCACACAGGTGGATAGGGTAGTTAAGAAAGCTTATGGGATGTTAGTTTTCATAAGTCATGGGATCGAGTTTAAGAGCTGTGAAGTAATGATGCAGCTTTACAAAACTCTGGTTAGACCACACTTGGAGTACTGTGTCCAGTTCTGGTCACCTCATTATAGGAAGGATGTGGAGGCGTTGGAGAGGGTGCAGAGGGGATTTACCAGGATGCTGCCTGGATTAGAGAGTATGGATTATGAGGAGAGACTAAAGGAGCTAGGGCTTTACTCATTGGAGTGGAGGAGGATGAGGGGAGACATGATAGAGGTATACGAGATATTAAGAGGAATAGATAGAGTGGACAGCCAGCGCCTCTTTCCCAGGGCACCAATGCTCAATACAAGAGGGCATGGCTTTAAGGTAATGGGTGGGAAGTTCAAGGGAGATGTCAGAGGGAGGTTTTTCACCCAGAGGGTGGTTGGTGCATGGAATGTGCTGCCTGGGGTGGTGGTGGAGGCTGATACGTTGGTCAAGTTCAAGAGATTGTTAGATAAGCATATGGAGCAATTTAAGATGGAGGGATATGTGAGAGGAAAGGGTTAGATAGACTTAGGTGTGGTTTGAAGGGCAGCATAACATGGTGGGCCGAAGGGCCTGTATTGTGCTGTATTGTTCTATGGTTCTACGGAAAAATGTGGCTCTGTCATTCTGAATGTTCTCGAAGCTTCAGAATATTTCGTTTATATATACACTTTAACAAAGTGCAAAATACACTCAACAAGAAATTTGCAGAATGATGCCAAATTGGCAAACTAACTTTAAATAGACAGGTATCTGAGAGTGCTTTTGTGAGTGTATTTGAGAGTGTATTTGAAAATAAGGTGGTCATATACTTATTTCTCACTGACAACTTAATAACAAAGGTCACACTTCTTACTGCTCTACAAGTGGCTTAACCATTTTGGATAAAATGAAGATTTTATCATTTGACCGGGGGATGGGTCAAAGGTAGGGAGAGAGAGAGGAAAAAAAGGGAGGAAAAAAAAGAGGCTGGGAAAGGGAAGGAGAGAAGCATGGTGGGGGGGGCTTGTGGGGAAAGGGGGTGGGATCCCCCGGTGGATCTGCTCTCCCCTCCTCCCCCGCACCTGCCTATCACTATCTCTTACCTGCATCTACCTATCACCCTGTGCCCATCCCACCTCCCCTCTTTTGTCCACCCAGCACTGCTCTGCTTTTCCCTCTGAGATATCGGGCTTCCCCTTTTCCCATCTTCAGTCCTGAAGGAGGGTCCTGACCTGAAACGTTGACCGCCTGCTTTTCTCCACGGATGCTGCCTGGCCTGCTGAGTTCCTTCAGCATCATTCTGGTTTCCATCATTTTATAGTGTCCCAATATTTAAAAAAAACATTTTTTTCCATCTTCGGCTATTAAATTGATATATTGTCTTTTAATATCCTGTAACTATCCTGTACAGAGACCACCTATAAATGGACTGAGAGCCTTCAGAAATGTAGATGTATACACTCACAGGTTACATTTCTGCAGTGGGTGTTCTTGCTTTGATCATCTTAATTTGGTTTCTTGTATACAGTGTGCCAACTTCTCACAAATCCTATAATTGCCAAGGTTAACTATCTTAGCAGCTTGTAGAATAGTCAGTTTGTAAGACAAAGTGTAAGTACTGGAATGTGGGAATGCCCAGTTCAAAACAAGTGGAGATCCATGGGAACACCTCCCACACAGGTGGCAAAGGCTGACTGACACTGGGAACCATAGGCGTCGGAAAACTGTTGAACAATTACCAGACTTTGAGTTTGCCAATTCAAGCAACAATGGAATGCAAATACCAGAACACCAAACTGGGGGAGGGTGTGGGGTGTAGTGGATGCACAGGAGGAAGGTGACAGAATACAGGAGGACCAGGATACGTGCAGATTGCCACAAATGGCTGGGGTGGCTTATAGACAATCCTGGCACATCTGAGCTGGGAAAATAGAGTGACCTTCTATTGCTTGGATAATAAGAGGATGGGATTGAGAAGCAAGGGGATCTGGATAGAGCAACAAATGCAGAAATCAGAAGAGCTGTATAACTGTGTGCTGGATAAGTCTCTGAACTCTGAGTTGAAATAAGGCAAAATAAACAGATCAAGCACTGGGGCTCACTTCCAGAGTAGGATTCAAGGAGGATTAAACTTCGTTAGATCACAGTATTGTGAACAGTTCCAATCTTCATATTATTAAAAACACTAAAAACAGAGGCATTCATGAAAGTGGAAAAAAGGATTCACAAGGATGAAACCCGCACAAAAAGGTTGCAACTGTGAGGACAGACTGGGGAAAAAGGAAGGCTAAAGCATGACCCGATGTATGGTTTATTGTGGAAAGATGTTCCCAGTTGACAGGTGACCAGAACCGTCTCAGTATACCTCTCTCTCTTTCTCTCATTAAATTAAACTATCAAAGTACTTCATAAAACTTAGAGGATCAAGATTGCACACAGGCTAACAGCTTTGGGAAGTGCTCTACTGAGCAGTATGGCAATACCACGAAGGACAGTTGGTCACATACAATTCTTAAATTGACCGATATTACGTGTGTTACACAAATGTATATTGGCTTTGTGTATATTCGCAAGAACCATGTGTACTGAGTGGAATGACTTTTGATATATTGCTGTATCAGCCACTGCATACTGCTGAGGGTTGTTCACCTTCATTAATGGATGTTTGATTTGAGGCCTTGTGTTGCTACTTGCCTCATTAAACAAAACTGCAGGGATTTCAGAAGCAACTTTCTTAACATGACAGTGGTTAAAATTTGGAAAACAGTTCCATGTGGAATGGGTGAAGCAAACAGCGCTGATGAACACAAGGCGGATCCAGATAAGTACATGAATAATAAAGGAGAAGTGGGTGTATTGACGGGGTTCAATAAACCTGGTGGGAGAGGTTTGTGTGGAGCATAAATGATCGGTTAGATCTGCAGTCTTCTAATGCTGTTGACAATATTATCATGCTGGGGAGAAGTTAAAACAGTCATAAGTAGATCACATCTAGGTATTACATTTTAGTAAACTGGATTACTTTGAGATTTTAGATATAAAATAGAATCAAAAACACTATGAAAAAAGAAACATAAAATAAGAAGCTGATATGGGGACACAATCAAATGAAACCCTCCTGTGCAGGGTTCTCACTGTGCTGATTAGTAAACGGTTCAGGCAGGGACTTGCAGAACTAGTAAGATTCACTTCCCTCCCAACTCAGTTTCCGAAACCTCAGCCTGGATGTCTCTGCCTTGCAAGTATCTCACCTAGGTGACTTGTGCAAATCTTCTGAATATCAGCAGACTATCTTAACTGCATAAAGCATTGCAGTTGAGCATAAGCTGCCCCCACCTGATACAGGGATGTACACTTTCCCATCATCCACCACCAGAAACCTCATTGACTTCCATTCCTGCTTCAAAAGGGCATCAATCATACCAGTGCCCAAGAAGACTATCGCCTGGTAGCACTCACATCTACTGTGATGAAGTGCTTTGAGAGGCTGGTCATGGCTAGAATTAACTCCTGTTTGAGCAAGGACCCACTGCAATTTGTCTACCACCACAACAAGTCTACAGTGGATGCAATCTCTCTGGCTCTCCACTCTGCTTTGGAGCACCTAGACAACAGCAAAACATACGTCAGGCTGCTGTTTATCAATTACAGCTCAGTGTTCAACACCATCATCCCCTCAGTACTAATCAACGAGCTTCAAAACCTAGGCCTCTGTACCTCCCTCTGCAACTGGATCCTTGACTTCCTTGTCGGGAGACCACAGTCAGTGCGGATCGGTAGTACCATCTCCTCCTCACTGACAGTCAACACAGGCTCACCCCAAGGATGTGTGCTCAGCCCACTGTTCCACTCTCTCTACACTCATGACTGTGTGACTAGGCACAGCTCAAACACCACCTATAAATTCGCTGATGACACCACTACTGTTGGCAGAATTTCAGATGGGGATGGGGGGGCGTACAGGAGTGAGATAGATCGGCTGGTTGAGTGGTGTCATAACAACATCGCACTCAATGTCAGCAAGACCAAGGAATCGATTGTGGTCTTCAGGAAGGGGAAGTTGGGAGAACACACACCAGTCCTCATTGAAGGGTCAGCGGTGGAGAGGGTGAGCAGCTTCAAATTCCTGGATGTCAACATCTCAGAGAATCTATCCTGGGCCCAACACATGAAGGTGGCATGCCAGTATCTTTAATTCATAAGGAGTTTGAGGAGATTTGGTATATCATCAAAGACTCTTGGTATTGGTTTATTATTGTCACTTGTACCGAGGTACAGTGAAAAGCTTGTCTTACAAACCAATCGTACATCCAGATAGGATGCTTTCTATGGTGCATCGGTAAAAGTTGATAAGAATCAAAGGGGACAAACCAAATTTCTTTAGCCTCCTGAGGAAGTAGAGGTGCTGGTGAGCTTTCTTGGCCATGGCTTCTACGTGATTTGACCAGGACAGGCTGTTGGTGATGTTCACTCCTAGGAACTTGAAGCTCTCAACCCTCTTGACCTCAGCACCATTGATGTAGACAGGTGCATGTACACCGCCCCCTTTCCTGAAGTCAATGACCAACTCTTTTGTTTTGTTGACATTGAGGGCAAGGTTGTTGTCATGACACCATTCCACTAAGCTCTCTATCTGTACTCTGACTCATCGCTGTTTGAGATACGGCCTACAACGGTGGTATCATCTGCAAACTTGTAGATGGAGCTAGAGCAGAATCTGGTCACAGAGTGATGAGTGTATAGGGAGTAGAGTAGAGGGCTGAGGATGCAGCCTTGTGGGGCACCAGTGTTGAGAATAATCGTGCCGGAGGTATTGCTGCCTATCCTCACAGATTGCGGTCTGTTTGTTAGAAAGTCAAGGATCCAGTTACAGAGGGAGGTGTTGAGTCACAGGTCTCGGAGTTTGATGACAAGCTCACTTGGGATTATTGTATTGAAGGCAGAGCTGTAGTCAGTAAACAATAGTCTAACATAGGTATCTTTACTGTCCAGGTGCTCCAGAGCTGAGTGTAGGGCCAGGGAGATGGCATCCGCTGTAGACCTGTTTCAGCAATAGGCGAATTGCAATGGGTCCAGGTTCTCTGGTAGTCTAGCAAATTGCAGGTTGTCTTGCAAATTTCTACAGATGTACAGTGGAGAGCATTCTCTCTGGTTGCTCACAGCCTGGTATGGAGGCTCCAATGTGCAAGATCAAAAGAGGCTGCAGAGGGTTGTAGACTCAGCCAGCTCCATCGTGGGCACACTCCTCCCCACCATTGAGGACATCTTCAAGAGGCGGCATCCATCACTGAGGACCCTCACCACCCGGGACATGCCCTCTTTATATTACAACCATTGAGGTGGTGGTTCAGGAGCCTGACCCACACTCAACGTTTCAGGAACAGCTTCTTCCCCTCCACCATCAGATTTCTGAACGGTTCATGAACTCGACTTCATTATTCCTCTTTTGCACTATTTATTTATTTCTGTAACTTATAGTAATTTTTATGTCTTTATGTCTTGCACTGTACTGCTGCCACAAAACAATAAATTTCACAACATATGTCAGTGATAATAAACCTGATTCTGATTCCCTTTGATTAACAATCACTGCACCTCATCTGTTCGTTCAGCTAACGTCATTTAATTCAGTTGGAATCAAATGTGGGACTTTCTAATCCCATTGACCAACAGCTCAACAAAGAGCCTTTCCCTCACGGAATACAGAGAAAACCATTTGTACAAAGCGTTGAATCTCAAAGTTAGATTTACTGGAAACAAAATGTATATATCAGATAGATAAATGGGATGAACACACAGATGCAAATCCAGATTATAATGTTGCTGGGCTTCTATTTTGCATCTATTTAAACCATGACTCAATTTCTTGATTTTGTACATTGTGCAAAGAATCGTTGACAGGTTTCAGTTGCTGTGGGTTATTATTGATATTTCTTGGTTACCTTGCATATCCACACTTAGGGCACTGCACAGTACTGTCATTCCTAGGTCAATGTGGTATATTGTCTACTGTTTAACAAAAGATACAAATCAATAAATGTTAATCATGTGCATTACTTTCAATTCAACACCTTGGAAAAGTTCTATCATCAGTGACAGATGACACTAGCATGTTACCTTAGTTTCAGTCCCACATTACCAAGTTCAGGAACAGTGACTTCCCTTCAACCATTCAGTTCTTGAACTAACCGGCAAAACTCTAATTGCTATAGTTTAGCAACACTATGACCACTTTTTACTACAAAGTGTTTTAATTGTTTTCTCTCTTGTAAAAATTGTGTATAATTTATGTTTAATGTATGTTTTTCTTGTGAATGCTGCTTATCTGATGCTCTGTGCCTGTGATGCTTGCTACAAGTCAGTTTTTCATTGCACCTGTGCACACATGGACTTGTGCAGATGACAATAAACTAGTCTTCGACAATGCAGCTTCAGGTATGGAAGTAATTGGTGTGGCATAGGGGGATCCGATGAGGACTGACTGAGCAAAGTGTTGAGAGGCTGTTTCCTCTGTCTGGCGTATTACAAACCAAGGGTCTTAGCCTCACAAGCAAAGCTCATCCATTTTAGGCAAAAGTTAGGAGAAAAGCAAAAAACTGCAGTTGCTGCAAATCTTAAATAAAAAAATTTGTAAGTCTTTGTAGATGTTCAGGCACTGAATTTACTCAGAACCGAGTGAGATGGGTTTTTGCAAAGGAAGGAAACTTGACAGCAATTGGCTGAGGTCAAAGTCAGGCACAATTTCACTGGATGGCACCAAGACCTAGTCCCGCTTTCTACTTTCTATGCCCCAACATAGATATTTGTAGATATTTATTTATTAGTCACACGTACATCGAAACACACAGTGAAGTGCGTCTTTTTGTGTTACTGAGAATGTGCTGGGGTCAGCCCGCAAGTGTTGCCACACTTCTGGCGCCAACATAACATGCCCACAACTCCTAACCAGTACGTCTTTGGAATGTGGGAGGAAACCGGAGCACCCGGAGGAAACCCACACAGACACGGGGAGAACATACAAACTCCTTACAGACAGCGGCCAGAATTGAAACCGGGTTGCAGGCGCAGTAATAGTGTTACACTAACTGCTACACTACTGTGCCTGCCCCTATAACTCAGAACCCAAGAGTTTATTAATGCACTTTGTCCTAATCTTTGCAACACACAGATCAGTAATTCAAAAAAATGGAACGTGTTGAAGTCTGGCATTCATTATAAGGAAAGCCAACGAGCTGAAATTATTTTCACAAAGGAAAGAAAGATTCAGCTGAGATTGGAAAAATGGAAGCTATCAGTCTCTGAACTTACAGTCAGAGTTACACAACATGGAGACAGGCCCAGGTCATCCATGACACAAACTTCTCAGAACAGAACTAAGAAGCAAATAAAATCTTAAATAGAACATGTATATTAGAACATAGAACAGTACAGCACAGGAACAGGCCCTTCGGCCTACTATGTTGTGACAAACTAATTAAGCTAATGACACCTAATCCCTTCTGCCTACACAATGTCCATCTCCCTCCATTCTCTGCATATCCATGTGCCTATCTAAGAGCCTCTTAAACACCTCTATCGTATCTGCCTCCACCACCGCCCCGGCAGTGCATTCCAGGCATCCACCATTCTCTGTGTAAAAACACTTGCCCCGCACATCTCCTTTGAAGTTACCCCCTCTCACCTGAAATGCATGCCCTCTAGAATTAGATATTTTGACCCCAGGTAAAAGATACCGGCTGTCTACCCTATGCCCCTCATAATCTTATAAACTTCTATCAAGTCTCCCCTCAGCCTCCACTGCTCCGGAGAAAACAACCCAAGTTTGTCCAGCCTCTCCTCATAGCTCATGCCCTCTAATCCAGGCAACATCCTGGTGAACCTGTGCCCTCTCCAAAGCCTCCACATCCTTCCTGTAGTGGGCAACCAGTGAGTAAGGCTTATGCAGGATTCAGCATCAGTCCACCTTAGATGATTGTGGGGTCACTTTCATTTCAGAACATCTCGTCAAAAAATCGAGGCTGACACTTGAAAGCAGAACCGAGGCAACCCTGCATTGTTGAAGATGTCGGCCCCAATTACCCTCTCAGCACAGACGTCATTCAGGCTGTCTTGACCAACATTGAAACTCACAAAGAAAGATCTGATAATTATCACACTGCTGTTAGCTGTGGGCAACCTGGTCGTTGAGCACCCTGCATAAAATACAGACAGCACCTCAAAAGTACCTGATTGGCTGTAAAGCACTTTGAAGTGGCCTGAGGCTGAGCAAGATACCTTTGAGACGAAAGTCTCGCTATTAGCTCTGGCTTTGGGAAAAGAGGTGGGAATCAAGCTGGAAATGGTGCAGAAAAGATTCACGAGGATGTTACCAGGACCTGAGGGCTTGAGTTATGAGGGGAGACTGGATAGGCTGGAGCTTTTTTCCCCTGGAGTGGAGGAGACTGAAGGGTGACCTTATAGAGGTTTACAAAATCATGAGAAGCACAAATAAGGTGGAGGGTCCCAGTCTTTTATAAATATCACAGTCTTTTATTTCATAGATAAGGTGGAGGGTCCCAGTCATTTTCCCAGAGTAGGGGGAGTCTAAAACTAGAGAGCATTGGTTTATGGTGAGAGGGGAAAAATTTAAATGGGACCTGAGGGGCAAGTTTTTCCACAGAGTGTGGTGAGTTTGTGGAGCAAGGTGGCAGAGGAAGTGGTAGAGGCAGCTACAATTACAACTATTAGGAGACATTCAGATAGGTGTGTGGATAGGAAAAGGTTTAGAGGGATACGTGCCAAATGCTGGGACATGCGACTAGCTCAGGATGGGAACTTGGTTGACATGGACGAGTTAGGCTGAAGGGTTTCCCTGCTGTGTGGCTCCATGACTCTAATTTGAAGTGCACATGGTAGATTAAAATGGGGATGTAAAAGTATATCTTCTCTTCTCTTAGTATGTTTTTAAATCACAAAACCTTATAAGTATATTCAGTTCCACCTATATTGATGTACAGATAGTTTTCCAACACTAGTGGCTTAACTGCTGGAGAACTCGGCTAATAATACTGATAATTAATTTTGAAGATCAGTGAGGACAGCTGTTTTGACTCATTCCAGAGTAGATTATATACCACTCTTTGGGCTGCTACACGATGTTAAGATGCAGATATACTTACAGAGACATGATTTTGTTTTGACGAGTCATGATACATTAGACGGTGAATTCCAAACATATATATGCCTTCAAACCACAAAAATTCTTTTATGTCAAATAGATGTATATTATGTTTAAAGTAAACTCTAGATTTTGTCATGTTGGCAGATATACAGAAGGAGGTCATCAGTGAAAATGCAGATGGTCCACCAACAGAGTTCGTGGATAAATATGGAGTTGCTCATTTGTGTTGTGCTTCATTGAATTTTGGAATATTACCAAATCTCCTTATGGGGATCCAAAATCAGCACAGTTGTGTAGATTATCACAAGCAGAGCACAAATGATTTGACACTGAACAACTGAAGATTTCCTCAAGAGCACATAAAAATCCAGGAACAACAGTTCTCAGAAGAAATAATTTTCCTCATTAATTCGGCACTGGTGCTTCTTTCCAGGACTAAACCCACTCTCCTGACTCTCCTCCACATCAGATGGATTATGGATAGAACAAACAAAACATTTAACTTTTGTTTTTTACTTTTCAGTTTTACAAAACTTCTTCATAGAAATTTTTGGAAATGACAGTAAAACTCCAGTAATCTGCAATCCCATTGTTCAGAAATCCTGATGTTGGGCATTGGGCTCGCCAAATGCTGGTTCCTGCCTCCCTCGAGAGGTGCTGGGACTCCGGATCCTGGGTTCTCTTGAAACTCTTTAAGGCCCCAAATCCTGGGTGCTCTCCTACAACTCTCCAGGCCCCCATTCCTGTACTCTCTCAAAAGGCACCGTGTCCAGGATCCTGTGCTGTCTTTAAACTCTCTGGGACCCCTGTTCCTGCACTCCCTTGAAACTCTCCGGGACCCCTGTTCCTGCACTCTCCTGAAATTCTCCGGGACCCTGGTTCTGTGCTTTCTTGAAATGCATCAGAAACTCTGTGTAAGATCTTAACAAAAATAGTGAATTTATAGTCTGAAAAAGCAGCCAGTTGAGCAACAACAAAGTCCCAAATGTGCTGGATTCAAGGAATTGCACTGTATTTATGAAATTAAACCAGCAGTCTTTATCTGAACCTGTGTCATAGTTTCCAGTCCCCACATGGTGTTTCTGACCATTCTGATTCATCTATAAAATCATTCAAAAACTAACATTGTCAGACCATCCGAGAAATAGCAATTCTTGATCGGTCTGCATGTTAATTTCCAAAGTAGGTGAAAATATTACAATTTGTAGAACAAATAATACGACATTTCTGAATATGCCACATATAAACTTCAATAATCCTCAGACTTATTGTCAGACTCCACTGCATCTGACGCTATGCACTATCATCTCCTTATGCACGGTAGTGTAGCGGTTAGCGTAACGCTATTACAGCGCCAGCGAACCGGGTTCAATTCCCGCCACTGCCTGTAAGGAGTTTGTACGTTCTCCCCGTGTCTGTGTGGGTTTCCTCCGGGTGCTCCGGTTTCCTCCCACATTCCAAAGACGTACGGATTAGGAAGTTGTGGGCATGCTATGTTGGTGCCGGAAGAGTGGTGGCACTTGGGGGCTAAACCCCAGCACATTCTCAGTAACACAAAAAGACACATTTCACTGAGTTTCGATGTACATTTGACTAATAAATAAATGCCTTATCTTAAATATCTTATCTTAATCAGAGGAATTATTTATTTAAAAAGTTGACAGCTTTGAGAGAAGGCCAAGCTCCTTCTGCTTGTCTCAAGTCTGTGATGGGGGCTTCTGCACTGCGCCACCTGAGACCAAGTTGGCACTGAGATCTCACTGGAGGGCCAACAAGATTGCTTCCATGGACTTGGCCCTGGTGAGTGGGACCTTCAGGCCCAATACTCCAACAGCATAATGATAAAGCAGAGGTACACCACGAATATGATGTCTGATCCTAACAGCTTGGTCGACATTATTCTCATATATGAGGCACAGTTACGTGTCTCTATTGTCCAAGTCAGGAGATTGTGAGGTGACAGAATTCAGGGTTGAAGTTGTCCCGCCAAGATTCAGGCATCACTGACTGTGAGCGGCTGATCCCCCCGCCCCCCCAGCCGTAATTTTCAGATATTTAAAATACTTGAATACCTGCACATTTTATTTTCAGAAAGAAAGTGTGACGCTAATCAAAGATAAGTTGTACAAATGACAAAAAATGGTACTTTCATTATTGACCATTGAGCTCTTTGGGGTGAAAGCCGCTCTGACAACTTCAATGTAAAGCCATAAATTCTAGCCAATGCAGGGAAAAATGACTGACTGAATGTAAAAAAAATCTGATCCTAATTTTTAATTAACTTAAATGTAATTAACACTGAATTTTCAACCAACTTGTTTCAATGACAAGCAAGTGACTATTGAAGATGTTTATGTAAGCAGTTATGAACAGCTGTAATGGAACAGATTATCATTACAGCCTCCCAGCCCCAAACTCTGAATTGCATATATCACATTGCTTGAAGTAGGACTAAGGTGTAATTTTAGGAACCAGAAGGACACAATATAATGCCACAATAGCTTAGGAGTTATTAAAATCCAAGCTTGAAAAGTCAAGCTGAGCTTGCTTAATATCTGCAAATAAGTAAAATGTTTGAGGATTCCACAATATGCTATCCTTAACTAAGTAGAAGCCATAATCCAAACTGCAATGATTCATAATTAATAGATTCTTGTGTGCAGTGACAAGCTGGAATATCTGAAGAGATAACTAAAGATATAGATGAAATGCAATTAATGGTTATTATTTACTTAGACTTTCAAGAGGTATTTGGTAAATTTCCACGACATTTTTCTTGAAATAATTAACTACAAATTAATTTGTTGCATTGAAAACTGGTTGGACATAGCAATAAATGGAGGCTGAGGACACTAGATTGTGTCAATTAACACTTATAAATTAAAATTGTTGCTGAACTGAGAAGAGTAAAGGAACAATCAAAGTACCTAATTCTGTTAAGAAACATTTTGTGGACCAAGTTTTATTTGTTTCTGCTATATGGTGTCCAATTTTCAACATGAACCTTCAAAACATATTGATACATTGAACAGGATTCACCATGGGTATTAAGATGAATTTGGGACTGAGGACTCGAGGTTAAGTGAAGGAATTCAGATAAGCATCTGTTTAAAGATAGAGTGCTGGAGAAGCAGCACTAATGAAGGAACATGCTTTAACTCTTGTTTGGAATTCCTATCAATGAGATCAGAATGAGCAAACGGGTTTAAAACTAGTAAGGCTCGTGAAGCAAAGATTAGAAGAAATCCACCCTCCTCAGAAGCAGTGGAAAGGTGCAACAGGCTGCATTTACTGCTTTGAGTTTAATGAAAGGCAGTTCTGAATGTGGTATAGGGATAGACATGGAATTGATGTAGAGAGAGTTTATCGTAGTCTTGCATATCTGCAGAGGACAGATGGATAAATGTAACGGTGGGAGAACATTGTGGAGATCTTTGGGGGTCAGGAAATATTTCATTTGAGCTCACCTTTAGACTTCAGTAAATGGACTGAGATCTGTGTTTGCCTTTTATAGCTGGAAAGCTACATTCAAGACAATATGAAGAGTGAAATGGTGCAGATCCAGCAGAATGCAGTGCAAAACCAGACAGCAACCATGTTAGAAATAGGAACAAATCTGCTCACTCAACAAACTCGCAAAATAACAGATGTGAAAGCTCAGGTAAATAATTGACTTGAGGTCTTTACATAACCTCTAGTAATGTGGCGTCAAGTGGTTTCATGGTAATGCATGTTAATATTTGGCTCAAAATGATTCCTCACCAGAGGGATCAGGTAGCTTCCTGTGCCAGGCCAGTGCTCACTTTTATCATCCATTTGAATGTACATCAAGGTTTCTCAGGAAGTTGTCCTGTGCACACACCTCCACCCATGCTTAGTCTTTTCCTCTGTCAAATGGCCTCAGCAAAGGTGCAGATAACCTACTGTTACCTGGGCCACTGCCGATATTTTTCAACTGCAAAGTGTGCAGTATAAAAACAAAAACACTAGTTTAAATTTAACACAATATTCTAGCTATAATTTATAGAGATTTTTTTTTTGAAGAAATCTGGAAGTCCTGTCCTAAACTCATACAATTTATGTTTGCAAGTGACAGAAAGTAGAAGTGAATTGATAGTCCAATGCACCCTGAACGTAGTGAGGGAACATGCAAAAATAGGACCAAGTTGTAACATCAAAGCAAACCTGCGTCTTTTCAGCCAGTAAATTACTACTGTAGCTTGGAAACTGCCACCAATTAATGGAACAAATGAAGTGGAGAAAAGTTACACATCATTTATTATAAAATCATCAATGATTCAGATAAATAATTAAATAGGCAAATGCTGATGTCACACTATGTCATCCTTGCAATTAGACCTTTTAAAAGACAAAATAATCTGTAAGAATCAAAGAAATAAGAAGTGCAATCATATTGAAAGACTGTTTTATCATGATTATTAATATCTCTATTTAAAAACGTTGATTTTAATCACCCCTTTATCAATATTAGAACATAGAACATTACAGCACAGTACAGGCCCTTCGGCCCACAATGTTGTGCCGACATTTTATCCTGCTCTCAGATCTATCTAACCCTTCCCTCCCACATAGCCCTCCATTTCTCTATCATTCACGTCTCTAAGAGTCTCTTAAATGTCCCTAATGTATCTGCCCCCACAACCTCTGCCAGCAGTGCATTCCACACACCCACTGCTCTCTGTGTAAAAAACTTACCCCTGACATCCCCCTTATATCTTCCTCCAATCACCTTAAAATTATGTCCCCTTGTGATAGCCATTGTTGCCCTGGGAAAAAGTCTCTGAATGTCCACTCGATCTATGCCTCTTATCATCTTGTACGCCTCTATCGTCACCTCTCATCCTCCTTCTCTCCAAAGAGAAAAGCCCCAGCTCACTCAACCTATCCTATCAATCAACCTATCAATATTGTTTATCAATATCCACTGTTTGCATCAGCTCCCCAGCACAACAATACACATGAAGTGGGTATAACACAACACGACAAGTCTGATTCATTGCTCACGTGAACTAAAGTTGGATGCACTAGATATTTAACCACAGCAAAGAATGTATTTATGCAAGAAAAACATTCTTTTGTTGAAGTTCTGAACATGGAACTGTTGGGGAAAGATTTATACTGATGTAAAGTTTGCAAACATTGAAGAGTAAAATTGATGATAAATTCCTAAAATTCTTAAAAACAAATTCACCAGTCGAGGGATGGGCAACTCCTTCAATTCTGCACAAAATAACTGGATTCCAATAAAATTCAGGCTTTAGAAGAATACTACTGCTTTTGGATTTCCCTACGAGATTAATAAAATTTACTTAATAATTGCATGCAGAACTCAAAAGACAAAGTAAAAGGCAATGAATGTGAAAATAAAGTTCAAAGGAAGTTCATACCATGTTGATCAAAAGAGAATAGAACATGATCTTAATTTCTGCTACTCACTGCTCCTTTCTTATGGATGCTGAAGAGTAACATTCAGTTAAAGATTTAAATGATAACACAAGGAGATTAACCAAATTACTTATCTCTAAGAACTCTTACAATTTTGCTGAGGAATCTGACTATCTGTAAATGTGATAATAAATAACACTAACCTTTTGCAAACGCACTTAACTGTTGTTAATGTGTGGTGAATCACACAATAGTACATTATATTGCTGACAAATTAAAATCTGAAAATAAAAAAGCTCGACACCTAAAATTTGGCAAGTTAGCAATCAACATGATAATCAAGGAATCATTGATAGTAAATATAAAACCTATAATTCCCAGTAAAACAAGAACAAGTGGAGTGTAACCCAAAGAACATTGAAATGAAAAATGTGATCACAGACATTGTATCGTTTTGAGCTGATGGGAAATTGGACCAAAAAATGCAGTATATAACATCAGGAGAGAAATTTAAATTGTGAAAAATTTATATTTAATATAAAACATTGCTCTGTTTGAACAGCTGTACCATTCTAAAAAATAAATGCTTCACCACAAACAGAGCCACCTCTAGGCACCAAAATGTGGAAGGTGAATGTTAGGACAGAGCTAGGTCCTAGAAGGAGGTGTTAGGGAGTACCTCAGAGGAGTGATAGGTGAAAAGGGAGGCAGGCTAAGGGTCTCAGTAGGTCAAGGCTTAGCCACAAATGGTGAAGGAGTGAAGCTTGAGGATGCTCAGATATCGGAGAAATTTCTAGGGTGAGGGGAGGTGACGGAAACAGGGAAGAGCAAGGAAACAGGGCGATTTGAAAACAAGGGTGAGAACTTTAGACGCTTAGACATTGCTTTAGTAGGGGCTGATACAGGACAATAATCCCCTGAGATTTACTTTTTCTTCAATGAATATCGCATTAACTGAAACTACCTGTGTTTGTTAAATCTTGCTGAAATATTAAGAAATAAAATGCATTCTGTTTCTCTTTTCAATCCATCTTTGCATGGGTCTGTGCAATATTTCCAACATGCACCTTTCCACTGTTTTCACATCAGCCCATTCTTGTTATGGGTTTGCCCCTGGTCCTCTGTCCTCCCCTCATTGATCCTAAACAGTCAGCCATGCCCAACCTACGCTTGCAAAAGGTAACTTGCTGGTGAACTTCAGTTTCTCAGAAAATAACTTAAGGTATTAGAGACACAGGAGACTGCAGATGCTGGAATCTGGAGCAACACACACAAAATGCTGGAGGAACTCAGTGGGTCAGGCAGCATCTGTGGAGGGAAATGGACAGTTGACGTTTCAGGTCGAGATCATTCATCTGGACTGGAAAGAAAGAGGGCAGCTACCAGGATAAAGAGGTGGAGGGAAGGGGTGGAGAAAGGGCTGGCAGGTGATAGGTGGATCCAGGTGAGGGTGGTGATAGGTAAGTGGGGGAGGATGGGAGAGTGGGAACGATGTCAGCAGCTGGGAGGTGATGGGTGGAGGTGACAAAGGGCTGAAGATGATGGAATCTGATAGGAGTGGATGGTGGGGCCTGGAATGAAGGGAGGGAGGTGGGGAGGGGAACTGGTGGGAGGGGTGTGTGGGTGATGGGCAGGTGGGGAGGGAGGGGGAGGGGGAAGAGATATGGGGATGAGGGCCAGTTGGGTCAGAAGGAGAGAGAAAAGAGAAATGGGGGGGAAAGGGACAGAGGAAGAGCAATTACTGGGAGTTTGAGAATTCAACGTCAATGCCGCCAGGTTGGAGACTACCCAGGCAGAACATGAGGCGCTGTCCCTCTAGTTTTCAGTTAGCCTTGGCCTGGCAGTTGAGGAGGCTGTGGACAGATATGTCAGTATGAGAATGGGAAGTGGAATTAAAATGGCTGGCCACTTCCTCAACTAATTGTTATTTTTCTCTAAATGTACTTCTTCTCACCTGTGAGTTGGCTGGGCATTTGAATTGACTGTTTTACCCAAGGCTTTTGTGGCAACATTATGATAGCTTTAACCTGACGGATGAAACATCTGCTTCCATTGGTTAAAACAGACATGCTTCTTGGACATGGAGTAACACACATGTTCTCCTGGATCAATCTGTTGTCAGTTCCTCAGCAATGTGACGCTACTTGTGGACAGAACTGTGAAATAACAACAGTGGCAGAACACTCTCCAGTGCCTCCCTGGATCAAGGTCTAACTCTGGGAAAGAAAGATAAAGTATCCTTGCACACTAGACAAATCAAAACTGTTCACAGCTCGAAACTCTACGGGAAATTCTGCAAGTTAAAATGTACACACTTTGTATTAATTAAGCAAACCAAGCAAGTAACAGCCATGTGAACCAGCAAAGTTTTAGGTTTAATCTGTTAGTTGTTCTGAATGGAATTGGAGGAAGTGAGCACCAGGCAGTGTGACTACTTTGGATTTACGGGGAAGCAATTCAAATCACCAGCCAGTGCTTACAGTACCTGTTGTGGGTGTCTGCTGAGGATTCAACCAGACTTTGATGTGATACCACTTAGGACAGTATTGTTGTCAAGGAAGTAGAATGCCTTCTTCAACAAAAGGGCGGCACGGTAGCGTAGCAGTTAGCATAACGCTATTACAGCGCCAGCGACCCGGGTTCAATTCCCACCGCTGTCTGTAAGGAGTTTGTATGTTCTACCCGTGTCTGCGTGGGTTTCCTCCGGGTGCTCCGGTTTCCTCCCACGTTCCAAAGACGTACGAGTTAGGAAGTTGTGGGCATGCTATGCTGGTGTCGGAAGAGTGGCGACACTTGTGGGCTGCCCCCAGCACATTCTCAGTAATGTAAAAAGATGCATTTCACTGTGTGTTTCGATGTACATGTGACTAATAAATATCTTAAACACCGGCTGGGCAGACAAGGCTGCTGAAATCCTATTCCAGCATGAGCCACTTGTTTTTCATCACAGGGAAGGGTATAAAATTGGCAAAAGCCACAAAATGTCAGTTGATCTTGTTCTGTAAAGGGAGATCCTCCATTGCTCCTCTCAGTACAGTATTTGTTATTACAACTCTTCAGTAGATTCTCCCTACTTCTCAGTCTGCAGGATAATTACCTTCCTGCATTTCTTTTTCATCTTTTGCAGAGACACTGCTCATAACTTGGAAAATAATATTCTTGCAGTGCTCCCCAGCCCATTTCATTTTCCACAACATCTCTCTATTTCCAGGATACATGGTTATTTGGCAGTTCAGCCAAACTATCTCTTTCTTATTCAAGGCAGGTATTTACCCATGCCACCACTTCTCCATTTCCTCAAGATTTCTGTTCCTTTCTAGTGAAAAATCCCTTCACAGCATTATTTCTCCATACCAAAAACAATATTCAGCATTTTCGAAGACAAAATATTTCACTGATTTGAGAGGAGAAACAATTCTCTGCAAAAGAGACCCTGAAAGAAAAAGGTTGAGATTTCTAGAGGTGGCAGGAAAAACACCCGGCATGCAGAGAAAGCTTTATCAGGTCTAATCAAAATAGGATCAGAGCATTTCAGTGTTTCTCCCAATATAAACTTTTCCATCGGATTTTTCCAGGTTCTGAATCAAACATCTCGACTCGAGCTCCAACTTTTGGAAAATTCTCTCTCAACGAATAAATTGGAAAAACAAATAATGGTCCAAACTGATGAAATAACAAAACTGCATGAAAAGAATGGGTAAGTAAATTATCGAGACCTCTAACAACCACTGTAAGCTTTTCTATTTCTTTATTGTTCATTTCTCTGAGTCTGTTTCTAAAATGTCCAAAAATTACTGCCTTGGCAACTGGCTGTGAAACAAAATACATGCATTCTACCACCTAACCACTCTGTCTGTATCCCCCGCCGTCGAACCTTTGGGAAAATATTTAGCTGTGGGAGGGGTAATTATGATGCTATTACACAGGAACTTGGGAGGGTAAATTGGGAACAGATGTTCTTGGGGAAGTTCACAGCAGAAATGTGGAGGTTCTTTAGGGAGTACTTGCATGGGCTTCTGAATAGGTTTGTCCCATTGAGGCAGGGTAGGGTTGTTAAGAAGGTGTATGGTGTGTTGGCCTTCATTAGTCGGGGTATTGAGTTCAAGAGCCACGAGGTGATGTTGCAGCTCTATAGAACTCTGGTCACACCACACTTGGAGTATTGTGTTCAGTTCTGGTCACCTCATTATAGGAAGAACGTGGAATCTTTAGAGAGGGTGCAGAGGAGAATCACCAGGATGTTGTCTGGATTGGAGAGCATGTCTTATCAGGATAGGTTGAGTGAGCTGGGGCTTTTATCTTTGGAGAGGAGGAGGATGAGGTGTGACTTGATAGAGGTGTACAAGATGATAAGAGGCATAGATCGAGTGGACCGTCAGACACTTTTTCCCAGGACGACGATGGCTAACATGAGGGGACATAATTTTAAGGTGATTGGAGGAAGTTATGAGGGGGATGTCACAGGTAAGTTTTTTTTTACACAGAGAGTGGTGGGTGTGTGGAACGCACTGCCGGCAGAGGTTGTGGGGGCAGATACATTAGGGACATTTGAGAGACTCTGAGATAGGCACATGAATGATAGAGAAATGGGGGGCTATGTGGGAGGGAAGGGTTAGATAGATCTTAGAGCAGGATAAACTGTCGGCACAACATCATGGGCCAAGGAGCCTGTACTGTGCTGTAGTGTTCTATGTTCATTCTGCCTGTATCCCTGCCATCTAACCACTCTGCCTGTGTCCCTCACACCATCAAACCATTCTGCCTGTATCCCTGCCATCTAATCACCCTGCTTGTATCCTTCCCCCCATCTAACCACTCTGTCTGAATCCCCCCCATCTAACCACTCTGTCTGAATCCCCCCCATCGAACCACTCTGCCTGAATCCCCCCCATCGAACCACTCTGCCTGAATCCCCCCCATCGAACCACTCTGCCTGTACCCCTCACCATCAAACCACTTTGCCCGTATCCCTCCCACCGTCTAACCACTGCCTGTATCCTTCTCACCACCTAACCACTCTGCCTGTATCCCCACCATTGAACCACTTTGCCTGTACCCCCCACCATCAAACCACTCTGCCTGTATCCCATTCCATATGAAATTTTCTGTTCACATAATTGAAATCAAAAAAACCAAGAGTGTCACATTGCAAATGGACTGGCTGCTTGCGGAAGCACTATGGAGCCACTACCAGCAACAAAGTGGAATTACTGTGCGATCAGGCAATACAAGTGGAGAGAAAACAGAGTTAAGGTCATGGATCAACAGCCTTCCATTTGAACCGATGTTTGCTGGCCTGAAGCATTAACAATGTTCGTCTCTCTACGGGTGCTTTGTCTGCTTTTATTTTAGAGTTTCAACATCCACCCTATTTCGCATTTACAATTATTGGGTAGCACTTGCAAGTTCCGTTACCAAACTTTCCATATCAAGCTGAGAGGAAGGGCACACACATAAACTTTTATGCATACAAGTCTCAAACATCACGTCAAACAAAGTAATAATACTTGGTAAAAATGCAGACTGAGTAGCTTGTGCCTCAGATTTGACTATCTCGTGCTCAGTGATTTCACTTCACTCGGTCTGAACTTCTCAAGTATAATGGGATGGGAGGCTGACCAATTGTAAACGGCATTGACCAGTTTAAACAGAAACAAGTCTGGGTCTCACTGACACGTTCCGAAGACCAAGTCTGTCAGCTCACTCCACTGGTAGATTCCATCAGGTTCCAGAGGCAGAGGGAGCTCAGCCTTGCTGAGGTTCCTGAGCACATCACCTCTTGGATCCTGGCGCAGGTTAGACTTGGCAGGATCCAGGACTCCATCAAGGTTGCCGCGCAGGTTGATAGGGTTGTTAAGAAGGTGTATGGAGTGTTGGCCTTCATTAGTCGGGGTATTGAGTTCAAGAGCCACGAGGTAATGTTGCAGCTCTACAGAACTCTGGTCAGACCACACTTGGAGTATTGTGTTCAGTTCTGGTTGCCTTAATTATAGGAAGGATGTGGAAGCTTTAGAGAGGGTACAGAGGAGATTTACCAGGACGTTGCCTGGATTGGAGAGCATGTCTTATGAGGATAGGTTGACTGAGCTAGGGCTTTTCTCTTTGGAGAGAAGGAGGATGAGAGGTAACTTGATAGGGGTGTACAAGATAAGAGGCATAGATCGAGTGGACAGTCGGAGACTTATTCCCAGGGCAAAAATGGCTAATACGAGGGGGCATAATTTTAAGGGGATTGGAGGAAGATATAAGGGGGATGTCAGGGGTAAGTTTTTTTACACAGAGAGGGGTGGGTGTGTGGAACGCACTGCCGGCAGAGGTTGTGGGGGCAGATACATCTGGGATATTTAAGAGACTCTTAGATAGACACATGAATGATAGAGAAATGGGGGGCTATGTGGGAGGGAAGGGTTAGGTGGATCTTAGAGCAGGATAAAATGTCGGCACAACATTGTGGGCCGAAGGGCCTGTACTGTGCTGTAGGGTTCTATGTTCTTTTGGCTTCCAATGGGATGCAAGAGACGCAGAATAGGAATTCAAGGGCAAGGGGCAAGTTCCTTTAACTAAAGCTCTATAGAACTCTGGTTAGGCTGCATTTAGAGTATTGTGTGCAATTCTGGTCACTTCATTATAGTACGGATGTTGAGGTGTTAGAGAGGGTGCATAGGAGGTTTACTCAGATGCTGCCTGGATTAGAGGGCATGTGCTATCAGCAGAGGCTGGACAAACTTGGGCTCTTCTCTCTGGAGCGGCGGAGGCTGAGGGGTGATCTGTTGGAAGTGTATAAAATTATGGGGGGCATAGATAGGGTGGACAAGCATTCTCTTTTTCCAATTATTGAGCGATCCAATACCAGAGGGCATGCATTTAAGATGAGAGGGGGGAGGTTCAGAACAGACATGAGGGGTATGTTTTTACTGAGAGAGTGGTGAATGCCTGGAATGCGTTGCCTGATAGGGTGGTGGAGGGAAATTCTTTGGGGGCTTTTAAGAGGGACTTGGATGGGCACATGAATGAGAGGAAGATGGAGGGATATGGGTATTCTGTAGGTAGGAGGGATTAGGTATGTCGGCACAACATTGTAGGCCCAAGGGCCTGTTCTGTGCTGTACTGTTCTATGTTCTACGTTTTAAAGCAAACATTTCAGCTTGTACTAATATTTTCAATTACAAGCTTTTGTTTAACTACTTATTTATTTTTAATTGTTTTATAATCTATTTCAATCACTTAATTCCATTTTAATAATTTTCAAACATATCCCTGAACGTCAGAAACATGAAGAGAACTTAAATATGCACAGCTTTCACAGCCAGTAAAACAAGGTGGATGCTTAGAGAGAGAAACAATCTGCGGGAGGAACTCAGCGGGTCGGGCAGTGTCTGTGGAGGGAAGTGGACAATTTTGGGTCAAGACCCTTCACCCAGTCCAGATGAAGGGTCTCAACCTGAAATGTCAACTGTCCATTCCTCTCCACAGATGCTGCCTGACCCGCTGAGTTCCTCCCGCAGATTGTTTGTTGCTCCAAATTCCGGCATCTGCAGTCTCTTGTGTCTCCAAGGTGGACATTTGATAGTACCGAAGCTTTCAGAGCAACTTCAGAAGCAGACTTTCCTTGGTGCAACACCAGTCACATCATGCCAACAGACTCTGCCAAGCTATGGGCAAACAAAATAGGCCTCCTAGATCTGGACCTTGGAGACAACAGGCAGTGGTCCTGAAGTTCTAAGTTGGATGCCGGCCACCAGGATTGGCACATCATTTATATAAATATTTGTTCACTCAAAAAGACAATTATTTGAAACAAAGGAAGGTGACAAATAAAGACTGGTCAGCCAGCCAGTGGGAGAACAGTGAAGACTCACCAAGCAAAAAAAAGGCAGCAATTAACACCCAGGGAAGGGGAAAACTATGCATTTAAAAAAAATATTTTGAAAATGCTTTTATCCTGCAAATCGTTTTCAAAGAACTCAGGGCTGTGAAGGAAAAAAAATAACTTCCATAATCTTTTGAAAATGAGTAATTTAGAAAATATTACACTTAATCATAGTTGCTTTATCTGTGCTTGATACTCTTGGTTTCCCTGAAGTAGTCTGACCCAGTCTCTGAGACTTAGTGCTCCATTTCAGTTACATTGAACCATTGCCTGCCTGTGCTACAGATATGCCGTGTGACTGCATCACCCTGTGCAGAGCTCCCAGGATGCTGTACACTCATTCAGTGCCTGTTACACTGGTAGGTTTCAACACATTCCATTCACATTACATTGATTGGAGACCAAGCAATGATGATCCATTCAACTAGGTTCAAATAAATAGGATAATTCAAGGGTTTCCAGCTGCCACTACTTTAAGATATGTCCTTCTGATAAGAATGCAGGTCAAAAAAAAGAATGCTTACATTTGTTGTCTTTTTAAGCAGCAGTAAAATGGGGAAGTGGACAAGGTGACGGTGTGTAGCTTTCTGGCAGGTTTGGGATTGTTATGCATTCCACCCAGAAAGGTGATACGAGGAGCTTGATACTATCTGCACTACAGATTATATGCAACTCCCCTGAATAAACAACATTACTCTGAGTGAGAGTCGTGGAGAGGTACAGCATGGGAACAGGCCCTTCAGCTCACTGAGTCCATGCCGACCATCAAACACCCAGTGACACCCATCCTGCATTCATTTCTTTTTTTATTCTAAATTGGTTTATTATTGTCACATGTACCAGGATCATTTCATCACATCAGTGCATTGAGGTAGTACAAGGGAAAACAATAACAGAATGCAGAATAAAGTGTTACAGTACAGAGAAAGTACAGTGCAGGTAGACAATAAGGTGCAAGGCCATAATGAGGTAGATTGTGAGGTCAAGAGTCCATCTCATCATACAAGGGAACCATTCAATAGTCATAATAGTGGGATAGAAGCTTTCCTTGAGCCTGGTGGTACATGCTTTCATGCTTTTGTATCTTCTGCCCAATGGGAGAGGGGAGAAGAGAGAATGTCTGGGGTGGGAGGGGTCTTTGATTATATTGGCTGCTTTACTGAGGCAGTGAGAAGTATAGAGAGTTCATGGAGGGGAGGCTGGTTTCCGTGATGTGCATGGCTGTGCCCACAAATCCCTGCAGTTTCTTGCAGGCTTGGGCAGAGCAGTTGCCATATCAAGCTGTGATCCATCCAGATAGGATGCTTTCTTTGGTGCATTGATAAAAATTGGTGAGGGTCAACAGGGCATGATGAATTTCTTTATCCTCCTGAGGAAGTAGAAGCGCTGCCCACATTCCCATCAACTGCCCCCAGATTCTACCATTTACCCACACACGAGGGGCAACCTACAACAAGCAATTAACCTACCAACCCGCATGTCTTTGGGAGGAAAGTGTCTCCATGCTGTCCAGTCCACAGTCCCCATCCAGACTAATCCTACCTACCCACATCAGCCCCATTGCCTTCTATGTCTTTGCAATTCAGGTACTTGTCTCAATGCTTCTTAAGTGGGGAAGTGGACAGGGTGGCGGTGTGTAGCTTTCTTGCAGGTTTGGGATTGTTATGCATTCCCCCCCCCCCCCCCCCCCCCCCCCCCCAGAAAGGTGATATGGGGAGCCTGATACTACCTACACTGTAGATTATATGCAACTTCACTGAATAAACAGTAACATTACTCTGAGTCGCTCTTCTAAGTTATCAGTTTCTTTTCAATGTAAGAGTTGAAGTTGCAAAATCTTGGTCTAAGTTTTTTTTTAAATTTCATATTACGTAGCTTACTCCCTCCTATAAATTGCCCCTCGTGAACGGGTGACTGGTAGAATCTGGGGGGAGTGGGTGGGAATGTGAGGAGAATAAAAGGAGGATTAATGTAGCTCTCTGCACCTATCCCACCACCTCACCCCAACCCCTTCAATTCTGTCTCCTGGCTCAGAACAGGGTCACACATCACCAACTAAACATTTGACCCAGGACCACAAGGTGCAAATCAACCAGGCGAGTGGTTTATCTTAAATAAATAAATCAAATCTTGCAGGGATGCTAAACTGGATGAGTTCAGAGTGGACAAAGATGAGTTCATGGAAAGATTTTAAAATAATATCGAGAATTTTAAAATAAAAGTAGCCAAATTTTCCTCTCATCATGTCACATTGTTGGTCTGTCAGCAATCAAGTGGACAGCTGCCTGATTCAATTATAACTCAAAATGCACAACATCAATCATTTAAATTTACTTCTGCAAGTTTTCACAGGGTAGCATGGTTAAAATATTTTCTCTCTTTTCCCCACAAGTTATCTTTAGGCACCTTTATCGTCGTGGCAGAGAAAAATGTTGTTACAATTGCAATCATTTCACTGCTAATGTTTTGACTTCTCCAGATCTTATCAAATGCACTTTAGTTGCTTTTTCAGTTTGACACCAGATTTCCTTCACAGCATCTCCTCCAGTTGTCACTTGTTGCTGTTGAGAATTAATGTGTCTGCCTTTAAGTTTTTGTGCTGTCAGTTTTGTGTTTTTCTTCCCTCATTATTACTTGTTGATTGCAGACCCAGCTTCCATGAAGAACATGGTACAAAAATAAAACTAAACTTATTTCATTGCCAGCTGTTATCCAGCTAATAACCTTTCTCAATACCGTATTTGTCAAAAGTACGAATTAGACACGTGAAAATATAAAGTCCAGAGCTGGATTTGCAGAATTGGGCTGATAAATAGCAAGTTTTCAAAAGGTTCCGTGTTGCTCTTACAAAAGTTCAGAGACAGAAGTGAAAACCCAGTCAGCATAGATTGAATATTCAACTTTTAGTACTTTGTGTATTTTATTGCAAAGTTGTTTTATTTGCCAATTGTTGATTATTACAAGGTAAGAGGAGTAGGCGACCTGGTCCTTTGAATCTGCTTTGCTGTTCAAAGTCATAAATTATCCTGGGCAACAACACTTAGTCACCTAAACCTCACATCCCTTGAATTCCACAAGTCTCCACCCCGAACATACAAAGTGACTGCCTTTGCAAGCCCTTTGGAGTACCCAAGTCTAAAGATTCACAACTCTCCAGGTAAAAAAAATCTCCCAACCTCAGACCAAAGTTTCCTGCTCCTTGTCCTAAGGTTGTGACCTGTAGACTCAGACTCTCTAATCAAGAGAAGGAACCTCTTATTTATACTTCATTGAGATATTGTGGACAGGTTCAGTGCATCTGAGTGAAGTTATATAAACTCACAACACCGCTCAACTTTTTCGGCTGCATTTGAACTGATCTAATCTGTAAAATAATGATGTTGAACCACTCATAGAGTCAAGGACTTATACAGCCCTTCAGCCCAACTCATCCATGCCAACCACGGTGCCTACCAAGCTAGTCCCATTTGTCAGTGTTTGGCCCAGGTCCCTCTAAACCCCTCTTATCCATCTTCTTAGCCAAATCTCTTATAAATGCTATAGTACCTGCCTCAACCACTTCGTCTGGCAGCTCGTTCTATATTCACACCACCTTCTGTGTGAAGAAGTTGCCCCTCAGGTCTCTTTTAAATCTTTCACCTCTCACCTTAAACCTATGTCCTCTTGGTTATAGTTCCCCTTCCCTGGGAAAAAGACTGTGTGCATTCACCCTATCTATGCCCCTCATGATTTTATACACCTCTATATGGTAACCCCTCAACCTCCCATGTTCCAAGGAATAAAGTCTTAGCCTGCCCAACCTCTCCCTATAACTCAGGCCCTTGAGTCCTGGCAACATCCTTGTAAATCTTCTCTGCGCTCTTTCCAGTTGAATGACACCTTTCCTATAACAGGGCGACCAAAACTGTACACAGTGCAGTCTTACCAATGTCTTGTATAATTGCAACATAACGTCCCAACTCCTAAATCAATGCCCTGATTGATGCAGGCTAGTGTGCCAGATGCCTTCTTCACCTCCCTGTCTACCTGTTACACTGCTTCCAGCGAACTACATGCTATACTCCTCGGTCCCTCCCAAGTGCCCTACCGTCACTGTACGTGGTGAGTTGTAAGACACAACAAGAGAAGCAGGCAGTACAGGGGTAAGTGAAACTGGGATGTTATGTGGGTAAATACTGCAACAAGTTCCATTTGTATACCCATTTGTGTGGCAACATCTCAAAGGACATCATGGGGTGCCAGGAAATGACAAAATGTAGCTCAGCCATGGAATAAAATTACCATAACATTTGGTCCATGTGGTAGGTTTTATGGTATACCTCGGAGCTGAGAAAGGTGGGGGCATTTATGGAAGGATTCGAAGCTCAGGGCCTCGGCATTTCAGTACATCACCTGTGACAGAGCATTTTAAGAATTAATTTTTTTGCAGAATTTTATGGATAAAATGATTTAAATGAATGCTTTCATTGCACACGTGCATAGGACAAACTTATAGGACAGATTAAATGCAGTCAAGTACACATACACCTCCACTACAAGCTGAAAAACCCTCTCCATACATTTGCATCATAAAACCTTTACTTCAATCGGTGAGAAGCTAAATTGGTAAGTTGGTTTATTATTGTCACATCACAAGATCACAAGACAAGGGAGCAGAAGCAGGCCATTCGGCCCATCGAGTCTGCTCCAAGGAAAGGGAAATAGAAATGAGAAATGGGGAATGGGGGAAGAAGAAGAAGAAGAAAAAACGATTCTAATCCCAATTACCGGCCTTATCCCCATATCCCTTGATATCCTGACTATTTAGATATCTATCTATCTCCTCCTTGAACGCCCCCACTGATCTGCCCTCCACTGCTGTACAGTGGTACAGTGAAAAACTTGTCTTGCATACCATCCATACAGATCAATTCATTACAACAGTGCATTGAGGTAGTACAGGGTAAAACAATAATAGAGTGCAGAATAAAGTGTTACAGTACAGAGAAAGTGCAGTTCAAGTAGACAGCAAGGTGCAAGGTCACAACAATGTAGATTGTGAAATCAAAAGTCCATCTTAACGTATTAGGGAACCATCCAATAGTCTTATAACACCCCATGATGTCCCTGGTGGTATGTACTTTCAGGCTTTTGTATCTTCTGTCCGAATGTCCAGGGTGGGTGGGGTCTTTGATTGTACTGACTGCTTAAATGAGGCAGTGAGAAGTATAGACAGAATCCAGAGTCTATGGAGGGGAGGCTTGTTTCCGTGATGTGCTGAGCTGTGTGGACAACTCTCTGTAGTTTCTTGCAATCATGGGCAGAGCAAGCCGTAATGCAATCAGAAAGGATGCTTTCTATGGTGTATCGATAAAAACTGGTGAGGGTCAAAGGGGACATGCCAAATTTCTTTAGCCTCCTGAGGAAGTAGAGGCGCTGGTGAGCTTTCTTGGCCATGGCGTCTACATGGTTGGACCAGGACAGGCTATTGGTGATGTTCACTCCTAGGAACCTGAAGCTCTCAACCCTCTTGGCCTCAGCACCATTGAAGTAGACAGGTGCATGTACACCGCCCCCTTTCCTGAAGTCATTGACCAGCTCTTTTGTTTTGCTGACATTCAGAGAAAGGTTGTTGTCATGACACCGTGTCACTAAGCTCTCTGTCGCCTTCCTGTACTCCGACTCATCGTTATTTGAGATACAGCCCACTACAGTGGTATCATCTGCAAACTTATAGATGGAGTTAGAGCAGAATCTGGCCATGCAGTCATGAGTATATAGGTAGTAGAGGGCTGCGGATGCAGCCTTGTGGGGCACCAGTGTTGAGGATAATCATGGTGGTGTTGTTGCTGCCTATCCTCACTGATTGTGGTCTGTTGGTCAGAAAATCAAGGATCCAGTTGCAAAGGGAGGTGTTGAATCCCAAGTTTAGGAGATTGGTGATGAGTTTGCTTGGAATTATAGTATTGAAGGCGGAGCTGTAGTCAATAAACATAGGTGTCTTTACTGTCCAGATGCTCCAGAGATGATTGTAGGGCCACTACACTCTAAGCTCTACACTCTACTACAAAGCTAAAGTACCTTTGTTTAATTTTTATCAGTTTACTGGAACAAAAAATCTTGGAAATAGAAGATAAACATGCAGCTGAACTTGAATCATTAAAACAAGAAAAAGAACAGCTCCAGGATTTAGTGACAAGACAGAACACCATCATAGAGCAACTGGAAAAGCGACTGAATATTGCAACAACAAATAATACAGTCCTTCAGAAACAACAGCTTGATTTGATGGAGACAGTTAACAAACTGTTCAATATGGTCTCCCCAACGAGCTGTGAGTATTTTGTAGCTTCAAGCCGTTTTCACCAGAAAGCAGAAACTGCCTTTTGAAATTCAAGTCAAACTAAATGTTGCAAAAATGGCTATTAGTTCAAAAGGTGGATAACAAAAAAAACTATTGGCAGCGTAAAAATAAGTTAATTCGTAGCATATAATAGTGCTGGTTTAAGGACATGGATTTGGTTTTTACTCCATATAGATAAATGCGGTTAGCCAGGGAGCAGATATTTGTGTACTGCTCAACAAGAATTTCACAATCAAAAATTATTCCACAACCACAAGTGGTTTGTAATGGAAGAACCTCTTGAATGGTAACAAAAAAAGCATGTTTTCCCGAAAAATATATGGCAATATAATTTGAAATCTGTCAATTCAGGCCAATCTTTGAAAGGCTTTGCCAGTTCACTACATTAAAGCTTTTGATTGATTATTCTTCGCAAAACTCACATACTGCACTTAATCGGGTTTAGTCCACATTTTATCCATTCACACAGCGTCCATTATTTTGGAGTATTCTTTTTAAATAATCAGCATTAAATCAGGGCTCAGCAAAGATGAAGTGCTGAAAGCACAAAACACAGGTTCAAGCTTGGAAATGAAGCTCATTTGTGCTGGCTAACAAAATGTGGCTGCTTTCATTGATATTTCTGCCTGTACAAATTCCCTAGAGATTGAAAACTCTCAACTTTTGAAGGGGGTTTTCAGTTGCAAGCTGTTTTGGAAGCAATAAACTGTTGGTTGCATAAATCTTAAAGCAAGGCATTTCCTGTATTACTTACTGAAAGAGAGAGTAAATATGATCGGCATTACTTGAAATTCCTTTTGCTATAATGCAAATATTACAACACCACCAGGACGCATGAATTGCATCCTGTGGTTGCTATTCATGTGTCACATATTTCTGTCATTGCTGTAATCATTGCCATAAAAGAAACCTCCCAATGAGTCTCCAACATCCATAACCAAAATTTGAACACATTCATTTACTTGACTAGTATACAATATACCTACTTCAATCATTGCAGGCTTTGAGTTCTTTAGGAATCTTACTTAACATGCAGGTTCCTTTGAAGGATCAAAGAACAGAGTAGCAGCCACAAGTCTCAAATCACGATGATTAACTAGAGCTACAGTTGGTTCAAATCCTTGTAATGACTCGATGAGAATATGCAACTCTACCATTTAAAGTGTTGCTGTTTTTAAACTGCAATGTATTTTGAATTTCAGCCAACAGTTTGATTTCAGCTCAAGAGCAACAAACCCATTTTAAAGATTGTGCTGATGCCTACAAATCTGGACATAGAAAGACTGGCATCTATACAATTTATGTACCAAACACCACTCAACCAATAAAGGTAAGAGTTGACAATTACAACACAGGTCTTTATTCCTCAGTACTTGCATTATGAACTACAGCCCTTACTACGCTTTCACTGAATTCCTTTTATCAAATATGTATTAATATAATTATCACCGATTCAAATGGAACCTTTCAACAA
Source organism: Pristis pectinata (assembly GCF_009764475.1). NCBI lineage: Eukaryota > Metazoa > Chordata > Chondrichthyes > Rhinopristiformes > Pristidae > Pristis > Pristis pectinata. The sequence goes on from NC_067414.1 coordinate 2,115,089, forward strand.
TCACCTTTCTTTTGGTAATCAAGTAACCTGACAGAAAAGCCACAAACAGCAAATATTCATCAAATTCATTGTTTAATCTACAATGGCAAATAAAACCAGCCATTGAAATACCATAATTCACTGAACTTCAGGCCCTCTGAAATTTCATCATAATCCTCTTATGGTTCTCCATTTCGCCTCTTGATAACCTTTTTCAAAATCACCCTCTGACTGAACACTTCATCACTCCTCTCGATTTCTCCTTTCTAATCAGTGTCCATTTTGATCTAATTATGGCCAAGCTTTTTTTTAATTTTAAGGGCTCCATTTAAATGCAAGTTTTTCAGTTTATTAGCCAAAACCACAATGTAACTCCAACAAGAGGAACTGGAATTTGATTTTAAAAAATGATTGCTATATTGTTATTACTATACTAGGTTGGCTGTTGAATAGGTTGACAATTACACAGTGAATGATAACATCTCAAATTACTTCAGAGATGAAGCACTGCTGATAAGAAGACACTGTGGAGAACAAAGGATAATTTTCCTTGGAGAACAATTTAGGGGGAGGTTTCATAGATGTGCACAAATTATGAATGGTTTTGACACGGTAAATAAGAAAGCTTTTCCACTGACAGGAGGGTCAGTAAGCATGGGAAAGAGAGTTAAAGTAATTGGCCAAAGGACAGGAGAGTCTTTCAGACACAGTTTGAGGGACCCTGAATGGTGGTAGAAACAGATTCAATAGCTACTTCCTAAAGGGAGCAGGAAGGATACATGAAAAGGAAGAATATAAATGCAGAACACTAGGGAATCAGCAGGAGGACACAACTAATTGCACAGAACTTTTGAAAGTCTGACAAGGGGACAATGGAATGAATGGGTCACTCTTTGCTGAATGATTCTCACCAAGGACCATGCATGGTGTTGCCATTGATAAGGCAGGTATAATGTTAATGAGAACGGGGGTAATATTGAAGGAAACGTAATAATATTTGTATCTTTGAGGACATGGGACAATTTTAATGTCTTTGAATGGAAGGGAACACCCGTGTTCATATGTTGCACAGTGCTTTACAGCCAATGAAGTAGTTTTGTATTGTTGATATTTTGACATTGTGGCAAATGGGCTGGTCAATTGATGCACAGAGCTCACAACCACCAGTGACTCAGCAAAGTACCTCACTTCAATGAAGAGCAGCCTTCTGAAAGACCAACATAAAAGCCCTCTCTCTCAGAAATGCAGTGACGTGTTAAGACTAAATTGAGACTTGTACTAGTAGTCTTCCCACTCAGCAATGCTACCACTAAGGCAGAGCATCAATTGCCATTTGATGAACACTACCTCATTATTCCTTCTTTTGCACTATTTATTTACTTTTGTAATTTATAGTAATTTTATGTCTTTGCACCGTACGGCTGCCACAAAACAACAAATTTCAGTGAAAATAAATCTAATTCTGAATAGCTTAAGTGCTTATGAACTGGTTATATCTTTTATTAATTGAGTTATTCCACCTCCTTTCTCTTTCTGCCAAGCCTCCTGAGATCTGAAGTATCCCAGAATATCCTGCCATAAGCCTTGGTTACCTTGCATAGCTTTCAGATTCATACCTGTTTATTTCTTTGTATGCTATCACTTCATCTAATCACATTGGCAGCTCATTGCAAGTTACTCTCTGCAGATCTATTCATGACTTCTATTACAGAAGAGTTCTACTCTTTTAACTCCAAATTCTAAGCTGTAACTGTAACACTTTATTCTGCATTCTGTTATTGCTTTTCTCTTGTACTATCTCAATGTACTGATGTTGTGAAATGATCTGTATGGATGGCATGCAAAACAACATTTTTCACTGTGGCTCAGTACATGTGACAATAATATAAACTAAAAGAATCCAATGCATGAATTCAGATAAAGAAATTTTAAGTTTTACTTTTTTTCACTGAGAGTCAGAGTAGTACAGCTGCCCTTCAACCCAACTTGTCCATGCCAACCAAGATGCCTGTCTAAGCTAGTCCCATTTGCAGGTGCACTCTTGCTCTGGTCTGCCCTGTCCCTTCCTGACCCTTTCTGGTTACCATCACCCACATTGCTTCCCTGCACCTTCACCTTGCCCTTTCTCTTTATCTCATTTTCAAACCTTCCCATCATTTGAAACACCTTCCAGTTCTACTATTAACCTTAAAGCCCATCCACATCCTGATTTACTCGAATCTCCAGGACACTGGAACAAACTGATTGAAGTGAAGCCCATCTAACAGACCAGCTTTCTCTTTCCCAGCACTGTGCCAGTGCCCCACATTTTCCCAGCAACCTTCATGCCACTCGTTCAACTTTAATTATATCAACCCAATGCTGATTTGTATCCAACTTAGAGGTAATGGGATTATTATTATCACATGTGCCAGGATACAGTGAAAAGCTTTTGTTTGCATGCCATCCAAACAGATTATTCCATACACAAGTACATTGAGGTAGTAAAAAGGGAAAAGCAATAACAGAATGCAGAATATAGTGTTACAGGTTCAGAGAAAGTGCAGCACAGGTAGACAATAAGGTGCAACGGTCATGGCAAGGTAGATTGTGAGATCATGACTTCATCGTTATTGTACAAAAGGTCTGTTGAAGAGTCTTATAATAGCAGGATAGAAGTTCTACTTTATAATTAAGATGAGATTGGCTTTCACTCATTCAGAAGAACTTTCTCTGCCATACCTTTGTTGGAGGTACCTATGTAGACCACGACACTTCTCTCCATCACTAAGAAAATGTCCTTGACTATGAGTACAATTCATGGTATGAGTAGATTCATGGTATAACAGTAGAATTGAAGCTGACAGAGTATCAGGCAAAATTAATTGATTACTTATGGACAATTATTGGTGGCTGATTGCCCATCTGTGATTCTTAATTTGTAAAACGTTGTTAAAATGACTCTGCCATGAATAGAATGTCAAAGTACTGTGGATACTGTTCAATGCAAATAGGGGAACACAAGAAATACTGAACAGACCACATGTTGGCTGTGATGGGAGAAACAGAAAATGAATAGGGGACTGGCTTTCATCAGCACTGATAGAAGGTCATCAACATGAAGTATCTACATTATTTCTCCACAGTTGCTATGTGACTGTAGTACTTCTAGCATTTCTGCTTAGAGCATGTTAAATCATCACTAATGATTTCGATGTGGTAGAAATGCACTTATGCTTAAATTTGTGAGCCAACGATACTATAACTGTCCTTTCCTGCAGTGTCTATCATCAACAACTTACATCAACTTCCATCTCAAACATTTCAACGTGAAAAACAAATTAAAATAAATAATTCATCTTTGCAATCAGATTTTGACTTAGATTTTGGAGGCTCAATAGATCTAGTTTTGGTTGCTTGATGGTATTATTGATTCTGAAGTGTGATGCCCATTGCATAACAACATCAGGAGAGATGGAGGAGCTACAGTTGCAACTTATTTTATTTCTGTACCCCTTTGTTGATTCAGTACCAGGAATATAATTAACGTATGATAACTGACAACCAAAGCTGCAGATGGGTGGTCAGTTTTATTATAAGATCATTTTTGCATAATGTGTAAGGGTATTTTTATAGGAAACAAAATGCACAAATGTAAAAGTGATAGAAATTTATACTTTTAACAGTACCAAATCCAGTAGAAATAATCACAACTAAAGCTAATGCCAAAATAAAACATGGTTAGGAATTAAGAGCCTACTAAGGAGGAGGAGAAATTATCCCGGCAAGCAAATTAAACTTATTGTGACCTGCATTAAGTAGTGCAAATGATATTCAATCTTTAGTTTAAAAACCCTAAGTGACAGCAAAATTTTTCGTTGATTGCACATTAACAAATACGCAAGTTAACCACAGACCAATCTTTGGCCTCAATGGCAATAGAGAACCCCCAATGAGACACCGTAATGTCCTTTGTTAATTTGAAGAAAGCAAAACAAAACATATTTGGCCACAAATGTTTCTGGAACACAGAATTCAATATAAAGTGACCCACTCGGTGCAAAACCTGGCACATAATGAGCTGTGGAATTTGAAGATGACCCCTCAAATTTACATAACTATTTGCCAGCTGAACCGCGGGAGGCAGGAATAATTATGTTGCCCTGAATCAGCACTTATGCATGGTCACCAGCTTGGTCACGAGTACCAGATTCCTTTGAGACATGTTGACTGCATCACACAGGACTGCAATCTGGAATCTTATTGAACTGTGGAAGCTGAGTTTCAGGAGGCATCGTGCATTTAAAACCTACCAAATGCTGAAAGGCCTCGATAGAGTGGGTGTGGAGAGAATGTTTCCATTAGTATGAGAATCCAGGATCTGAGGCCCCTTTAGAACTGAGATGAAGAGGAATTTCTTCAGCCAGGGGACAGTGAATTTGTGGAATTCATTGCCACCGAGGGCTGTGGAGACCAAGTCATTAGGCAGAGATTGATAGGTTCTTGATTGGTAAGGGGGTTCATGGTTACATGGAGAAGGCAGGAAAATGAGGTTAAGAAAAAAAAATCCATGATTGAATGATGGAACAGACCTGATGAGCCAAATGGCCTAATTTGCCCCTGTATCTCATGATCTGATAATTTGGGCCATCAGCAAGCCATTTAAAAAAAACACTGCAACAAACAAAAATGGCACAAGATGAGGTAGGGTTGACCAGAGGTTCCTCGTCTGGCAGTGTGAGGAAGTAAACAGGAAACACGAGGGGCGTGTGAATGCCAATATTTCCTCCACATGAGATCGTGAAGTAACCACATTAAAGATCAGGCAGTTCCAGGCTCTGCTCTCTCAGTACTCCCCACTCAACAATTTCAACTTCAGTTTACGTGTTTGGTTGTGATAAGGTATTTCTTCTTGATGTGCTCAGAAGTATAAAATGGTATGGAGAAATAAACTGGTGTCCTCAAGCTCCATTCTAAATGTCCTTCAAGCTTCTTTGTTCCCAGTTTCTGTAACAACATACAGAATCCATGCAGTTGGCCCACACTGGTTCTTTAGTTCTTCTCTGGGTTTCAGTGATCGTCAGGAATTAGATGGAGGTTTGGGCTGAATCACAGCCAAAAAAGAGATGGGCTGGATTTGGGTCAAACGGTAAAACTGACAAAATACTGAAACCCAACTCTCTGTGTGTGCATGAATTCTGGCTTTGTGGCTTAGGGATAGGTGATGCAGGAATCCTGATCTCTGATGTGAGACGAGTAGAGTTCAGGGAAGTAATTACTTTAAAGCTTTTGAGAAGTGGGCTTTCCTGCAGAACCCCCAAAAATCAGATCCCTGTACAAAAGCCCCCAGTGTGCCCCTGTGGTTGACTTGCTTCCCCAGGGCTGCAAGATCCTGATACCTCTCTGGCTTACACTGCCTTCTGACTGGAAGCCAACCACACCAATTTGCATGGTCAGCCAACATCTGTGGAGGGAAATGGACAGTCGAGGTTTCGGGTTGAGACCCTTCATCTGAACCGAGTTCCTCCAGCATCATGTGTTGCTCCAGATTCCAGCATACGTAGTCTCTTGTGTCTCTATATCAATTCCCCTGCCTTCCAAGTGGGGCACTTCCCATGACAGAAGATGCATGCTGTAGAGTCAAAACTTGGCTACCAAAGTGATTCTGCCTGAAGCTTCATCTCTCCCCTGCCCACCATAATACAAAATCTTTCAGTATAAAAATCTGCTCTGAGGTGAAGTGTTGGCGACATCACCAGGGTAAGCAGAGTAATGGAAGAGAGCTGTTAGGGCTATGCAATTATTATCTCACAGGTGCCTGACTGGAGTGTGTGAATCAACGTTTCATTGACCATCATCATAGAGATAACATCATTCTGTAAACCTCTTAATTCACGTGCTGCACAGGCACTTCACTTACTTTTCCTATGTTATTTCACTGATACACAATCTCTGCTTCATTTGTGGCTATTACCTTGTAGTTCTTCATATGGACAATGTTCCTACCAAAAATATTTTAATTAATCAAAATATTGCACTATGTTATAAAAGCTGAATTTAAATGATCCCTAGTGGGAACCGAGTTCTATTAAATGAACTTAATATTCAGAGGATGTACCTAAGCATGTTAGGAGCAAATCCATCTGCTTTGTTTTCCTGCCAAGAAATATGCTGACATGATGCTATTGCAAATGATTGGGAATACTTTCCAGAACATCTGGAATTAAGTTTTCAATCATCATCAAGGAATAAAATAATCTAGTTGGAAGGCATACCATAGTTTAATTGAACAAACATTTGCCAAAGAATTTAACTTACACGTGCTTAATGCTTTTGATTTCATTGAAGCAGGTGATAAATGAAGGCTCTACTTTCATACCATCACTTAACCTTTATACATTTACAAGGCAGCTCATTCCATCTTGATTAATCCATTCAGGGATCCTAATGTTAGACATTTTAACTTCCAACTGTGGCCTAATGGATCAAAACAAAGTTGCCTCTACTGCATTATTTGGAAGTTTTTCCCCAAATATTGAGAAGAATTTTCTGACATTTAATCCAAGTTAAACTTTTTCTTGATGGAATTTATGTCTTCTTGCTGCACTCAAACGTATGCTCATAATCAAACCCTAAATTTGGAGGAATCATTGCTCTTCCGAGCACAACACGTCCATCACTGATTTTCAAAAGTTAGCATTAACAAACTGATTTGAACTCTAGTTCAGTAAAGTGAGTTTCATAATAATGGGCATGTCAACTGCAGCTGGCTTCCAGTTACCTTTCTTTACAGGACCACATTGGGCAAATTTTCATGTTAAAATCATACATTTATTTTTTGTTTGTAAATGCTTATAGCAACTTTCAAGACGACAGCTTTTCCCAAGAGCTGCGTGGCCAACTTTTGATGTGTGGTCACTGTTGCAATGTAGGAAACATGGCAGCCAATTTGCGCACAGCAAGGATTCACAAAAAGCAATGCTATTATGACCAATGAGAATAACTCTCCTCCTGCTCTCTTTTTTAAATAGTCTTTTATGTCAGATGGCAGGCAGGGTTTAGTTTAATGCCCATGTCAAAAGATCCCACCTCCACTATGCTTTAAGGATTGCAGTGGAGTGAATGCCAGCCTAGAATTTTGCACTCAAGTCCTTGTTTTTGTAATGAACTCACTCAATCCAGATATACAGATGGACAGGAGAAGCTGGGGCAGATCCCCGACGAGCAGATGCAAAGAGGTGTGCAGAATCATGAATCACTTCGCCAGGGAAGATTAAGAGACAGTTTTCTGTGGCACAAAGCCCAGTAACCATTACACATATATTCTATAATGAGGGAAGGGAAAGAGATTCCTCTTCAAAAAAAAAATGTCGGGCATCATGATAACGAGGCAGAGGATGTCTGAAGAGGTATTGGGAGTAGTTTATGCACCAACTCCCGAAAGGGAAATGGATAAATATCTTATGAGAAATACTCCAAAGATCAAAAGAATGTAGGGGAGTGGAATCTTTCCAATGGCCTCCCCCTTTGGTACATCATTCCATGATAACTGTTTTGAAAAGGTAGTGCTGAGTCTAAATTGCTTGCATAAAAGTCCTTATTTTCATTTGTGTTTAATGTTACACTTAATTTAAATTTGAAAGTGCACATCAGTTACAATTAGGAATTTGGTTTACAGTTAAAGTAGTTTGGTGAACTTTTTGTGCCCAGTGGTGGTATTTCATGTTTCAAGCTTCCAAATTTGGAGTGCACGTAGACGATATTAAACAAAAGGTCATTGCTGAAAAGTGCTTGAAGCAATCGAGTTCAAGAATTTAGACCATCAGATAAGAAATGTGCTATGGCACATTAAGGCACATTTGCATGTTGTTTTCCAATTGCATCAAAAATGCCAGTTTCCCAAATGTCCAATGGAAACATCAATAGATGATGAAATACATAATCGTACGAAGCCAAGAACTCAACAGTCAGCTATGATATATTTGTCATTATACAACAGGCATTTTGCGAAATGAAAATCCACGGAGGAGGATGGACAGTGATACAACGACGGCAAGACGGCAAGACCGATTTTCAGCGCACGTGGAAAGAATATAAAATGGTAAGGATTGTCTACCGAATTACTCCTTCCCCAAAAGAGGTTTAGTCCAGAATGATGAAAAGAACAAAATCTGACAATAATCTGGAAATTTAACTCAGAGAGGCTAAAATAATGAGGATCCTCTATTTTGATCTTATTGCTGAGTGAGGATTGCTTTTGTACTCTGCACACAGAATGGGAAGAGGACCCATATGTATTCAATACCATTCCTGAGGTAACATCTCTGTAAACCTACATCAATTTCCTCCTCCTATTTATAAAAGAAACAGAGTAAACTGTAGCCAGTTAAGATTTTCTTCCAGAATTTTTAAACTTGTCATGCATTATCTAGCAGGCAACACACACAAAATGCTGGAGGAACTCAGCAGGTCAGGCAGCATCTACGGAGGGAAATAAACAGTCAACATTTTGGGCCACTCGGGACACTCGGCCCAAATCGTCGACTGTTCATCTCCCTCCACAGTTGCTGCCTGACCCATTGAGTTCCTCTGGCATTCTGTGTGTGTTGCTCCAGATTTCCAGCATCTGCAGTCTCTCTTGCATCTTATCTAGCAGGTGCCATCACCATTGGCTCAAACAACCACTCACTTGTCCAAGTTGAATTGCTGCTCAATAATGTTAAATACCTAAATCAGATTCTTGACTTCTGGCAGCACAATGTGTCATCACCGCTGACCCTTTCCCCATGCAGACAGAGATGCAAGGAATGGCAGCAGGTTTTCCTGTCAGGAAAAGGATGACAAACACCATTGGATGCAGTTGGAAGGAAGTGGGGATTAGAGGAAGGGTTTGACTGATTGGAATTCTTGGCATTTGAGAAACTGGGGCTTGGACAGGAGAGAGGGATAAGGTGATGGGCAAGTAGGCTGTTAGTTAATTGCAAATACTGCTTTTAGCTGTAATCTCTGCAGCCAAAAATCTGAAAGATATAATCAAATTTAATTCAAATTCATGTCAAATGCCTCTTGCTGCAAAGAGTCCAATGGGTCTATTCAAGTGGCATGAATATTATGGGTAATAACTCCAGTAGTTAATGATTTTAAAAGATACAGGAGATATAGGAATGTTTAAAATATTTTTACGGTTGTAGTATTAGCATTTAACACCTTGTAGCTAAGAAATCGGGCAGAGGTAAGTTAATTGACCCTTTGAGCAGGCCCTACTGTTCATTCAGATCACAGGTGATCTTTGACTTCAGTGCCACTTGCCTGAATGAAGCCCCCAATCCCTTGATTCCCTTAATCTTCAAAACCTGCTCATTGTGAGCTCTGAGTCTGTTAATTCCAGAAGTTGTCTATCCACAGGGTGAAGGAATTTCTCTTCATCTCAGCCCAAAATATAGACCAGTTAATTTCTGACTATGAACCCTGCTTGTCAACACAGCAGCCAGGGAAAACATCATCCCTGCATCTACCCTTTCGAGCCCATACCACTGAATGTTCCAGTGGTATTACCTCATTCCTAAATCAAGAGACCTGGCCTGCTTCTTCCCTCCTCCAAGGACAAGTCACCAGCTGAGGAATGAATCTGACCAATCTTTATTGCTCCAATGAAGCATTTCTGTCCTCAGTTGGGGGGACCCAACCTGCACACAATACACCTAGAAACATAGAAAACCTACAGCACAATTCAGGCCCTTCGGCTCACAAAGCTGTGCTGAACATGTCCCTACCTTAGAAATTACTAGGCTTACCCATAGCCCTCTATTTTTCTCAGCTCCATGTACCTATCCAAAAGTCTCTTAAAAGACCCTATCGCATCCGCCTCCACCACCGTTGCCGGCAGCCCATTCCACGCACTCACCACTCTGAGTAAAAAACTTACCCCTGACATCTCCTCTATACCTACTCCCCAGCACCTTAAACCTATGTCTTCTTGTGGCCACCATTTCAGCCCTGGGGAAAAGCCTCTGACTATCCACACAATCAATGCCTCTCATCATCTTATATACCTCTATCAGGTCCCCCCTCATCCTCGGTTGCTCCAAGGAGAAAAGGCCGAGTTCCCTCAACCTGTTTTCATAAGGCATGCTCCCCAATCCAGGCAGCATCCTTGTAAATCTCCTCTGCACCCTCTCTATGGCTTCCACATCCTTCCTGTAGGTGCAGATTCTGCCAGCTCCACAATTTGGGGGCCCTACTTTCAAACCCCTGCTTGCCCTGACTGCCTCTCTCCTGTTATCTCACGCCCTGCCACTGCCACACTCCTTGGCAGCTGGTGTGGCCAGATCAGAGATCCCTTTGACAGTGCTGACCAACCTCCCAGTGGGCAGGATGTAACTGCGGTGACAGCACGCCAAGCCATTGTATACGATTGTGCAAGTTGGCTTCCAAAGCCGAGCGCTTACTTAGGTAGAGGGGAAATCGCAGCACCCGTTCAGCACATCAACACACATCTGGGAAAAATGTCCACTACAAATGGTCAAAAATGTACTGCAGTAAGACGAGGTCATTGCTTCACAGGGATTTGGTGACCCCGCTGGAGAACATTGGTTGGGAAATGAATTTATATATCAACTGACCAATCAAAAGAACTACGTCCTTCGGATCCAAATGAGAGATTGGGAAGTGAATGAGGCCTTTTCATTGTACAACCAATTCTACCTGGATAATGAATCACAAAAATATAGGTAGGTTTTTTTAAAGATGCAGTTTCTTTTGAACCAATATACTTTTTAATTTATGTTTAAAAGTATGTTTCTGTATTTGTAATGAGCATACTTAGGAGCTCAATTTCTTCTTTAAAATTATGAAATTATATTTTGAAGTAATCACCAGTTCTATTCCAATTAGTGGAATAACTAACTGCACAGAACTGGGCCCTTCAGCCCAACACATCCATGCCAACCTTTGGCCCATCTACACTACTTCCATTTGCCTGCATTAGGACAATATCCTTCTATGCCTTGTCCTTTTAATTATCTGTCTGAATGCCTTTTAAACATAGTAAATGTATTTGATTCCACCACTCCCTGACAGCACATTCCAGATATAAACCAATCTCTGTGTGATGAACTTACCCCTCAGCTCCCTTTGAAAACTTCCACTCACCTTAAACCTAAGCCCTCTTGGTGTGATATCCTTACCATGGAAAAGGATTTTGACCGCCTACCCCATGTCTCTCATAAAACATACTCTTACAGTATATACTTCTATTGGGTCACGCCTCAACCTCTTCTCTGGGAAAAACAAGCCCAGCCTACCCAATGTCTCCCCATAACTTAAGTCCTCCAATCCAGGCAACATCCTGGCAAATCTCCTCTGCACTATCTCCAGCACAACCACATCCTTCCCACAGTGTGGCGACCAGAACTGCACACAGTACGCTGAGTGCAGCCTGACCAGGGTTTTGCAACATTTGAACATTGTGAGTTCAGAGCCCAAAATCTGCTTCTAGATGGGAAAGCAAGTTGTGAAAAAAATGAACAAATAGTTCCATATTTTAACTGTTCTTCCCTTGAAATAAAATGTTTCAGAGATGTGTTTCTTCAGAAATTCAGCTATTTGAATCAACAGTAAAAACTGCCAGTTTTTAAAGTGTAAGTGGGGGAAAAAAATATTTTTCAAGAGGAACAGGGTGAATTTGGGGGCGTGGGGACAGACAGAAGGAAATGAAAAAAATATTGATCTATACATTATATAGATTTACTTGAACTAACCTCAGATTCCTGGTTCCATGCTTGGAAAACCAATTATCTACTTGCTCTTTGTAACTACTCAGCAGTAAACCTTTCATTCATTATTTAACCATGTTTTGAATTACATCTGCAAAAGTTCTACATCTTCTGATTAGTGCTCATATTTATCCCATTAAGTAATTGGTTTATTGTTTGTTATTCAAAAGTAATTAAAAGAAAGTGCCACTTTCAAAGTCACAAAAATTAATTTTTATCAAGGTTATGGAACAACTCAAGAGGTCAAGGCTTACTGTTGCTGTAGCTAGAAAGACAGTCAAGCTATTTGTACATTGCTTAACTTAAATGCAATCTAAATACAATGAAATTGAAGAATTTTTGAAATAAAAACAGACATGTTGAAGTTTGTAGATTTTATGCAATTAGTGATTGGATTAGGATTTTATGCACAAGCCTTAGATCTGGAGCAAATTATTAATCAAAGCCCGAAAACAGTTCAGTAGATTGAATACTGAGCAAATAAAAAAAGATGGTCTGCAAACAAAATGTACAAAAATCATAGGCAGCCAAACACTGACTGGTCTCCTCAGGCTGCGCTATATTTGCCCCACTATAGGGTTTCAAGCCGAACTGTCAACAATTCTTTTCACCCCAACAGATGCTGCACAACCTGCTGAGTTCATCCAGCAGATTGTTTGTTGCTCCAGATTGCAGCGTCTGCCGTCTCTGGTGTATCTGTGCTGTACTTGTGACGGCTAAAACATTATGGTTAGTCTTCCCCACCAGCAACCCCCCCCCCACCCCCAACTACAATCTCTCAGAGGAGAGACAAACTCCTAAGGAAAATAACAGGCTCAATAAGGGAAAAAAAATTGGCAACATTCCTCCTGCAGACAATCAAATTGAGTCGAAGGAATCCTTAATTATGGATATGGATCATGTGCAGGCAGAAGAGATTTAGGTTAATTCAGCATTGTGTTCGGTGCTGACATCATGGGGCAAAGGGCCTGTTCCTGTACTGTACTGTTCTGTGTTCTAAGTATTCGTTATCTGTTATTCTGCTGTTTATTTGAAATCCCTGCAGCCTTGATCAGTTTTGTGGCTACAGCTAGCATCCAGCATATGGCATTTTGAATTGGCATAAAAAAATGTAATTTGCTCTCAATTTTTGCTTGGAATTCATTGACGTTTTAGATAACTTGGGCTCATTTTGAATAAACAATTTTGAAAATACAGATGCAACCTCGTGTAAAAGTCAACCTCAAATAAATTAGACATGCCTTCAAAGCTTTCACAAAAATGATTATGACAAATTCATCCTTTACCTTGCTTTTAATTACTTTTATTTTTAAAAAAAACAAGAATCCTCACGCTTTTTCAGCTCTTTAAAAACAAAAGACCATGGTACTTTGATCCAGAGTACTTTGGGTTCAATATGTAAGGGTAAAGATTGAGAGGCAAGTGTTGGTATCTGCTATTAACAGTCACTTGGGTGAAAGTGGATATACTGAAGTGCACCTTGATAGCTTGGAGTGTGTCCTCAGCTGAAATGGATGAACATGGAATGCTGCACAATTTCAAGGGTGGGCATATGAAAACAATTAGGGAGGTACCCCGGAATATCTCCAGGGGTTTCTGGCTCTTTGTGCACGAGGAGGAGGGAGAAATGATTTCATGCAGTGGGGAGGCCTGAGGGGCCTCAAGAAGTTCAAGCTTTGGGACAATTGCTTGAGTATACAAGGGTGGAATCATTTAGTGATGCTGGGAAAGTCCTACAGAATCACAGTTCTAATCAGCAAAAGCAGTACAAGCACAATTGAAGCTGTAAGGTGACTTACAAAGCCCTGAGAATCTGGAAACCATGACGTGGTAACGTAACCTGGAAACTGTTACAGATCAGTGATAGACACAATCTCAGTGAGAAGAAAGGACCCCTTTCCTTCAATAGCAGGTATCGACCAACTCAATGGCATTATAGTAAGACAGCATGGAAACAGGCCCTTCAGCCCAACTCGACCAAGCTGATCAAGATGTCTATCTGAGCTAGTCCTATTTGCCTACAGTTAACCCATATCCCTCTAAACCTTTCCTATCCATGTACCTGTCTAAATGTCCTTTAAACATTGTAACTGTACCCACCTCTACAGCTTCTTCTGGCTGCTCACTCCATATACTCACCACCCTCTGTAAAAATGTTGCCCCTCAAATTCCTTTTGAATCCCTCCCCTTCCACCTTAAATCAATATCCTCCAGTTTTAGACTCCCCTACCCTGGGGAAAAGACTGTGACCATCCACCTTATCCACGCCCCTCATGATTTTATAACCCTCTATAAGGTCACCCTCAGCGTCATACACTCCAGGGAAAAAAGACCCAGCCTATCCAGCCTCTCCTTAAAACTCAATGGAGTCAAAAGATCCTCACAGATCATAACTCCAAGGATCTGACAATGAATCTAGGCTGGTAGGTCTAAGTATGTACAACATGGGTACTCTACTGTATGAGATGAACTTAAACCTAATGTGCCGGGTGGACTACCTAGATCCCACAGCAATTTTTAGAGCAGTGAAATTCTTGCAATGGCGATCACTGATGTTATTGTCACTTATTCAATTGGTGATTAACAGGCAACGCTGTGTTCAAATGGTACCATGTTTCCAAGGCTATGACAGTGATCTAATTTCAAAATCACTTTGGTGTCAACGTAGCATTCTGAAGCACCTGAAGAAATCTGAAAAACTTAATATTCCAGTAGTCAAGTCAGCATGGAATTGTCATGTGATTTTTTATTGTTCGTCTCTTGTTCTCCAGTCAGACCATGACATGTAGTCCACAGTCATAGAGTCACAGAGCATGGAAACAGGCCCTTGCCAACCAAGGTGCCCATCGAAGCCAGTCCCATTTGCCTGCATTTGACCTGAATCTCTCTAAACTTTTCCTATCCATGTACCAGGTGTCTTTTAAATGTCGTTATTGTACCTGCCTCAACCACTTCCTCTGGCAGCTCATTCCATATACTGACCACTCTCTGGGTGAAAAGGTTGTCCCTCAGGTTCCTATTAAATCTCTCCCCTCTCACATTAAACCCATGCCCTCCAGTTCTTGATTCCCCAACCCTGGGAAAAATACTGTGTGCATTCACCTTATCTATGTACCTCATGATTTTATACACCTTTATAAGGTCACCCTTCAGTCTCCTAAGCTCCAATGAGTAAAGTCCCAATTTAAATAATAAGCTGAATTTCCTCAGAGGACAGCTTGTTTGTATAACATTGGTTACATATTTTGGATATGGATATATCACATTAGTGGCAAAGAGCACAGATTCGATGTACTGCCTGTACAGAACCAGGGAAGCATTTCCATTTCCAGGTTGCTCACCAACTCTGAAAGCTGAATATTGCTTTCACGTCAAAGTATTTGATGGGAGGATTGTAAATAATACTTCTTGTACTATTGAGCAATGGGAAGAGATTGGCCCAGTGGCTGAGTGTACAGATTTGAAGGGCCTGGGAAAGATTAAGCATCCAGCTGGCACTGGGAGAAGGAATCCATGAATCACTGCCTCAGCCTGTACAGTCATACCCTTGTAAGGGGAACAACGTGCTGCATTTATGTAGCGCAACTAACAAAGGACAATTTTCCAACGTTGTTTCTGGCATGTAATTCGATAAAAAATTAGACCGAGCTGGCAAGAAATATTCAAAGGTGGTTCATTAAAATCTTGGTCGCAGATATTTAGGAGATTCTCCAAGGAAGGTACATTGCTCCAGGAAAAAAACACAACATAGGACTCAGATGCCCAGAGAACACAAAGGGACACACAGTGGTGGAGAAAGAGGAGGCTTTTATTTGTGAAAGTGCTGTATTAAACTAAAAACCATGAACAATTTTTCATGCAAGTCTATGTCAGCACTAATATTTCAATATGGTTTGACAACTGACAGAAGCAGCTTCCTTCCTTTGTGTGGAAGCAGTGAAGTGTCACTACATATTGGCCTTGTCCCTACCGTCAGAACCTGCTGAGGAGTCTTCAAGGTATATTGTAAAATGCATCAATAACAATTACATTTTTAACCCAAGTTGAAGCACCGTTGGAAAGTCGGGCTCTGTTGTCTCACATCCAAGCTAAATATTTTTGCATCTGGAAACAATTATGCATCTTCAGCACTACAGACTTTGGAAAAATTATGTAATGTACCACAATATCTGTAAAATTAAACTGCAATTTCTATAAGTAGGTCATAATGCTTACATGCTAGTGTAAACTCAAGTAATAACAAGTAAAAGGATACTTCCTCTTGAACATGCTCTTTACATCCATGGCAAAATTAATGATTTTACCATGAGAGCCAGTTTATTCTGCTAAAGCTGATCACATGCCGATCACCGAGAACTGAAAGGCTTGACCTAGTCATGCTGCAGAAACAGTAACCGTACAAAATGACGAATTTGTCAATATCGAGGCCCAACTTTGAGGTTTTTCACTGAAGCATTTCATTAAATCAATGGAAAACAGCTGGCTGCATTTCTAAGTGAGCATTAAAGACCACAAGACCTAGGAGCAGAATTAGGCCATTCAGCCCATCGAGTCTGCTCCGTCATTTGATCATGGCTGATTTATTTTTCCTTCTCAACCCCATTCTCCTGCCTTCTCACCATAACCTTTGATGCCCTCACTGATCAAGAACTTATCAACCTCTGCTTTAAATATACCCAATGACTTGGCCGCCACAGCCGTCTATGGCAATGAATTCCACAGATTCAGCACCCTCTAGCTAAAGAAATTCCTCCTTGTTGTTGTTCTAAAGGGACATCCTTCTATTCTGAGGCTGTGCCCTCTGGTCCTAGACTCTCCCACTACTGAAAACATATTCCCGTCCACTCTATCCAGGCCTTTCAACAATCAGTGGGTTTCAATGAGATCCCCCCTCATCCTTCTGAACTCCAGCGAGTACAGGCCCAGAGCCATCAAACGCTACTCATAGATTAACCCTTTCATTCCCAGGATCATTATTGCAAATCTCCTCTGGAACGTCTCCAATGTCAGCACATCCTTCCTTAGATATGGGGCCCAAAACTGCTCACAATACTCCAGGTGTTGTCTGACCAACACCTTATAAAGCCTCAGCATTACATCCTTGCTTTTATATTCCAGTCCTCTCGAAATGAATGCTGACATTGCATTTGCCTTCCTTACTGCTGAGTCAGCCTGCAAGTTAATCCTGCACTAGGACTCCCAACATTGCTGCACCAGGAGTGAGGATTTCAGCAGCTTTAATGCAAGTCAATTAGGCACGTCATAATGGAAATTCTTAATAAGTATGTGAGAGAACACAAAAAATAAACAGCACAAACAGCAATCAAGTTCCTCTTAATTCATCTTAAGATTGATCCAAACAATCATAAACATCCTGGTTTACAATTAACGCCAAATTAAAACTTAAAATATTTTCTGAAATCAATTTCTGCTCACTCCTGCCTTGGCTGAAAACAGAACTGTTGCTAACTTAAAATGTAATCTGCACACAAAGGAAAATTAATGGTGCACATAGCTTACTTCTCTCTTGAAGATGAACATAATTTTTGGACTACGGTTTCATTGACAAATGCAGCATTTATTGCCCATCCAAATTGCCCATTGAAGTTCGTCGGCTTGCTTAGTCAACTCAGAGGGCAGTTAAGAATCAGTGACATTACTCACTCTGAAGCCACACGTAGACAAGACAGGCAAGGATGGCCGGTTTCCTTCTGTGAAGGACGAGTGAACCAGATGGGATTTTTTAGGATCTATGAGATTACTGGATGAAGGCCTGGCAGTGGTGACATTCTGGGTAGGGAGCTGACCGTGGGGTGTGTGTTTGGTGAGGTGGTGGCAGGCCGCGGATGGAGAAAAGTGGAGTATATGTATGTGCATGCATTCCACGAGGTGGTGGATGGGGGAAGTCGGGGTGGTGGAAGTGTGGGGAACATCAGGATCAGGCCCGGGGCCAGCAAAATGGATGTTGTGGGGACAGAAATGGAACAGGCATCAACAGAAAGTCAACGGCCAGGGTTGGACATTTGGAACTGGGGCTTTGTCATCTGTGGGCCCAGAGTTTGGTGAAAATTAACTTAATTTGCAAGAAATCCAGTCCAAAGCTGTGGTAGTAAAACCAAGCTGTCCCAGGAGTGTCCAGGACAAAAGAGCACCTCATGGGGTATGACATCATCCCACCCATTCCTGCTGGGAAAAGAAAAATCACCTCAGGGTCTGTAGGGCACTTGTGCCCAGAGGTCATCCCAGACCTGGAATGACTTGAAATGATACAGCAATGGCTGTTATCGAATTTTACTGTGAAAAAAGAAATCAATTTTAATTGCAAAACTAATAAAAAGTGTTATCTCTAGACTAAAAATAGCCTCAGCGCACTTGAGTTAGGGGAAGGAAACTGACAAAAAAGACAACTTACAGCAACAACTTGCAATTATAGATGCAGCAAAGTGTCCCGAAGTATTCACACAAAAGTTAACAAATAAAATTTTGGACTGACCAATACAATAATTCATACAACAGGTGAGAAAGACTTTGGGAAAAAGGTTGGTTTGAAGGAATGTATTGAGAGAGGAAAGGGGTGGACAAACAGAGGTATCTGAGGATAAAGGGGATGAAATATCACCACCAGACAAGACTGAGGAAAACCCATCAGCATTTTCCAAGTATATTCAGGGAAAGAGAGTAACAAGGAAAGAGCTGGTGCATTAGGAAGCTAAGTGGACATTGGTGAGAACTTTGAACATAGAACATGACAGCACAGTACAGACCCTTTGGCCCATGATGTTGCGCCGATATTTTATCCTACTCTAATCTATCCAACCCTTCCCTCCCACATAGCCTTCCATTTCTCCATCATTCATGTGCCCATCTGAGAGTCTCTTAGATGTCCCTAATGTATCTGCCCCCACAACCACATGCCCACCATTCTGTATAAAAAAAAACTTGCCTCTGACATCCCCCCTACATCTTCCTCCAATCACCTTAAAATTATGTCCCCTCGTGTTAGCCATTGTCGCCCTGGAAAAAGTCTCTGACTGTCCACTCGATCTGTGCCTCTTATCATCTTGTACACCTCTATCAAGTCACCTCTCATCCTCCTTCTCTCCAAAGAGAAAAGCCCGAGCTCAGTCAACCTATCCTCATAAGACATGCTCTCCAATCCAGGCAGCATCCTGGTAAATCTCCTCTGCACCGTCTCTAAAGCTTCCACATCCTTCCTATAATGAGGCGACCAGAACTGAACACAATACTCCAAGTGTGGTCTGACCAGAGTTTTATAGAGCTGCAACATTACCTCGTGGCTCTTGAACTAAATACCCCAACTAATGAAGGTCAACACACCATACGCCTTTCTTAACAACCCTATCGACCTGTGCGGCAACCTTGAGGGATCTATGGATGTGGTCCCCAAGATCCCTCTGTTCCTCCACACTGCTAATAGTCCTGCCATTAACCTTACATTCTGCCTTTAGATTCGATCTTCCGAAGTGTATCACTTCACACTTATCCGGGTTGAACTCCATCTGCCACTTCTCAGCCCAGCTCTGCATCCTATCAACGTCGTGTTGTAACCTACAGCAACCTTCTACACTATCCACCGCACCACCAACTTTTGTGTCATCTGTAAACTTACTAACCCACCCTTCCACATCCTCATCCAAGCCATTTATAAAAATCAAAAAGAGCAGGGGTCCCAGAACAGATCCCTGCTGAACACCACTGGTCACCAAATGCCAGGCAGAAAACGCTCCATCTACAACCACCGTCTGTCTTCTATGGGCGAGCCAATTCTGAATCCCACAGCCAAGCTTCCCTGGATCCCATCCCTCCTGACTTTCTGAATGACTCTTCCATGAGGAACCTTATCAAGTGCCTTACTAAAATCCATGTACACCACATCCACTGCTCTACCTTCATCAATGTGCTTTGTCGCATCCTCAAAGAATTCAATCAGGCTCACGAGGCACGACCTGCCCCTCACAAAGCCATGCTGACTGTCCCTAATCTGCTTATGCTTCTCCAAATGCTCATAAATCTTGTCTCTCAGAATCTTTCCCAGTGATTTGCCCACCACTGAATTAAGACTCACTGGTCTGTAGTTCCCAGGGTTATCCCTACTCCCTTTCTTGAACAAAGGAACAACATTTGCCAGCCACCAATCATCTAGCATTACTCCTGTGGTCAGTGAGGATGCAAAGATCGTCGCCAAAGGCGCAGCAATCTCTTCCCTCACTTCCCATAATAACCTTGGATCTATCCCATCTGGCCTTGGTGACTTATCTATCCTAATGTTTTCCAGAAGTTCCAGCACATCCTCTTTCTTCATGTCGACATGCTCTGGTGTATCAGCCTGTTGTACGCCATCCTCACAAATGTCAAGGTCTCTCTCTCTGGTGAATACTGAAGCAGAGTATTCATTAAGGACCTCCCCTATCTCTTCTGACTTCAGGCACATGTTTCCTCTTTTATCCCTGATCAGTCCTACCCTCACTCTAGTCATCCTCCGATTCTTCACATATATATAGAGTGCCTTGAAGTTTTCCATAGTCTTACTCACCAAGGCATTCTCATGCCCTCTTCTAGCTCTCCTAAGTCCATTCTTAAGCTCCATCCTGGCTACCTCATAACTCTCCAAAGTCTTGACTGATCCTTGCTTTCTAAAACCTTACGTAAGCTTCTTTTTACCTCTTAACAAGATATTCTACATCTCTTGACAAGATATTCTACATCTTGTCAACCAGGGTTCCTTCACTCTACCATCCTTACCCTGCCTCAATGGGACAAACCCATCAAGAACCCTATGCAAGTACTCCCGAAACAACCTCCACACACTCACTGTGCACTTCCCCAGGAACATCTGTTCCCAATTTATGATCCCAAGTTCCTGCCTAATAGCATCATAATTCCCCCACCCCCAGTTAAATACTTTCCCATATCGTCTGCTCCTACCCCTCTCCAAGGCTATGGTAAATGTCAAGGAGTTATGGTCACTGTCTCCAAAATGCTCTCCCACCGAGAGATCTGAAACCTGATCAGGCTCATTGCCCAGTACCAGGTCCTGTATGGCCTCTCCTCTAGTCGGCCTGTCCACATACTGTGTCAGGAATCCTTCCTGTACGCACCGAACAAACACTGCCCCATTTATCCCCTTTACACTAAGAAGGTGCCAATCAACATTAGGAAAGTTGAAATCACACACGACAACAACCCTGTTATTTTTGCACCTCTCCAAAATCTGCCTCCCGATCTGCTCCTCAGTGTCTCTGCTGCTATTGGGGGGTCTGTAGAAAATTCCCAACAGAATGATCGCTCCCTTCCTGTTTCTGACTTCCACCCACACTGACTCAGTGGACGATCCTCCCTTTCTACAGCTGTATCTGATCAGCAAAACCATTCCACCTCTTTTACCTCCGTCCCTGTCCCTTTAAGAAACATCTAAACCGCAGAATATCCAGCAGCCATTCCTGCCCTTGCGACAGCCAAACCTCTGCAATGGCCACAACATCATAGTTCCATGTATTTACCCATGCTCTAAGTTCATCAGTCTTGTTCCTGATACTTCTTGCATTAAAGTAGACACACTTCAGCCCATCCAACTGATTGCAATTTTGCACTTTTAACTGCCTATCCTTCCTCACAGTCTTTCTACACTCTGCATCTACTTGCACACTAAATGCAACATCTAACCTATCAGTTGGGTTCCCATCCACCTACCAAACTAGTTTAAACCCTTCCCAACAGCTCTAGCAAACCTGCCTGCAAGAATATTGGTCCCCCTCCATTTCAGGTGTAACCCATCCCTTTTATACAGATCATACCCAGAAGAAGAATGATCCACAAATCTGAAAGCCTACCTCAACTCCTCAGCCACGCATTCATCTGCCATATCAACCTATTCTTACCCTCACTGGCACATGGCACAGGCAGCAATCCAAAGATTACTACCCTTGAGGTCCTGCTTTTCAGCTTCCTACTCAGCTAGACAAATGAGTAATTGCTGTATTCACTGTGGACAAGGACATTGTTGTTGGAGAATTCTAGGAAGGAATTCTGGAAACACGTCACCATTAAAAAAGCAGGCTGTATTGTATGCCATAATAGGCTTTAGCTTGGATAAATCCCAAGGTCCTGATGAAATGTATCCCAGACTGCTGTGGGAGGTAAAGGATCCTGAGGTCCTGAGGATTGGGGTCCTGAGGGAGATTTTCACATTTTCTGCAGCCATAGAAGAGGTGCTGGATGACAGGAGGACAACAAATGGGGTATCGTTAATCAAGATCAGCAGACTAATTCCAGGTCAGTGAGTGTAACATGAGTGGTCGTGAGATTATTGGAAACAATTGAGGGATAGGATTAAAATGCACTTGGAGAGGTAGGATTGATCAAGGATTATCAGTATGGTTTAGTTAAGGGGAGATCCTGTTTGACTAATTGAAAAGAATTTTTCAAGGAAGTGACCAAGTATGTCAATGAGACCAAGTGGTGTTGTTGAGGTGGACTTCGGTTAGGCCTTTGACATGTCTCACATGGGAGACTGGTCTCATGGGATCCAGGGCAATTTGGTAAATTGGACCCAAAATTAGTTTGGTGATAGGAAGCAGTGATGTGGAGGGTTGTCTTTGTGATTGGAAGCACGTGTCCAACAGTGGTGTACTGCAAGGACTGGTGCTGGGAATCTGCTTGTAATATACATTAATGCTTTGGATATGAAAATGGGAGGTATGATTACTAAATTCACAGATGACATGGTGCTGTTCATGAGTAGTCATTGGCTGCTGAATGATATTGAGATTGTAACATGGGCAGACCAATGGCAGATGGAATATATTCCTGGAAAAAACGCAAGGTGATGCATTTTGGATGGATTTAATAGGCTAGATGCAATGAATAGTAGGACCCTGGGAAGTACTGAGGAACAGGGGGGCCTTGGTGTACATGTCCAAGGATCCCTGAAGGCAGCAGTAAAAGGTAGTAAAGATGGTAAAGGCGGCTGGTAGGATGCTTGACTTCATTAACCAGGGCATAGAATTCAAGTGCAGGGAAGTTATGGTACAACTGTAGAAAACATTGGAGGCCACAGCTGGTTGCACTGGAGAGGTGCACAGATTCACCAGGATGTTGCCTGAGGACAGACTGGATAGGCTGGGTTGTTTTTCTTGGATCAAAGGTGGCCAGCCAGATGTGTATTGGAACAGGCAGGTTTAGAAATAACAATGGCATAGATGGGAGTATCAACAGTAGCTAAGCTGAGGCAGAAACAAAGGTGAAGACAGATGTTGAAGGCATGAACATGTGGCCCTAAAATCATACCAAAGCTGTGAACAGTCTAGTTCAGCATCAGAAAACTGGCAGCAAAATGGACCAAATCAACATCGATGGAACCATTTATAGGAGAGGACCGCCTTGGTTCTCCTGATTTTTGGTTGGAGGAAATTTCTGTTCACCTGATACATAGTGCTGGCAATTGGAGGCAATGGAGGAGCCATGAGAGAAGATGGTGAGGTAGAAGCCAGGGTTTTCCACCATCAGCCAGCAAACCTGTCCAGAAATTCACATGGATGCATGAATGTTGGCTCAAGCACACCAGAAGACAGCATTGGCTTGACCGAGAGGCCCCAACATCTCAATAATTGGTTGACTCTATTTGTCAAAAATCACACGGGGGAGAATATCAAAAAGAGGCAACCAACATCTGTAAAACTGTACTTCAGAAAGATGAGAGGAGGAAGGAGACAATTCATAGTCAATAGGGAAAAAATCCAAGGCACTTGATTATTGATCATTCTGTCAGAGCCTTTTAAAGCACACAACAACTGTTTGGACTCCTCATTAGGTTGTGTCACATCCAGAAGAGTAATCGACAGATTAACGTAACCTGATAACAATAAACCTACTTGGTTATTTAAAATTAAAAAAGTGAGATCTGTTCATTAAGCTGCAGCCCATCAAATGTAATTGACAAAATCTATGTTTGTCTTTCTATGATTGAAAAACACTAGGAAAGCAAATGAATAGAAGTCGTGTTATTTGGTTCTCATAAGAACTAATTGCCAGAATATTTTCAGTGACCTTTGCACAAACTGGTAATAAAATGCTGCCAACTATGTCTTTTTTTTTTACCTTTTAATACATTTTCTATAAACATATAATGGAACATGCATAACAGTGGTCAAATATACCATCAGCTTTTCTCTTGGCAATGCCAATTGTACTAAATAAAAAGTTTCCCACAACATTTTCTTCAGTTCAATTATCCAACTTACACACAGATCCAAAAGCAACACATCAAATTAAAAACAGACATATAGTATGAACTGAACTGCTCACAATCCTGCAATATTACTTATCATTAAATCAGTACATTAAAGTGGAAATCCAGTTAAGTGTAAACCTTGAGATTCACTCACTTGCATTAATTCTGGAATGGGCAGTAACCAAGGGCAACACGAGTGTAGAACCGTTAATGAATCCCTCAATTATTATAAACCTCATAACAACTGCAATGAAGCTCAAAGATTACAACCAAAAAAAACTCACCTTTGAAAACTCAGTGCAACTTACAGTGAGAATGAGTTCTACATCATAAGACAGCACAGCACTGGAAAAGGCCCTTCAGCCCATGACGTTGTGCCGAACTAATTAAACTAGTAAATAAATGCCTAACTAAACTAATCTCAATGTCCATATCCCTCCATTCTCTGCATATTCATCTGCTTATCTAAGAACCTCTTGAATATTGTATCTGCCTCCACCACCACCCCTGGCAGCACATTCCAGGTACTCACCACTCTCTGCATTCATATCCTTTGAACTTACCCCCTCACACCTTAAACATGTGTCCCTGCCCCTCCAGTATTAGACAGTTTGACTCTGGGGATAAAGATACCAGCTGACTACTCCATCTATACCTCATAATCTTATGAACCTCCAACAGGTCTCCCCTCAGCCTCCGCTGCTCCAGAGAAAACAACCCAAGTTTGCCCAACCTCTCTTTATAGCTCATGTCCTTTAATCCAGGCAGCATCCTCGTGAACCTCTCTGCACTCTCTCCAAAGCATTCACATCCTTCCTATAATGGGGTGACTAGAATTGAATGCAATACTCCAGATGGGGCCAAACTGGAGTTTTATAAAACTGCAACATAACTTCGACTTCTGAACTTAATTCTTCAACTAATAAAGGCAAGCATGCCCTGCACCTTCTTTACCAGCCTATCAACCTGTGCAGCCACTTGCAGGAAGCTATGGACTTGGATCCCAAGATCCCGCTGTGTATCAACACTGTTAAGGGTCTTGCCATTAACAGTGTACTGTCCCTTTACATTTGATCTCCCAAAGTGCAAGACCTCACAGTTGCCCAGATTAAACTCCATTGCCATTTCTCCACCCATACCTGCAACTGACTGATATCCTGCTGTATCCTTTGGCAATCTTCTACACTATCCACAACACCACCAATCTTTGTACCGTCTGCAAACTTAATACATCAGTATGGATACCTGTGGAACACTACTAGTCACAGACCTCCAGACAGAATAAGCCCCATTGACCACTACCCTCTGTCTTCAATGGGCAAGCCATTTCTGAATCCAAACAGCCAAGTCACTATGGATCCCCTGCACCTTAATCATCTCCACTTTATTCCCTTAAAATCAGTATTATAGCCATGTGAAATTAGTGCATACATTTTTAAAAGGTAATAAACATTCTGAGCTTTAAAAAAAATATTTGCTTTATTTGGAGACCAGGTTGGAAACCTTTTGGCTATGGTTAAAAGTCAACTGATGGCATATGAAAAAGATAATGCCTCCATTCACTTCACTGAACAACATGCTGCCATAAGTTGTTCAGTTCTCAAAAAACTTTTCTTTTTGTCAAACTTGCCTTTCTCAGTGGCTTTCCAAGTTATGCCCAGTGTGATTTTAATCATTCCATTCCCTCACTGTACACAATATGAGCAAAGAAGCAAAGTCTCCAGGACAAACATCCGGACACCCTGTTGATGCATCAAGGATGGTTTGGAAGAATCAACTTGTGGGCTGTAACCCCTATGTTGTGCTCCATGAGAAAGTGGGTACTTGCCTTTGTTGGCTGAGGCAAAGAACATGAGAGCAGGAAGATTACATTATAAGTGTTAAATGCTAGTTAGAAATTTTTGGACAATATTGGTCACACTACAAGAAGAATGTGAAATGACTGAAGTGAGGGCAGTGGAGATTTACCATGGACGCTGTTAAGGCTAGAGAATTTTACTGAAGAGAAAAGGTCTGCACTGATGTTGTCTTCTTTAGAACAAAGGACATGCATGAAATTATAACAAAACCAGACAAAATCTCACGGTCAACAGAGGGATGAATAAGCAAAAAGGAAATGGATTAGAAACACAGAACTACTGCTGCATAGAAGCAAGTCACTTGAGCCATCAAATCCATGCCAGCTCCTTGTGGAGCAATCTATTCAGTCCCATTTCCCTGATCTTTGCCTACAGCAATGCAAAATAATTTCTCTCCAGTGACAAGCCAAGAGCCTCATGAAAAATGACAGAGGTGAACAGAAACCTCACTCACTGATGGCAGTGGTGGAGGCAGAACCCTCTTCACACTTGCAGAGTATCTGGCTGAGTAGTCAAAGACCTCAAGGCTGCTGACTGTGAGCTAGGAAGCAGGATTAGTGAAACAACCCCTTTTCTGGAAAGTACAACCGTGCTAAACTGAACAATCTGGTCTCTGGGTTGCAAGTCTCAGTGATTCTATGAAATACGATGGGAACAGTTGCAACCATCTCCTGCCAGACACCAAATGAACAATTCATTGCGGCCTCCAAATGGTATTGTTGAAAATTTGTGCTCAATAAGCTAGACTGTTCCAAAATCACTGCAACAGTGGTGTCTACCTGAAAACTATCAAGGTATATTCTGTTCATAAAAAGCAGTGCAGTTCAACAGCAGTCCTGTTGATAAAATCCAATTCAGCTCCATACAGGATTAGACACAAAAACCTGCACATTCAGCCCAACCAGCCCACCCCAGCATTGACGTTCCACATGAGTGCCCTCCCTCTAATCTATCTGTGACAGCTTCTATTCCCTGCTCCCTCATGTCCTTCTCTAGGCTTTCCTTAAATGCATCTACATGGTTCTCTTCAACCACTCCCTGTCATGGCAAGTTCCACATTCTCACCATACTTTGGGTTTCTTCCATCTGTCCCATTGTATTTATTGGTGGCCGCTCTGTCCCACCGTGAAAACATACTGTATCCACGATCAAAGAGCCTTCACAGTTTTAAAGACTTCTATAAGGTCACCCCACAGTCATTTCTCAACAGGAAAGAGAACATATTTGTTCATAGGAGCATAGAAAATAACAACAGTCGGCCATTCAGCCCGCTAAACCTGCTTCATTATTCGCCACTACCATTGCTGATCATCCACTTCAGTTCCTGCTTTTGCTCATAGCCCTCGATTCCTTTAGCATTTAGAAATCCCCTCACTGCCTTTAGAGGTGGAGAATTCCAGCGGTTCAATGCCTTTTGAGTGAAGAACTTTCTCCTGATCTTGGTTCCAAATGGCATAACCTAAGGAAGTAGCTGCTGGCCCTTGATACACATAGCTTTGTATTTCTACCGTCATCTTGGTAAACCTATGCAACCTTCTCATTGCCTCTATATCCTTATAGCGACCAAGACTGCATGTCATACTCCAAGTGTAGCTTTGTATAGGTTTAGCATAACTTTCTTCCTTAGTTCAACAGAAGATTGGCTGACTGGCAGAAGGCAAAGAGTGGGAATAAAGGGGGCCTTTTCTGGTTGGCTGCTGGTGACTAGTGGTGTTCCGCAGGGGTCAGTGATGGGTCTGCTACTTTTCACGTTATATGTTAATGATCTGGATGATGGAATTGAGGGCTTTGTGGCCAAGTTTGCAGATGATACAAAGATTGGTGGAGGGGCAGGTGGTGTTGAGGAAGCAGGGAGTCTGCAGAAGGACTTGGACAGGTTGGGAGAATGGGCAAAGAAGTGGCAGATGGAACACAGCGTAGGGAAGTGTACGGTCACGCACTTTGGTAGAAGGAATAAAGGTGTAGATTATTTTTTTTTAAATGGGGAGAGAATTCAGAAATTGGAGGTGCAGAGGGACTTGGGAGTCCCAGTGCAGGATTCCCTAACGATTAACTTGCAGGTTGAGTCAGTAGTAAGGAATGTTAGCATTCATTTTGAGAGGACTAGAATATAAAAGGATGTAATGCTGAGGCTTTATAAGGTGTTTGTGAGACCACATTTGGAGTACTGTGAGCAGTTTTGAGCCCCATATCTAAGGTAGGATGTGCTGGCATTGGAGAGGGTCCAGAGGAGGTTTACTAGAATGATTCTGGGGATGAAAGGGTTAATGTATGAGGAGCATTTGATGTCTCTAGGCCTGTACTCGCTGGAGTTCGGAAGGATGAGGGGGGGATCTCATTGAAACCTACCGAATATTGAAAGGCCTGGATAGGGTGGATGTGGAGAGGATGTTTCCATCAATGGGAGAGTCTAGGACCAGAGGGCACAGCCTTTTAGAACAGAGATGAGGAGGAATTTCTTCAGCCAAAGGGTGGTGAATCTGTGGAATTCATTGCCACAGACGGCTGTGGAGAACAAGTCATTGGGTATATTTAAAGTGGAGGTTAATAGGTTCTTGATTAGTGAGGGTGTCAAAGGTTACGGGGAGAAGGCAGGAGAATGGGGCTGAGAGGGAAAAATAAATCAGCCATAATTGAATGGCGGAGCAGACTCAATGGGCTGAATGGCCTAATTCTGCTCCTATACCTTATGGTCAATTCCTCAAATTTTCATTTTTGGTCTGCTTTCTTTATAGCCATACCAAATTCTGGGACAACTTTCCATCGTTGCTGAATTTGTAGATAAGATCTCTTTATTAGTCACATGTACATTAAAACACACAGTGAAATACACCTTTTGTGTAGAATGTTCTGGGGGCAGCCCGCAAGTGTCACCATGCTTCTGGTGCCAACATAGCACGCCCACAACTTCCTAACCCACACGTCTTTGAAAGTGGGAGGAAACCGGAGCACCTGGAGGAAACTCACGCAGACACTGGGAGAACGTACAAATTCCTTACAGACAGTGGCCTGAATTGAACCCGGGTCACTGGTGCTGTAATAGTGTAACGCTAACCGCTGCATTACCATGCCTGCCCCTTCCAAGGTCCCATTGTTTCTCCATCTCACCTTGACTCACAACTTTCAAGTAATGAGTGACTTTCTTCCATTTTCTTCCCACGGAAATGTGCTTCTTCTCCTTTGCCCATCTTAAATCTCATCTGCTAATTTTTGCCCATTCCACAAGTTTATTGACATCAACCTACACTCCATTGCAATCTTCCTTGCTACTGACTACCCTCCTCTCCAACAGCTGACTATCATTTGCAGATCTAGAAATTGTGCTCTCAATTGCAAAGCCTAAGTTGGTAAAGTAATTAGTGAAAAGCAGTGCTTCCAGCTCTGGTGCTTGTGGAACACCAACACCCACCTTATTCCACTGGGAACATGTGCATTTGACTTGCACCCTCCGTTTTTTGCTTTGAAGCCCATTAGCAATCAATTCTTCTGCTTGTCCCAGCTCTTCAGTTGCCGACCTTATTCATTGGTCTATTAGCAGGTGCTTTTGGTTCCAGAATCTGCAGTCTCGTGTCTCTGTTTACTGTGAGCTGGCTGGTGAAGTGAGCACGACAACCGGGAACTCTCATTTCATCAGCTGGTCCACAGATACCAGATGATGAGAAGTGCAGGAATTATCCTTCTCCAACCTGACGACCTTTAAAACTGTTTTATTGTTTCACCAGTGCAGTTACATATCATTGTTAGCGCAAACCCAAAAAACTACATTTTCATAATATAGTATCATTAGCATTGAAGGAAACTCAAATATCAAGTTGTCTCAACAATTATCCGTCAAACTGTAATATAAAACTGATGTTGACCTGGATGCTGCCTGCGCCTTTTACAATTCACACTACTGATGAGATTTTTTTTTCAAATCTTCAGCTAAATGCATAAAAAAATAACACATTTTGCACTAATCTATTCCTTCTGCAGAATCCATCTTAAAGATTACAGTGGAACAGCAGGCAAGATAAGCAGCCTCAGCCAAATGGGAAATTATTTTAGCACAAAGGATTCAGACAATGACAAATGCATTTGCAAATGCTCACAAATGGCGTCAGGAGGTAAGGACGAAAGCTGGTCTCTTTCACATGTTCCTTTTCTGGAAGACATGGTGCTACACAGTTAGAAAGTGTACAATGGTGTCTAGATCAGTGGGCAAAAGCATTAGTCCACCGGTAGATTTACAATACACAAATTCCTTTCTCATTTCATGGAATTCTGGGAATCTTACCTATGTTTTGGGATAATTTATCAGAATTCCATCTGAACATAGAACAATTACAGCACAATTCAGGGCCTTCGGCCCACAAAGCTGTGCCGAACATGGCCCTACCCTAGAAATTACTAGGCTTACCCATAGCCCTCTATTTTACTCAGCTCCATGTACCTATCTATCAGTCTCTTGAAAGACCCTATCATATCAGCCTCCACCACCGTTTCCGGCAGCCCATTCCATGCACTCACCACTCTCTGAGTAAAAAACTTACCCCTGACATCTCCTCTATACCTACTCCCCAGCACCTTAAACCTATGTCCTCTTGTCGCCACCAATTCAGCCCTGGGGAAAAGCCTCTGACTATCTACCCTATCAATACCTCTCATCATCTTATATACCTCAATCAGGTCCCCCCTCATCCTCCCTCTCTCCAAGGAGAAAAGGCCAAGTTTCCTCAACCTGCTTTCATAAGGCATGCTCCGCATTCCAGGCAGCATCCTTGTAAATCTCCTCTGCACCCTTTCTATGGCTTCCACATCCTTCCTGTAGTGAGGCGACCAGAACTGAGCACAATACTCCAAGTGGGGTCTGACCAGGGACCTATATAGCTGCAACAATACCTCTCGGCTCCTAAATTCAATTCCACAATTGATGAAGGACAATACACCATATGCCTTCTTAACCACAGAGTCAACCTGCGCAGCCGCTTTGAGCGTCCTATGGACTCGGACCCCAAGATCCCTCTGATCCTCCACACTGCCAAGAGTCCTACCATTAAGACCATATTCCACCAACATATTTGACCTACCAAAATGAAGCACTTCACACTTATCTGGGTTGAACTGCATCTGCCACTTCTCAGCCCAACTCTGCATCCTATCTATGTCCCTCTGTAACCTCTGACAGCCCTCCAAACTATCCACAACACCCCCAACCTTCATGTCATCCACAAACTTACTAACCCACCCCTCCACTTCCTCATCCAGGTCCTCTATAAAAATCACAAATAGTAAGGGTCCCAGTTTGGATCCGAGGTACACCACTGGTCACCGACCTCCACTCAGAATACAACCCTTCAACAACCATTCTTTGCCTTCTGTGGGCCAGCCAGTTCTGGATCCACACTGCAATGTCCCCTTGGATCCCATGTCTCCTCACCTTCTCCATAAGCCTCACATGGGATACCTTATCAAACGCCTTGCTGAAATCTATATACACTACATCTACTGCTCTCCCTTCATCGATGTGTTTAGTCACATCCTCAAAAAATTCAATCAGGCTCGTAAGGCAGGACCTGCCCTTGACAAAGCCATGCTGACTATTCCTAATCATATTATACCTCTCCAAATGTTCATAAATCCTGCCTCTCAGGATCTTCTCCATCAGCTTACCAACCACTGAGGTAAGACTCACCGGTCTATAATTTCCTGGGCTATCCCTACTCCCCTTCTTGAATAAGGAACAACATCCGCAACCCTCCAATCTCCCGGAACCTCTCTCCTCTCCATGGATGACACAAAGATCATCGTCAGAGGCTCCGCAGTCTCCTCCCTCGCCTCCCAGAGCAACCTGGGGTACATCTCATCCGGTCCTGGCAACTTATCTAACTTGATGCTTTCCAAAAGTTTCAGCAACACCTCTTTTCTAATATCTACATGCTCAAGCTTTTCAGGCCGCTGCAAGTCCCCACTACAATCCCCCAGATCTTTCTCCGTAGTGAATACTGACGTAAAGTATTCATTAAGTACCTCCGCTATTTCTTCCAGATCCATACACACTTTCCCACTGCTGCACTTGATAGGCCCTATCCTTTCACATCTCATCCTCTTACTCTTCACATACTTGTAGAACGCCTTGGGGTTTTCCTTAATCCTGCCCGCCAAGGCCTTCTCATGTCCCCTTCTGGCTCTCCTAATCTCTTTCTTAAGTTCCTTCCTTTTAGCCTTGTACTCCTCCAGATCTCTAACATTACCTAGCTTTCTGTACCTTTTGTATGCTTTTCTTTTCCTTTTGACTAGATTTATTATAGCCTTCGTACACCATGGTTCCTGTATCCTGTCATGACTCCCCCGTCTCATCGGAACATGTCTGTGCAGAGCTCCACACAAATACCCCCTGAATATTTGCCACATATCTTCTGTAGAGAGAAGAGAACATCTGTTCCCAATTTAATCTTCCAATTTCCTGCCTGAGAGCCTCATAATTCCCTTTACTCCAAGTAAACACCTTTCTAGTCTATCTGTTCCTATCCCTCTCCAGTGCCAACGTAAAGGAGATAGAATTATAATCACTATCTCCAAAATGTTCACCCACTGAGAGATCTGACACCTGACCAGGTTCATTTCCCAATATCAAATCAAGCACAGCCTCTCCTCTTGTAGGTCTATCTACATACTGTGTCAAGAACCCTTTCTGAACACACCTAACAAGCTTCACCCCATCTAAACCCCTCACTGTCTGGAGATGCCAATCGATGTTTGGGAAATTAAGATCCCCCATCACAACAACTCTGTTATTCTCACACCTTTCTAGGATCTGCTTCCCTCTCTGTTCCTCAATAACCCTGTCACTATTGGGCAGCCTATAAAAAACACCCAGCACAGTTATCGACCCCTTCCTATTCCTAACCTCCACCCACAGAGAGTCCATAGACAATCCCTCCACAACGTCCACCTTTTCCGCAGCCGTGACACTATCTCTGATCAACAGTGCCACTCCCCCACCTCTCTTGCCTCCCCCCGCGTCCTTTCTGAAACATCTAAAACCCGGCACTTGAATCAACCATTTCAGCACCGGAGCCATCCATGTCTCCATAATGGCCACCACATCATAGCTCCGAGTATCGATCCAAGCTCTAAGCTCATCCGCCTTGTTCACAACACTCCTTGCGTTAAAATAGACACATCTCAAACCTGTCTGAATATGTCCCTCCTCTATCACCTGCCTATGGTACTTACTCCTAGCCTCCTCTATTTGAGAGCCAAACACCTCTTCCCCAGTCTCTCCAGTACGGATCCCACCCCCCAACAATTCTAGTTTAAACTTTCCCCAGTAGCCTTGGCAAACCTCCCCGCCAGTATGTTGGTCCCCCTGGGATTCAAGTGGAACCTGTCCTCTTTGAACAGGTCATACCTGCCCCAAAAGAGGCCCCAATGATCCAGAAGACTGAATCCCTGCTCCTTACTCCAATCCCTCAGCCACGCATTTAACCTCCTCCTCATTCTGTTCCTATACCCACTGTCGCTTAGCACAGGCAGTAATCTGGAAATTACTACCTTTGAGGTCCTGCTTCTCAACTTCCTCCCTAATTCTCTATAGTCTCTTTTCAGGACCTCATTCCTTTCCCTACCTATGTCACTGGTACCAATATGTACCACGACCTCTGGCTGTTCTCCCTCCCCCTTCAGGATATCTTGGACGTGATCAGAAACATCCCGGACCCTGGCATCTGGGAGGCAAACTACCTTCCGAGTTTCTTTCCTGCGTCCACAGAGTCGCTTGTCTGCCCACCTAACTATAGATTCCACTATCACTAGTGTCCTCCTCTCTCCTTCCCTACCCATCTGAGCCACAGGGCCGGGCTCTGTGCCAGAGACACTGCCACTGTTGCTTCCCCCAGGTAGGCTGTCTCCCCCAACAGCACTCAAACAGGAGTACTTATTGTCAAGGGGTACAGCCACAGGGGTACTCTCTAGTACCTGACTCTTCCCCTTCCCCCTCCTGACTGTGACCCAATTGCCTGACTCCGACGTTCCCGGCGTGACCACCTGCCTATAACTCCTTTCTATCACTTCCTCACTCTCCCTGACCAGACGTAGGTCATCGAGATGCATCTCCAGTTCCCTAACACAGTCCCTCAGGAGCTGCAGCTCGACGCACCGGGTGCAGATGTAGCCCTCCTGGAGGCAGGGAAACTCTGGGAACTCCCACATCTGACACTGAGTACAGGAAACTGCACTCATACTCCTTCCTTAACTCAAGTCACCGACCTTTCCTCGCTCCTTTACGCCGAAGCCCCTTGAGCCAAAGCCCAGAACATTCTGCTCCCTCTCACTCCACTGCCCGCTCCGACGCTGTCAGCTGGATATGGCGGTTGGGTTTTTAAACTGCCCGCACCGTGCCTGCGCAGTCCAGACCCCACTCTACCACTTAAAACTTTTACACCCTTATTAAAGTACCTTATAAAAACACTAACCCTATTAAATTACAACCCTATTAAAAACTAAGCCTTATACTTAAAACCCTAATAAAAAGATAAAGAAAAACTTATCCGCTCCGTAGTCCTCCGAAACGAAGCACACGAAGCCTCCTCTATATCTGCTTATAATTAAACAGATTTATGGTGACTTAACTCAAATTATGTTTTTATTACATCAGATTCTGAAATTTTCTAGTGTTCTTAGCTGCATTTCGGGAAACCAAATTCCACAACTGCAATCGTTTCCCCAGGAAAATTCGTTCTTCTTGCCCAAGTACACGATTGGCCAAGCACTTCTAAAATATTTACCTTGCCAAGCTGAAAGACAAGTTTTGTTAAGGTTCTGTAATTGGAAGTGGTAAAGTTAATTAGCATAAACAATTGTAGCTTGGCACACATGGATTTCGGCCTGAAAACATGGCAGAAATATTTGTACATTGTCCCTCACCAAAATACAAACTGTTCTGCAAATTGTAACACCAACATTTACAAGACCAAAAATGTGGTACAGATATTGCAAATTAATACCACAGCACACTGATAACACAAGAGCTGTGTTTGCCCATGGAGAAGTTTGGCCTCACCAAGTTTTCCTTGGGATGTTCCTTCCTTCTCTGTGTTGTAGGAGCGACTCTAACTGTTCCATGGACAACACATGATTGGAGGTTAACCACCGTGCCCATCTGTGTTATCTAAGAGCATCCTGTTACCATAGCTGGTCTTCCAAATGGAACACTTCTCTGGTATTCGATTTAGGAGAAGATCAAGCTGACCTCATGAGGTATCAAAGAAAACAATGGTCTCTCCATGAACAATTTGTGCATTGTAAATAAAAATAAATATTTATTTTTTCTCTGGGTAGTAGGTGAATTAATTTTGCATGGATCTGTGGAAAGAGAATCAGTGCTGGGGAGGGTGGCCTCAGTGCAGCTTGTTCAGTAGTGTTTTGCTACAAATAATGACAAGCTGGAAAGTGACGGCCGCTATCAGAATTCTAACCTGCACATAACCTCGCTCAAAGTGCAATACTCTTTCCCCATCTTCCTTCTGTGCAGCCTTCCATTCTCCTGCATGCTCTGCCCCTTCTAATCTTGTGGTCTGCGGTTAGAAAGAATTCAGCGCAGAGGCAGTACAGGGTTTTGATAAATGCCAGTTCCACACTATATCATGTATGAAGCCAGATGACCATTCATCATTATTACTATACTTTAATTAAAGCCATGAGAATAAGGGAATACATCAAAATGAAATCCCACTCAGAAATTTCTGACAGGGCGTTTGACATGGTTCAGATGGATCCAGTAGCTTCTCTGCACTTATTCCCTTGCTGATACTCTCAATGTACTCTGTGGTATTTTCATTGTAACACTCCTAGAATGCCTCAACATACACATCTGGTGTTACCTTTGATCAAGTTTTCAATATCAAAAAGAAAATTGAGAAAGAAAAACAACATATTCAACACATCAAGCTGATTACCCTCTTAATAGAATTTATGTTATGTTTTCTAAGGAAGATTCAGTGGAAGTAACTGAAAGAGATTGTCAAACTATATATTCATACCTACAAAATTCATTTTTGACATTCCTTTCATTAGCTTGTCAGCTAATCCATGAGCCAGGGTTCAGAAAATCTTTCAATCTAATGGCCTAAGAGTTACGACTGAATCTGCCCCAACCACCATTTCAGGCAGCTCATTAAAATCTAACTGTGCAAAAAAAATAAATCTTATTTTACCTCTGATTCCTTGACCAATTACCTTCAATCTGCTCTCTGGTTATTGAACTACCTGCTGCTACAGGAAACAGATTGTTAACATTCACCCTTACCAAAACCTTTAATAATTGTGGTCGCCTCTATTAAATTCCCTGCTCCACTGAGTAACTTCTTTCATTTTTACAATAATAAAAAAGCATTAAATAACGTATTCAATATACCAAAAAGATCTGTAGTGCTTCATGGGAGCGTTATCAAATAGAATCTGACAATAACTCACCTTGGGAGATATTAGAACTGAGTATCAAAAGCGTAGCCAATAAGAAGCAATCCATCACATTCTTCTGAACTTCTTGTGAAGCTCAAACATGGTCTGCTATAATTGGATTACATTGATCAAAGAATGAGCTAACATTATTTATTTAAGATTTAGTTAACAGCTTTGCGCCCATTGATCACCACCATTTCTGTGACCTCACTGAGCAACGTTCTCAGGTTGAATGGGACTGATTTTGCAACCTTGGTGACTTATTTGACTTATTTGCACCCTGACACAGCAACTGCCCCAAATAACACCTTCTTGAACCATTTTAACATTGCTCAGACAGTGTCCATCCAAAGCCTCCTGACTCAGTTGCCACAATGCTGATCCACATCATAGTGGCCATTCACTTGCTCAATGACCTATCATAGCTCCTTGTCTGCCCGTAATATTCCAATCTACACACACTATTCTGTTGTTTAAATTCGTTCATGGCTTTGCCCCTCCATACCGTTATAACCTCCTGCAGCCTTGTGACTCAATGAGAACTCTCCAACTCCGTTACTCCATCATTGGCAGCTGGACCTTCAGTGATCTCAGCCTCACGCTTATAAATTCCATCCTTGAACAACTTTGCCTTTCCCCCACACCCTTTTCCTCCTTAAAATAAATTTTACTAAACTTGAGCCGATAGTTTTGCGGTGCCCAAGTCCAATGCTTTCAGACTTTTTCCTGGAATTTTATCACAAGTAAACTTTAACATAACCTGTAGCTTGGTTTACATTCTGATGTTTTCTTGAGCTCAGGTAAACATTTTTGATGAATCTTGTGGCTCCTTAGGTTATCCTCCCAAGTTAAAGGTGGTAAATGAGTAGAAATTCCCACTGGGCAATGATGGTTGTCGTTTAACAACTTCTCACACGTACTTTTCCTTTCTTCAGTCTCTCATTGCAATGATTGTCAGAATCTTGGAGAATGTCATACAATTCACAACAAATGAAATGTTAAAAAAAGATAAAATTAGATTCAGACCTACACATCTATCAGTAGGATTACATGCAATGCGTTTTGCACTGGTAACTGATATGTCGATGCATTAAGGCAATGGATTCACATTATTGGCAGCGTACGTGGGAGGCGAGGGAAGAGATTGCGGAGCCTCTGACGGTGATCTTTGCATCGTCGATGGAGATGGGAGAGGTTCCAGAAGATTGGAGGGTTGCGGATGTTGTTCCTTATTCAAGAAGGGGAGTAGGGATAGCCCAGAAAATTATAGACTGGTGAGTCTTACCTCAGTGGTTGGTAAGCTGATGGAGAAGATCCTGAGAGGCAGGATTTATGAACATTTGGAGAGGTATAATATGATTAGGAATAGTCAGCATGGCTTTGTCAAGGGCAGGTTCTGTCTTATGAGCCTGATTGAATTTTTTGAGGATGTGACTAAACACATCAATGAAGGGAGAGCAGTAGTGTATATGGATTTCAGCAAGGCATTTGATAAGGTACCCCATGCGAGACTCATTGAGAAAGTAAGGAGGCATGGGATCCGAGGGGACATTGCAATGTGGATCCAGAACTGGCTGGCCCACAGAAGGCAAAGAGTGGTTGTCGAAGGGTCGTATTCTGAGTGGAGGTCGGTGACCAGTGGTGTACCTCAGGGATCTGTTCTGGGACCCTTACTCTTTGTGATTTTTATAAACGACCTGGATGAGGAAGTGGAGGGATGGGTTAGTAAGTTTGCGGATAACACAAAGATTGGAGGTGTTGTGGATAGTATAGAGGGCTGTCAGGGGTTACAGTGTGACAAAGATAGGATGCAAAGTAGGGCTGAGAAATGGCAGATGCAGTTCAACCCAGATAAGTGTGAAGTGCTTCATTTTGGTAGGTCAAATATGTTGGTGGAATATAGTATTAATGGTAGGACTCTTGGCAGTGTGGAGCATCAGAGGGATCTTGGGGTCCGAGTCCACAGGACGCTGAAAGCGGCTGCGCAGGTTGACTCTGTGGTTAAGAAGGCGTATGGTGTATTGTCCTTCATCAATTGTGGAATTGAATTTAGGAGCCGAGAGGTATTGTTGCAGCTATATAGGACCCTGGTCAGACCCCACTTGGAGTACTGTGCTCAGTTCTGGTCGCCTCACTACAGGAAGGATGTGGAAGCCATAGGAAGGGTGCAGAGGAGATTTACAAGGATGCTGCCTGGAATGCGGAGCATGCTTTATGAAAGCAGGTTGAGGGAACTGGGCCTTTTCTCCTTGGAGCAACGAAGGATGAGGGGGGACCTGATAGAGGTATATAAGATGATGAGAGGCATTGATCATGTGGATGGTCAGAGGCTTTTCCCCAGGGCTGCAATGGTGGCCACAAGAGGACATAGGTTTAAGGTGCTGGGGAGTAGGTACAGAGGAGATGTCAGGGGTAAGTTTTTTACTCAGAGAGTGGGGAGTGCGTGTGTGGAATGGGCTGCCGGCAACAGTGGTGCAGGTGGTTATGATAGGGTCTTTTAAGAGACTTTTGGATAGGTACATGGAGCTGAGAAAAATAGAGGGCTATGGGTAAGCCTAGTAATTTCTAGGGTAGGGACATGTTCGACACAGCTTTGTGAGCCGAAGGGCCTGAATTGTGCTGTAGGTTTTTCTATGTTTCTATGTTTCGTTTTCTACGGTGGCTCAAGAAATGGGGAAAAAATTAATTTCAATCTTATTATAGGTTATGTTAAAGTTTGATTGTGATAAAATCCTAGGAACAAAAATCTGAAAGTATTAGACAAAATACTTCAGTGGGAAACACAGAAATTATTGGCTCAAATCTTAATGATATATTAAAAGCATTGCACATTGATGCAGCATCCCATAAGTGAAACTAATGTGGTGTTAACTCATAACTGTGTATGCAACACTTCCTAAATCACCTGACAGATTTTGTCAAGTACTAGCTGAGAAAAATCCAAAAATAAAGACCCAATACAAAATGAAAAAGCATTCATGAAACTACCAAGTTACAGGAAACACAGCACAACTACTTAGAGAAGAGGTGATGGTCGTACAAAGTGTGATACTGGGCCACATAAATATAATTAACAAGGTGACCAGAATGTGATACTGGGCCACATGAATATTAAGATAACAACCAAAAGTTTAGGTCTGAAGGAGGAACAAGGTTGAAAGTTCAGAAGGAAAATCCAAGACCCAAAGATCTAATTAATTGAATGCATGGCTCGACAGCTATTAGAAAATGAGGATACAGTAAGCAAGAGGCTAGAATGGAGAGCTGGGATTTGACTGTTGCAGGTCTGGAATTACTTACAAACCAAAGGAGTAGAGAAGATGTGGATTTTTTGAACAAATACTTAATTTTAAAATTGAAGAATTGTTGGAAGAGGAGTCAACATCAGTGACTGAATTCAGTGGTGGCAGTGAAGAGGATATTTTGTGTCACTGCATGAGCTGGGTATGATATTGATTTGTATCTTTGGCTCTTACCCGTCAATAAAAAAAAATTCAATTGACAACCCTATCAAATGTTATAAAACTAGGACCTGGCCACCTTCTACTGATGGTCCTGAGCATCTGAAAGCTGTGCTTATTTAACTAAGACTATACAAACCATAAGACTGATGTGTCTCCGAATCACAGTATTAACTCGGTTACTTGATGAGTGACTTAATACAACTGGAGATAGATTCGCGTGGTTGCAGATTGCATTCTATCCAAGATCAGCTGGGGAGATAATCTCTGCTGATCATCATTCTGCAAGCAGCCAATAACTTTTACTTGGGTTTTAGTAGTCTACTACAAATGTGACTTGTGTTCTGAAAGGGAATAAAATACGTTTGTATCTTCAAAAAGCGTGGGTTGAAGGAAACCTATCCAGCTCATTTGTAAAATGTGATGCCTTTAAAATTCAGTGTTCATTAGTAATCAGCAGGGCAGATTTAACTTGAGTCCCACACAATAAAATACCAACTGCAGCTTTGGTCATCTATCTCACTTGATGTTTGTCTCTCTTCGCCTTGCAGGATGGTGGTTTGATGCGTGTGGTCCATCCAACCTGAATGGATTATACTACTCAGCAGGGCAGAACACAAATCGATTCAATGGAATCAAATGGTACTACTGGAAAGGGTCAGGATATTCTCTGAAGGCTACTACTATGATGATCAGACCTGCTAACTTCTAATTATGGATTTCTATGGATAGATTGTTTTTGTCAGACCAAATGATGTACAAAGACATTTTTGTAGCAAATCTGTAAAGGCACAATTACAAGCATGTTTAAAATGTTGATTAATATGTACACCACACATTAATGTTTTAACTTGCTATTTGGAAATGAAGAAGTCAGGAGCTAATGAACAGATACAGACAAAACTGCTTGTAAATCGCATTCCATCTAGTTTTGTAGTTAATTCTATTTTAAGAGGCAGCTTCTTGAATAAAACTCAACACTGGGAATAATAAGAAGTCCAATGTAGCTGACTCTCTTGAAGAGAAAGTTGTTTTCCAACCTCCCCCCCAGCCCCCAGCACCCCTCACAAACTTCCCTGAATAGAATCTCTAAGACAAATGTTGTACATCTCAGCTGGTATGTTAATAAGTAATAAATACTAAGCAGTTCCCCTTGACACCGATTTCAAGAGAATTTGTTCTTCTGTGAACTAATATACAAGTCAAAATAACTGGAACTATGAAAATCATAAATATTATTTTTAAAAAAATCATGCTCGAGTTTAAAACTTCAGTTATTTCAAAATATTATTAGCCATCAATAAACCTTTTCTGACCTTGAAACAAATTTTCCTTACAGGTCATATAATATCAAAGGATACTGCATCTTGAGTTTTTTTTTGTAAATATACTAAAACCTCATCAAAATGCCATTGTAAAATTAAACTGGTCTAATTGGCTGTAATATTATGTACAACTTCTGCCATTATGAATACTGGGCTGAATGTCAGACTACCCGTTATGGGGGATACTTTTTTTGTTCACAAGATTTCAATTCACTGTTACAATTTAGCCTCATTGCCTCGAAGGAAAAAGTCTCATGTCTTTGGATTAACCAGTTAAGATGACAGTGCAATGTTTCTAACACATTATACCAAATACTTAATTCCTCAATTGGAGGAGGCATCGGAGATGAACGTATTTTAAGAAATAGTCACACATCTAAGCAGCATGAGGTTAGAGATAGATCTCAGGTCAGGCAGCATCTGTGGAAAGACAAACTATCACCATTTCATGTCGAAGGCCCTTCATCAGAATGGGGAAAAGGGATAAAAAATTGGTATTCAGTTGCAGAGAAGATGGAAGTAGATGGACTGGACGAGGGAACTCTCTCTGATAGGGTGAGGCAAGGATTGCTGGGGGCAAAAATTGTAGAGGGCATGTGGTTAATGGAGGAAGTTAACAGGAAAAAAATTGTAACAAGAATTGTAAGATGTGTAAATTGGTTTATTGTCACCTGTACTGAGGTACATTGAAAACATTTGTTTTGCATGCTGTCCATACAAGTCATTTCATTACAACAGTGCACTGAGGTAGTACAACGGAAAGACAATAACAGAATGCAGAATGAAGTGTTACAGTTGCAGAGAAAGTGCAGTGCAGGTAGACAATAAGGTGCAAGGCCATGATGAGGTAGATTGTGAGGTCAAATGTTTATCTTATCGTACTAGGGAACCGTTCAATAGTCTTATAACAGTGGGATAGAAGCTGTCCTTGAGCCTGGTGGTACGTGCTTTCAGGCTTTTATGTCTTCTGCTCGATAGGAGACGGGAGAAGAGAGAATGTCCGGGGTGGGTGGGGTCTTTGGTGTTGTTGGCTGCTTTACCGAGGCAATGAGAAATGTAGACAGGGTCCATAGAGGGGAGGCTGGTTTCCGTGATGTGCTGGACTGTGTCCACAATTCAGTGAGAGGAAAAGCCAAGTAATGTGAAAAGGTGTGATAGGTTGAATTTTAGGACATGCCTAAGAGCTCAGGCTGTGCTAACGGAGAGAGGAAAATTGAACCAATACCACAAATGAATGACTTGCAGCAGAAATGGCCAGTTCTGATACAGAGAAAGCAAGTTACTGGAAGTTGTGGAATTTGAGAGTCCAGAAGGCTGTAACTTGTCCAGAGGAGATGTTGTTCCTTAAGCTGACATTGGGCATCACTAGAATAGTGCAGGAGGCCACAGATAAAAGGTCAGAGTGGATGGAGTAGCGGGCAGCCAGGACTTGAATTGCCTGAGCAGATGGAACATAGATCAGAGACCATGCCATGAACACCAAATACAGTACACCAGATGCAAGAAATGCAAGTGAATCAGTACTGCATTTGGAACAACTGGTCAGCTCCCTGGGTAATGGGAAGCGGAAGGTAAAAAGGACTGGTGTGGCATTTCCAGGAGTAGCATGGAAAAGGGCCATAGGGAAGAGGTTGGTGGCAACAGAAGAGTGGATCAAGCAGTCATGAAGGGAATGATGCTGAAAGGAGAAGATATCTTGGTGGTGGAATATTGAAACTGGCAGAATAAGGATGATTCGTTGAACGTAGAGGTGGTAAGGTGGAAGGTGAGGGCCAGGGTATCTCTGTCCAGGAAAGAGGTGAGAGCAGAAGTGCAGAAATTGATGAGATGTGGTCAAAGGCT
This sequence comes from Pristis pectinata, assembly GCF_009764475.1. Taxonomy (NCBI): domain Eukaryota; kingdom Metazoa; phylum Chordata; class Chondrichthyes; order Rhinopristiformes; family Pristidae; genus Pristis; species Pristis pectinata. The sequence goes on from NC_067414.1 coordinate 2,158,001, forward strand.
CTGTCCACTATGGGAAAGGGAATCCACGTTCAGGGAGGAGGAAGGGGACATCTCAGAGGCACCTCTGAAAACCCTTATTATCGGAGCAAATATGACAGATGTATGGGGACACTGCACCTTCTGGACTCGATATCAAAGTCTACAACTTCTGTATCAGAACTGGCCATTTCTGCTGCAAGTCATCCATCTGGGATAGTAGCTCAGTTTTTTCTCTCCTTTAGCATGGCAAGACCTGCTGGGCACTTTGCACCTTTTCACACTCCTTTGTCTGTGTTCTCTCTCTCCACCCTTGTCTCAGCTCATTCTGGTTCTTTCTCCCCTAACCGCCCTCACAAACCCACTGACCACATGATTTCCACATCGCCCTGCAGCAGCCCCAGCCCCAGCCCAGAGATATTCCTTTGGTCCCTCCCTACCTCTGCAACTCATTTGTTTTCACCCTTTACCCAGATCTCATGGAGGGTCTTTCAACTAAAATATTTCTTTCTCCTTCCACAGCTGCTGCTTAACATGCTGAGTGTTTCCAACATTCTGTATTTATTTCAGATTTTCAGTTCATCTGCATTTTTATTTTAATTTTGGTAGTTATGAGGACCAGCTTTGTACTTGAAACTGAATTTCAATCGTGAAACTTTATTCCTTATTCATTCAACTTTCATACTCAATTTAGGTTCTCAAAAAGAACATATAGAGATTAAAGGTAGATACAGCGAATAAAGGTAGATAATAAGTACGAGAGGACATGGCTCATAAGTACGAGAGGACATGGCTCATAAGTACGAGAGGACATGGCTTTAGGGTGAAAGGGGAAAGGTTTAGAGGGAACATTAGAGGGAACTTCTTCACTCAAAGAGTGGTGGGAATGTGGAATGGGCTGCCATCTGATGTGGTAAATGTGGGCTCGCTCTTAACTTTTAAGAGTAAATTGGATAGATACATGGACGAGAGAGGTCTGGAGGGGTATGGGCTGGGGGCAGGTAAATGGGACTAGCAGAATAATGTTTTGGCCCAGACTAGAAGGGCCAAATGGCCTGTTTTTCTGTGCTGTAGTTTTCTATGGTTGTTGTAAAATTTAATATCAGCTTGCAAGAGGGCAAGTTCATCATTTTCAATTGCCAGGTCTAAATAATGATCCTAGACAAAAACAAGTTACACCAGCTACCTCCTCTTCATTTGGCCTTGAAGAAATCTCCAAACTAAACACTCTTCTTGGTTTGATAATCAACCCAGGAGATGCACTTAATACTGGTTTTGGTCTGAGAGAAGCAAAGTTGACAGAGAGTAATGGTGGAGGGTTGTTTTTGTGATTGAAATAGTGTGACCAGTGGTGATGAGATTAGTTTATTGTCATATACACCAGGGTGCAATGAAATTTCTTGTCTGCTTAAAGAGTAAACAGTGTATTTTGTATTTTGTGCTCTATTGTAATGTCAAAGCAAGAACTGCAAAGCTAAGTTTGAATTAAATTTATCCCTAGTTAGTTGATGTGCCAACATCAGGAGATTTCTTCAAGGCCAAATGAAGAGGAAGTAGCTGGTGTAACTTGTTTTTGTCTAGGATCATTATTTAGATCTGGCAATTGAAAATGATGAATGTGATAATAATAAATACAACAGTAAATACCAGAACGGTGCAGAGGTTGTAGTGCGGTCTGAGGTAGTGCAAAAAGAAATGCGAGAGTGACAATAACTGAATAACAGAAAGGGGGAGAGTTCAGAGTCCGGGAATATGGTAGCACCGCCGGGAAGGGGATGTGAGGGAGGTGACTGGTTCAGGAGTCTGACAGCAGTGGGGAAGAAGCTGTTCCTGAGTCTGGATGTCGGGGCTTTCAAACTCCTGTATCTTCCTCAGAGATTGATGCTGGGGGCTTTACAGTTTGTTATGTATATTAACAATTTGGATGTGGATACAAGAAGCATGATTAATGTTATTGTAAGCGAGGAGGGTGGCCTTTGGCTACAGAATGATATTGATGAGTTAGCAAAATTAACAAAGAAATACCAGATGTAATTTAATTCTGATCAGTGTGGGGTGATGCACTTTGGGAGGTCTAATAAGGCTAGGATGTAGACAATAAATGGTGGAGTCCCAAGGAACATTGGAGAGAGGTACCTTGGTGTGCAAGTCCAAAAGCATCCCTGAAGGTGGAAGGATAGTTGCTTTTATTAGCCAGGATGTTACATGTAAAAGTGTACAGAGGAGGTTCACCAAGATGTTGCCTGAGCTGGAGCATTTCAGTTCTGAGGACTGAGTGGGCTTGTTTTCCCTGGAGGAGAGGAGGCTGAGAGGGGATCTGACTGGGGTGTACAGAGTTATGAGGGGCATAGATAAGGTAGACAGTAAGAAACTTTCTGCCATTGCAGAAATGTCTACAACCAGATGGCATCAGTTTAAGGTAAGAGGTTAAGTTTAGAGGGGATCTGAGGAAGAGTGTGGATAGAACATATAACACCTTACTTGAGGAGGTGGCAGCGGCAGAGATTCCCACAAAATTTCTAGGTATGCATCAGTTGAATTGCCAAGGCATTAAGGCTCTGGGCCAAGTGCTGGTGAATGGGATGAGTATAGAAGGATACTCAGGGGTCAGCATGAAGACAGTGGGCTGCAGGACCTGTTTCTGTGCTGGATGACTCCAAACACTCCTGGTTCTACCTGAATAATTAAGGGTTGTGTTAACACTTTTTCCATACAAAGAAAAATTATTTTTTAAAGATGACTTACAAGAGCGTTCATCTGCTTTATTAGACATGATTTTTAGTTTAATAGCAATCAAGCAAGCAACCACCAAAATCTCATGTCCTTCAGTGACATTACTTTTTTTTAAAATGTCAAAACTCTCATAAAGTACTTAATGCAACTATTCAAATTAGAGTACTTCACCAAAGGTCATGATGCACTGCTGACAGAATCACACAGCATATTACAGGCCCTTTAGCTCAACCCTTCCACGACAAGCACTCATCCATACTAATTCCATTTACCAGCACTTGATGCATAACCTTCTATGCCTCAGTGTTGACCTATAAACTTCTCAAATGTTGTTGGAGTCTCTGCCTCACCACCCTCTCAGGCACAGCACTCCAAAACCCAACCATCCTCTGGGTGAAAAAATATTCTTTATATCCCCTCTAACCTTCTTATTCCTTAAGCTTATGATCTCTGGATACAGACACCTCTGCTGTGCGGAAATGTTTCCCACCGTCTACCCTCTCTGTGGCCGCCAGAATTTTGTATACTTCTATGAGGTACCCCTTAGCCTTGTCCACTGAGGAAAACAAACCCCACTTATCCAGTCTCCTCATTACAGAGATATTCAACCCCAGGCAACATCCTGATGAATCTCCTCTGCATCCTCTCCAGTTCAACAACATCCTTCCTATAGTGTGGTGACCAGAACTGCATACAACATTCCAGCACTGTGCCATCAAGTCTAGCATCCTGTACGCCTTCTTTACCACTCTATCTACCTGTGCTGTCTGAGGTTAGCAATACATCTCCTGGAAAAGAAATGGGAAGCCTATGAGTGAAGATTTACAAGTTCTTGACAATGGGATAATGAACTGACGTTTCATTTTATTTTCATCAAAACTACTCACCAGCGACTGCAGGGTGCATTTAATTGTGAAGTACGTTATCCACTTACGTCAACACTGTCTACACCTCGACTATGAGGTGAATCAAACAGCATAACCAAGCCAAGGAAAAGTCCTCGAAGACTCATTTTGGCATCACTTGCATCTCTAAATCAAAATTTCTTGGCTCAAACGCAAATCTACAATGAGCGTGGAAACTATGATGACAACTAAATGTAGAACGGAGGATCTGCAGCATTGTTAGAGGAGGTGCCTTTGAGGTGGTGAAGTAATTTCTTGGTGTCCTAGCCAACACTCATCCTCAAATACTATGAAACAAACACATCAACTGGATTTCCAGTTTATTAGCTTTTTCTGTGCAGTATTTAGCTGCGTGCATGTAAACTTCCTGAAAAATCAACTAACTGCACATTAAGCAATTGATGCCTGCAAACTTAAGGCATAACACAAACATGCATTTTTGTTTAAAGCAAAGACTGGCTTTTTTTCTTTCAACTCTTTTCATAAATCTTAAGACACCCAAAACACTTAACGACAGTTTTTTTGAATAGTTACTAATAGAACACCGGAGAGATAGTCACAAACTCCCATAAAAAGCAAAACAATATTGACCAGATGGCATTCCTTATTTTTGGAGCGGGTCCCTCAGCACAAACTTCCTTCAGGAAACAGACTCCAATTGTAAACAATCAGAATAAGACTTGCCCGCAGAATTGGGGTTTGGCAGCCAGCTATGGTCATCAGCTGCCAAGTCTGTTTATCCATGTCTCTGACATATAAAAAACAATTAAAAATTACACATGATTAAAAACATTAAATGCATTTAAATTAACTGGTCTAAAAACAACTCACTATATTTATCTTCCTCCCTGCCAATTGTTCCTCAAACAAATGATTGCCAGATATGACTTGGCATGGCAACAGCAGACAGATTTGCCAGTGCAGGTGGAATTGCCACAGTATTTATGTGGTTCATCCAGTTAAGACCTCAGTCAATGGTGATCTCCAGGATGGCGAAGGTAGGGACTTATCAATGGCAGTACCGCAGAACATCAAGAGATTCAAACTGCCAAGACACACTCATGGAGCCACTGTAGTACAATGAAAGTGCTTGCACAAGAACTAGTAATGAGGACAGACTTTCTTTATCATTCCAAAGACAATGAGAAGATTTGCTACCGACAGGAGAAACAGAATTAATGCTAGAGTGTCCTACTATGGTGAAATATAAACAGAAGAATTAAGGGATAATTGTCTTTAAAGGGAATCTCTCATGTAATCTTCCCCAGTGCCATTTCCTCACTGCATGTATATTTTGAACAAATTAAGAATTATCCTTAGCCCACCAAATATAATATGGAAATATTGGAACTGATGGTAAACTTCTCCACCAGAAAGAACATCAGTACTGCTCCGCGAATCTTTCACATGATACCATGTGTTTCTTTCCCGAACGTTTAAAGAATTCACCTCCAAGTCCAGAGAAGTACAAAGTGTACAAGGTCCATGCTAACAAATTACTGTATTCTCATTATCCCAACTAGACTGCTGAATTGATGGTAGATTTCAATGTTGTGATTAATTGCAGACTATAATCACCAACAAAAGATTTAAGCATACAAACAATTCCAATAAGAAGAAAAGCTGCCTTTGACAAAAGCACAGAGTAAAGGCCATTTTAAGCATCTGCAAACAATTGCTTGAGAGATTGCTCATTTCATCACACCCATTAAACTCTGCTAATCTCCCACAATTATAGTGCAGAAACTGCAGAAAAAGTATGAACAAAAGGCTGTCAACAATAATAACTGACTTACAGTAGCTGCAGGAAACTGGGCCGATAATTCAAATGGTTCTTCAGGAGCCCAACATCCCTTCTCCAATGACCAAAGAATCTAGTAAATACCAGAAAAAAAAATTGTCAAAAATGTTACTACGAATAGAACTAATTGAAGTTATGATAGAGTGCTACCATAAGAACATCAGCTTCATCGAAAAGCTAACAAAAAACTGATGTTGCTGGAAGGAGGAAAGATCATTAACCTGAAACATGAACTCTTTCTCCTTCCACAAATGCAGCCTGACCAGAGTATATCCAGCTGGTTTTTATTTATGAACTTCAGTTTCTAACAGTCAGTGATAAATGTAGCAGTTAGTGTAACGCTATTACAGCACCAGTGGCCCAGGTTTAATTCCCGTCGCTGTCTGTAAGGAGTTTGTACGTTCTCCCCATGTCTGTGTGGGTTTCCTCTGGGTGCTCCAGTTTCCTCCCACATTCTAAAGATGTATGGATTAGGAAGTTGTGGGTGTGCTACGTTGGCGCCGGAAGCGTGGCGACACTTGCGGGCTGCCCCCAGAACACTCTACGCAAAAGATGTATTTCACTGTGTGTTTCGATGTACATGTGCCTAATAAAGATATCTCTCTAACACATGAAAGGATGCATATTTTGCCCCATCATAATTCAGCTGTAAAGTTATTTGAGTGCCCCCCCTAGCCCCCCGTTATCTGCCCATCATCCAGACCCCCATCCACCTGGGTTTCTCTTCCCTTGGTGTACCTTTCCAATCCAGTCCCCCATAAAGTTCCACCTGCCCATCACTCCCCTCCACTTCACCTGGTTCCACCCATCATCTTCCAGCCCATCTCATCCCTCTCCTCCTTATACTGACCGTCTCCCTTCTACGCTCTCTGTCCCGATGGAGGGCCTCGGCCTGAAATGTTGACCGTCCCTTTGTCTCCACAAATGCTGTCTGACCCACTGAGTTCCTCCAGCAGATTAATTTTTTTCAAGAGATTATGAATAACAGGTCTCAGCTGATGTATTCCCTGCAGAGCTTCATTAAGAGCTCCTCTTCCAGAAGCTTGCCATAGAGAATTAAAAACTTAAATATGACAACCCTGCCAAACTGCAGACACCTTCAGGTGCCCTGCTGCAACCAATTCTAACCTTAACTTAATTTTGAAACTGTTGCCCTCTAATGGCACTGATTTATTTCAAACAACTGCAACGTTAACATCTTAAGTGAAGACTTACATTACATTGTAAGTCAAGTTAATTCTGTAAACTGATTATTTATTCAACTTTGAGACCCAATTCAACTTAAAATACACCCAAGCTACACCCTGTCATTTTTTTTTTAAAAAACACTGCATAAAAGGGTTATCCATCCAAGGAGTAGACAACAGTAGCCGTCCACAGGGTGTTTGTCAGTGGACCGGACAACGTGAAGGGGTGCAGGGGGACGAGCTCATGCACCAAGTAGAGTGAAGCATGAACAGGCTGAGAAGACAGAGCGAAGGGAGAAGGAATCACAACTCCTTAAGATAGCTATAGATGAGGATAAGTGTGGACCTTGCAGGAGAGTATTACATTGGAGCAGGGCAAATTACGAGAGGATTAGGCAGGAACTAGGGGGAGTTAATTGGAAACAGCTGTTTCTGGGCAAGTCCACATCTGACATGTGGAGGGTGTTTAAAGACCACAGAGTACAGGACAGGGACGTTCCAGTGAGAAGGACAGACAAGAGTGGCAGTGTAAGGGAACCTTGGATGACGAGAGACGTGGTGAGTTTAGTCAAGGAGAAAAAGGAAAAGTACGTAAAGCTCAGGAAGCTGGGATCAAACGGAGCACTTGAAGATTATAAAGAAGCCAGAAAGGAACTTGAGAGGGAATTGGGAAAACCAGGAGGGGCTATGAAAAGTCCTTGGCAAGTGATTAAAGAGAATCCCAAGGCATTCTATACATATGTCAAGAGCAAGAGGATAACTAGGGAGAAGGTAGGAACATGTGCTTGAAAGCAGAGGATGCAGGCGAGGTCATTAATGAGTACTTTGCATCAGTATTTCCCAAGGAGAAGGATGTGGAGGACAGGGAGATCAGTGTGGAGCATGCAATATGCTGGGGCATTTCGAGATAAGGGAGGAGGTAGTGTTGGGTCTCTTAAAGAGCATTAAGGTGGATAAGTCCCCAGCACTTAATGGGATATACCCCAGGTTATTGAGGGAGGCAAGAGACGAGATTGCTGGGGCGTTGACCAAGATCTTTGTGTCCTGTCTCGCCATAGGCAAGGTCCCGGAGGACTGGTCAGTAGCTAATGTTGTTCCATTATTCAAGAAGGGAAACAGGGATAATCCTGGTAGGGACCGGTGAGTCTCACGTCAGTGGTAGGGAAGTTTTTGGAGAGGATGCTTAGGGATAGGATTTATGAGCATTTGGAAAACCATAGCCTAATTAGGGACACTCAGCATGGCTTTGTGCAGGACAAGTTGTGCCTCACTAACTTGATTGAGTTTTTTTGACAAGGTGACGAGGGTGATTGATGAAGGTAGAGCTGTGGATGTCGTCTACATGGATTTAGTAAGGTGTTTGATAGGGTCCCTCATGGGAGGATCACCCAGAAGATTAAGATGCATGGGATCCACGGTGAATTGGCCATTTGGATTCAGAAATGGCTTGCCCATAGAAGACAGAGGGTAGTGGTCGATGGGACTAGTGGTATTTCTCAGGGATCCGTACTGGGACCTCTGCTGTTTGTGATGTAACATTGCGGGTAAATAGGATTAATATAGTTAGGTTTGAAGGCAGCATGGACGCGGCAGGCCAGAGGGCCTGCTTCTGTGCTGTGTGATGCTACGACTGTGATTCTAAACATTTACCCTCAAGTAATACCTTCCACGATCTCAGAGCTTCCCAAACAGCCAATAATTACCTTTGAATTCCAGTCAATGTTGCAATAGACAAAAATTATCTTTCATTTCCTTTCAATTGTGAAAATGAAAAAACGTTTAATATTTAAACTTCTATGCTTCAGCAGGTGTTCTAGAGGTAACATGAATTTAAAAAATGGCTTAATAAGGAAAATGCAATTATTCAAACCAAGAAATCATCAGGTTGGGAAGTGGAAGTGGGACATCTCAGGAACACAATAAATCATTAACAGGTAATGGAACAATTAGGGAAATCTAATAAAGTATATGGATCCAACAGCAATCACGGCATTGTTAATTAATAGAATAATTAGGAATCCATGCCATGTGGCAGAGGGGAAGGGAGCCTCCAATGTCTGAATTGTAAGAAAATAAAAATATAATTTAAACAAACTTTGCAACTTAACAACAAAAATGTTAGAAAATCTCAGGTCAGAAAGCATTTTGAAGAATATTTAATGTTTTAGGTTATTGATTTTTCTTCAGAATTATGAAAAGATAAAGATGAAGGAGGCAAGACTTTGAACAGTTCTCTTGAAAGACTAATAACCCGAAACACGACTGTCCTGCTCCACACGAGTTCTGCCTAACTTTAGTATTTCCAGCAGTTTCTCTTTCTTCAGACTGCAGTGTTTTTTTTATTTTAGTATTCAGTAGTTCAGAGGAGGTAAAAGGACACAGAACATCAAGTAGCTACATAAAAAAAGTGGGAGGGAATTGATACTTTGGGGAAAACAACTAATTGAAGATAAATATCTTTAGGGTGAATATCAAGGCCATTGAGAGTGATGAACACTGGAAATGTGCATTAGCACATTAAGATTATAATATTTACATAGTGAACTAATAGTCTGTGTTGAGAAAGTACACACTACAAGTATGAACTTCCAAGAAGAAACTAGATCATCATCAAGATGACCTTAGTATTTGTTGGCAAAAAGTAAAGGGACAGAGATACCAATTTCGAATAGTTTTTCCTTAGTCACTTATTTTGTCCTTTCTGTGTGGATGGACTCAAGAGAACTTTACAAATGATTATTCTGTAACATTGACCTACCCAGTCAAAGGACAAGATCCAGCAGCCTCGGGCAATTCCAAACAAAACATTCAATGTGCGTCGGTGGCGTCCTGCTATGACGTGAGTTGTTGTTTCACATACACTGTCTGAGAACAGAAAGCCACCTAGCTGCTTCACTATTTGAATTACAATGGTCTGATTCCTGTTAAGGTAACACACAAAACAAGTTCAATAATACTTTCTCAAAGTTATGCCATAAAATGTTAAGAACAGTTTTCACAGCCCAATAGGAGTTCAAGAACATAGTTATGCAAACAATCTCAATTTTTACAAAATGTAGATTAAGCAAAAAGGCCAAAATTAAACTGTACAAATAGTTCTAATTGACCTTGTCTTGAATAATTGCATTTCATGTTTTAGAGACAGCAATATAATAGAGAAACGTACCATAAATTCTCACAAGTGCACACGGGTTCTGCGTGATTTGTTCTCTTAAAATCATAGATTTAATTGCCGTTAACAGGCAAGTTGTGTAATTGCTACCAGTGAATGAAGTTTGGTTACTGACTGTAATTTCATACCCGCACAACAAGAGAAACAAATGTGAAATTGCTGCTTTTTTTTAGTGCCTTTGACTTTGAAATGTTACGTCTGAAGTGTGCAGCACACTCATGAAATTATAAATATTCCCACAGAGGTGAATCAAAAATAATGCACTTGGCATGCAGATTTCGATTGTTCTTCTTCACAAATAATTAGGCACTGAAGCCAGATATGAGCCGCACGTTTTGTTTTATTTAGACTCTAGTTGCTTCCTTTGGACTTAACTGTTGTCATTGAAGAAGAGCATGGAAGGGAATAGTTGTGTAGAACAACATGGAAACAGACGTGTCCTGAGCACTTGGTTTTAATTGCTCATGGTGCATGAAGAATGGAAGAGTGGAACGGCTGGAGAAAGCAGACCTGAATGTTTTACTGATAATATGGCAGTGGTAACAAATGTGAAAAGCAATGGTGAAGTGGTAAAAGCAACCCGTCTCTGTGATGAATACAATATGCTCAGCAAAAGGGTTAAGCAAAACAAGTCAGCCTGAGTGCTTGGCTGGGAGTGGATACAATCAGCAGAGAGAGAATGAAGATTGTAACAGAGACTTAAAACAATGACACTGGCCTTTTCAATGAAATGTAGGAAATAATGACAGACACACCTGGGAGTTAAGCTTGCAGTCACCTTGATGACAAAATGCATGGATTCATGGCTATTTTAGCAGACACAAAATCAACAAAGACATTTTTGGAAGTCTGATGTATACTTCCAGAAAAAGCATTTAATGAAGTATTTACAAAATAAAGGTAACATGTCTGGGGATGGGAAGAAGGAATACAAGAAGTATTTTATCTTCATGTCTGATAGCACCATTACAGGATAATCAGTTGATGTGCCCAGACGGTGAGTTACAAGAGGAAAGTTAGATATCTGGTTGACTCATTAAGGAAGATGAGAGACAGAAGGAGACATTGGGCACTTTCTGTGCACAGAGTGCTGTTGTCAAAATGCTTAAATATGAAGTAGTAGGAGGACACCTAAAATGATCGAGTTATCATAGTAGTCTACAGCAGAGAACACAGGTTTGGAACATCTGTAGCACAAAACAGAATGCATTTAATGGATCAACATGCCCAGAAGGTTTCTGCTCCCAAGTTGCTGAAAAGGACCGAGGAGTTCCTGAAAGAAGGCAGGTAGATGTGCATTTCTGTGGCAATTTTAATATCTTCATGTCATCCTAGGCACTACAGTTAATAAACTGTTTTTGAAGTGTTCTAGCTGCTGTTATATGTGTAACATGACAGACAAGATGCGCATGGGTTCCACAAACAGCAGTGAGACAATGATCAGAGGGTGTACATTCATCATCTTAACCAAAGATAAATATCGGCTAACATGGTGGAGCAGCTCCCACAGCTTGTTTTGATATTATTGTGCCACAAGATCTTTTGGACTCACTTCAAAGGCCAGAGAGCTTGGGTGGAAGGCTCAGGGAAAACTAACATTGGTCTGGAAGATTTAAATACTGACCAGATATCTACAGTAATAAATTACGGAACATCACTTGAATGATTAAAAGGACAACATTTCTGGATTATTTTGTTTGCTGAAGAAAACATCTGATACACTGCAGGGAGAAGGATTTTGGAATTTTTGGTTTGCATTGGGTTTGAAAGGCATGGAGATGATTCGAGCCAAGACATTTGCATCTAGTGTCACATCATGCTCAATATTTGATGGACCAAATCAGGAATGTGGCTGAGAGGAAAGGACGTTGAATACTGTTTCCATAAAGAAATTAAATGCAACTTGCACTTCATTTGCATTGCACCTTTTACAGTCTCACTCATGTCTTGGAGTCAGAGTCATACAGCAGCTGACAAAAGATTCTGCAGATACTGGAATCTGGAGCAATACACAAAAAGTGCTGGAGGAACTCAGGAGGTCAGGCAGCATCCATGGAGGGAAATAAACAGTCATTGTTTCAGGCCAAGACCCTTCATCAGGACGTCAGGAAACAGGTCCTTGGGCTCACCAAACCTGCACTGACCATTGTGCACCCATTTAACTTAATCCCATTGTATTCTCCCTACATTCTCATCAACTCCCCCCAGATTCCACTGTTCACCTATACAATTGGGGCAATTTACAATAAATAGCCAATTAACCTACCAAGCTGCACATTTTTGGCGTGTGGCAGGAAACCGGAGCACCCAGAGGAAACCCATGGGGTCAGAGAGAAACTGCTAACTCCACATGGCCAACCCACACTGCTTTTCTGTACTGGAGCATCACATTATGTTTCCGTGCTACTTTTCTGGAGTGGGATTTGAACCTGTCATCTACTACTACTGACCAACTCAGCCACAGCATGAACATGCATTGCAAATCAAAACTTAATCAGTGGGAACAGGCAGATGATGACCTTGCACCTCTTGTTGTGACCTCGCACCTTATTGCACTGCACTTTCTCTGTAGTTGTGACACTTTACTCTGTACTGTTATTGTTTTTACCTGTACTACATCAATGCACTCTGTACTGACTCAATGTAACTGCACTGTGTAATGAATTGACCTGTACAATCGGTATGCAAGACAAGTTTTTCACTGTATCTCGGTACAAGTGACAATAATAAACCAATACCAATGTACACATTAAAACTGCAAAGCCATCTTTCACTTGTGCTGCAAATGAGACACCAGTTGTCATTCCCCGTCTCACCTGGATTCACTCATCACCTGCCCCCTTGTGCTCCTCCCCCTCCACCCACACTTTTATTCAGACTACTGCCCTCTTTCTCTCTGGTCCTGGTGATTCAGCCCGAATCATCGCCTGTCCGCTTCCCTCCATAGGTGCTGCCTGAGCTGCTGAGTTCCTCCAGCACTTTGTGTGTGTTGCATCAGTTGTTGTTATCGTCTGTGCTTGCCCAGGTCTTGGAGGTGATAGAAATAACAGAATCTCAATTCCTTTAAGGCAACCATGGTATCACCCTGATCACAACATCATGATTTACTCTTTATAATCTTGACGACTTCCAGGAATCCTTGCTATCACAAAAAAACCTTTAATTTAAATTCATTAACATAAAAACCATGAAAATAAACTGAATGGGGAATCTAAAGAAATTGGGATTTTACAAGTTATATTCACTGAAGCCTGGATATACAGCACATAGCATGAGGCTTTCAGAAATTTAAGATTTCTTTTGGATATAAAAATCAAAAAACAAAACTTAGTACTTACTCGGAAGGCATGCTTGTCATGACAAGAGTTCTCCTTGGCTAGGAAAAAGTAAAGAAAACAGGTATCATGCCATAATCACACTGAACCACAAAAGATTTGCAAGAAATGGAAGTGCAGAATGTGGTGAGAATCTGATAATAACTTTCACACAATAACAATTGTTACTAATAGAGCGAACACTGCTGCATATTTCAAGCCTTTTTCTTAACAATACCCTCTCATATCTGACGTTATTCTACCCAAATTATCTTTGCAGCTCCCGCAAAGATTGATGAGATTGAGATGAGATATACTGTATTTATTAGTCACATGTACATCAAAACATACAGTGAAATGAATCTTTTGTGTAGATTGTTCTGGGGACAGCCCACAAGTGTCGCCACACTTCCAGCGCCAACATAGCATGCCCACAACTTCCTAACCCATACATCTTTGGAATGTGGGAGGAAACCAGAGCACCCGGAGGAAACTCACGCAGACACGGGGAGAACGTACAAACTCCCTACAGACAGTGGCAGGAATTGAACCCAGGTCGCTGGCGCTGTAATAGTGTTACGCTAATCGCTACACCGTGCTTACCATGATTTGGACGAAAGCATAGATGGCAAGTTTGCAGATGACACAAAAATTGGCAGAATTGTGCATAATGAGTAAGGTTATCAAAGGATACAGCAGGATTTAGATTAGCTGGGCATGTGGGCAGTGAAATGACAACTGGAGTTTAATCCGGCCAAGTGTGAGGTGTTGCACTTTGGGAGGTCAAATGTTAGAGGAAAGTATACAGGAAATGGCAGGACCTTAAGGAGCAACAATTACAGTGGGAACTTGGGGTCCAAGTCCATAGCTCCCTGAAAGTGGCAACACAAGTAGGTGGAGGGTAAAGGCGGAGTACAGCATGCTTATCTTCATCGATTGAGGCACTGAGTATAAAAATTCTCAAGTCACCATGTAGTTGTATTAAACTTTGGTTAGGGCACATTTAGAGTATGGTGTGCAGTTCTGGTTGCCGCATTACAGGGTGTAGAGGTTTTGAAGAGGGTGCACAAGAGGTTTACCAGGATGGTGCCTGGATTGGAGAGTTTTAGCAAAAAGGACAGGTTGGGCAAACTTGGATTGTTTTCTCTGGAGCATCGGAGGATGAGGGGTGACTCAATCGCAATATATAAGATTATGAGAGGCATAGATAGGGAGATAGAGTAGTTTTCCCATGGTGGAAATATCAAATACCATTGACTTAAGGTGAGAGGAGGAAAGTTTAAAGAAGATTTACAAGGCAAGTTTTTAAAAACACAAAAATACACTGAGTGGTGGTGTCTGAATGCACTGCCATGGGAGATGATGGAAGCAGGTACAATAGTGACAGTTGGGAGGCATTGAGATAGACACGTGAACAGGCAGGGAATGGAGGGATATGAACCACATGCAGGCAGATAAGATTAGTTTAATTTGGCATCAAGGTCGGCACAGACATTCTGGGCCAAAGGGCCTGCTTATGTACTATACTGCTCTATGTTCTAAGATATTGTCAAACCTATTCTATAAAGAGGATCTCCACAATAGTTCTCATGGCTTAATCACTACCTTATAAAGTTCAGAATACTGCTTTCATTTTAATACTGAATACTTAAACACAGATGTTTGGCCCTGACTGTTTAGAATTCAATTCTTCCTAACATTTTGTCCCATTCCTTCCGTTCAGTCTTTCACATTTTCTGGTCATTTTTATCTAGGTGCCATTTTAAACAAACATAACAAGCTAGTTTTGCATAAAGGGGTTGAAATTGGTCTCAAGCAGGCTAGGGAAACATAACCGTGAATTCAAAGCTCAAAGATGAAGCAGGGCATCAACGGCTGTGCAAACATGCATGACTGAGCCATGTCAGAGAGTTTGGGTGAGGGGAGCACCAGCCCATTTCTCCCCTGACATCTTCTACAGAAGATTCTGGTGAGGGAGGATGGAAGTGAAGCATCCGGTATTGGGTATGGTATATTGTTTGCTGGCAGGACGGCTTGCACTCCAGGGTCCACTGGACTTTTGCTGTCATATTCTCAAGCCAGACTTTCCATTCTAGTATTCTGCTATAATTTTATCAACACTTCTGGAACCACCTTTTGTCTCGGTTTCTTGGTCCCTATGCCTTGCATTATTTTTTCTTTTTTAAATTATTCCTGCATTCCACCCGATCAACAACTTGCACTCTGTTCTTTAAATATACAAATAGCCACATGGAGAAATCAATTGCTCTGCTGTTCTGTTTCCTTCAACATTCGACTGAATACAAGACAACAAAAATGTTCCATAAAATGAACAGCGTGCATCAAGGTTTGTCAGAAGTTTGTCTATTCCTTTGGTGTTAAAGCACTTCTAAATAGTTACTGGACATAAGATATTGTTTAACTCTAGGGTCATGTTGTGTAACAAATGATCCATGTGTTTTCAACTTGTGGCTTATGATGAGAATTTCTTATTGAAACAAAGAACCCACTTTCATCTCCACTTCGAATAACTGCAGATATTGCCAGAATACTTAAAATTTCCTAACTATTATTTTAAACAAAACTTCTTCAAACATTTGCAGAAAACCCTTACCATCACAGCAATGCATGACACACTTGCTTATACAAGCCAAAAATTGATAACCATTATCCATTTGTGTTGTGATTTTCAAAGCTGCCAGTTAGTGCCTTAAAGTGCTCCTTTTATTCCAGGCAGAGATGGTTGCGGGTGACATCCATCTAATGACATCAATGTACTCTGAGTAATAACATCTCATTAGAAGTGGTGCACTTCTGCCACAAAGTCTGTCAAAATGTTAATTATGATAACTTGCTCGCTTTATATAAACAATACTGTGGTAATCACTTTGCATCCTTGTGAAGTCAAGTTAAAGATTGTGCTTTGCAACACTAAAGGAAAGATAAGATGCTTAAATTGGCTGGATTTGCAAAGATGCCGACCTCGAATAGCTGGTTACAGATCAGGATACAGACATACATCCAGTGCACGGCGTGAAATTTCCAAGGTCCCAAGTTGACCCTCACCTGGGGCAAGCCCTAAGACTGCAGGAATTAGAGTAAACAGTGATCCAATCAGTGGGAGCTACATTTTTATTTTATTCATTTCTGAAGCTTGAAGTGTATATTTGTCTCAGTTCAGGGATTTGATTCACTATGTGCCTCATTCTCAATTTGTTTTTGATCAAATGCCATGATCATAAATCACCCAAGCAATGGAGAGTTTGGGCCTGACTTTTTCCAATGGTGAAGTAAAAGTGTCTAGGAATTAACTCATAGAAAGAGTCTGCCATACGCTTAATTGTAAAAAGGAGCGAGGTTGGTTAATCCCACTTCCCAGCTCATGGTCATCCACCCTGCCAATTGAACATGGCAAGTGTTCACCCAGGAATATTTTAAACACAGGAGTTTCCTGAAGAAGGGATTAACTATTTCTATGTTCCTTAATTCAGCACTGCCTCCAAGGTTAAACAAACTACAGTGGCAAAAATATACCTTGTACAAGTTCCAGAGAATGCTTATGACATCCAGAAGTTTTCTCTTCATTTATATTTTTTATTTTTAACTCAAAATATTTAAATTGTTGAGCATGATCCACTCTTTCCAAAGCTTCTTTTTAAAACCTTGAGTCATGGTATTCATTCTTCAGTGCACTATTTTAACTCACTTCATTAAAAAAAGTTTGAATTCCAATCCAGCTCATGTGAAGAAGTTTGGTTCTACTTTAAATAAAAATATATCCTTTCAGTAAACAATGCTTTGTTTGAAGACACATTTATTAATGTGTTTCATGTGTTATAATTTTTTTAAGTATAATCTAAAGTTCAATTTTAGATGATATTTAAAAACAATTGTAGCTAGGAGCTGTCTGAAGATGGATCCTCCAATCAAGGTGTACTGCCCAGTCCTGGACCCATGAGGGTGTGGAGCAAACATCATGGGTCATCCAATGGAAGGCAACCCAGCAAACTGCAGAAAGCAGCTTGCGAAGGAAACCAGAAGGTTGATAAACAAGGTATGATCAAGTCAGTGGACTGACAGATAGTTGGAGAAACAATGATCAGATCAGTGGACGGACAGATAGTTGGAGAAACGATGATCAGATCAGTGGACGGACAGATAGTTGTAGAAACAATGATCAGATCAGTGGACGGACAGAAGATGACAGTTGGTGCTGATAAGTTAGAAACGGATACTGAACCAGTACTGAAACTGAACTCATCCACGGCATCCAGGTTGACACTGATCAAGGGCCAAACTCACCAAGTGAATAAACACCTCTCTGAGGATGATAACAAGGAGCCAACAGAAAGTCCGCACTGGAATGACATCTCTGTGGAGACCAATCTTCATAAAGGGAAAGCCCTCTGCACCTGGGCTGAAAGATATCAACCGTCAGGAGTCAGGAGGAATCCCCCCATGTCTGGAGCAAGGAGATCGGACCTGGAAAGTTCAACATCACGTATCTAGCCAGTCCCTTGTGTGGGTAATGTCCTAACTAACTTGCTTAAGTCGTTTTTTTTGCAGCCTTAAACATGATTAGTGAGACTAATGAAGAGACAAGTAAAGGAAGTCTGAGTGTAAAACACACACTCTGCCTCAGAATTTCTATCTGCCCCGAGTGTTGCCACAACACATGGGCAACACAATATCAGGTAAAAAAAAAGTTCTTTTATTTGCTTGAGAAAATATTCACCAGTTATTGTGCTGCAGTTTTGTATTTGGTTAACAATATTGGAAATTAGAAGTAGAATCTTTGGACCATTAAGCACAAGGGAAATCCAGAAAATTAAATGACCTTGTGTGAATAGACTTAAAGCCCAGATGGGCACAAATGAAATATTCAATGCACTGCTTCAGTGAGCTGAGCTATGGTCCTTGAGCTACATCATGTGTAACATACAGACAGAAATCTTTCAGACCATATTGGCTGTGCCAATACTTAGCATTCTGTTCTTTCCCGATAACCCCGCAAACATTTCCTCAGATAATGAGTATGTTTTGGACAGTAAGCAGCAGGAAGTGGAAAGTAAGCTAATGAGGCATGTTGCTTAAATGAATCAAACTATTCCTTTACGATTACGTTGGAATAAATGTTGTTCTTACACATACAAATAGAACAGGAAGACCTGATCCATAAAAGGACGATATTGGATCTCCTGGGGAAATGGAATATCGTCACCCAAAGACCATGTGTAAAGGTGCTGCAAAGGGGTGTGGAAAGAACATGCAAACATTACCAACTCTTCTTGAATCTTGTTTAGAATACTTGAACTTTCTATCGGGCAGTCATCAATTTCTTTATCAAGTCACTGAAAATGCTTGTAACAGTGCACAAAAATCTAGGCAGACACCAACGTAATCAGTTTGTGCACTCACAAAACAGATGAGCCCTCTAGTCAAACAACTTAACAAATGGGTGAAAAACCAACACCTCTGCCACTCCACTCGGAACCTTCTCTCAGCCACCTTCAACCACATGGGGCATCTTCCCACCTGTCACCAAGTAGTTATTCTGCAGATCTGTTGAAAGATCTTATCTTTAAAAATAATCACCAATCTGCAGTGGTTATTGATCATTCTGAATGCAGCACATGATCGTTTCAGATATTTTGGAAAGCAAATATTATAGAGGAGACATTTCATTTATTGTTTGGATTGGGGGGGGTGGAGGCGGCTGAGTGGCACAGCTGCTGCCACGCAGCTCCAACAAACCTGCATTTGATCCTGACTTTAGTTGCTGTCCATGTGGAGTTTGCACATTCTCCCTGTCATCTCATGGGTTTCCTCCGGGTGCTCCAGTCTCCTCCCACACCCCAAAGGCCCGCGGGTTGGGAGGTTAATTGGCCACTGTAAATTGCCTCTGGTGTGTAGTACAGGGAAAATAAAATTGGCTAGTGTAGAATTAACATAACTGCTTACTTGATGGTTGGCATGGACTTGATGGGCTGAAGGCCCCATTTCCATGGTGTATCTCCCCGTGACCGTGACTCTGGTCCAAATTCAAAACAGTTTGTTTTTAAGATAAAGGAAATATATATTAACTCAAATATCACAGACTGTTGCAATGAGATCACTTCAATCTTACTTGTTTTCATCATTTTCCCCCCTTTTCCCTGATCGAGATTGGCTTCTTCATGAGCTGAAGCTCTAGCCTTGGAACATTTGGCCACTTGGTCTTCTGCTCTTTTGTTATGCTGCATTCAGAATGATCAATAAACACAGCAGATTTGTGAGTATTTTTAAAGATAAGATCTTTCAACAGATCTGCAGAATAACTACCTTGTGACAGGTGAGAAGATGCCCTGTGTGGTTGAAGGTGGCTGTTAAGTTAAAGGAACAAAGTTTCTAAGTGGAATAGCAGATACAGAAGGAGCTGAGTAGGTTGGGGAATGCAGAGGAAAATATACCCAAATGCAAATAACATAGCTGGAATGAGACCTGAACTACGAGGAAACATTAAAGAAACCAGAACCCTCTTTAGTTGAGCAGAAGAATGTCAACAGAAGATAGATAAGTACATACAGAATCATGGAAAGGTTTGATCGGGTAAATTCCCAAAAAAAAGGCCTCCGTAGCTGAAGTACAGAAGCTCATCACTGAAGGAAAACCAAGGACTAGTTAGGCAAGTTAATTCTGAAGAGAGAGGCTTGTTACTGGATGCTATACTCTATCTGAACAGTAATAGAGGAATACGCCTTTTAAAGAGGAAATGTATAAATAATATATTTCAGGTCAACTTTGGAGGAATGTGGGATCCTCCAAATGAAAAGAAGAAACCAAGATTGTGTCTGGCCTCTCAGGTGGACAGAAGAATATCCCAATGGAATATTTTTTCCTCACCTTCCATCCTACAATTGCCCCGATTCAACATCACCAAACAGCTGGTGGTTACCCTATTGCTGTTGGAGGGACTTTGGTGAAAGATCGAATCGACTGGGACTCTGTTCCCCCAGGTTTAGAATAATGAGGGGTGTTCTCATTGAAACGTAAATTCGTAAAGTGCTTGACAGGATTGATCCAGGGCAGATGGTCCCTCAACTGAGGCTTAGCTTCAGAATACAAGGTAGGTTACATAAGAACTTAAGAAATAGGAGCAGGAGTAGGTCATCTGGCCTGTCAAGCCTGCTCCACCATTCAATAAGATCATAGGTTATTGATGACAAAGACAAGGAGAAATTTCTTCACTCAGAACGTGGTGAAAGCGTGGAATTCCCCAATCCATGGGGCTGTGGTGGTTCAGTCATGGCGTCTGTTTGAAACAGAAAATGATAGATCTCCAGACATTTAGGGAATCAAGATAATATGGAGATAGTGCTGGAAGAAGGGACTGAGGTAAATCAGGTAGGATCCTGATGAAGTTCCAGATGGTCTACTCTTGCTCCTGTTTCTTACACTCCTACGTCTTTGAATGCATATTGGTCACTACATTTCATGTATTAGTGTCTACATTGCAAAAAGTACTTCAGTGAGTGTAAGGCAACAGGGGTGTTCTAATGCGGTAAGCAGTGTGACATCCTGCAGAAATTTTATTTCAAGTGCTTGATAGTATTTTGAACCATTAATTGTATAGCCAACTGTTTTAGCATCAGTAACTGTTATCAATCTATTAACTGCATCACACAGAGATTAAAGGGTGAGTAACTGCAAGCAAAGAACATTGGACGAAGGCCATAAACAGGAATGGGGAAGCGCTGCTTTTCAGACTGGAGGGAGCATAGAGTTGTACCCACCAGGGTCAATATTAGGGCCACTTTATTTTAAACTTGTGTCAATGCTTCAGGTTAACAAAGGAAATATTTCCATATTTGTAGCTGATACAAACTCAAGTGTAGTGGAGCAGTGGGAAGGCGCATAGCTATCTTTAGGAGGATCGAGTCAGACTGATGAAATGAGTAGACACATGGGAGATGAAACTCAACTGAGATTACAGTGGATAATGGAACTTGGGATGAAAGATCCCCACCATCCAGGCCATGCCCTCTTCTCACTGCTACTCTCAGGCAGGAGGTACAGAAGCCTGAAGTCCCACACCACCAGGTTCAGGAACAGCTACTTCCCTGCAACCATCAGGTTCTGGAACCGACCTGCACAACCCTAACCCTACCTCAGCAACGGAACACTGTGGACCACCTCTTGCACTGCCATGGACTTGTCATATTTTTTTTGCACTAATGCCTTGTTTTTGCAGTCTTTATTCTTTACAGTTTTGTATAATTTATATTGTGTGTGTTGTCTGTACCTACGAGCCTGTGATGCCGCTGCAAGCAAGTTTTTTAATGTACCTGTACCTCACCGTACTTGTGCACATGACAATAAACTCAAGAATGAGAACTAATAGAAACTAAATGGAATAATAATGAGGTGCAAAACGTGAAGAATTGGACATCCATTTACAAAAACTGAGGGCCCTCTCCTCCCTTCCCTGCATTGGCACCTCTCTCTCTGCACTTATTCTTCCCCCTCCAAGTTTTGCCAGGCTCTCCAGCCCCAAGGAGAGCCTGTTGTCCAACCACTAACAGGCTGGGCTGGGGTGCAGAACAGCTGATGGGGGTGCCCACAGGTCACTGTGCAGGCAGTGGTGGGTTCCAGTGGTGCTGCAGAGTGAGGCACTGAGCCCACAGACAGGCAGCCGGTCAGACAGGGCCTCCCCCACCCTCGGCTCTCCCTCCTCACACTCAGCCCCTTCCGTTTTGCCTCTGATTCAGCTGCCAACCACACCTCTCATTACGTTTCCTTGGCAGTGCAGGACAAAGACCTGTCACGTGCCCATCCTCTCTGCAGCTTACACCAACTTGTTTTTCTCTTGCCCAGTGTGGAGGAAGGGTCTCCAACCTGAAACATTAATTCTGGCTCTCTTTCCCAGATGCTGCCTGACCTGTTGAGTGTTCCCAGAATTTTCTCATTGTTTCAGTTGAAACTCCAGCAGAGGTAAATTAACGTTTGGCAGTTCGCCACTGAATTGGGCACGAGTCTTCCTTCTTATGGAATATTCCATCACTTGCATCCGATAACAATTCTTAGTCTTTTTGTATTTTCACATTTTCTTATGACAGATAAAGTAGCCATGTGGCCCAGCAAGTCTTTGCCAGCTCTCAGCACAATCTCATCGATCCCATTCTCCCATCTATTCTCAACGATGGTTAAGAAAGAATTAGAGTGATATGGCCAAACTCAGGCAAATAGGACTAACTCAGGGAGGCAACTTAGTCGGCACAGGTGAGTTGGGCCAAAGGGTCCATTTCCTTGCTGTATAGTTCTATGACCCACATATCCATCAACTACAACCTGATTTTCCTGCCATCCAGCTACACAAGAGCAATTGACAGGAGTGAATAAACTTACTTGCACGTCTTTGAGATGTGGGAGAAAACTGGAGAACCCGGGGGAAACTTGCACGGTCACAGAGAGAATGTGCAAACTCCGCATAGACAGCACCAGGAGCTCAGGATCAAACTCGGGTCTCTGGAGCTGCACAGCTGTGCTTCCCTCTGGTGATAACATCCCAGCTGTCGCTTGGCTGTACAGAATCACCGGCTATTTCACAAGGTTGTGGGTTTAAAATCACACACCAGGGACAAACACAAATCAAACCAACTCTTCAAAAAGTCAGTCTTAAAAATGGGATAGAACGCAAAGCTGAGACCTCACCTGCCCACAGAGACGATTGCAAATTTTTTGAAGATTCTATTTGAAAATCAGGAACCTCTTCATAACGTCTGGGCAAAAACCTATTCTGTAACCAACTGCAAGCCGGATGCTTCAATGATTAGCTCTTGCTTTGTCTTTGCAAATTGGTTGTCATGCTTCTCGTATTGAAATGGTGACCCCAAAACTTGTATCATTAACAGAAAAATATTTTGACACATCTGAAAGGACACTGGAAAAAATTCAAGCCTTTTGGACTTCCTTGAATTAATTTGTTATCTGCCTGTACATTGCTGAGGAAGTGTAACACTATCAGAGATGCCATCTTGTGGAAGAGATGTTAAACCCAGGCCCCCTTTGTCTTATAACAAGAATTAGGCTAAAATACACTTTCTATCATTTGCATTGACTATGCTAAATAAAATAATTGACCAATAATTTGCAAATCTTTAGTCTGAGGTTCCTGAAGCTAGCTAACTTTTACTTAACCCAGGGCATGGAACATGAATGGCCAAAATTCCATGCCTAATCAGTCTTTGTATACCTAGAGCTGCACCTGATAAGTTTGTGGAAGAACGTCCATGGCTTACATTTGAGTCAATTCTATGGAAAACCAACAGTATTTATGCAGGAAATAAAAGGATGAGTTGCCAAAGCTAGAGCCCAAGCTAAGAGGAGGCGGGTTTGTATACATGGCCCCCTATAATATGGCAACAAAGGGTGGATATCATAAATGTAAAGATTGCTTACAGATTTACCAACCCCTCGCGCTGCACCCCAAACATCAACTGACACACGTATACCAGAGGTCCAAGATCTACGAGTGCCTGTCTGAGCTTTCTGCCAACTAACAGTTTTTATATATATACACTAATCTGTTAATATATGGGCTATAACCACTGGGCCACAACTATTTTGCCCTTCATTTGAAATTCATCATTAACTGGAGTGGTCTTATCAGCCCAATCCTGAAGTGGTAATGGCACACTCTGCAAGAGACTGTAAAAGATGTTAAAATAGTATGTGAAGACAGGGATGAGTTATTCTCCATGCCCAAGCCAATGTTCATTTCTTAATCAACATGAAAATACAACTATGACCAGATGATCAAACTATGACAGCTTTGTGTGTGTAAATTGGCTGCTGTATTTTCTACATGGCAACAGTAACTAAGTGCAAAATAAAATCACTTCATTGGCTGTAGACTTGGGACCAAAATGGTACTATACAAATGTAAGTCTCATATTTTTCTCCCTAAAGATGAGCATTTGCGCCACTAGTTTATGGATTACCAGAGACTGGATACAGTTCAAAACTCGAACAGAAACAACACCAGCATAAAAAGCACTGCCCATAACTTGAGGTGGTAGATCAGTACAATGGGCATTCAATGAAAACACAGCATATGACACTTCTGATTTAAAAGATATGACTTTGAGATTATGGCATGAGATTACAAAGAGCAGAAGAAAACATGAAAAATAGAAAAGTCACTCGATCTGCTTTCAAGACGGGTGTTGCAGCCAAACAAAGACATCAACAGAGTCATTACCTCCTCTGATGGATACAAGCTTTGACACCTACTGTAACTTGTCCAAGTGCAAAATGTGCTGTACATTACTTCAACGGTCTTTGAGCCAAGATCAAAAAATTTATCTTCTGGGGTTCATTATATCATTCTATCATCAAACCAGAGAATGGTTTCCAATCAATGAACTGGATCAATCTGATGCTAGCCCCACTTCAATAAATGTTACTTCAGATTAGTTCAGGCACAAAAATGAAACTATTTTAAAAAAAAAGGTACTTGTTGCAGAGCTAAGATTTAAAGTAGACTTCACAGGATGTTGACATTGCTGGGCCAGCCTGTATTCTTTGTCCATTTCTGATTGCCTTTGAAGGAAGGTAGTGAGTGAACTACAATGTCGGGCCTGGATTCACCTGTTACTGCACCTAAATAACCCTTACTGGCATACTTAAAGGGAACACATGCATTGAAGGATACGGTAATTGACATTAAAATTAACTAAGATCTTGCATGCCAAACTTCACAATCACTTCATCGCTTGCAAATTAACAAGTCCTGACCACTACTGAAAATACCACATCCTTGCAAGAAATATCTTGGCCTAACTGCCATCAGTCCCAGGGTTCCATATGACTTAATGGATATTGCTGTGATTCTGCTCTTGGTGATTTGAAAAGTTTCACTATTAATGTAGTTTATGAAGAACGGAGATAACGAGAGACGGGGAGCAATTAAAGGGAGAAATTAAAGCAGAAGGAATGACCATGTGCAATGATTTATCACACAATGAGCCTTCATAAAAACTAGTCATTTTAACTGATTAATCGATTGAGAGATTTTCTGCTTCTTACCACACTATGAATTTTAAATCTGAATTTTATCATCATCGTCATGTAAATGTAATGTTTCCTGTGCCATTTAAATCTCAGAATACATCTACCTCAAACTTGGGAATTTTAGAAAATAATATTTTCTTAGTGAAGTTGTAGTCATTTTACATACTGATAGTGGCCACAACAAAATACTCCTAAAATTTCTTAAGTTTTCCATGCACTGTACAAGAAAAGGATTTCAGCCTAACATGGTTCACTTCAGTCAGTTTTCACTCAAAGGAAAATCATTTAGTTATTAAAACCTTGAGATAGTTCTCTCCTTTACCTATTGGAGGGATCTAATATTCAGCAACACCAAACTAAACAAAAGTTGTTTATTACTATTAACAAGATTAGTTTAAAATTATATGCATAGTATAACTAGACTGGTATGGGAAATTCTTCTGGCTTGGCACAATACACATTGTTCTTTTCAGGATGAGGTAAACTAAAATAAACTACATCTAATAATCATCTGTAACTTATTAACCCCTACAACACTTTATCCTTCCATCTGCCACCACAAGGTTCCGTGTTCATACTAAAATGCCTCTCCTTCCTCAGTCGCAGATTTATCCCTTCTACTGACAAATTGGTAGACTTGAGGCAAATACAGATTGGAGTTACGGGCCTGTCAAAATGGAATCAAGTTGTATGAAGTAAGCCGTACAGAGGTTTCCTCATTTCTCTTCCATTATTACCATGCCTCAAGCTTTCACTGTATCGCCCTTTTATCCACATCTGACAAAACATCACCACCCTAATGCACTGAGATTGGCATACAAAAATTTTTCAGCAACATGACACCATCTTGCATAACCAGAGAAAAATGAAAAAAAACATCACTCGCTGGTTCCAAAGTAGAAGTGCTAGAATTCCTTTCAATTACTTCTTAATATGACCCTAAAAAAAAGCCCCAACTCAGACTTCTTTATGAGTCTACATTCTAATTTCCTTAAGGACAGATTTAAGGACACACAAGAGGAGGAGTAGGCCACTAAATTGGGGGATTTAAGGGCTGTGGGGAATTGGCAGATCTACTCAACTCTTCTTCTCTGCCAATTCCCCACAGCATATAAATTTCCTGGTCTGTATCTACCTCCACCTTAAATACTTCTATACTTCTAATGGCCTTACTACTGTAACAACTGATTATGTTTCTTGTCTTCACCAGGAGACAGACTTCCTTATTTTCCTTTCTTACACATTCCAGTAAAAGACGACAGCCAGTGGCTTCTACATCCATGATGCCAGGAAGCAGCTCAGCTCGCCATCATGATCATAACCATGCTTTGAGTACAAAAGCCTCCCTATTCCATTTGAGCATATATTGTTGATTTCTTTTTTTGCAGTAGTAACTTGTGAAGCTATGTAGACTGATGAAAGCTAGTGACAAACTCTAGCTTAAACAGTCACATCCCAATCAAAAGATAAACTCTTCTGTTAGAACATGTTAGGCACATGAAAAGTATCTATGGACTTTAAGATGAGGTTTGTCTTTTCAGATGAAATAGAACATTTAGAGTATACCACGGTCAAAAGGAAAAACCCATTGCACTTGATTAATTGGGTATTTTACATTTATAAACCTGCTTGGATCAAAGAAACAGTCAATCAAGTTACTGACAATGGAACATGTGCAAAATTTTATTGACGTGCACCCTACCCATCTCAGTTTCACACAGCTAAAGCGTAGATCGGTAAAGATACGAGTGATTATGAACACTCAAGCGTGCTTCAAAAAATCTACTGGAACTTAACCAGCCTAGAGACATGAGATTTCACACAGGCATTGGTTTACAAGGTTGAGGAGGAGGAATGTGGGTATCCAGGGAGATATGTTGCACATTTAATTACCAAGTCATACTATTGGTCAACCATTAAACGTGTCCAAGATTGAGTCTTGTGGTTTTATCAAGTTAGGGACAAGCAATGAATACAACTACCTTCCAAGTTCCAATGCATGAGGCATCTCCTTAAAACTACCTGGATCACAATTAGTTCCCACTTTCCACCCCACCATATGAATAAATAGGCATAGTGTTGATCTTTTGACAAGAAAAAGAGATAGAATCCTTGTTTGCATTTAGTTAACTATTGCACGTTTCAAGTCATGAGGATATTTTGAGGTAGACCTGAAAAATGATTCAGTGATTCATCTAGTGATTCAATATAGTTTAGAACAAAACATTGAAGGAATTCTCGACCAACAGAAAATATTGTATGCTGTAGAAAAGCATGGTTCCTTCACTGAAAACCAAACACCAAAAGAACAACCAAAAATACAACCGAGAACTTTTTCCTGACATAACAATTTATGCTCGAAGAACCTTGTTATGTGTAATAGTCATCAACAAGTTCCACTAACCTTCATATTCTTCCTTTTGCATTCAATGGTTCTGTTTGTTACTTCAATTAAATTGTGTTTTTCTTTAAGGAAACAAGTCATCTTCAATCCTAAGGGACTGCCTTAGAAGAAGAAAAAGTTTCTTATTACAATCTAATAAAAAAAAACATGTTTAATTGACGTTAACCAATACCTGGGCTCAATGAACAATCATAAAAAGAAATCTCAATTTTGCTTTTGAAATTTTTTTTTCAATTCAATCAAATTATGCTTCCTTAAAAATAACATTAATCCCAATGTATAGGAATGGGAATGAAACAATAAAAGTTTGGAGATGCTGAGCAGATCAGTCTCCATAGGAGGAGAGAATGTGGATTAGGATTTGACTGTAATAGCTCCAGAGGTGTATGGGGGAGGTGAGCCCATGCAGAATTGGGCTGAGAAGTGGCAGATGGAGTTCAAACCGGAGAAGTGTGAGGTGATACATTTTGGAAGGACAAACTCCAAGGCGGAGTACAAAGTTAATGGCAGGATTCTGGGCAGTGTGGAGGAGCAGAGGGATCTGAGGGTTCATATCCACAGATCCCTTAAAGTTGCCTCACAGGTGGATAGGGTAGTTAAGAAAGCTTATGGGCTGTTAGCTTTCATAAGTCATGGGATCGAATTTCAGAGCCGCAAGGTAATGATGCAGCTCTACAAAACTCTGGTTACACCACACTTGGAGTACTGTGTCCAGTTCTGGTCACCTCATTATAGGAAGGATGTGGAGGTGTTGGAGAGGGTGCAGAGGAGATTTACCAGGATGCTGCCTGGTTTAGAGAGTATGCATTATGAGTAGAGACTAAGGGAGCTAGAGCTTTACTCTTTGGAGAGAGGGAGGATGAGAGGAGACATGATAGAGGTGTACAAAATATTAAGAGGAATGGATAGAGTGGACAGCCAGCGCCTCTTTCCCAGGGCACCAATGGTCAATACAAGAGGGCATGGCTTTAAAGTAATGGGTGGGAAGTTCAAGGGAGATATCAGAGGAAGGTTATTTACCCAGAAAGTGGTTGGGGCATGGAATGCGCTGCCTGGGGTGGTGGTGGAGGCAGGAACATTGGTCAAATTCAAGAGATTACTGGATAAGCACATGGAGGAATTTAAAATAGAGAGATATGGGGGAGGAAGGGGTTAGATAGTCTTAGGTGAGGTTTAAAGGTCGGCACAACATCGTGGGCCGAAGGGCCTGTATTGTGCGGTACTGTTCTATGTTGTATGTACACGTCATTAATAGAAGGGGCCAACAACGCCTTGAATACTGTACAACTTAGAAAAACATAAAATGATTATATATAATGGTAGTATAATGTATCATGTATAACAAGCAAATTAATATTTTATACAACGTAACATATGTGGTGACTTTACAAATTTATCAGACAGTCAACATAAATTAAAATTATTAAAATCTATGCCAAGCAATTCAATGCAAAAACAATTTCTACTTGGCCTAAAAATTTTTTAATTTAAGGAATCGGCAGGTCTGCTAATTGGGGCTCCAAATTTGGTTGTCCAAGTGCATTGAGATCAATGAAACATGCAGATGCAAAATACTGATCGCCTGTTTCACAGTTCTCATGGCACAGAACAAGGCCTTTCAGCTCATCTAGTTTATGCCAGCATTCCCATCAGTCCCACTCCCCCTGATAATTTTCCTGCAACCTATTCTCTCTGCCTCCTGCCCAATCAACTCCTCCCCAGTTGTCCTGTCACCTGCCTACACAAGCAGCAATTTGCATCAGCCGATTAACCCTCCTACATGTTTTTGAGGTTGGGGGGTGGAACCTAAGGGGAACATGCAAACTGAACAGAGACATCACTGGAGGTCAGCATCAAAGCCCTGTTGCTGGAGCTGAGAGACAGCAGCGCTACCTGCTATGCCATTTACAGAAATACTCTGCCAAGGTGATTCCCCCTTGGCAGTTGAGGCCAATTTGAATGTCTCGGGGTCAATGTTGGTTGAAGGACATACATGGAGAAACAAAGGACTGCAGATGCTGGAATCTAGATGGAAAACACTGATGCTGGAGGAACAGTTTGACTGCCTGCTTCGCTCCACGGATGCTGCCTGGCCTGCTGAGTTCCTCCAGCATCATCATTTTTCATGAAGGACAGACATAATGCAACCCTGGAGCAAAGGAGGCTGAGAGGTGACCTGACAGAGGTTCATAAAATTATGAGAAGCGCAGAGGTGAATGGCCACAGTCTTTTTCCCAGGGTGGGGGAATCTAAAACCAGCGGGCATTGATTTAAGGCGAGAGGGGACAGATTTAAAGGAGACCTGAGGGGCAACTTTTTCCACACAGAGGGTGGTGGGTATATGGAACAAGCTGCCAGAGGAGGAGGTGGAGGCAGGTACAATTACAACATTTAAAATACATGGCAAGGAAAGGTTTAGAGGAATATGGGCCAAATGCAGGTAAACAGGACTGGCTCAGGTAAGCAACTTGGTCGGCATGGACAAGTTGGGCTGAAGGGCCTGTTTCCAAACTGTGTAACTCCATGACTCAAGATTGAGGGGGAAGAGGAGAGGCAAAAATAAGGAACAGAGAGAGGAATGAAGATGGCAAACTCAGAAAAGATTGAGAAGCAAAACAAATTCACTGGTGAAAGGCAGGTGGGTGGGAGCAAAGAGTGAGAACGAGACCAAGCTGGGAAATCAAAATTTAGATACTGGGAGTCCGCCTGCATGAGAAATATTACCTCCAGTACAAAGGAGTGGAACAGGAAACCCAATCGTGAGATGGAAGATTGGGGGCGACGTTCCAGGTGAGACAGAAATATATTAGATGTATGTTATACATCTGCTCAGATAAATTTCCTCTGTGTGCTCTGAAACTCGATGGGCCGAATGGCCTGCTTCTGCTCCCTTGTCTTGTGATCTTGTGATTATAGATTCTCAGTACTATTATTTTTATGTCAAAACATGATGCACATGATTATGCATTGAGTGTTTGTCCATCTTGAACACAAGCCATCTTCAGATATATTATCTTTAAAACTCAAGACTGATTTCAGGTTTTTAAAATAGAAATCTGTAACTGCTGATAGAAATAAATTTTATTAGATATTTCCAACTATTTCACTCCCTTTTTAAAATGATTACTCCAACCGGTACAGTTTGCAGCACCTTTGTGATGTTGTTGTGAAAAAATATTTTGCAGGTCACAAAAATAAAACTTACTCCATGAAAAAATTCTTCCAAGAACTATTAAAGTCAAAAGGTTTTATTTCTGCTAATGTTTACATTCACTTTGATGATCATACAATAATCAAATTCAAAATTCACATTTAGAGGAATATTCCAGGAAATCGTTTTGTTGCAAATATTATTTCTTCCCAAGTCAAAAATTACCAGTCTGATTCTAATTTAAATTGGAAATAACATTCCTACTGTTACACTTCCCACCCACCAATCCTCATTATGTGCCCATGTTTGACACCATATAGCAACAGATGATTGCAGTAGGATTTCATTTTCCACAAGGACAATAAGTGGGCTTTGAGGTACAATTCCACACTCTTTTCCATCCAGTCAGCGTACTACACCCTCTGAAAGCCCAATCTTGATTTTCTGTGCAAGTTGAAATGGAAGAGCACAGAATGAAGTTGGTGGAATCAAGAGTTCAGAATGGAAGATTTAGGGGCAAGTGATGTTTGTTTAATTTAAACTGCAGTTTACATTTATTGTTGTTCCACATTGACGAGACACAACAATAAAACCAAAACCCTTCTTTAAATAAAATTAGCTAAAAAGTTTTAATAGAGACATCACATGGTTGTTCCACATGTAGCCACACATCAGATTTTAAAGCGCTATTGCTTCTCAGGACCTCGTGATAGAGATGGAAAGTGCGCTAAGCATCCAAATGCTTTACAGTGACCTCTGCTGGGAAGTGCTCCTTTAAGCATCCAACCAGGGAGTTTGCACTTCACCGGGCTGGCTGTTGAGAAACGTGAATCTATGACCTTATCATTCCATTTCCTTTCATTTCATGGGACAGGAACAGTATGGGCAAGGCTTTCATTAATTGTCCCTGAACTGATTAGCTTACTTGGTCATTTCAGAGAACAGATAAATATCGAACACATTGGTAGGCCTGGAGCTACAAACAAGCCAGGTGGAGAAAGGAAGGCAAATTTCATTCTCTGAAGGACATTAGTAAACGAGATGGGTTTTTACACAAGAGTAAATTCACGTTGTTATTTAGCTTTTTATTTTAGCTTATTCAATTACATGGAAATTAACTTCCCAGCTTCTGGAATGGAATTTAAACTCATCTCCAGATCAATGATCCAGGCCTCTGGATACCAGTCCAGTAATTTAATCAGTTTGTTAGCAATAGCATTGTGGAATCCCTGGACAGTATTAACCAATGTCAACTAAAGGGCACAGAGAAAGTCAAGACCTCTAAGCACAAAAACAGGTGAACACATTTATTGTTGAAATACTAACAGAGGAAACTGTAACACTGCTATCCTGAGCATGTCTGACTAAACAAGGCATTAGGGTTGTTTTGTGCTTAGGTTCCCTGAATTACTCTATTGGAGCACCTTAATCTAATTTTCAGTTCTTTATTTCATCTGAAGGAAACTTTCCATTTTGTTTTCCTGCTCAGTACTCTGGAATATCCTTTGAAATCAAGGTCTTAAACATCATTTCACATGTTCACAACTAAAGACATCTCTAAATATAAAAGAAACCCTTAAAATGCTGAACAGCAACCCTTTTGATTTTGATTCTGGAATTCAAAGGTTGCATGTCGAAACTTTTCTCACCCAAGACATTGTAATAACAATATCCCTAAAGTAGGCTTATGACCAGACTGACATAGTCCAGTTGAAACAATCTCCCCTATTTGGTTAACAGGCTTAACCTGTATCTTCTTAATATGATAAAGAATCATCTTTATTGCTTTGAGAGAAGTATAATCAAACCAATCACATACTTTGGCTGGGTCCACTCTGATGGTCGTCGTCCGATTCATTGTCAACGCTTTGCAATTTTAAGAAGTCTTTAGACAATGTGTCCTCCTGATGGCACTGTACTTTTTCTTCCTCATACCCTTTCTTATTCATTTGATCGGAGAGTTGCATGGAAATTATGGAGTAGGTTTGTGGCTCATGGTGCAAATTCGATGGTTTTATCCCTTTATTGCGTTTAGAAAGACAAGTCATAGTAGAGTGATTTGGAAGCAAGTCTAACCTTTTCTCTTCATGACGCTGACACAGTTCTTTTTTCTTAGACACTTCATTCATAAGTTCTCTCGATTCATCAAGAAAATATTTAAATAGTTCTTTTAAATGAGATTTCCTTCTCTGACGAGATTTAGCAGCATCTGACTGAAGTGTAGCATTGCTTCTGTCGGGGCTATTTTTGCCAGCCAGTGCAGCTGCATTCAAAGGTTCATTATCTTTATCAGTACAAACACTGGGCTGTGCTTCAACACTGACACTTCCTGCACTCCTTGCCCTTTTATTTCTAGCCGCAGAAATTTGTGGATCGATTTCTTGCAATTTTCTCTTTTGCTTAACGTTTCCAAAAATAATGCCAGGAGGACTTGGTGATTTGGGCGGAAGCACACCTAATGAAAGTCTTGGATTGTTTTGGCCATTCAGGTTAACTGTCGAGAAGAAGTCCTCATACATCAATCTGTCCTTATTAGTAGGGCAAACTTCCTCTTTATTAGGGAAGTTGCCTGCTTCAGATATATCATTTCTAGTTGATTTAAAATGGTCCTTACATAATTTTCCATTTTTCTTTGAGCTACATTGATTTTTCTTCATTACAGTTGAAAAATTTGATTGCAGAGGAGAAGCATAATTTTTATAATGTTCATTAGATACAAAATCAGTCTCTGTAAGGTAGTGATCTTCTACAGTGGCCGTTGACTTTACTGGAGGAGGTGATTGTACAATTTTGTTGCTTAGTGCATCACAAAGGTTTAGATCTGCTCCTGCATTGTTCAAAACTTCAACACTTCCTTCAGAATAATTTTCACTCACTTTCTTATTACATGAGCCTGCTGACACTTTGTCGCGATGCAGAGAAGCTAGGGCACTCTTCGGAAAATGTAATTTCATTTTAGAAATAGATTTCTTTCCCCTTCGCAATGATGTTTTGTTTTCATCTTGTGATGATTTGATCAAATGCATTCCCTGTACAAAAGGCTCTGTCCTGTGATGTTGACTCATTTGTCCTTCATAAGCATCTGCTGAAAGTGGAGTCTTGCTTTTGCCAGCGTATTTTCCACAAGTATTATTAATTGATGCCCCTCCAGAATCAACTTCATACTCTTCTGTAACAAGATAAAGAACTTCATTCTTATCTGCACTAAAGTAAACCACAAAAATATTACAGGATTAGGAAAATAGAAAACAATTGTACTCACAAAATAATAGTTAACACCAAAGAAAAGCAGGCAAAACAGAACTGCTGTATAAAGGTGCAGAGCGGCTTGTCCTTTGTCCAGTGAACAACCCTTGTCAATCGTTTAGCCACATTCCTCATCTCCATGTTCTGCTAATTGCTACACCTTCCCATGCTTAGAGTCCTTCCTCTCTTAAAGTACCCACAAGATGTTTAGCTGAATTTAAACCAGTCACCCAGTTGGCGACTATACATTTAAGTCAACTTTAATCTCCTTAATCTTGTTTAATGTATACCTGGACCAATAAGTGGCCCATAATTACTGCAAATGCTGCACAGTTAAAACCAAAAGAATGTTATACACTTGAACAGGAGGAACAGATCATTATTTGAAGTGTTATAAGACTAATGACTGCTGGTTATTAGAGAGATGCAACACAGAAAACAGACTTGGGGCAATTGACAGCAGCCAATGAACCTACCAACCTGAGCATTTTGGGATGTGGGAGGAAACTAGGACACCTACAGTGCCACTGCAGCTGAGAGGCAGCCTCTCTACTAGCCACGGCCGCCCTTGTCCTGGTACTTAGAAACGTACATTCTTATATGATATTTCCTTCGGTTATGAGCTGTCACAGCACCAGACTGAAGCATAACGTTGGTTCTATCATGGCTATTTTTGACAACCAGTATAACTGCAAAGCTTCATTATCTTCACAAGCACAAGCACTGGGCTGTTGGGCCCCACTATATTGTCACTGCCATTTGCCCTCCTTATTCTCCATAGAGTTCTATTAATTTCTTGCAGTTTTCAGAATAAATGCATGTCCACTTAAGACTGAGATGAGAAGGAATTTCTTCTGAGGGTTGCGAATCTTTGGAATTCTCTGTCCCAGAAAGAATGGGAATGTTGAGTCATCAAGTATATTCAAGGCTGAAGTAGATCTTTAGACAACAAGGGGGTGCAAGAGCTAAACAAATCTTACAGGAGTTTGGACCATCAGATGAGTCACGATCTTAATCAATGGTGGAGCATACCTGGGATGTGGCCAACTTCTGCTTTTTCTTTAAAAAAAGTTTTTTTTGCACAACATTACAGGATCGGCCCAGGAGACATTGGAGCAGCGGGTCCCAAACAGGTACAGACAGAGTATTTAAAAAGCTTGTGCGTTTCGTTTGTTTTTGCGGGCTTTTTTTATTCTTACAGAATTTAGAGGGGCCAATAAAAAGGAGGTCGAGTCTAGCGGAGCGGCCATTGTCGGAGTGGACAGTGTCAGTGAGTGGCTTTGGCATAACAGGCTTCAGCATCAAGAGGCGGAGGCCATCTGCAACAACACTGGTGAGTAGCTGGTAAGTAAAGGTAAAGTTTACTGTTATTGTTATAATCTTTAAGTAGACTACAGCTAGGTAAGAAAAAAAAATAGTTCAGATGGAGGGCAAGGCAATGTGCTGCAGCTGCATGATGTGGAGCTCGTGGACGCTGTGGTGGTGCACGGTGACCACATCTGCAGTAAGTGCTTGAGGCTGGAAGAACTTCAGCTCAGAATCGATGAGCTGGAGTCACAGCTTCAAACACTGCGAAGCATCAGGGAGGGAGAGAGTTATGTAGATGCTGTGCATCAGGAGGCAGTCACCCCCCCTCCCCTTAGAGCAAGTACTTCTAGGTTCCAGGAGGTAGATAGATGGGTGACCGTCAGGGGAGGGAAAGAGAAAGGGAACAGGCAGACAGTGCAGAGGACCCCAGAGGCTGTTCCCCTCAAAAACAGGTATTCCGCTTTGGATGCTGTTGAGGGGGATGACCCACAGGGATCAAGCGGCAGTAGCCAGGTCTCTGGAACTGGGACTGGTCCTGCTGCTCAGAAGGGAAGGAACGGGAAGAGGAGGGCAGTAGTGATACAGGACTCAATAGTCAGGGGAACAGACAGGAGGTTCTGTGGGCATGAGTGGGAATCCCGGATGGTATGTTGTCTCCCAGGTGCCAGGATGTCTCTGATCGGGTCCACAGCATCCTTGAGCTGGAGGGAAAGCAGCCAGAAGTCATGGTACATGTTGGTACCAATGACATAGGCAGAAAGAGGGATGAGATCCTGAAAAACAAGTTTAGAGAGCTAGGCAGAAGGCTGAAGAACAGGGCTGTAAAGGTAGTAATCTCGGGATTACTGCCTATGTCACACGATGGTGAATATAGAAATAGAATGAGGTGGAGGATAAATGCATGGCTGAGGGATTGGAGCGGGGGGGGAGGGATTCAGATTTCTGGATCATTGGGACCTCTTTTGGAACAGGTGTGACCTGTACAAAAAGGACGTGTTGCACTTGAATCCCGGGGTACCAATATCCTGGCGGGGAGGTTTGCTAAGGCTACTGGGGAGAATTTAAACTAGAATAGTTGGGGTATGGGAATCGAACTGAAGCAACTGGGGAAGAGGTGGTTGGCTCTCAAATAGAGAAAGCTTGCAGACAGTGCGAGGGGGAGGATAGGCCAGTGATAGAGAAGGGACACGTTCAGACCGATGGTCCGAGATGTGTCTATTTTAACGAAGGAGTATTGTGAACAAAGCGATGAGCTTAGAGCTTGGATCAGTACTTGGAGCTATGATGTGGTGGCCATTACGGAGACTTGAATGGCTCAGGGACAGGAATGGTTACTTCAAGTGCAGGGTTTTAGATGTTTCAGAAAGGACAGGAAGGGAGGCAAAAGAGGTGGGGGCATGGTACTGTCAATCAGAGATAGTATCATGGCTGCAGGAAAGGTGGACGTCATGGAGGGATTGTTTACGGAGTCTCTGTGGTGGAGGTTAGGAACAGGAAGGGGTCAATAACTTCACTGGGTGTTTTTTCATAGGCCGCCCAATAGTAACAGGGATATTGAGGAGCAGATAAGGAAACAGATCCTGGAAAGGTGTGATAATAACAGAGTTGCCGTGATGGGAGATTTTAATTTTCCAAATATCATTTGACATCTCCCTAGGGCAAGGGGTTTAGATGGGGTGGAGTTTGTTAGGTGTGTTCAGGATGGTTTCTTGACACAATATGTAGATAAGCCTGCAAGAGGAGAGACTGTACTTGATTTGGTATTGGGAAATGAACCTGGTCAGGTGTCAGATCTCTCAGTGGGAGAGCATTTTGGAGATAGTGATCATAATTCTATCTCCTTTACAATAGCATTAGAGAGAAGGAGGAACAAACAAGTTAGAAAAGCATTTAATTGGAATTATGAGGCTCTCAGGCAGGAAATTGGAAGCTTAAATTGGGAACAAATGTTCTCAGGGAAAAGTACAGATGAAATGTGGCAAATGTTCAGGGGATATTTGTGTGGAGTTTTGCATAGGTACGTTCCAATGAGACAGGGAAGTTACGATAGGGTACAGGAACCATGGTGTACAAAGGCTGTAATAAATCTAGTCAAGAAGAAAAGCTTACAAAAGGTCCGGAGAGCTAGGTAATGTTAGAGATCTGGAAGAGTATAAGGCCAACAGGAAGGAGCTTAAGAAGGAAATTAGGAGAGCCAGAAGGGGACATGAGAAGGCCTTGGTGGGCAGGATTAAGGAAAACCCCAAGGCATTCTACAAGTATGTGAAGAGTGAGAGGATAAGACCTGAAAGAATAGGTCCTATCAAGTGCAGCAGTGGGAACGTGTGTATGGATTCGAAGGAAATAGCAGAGGTACTTAATGAATACTTTACTTCAGTATTCACTATGGAAAAGGATCTTGGTGATTGTAGTGGTGACTTGCAGCAGACTGAAAAGTTTGAGCATGTAGATATTAAGAAAGAGGATGTGCTGGAGCTTTTGGAAGGCATCAAGTTGGATAAGTTGCCGGGACTGAATGAGATGTACCCCAGGCTGCTGTGGGAGGCGAGGGAGGAGATTGCTGAGCCTCTGGCGATAATCTTTGCATCTTCAATGGGGACAGGAGAGGTACCGGAGGATTGGAGGGTTGCGGATGTTGTTCCTTTATTCAAGAAAGGTAGTAGAGATAGTCCAGGAAATTATAGACCAGTGAGTCTTACTTCAGTGGTTGGTAAGTTGATGGAAAAGATCCTGAGAGGCAGGATTTATGAACACTTGGAGACGTATAATATGATTAGAAATAGCATGGCTTTGTCAAGGGCAGGTCCTGCCTTACGAGCCTGATTAAATTTTGGGGATGTGACTAAACACATCGATGAAGGGAGAGCAGTAGATGTAGTGTATTTGGATTTCAGCAAGGCATTTGATGAGGTCCCCATGCAAGGCTTATTGAGAAAGTAAGGAGGCATGGGATCCAAGGGGACATTGCAATGTGGATCCAGAACTGGCTGGCCCACAGAAGGCAAAGAGTGGTTGCTGACGGGTCATATTCTGCATGGAGGTCAGTGGCCAGTGGTGTACCTCAGGAATCTGTACTGGGACCCTTACCCTTTGTGATTTTTATAATTGACCTGGATGAGGAAGTGGAGGGATGGGTTAGTAAGTTTGCTGATGACAAAGGTTGGAGGTGTTGTGGATAGTATGGAGGGCTGTCAGAGGTTATAGCAGGACATAAATAGGATGCAAAACCAGGCTGAGAGGTGGCAGATGCAGTTCAATCCGGATAAGTGTGAAGTGGTTCATTTTGGTAGGTCAAATATGATGGCAGAATATAGTATGAATGGTAGGACTCTTGGCAGTGTGGAGGATCAGAGGGATCTTGGGGTCTGAGTCCATAGGACGCTCAAAGCAGCTGCACAGGTTGACTCTGTGGTTAAGAAGGCATACGGTGTATTGTCCTTCATCAATTGTGGAATTGAATTTAGGAGCCGAGAGGTATTGTTGCAGCTATAGAGGACCATGGTCAGATCCCACTTGGAATACTATGCTCAGTTCTGGTCGCCTCACTACAGGAAGGATGTGGAAGCCATAGAAAGGGTGCAGAGGAGATTTACAAGGATGCTGCCTGGATTGGGGAGCATGCCTTATGAAAGCAGGTTGAGGGAACTCGGCCTTTTCTCCTTGGAGAGACAGAGGATGAGGGGGGGACCTGATAGAGGTGTATAAGATGATGAGAGGCATTGATCGTGTGGTTAGTCAGAGGCTTTTCCCCAGGGCTGAAATGGTTGCCACAAGAGGACATAGGTTTAAGGTGCTGGGGAGTAGGTATGGAGGAGATGTCAGGGGTAAGTTTTTTTACTCAGAGAGTAAAAGTTGCGTGGAATGGGCTGCCGGCAACGGTGGTGGAGGCGGATACGATCGGGTCTTTTAAGAGACTGTTGGATAGGTACATGGAGCTGAGAAAAATAGGTTATGGGTAAACCTAGTAATTTCTAAGGTAGGGACATGTTCGGCACAACTTTGTGGGCCGAAGGGCCTGTATCATGCTGTAGGTTTTCTATGTCTCTAACATTGCCTAGGGAAACGCTGTTTACAGTCTCTGAGGAAGCAGCTGTTTCTTAATGACTTAGAGTAACAAAAAACTTGCTCATTGTTTTTGCACCAGTCAAATTCTCTTTGCTTTATAAAGGTGGGTTGAAAACCATTACCTTGGTAAGATAAGATTCACCTAAGATTTCTTTATTAGTCACATGTATATCAAAACACACAGTGAAATGCATGTTTTGCATGGAGTGTTCTGGGGGCAGCCCACAAGTGTCGCCATGCTTCCAGCGCCAACATAGCATGCCCACAGCTCCTAACCTGTACGTCTTTTGGAATGTGGGAGGAAACCAGAGCACCCGGAGGAAACCCACACAGACACGGGGAGAACGTACAAACTCCTTACAGACAACGGCCAGAATTGAACCCAGGTCGCTGGCTCTGTAACAGCGTTACACTAACCACTACACTACCGTGCCTGCCAGTACATTCAAATCATGTGCAGTTATAAGGTTGCACTGTACTTATGAGTTAACACCTAATAATTAATTTCCCTTCACTCCTCAATTATGCAACTTGACAAATCTTCAAATATTAGTTCATTTCTAGCTCTGAAGCTAGCTGGAACAAAATTCAAGCCCAAGTCTATGGGCTCTGCACACCTTTGCAAGAGATGTTGTTGCAGGACAGGAGAAAGGGAGAATCCTCCTCAGATTGTGAAGATTGCCTAGAAAAAGGGAGGATTGCAAATATTGCAACCATCTTCAAAAAGAGAGCTGGTTAAACCCACAACAACAGGATAGACAGCTGAACATAGATCAGGAGAATTTTTACCTGGCACAGAACGATTCTGGAAACAATGAGCTAATGAGTGAAAGTAAACAGTCATTTACTAAGATCAAATCTTGTTTGAGAAATTTGATCAAGACCTCTGATGAAAGAACTGAGAGGTTTGGTGAGTGTAGTATTTTTAAATAATGTGTATGTGCATTTACAAAAGGCATTTAGCAAAGCATCAAGTAACAAAATTAAAGAGTATAGAGCATGGATACCAAATTGGCCGAGGAACAGAGAGCTGAAAATAGCAGTGAGTGACTGTACTTTTCTCTAGTCTGAAAAGCTGGGAAAACAAGGGCTTTAAAAGCTGCAGCACTGAATGATAAAAGATGTAGATTAGAAAATGGGAGAGAAAAGGATGCTTATGAAAATGGTAATGTTGACACCAAGCCGAACAGTGATGAATAGTAATAGAAAAAAGCCTGAGAAATAGAAATGAGGGGCAATGGTAGATACAGGTGGAAATCATGGATCCCCTGACCATAGTCTTCCTATCCTTATTATCATATGGCTTCAGAGAACATGATGAATACAATTATTACTCCTGTATAAACCCAAGGCTTGCAGCAAATGAATAGCAAATTAAACTTTGGAGACAATAATCCAGAAAAATAAATTGACACTGAAGGATTATAGACTAATATATAAAAGAGATTGTCAAAGGCTACAAGTTAAATATTTGAAGGGGAATAAAAATGGAGATACAGGAAAAGGGCAGGGAGGTGGTCCTCCTGCAGAGGAGCATCAAAAGGCAAGAATGGATCAAATGGTCTCCAGCCGTGCTGCATCATTCCATTTGCTACAAAATCTGATTTGCAGATCTCAGAATGTCAACTTTTTTAAAATCACATCAGTTCCACTAAAAAAAATACATTTCTCATCACAGGTACACAAAATGATTACACTTTGACATTTTTAAATGAAAGATTATTAAAGTTCAAGCAGCTCAAGTGATATGCATTTTAGTCCACTTGCCTTCAAACAATGCTTTTGGTATTGCTGAGGGAGATTCCCCAAGAGTTGGACGGCAAGGAGAGACAGCAGAAGCCGATACTGTCAACTGAGTCATTTGAGAAGCTGAGGGAAGATAAAGAACAGTTTTATTAGACCCAATGGTTATGGCAATGTACAACAGTCTAAACCATTGCAGTTTGTGAGAAACCAACACACAAACAGGTACATAAATAATGAGCACAATGACCAATCCAGTAAAAAAAAATCACAGGCAATTAAGGAAGCTGGAGTTCTTTCAAAATATTTTGACTGGGAAAATACCGAGCTGAAGATAGAAACGCTTACACCATTCAGCCCCTTGAGCCAGTCTTGCTGAGCATAGCTGATGTTTATCTACCTATCCAACTGCTTTGAATCAATAACCCCTCAATAGCTTGCTCAACTGAAATCAAACTTTTAAACAAAATTTCAATCCACTTAACCTTAACTTTCTGGAAAAGTTTCACAATCCGACAGCCTATTGCAAACTAAAGGGGATGCAAAAACACCCAGTTATAATACATTTGAAGGTGAAGGGAAGAAGGATTAGTTGCGTATCCCATTTTCAGCTTGGAAAATACAATAGAGGAAGTGTTGCACAGAGCATAGAAGAGGCACCGATAAAAGCCAGAGACAATGAAGAGGGGGAAATGGGAAACCAGCTGTGTAACAAGAATTACATTACATTTTACTTTGCACTCGAAGGATATTAAAATAATTTCCCACATACTGAAGAAATGCTCAAATCTTTTATTGAGAGATAATAATTGCACCTCACAGAACAAAGGACTATGATGGTGAAGAATAAGTATTTGCCATGAAAAAGTATCTGAAACTTCATAGAAGCTGCATTCTCAGAGTCAGGGTCCCACTTAGGCCAGGAAGAGGTAGTCTTCCTTGACTAACAATATTATTCTGGCTAGGGTTAAAGCAAGCACAAGTCAACTGTTGCAACTGCTCTTTAGATTTTTAACTCAACAAGAAATACTTGGAAGATAAAACACTTCACTCAAAGGCATGAAGAATCAGATTCAATCCTTGCACTGAGGAACAAAGGCCATTGAATGCTTAAGAAATGTTTGACAGCATTTGGAATAATCAGAATAATAGATAGGATTGTTGAAAGAGTGGTTGATGCCATCACTGCAGACAGATGAGGTGGTGGAGACGGGGGAGGGCGGAAGAGGGCCATTAACAACATGGACTCGGTGGTTTTTGATTCAGCCTATTTGGTGAGAAATCACATGATTGAAACTTCTTCAGTGGTGCACAGTACTAGACCTGAAAAGTGAAGTTCAGAAGAATAAGTTAATGAAGACCAGAAGATCCAGATGTCCACTTAACCTACAAGCCTATCAAATAGCTATGCTATAAACTAGAGAAACAAAGGACTGCAAATGCTGGAATCTAGATGAAAAACACAATGAGGCTGGAGGAACTCAGCAGGCCAGGCAGCATCTATGGAGAAAGGCAGGCGGACAACATTTCAGGTCAGGATCCTTCTTCAGGACTGAATGCTGCCTGGCCTGAGTTCCTCCAGCATCATGGTGTTTTATGCTATAAACTAAATTTGAATAAGAAAAAGCAGGCTACTGCTCCAGATGATGAGCTAACAGCCAACACTAAAGTTAATAAGTAACTTTACCACAGCACCCGAAACCTCATTTAGCATCATATGGCAATTTTCAAAAGAATCAAGGTCAAATGAAATTTCTAAAGAAGGACGTACCTTCAGTAACTAAGGGAGAAAGGATTATGATGACAGTGAAGAAACACTGCATGACAGGGATAAATTCAGAGGCAGATAGTCTGAAGACAAGCAAGCTCCACGAGGATTGTTCTTCTTGATGAAGGCCATTGATTTGAGACAGAAACAAGCTGTATGCTTTCATGCAAATACACATTTAGTATACAAACAATCTGCCATTATGTGAAATAATGAACTGCTTTCACTGGATTTACAGGAATTTCACTGAAAAAAGTATAAATCAAATTGAAAGTTAACCTGATGGCAAAGGGATACCAGGCTATGCAATGTACGCTTCTCCATTCAATCATTCAGTTAACCATATAGGTTTAGCAACAACCGTCCACACCCCATCTCCATTGTCAATACAGCGTTTTCCTTAAGCAAAAAACTGTACATTTGTTTTCAAGACAGCTACATGAAATGATTTTGTCTGACCAGCTTCTCATTTGGCACCTGACTGTAAGCCAGCTATTGATACTTCCCCAAGCTGCTCTTTGATTGGTGAATTCACAATGATAGGAAGAGCTGACATCGAAGGAACAAAAAGCAGCATGGCTACGAATACTTGGCCGCCACAAGCCAGCTATCCGTGGTAACTTTTCTGACACCTCCTGCTTAAAACCCAAAAGGCCAGAAGGATTGCGAGGCCGTGCTTTCACGGTCAGTATTCGTACTGAAAATCAAGATCATGTGAGCTTTTGCCCTTCTGCTCTACGGGAGGTTTCTGTCCTTCCTGAGCTCGCCTTAGGGCACCTGCATTACGGTGTGACAGGTGTACAGCCCCAGTCAAACTCCCCACCTGCCACTGTCCCCAGAGCAGGTCACACCCGGCCGCTTCCAACCAGAGGTGAGAGCCCCTCGGGGATTGCCTCCCCGCCTCACTGGGTAAGTGAAAAATAATCAGAGTAGTGGTATTTCATCGGCAGCCC
Organism: Pristis pectinata; assembly: GCF_009764475.1. Classification (NCBI taxonomy): domain Eukaryota; kingdom Metazoa; phylum Chordata; class Chondrichthyes; order Rhinopristiformes; family Pristidae; genus Pristis; species Pristis pectinata. Next base: position 2,201,778 of record NC_067414.1, read on the forward strand.
CGGAGGGACTTCCACTTATTCTACACCTTCACAGTAATTGGCTTATTATTGTCACATGCAGAGAAATATGGTGAAAAACTTCGTTTGTCATGCCATCCATACAGCTCATTCCAAACACAAGTACATCAAGGTAATACAAAGGGTAAAGCAATAACAGAATGCAGAATATAGTGTTACAGTTCATCTTTATCATACAGGAGGTCCATTCAATAGTCTTATAACAGCAGGATAGAAGCTGTCCTTAAGCCTGGTGGTACGTGTTTTCAAGCTATTTTATCTTCTGCCTCGGGTGGGGGGGGGGGGGGGGGGGGGGTGGGGGTTGTTGGTGGGAGAAGAGGAAAGAATGAGCAGGGTGGGAGGTGTCATTAATTATCCTTGCTGTTTTCCCGAGACAGCAGGAAGTGTAAAAAGATCAATGGAGGGGAGGCTGGTTTTCGCAATAGACTGAAGTGTGCCTACAACTCTAATTTCTTGCTGACTTGGGCAGAGCAGTTGCCATACCAAGCTGTGATGCATCTAGATAGGATGCTTTTTGTGGTGCATCTATACTTTGTGAGATCATGCATTCCTTCTGTCATTTGTGCTGGTCAAAGACAAAGCTTAGTTTATTGTCATACGTCCATGTATTGGGATTGGTTTATTGTCACATGTACCAAGGTACAGTGGAAAACTTGTCTTGCATACCGTTCATACAGATCAATTCATTACACTGTGCATCGAGGTGGGACAAGGTAAAACAATAACAGAACACAGAATAAAGTGTAACAGCGACAGAGAAAGTCTTTATATTATTTAGAAACTAATTGGAATATACCACCGAAGAAATACAAAGCACAAAGCCAAAAAATGTTGGTAACAGTGAGGAATCTGTGCTTGCTGCTGACCTGAGAAGCAAGAATTTTGTCTCGGCCCTCTGGTGTCAACCTGCTGCTGAAACAGCAATGCTCCGCGCAGTTGTAGGTCCTTGCACAATATAATGTGGAGGGCTGGAACAAGTCCACACTTCATAAAACAGCCAAACAAATTCCAAACTTGCACACTTCGGAAAGCCAAGGCTTTATTGGCTTTCAAACCTGTCAAGGTCTTAAATTATTTCAGGCATTCAGAAACAATCCAAAACTACTAAATGACCAATGAACCCTTATAAAAATATCAAAAATGGAAAAAAAACAAAAATAACTTAAAACATTAAACCAAACTCAATTCAAGGGAATGTAAATGAACTTGTGCCTTTCTCCATCACAGCCTTTCCTCTCCATTGAAAGTAACAGGCTCACTCTTCCTGTGCCAGATCTAGCCAGGCACAGATCCAGCAGGCTTGTCAGAATGTGGGTTGTGGAATTGCATCAAGTTCACATTCAGCTGCAGAACTCCATGAAAATCCCAAGCAGAGTCAGGAAGTCCCAGTTTGGAGCAGTCAGCAAATTAGCAATGTTGATATTTGCATGGAAATCCTGAACTCAGCGCCACTTCAATGGAGTAATGTCAGCAGTTTGGCACAGTACCACCAGCACGCCCCCCAAAATTCTGGCCAATCAATTGACTCGGGTTATATGGATCAGAAAAAAGATAAGTCTGAACCATCTGTTAAGGGGTACAAAAGATGTACTCACAGCCACCGAGGGTAATATAGGCCCTGTTTGCAATTTGCTATTGCATGCAAATCAAGAGATCCTCGCATCAACACTGAATAATTCGACATTTGGCACATTCATTTGTCAGAGTCTGTTGTTTGAATTGCGCTCGTCTTTCAGACTGCTTCAGAAGTTCCTTGTATATAAACATAGGCCTGACTTGTATCCACACAACACTTGGAGGATTGCTTAAGCCCCATCTCTGGGATTCAGGAGGATCATTCAGAATACAATACGTTTCAGATTTGTTTTCTGCATCAAAACAGTTCCTAAATTAATCAAACAATTATTTCTTAGACCAGGAGGGAGAAAATGTATTTCAATTACAGCCTACCAAAAAAGGTTGCAATGTAATCTGACCATGGTTACCAATGTGATGAGCAATGACAGCAGATGTGTGTGAATCTGCCAGTATTACCCACAAGTGCCAGCAAGTTCCTGCATCTGGTTACCCCTGCATAGGGTCTACAAGCTTATTCATGTGAATGGTCAGGGTGCAAGGAAGAATGCTAATATTAGTTAAAACATTGCTTTATTGCTCCCAGCTTTAGTGAGTGGGGTCACTTTGTCAGCAAGCAAGACTGAGGGGTCGATTTTGCGAGCAATCAAACTTTTAGCTGCTGTTTTTTTTAAAACATAACTTGTTTGAGTCTATATAATTGTTTAGTCATGGTCATGGAGCACTACAGCACAGAAACAGGCCCTTCAGCCCATCTAGTCCACGCTGACCTGATCTTCTGCCTAGTCCCATTTACCTGCACCCAGACCATATCCCTCCAAACCCCTCCCATCCATGTACCTATCCAAACTTCTCTTAAATGTTACAATTGAACCTGCATCTACTACTTCCGCTGACGGCTCGTTCCACACTCGCACCACCCTCTGAGTGAAGAAGTTTCCCCTCAGGTTCCCCTTAAATATTTCACCTTTCACCCTAAACCTATGTCCTCAAGTTCTAGTCTCACCCAACCTGAGGGGAAAAAGCCTGCATGCATTCACCCTATCTATACCCCTCATAATTTTGAATACCTCTGTAAGATCTCTCCTCATTCTCCTGCGCTCCAGGGAATAAAGTCCTAAGCTATTCAACCTTTCCCCATAACTCAGGTCCTCAAGACCCAGCAACATCCATGTAAATTTTCTCTGCATTCTTTCAAGCTTATTGATATCTTTCCTGTAGGTAGGTGACCAGAACTGCACACTATATTCTAAATTCAGCCTCACAAATGTCATGTACAACTTCAACGTAACATCCCAACTCCTGTACTCAATGCCCTGATTTATAAAGGTCAATGTGCCAAAAGCTCTCTGTACGACCCTATCTACCTGTGACACCACTTTCAAGGACCATGGACTTGTGTTCCCAGGTCCCTCTGTTCAACCACACACCTCAGAGTGCTACCAGCCATTGTTTAAGTTCTACCCTGATTTGTCCTCCCAAAGTACAACACCTCACATTTGCCTGCATTAAATTCCATCAGCCATTTTTTAGCCTGTTTTCTTAGTTGGTCAAGATCACGCTGCAAGCTTTGATAGCCTTCCTCGCTGTCCACTACGCCCCAACCCTGGCGTCATCCGCAAATTTGCTGATCTAGTTTACCATGTTGTCATCTAAATCATTAATAGAGATGATAAACAACAGACCCAGCACCGATCCCTGTGGCACACCACTAGTCACAGGCCTCCAGTCAGAGAGACAACCACCTACTACCACTCTCTGGGTTCTCCACTAAGCCAATGTTGAATCCAATTGACTATATCATCTTGAACGCCAAGCGACTTAACCTTCTGGAGCAGCCTCCTATGTGGGACTTTGTCAAAGGCCTTGCTAAAGTCCATGTAGACAACGTCCACTGCCTTTCCCTCATCAACCATCTTGGTAACCTCCTTGAAAAATTCTATAAGATTGGTTAGACATGACCTACCACACACAAAGCCATGTTGACTATTCCTAATCAGGCTCTGTCAATCCAAATAGTTAGATATCCTGTCCCTTAGAATGCCTTCCAATAATTTACCCACGACTGAAGGCAGGTTCACAGGCCTATAATTTCCTGGCTTATTTTTAGAGCCTTTCTTGAACAACAGAACACCATTAGCTATCCTCCAGCACCACACCCGTGGCTGAGGACATTTTAAGTATCTCTGCCAGGGCCCCTGCAATTTCTGCACTAGTCTCCCACAGGTCCAAGGAGACAACTGTCAGGCCCTGGGGACTTGTCCACCTTCATTCGCCTCAAGACAACCAGCAGCTCCTCTTTCATATTCTGGATACAGTCCATGACCTCACTACTCTTTTGCCTCAGTTCGAGAGTCTGTGTCTGTCTCCAGAGCAAATATGGATGCAAAAAATTCATCTACAATCTCCCCTATCTCTCTCGGCTCCATCCAGAGGTGACCATGCCGATCTTCAAGAGGACCAATTTTGTCCTTCGCTACCCTTTTGCTCTTAATATAGCTATAGAAACCCTTGGGATTCTCCTTCACCCTGTCTGCCAGAGCAACCTTGTATCCTCTTTTTATCCTCCTAATTTCTCTCAAGTGTTCTCTTGCATTTCTTATACTCCTCAATCACCTCATTTGATCCTAATTGCCTATACCTCATATGTACCACCTTTTTCTTTACCAGGGCCTCAATATCCCTCGATAACCAAGGTTCCCTAAACCTGTTAAGCTTGCCTTTCATTCCAACAGGAACATACAGTTTCTGTACTCTCAGTATTTCACTTTTGAAAGCCTCCCACTTACCAAACATCACTTTGCCGGAAAACAATCCCAACCCACACCTGCCAGATCCTTTCTGATGCCATCAAAATTGGCTTTACTCCAATTCAGAATCTCAACCTGAGGACCAGTCCCATCCTTCTCCATAATTATCTTGAAACTAATGGAATTACGATCACTAGATCCAAAGTGTTCCCCTGCACACACTTCTGTCCCCTGTCCTGTCTCCTTCCCAAAGAGCTGCAGTATCTCGCTCCCTCTAGTTGGGACCTCTACATATTGATCAAGGAAACTTTCCTGAACACATTTGACAAACTCTATCTCATCCAGTCCCTTGACAGTGTGGGAGTCCCAGTCAATATGTGGAAAGTTAAAATCACCTACTATCACAATACACAAAAAGTAGAGGAACTCAGCAGGTCAGGCAGCATCTATGAAGGGAAATAAACAGTCGATGTTTCAGGTCGAGACCCTTCCTCAGGACTGGAAAGGAAGAGGGCAGAAGCCAGAATAAGATGATTCTACAATCACCCTGGCTGCCATGCAGAGATGTCTGCAGGCCCTATCTCTGTCTTCCCTTATTCCTGTGGCTCCCTTCCCCCACCCTGATGACCTGCCCATCTCCTCTCCTCCCCTCCATCCTTTCCATGGTCCACTGCCCTCTCCTACCGGATTCCTCCTCCTTCAGCCCTTTGCCTCTTCTACCTATCACCTTATTACATCTTCCCCCCTTCCCCACCCACCTACCTCCCCCTCTCACCTGGACTCACCTATCAACTGAACTCACACATCACCTGCCTGTGTGTGCTCCTCCCCATCACCTTATTCTGGCTTCTGCCCTCTTCCCTTCCAGTCCTGCTGAAGGGTCTCGGCCCAAAACGTCGACTGTTTATTTCCCTCCATAGATGCTGCCTGACCTGCTGAGTTCTTCCAGCACTTGTTGTGTGTTGCTCCAGTTCCAGCATCTGCAGAATTTCTTGTGTCTCCAGCTACTATCACAACCTTGTTTTTCTTGTAACTGTCTACTATCTCTCTACAAATTTGTTCCTCCAAATCCCACTGACTTCTGGGAGGTCTATAATATATTCCCATTAACGTGGTCATCCCTTTCTTGTTCCTCAGTTCCATCTATATTGTCTCAGTAGATGATCCCTCCAGTACATCCTCTGAGCACTGCCGTGACACTTTCCCTGATGAGTAATGCCACCCCTCCCCCTTTAATACCTCCCTCTCCATCATGTCTAAGATATCGGAACCTCGGAACATTGAGCTGCCAGTCCTGCCCCTCCTGCGACCAAGTCTCACTAATGACTACAACATCATAATTCCACGTGTTGATCCGTGCTCTAAGTTCATCTGCCTTACCGACAATACTCCTTGCATTGAAATAGATGCATCTCAGAACATTAGTCCCATCGTGCTCATCAACCAGTCAATTTAGGTCTTTGCTTGTGGGCTTAAGATCTACTTTCCCCACAGCCCCTCCACTTGCTGCCCTGCCGCTCTGGTTCCCACCCGCCCACCCCTCACCCAACGAGCAGCAGTAGCGAACCTTCCCGCAAGGATTGACTACAGCTTCACCTTCAACACTTTAATTCCAAGCAAACTCATCTCCAACACCTTCTTTTGGAACTGGATCCTTGATTTTCTGGCCAACAGACCGCAATCAGTAAAAATAGGCAGCAACACCTCCAGCATGATTATCCTGAACACTGGTGCCCCACAAGGCTGTGTCCTCAGCCCTCTACTCTACTCCTATACAATCAAGACTGTGTGGCCAGATTCTGTTCTAACTCCACCTACAACTTTGCAGATGATACCACCATAGTGGGCCGTATCTCAAATAACAATGAGTCAGAGTACAGGAAAGAGAGAGGGAGACTAGTTACATGGTGTCATGACAACAACATTTCCCTCAATATCAGCAAAACAAAAGCTGGTCATTGACTTCAGGAATTGTGTGTGGTGGGGGGTGGTGATGGTGCACATGCTTCTGTTTACATTAACGGTGCTGAGGTCAAGAGGGTTGAGTGCTCCTAGGAGTGAACATCACCAATAGCCTGTCCTGGTCCAACCACATTGATGCCACAGCCAAGAAGCTCACCAGCACCTCGACTTCCTCAGGAGGCAAAAGAAATTTGACATGTCCCCTTTGACTCTCACCAATTTTTAATCGATACACCATAGAAAGCATCCTATCCAGATGCATCACAGCTTGGTACGGCAACTGCTCTGCCCGTGATGGCAAGAAACTGCAGAAAGTTGTGGACACAGCTCAGCACATCACAGAAACCAGCCTCCCCTCCATGGACTCTGTCTACGCTTCTTGCTGCCTCAGTAAAGCAGCCAACATAATCAAAGACCCCACCCACCCGGGTCATTCTCTCTCTTCTCCCGCCTCCCATCAGGCAGAAGATACAAAAGCCTGAAACCATGTACCACCAGGCTCAAGGACAACTTCTATTCCACTGTTATGAGACTATTGAACAGTCCCCAAGTACAATATGGACTCCTGACCTCACAAGCTACCTTGTTATGACCTTGCAACTTATTGTTTATCTGCACTGCATTCTTTCTGTAGTTGTTGCACTTTATTCTGCATTGTTGTTTTACCTTGTACTACCTCAATGCACTGATGTAATGAATTGATCTACATGAATGGTATGCAAGACAAGTATTTCACTGTACCTCAATACATGTGACAATAATAAACCAATTTACCAGTATGCCAGCAGCGATATGCAGAAGGTCCTGCCACAACACATGACCTCATCATTCTGGATTCAATTCAGTAAGGTCAATCTACAAATCAGGTTAAGTGCACAACTAACAGGTCACTTTAGCAGCAAGTTTGGATCCATAGTTTCAGGAAACATTACATTTGACATTTTATTTTCAGATAATTACATGCAACACAGTTTCATACTATTAAATAAGTATGTGTCCAATAACCATTCTATCAAAAAACAGTATTAGTTGAATCAATGTTAAATTAAGTTGGAACAATTTAATATCTTGAGTCCCGAAATTGCATTCAAGGAGAACTCACCAGTAGGTGAAAGGTTTTCTCTTTTTTCTTTCATTTCCTTCAATCTTTCTTCCATTCCACAGAAACGATTGAGGGGAACCGATTTAGGTTTAGCATTATTAAGACCTGTAACTTCCTCTTCAAATGAAAGTGAAGGCAGATCAGCTCCTTTGAAAATAAAAAATGCAATTTAAATTGGGACAGAGAGGAAATAATAGATGAAATTCTGCACTCGGAACAAAGGTAGTCTCCTTTTCTTGTTTAAATTTTTGATGACACACAAAGATTCAAAAGTCAGCTAGTATATTTTGTTATATATGGAATATTTGGAAACATTTGTTTACAGCACAATGAGAAGATGTTTAACAGATCTTGATTCAAGTTCGTCAGAAGAGAAATTAAAATCAAACCCAACGTTGTACATGATCTTATAGCCCTACATCTTCCTCTGCTTCAATTAGTAATTCAATTTCCATTTAAAGGATTCAAATCAATTATTTCCTGTGGTTAAATTTTCAATGTTACGTCAATATCCTGGAAACCAGGGAGAAATTTCCTCACCTCTCAACACTTGCAAATCAATGGCACAGTCACCGACTCCCCAACCAATTTCACCCCCTTCACCTTGTTAAAATCTGTCATAATTTTCAAAGTAACTTGAGATAATATCAATATCTCAAATCTGGCTTTGCATTCTTGTGAGTACTCAAGTGAAAGATGTACAGCGACATTCAGTAACAAGGCATTTTAAACTATTCATTTACTGATGTATTCACTTGATTTTAAGAATTTCTTGTCTTAAAGTAAAAAAAAGACTACCGTATCTTTGGATTTTTCTCATTTTCAACACTTGATACTACTGACCAAAATTTTTATCCTTTTATATTGGTTAATTACTTTGATAAGGCTCTTGTCAACATTTAACTGGACTACTTTTACTGGTAAATATTGTAGCTACAAGGCACTTTCATGCTAGATGTCATGTAAAATTAAGTTGCTAAAGAGGAGACAAGAATAAACACCACAAAACTGATTTTGGTCTTCCTGCTGTTGCAGGCTCCAGCCATTCAGTGTCACTATGGTACAGCATGTTGATACAAATTTCAGTGCTTAATTGCAAGTGAAACTACAACTTAAGAATTTACATGGCTGACAGTAGCTTCTCTTAACTTCCTTCTACCTCATCCTTCCCTTTCCCATCCTTCTCCCTTCAAGCCTCATAATGACTACCACTCACAGAGCTATTTCGACAGAGCCAATGACCAGCTGACCAACATAGAAGTATTTCATAAAATTCACCCTTGCAATGACTTCCAACATTCCTTCAGTGATTTTCTTCAAGCTTGTCAACTGCTCCCCATTGCAAATAGATATATTCCTGCTCACTTATCAAAGAACCGCCATGATTCTTGTAATGCTACAGACTCATTAATCGAAAATGAGCAGGCTTGCCACCAAGCACTGCCGATCAAGCAAATGTTACGGACTCAGTGAAAGTCCCTTTAAGATAGAGAGTGTGTGTGTATGTGTGTGTGGGGCGTGCTTACGTCAATAGAAGATAAAGGACGTAATGACGTTGGTGAAGAAGTAAGAAGAAGAAGAAGGAGAGAGAGAGAGAAGGGAGAGAGACACCAGCCTGCTTGTTTTCTCTATCGATGGATGAGAAACAATAACTGTGTTTGCCACTGAAATCCATGTATGGAAGTTGGAAGTAATCCGGTGGAGTTCACTTTGTTGCTGACCTGTAGAAGGAAACAGGTATTTGTGTGTGGACGACCACGGTTCAGATGCTTTTCGGGGTGAGGAAGTCACTACCGAGTAAACACTAAAGTGTCGTTTGGGTTCCATCGTGGAACATTTGGATTTCGTATGTACTCTCTCTCTATGTTTTTCTACATCTACATCTTATCTTCAGACAACGGTGGTTGTTGAAGAAGCCCTTGCTCATGTTTCACCTTATGGCTTGTGGAACTGAACTTTAAGAACCATTCCGGAACTGGGAGTTTTGGACTTTGTCACACACACACACGACGAGTTTAGTTTTGGGGTTAACGTTCGAGGTTTAACATTTTTGAATTCTAACATACTAGCATTTTTACTTTTATTTTACGTATTATCATAAGTAGTGATTAATAAAATAGTTTTTAACACTAAATCATGCTCAGTGTGTTTCTTTTGTTGCTGGTTCGTGACAAAATTGGGGGCTCGTCCGGGATAGTTCCCAAGGTTAACGAGTGTCGTCTGGGATCGTTCCCCAGATTGACGAGATTTGACGGGATTCAATCCAAAGATTGTTGAGGGAGGTCAGATAAATTCTTTCTAATTGGCTTGTGTGTGTGGAAACCAGCAACAATGGATACATTTTTGAAAAAACCCTCTCCTGGAGGATTGCAGGGGATGAGGAAGCCTGATTTGGTGAAAATTGCTGCAGAGTTACATCTTGAGGCAGTAACGCGATTTATGAGAAAGGCAGATATTCAGAGACTGATAGCTGGCCATTATGTGGAAAAGAAGGTGTTTGAGGAGAAAGTGTTAAAACAGTTTCCTGGCAGTGAAATAGCAATTTCTGAGGCACAGGTGCAGATAGCAAAGATGGAGTTAGAACAAACACGACTGAAGTTCGAGTTGAGAACAAAAGAGATTAGAGGCCGAACGAGAACAGACCCAGTTAAAGATAGAGGCCGAACAAAAGCTAACTCGGATGAAGATAGAGGCTGATCTAGCAATGAAGCAGATGGAATTGAAGAGGATGGAGCTGGATAGTGAGGAGAAGGAGAAACAAGAGGCAGCATGAGTTACAAATGAAGCGTAGGAGTTCGGAATCTGATTCTGAAGATGGTTTTTCAGCCAGCAGGGAGGTTCGATTAGTCCCTCCTTTTGAAGAAGATCAGGTTGATCAGTATTTCCAACATTTTGAAAAGGTTGCTGTGAGTTCAAACTGGCCAAGGAAAGGATGGGCTCTTATGGTACAGAGTGTGATTAAAGGTAAAGCTCAAAAAGCTTATTCTGCTTTGTCTGCTGAGGATGCAGCTGATTATACCAAGGTAAAACAAGCTATTTTGAAGGCCTATGAATTGGTCCCTGAGGCTTATAGACAAAAATTTAGAGACTTGAGGAAATCTGCAGATCAGACTTATATGGAATTTGCCAATGGAAAGAGAATATGTTTTGAACGATGGTGCCTGGCTAAAAATGTAGATGGGGATTATGATAAATTGACAGAATTGATACTGGTGGAAGACTTTAAAAGATGTGTTCCAGCTGAATTAACAACATATTTAAATGAAAAGGCAGTGGAAACTTTACAAGAAACTGCTAGGTTGGCAGATGATTATGCTTTAACCCATAAATCCAAATGGGGACAACCTAAAACCTTTCAAAAGAGTTACAAAGACAATCCAGGTAAACCGGAGATTAAATTGGGAGGTAATCAAAAAGGAAAGGATAAAAAGAAGCCAGTGCTGGAGAAACCTGTTGATCGTACTTGTTATTACTGTAAGAAACCTGGCCATGTGATAGCTAATTGTGCCCTTTTGAAGAAAAGGAAGGAAGCTGTGCCCAATGCTTGCTTTCAGGCAATTAAAAATCAAAAAGGTTTAGGAGATGCTGTTAAAGATCAGTCCTTGCAAGAGGGAAAAGCGGAAAAGTTGGTGGAGGTGAGGAAGGAATTCCGTTCTTATGTATCAGAGGGTTTTGTTTCACTGAATGATGAGTCACCCCAGGTGCCAGTGAAAATTCTTAGAGATACTGGGGCTAGTCAATCTCTCTTGCTGGACAGTGTTTTAAATTTTGGTGAAGAAAGTGACACTGGTGAAGTAAATCTAGTACGAGGCGTTACAGGTGAGACCATGTCTGTCCCTTTACACAGGGTGATTTTAAAGTCAAAGTTCGTAGAAGGACCAGTCGAGATAGGGATAAGACCTAGGTTGCCAGTGGAAGGAGTTTCTTTGTTATTGGGAAATGACCTTGCAAATGGAGAAAGTGATCCTGTGGTACGGTTAACGACCAAACCAAGGATTGATGAGTCTGAGAATGATCCAGATGTTTACCCATCATGTGCGGTGACTCGAGCTAGAGCTAAAGAATTAGGCAAGACAGACAGTCCGGTGCAGTCTGATGTGGTTCCTTGTGACAGTCCTAAACAGGAAGAAAATTATGATGCCTTATCTGAGACTTTTCTGTCTTCACTGGAGGATCAACATCCTTATAGTGAGCCTGAATTTAAAGATTTGTCTTTGTCAAGGAAGGATTTTATGGTGGAACAGACAAAGGACCCTGAGTTGACAGAATTGAAAGAAAAAGCACTCTCATGTGAGGAGATTGAAAAAGTGCCAACTGGATATTATGTCAAAAATGGAGTGTTAATGAGGAAATGGAGACCTCCCCATGTCCAAAAAATTTAAAACTCGGTTGGAGAGAGTCTGCCAGCTAGCGAGAGAGAATCTGAAAACTAGCCAGATAAGAATGAAGACATATTTTGATAGACATGCTCGGCCTAGGACATTTGCAGTGGGGCAAAAGGTGTTGGTATTTTTCCCTAGCCAAAATAATCCCTTGCAATCTCGTTTTTCTGGACCCTATGTTATTGAATCTCGAGTGACTGATTTAACATATATAATCAAAACACCAGATAGACGCAAGAAAACACAACTCTGTCATGTAAACATGCTAAAACCTTATTATGAAAGGGATTCAGTGGTGGCCTTGGTGGATGATGTAAAGGTTGTTTCTAGAATGCCTGATGTTGATGTTGAGGAAGGCCAATTTAGACCAAATATTGTTCCATCGAAACTAAAAAACCAAAATATCATGGAGAACCTTGAAACGAAGTTGGACCATTTACAAGTTTCACAAAAACAACAGATGAGAGAATTAATTTTAAAATTTAAAAATCTGTTCCCAGATGTTCCAAACAGAACATCGATAATTACCCATGATGTTGATGTTGGGGATGCAAAATCAATCAAACAACACCCATATCGAATGAATGTGGACAAAAGTAAACTTGTTGATCAGGAAATAAAGTACATGTTGGAAAATGATATTATTAGACATTCAACTTCAAATTGGAGTTCGCCCTGTGTTATTGTACCTAAACCTGATGGAACTGTTAGATTTTGCACAGATTACAGGAAAGTGAATGCTGTAACAAAGTCAGATGCTTACCCTATTCCTAGGGTGGATGATTGCATAGACAGAGTGGGAAAGGCAAAATTTCTTACAAAGATTGACCTATTAAAAGGGTACTGGTGTGTTCCATTAACAGATAGAGGAAGGGAGATTTCTGCCTTTGTAACCCCTTCTGGATTGTATGAATACAATGTTTTGCCATTTGGAATGAAAAATGCTCCGGCAACATTTCAAAGAATGATTAATTCAGTGATTCATGGGTTAAAACATACAGATGCCTACATTGACGACTTAGTGACTGGGAATGATACTTGGGAAGATCACATCTCTGCGTTAGAAAGGTTGTTTGAAAGACTTTCCAAGGTTAACCTTACAGTTAACTTGGCTAAAAGTGAATTTGGTCGTGCCACTGTGACGTATCTTGGTTATGTTGTAGGTCAAGGCAAGCAAGCTCCTGTTCAGGCAAAAGTTCAAGCAATATCTGAGTTCCCTATTCCCACAGGTACGAGGACTGTTAGAAGATTTTTGGGAATGGTTGGATATTATCGAAAATTTTGTAAAAATTTTGCTGATATTGCTCTTCCCCTAACTAATCTTCTGAAGAAGGGAGTAAAGTTTGTTTGGACAGATTCTTGTCAAGAAGCATTTGAGAAGCTGAAAGCCATTTTATGCTACCATCCGGTGCTCAAAACACCTGACTTTGAAAAGCCATTTTCATTAGCAGTAGATGCCAGTGATGAAGCTGCAGGAGCTGTGTTGTTGCAGAAGGGTGACCTTGATGATATTGACCATCCTGTAGCTTACTTTTCAAAGAAATTTAATGAGCATCAAAAGAATTATTCCACCATAGAGAAAGAATTACTGTCGCTTGTTTTAGCCTTGCAACATTTCAGTGTATATGTTTGCACTGCTCAGAAACCATTGACTGTATATACAGATCATAACCCATTGGTGTTTCTGAGCCGAGTCAAAAACAAGAACAGAAGGCTGTTAAACTGGAGTTTAATTTTGCAAGAGTTTGATCTCATGATAACTCACATTAAAGGCAAAGATAATGTGATTGCTGATTGTCTTTCCCGATGTTAAATGGGAAACATGTATCTGTACTAATCTGATAGTCTGTAGTTGTGTAGCATAATAATTATTAACATTACTAACTGTATGCGCGGTTAAAATTTTCTTGGGAAAATTTTTTTTTAGGTGGGAGGTGTTACGGACTCAGTGAAAGTCCCTTTAAGATAGAGAGTGTGTGTGTATGTGTGTGTGGGGCGTGCTTACGTCAATAGAAGATAAAGGACGTAATGACGTTGGTGAAGAAGTAAGAAGAAGAAGAAGGAGAGAGAGAGAGAAGGGAGAGAGACACCAGCCTGCTTGTTTTCTCTATCGATGGATGAGAAACAATAACTGTGTTTGCCACTGAAATCCATGTATGGAAGTTGGAAGTAATCCGGTGGAGTTCACTTTGTTGCTGACCTGTAGAAGGAAACAGGTATTTGTGTGTGGACGACCACGGTTCAGATGCTTTTCGGGGTGAGGAAGTCACTACCGAGTAAACACTAAAGTGTCGTTTGGGTTCCATCGTGGAACATTTGGATTTCGTATGTACTCTCTCTCTATGTTTTTCTACATCTACATCTTATCTTCAGACAACGGTGGTTGTTGAAGAAGCCCTTGCTCATGTTTCACCTTATGGCTTGTGGAACTGAACTTTAAGAACCATTCCGGAACTGGGAGTTTTGGACTTTGTCACACACACACACGACGAGTTTAGTTTTGGGGTTAACGTTCGAGGTTTAACATTTTTGAATTCTAACATACTAGCATTTTTACTTTTATTTTACGTATTATCATAAGTAGTGATTAATAAAATAGTTTTTAACACTAAATCATGCTCAGTGTGTTTCTTTTGTTGCTGGTTCGTGACACAAAGAACCGGAAATTTACACCCAACCCTGCTCAAAGCAACTCCACTGAACTCAGAACAAACCATCCTTTCCATTCTTATACAAGTTTCCACCTAATTATAAAACTACTGTCCCAAATTTCAACAGCACATTGTCATCTTTTGAGTGTTTGCCATCCTTCTTCATCAATCACCAATTCTTCATTCGCCCCAAACCAAAGCATAACTTGAACTAACTCACCGCCAGCCTGAGCTCTGTACTGTTCTGGTCATTCCACAATCCTTACTTGTGACTGCTAAATACTACCTAACAAACAAAAATTACAAACTTCCTCCATACTGAACAGCTTTTTCTGCCTTTTGCACCACTTCCAAACCAAGTTTAATTCTTTCTCCTCTTCCACTGTATTTGCCAGTATTTCTTCCCTTGTCACATTTTCTTGAAGGAGCAAATGATTGTGGCTCCAAACCTGCCTACTCCATAAAGCTTCAAAACAGACAAGAGAGACACAAAATATTAGAATAGTACAGCACAATACAGGCCCTTTGGCCCACAATGTTGTGCTGACCTTTAAACCACGTCTCAGACTAACTAACCCCTTCCTCCCACATATCCCTCTACTTTAAATTCCTCCAGTAATTAAATTCCTCTAGTCATCTCTTGAACTTGATCAACGTACCAGCCTCCACCACTATCCCAGGCAGTGGATTCCATGCACCAACCACTCTCTGGGCAAAAAACCTCCCTCTGACATCTCCCTTGAACTTACCACCCATTACCTTAAAGCCATGCCCTCTTGTATTGAGCATTGGTGCCCTGGGAGAGAGGCACTGACTGTCCACTCTATCCATCCCTCTTAATATTTTGTACACCTCTATCATATCTCCCCTCATCCTCCTCCTCTCCATTGAGTAAAGCCCTAGCTCCCTTAGTCTCTCCTCATAATGCATACTCTCCAATCCAGGCAGCATCCTGGTAAATCTCCTCTGCACCCTTTCCAACGCCTCCACATCCTTCCTATAATGAGGTGACCAGAACTGAACACAGTACTCTAAGTGTGGTCTAACCAGAGTTTTGTAGAGCTGCATCATTACCTCACGGCTCTTAAACTCGATCCCACGGCTTATGAAAGCTAATATCCCATAAGTTTTCTTAACTACCCTATCCACCTGTGAGGCAACTTTCAGTGATCTGTGAATATGAAACCCCAGGTCCCTCTGCTCCTCCACATTCCGCAGGATCCTGCCATTAACCTTGTACTCCGCCTTGGAGTTTGTCCTTCCAAAGTGTACCACTTCACACTTCTCCGGATTGAACTCCATCTGCCACTTGTCAGCCCAGCCCTGCATCCTATCAATATCCCTCTGCACGCTTCGACAGCCTATCCACGACACCACCGACCTTTGTGTCGTCTGCAAACTTGCTAACCCAACCTTCCACCCCCCCATCCAAGTCATTAATAAATATCACGAAAAGTAGAGGTCCCAGAACCGATCCTTGTGGGACACCACTAGTCACAGCCCTCCAATCTAAAGGCACTCCCTCCACCACAACCCTCTGCTTTCTACAGGCAAGCCAATTCTGAATCCACATGGCCAAGCCTCCCTGGATCCCTTGCCCTCTGACCTTCTGAAGAAGCCTACCATGCGGAACCTTGTCAAATGCCTTACTAAAATCCACGTAGACCACATCTACTGCACTACCCTCATCAATCTTCCTGGTCACCTCCTAAAAAAAACCCTATCAGGCTTGTGAGACATGATCTTCCCTTCACAAAGCCATGCTGGCTGTCCATAATCAGTTCATGATTCTCTAAATGATCACAGATCCTATCTCTTAGAATCCTTTCCAACAGCTTGCCCATCACAGACATAAGGTTCACTGGTCTGTAATTCTCTGGACTATCCCTACTACCTTTTTTGAATAAGGGGACAACATTTGCCACCCTCCAATCTTCCAGTACCATCCCCATGGACAACAAGGACTCAAAGATCCTAGCCAACGGTTCGGCAATCTCCTGCCTCACCTCTCGAAGCAGCCTGGGGAACATTCTGTCAGGCCTTGGGGACTTATCTGTCCTAATATTTTCTAACAGCTCCAACACATCCTCTCTCTTGATATCTACATACTCTAGAACATTACCCTTACCAACACTGTCCTCAGCGTCATCAAGACCCCTCTCCTTGGTGAATACTGAAGAGAAGTATTCATTGAGAACCTCACCCACTTCCACAGCTTCCAGGCACAGCTTCCTACCTTTGTCTCTAATCAGACCTACCTTTACTCTCGTCATCTTTCTGCTCTTCACGTACAAGAAAAAAGCCTTAGGATTCTCCTTAACCCTACTCGCCAAAGCCTTTTCATGCCCCCTTCTTGCTCTCCTCAGCCGCTTCTTAAGTTCCTACCTTGCTACTCTATATTCCTCTCGGGCCCTATCTGATCCTTGCTGCTTACACCTTATGTATGCTGCCTTCTTCTTCCTAACTAGTCGTTCCACCTCTCTTGTCACCCATGGTTCCTTCACCCTGCCATTCCTTCTCTGCCTCACTGGGACAAATTTATCCCTAACATCCTGCAAGAGATCCCTGAACATCAACCACATCTCCATAGTACATTTCCCTTCAAAAATGTCATCCCAATTTACATTCTCAAGTTCCAGCCTTATAGCCTCATAATTTGCCTTTCCCCAATTAAATATCTTCCCGTCCTCTTTGCTCCTATCCTTGTCCATGACAATTCTAAAGGTTATGGAGCAATGGTCACTGTCCCCCAAATGCTCACCCACCGATAGATCTGTCACCTGACCCGGTTCATTATCTATTAATGGATCTAACATGCCATTCCCTCTCGTCGGCCTGTCAACATACTGTGACAGGAATCCATCCTGGACACACTTAACAAACTCTGCCCTGTCTAAACCTTTGGCACTAAGCAGGTGCCAATCAATATTTGGGAAGTTGAAGTCTCCCATGATAACAACCCTGTTGTTCTTGCACCTTTCCAAAATCTGCCTCCCAATCTGCTCCTCAGTATCCCTGCTGCTACCGGGAGGCCTATAGAATACTCCCAGTAGAGTAACTGCTCCTCTCTTGTTCTTAACTTCCACCCATACTGACTCTGGAGAGGATCCTTCTACATTATCCACCCTTTCTGCAGCTGTAATATTGTCCCTGACCAGTAACGCCACCCTTCCTCCTCTTCTCCCCACCTCCCTATCCCTTTTAAAACACTGAAAACCAGAAATATTCAATATCCATTCCTGCCCTGGTGACAGCCAAGTCTCTGCAAGGGCCACAATATCATAGTCCCATGTACTTATCCAAGCTCTCAGTTCATCACTCTTATTCCTGATACTTCTTGCATTTAAGTAAATGCACTTTAGCCCATCCACCTTTCTACTTCTATACCCTGTACTCTGCTTCTCCTTCCTCAAAGCCTCTCTACATGTTTGATCTGACTTTTCCCCATCCCCTTCTTCCTCTGTCCTACCCCTCTGGTTCCCATCCCCCTCGCAAACTAGTTTAAACCCTCCCAAACCACCCTAGCAAACCTGGCTGCAAGGATATTGGCCCCCCCTTGGGTTCAGGTGTAACCCGTCCTCTCTGTACAGGTCCCACCTTCCCCAGAAGAGATCCCAATGATGCAAAAATCTAAAACCTTCCCTCCTGCACCAACTCCTCAGCCATGGATTCATCTACCATCTCCTCCTATTCCTACCTTTACTATCACGTGTCACTGGCAGCAATCCTGAGATTTCTCCCCTTGAGATCCTGTTCTTCAGCCTTCTGCTTAGCTCCCTAAACTCACTTTTCAGGACCTTATCCCTCTTCCTACCTATGTCGTTGGTACCAATATGTACCACGAATTCTGGCTGTTCTCCCTCCCGCTCAATCTTTCCCTTGTATTCATTTTCACTCCTCGTCTGTGCAACTTCACACCTCCTCCAGAGCACTGCCACTCCTACCCTCAACCAGTCCATCCTTCAAATTTCCTCAAAATGTCTCAGTTTCAAAGTTTCTCTGTCCTCTTCTACCTCGATTGACCCCTCCTACTTTCTCCTTTCCCGTCCTTCCTTCTCCACTGTTTCTCATGCTGCCTTCTTTGCCCTGTACCTCATTCTACCTGATTGTTTTACCCAGTTTAACCCAAAAACTGTACTCCATCTCTACACCTCTCCAAATACGTAGGTGGACTTATTCAGCTAGGCTTAGAGGCAGCAAAACACAATAGTTTTGAGCACAAAGAAATGCATACAGTTCAGTTTTTTTAAACTGAACACTCACCAAGAGATCTTTTCAAATCTAGCTCCTGAATCATTTGATCTAATTTCTTCTGCAGCCTCTTGTTGTTTTCTGGTGTCTTTTCTATGAAGTCCTTGGGTTTCATACATCGATGCTGGAAAGTTTACATTATGTAACAATTTAGCTATGCAACCATGAAAAAAACATTAATGTCCCCTTTAAAAAAGCTTTTTATGCACATATTATTTTAAAATATTCAAAATTAAAGAATATTCTTCACTGGAATCACTAAACATAAAAATGAGAGAAACACAGTAAGTGGGCTACTTAACGGACAACTAATGGTTGACAAATTAATATACTTGTGACAAAACTCAGGGATCTTGGCAATAAAAATAAAAGATGAATGGCTAGAGAGGTGGTGATGAACTATTGGAATGAATGGTTGATCCTGGAATTGATAAACACATCTTGTGGTGCAAAGCAGGGATACATATGGGGGTAAACTTCAATATGTGACTTAATACATAGCTTCAGAAGCAATATTCAAAATTTCCAGATGATGACAAATTTGGAGACGTGCCAAGCTAACAAGAAAATTTCACAATGTGAGGAGAGTGGGGATGTCAGGGACAAATGCAATTCAATGTACTAGATTCTGATGTAGATTTTGGCAAATATTGAGCAGGTATTGTGAGAGTAGCCAATAATATCATACCAAATCAAGTATGAAAAAAATTCAAACAGAGCATTACTACATGACCAGAGTTTTAATCGAAACATGCATGGGATACTTCATTTAGTTGTGCCACTTGGGAATCAGTGGATAGGCAAGCATTGTCCATCCCTAATTCACTCTGTGCAAAGTGGCCAGGCCACCGATGGGCATCTGAGTCACAAGCAGGCCAGACCAAAGAACAGAAGCAGTAGGGACATTTTTGCAACATTCCTTCAGGTTCACAGCCACCATTTTCCATAGCACTTTTTAAATCCCAGATTTATTATCTGAATTTAAATTCACTGACTACCATGATAGTGTGAAGTACTTTCAAAGGATCTCTTCAAATAGGGTACAACCATAAACCAAAACATAATTTAATATCAAGTTCAAATATTTGGATTGACACCATAATTATCACTCTTCATCAATGTGTCTTTCCTGTCAAGTTTTTCCATATGTTGACATTTTGAAAAGAAAACTGACAAAAGCAAACATTGCCAAAATGAAGATGCAGATGGGAAATGCAGTAAGGCAGGCTCGCATCAGCACCTTCAGCTATAATTTTTGACAAAGGAATCTAGAACAGATTCCAAAACTGAATAAATATATAATATTAAAATAGAGATTAAAGCATATATGCATGCCATAGCCCAATATTTTCCTGCCAAGCTTGCTTTGCCTACTGCTAATTCATTCACAGAACACAAGTTGTTAGGAAGGTAGTTTTAAAAATAACACAGAAATATAGCCAGCTATTTATCATTTAATTTTACTATTTCACTTTCCACCCCTAAACTGAAGTCAAATTAAATATAACACAAGTTACACTGTTAAAAATAATATGCCCAATGCAGTGCAGCTGACTGCACTGGGTGAGTGGAGATGGAGAGACCTGGGAAATGCGGGAACTTGTCACTGCTCTTTCCGCAGTGGCGCCTTGTGCTAAGGAAGTACATTATGATATGGTTAGCAGAAAACTAGTCAAAACATCTGTTCTCCAAGCTGACCTACTTGAGTGAAGAAGAAAATAAGCACCACAGTTTCCCTTTCAAACCTCCAAATGTTCTGCATCCTGACTAAATGCTGTAAAATTAAAGCCATGGCTGTTTAAAAAACAGCCCACATTTCATGGTCTTTTTTCACACAGTCAAGAATGCCAATTCTTGAAGACAAAAAGAAAACATGTGAACGTGCACCTGCATGCAACATTTTGTCTGACAGAAAGATTTGGCTTTCATGGCATCTGCACAATTGATAAATACACCCACGTTCAGAGTTACATACTACTTTTCTTTTTCCATTCTCAAAAGAAAAGTGCATGTAGTTAAGGTGCCTTGCATACAAATGGAAAAACATTGGTACATCATACTTAGCATATTTGTTGAACAGAAAACTGCATTTTGTAAAAATGTTATGAATCTTTCCATTCATTATACTTACCGTCCTTTTATTTTCAGGTAAATGTTTACTTTCATTTATAGCAGGAAATAAGGATTCATCAACATGGGTATGCGTTGCCAAACACCTTTAAAATAAGTTAAATAACATTAACACTTGACAAAAAGATTACCCGGGCAGCATCCTGTTCTCATGCATTTGTCAAATATTAACCCAAATATTTGATTGTTTCCTTATAATACATTTATAAGTGGCCTACATAAAGCAATGCAAGTTTAATTAATAATTCCACCTTTCATCAACTACACTTTATACTTTGTTATATCTGGATACTTAAAAGCAAGACAGTTATGTCATTTCTGCTCACAACAGCTTCGAGCTTCAACATATTGAGACTGCTTTGAAATGCAGAAGCAGATAATAATTTACATTGCAACTTTCACCTATTGCAAACATGTTTTTCCTCTTCGTTACAATAGCCAACTGCAACCAAGCACTTAAACATCTAGCACAAGCAGGCAGCTTTGTGACAGAGATAAATGTCACAAAAATGACCACTGGATTTCTCACCTTTCATTTGGTAGACGTTGCTAAATAAAACAGTACACTTGCCCACGTGCATTATTACAAGATTAGTCATAACTGCAAGTTCTAAATCAAAACCTCCAATCACAAAATTAAAATGAGAAGTTATGACAATTTTGTACCATCTAACCATGAGGTTAGCTTTACAGTGACAAGTACTAAAAACAAAATTTGTACACTATTATAAAGTAAAATTGTTTAAGGATAATAACCTGCCTTCTTTGATTGAGCTTCACCATCTGATCTTAACTGTCACATTATTTCACCCCATCAGAGAAATTCCTTTTGTTCCATCCCTCACCACCCCCCACCCTTTTCACCTTCTCTGCCACTGAGATAAAGTTGTTTCTCTCAATCTAAGTTCTGAACATGGACCAGAACCTGAAATGTGAACTGTTTCTTTTCCCACAAATGCTGCCCGACCTTGTTCTTATTTCAGATTTCCAGCTTGTGCAGGACTTCCTGATTTTAAGTGGCTTGGTATGTTGCAGTGAGTGACATACCTCCCGACACCACAAAGCTTTTATCTCATTGACACGGCACAAGGTAGGCGTGTAATGGAATACTCTCAACTCGCCTGGACTAATGGAGTGCCGACAAATGTACATTTGAGAAGTGAGAGTCATTTAAAAGTGAAATGTTGACAGTGCAAGGCAAACCTGTTCCTGCAAAAGGTGAAGGCAAAGGACAGGAAATCCAAGGAACCGTGGATGTTAAGGATTTGATTAAACAAAAAAAAGTAAGTGTATGGAAGGTACAGGGCACTGAAAATAGGGAGAAGCCCCTCAGGGCTCCGGGGAGCACAAGTATATTAAGAATGCAAGGATAACCAGGGAAACAGGGAACCAAAGGGGCAACCTGTGTGTGGAGCCAGAGGACTTGTCTGAATATTTTCATCTGCATTTACCTTATAGATGGAGATTTCAGTTGGGATAGTGAAAATCTAGAAAATGTTAAGTTTAAAAATTATTAGATGTCGTAGCAGGCATAATGTTGGATAAATCACAGGGCCTGATGAGATGCATTCCTGGCTGCTTGGGAGGCAATTGCTGGGGCCATGACAGATATTTAAATCTTCACTGGCCACAGGCAAGGTGCCAGATGACTGGAAGACAGCAGATGTGGTATCTTTATTTTAAAAAGGGCAGTAGGCATAAGCTAGGCAATTATAGACCAGTTAATCTAACATCAATGATAGGGAAAATATGGGAAAAAGAATTGAAGGAGCAGGATTAATCTACACTTGGAGAGGCAGGGATTGATCAGGTATAGTCAGCACAGATCTGCAGGAGGAAAATCCTGTCGAACTGATCTTATCTTTTTTTTTGGAAAGATAACAAAACGGCAGGCACGGTGGTGTAGCGGTTAGCGTAACGCTATTACAGCGCCAGTGACATGGGTTCAATTCCGGCCGCTGTCTGTAAGGAGTTTGTACGTTCTCCTTGTGTCTGCACTGGTTTCCTCCGGGTGCTCCGGTTTCCTCCCACATTCCAAAGACGTACGGGTTAGGAAGTTGTGGGCGTGCTATGTTGGTGCCAGAAGCGTGGAGACACTTATGGGCTGCCCCCAGAACACTCTACACAAAGATGCATTTCACTGTGTGTTTCGATGTACATGAGACTAATAA
The DNA here is from genome assembly GCF_009764475.1 of Pristis pectinata. Taxonomy (NCBI): domain Eukaryota; kingdom Metazoa; phylum Chordata; class Chondrichthyes; order Rhinopristiformes; family Pristidae; genus Pristis; species Pristis pectinata. Next base: position 2,224,770 of record NC_067414.1, read on the forward strand.
AGAAATATCTATCTTACATCATGATAGGGGCAATGTGGTTTACATGGATTACAGCAAAGCCTTTGACAAGGTCCCAGATGGAAGGCTGGTCCAAAAGGTTAGAGTCTGTGGGATCTAAGACAAATTGGCCAATAGGATTCAAACTTGGCTGGGTGCTTTTGTGATTGGAAGCACAGGATTGCTGCTGGCACCCTTCCTGTTTGTTATATACAGCGATGACTTGGATGTGAATACAGGATGTATGAACAGTAAGTTAGCAGATGAGACAAAAATTGGTTGAGTTAGTGAGGAGGTAGTCTCAGGCTACTGAATGATATTGATCAGCTGAGAAGTTGAGTGGAGCAATGCAGGTGGAATTTGATCCTGATAAGTGTGAGGTATTTTGGGCGACAGGGGCAATGTCAAATAAGGGTAGGACGTACACTCTGAATAGTGGGATTATACAGCCGAGGAAATATTCAGGAGCAAAAGGACCCTACAAGTCCAAAGATCCCCGAAGGTGGAAGCATAGTTACTGAAGAAGGCATACTGAATGCAATTCCAGAGGCTATCTGTAAGGAGCTTGAATGTTCTCTCCGTGAATGCATGGGTTTCCCCCGGGTGCTCCGGTTTCCTCCCACATTCCAAAGATATATGGGCTAGGAAGTTGGGGGCATGCCATGTTGATGCCAGAAGCATGGCGACACTTGCAGGCTGCCCCCAGAACACTCTACGCAAAAGATGCATTTCACTGTGTGTTTCGATGTACATGTGACTAATAAAGATATCTATCTATCTATTCCATGTACTGGCTGATGAAGACAAGTGCAGGAAAGTCTTGGTACAACTTTATAAAACCTTGGTTCGGCCACAGCTGGAATATTATTTGCATTTCTGGTCGCCACACTGTGATTGGACTGGAGAGGGTGCGGAGAAGATTCAATGGGATGCTGCCTGGGATGTAATGCTTCAATTATGAGGAGAGGCTGAATAGGCTGGGTTTGTTTTCCTTGGAGCACAGAAGGCTGAGCAAGAATTAGCATTGTGAGAGGTATACCAAATTATGAGAGGTTTTGATTGGGTACATGGTAAGAAACTTTTTCTCAAGCAGAGGTGGCCAAGACCAGGGGGTGGTAGTGTAAGGTAAGGAGTAAGAGATTTAGAGAGGGTCTGAAAGAGAATTTTTCCACCCAATGGGATGTTAGAACATAGAACACTACAGCACAGTACAGGCCCTTCAGCCCACAATGTTGTGCCGACATTTTATCCTGCTCTAATATCCATCTAACCCTTCCCTCCCACATAGACACATGAATGATAGAAAAATAGGGAGCTATCAAAGAGTCTCTTAAACGTCCCTAATGTATCTGCCCCCACAACCTCTGCCAGCAGTGCGTTCCACACACCCACCAGTCTCTGTGTAAAAAACTTACCCCTGACATCCCCCTTATACCTTCCTCCAGTCACCTTAAAATTATGTCCCCTCATGTTAGCCATTGTTGCCCTGGGAAAAAGTCTCTGACTGTCCACTCGATCTGTGCCTCTTATCATCTTGTACACCTCTATCAAGTCACCTCTCATCCTCCTTCTCTCCAAAGAGAAAAGCCCCAGCTTTTTTTCTTACGTAAGGTTTTGATTATAAGGGTTTGTTTATAAGGTTCTTTTTTTAAGTTTTTTAAAATAAGTTCTCATTGGGAATAGTGCAGGCGCGTGATGTCAGCAGGTAAAGCGCAGGCAGTTTAAAAAGCAAACTGCCATATCCAGCGGGCAGCGTCAGAGCGGGCAGCTGAGTGAGAGGGAGCAGAGTGATTTGGGCTTTGACTCAAGGGGCTTTGGCTTAAAGGGGTGAGGCAGGTGAGTAGCTGGTAGGTAAAGGTAAGCCTTCCCTGTTATCTGTTAGAAATTTTTAAGTAGGAAAAAGCTAGGTAGGTGTTGCCAGTTGCCAGGGTCCGGGACGTCACTGAATCGGGTCCACAGGGTTCTTCAGCAAGAGGGAGAACAGCTAGAAGTTGTGGTTCATGTTGGTACCAACGATATAGGTAGGAAGAGGGATGAGGTCCTGAAAAGTGAGTTTAGCGAGCTTGGCAGAAGGCTGAAGAACAGGAACTCAAGGGCAGCAATCTCGGGATTGCTGCCAGTGCCACGCAATAGTGAAGGTAGGAATAGGAGGAGATGGCAAATAAATGCTTGGCTGAGAAGTTGGTGCAGGAGGGAAGGTTTTAGATTTTTGGATCATTGGGATCTCTTCAGGAGAAGGTGGGACCTGTACAGAGAGGATGGGGGGGCCTGAGGGGGGCCAATATCCTTGCAGCCAAATTTGCTAGGGTGGTTCAGGAGGGTTTAAACTAGTTTGGGAGGGGGGTGGGAACCGGAGGAGTAGGTCAGAGGAAGAAGGGGATGGGGAAAGGTCAGGTCTAACAGGTAGAGAGGCTTTGAGGAAGGAGAAGCAGAGTACAGACTATAAAAGTAGTAAGGCGGATGGGCTAAAGTGCACTTACTTAAATGCAAGAAGCATCAGAAATAAGGGAGATGTTATAAAAGGGATAGGGAGGGGGGGGAGAAGACGAGGAGGAGTGGCGATAGTGGTCAGGGACAATATTACAGCTGCAGAAAGGGTGGATAATGTAGAAGGATCCTCTCTAGAGTCAATATGGGTGGAAGTTAGGAACAAGAGAGGAGCAGTTACTCTACTGGGAGTACTCTATAGGCCCTCCGGTAGCAGTAGCGATACTGAGGAGCAGATTGGGAGGCAGATTTTGGAAAGGTGCAAAAATAACAGGGTTATGACCACCGCTCCATAACCTTTATCTTATTTTATATCAATGATATAACAATGACATAACAATATATGTTTTGAACAATAAACCTGCCTCAATGACGACTGACCAGTGGCTCTGACATCCACCATCATGAAGTGCTTTGAGAGGTTGGTCATGGCTCACATCAACTCCAGCCTCCCAGACAACCTGGACCCACTGCAATTCACCTAAACAGGTCTACAGCAGATGCAAGGTAAATGGCAGGATTCTGGGCAGTGTGGAGGAGCAGAGGGATCTGGGGGTTCATATCCACAGATCACTGAAAGTTGCCACACAGGTGGATAGGGTAGTTAAGAAAGCTTATGGGTTGTTAGCTTTCATAAGTCATGGGATCGAGTTTAAGAGCCGCGAAGTAATGATGTTGCTTTACAAAACTCTGGTTAGACCACACTTGGAGTACTGTGTCCAGTTCTGGTCACCTCATTATAGGAAAGATGTGGAGGCGTTGGAAAGGGTGTAGAGGAGATTTACCAGGATGCTGCCTGGATTAGAGAGTATGGATTATGAGGAGAGACTAAAGGAGCTAGGGCTTTACTCATTGGACAGAAGGAGGATGAGGGGAGACATGATAGAGGTATACAAGATATTAAGAGGAATAGATAGAGTGGACAGCCAGTGCCTCTTTCCCAGGGCATCGATGCTCAATGCTAGAGGGCATGGCTTTAAGGTAATGGGTGGGAAGTTCAAGGGAGATATCAGAGGGAGGTTTTTCACCCAGAGAGTGGTGGGTGCATGGAATGCGCCACCTGGGGTGGGGGTGGAGGCCGATACATTGGTCAAGTTCAAGAGATTGCTAGATAAGCATATGGAGGAACTTAAGATAGAGGGGTATGTGGGAGGAAGGGGTTAGATAGTCTTAAGAGTGGTCTGAAGGTCGGCACAACATGGTGGGCTGAAGGGCCTGTATTGTTCTATGGTCTTGCTCAACCTATCCTCATAAGACATGGTCTCCAATCCAGGCAACATCCTGGTAAATCTCCTCTGCACCCTCTCTAAAGCTTCCACATTCTAACTATAATGAGGCGACCAGAACTGAACACAATACTCCAAGTGTGGTCTGACCAGAGTTCTATAGAGCTGCAACATCACCTCGCGGCTCTTGAACTCAATACCCCGACTAATGAAGGCCAACACTCCATACGCTTTCTTAACAACCCTATCGACCTGCGTGGTAACCTTGAGGGATCTATGGATGTGGACCCCAAGATCCCTCTGTTCCTCCACACAGCTAAGAGTCCTTCCATTAACCTTGTATTCTGCCTTCAAATTCGATCTCCCGAAGTATATCACTTCACACTTACCTGGGTTGAACGCCATCTGCCACTTCTCAGCCCAGCTCTGCATTTTATCAATATCCTGTTGTAATCTACAGCAATACTTCTACACTATCCACAACACCACCAACCTTTGTATCATCAGCAAACTTACCAACCCACCCTTCCACATCCTCATCCAAGTCATTTATAAAAATCACAAAGAGCAGGGGTCCCAGAACAGATCCCTGCAGAACACCACTGGTCACCGACCTCCAGGCAGAATACGCTCCATCTACCACCACCCTCTGTCTTCTATAGGTGAGCCAATTCTGAATCCACACAGCCATGTTTCCCTGGATCCCATGCCTCCTGTCTTTCTGAATAAGTCTTCCATGAGGAACCTTATCAAACATCTTACTAAAATCCATGTACACCACATCCACTGCTCTTCCTTCATCAATGTCACATCCTCAAAGAATTTAATCAGGCTCGTGAGGCACGACCTGCCCCTCACAAAACCATGCTGACTGTCCCTAATCAGTCTATGCTTCTCTAAATGCCCATAAATCCTGTCTCTAAGAATCTTCTCCAGTAATTTGCCCACCACTGAAGTAAGACTCACTGGTTGTCCCTACTCCCTTTCTGAAACAAAGGAACATTTGCCACCCTCCAATCATCTGGCACTACTCCTGTGGCCAGTGAGGACGCAAAGATCATCGCCAAAGGCGCAGCAACCTCTTCCCTCGCTTCCCGTAATAACCTTGGACATATCCCTTCCGGCCCCGGTGACTTATCTATCCTAATTTTTTTCAATGGTTCCAGCACATCCTCTTTCCTCACGTCGACATGCCCTGGCGTATCAGCCTGTCGCACGCCATCCTCACAAACGTCAAAGTCTCTCTCTCTCTCTCTCTCTCTCTGGTGAATACCAAAGCAAAGTATTCATTGAGGATCTCCCCTACCTCTTCCGACTCCAGGCACGTTTTCTCTTTTATCCCTGATTGGTTCTACCCTCACTCTAGTCATCCTCTTATTCTTCACATACGTGTAGAATGCCTTGGGGTTTTCCTTGATCCTACTTGCCAAGGACTTCTTATGCCCCCTTCCAGCTCTCCTAAGTCCATTCTTAAACTCCTTCCTGGCTACCTTGTAACTCTCCAGAGCCCTGTCTGATCCAGAATGCTATCTAGAATGAGCTGCCTGAGGTGGTAATGGAGGCAGGTGCTCTCACAACATTTTAGCAGCATCTCAACAATTTCTTGAATCACCATGGCATAGTAGTCCGCAGACTAAGTTCTGGTAAAGATGGGTACTTGATAGTTGACAATGACATGGTGGGCTGAAGGGCCTGTTTCCGTGCTGTATGACTCTATGACAAAGGCACCAATTCTAACTCAAGAGCATCCACAACATTCAGACATAGCAGCCTGCTTTATTGGCAACACATCAACATTGATTCCCTCCACCACAATGTGGTACCGTCTATAAAATACTTTGCAGTTACTTAGCCAGATCACTCTGACAACCCCTGTCAAACCTGCAAACCCTTCCTCTGAAGGACAAGGGAATCAGGTGCATGGCAACAGGACAATCTGTAAATATCCCTCCCAAGATGCCCACCATCCTGACTTGGACATCTCTCACTGGTCCTTGATTGTGACTGGATCTTAACCCTGGAACCCCTGATCCAACAGGACTGTGAAAACACCTTCACCAGAAGGACTACAGCTGTTCAAGTCAACAGCTCATCACTACCGTCTCAAAGGCAGTTCAGGATAATCAGCAACATTGAATGAAAAATATTTTTATGACAATAATTGTCTGGTCCTACAATAAATCTTGTAGGCCAAAACATTCAGGAAATATTTGACCCTTCAAAGATTTCTTTATATATGCATCTTGGAAGATCAGAAGCACATCTATCACAAGATGCCTTGGAAATAAAATTTAATTGTTCCCCCCACCCGAGAACTTCTGCTTGTTCTGATCAATTACCAAATAGTAATACACCAAACATCAAAAATCAAAATGACAATAATTGTCTGGTCCTACAATAAATCTTGTAGGCCAAAACATTCAGGAAATATTTGACCCTTCAAAGATTTCTTTATATATGCATCTTGGAAGATCAGAAGCACATCTATCACAAGATGCCTTGGAAATAAAATCTAATTGTTCCCCCCACCCGAGAACTTCTGCTTGTTCTGATCAATTACCAAATAGTAAAACACCAAACAGCAAAATTAGAAATACAAAAAATTGTGGGTTAAGAATGGGTCCCAAACACCCATTAGTTTAAACAAAAACACATCACTCAGATCTCAACCATTTTTTTTGATTCATGCTGCAGGTCCAACATGCAGAATATTTAATATAGTACATTGTCAAATGATTTTCCTCCAAGTAAAATATTGATTTCAAGGGAAATACACATTCCAAGTAATCTCAAAAAACCACTTACCATCTTGCTTTCAAATAAGCTTAAATTGCAAAGCAATAGCTTTTCAGAAATAAGTTCATTGAATTATCAATACCTTTCCACCCAAAGTACAGACACCAATTTCACACCAGTTTTCTGGGCCTTCTTCCACACACTTTCATGTCCATCCTTGAATATCACATGTGTCACTTGCTTATTGAAGTATTTTAAAACCTGCAAACAAATTTGATAGTTTTAAAACTGCTTACTTAATTCACATTTTGAAAAAAGTTAATCCACTCACAAAACTCAACAACTAACCAGCAAAGTATTTCAAACCACCCAAGGTCAATAGCAAGACTATTTTCATCTTTGAGGTGACAAACTTCACTTTAAAAGAAAATCATTCAAAATATTGTGTTCAGTTTTGTTCACTCTGCTATAGGAAATGTGCCATTAAGCTGGAAAGAGTGCAGAGGAGATTTACGAGGATGTTGCCAGGATCGAGGGACTGAGTTATGGAGAGAGGTTCAGCAGGTTGGGACTTTATTCATTGGACCTTAGAGAAGTGTATAAAATCAGGAGGGGCATAGATGGAGTGAACGAACAGTCTTTTTCCCAGGGTTGGAAATCAAGAACTAGAGGGCATAGGTTTAGGGTGAGAGGAGGGAGACTGATTAGGAACACTTGTTCACCCAGAGGTTGATCAGTAGATGGAACGAGCGGCCAGAGGAAGTGGTTGAGGCAGTTACAATTACAACATTTTAATGACACTTGGACAGGTACATGGATAGGAAACACTGGCAAATGGGACTAGCTTGGAATGGAATCTTGGACCAGTTGGGCCGAAGGGCCTGTTTCTATGCTGTTTATGTCTCTCTGACTATATGTGAATATAGCTGACAATGCTGGGGTGTGGAGACACAAAGGCCACACCCTGAAAGATATCAGTGAAGTAGATGGAATATGAAGAGAATCTGGTCACTCCAAGGTGACCATTATTCAGACAAAGCCAGTTTTAAATAAAAACTCCACATTCAATTAATCAGACTTAAATTCCCCAGCTCGCATGGTAGAATTCACATTGTCATCCCTAGAACAAACTGTACAGAGTTCTGGCTGCTAGTTCAGAAACTTAAGCACTACACTACCTCACCAAGGTTCCTACCACATTTCCCTCCACAGACAGAAGTAATAAATATCTAAAAGCAATACCTTGAAAGATAAATTCTCACAGCATTTGGCCAGCACTTAGCCCTCTTCATCATTAGTGTGATGGATCAGTGATCATTTAATTGTATTAAGAACATAAGAAATAGGAGCAGGAGTACGCCATCTGGCCTGTTGCGCCTGCTCCACCATTCAATAAGATCATGGCTGATTGCAATATCTTGGTTGTGTAAATTAGCTGCTGTTCACCAAACTTATTGAAATAATTTATTAGATATTAATTACTTCGGGAAGAATTTAAATTAGGAAAGGTCTATCCTTCCACTGTATCTTTGCACTTCAGGATTTGATTTTGTTCCCCCAACAGCCACATCCTCATTTCCACACTACACTGACTATAATGCATCCAGACTTCCCATTCACAATTTATCTCACACACTATCCACTCAACCATCACTCTTTAAAATCAGTGAAGCACACCTTGTTTTGGTTCGAGGACCAGATTAACAATACCTGCAATGAAACTTCATCAAATTACTATTTTCCCCATCATACCTCTTGAACTTTTAATGCAGAATATCAATTTCAGCTCTTTTCCTCTAACAATTCTCTCCAGAGCATGTTTCATTCTCTCGCTCTTTTCAGTCTCCTGCATTCATTTTCTCCTTTTGAGCACTGCTCTTTTGATATCACTGATGCACCCTCGTCCTTAATCGTCTCTAGTCTACGGCCAGCAGTCCTCCCTTCCAACTTTGCCAATGATTTCAAAGTTTTCTCTGTTTGAAAGCACTCGTCTCTCCATCTGACTGATCAGGAGAAATTGTTTCTATGTGAATGAGCCAATCAATAAATGGGACTAATCACCTTGTGGACCTACAGAGGCTGGAAAGTAATATCTTGGGCTGCTGATATTCCAGGGGGCAGATGTTGTGCACAGCTGGCTTTAGTCAATGTAGGCCTTTCAAATAAAAACACACAAAGGGAAGATGTTATTAAACTGGAAAGAGTGCAGAAAGGATTTAGGAGGATGTTGCCAGGTCTCAGGGTACTTGGTTATAGGGAGAGATGGGACAGGCTAGGACTTTTTTCCTTGGAGTGCAGGAGACCAAGAGGTGATCTTATAGAGATGTATAAAATCGTGAAGGGCAGAGATAGGGTAAATGCACAGTCTTCTTCCCAGGGATGGGGAAATCAAGAACTAGAGGGCATAGGTTTAAGGTAAGAGGGGAGAGATTTGATAGGAACTTGAGGGGCAACTTTTTTCTTCATATAGACGGAGGGTGGTATGTATGTGGAATGAGCTGCCAGATAAAGTGGTCGAGGCAAGTAAAATACCAACTCTTAAAAGACAGTTGGACAGGTACATGGATAGGAAAGGTTTAGAAGGTTATAGGCCAAACACCAACATGGTAGTGTAGCGGTTAGCATAACGCTATTACAGCGCCAGGGACCAAGGTTCAATTCCGTCTGCTGTCTGTAAGGAGTTTATATATTCTCCCCGTCTGCGTGGGTTTCCTCCGGGTGCTCTGGTTTCCTCCCACATTGCAAAGATGTACAGGTTCGGAAGTTGTGGGCATGCTATGATGGCGCCAGAAGCGCGGCGACACTTGCAGGCTGTCCCCAGAACACTTTACACTAGAAATTCATTTCACTGTGCATTTCAATGTACACGTGACAGATAGTAATCTCTGGATTGCTGCCTGTGCCACGTGCCAGTGAGGGTAAGAATAGGATGATTTGGCAGATGAATGTGTGGCTGAGAAATTGGTGCAGGGGGCAGGGTTTCAGATTTGTTAATCATTGGGATCTCTTCTGGGGAAGGTACGACCTGTACAAAAGGGACAGGTTACACCTGAACTGGAGGGGGACCAATATTCTTGCGGGCAGGTTTGCTAGAACTATTGGGAAGGGTTTAAACTAGTTTGACAGGGGGATGGGGACCAGAGTGATAGGTCAGAGGTTGGTTCATTTAGTGTACTAGTAGATGCAGAATGTAGAAAGACTGTGAGGAAGGATAGGCAGTTGAAAGGGCAAAATTACAGTCAGTTGGATGGGCTGAAGTGTGTCTACTTTAATGCGAGAGGTATCAGGAACAAGACTGATGAATTTAGGGCATGGATAAGTACGTGAAACTATGACGTGGTGGCCATTACACAGACTTGGCTGTCGCAAGGGCAGGAATGGCTGCTGGATATTCCAGGGTTTAGATGTTTCGAAAGGGACAGGGACGGAGGTAAAAGAGGTGGGGGAGTGGCTTTGCTGATCAGGGACAGTGTCACAGCTGTAGAAAGGGAGGATGTCCTGGAGGAATCATCTACTGAGTCAGTGTGGGTGGAAGTCAGAAACAGGAAGGGAGCGATCACTCTTTTGGGAGTATTCTACAGACCCTCCAATAGCAGCAGAGACACTGAGGAGCAGATTGCGAGGCAGATTTTGGAGAGGTGCAAAAATAACCAGGTTGTCGTCCTGGGTAATTTCAACTTCCCTAATATTGATTGGCACCTCCTTAGTGTAAAGGGGATAGATGGAACTGAGTTTGTTAGGTGTATACAGGAAGGATTCCTGACACAGTATGTGTACAGGCCGACTAGAGGAGAGGCCACACTGGACCTGATACTAGGCAATGAGCCTGATCAGGTGTCAGATCTCTCGGAGGGAGAGCATTTTGGAGATCGTGACCATAACTCCTTGACTTTTACCGTAGCCTTGGAGATGGATAGGAACAGATGACGTGGGAAAGTATTTAACTGGGGGAGGGGGAATTATGATGCTATTAGGCAGGAACTTGGGAACATAAATTGGGAACTTGGGGAAGTGCACAGTGGAAATGTGGAGGTTGTTTAAGAAATACTTGCATGGGGCTTTGAATAGGTTTGTCCCTTTGAGGCAGGATAAGGATGATAGAGTGAAGGAACAGTGGTTGACAAGAGATGTAGAATATCTTGTCAAGAGGAAGAAAGAAGCTTACCTGAGGTTTAGAAAGCATGGATCAGACAGGGCTTTGGAGTGTTACAAGGTAGGCAGGAGGGAGCTTAAGAATGGACTTAGGAGAGCTAGAAGGGGGCATGAGAAGTCCTTAGTGAGTAGGATCAAGGAAAACCCCAAGGTGTTCTACACATATGTTAAGAATAAGATGACTTGAGTGAGGGTAGGACCAATCAGGGATAAAAGAGGAAACATGCCTGGAGTCAGAAAAAATGAATTCTTTGCTTTAGTATTCACCAGAGACAGAGACCTTGACGTTTGTGAGGATGGTGTACAACAGGCTGATACGTTGGGACATGTCGACGTGAAGAAATTGGATGTGCTGGAACTTTTGAAAAACATTAGGATAGATAAGTCATCGGGGCCAGACGGGATATATCCAAGGGTTTTTTTTTAAAAAACGGGAGGTGAGGGAAGAGATTGCCGTGCCGTTGCTGATGATCTTTGCATCCTCACTGGCCATAGAGATATTGCCAGATGATTGGAGGGTGGCAGATGTTGCTCCTTTGTTTAAGAAAAGGAGTAGGGATAACCCTGGGAATTACAGACCAGTGAGTCTTACTTCAGTGGTGGGCAAATCACTGGAGAAGATTCTTAGAGACAAGATTTATGAGCATTTGGAGAAGCATAGGCTGATTAGGGACAGTTAGCATGGCTTTGTGAGGGGTAGGTCGTGCCTCACGAGGCTGATTGAATTCTTTGAGGATGTGACAAAGCACATTGGCGAAGGTAGAGCAGTGGATGTGGTGTACATGGACTCAGACAAGGCGTTTGATAAGGTTCCTCATGGAAGGTTTATTCAGAAAGTCAGGAGGCATGGGATCCAGGGAAACTTGGCTGCGTGAACTCCAAGTTTGACCACACTTGAAGTATTGTGTTCAGTTCTGGTCGCCTCATTATAGGAAGGATGTGGAAGCTTTAGAGACGGTGCAGAGGAGATTTACCAGGATGCTGTCTGGATTGGAGAGCATGTCTTATGAGGATAGGTCGAGTGAGCTAGGGCTATTCTCTTTGGAGAGGAGGAGGAGGATGAGAAGTGACTTGATAGAGGTGTACAAGATGATAAGAGGCATAGATCAAGCTGACAGTCAGAGACCTTTTCCCAGGGCGATAATGACTAACACGAGACAACATAATTTTAAGGTGATTGAAGGAAGGTATAAGGGGATATTAGGGGCAAGTATTTTTTTTTACACAAAGAGTAGTGGGTGCACTGCCGGCAAATGTCGTGGGGGCAGATACATTAGGGACATTTAAGAGACGCTTAGATAAACACATGAACGATAGAGAAATGGAGGGCTATGTGGGAGGGAAGGGTTAGATAGATATTACAGCAGGATAAAATGTCAGCACAACATTGTGGGCTGAAGGGTCTGTACTGTACTGTTCTATGTTCTATATTCTAATAAAGACATCTCATCTTGTATGGGACTAGCTTGGATGGACATCTTGTTCAGCATGGATAGGTTGGGCTGAAGGGCCTGTTTCCATGCTGTATGACTCGATGACGCTCCTGCGTCTGGCCTTGGACTTTCAAATGCCATTTTCATACACACATTGGGTAAACTATCCTTGGCTCCCTCTTCAAAGGGCAGTGCATGAGTGCTGCAGGTATCTCACAGCTCTGGCAGCCTGGGGTTGATAATGACTCATTGTCTCTGAGTGAAGTTTGCATGTTCTCCCTCTGATTGTGTGGTCTTCCCCCACCCCAACTGCCCCGAGTGTGCTGGTTTTTCCCCCCCACCATCATATTGAAAAACTTGGTTAATTGGTAACTAAAACTTCCATCAACAATCAACGTTGCAGTAAGAATTGATGGGATTACTCTGAAAGCCAGCACTGACTTCAGTCCATGTCATAGGTTAATAGGAAACTATGACAAACCCTGCATGATATATGGTATGCCCCCTTGAGAGACACTTGTCACCATTCATGGCCTTGAAGATGCTCTGTAAATGGAATTAGTACTTTAGGTTTCAAAGATAAAAGTGATTGCCATTCCAAAAAAATACACCTGGACTGAAAGTGGTAAAAAAAAATGGCTTTTTAATAATACATGGCAAAATTTAAAAAAACAAAAAGATGCTAATAGATCACAATGGGTCCAGACATCAAAAATGAAATGAATTACATTCATAAACCTCAGAGCACCAGAAAACTGGTCTGCATTTGCGTGTTCAAACTGGTTTAAAATATATTTACAGGAATAAAGCCAAAACAGTAATGCTGCTCAAATCCAAGCAAAGTCAGCACTCTGCAAGAGGAACACGATTTTTGATCTAACCTGCTAGCTGCAGAGACTAGTAATTGAAAAGCACTTCATAAATTGTATAAGCAATTTTAGATGTCTTAAGGCCATGAAAGGAATTGTGTAAATTCAAGTTTCATTGTTTCAGAATAAAAAAATCTTGTGTACTTTCCTCTTATCAGCAAAAAAGTGAACATACATGGTCATTAAAAAATTCAATTAAAATTTTTAACTTTTATAATGTTACTTTAAACATTAATCTTCTCACCATACAAATCATTTAAAAGATCCTTCAATGTAACTTTAAAGTTATTCAGCAAATATTGACACAGAACATCTGTGATCCCAAAGGATGTTTCCTGACACTTAATCCTATTCCAAACACCACTGCTGAAAGAAGTGTTCCCAGCCTTGAAACTGTCCACCATGTTTCATGTTCACATCACATGTACATTTAAAAAAAATGCCTGTATTCTTTTTTCCAAGCAAAACCACCCAGTCACCAATATTCTGTCACTTAACTGTTGGTCAATTACCTCTACTTCTACTCTCTGAATTCACCCGTTAATTAGCACTTATTTTAACATTATTTGGATTCCACATCTACTTGCACTAACTTAAACAAGCCCCTCCATTGCCTTTAAACTAAATGACTTGCCACTACCCCATCCAGAATCTTTCAACTTTCAAAGCTGAAGTTCCATCAATTTCTACCTACTCTTCCACATAATTTTATCCTTCTTTCCATAAAGAATGCAATACATTCAATGCAATAAACATCATTGCCGCAGTCAATAATTCTGGTTGTGCATTTTACAACCTTGCAACTGTCTGAATCTATTTTACACCTCCTCACTTAGTCACAGAGCAATACAGCATGGATATAGGCCTTACGGCCCAACCAGTCCATGCCAACCACGATGTCCACCCAGCTAGTCCCAATTTCCAGCGTTCCACCCATATCCCTTTGAGCCCTTCCCCTGAATGTTCCTATCCAAGTGCTTCTTAAAAGATACTATCGTACCTGCCTCAACCACTTCCTCTGGCAGCTCGTTCCATATACTCACCACCCTCTGTGTGAAAAAGCTGCCCCTCAGGTCCCTTTTAAATCTTTCTCCTCTCACCCTAAATCTACACCTCCTAGTTTTGGATTCCCCTACCCTGGGGAAAGACTGTTACGGTCCACCTTGTCTATACCCTTCATGATTTTATAAACTTCTATAAGATCACCCCTCATTTTCCTACGCTTCAAGGAATGATGACCCAAGCCTGGCCAACCTCTCCCTGTATCTCAGACCCTCTAATCCTGGCAACATCCTCAAATCTTTTCTGCACTCTTTTCAGTTTAGCCACATCTTTCCTATAACAGGGTGACCAAAAGTATACACAGTACTCCAAGTGCTGCCTCACCAACGCCTTGTACAACTGCAACATAATGTCCCAACTCCTACTCTCAGTGCCCTGACTGAAGGCCAGCGTGCTAAATGCCTTTTTCACCACCCTGTCCACCTGCTTGAAACCTCTTACTTTGAACATTACAAGCAAAATAATAATGTAAATGATACATAGATGGTGACAGTGAGAGTTGCAAGTGGGACATGGGCAAAGTGAATGGAAGATAGTGTAGAAAAAAAGAAATCACATCAAAAACTGTGGAAGAAAGCAAAGCATATTTTATTGTTAGATGGCGAGAGACTCAAGAGAGTTGGTATGCAAAGGGACTTGCATGTACTGGCATTAACACTACAGAAAGTTACCATCCAGGTGCTGCAAGCAATTAGGAAGACAAGCAATATGTTTATCTTTATTACAGAGGTATTTTAGTAAAGGCATCTCTCTGCAATCATACTGTGCCCCTTTCAGAGTCCATCTTGAACATCGGGTTCTGCCTTCTGACCCAAGGATATATTTTCAACATCAGGTTCACCAGATGATTCCTGAGACTGGGGTGGGAGTGGTGGGAGGTGTGGAGTAGAATTGCCCTGCGAGGAGACAGGAATTATATTGGGCCTAATGCTGTCCAGATTAAGAATGGGAGGCTACCTCAGTGAAAATTCTTACATGGATGATGCTTCCCTTTGCTGGGATGTTTAGAACCTGAGTCGGTTTCAAAATACGTAAATGGTTAGTCATTCAAGATAGGCAAGTAGTAATTTCTTCACTCAGAGGACAGTGAAACTTTGGAATTTTTTTATCCAAAAGTGCAACATGGTTTTCCACAGCTGAGAACATTCAAGTGACAAATTCTTGATATCAAGTATGAGGTTAGTGCAACAATGTGGTAAAAAAATCAGCCGTGATCTTACTGAATTGCACAGTGTGCTCCAAGGGCTAAACGGACAATCTAGTTTTTTTTTCTTATGTTCTAAGTAAAACTATATCAAGACAATAGCCAGCAGGAAATAGTGGAACAGATATGTTACAGATAATGGAGAGGTGTAAAGGTAGTTGTAAAACACAATGATGCTGGAAGAACTCAGCAGGCCAGGCAGCATCTGTGGAGAAAAGCAGGCAGTCAACATTTTGGGTCAGGACCCTTCTTCAGGACTGAAGGTAGGAAAAGGGGAAGCCCAATATATCAGAGGGAAAAGCAGAGCAGTGATAGGTGGACAAAAGAGGGGAGGTGGGGTGGGCACAGGGTGGTGATGGGTAGATGTAGGTAAGAGATAGTGATAGGCAGGTGTGGGGGAGGAGGGGAGAGCAGATCCTGAAAGGTTAGACAAACATCTACTACATTCGGTGCTGAGTGTGGTCTCCTCTACATTGGTGAGACCAAACGCAGACTAGGTAACCATTTCACAGAACATCTGCACTCCGTCCATAACCGTGACTTGCATCCCCCAGTCACTTCAACTCCCCCTCCCACACCATCACTGATATGTCAGTCCTCGGCCTCCTCCTCTGCCAGGAGAATTCCAAGCGCAAAATGGAGGAACAGCACCTCAATTTCCATCTTGGAACCTTGCAGCCTAACAGCCTGAACATACAATTTTCCCACTTTAAGTAATCCCCACCCCCACAACTAATCCCCTCCCCCCCCCGCCACCATGCTTCTTTTCTTTCCTAGCCATCGAGTCTGCTCCGCTACTCACCGTGAGCTAAACTATTCTCCCATCTAGCCCCAATTCCCGGCCTTTTCCCCATATCCCTTGATACGTTGACTAATTAGATACCTATCAATCTCCTCTTTAAACACCCCCAATGATCGGGCCTCCACAGCTGTATGGGGCAACAAATTCCATAAATCCACGACCCTCTGACTAAAGAAATTTCTCCTCGTTTCTGTTCTTAGTGGGTACCCTCTAAATTTTAAGACTGTGCCCTCTAGTCCTGGACTCACCCACCAAGGGAAACAACTTAGCCACATCTACTCTGTCCAGTCCTTTCAACATTCCAAATGTTTCTATGAGGTCCCCTCTCATTCTTCTGTACTCCAGTGAGTACAGTCCAAGAGCCAACAATCGCGCATCATATGTAAGCCCTTTCATTCCGGGAGTCATTCTCGTAAATCTTCTCTGAACCCTCTCCAACATCAGTACATCCTTCCTAAGATAAGGGGCCCGAAACTGCACACAGTATTCCAAATGAGGTCTCACCAGTGCCCCATAGAGCCTCATCAACACATCCTTACTTTTATACGTTATACCTCAGAACGTTGCCTAGATTGGAAGGTATTAGCTAATCGGTTTTCCAGGGTAGAAATGTTAAATACCAGAAGGCAAAGCTTTGAGGTGAGAAGGGGAAAGTTTGAATGAGATGTGTGGGGTTTATTTTTAAAAACAGAGTGGTAGGTGCCTGGAACACGCAGGCAGGGGAGGTGATGGAAGCAGGTAGACAGCAACATTTAGGAAGCATTTAGACATGCACATAAACAGGCAGGGAATGGAGGAATATAGACCATATGCAGGCAGATGGGATTAGTTCAAATTGGCATCATGGTTGGCACAGACATGGTGGGCTGAAGGGCCTGTTGCTGTACTGTTCTATGTTCCTTATTCAGACAAGATAACCATTTGGTTGTACGATCAGAACAAAGCCCAAAAAAACATATTAGCTTTGGCTTGACTCATTTCTCCAATGACCAGCAGTGAAACTCAGCCAATGGTTCTATCAACCAGCTGACAGAATTGCAGAGATTACCTGCCACTTACCCATTCATTGCCAAGGATTGCAACATATGTGGATGAAGTAATAAGTGGTCATAAATGGTAGATGTAATTGTTTGAGTGCAGTGTTTTTCTGTAATAAACACTTCAATTTCTTTCATATAGTTTTTAGTAGTTGGAGCTATTTTTTGTCAGAAACATTCACCTTTTGACTGTTACGCTAAGTCATGCTGCACGACTTTGCTAACTGTAAAAAGCACTTACTCCAACAGTTTTTGAATATGGGGCTTGTTTTGGCTCTGAGTAATCTAATCACAAAACAGCATGCCAGTTTTCATCCTTGTGTTCCACTACTCAGATTGTCTCTTGTATATTCTGAAGTAATTCAGAAGTCAATGGCAAGCTCACCATGAAATCTAGCCCAACTGATTATTACCAAGTAACAAGTAATTTCCAAATTTCACATGCGGCACTGATCAACTGAAAACACGTCTGTGGAAAGCAATACATACCGTGGCACCCATATCGACCAAGTGTTCGATAAATGATTTTGAGTAGTTTTCAGTCTTATTTGAAGACCACACATCCACAAATGCCACAACACCTGGAAAGGAGAATCAATTAGTAATAACATCATATGTAATGATATCACATGCAATGATCAAATCCCCATTTAAAAATCAAAATGTTTAATGAAAACCTACTGAAGGGATAACTTAAAACAACTGAATGCAAAAAAAATTAAATTTGTACAGAAAGAGTCTATACCTCAACATGCATCTGTTCAAAATGTTGAGTACATTTTCACTTCAAACAATCTTGAAAAATAAATCACTTCTGTCTTCCTATTACCCTTTCAATTCTACCCATTATCATGAGCTTACATGAAATGAACAAGCCTGTCACTGTGAAAATGACAGTTCTTTGAAGACACAATTGAAGAACTCCTCAAAGCGATGTTCTTGACTCTATCACTCTACCCAATCCAACAGAAAGTTGAAAAGGGAATACGTCAACTGGAAAACAGCAAAGTCCTTGAAGCTCTGAAGCCATTAAGTAATTGGACAAGTGATCCAAATGCCTGGACTAACAATCCGAAGACAGCAGCAATGTCTCACTAATGACAACTTTAAAAACCAAAGGATGGTCATTAAAAACCAATTTGGCTCATTAATAAGCTACAGGGGAGAAAATCAGCTCAGTCTGGCAAATATGTGACTCCAGACACATGCCATGTGGTTGACTCTCAATGACCTATCAAGCTTCTCAGCTGTAGGTGCTGGCCCCCACATTCTCAAGGGGAAGTTAGAGTTGGGCAATAAATACTATCATGACTGGAGATGTCCAGATTGCAAATAACAAATAAATTTAAGGGAACATGGTATCCCTGCTCAAGTTTTAAAACTTGGAAGAGAAGAACTTGAAGTACACAGCTTCATCTTCCACATAGCGCAAGGGCAAAGGTTTACCAGGGCACCTTAGAAACAAATCGTGAACATCTTCAAGAGAGAGAACTTTAGTTATGGTTACAAGAAGCTATCTGCCATGAGGAAGGCTGTCACGAGAGTTCTCCTCTACTGCATTTCCAGTAACTGAAGAGCTGACCTACCACCAAAACAGTGTGAATTATGTCCAGTCTTGAGGTATTATGAACATTGCATTCACCTCACAACAATGTCAAAAAAAACTGCAGAAAACAGCATTAACCACAACACATTACCTCTCACTTTATCAATCACGACAGACTATGGAGAATCCTTCACAAATCTGACTTCCCTCAGTTGGAAGAGCTGCTCTGATCGTACTGAATGACAGAGGAAGCTTGAGGGGTCAAATGACTTGCTCCTTCTTCTATTCCTTATATATTCTTATGTTTTCATTCAACATCAGCCACATGATGTGGAAACCATGATCCTAACCGATGAGTCCATCGGAGGGCCTGTCCCAGTGCAGACTAGGATCATGCAAGGAAATGTTGCTGCTGTGATATTGCACCTCCTCTCCAACAAGCTTCCTAACAGACTGAAGCTAATCGACAGGACAATTGGGAAACTGTTCAATTCCCGCTGCCTCCAGTCCAGAACCCAGATCACACCGACTTCAGGCATCAAGCTGCAATAACTAAACCATGCCTGTGTATGTTCAGGAGCCAGGCTCCAAGTCATTGTCCCTTTCAAAGTACAGGCCTTACACTAAGTTTCCACAAAAGTAAACCAATGCCCCTGCTGCATTATACTAACTCTGCCAATTAAGATCCACTTCCCTTCATTCCACATTCACCTCTCAACAAAAGTTGACATCGATGATGACATTTAACAATTTTGCCTGCTTTGCCTTTAGTCATCTGGAAGCAAAATGTGTGTGAAGATCAAGACCTCAAACTGAGCACAAAGCTCTTGGGCTACAAGAATTCAGTGATGTCCACTCTCCTGTATGCTTCAGAATCAGGGACCAGCCATCCCTCTGTAAAATCTCCAAATCCACTGGCAGGATAAACAAACGTCCATATCCTCACCAAGGTCAAATCCCCGGCATTCTGGCTCCAATTACACTTAGCTGGTTCAGATGGCAGGCCATGAGGTTCACATGACAGACACCAAATGCCTCAAACAGGCACTATACTCTGGGGTCCACCATGGGAAAAGGTTAACAGGAGGACAGAAGAAAAGATTGAAAGATGTCTTCAAAGTCTCCAGGAAAAGGAAAAGTCAGATCCTCACCGATTCACCAAAATTCCTTGCCCATAACCATTCAAAATTGAGAATGAGCATCTAGGACACCACTTTAATATCTCTCCTCTACTTCCTCAGAAGGCTAAAGAAATTTGGCATGTCCCCTTTGACACTCACCAATTTTTAGTCAATGCACCAAAGAAAGCATCCTATCTGGATGCATTGCAGCTTAGTGTGGCAACTGCTCTGCTCATGACCGCAAGAAAGTGCAGAGTTGTGGGCACAGCTCAGCACATCACAGAAACCAGCCTCCCATCCATGGACTCTGTCTACACTTCTCACTGCCTCAATAAAGCAGCCAGCATAATCAAAGACCCCACTCACCCCAGACATCCTCTCTTCTCCCCTCTCCCATTGGACAGAAGATACAAAAGACTGAAAGCACATAGCACCAGGCTCAAGGACATACTAGGGAATCATTCAATAGTCTTATAACAGTGTTTATCTAGTACAATAAAATGGACTCTTGACCTCACAATCTACCTCGTTATGACCTTGCACCTTATTGTCTACCTGCACTACCTCAATGGACCATGTAATAAATTGATCGGTATGAACAGTGGGGAAGACAAGTTTTTCACTGTACCTCAGTACAAGTGACATTAATAAACCAATACCTACATCACAAACATTCTAAGGCCCAGCGAAACAAGCATCACCTCACAAACTCCTGCTTCATCTGTGAATGCCACATCACCCCATCGACCACCTCAGAACTGGAGGAGAAGCAAGCCAGCCTTGGCACATAGAACTAAGTTGCAAACCAAGCAACTTAATGCTGGTTTGGTCATTAAAAACCACTGAAGCAAAGATGAGACACATATCAAACAAATCCTTGGCATAAATATACAACTCTAAAAATTAAATCTATGTTGGGAATCCAATGCAAGGCTGGAGAAACATTTTGTAGATGTGGGGGAGGGGAGGAGAGGGAGTTGGGAAGTAGTCTGCAGTTTTGGATTAGTTTTTAAGGAATCTGAAATGTCAACATGCACACAAGAGTAAGCAACTCTACGTTATGATCAGCCCACATTATTTGTATTGCAGGAATGAATGAGCAGGGGAAAGAAGGTCACAATCGAGGCATCCACAAAACCTTATTTAAATGTGTCAGGAAATGACTAAAACAAGGTTTTTCAGACAGAAATCAGGGAAGAACAATCAGAACCAATTTTGCTTGGTTCTCCACCTTTGTGCAACTACAGCTCACATTTATAAAGTACCTTTAACATAGCAAAACATTTCTTGGCACTTAACAAGACAGCATCCAAACATAATTTGATACCGAGCCACAAATGGACTGGTTTGGCCAGAGTTAGGTTTTAAGTTTTGTACTTCAATTAATCTATTGCTGCCAGTCTTTGTTAAACAATATACAACTTTTACTTAATACCACAACTAAATTGGTCACATTGCGACACAACATTCTTACTTTGAAAAAATGAGCATAGTTTTTGTTGTCACCATTAATTTCACAATTTATGTGCTGTTTCTTACCTTGAAGAATGGATCTTTTATTACAGTCACCGGTCATTCTGCAAGAGTCTGTAGAAAGCTACTCTGTCCCAATCTGAAAAATAATCAACAATAACTATACAACATACATTAAACATGATTTTATTGCAGCCTTCACTGTAATTTCTTCACATGCAAAACCGCAGCAGATTAAATCAGCACTTAGGAAACTAAGTTTCTGAACCAAAATATTATCCTTTACCAGAATCAGTAGAACAACAACACTATATATTAAAGCTGAACGATCAGCAGGTGATGCAAATGTAGTAAATACTTGAACAAAGGTGTTGACAGGAATTGGCTGATTATGCCCTCCTCTAAGGTAAAACCTTGCCGCACATTCATGAGGCAAAACTACAACAGGCAGCAATGCACGATGAAACATCTAACCTGGTATTAATGGCAAACTCTATGATCTTATCCTAACATCACAAAGGGACCTCCTTTGTACTTGAAACTTACTAATGTAGCACTAAATAAAAACATAAAATAGAAGAGAAAACAAATAGAAGAGATATAAAAATAGAAAACAAAATCTACTGGAGCAACAGAGTGGGACAGGCAGCCACTAAGGGGGGAAGGAACTGTCAGTGTTTTGGATTGAAATCCTGCATCAAGACTGATGCTCTTTGACCCACTGAGTTCCTCCAGCAGGAGGTTTATTGCTCCAGATTCCAGCATCTGCAGTCTCTTGTCTCTTAAATAGAAAAGCAGTTTTGACAAAACTACAAGAATTCAAAAAAAGAGCAGCACAATGATACAGTGGATAGAGCCGCTGCCTCACAGCTCCAGAGACACAGGTTCAATCCTGACCTCAGGTCAGTGTGCGTGAGGTTGCACGTTCTCTTTGAGGGGGATAGGAGAGGGGGGGGGGGAGGGGGATAGGAGAGGGGGGGGGGGAGGGGGATAGGAGAGGGGGGGGGGGAGGGGGATAGGAGAGGGGGGGGGGGGAGGGGGATAGGAGAGGGGGGGGGGAGGGGGGATAGGAGAGGGGGGGGGAGGGGGGATAGGAGAGGGGGGGAGGGGGGATAGGAGGGGGGGGGGATAGGAGGGGGCGGGGAGGGGGGATAGGAGAGGGGGGGAGGGGGGATAGGAGGGAGGGGGGATAGGAGGGGGGGGATAGGAGGGGGCGGGGAGGGGGGATAGGAGGGGGGGAGGGGGGATAGGAGGGGGGAGGGGGGATAGGAGGGGGGAGGGAGGGGGGGAATAGGAGGGGGGGGAATAGGAGGGGGGGAATAGGAGGGGGGGAATAGGAGGGGGGAGGGAGGGGGGGGAATAGGAGGGGGGGAGGGGGGAATAGGAGGGGGGGAGGGGGGAATAGGAGGGGGGGAGGGGGGAATAGGGGGGGGGAGGGGGGAATAGGGGGGGGGAGGGGGGAATAGGGGGGGAGGGGGGAATAGGGGGGGGGAGGGGGGAATAGGGGGGGGAGGGGGGAATAGGAGGGGGGAGGGGGGAATAGGAGGGGGGAGGGGGGGAATAGGAGGGGGAGGGGGGAATAGGAGGGGGGGAGGGGGGAATAGGAGGGGGGGAGGGGGGAATAGGAGGGGGGGAGGGGGGAATAGGAGGGGGGGGAGGGGGGGAATAGGAGGGGGGAGAGGGGGGGAGGGGGGAGGGGAAGGAGGGGGGAAGCGGGGGGAGGGGGGAAGGGGGGGAAGGGGAAGGAGGGAGGGGAGGGGGGAAGGGGGTGGGAAGGGGGAGGGGGTGGGAAGGGGGAGGGGCTGGGAGGGGGGAGGGAAGGGGAGGGGGTAGAGACACTGATTACCCCCACCGGAGGGGCTCCTTCACCCCGGCTGTTATACCCGCCAGGTGCTGCCCCACGTTACCTCCCTGGTTCCCCGGCGGGACCGCGGGTAGGGGGTGGGGGAGGGAGGGTGTGTGGGGGTGGGGGAGGGAGGGTGTGTGGGGGTGGGGTGGGGGAGGGAGGGTGTGTGGGGGTGGGGTGGGGGTGTGGGATGTGGTGTGTGGGGGGTGGGGTGGGGGTGTGGGATGTGGTGTGTGGGGGGTGGGGTGGGGGGGTGTGTGGGATGTGGTGTGTGGGGGGTGGGGTGGGGGGGTGTGTGGGGGGTGGTGTGTGGGGGGTGGGGTGGGGGTGTGGGATGTGGTGTGTGGGGGGTGGGGTGGGGGTGTGGGATGTGGTGTGTGGGGTGGGGGGGTGTGTGGGGGGTGGTGTGTGGGGGTGGGGTGGGGGGGTGTGGGGGTGGGGTGGGGAGGGGAGGGGGACGCTGACAGACCGGACGGGCGGCCGACGCTCCCTCACCCGCGCTCCGCTCCCTCTCTCCCGCCGCGATGGTTCAAACGTGGCGCGCAGCGCGCGCGGACCGCCGGGAGAACAACCGCCCGCCGTCACCGACCAATCAGAGGGAGGGGGCGGGGCCTCACCGCCGCTTATGAATAAAGAATCAGTGGGCGGGGCGTTCATTCAGGCGGCGGGACCTGCTCAGGGGGCGGGGCGTTCCCTCCCGGGGGTGGGACGTTCTTCCAGGGGGCGGGGCGTTCTCTCAGAGCTCGGCTGGGCATTGGCTGGGGCCGGACCGTGGAGTTTTATTGCCATTTTCCGAAGCCAATCAGTGCACGGCAGAGGGAGCACCAATGCATCCGTGCAGCAGGAACGCTCCCACTGCTTCTGCACCGGAGCTGATCACTGCAGTTGCTGCAGCTTTTGCAGAATGACAGCAAAGCAGCACCATTCTGTATTCTTTTACCTTGCACTACCTTCGTATGCACCGTGTAATGAACAATATGCAAGACAAGACGCTAATAAACCAATTCCAAGATAAATCCCCATCCCTGTATCAACACCACACTTGTTGCTTGTCCATGCTTGCAGCTCTCCGGTGGCTGTAGGTGCTGAGGGGTAATGTGTTGGGTGAAAGTGTGACCACTGCAGCACTGCCTGACTTTTAATCTACACCTCATTCACTGGAGATAAGGGGAGCAGACAAATAACAAAAATAAGCAGATACCAATATTGCCACGGGCAATGACAAGGTTGCAAATAACAACCCCTGCGTGAATACACGGTCTACATAAGTTGCAGCCTGTAGGTTTCAGCTTGTCAACTTACAAGCGCCCCAGACCCTGGCTCAAGCCACAAACCTCAGAATCACAATCAGGTTTATTATCACTGACTTAGATGAAATGAAATGTGTTGTTTTGTGGCAGCAGTACAGTGCATAGACATAAAATTACTATGTTACAAAATGAGTAAATAGTGCAACAAAAAGGAATAACAAGGCATGGGTTCATGAACTGCTCCTAACTCTGATGGTAGAGGGGAAGAAGTTGTTCCTGAACCATTGGGTGGGGGTCTTCATGCTCCTGTACTTCCTCCCCAGTGGTAGTAATGAGAAGAGGGCATGCCCTGGATGGTGAGGGTCCTTTGTGATGGATGTCGCCTTCTTGAGGCTTGGCCTCTTGATTCCCGACCCAGCTACGGCAGCTCAGTGACCATTGCTTGCCAGTACAAGTCATTAACTGCTTCGCAAGCTGGATTCACCGGGCTCATGCCGGAGAGGGCTCTGGAGAATTCCCAACACCTTTGTGTGAGAATTATTTCCCCCATCTCCATCTGATTTGACCAATTACCTTAAATCTATGCTCCTGGTTTTGGACTTGTTTTTAAAGGAAAGTACATCCCCCTCAATTATCTAGGCCCCTCTTAATTTTAAACACAATTAAATCTCCCCTCAGTCTCTCCATTTGTCACTTTTCTGTGTTCTGTATTTTCCCATTATTTACAGATTCCCTCCTCACTGGCAGCCACGTGAATAATTTTTGTTACATCTACAAATTTCTTCATCAATCCCCACCATTTAAGTCCAAATTATGAACATGTACTAAAAACAAAGCAAGGGACCGAGTACAGAGTCCTGCAGATTCCCTTTGGAAACACTTACCCCAACACAAGCAGTTGTCAACCAATCGCCTTTTGCCTCCTACCACTGAACCAATTTTGGACTCTCCCTTGAATCCCATGGATGTCTATGTTTTTGACCTACTTGCCATTTAGGACTTGCCAAAAGCCTTGCTAAGGTACACGTTCACTATATTATTTGCAATGCCTTCATCAACTCTGCTCATAAACTCCACAATCAATTCAGTCAGACAGGACCTTCCCTTAACAAATTCACATTGACTGCACCTGATTAATCTGGACTTTTTGAAAACCAAGGTTTTTATTTGAAGTTAGAATTCATTCTAATAGTTTCCCCACCACTGAAGTTAAAGTAAATGGCATGTAAGGAGTTGTTTTACCACTTCCACCCTTCTGTAAACTAAAGTTCAACATTAGCAGTCCTCCAGTCCTCTGGCACTACTCATTCAGCCAGAAAAGGCCAAAAAAAATGGAGTCAGAGTCTTAACAGTGTCCTCCCTTCCTTTAACTGCCTGGGATAATGTTTCATCAGTTATCCATCGTTACGGGTTCAGACCTTCTTGAATGCTTTCCATAAAGAAACGTATAAAAAATATGAAAGGGATAGATAAGATAGAGGCAGGAAGGTAGTTTCCACTGGTAGGTGAGACTAGAACAAGGTGACATGGCCTCAAGATTCAGAGGAATAGATTCAGGATGGAGATGAGGAGAAACTACTTTTCCCAAAATCTGTGGAATTCTCTGCCCAGGGAAGCAGTAGTTGCAACCTCATTAAATATATTTAAGACACAGTTAGATAGATTTTTGCACAGTAGGGGAATTAAGGGTTATGGGGAAAAGCAGGTAGGTGGACCTGAGTCCAGAGCAGGATTAGCCATGATCTCATTGAATGGCAGAACAGGCTCGATGAGCCAGATGGCCGACTCCTGCTCCTGTTTCTTATGTTCTTATTTTTTATGTCACCAAAGACTCTTGCAAATTTCTCCAGATATAGAGCGGAGATCATTCTGACTGGTTGCATCACCACCTGGTACGGAAGCTCCAATGCACAGGATTGCAAGAGGCTGCAGAGGGTTGTAGACTCAGCCAGCTCCATCACGGGCACAACCTTCCCCACCATTGAGGGCATCTTGAAGAGGCAGTACCTCAAGAAGATGGCATCCATCATTAAGGACCTTCACCAACCCTGCGTACCCTCTTCACGTCACTACCATCAGGGAGGAAGTACAGGAGCTTGAAGACCCACACTCAACGATTCAGGAACAGCTTCTTCCCCTCCACCATCAGATTTCTGAATGGTCCATGAACACTACCTCGTTATTCCTCTTTTGCACTATTTATTTGTTTTTGTAACTTGCAGTAATTTTTGTCTTGCACTGTACTGCTGCCACAAAACAACACATTTCACGACATACGTCAGCAATAATAAACCTGATTCTGAATTTACACCTCTACGTATGGGTTCCCTTTTGGTCCCAGCTCTTTCTTTAGTGATCTTCCTCATTTGTTCAAAAAACAACTGTTTTTTTCTTTAATTCTACTTCATGGACCAACTTTGCCTTCTGAAAATACCTTTCAACCTCTCTTCCACCTTCTGGGCTTTCTGCAGTGTTAAGCTCACAGTGTCTCACATAAGCTTCCCTTTTTTGCCTTATCTTTCTCTCCATGTATTTTGTCATCCAAGGCTCCGAGTTTGGCAGCCCAATCATTTTTCTTTGCTGCAACCTGTTTAACCTGAAGCCCTTGGGTCTCTTTCTTGAATGCCTCCTTCTGCTCTGAGGCTGATTTATCTTCAAGTAGCTGCTTCAAGTCCACTTTCACTAAATCATTTGAGTCCAGTAAAGCTGGCCTCACTCCAAGTTAAAACTTTTACCCTGGTTTTATCTTTGTCGTTCTCCATTATTCTGGAAGATCTAACTGTATTATCATCACAACCACAAAAATTCTCCCCCAACTCATACTCATTGACCAACCTTCTCCTTTGCCTAAAACTGTATCCAGAATTCCCCACTGCAGGACAAGACCACTGTGACCCATCCCTTTCCCATCATCTCCTGCCCATCTCCACTCTTGATAGACTTGCAACAACTTGGCTCCTGAATGGGCTTGAGGAATTCCGTGCCTGCTATACTTTCTGCAGTGACCATGTCCCAGTTAAAGTCAAAGTCAAGTTTATTGTCAGATGCACAAGTAAACACAGGTGCAATGAAAAACTTACTTGCAGCAGCATCACAAGCACACAGTATAAGAGACAACATTCACAAGAAAAACATAACTTATACAAAAGTTATACAAGAAAGAACACAATTAGAACAAAAAAAACCAAAGTCCATTGTAGTGCAACGTGGTCACTGTGTTGCTGTACTGAGGTGGTGATTAGGGTTGTGCTGGTTGGTTTAAGAACCAAATGGTTGAAGGGAAGTCACTGTTCCTGAACGTGGTGGTGTGGGACTTCAGGCTTCTGTACCTCCTGCTCGATGGGAGCTGTGAGAAGATGGCATGGTGGGGATCTTTGATGATGGATGTTGCCTTCTTGAGGCAGCACCTCCTGTAGATACTACCGATGGTGGGGAGGGATGTGCCCCTGATGTATTGGGCAGAGTTAACATTAGGGTACCAGATATCCCCCACAATTACTGTTCCTAATGCTTTTGCAGTTGTCACAAATTTGTTCTTCAGTCTCCCTCAGACTGTTTGGATGTTCACAGTCCACTTGGAACAAGGTGATTGCTCATTTTTTCTTTAGTGCAATTGGCTTCATTCTTCTGATGTCATGCTCTCACAGATGCAATTGTTTCTCCTTTCTCATCCTCCTCTCTATCTTGTCTGAAAACCTAGCAACATTTAGCAGTCTTCTCTGTCCTGCTTTAGTAACTGCTAAAATATCAGACTAAAGCAGCCAACATAATCAATGACCCCTCCCACCCATCATTCTCTCTTCTCCCCCTACCCCATCAGGCAGAAGATACAAAAGTCTGAGAACACATACCACCAGGCTCAAGGACAGCTTCTATCCCGCTGTTATCAGACTCTTGAATGGACCTCTTTATGCTAAATGATGAACTCTTGATCTCCCAATCTACCTCATCATGGCCCTTGCACTGTCTTCCTGCACTGCACTCTCTGTAAATGTAAAACCATACCCTGCCTCCTGTTTTTCTTTTTACCACCTCGATGTACTTACATATGGCATGATCTGACTGGATGGCAGGCAAATGAAAGCTTTTCCCTGTATCTTGGTACATGTGACAATAATAAACCAATTACAAAATACCAAAATTTCTCACAGCCCTCAGTTCATCTGCCTTATTCACTAAATTCCTTCCATTTCAGTGGAACCAAACTTATTTTCTGTCCTTTTTCTAATCTTTGCTCAGCCTTCCAGACTCTTTCACCAATTGTCTAACCATCTATTTCCATCTGAAACTGTGCGCTACTTCCTGTACCCCTGCCAGATTATCTGAAACCTTTCCCAATAGCACCAGCAAACCTGCCTATGAGGACAGTGGAGCTAGACCTGTGGAAGTGCAACCAGCCTGGCCTGTAGGGTCCCATCTTCCCCAGAACACTCCCACTTATCCAGGAATCTAGAGCCCACTCCATCCTCTTGCACTCTGTCCCCACTGACACGGTGTAATCCAAAGACTCCTACATTCATGGTCCTGCTTCCCAAACTTTATTTATTGGTCAAACATGCATAGAAACATTACTGAGAATGTGCTGGGGGCTGCCTGCAAGTGTTGCCATGCTTCTGGCGTGAACGTAGCATGCCCACAACTTATTAACCCGTATGTCTTTGGAATGTGGGAGGAAATCGGAGCACCCGGAGGAAACCCACGCAGACACGGGGAGAACATACAAACTCCTTACAGACAGTGGCTGGAATTGAACCCAGGTCGCTGGCGCAGTAGTAGCAATACACTAACCACTACACCACCGTGCCTGCCCTTTTGCCTTACTCATAAAACCTGCCTGCTGCACTTCATTCTTTTTCTACCTGTATTGTTGAACCACTTCCTTTGACATTTCATGGATTATCCTTCCAGGATCAGTTGTGGTGCTGCTTACAGAAGTCTAGGTGACAGAGGAAATGTAGAAATCACCATGGTTATGGTGCCAGGAGATCATCTCGAGAACTCAGCCAATCACGTGGGCAATAGTTGCTTTGAAATTTGGATGGTCTAATCTCTTGAACAGCAAGAACCTACACAGGAGTTGGTTTCAATTTGTACAGAAGTCTTTGGGTTGCTTTCATACAACACATGGCAGGTACAGTTATCACCTTCACAGATGAGAAATGGAAGATTCAACCTACTGCAGATGTAATGAAGTACAATCAGTTTGCCATGTTAATAACCCACTGAACACTCATGTAGAAGGTGTTGATGCTTAATGTCAAAAGACTTCTACTGGATCATCAATGGATTGACAAAGTCAACGTTTAGTTATAACATTTTGTCAGTTACATTTCAAATATCAAATGAGTAAATGCATATATTTGCAAGAGTATAGTTATTTGGCCAGTTTAAAACATTAAATTTTTGGGAATCAGGAACCAGTGAGGTCAGGTGCTGAAGGAACACTATGGGAAATAGTACTTAAGCTGTGCTACAAGGTGTATTTTAATAGCACTGTTCTATTTGACTGCCCCGGTGCATTCCATGTTGCAAGTGAAGCGAATGAAGAGTGAACATGAAATGGCAAAGCTCATGGGTGGAACGAAGATAGCCATGGATTGTAACAAGGTCCATGTTCAACTGTGTAATGGTCAAAATAGAACATAGAACAGTACAGCACAGGAACAGGCCCTTCGGCCCATGATGTTGTGCTGAACTAATTAAACTAGTAATTAAACACCTAACTAAACTAATCCCTCTGCCTGCACATGGTCCACATCCCTCCATTCTCTGCACATTCATGTGCCTATCTGAGAGCCTCTTAAATGCCTCTATCATATCTGCCTCCACCACCGCCCCTGGCGGCACATTCCAGGCACCCACTGCTCTTTAAAAAAAAACCTACCCCACACATCTCCTTTGAGCTTACCCCCTCTCACCTTAAATGCATTCCCTCTAGTGTTAGGTGGTGTAGAGAATGTGGAAAGAAAGCCTAAGTGGAAAGCTCATGAAAGGGAAATGGATTGGATTGCTCTGTTTAGCGTCTACAGAGTTCACCACAGATACTGGCCAAAGCTATTTCAAAAGCACTCCTTACGCCCCATGGATTTTCCCATCTGGAAGGACAAGAACAACAAGGGCATGAGAGTTGCCCCCCCAGTGTGCCACCATTTCTTCATCTTCACAAGGTCCAGTTACTAGAGCACCCCATCCACCAGTAGACCACCATAAAATTTCACTCTACTGTTAGATGGGGGTACTCTAGTAATTAGACCCTGTGAAGATGAAAAGATGGTGGCATACTGGGAGGGCATAAAATGGGCATCAGGATTTCAAGAAACCAACTCAACATTACCTTCTCAATGGCAATCATGTGGAGAATAAAAACTGGCCTTGCTAGCAATCTCCACGTCCCCGAAGTGAATTAAAAATATGGATCCGTAATGAAGCAACTTAGCTTTGTTCTTGCCATCCATCAGTGAGAGAGTTCAACTCATCAGTCATTACATTTACCCAGCAGCAATCAACTGCAAGGAAACGTTTTGACAGAAAGTGATTATCCGTCAAAATGATTATTTTAACCTTCCATTACTGATCAGTAATGTCACATTTAAAATATTGAGGAACATTTATTAAATTATCATCTTAAACCGTACTGAAAAAGTTCAGAAGTAAATTCAATAGTCCTTGAAAATGGGAGTTTGGATTTTCATGTATGATTCATCCACACCCATGAGGTTCTGTACTGGTTGTACCCAGACTATGTACTACCAGCCACTGAACAATTTCACCTGACAACCCGCGTGAACTGCACTGTTGATTGGGCAGTTGCATCAGCAGTGATATGATTATATTGGTATTGGTTTATTATTGTCACTTGTACCAAGGTACAGTGAAAAACTTGTCTTACAAGCTGATCATACAGGTCAATTCATTACACAGTGCAGTTACATTGAGTCAGTACAGAGTGCATTGAGGTAGTACAGGTAAAAACAATAACAGTACAGAGTAAAGTGTCACAGCTACAGAGAAAGTGCAGTGCAATAGTGTGCAAGGTCACAACAAGATAGATTGTGAAGTCAGAGTCCATCTCATTGTATAAGGGAACTGTTCAATAGTCTTATCACAGTGGGGTAGGAGCTGTCCTTAAGTCCGGTGGTACGTGCCCTTAGGCTCCTGTATCTTCTACCCGACGGAAGAGGAGAGAAGAGAGAATGTCCAGGATGGGTGGGGTCTTTGATTATGCTGGCTGCTTCACCAAGACGAGAGGTAAAGACAGATTGGCCAGCTCTGGTGAAAACTAGCAAGTGTTCCTTCAGGATAGTCTGTACTTAAAGAACCAGTGCTGGGGAAGAGAGAGCTGGTCTGTTAGATGGGCTTCACTTGAATCAGGTGGTGTCCAGTGCTTTGAAGAATTGAGCAAGTCAGGATGTGGATGGGCTTTAAGCTGAACAGTGGGCCTGGAAGGGGTTTCAAACGACGGAAAGTGTAGAAAATGAGTTAAAGAGACAGGACAAGGTGACGGTGTAGGGAAGCAGTGTGGGTGATGGTAACCAGAAGGGGTCAGGAAGGGACAGGACAGACCAGAGCAAGAGTGCACCTGCAAATGGAGTCAGAGTAAGGAAGTGGGACTGGCTTAGATGGACACCTTGATTGGCATGGATGAGTTGGGCTGAAGGGCCCATTTCTGTGCAGCATTACTCTGACTAAGTGAAAACAGAAGCTGCTGGGAATACTCAGCAAGGCAGTTAGCGTCATGAGTGAGAGACTGAGTTAATTTTTCTGAGCAGCGACCCTCCACCAGGGCCAAGGAAGGTCAGATGGAAAATCTGTGTTGTTGCAGGGAATGGGGAAAGACAATGGAATCAAGGTGGGTCTCAGTCATGGATGGACATTCAATCTCCCCTGCTGAATGACATGGGTGATGATGGTGCTGGCTGAGGGAGGTAGACACGGTGAACAGATGCAATTAATCCAGCATCCCTACCACCTGTGTCATTGAGTCTCCCTTGGTCTCCACCTATTACAGGGATTATCCTCAGTTCCGTTCCCTCTCTCCATTCTGCACAACCTGAAAGTGTTTCACTTCTAACTTTGTTCAGCTTGGAACCCAAAACATGAACCCTGTTTCTCACCCTGGAGCTGCTGCTAACCTGCTGTGTATTGCGAGCTCTATTGGTTTTTATTTCCAATTTCCAACATCTGCAGCTTCTTTTTTCATGTTCCTCTTAAAGATGAGGGAGGAGTCATATGAACCAAAATTGGAGGGGTCTGTGCTGTGTAAGAGGGAAGGGTTAGATTGCTCATGGAGGTGTTCATATTGTTTGTCACAACATCGTGGGCTGAAGGGCCTGTACTGTTCTATGTAACTCCCACCAACAGAGCAGATTAATGTGCAAGTGAAGTACCATGTCAATTTTGTTAACACATTGCATCAGGTACAGTTACTACCAGAGTTGTAAAATAATGTTTTAAACTGACTTCCTGCAGCAAAGTAATACAAATACTGCCAGAACTCAAGGGACTGAGTTATAGGGAGAGGTTGGGAATGAAGGAGACTGAGGGATGACCTTATAGAGGTGTACAAGAACATGAGGGGTATAGATAGGGTGAATGCACACAGTCAGTCAGAATCTGTTCCCCAGGGTAGAAGTGTCAAACACTAGAAGACGTGCTTTTAAGATTAGAGGGGAAGGTTTAAAGGTGACATGGGAATGTTATTTTTTTAAATACACACATGCAGAGTGGTAGATGGCTGGAATAGGTTACCGGGGGTAGTAGTGGAAGCAGGCAGTTTGGTGGAGTTTGAGGCTTTTAGATCGACACATGAATATGAAGGGAATGGAGGGATGTGGATGGTACACAGGAGGAGGACATTTAGTATAAATTGGTATTGGTTCATTATTGTCACTTGTACTGAGGTACAGTGAAAAACTTGTCTTGCATACTGACCGTACAGATCAATTCATTACACGGTGCATTGAGGAAGTACAAATTGGCATCAAGATCAGCACAATATCGTGGGCTGAATGGTCAATCCGGTGCTGGGCTGTTCTATGTTTGTTCTTTTCTCCCCCCAGGGAAGGGGAGCTAAAAACTAGAGGGCAGAGGTTTAAGGTGAAAGGTGAAAGGTTTAAAATAGACCCAAGGGGTAGTTTCTTCACACAGAAGGTGGTGCGTACATGAAACGAGCTGCCAGAGGAAGTGGGTGAGGTAGGTACAACAACATCTAAAACATTTGGATAAGTACGTGGATAGGAAGGGCTTAGAGGGGTTTAGTGGGATATGGGCCAAAAACAGATGAGTGGGGCTGAAGGGCCCATCGTCTACAACTCTGAAATCTGAGCCAAAAAACACAAAACATTGAAAGTATTCAGCAGACCAGGCAGCAGCTGTGGGTTTCTCTTCTGCTGATGCTGCCTGACCTGCTGAGGATTTCCAGTTCCTTGTGTCACACTGGCAGTGCTGCTCTAACATTTGACCACAGTCCCCAGGCCCCCACAAATGGAGGGGTTCAGAGGCCCCCCACCTACTGCTGCACTGCAGAGCTCCCAGATCTGAGTTAAGGTACTGATTCCAGTTCCTACCAGATCCAAAGAATAAAAGGGAGACGGTGAGGGTCCCTGGGTGGTGAGGAGAGGGGGGGAACAGGGGAAGAGAGACGAGATGTGGGAGGGATGGGAAGGAGAGCTAATAAGCAAATCCCAGCATCTCCATTCTCTCTACTTCTATCACCCTGTTTCTTTCCCCTCTTCCACCCCCTCCATCTGCCCACCGCCCACACACCCCTCCCACTGGGTCCCCCCCCCCCCACTGTTCCCATCTGCCCTCCCTACCTCCCTTATTTGGTTCCAGGCTCCACCTTCCTCTCCTATCAGATCCCACCATCTGCAGCCCTCTGTCACCCCCACCTCCCAGCCTCTGTCACCATCCCCACCCTCCCCCATCTGCCCATCACCCCTCCTCACCTGGATCCACCCATCACCTGCCGGCTCTTGCCCCTCCCCATCCCCTCACCTCTCTATACCGACTATCTCCCCTCTCAGCCCAGATGAAGGGTCTCCACCCGAAATGTCGACTGTCCATTTCCCTCCACAGATGCTGCCTGACCCGCTGAGTTCCTCCAGTAGATTGTTTGTTGCTCCAGAAAAAAAGTTTGTGTAAACTTAGCAGCTAGTGGAATGAACTGATTTAATAATGGAGCACAATCAGATTTATTATCACTGACATATGTGAAATTTGTTGATTTGCAGCAGCAGTACAGTACAAAGACAAATCTACGAATTACAGAAATAAATATTGCAATAAAAGGAATAATGAGGTAGTGTTCATGGACCGTTCAGAAATCTGATGGTGGAGGGGAAGAAACTGTTCCCGAATCACTGAATGTGGATCTTCAGGCTCCTGTACCTCCTCCCCGATGGTAGTAATGAGAAGAAGGCACGTCCTGGATGGTGAAGACCCTTAGTGATGGATGCCACCTTTTTAAGACACCACTGCACCTTGACAGGTTTGCCGGAATGCAGACGTTTGATGGCTGGGAGATTGGGAGGAGCTTACAGGAAAGGAGCAAGCTGACAGGGGTATTTGAACAATGAGAATCTTAAAGTTTTCAGAGGCTGTTAAGGCAAAGCAGTCATTCAAAATTAAAGACAAAAGCTGGTATTCTATTATTGTTTAGAAGTGTGATTAAAACTATGATTAAGTCAAGGATAAATTTCTGAGAGGATCAAAGCAGCTGTTGGCAGTCATTCCACAGGTGAATCTGATCCAGAAAACTGAAGAATGGCACGATGTGGGAGCGTCCGTGCTACAAAGTTCCTGGATGCGGAACTGGAGGTTCAGGGGATGAGTGCAGGGTAGGAGAGATGTTCAGTGCCTGCACAGGTCATGCGACAAGGACCTACCTTGTACATTCACTGATGGTCCCTGATGTCCTCATTGCATCACAAGCGCAGCATACAATTGGGCAAAGATAATAAAACTTAGGAAGCATGCAAGACAATCTAAATAATGGGACAAACACCAACAAAAAGGCAATTCTGTATCTGGTGTTGTGCAATGAACCAGATTTGATTAGGAAGCTAAAGGAACCCTCAGGAGGCAGTGATCATAATATGATGCAATTCACCCTGCAGTTTTAGAGGGAGAAGCTAAAATTGGATGTATCAGTTACCTTTACTCAACTGTAACACTACAGAGGCATGAGAGAGGAGCTGGCCAAAGTTGATCGGAAGGGGACCCTGGCAGGGATGGCAGTAGAGCAACAATGGCAGGAGTTTCTGGGAATAATTCAGAAGATGCAGGATCAGTTTGTCCCAGAGAAGCATTCTAAAGGGAGGATGAGGCAACCGTGGCTGACAAGGGAAGTCAAAGGCAGCGTAAAAGTGAAAAAAAAAGGGCATACAATATTGCAAAAATTAGTGGGAAGCTAAAGGATTGGGAAGCTTTTAAAACCAACAGAAGGCAACTAAAAAAGCAATAAGGGAGAAAAGATGAAATATGAAGGTAAGCTAGCCAATAGAGTCGGAGCCCTACAACACAGAAACAGGACCTTCAGTCCATCTTGTCCATACCAACCTGATCTTCTGCCTTGTCCCATTTACCTGCACCCAGACCATATCCCTCCAAACCCCTCCCATCCATGTACCTATCCAAACCTCTCAAATGTTACAATTGAACCCATATCCACCACTTCCACTGGCAGCTCGTTCCACACTCGCACCACCCTCTGAGTGAAGAAGTTCCCCCTCAGATTCCCCTTAAATATTTCACCTTTCACCCTAAACCTTGACCTCTAGTTCTAGTCTCACCCAACCAGAGGGGAAAAAGCCGGCATGCATTCACCCTATCTCTACCCCTCAATTTTGTATACCTCTACAAGATCTCCCCTCATTCTCCTGCACTCCAGGGAATAAAGCCCTAACCTAGTCAACCTTTCCCTGTAACTCAGGTCGTCAAGTCCCAGCAACAGCCGTGTAAATTTTCTCTGCACTCTTTCAAGCTTATTGATATCTTTCCTGTAGGTAGGTGACCAGAACTGCACACAGTTCTCTAAATTCTGCCTCACCAACTTCAACATAACATCCCAACTCCTGTACCAAAGTGCCCTGATTTATGAAGGCCAATGTGCCAAAAGATCTCTTTACAACCCTATCTACCTATGACTCCACTTTCAAGGAATTATGGATCTGTATTCCCAGGTCCCTTTGTTCTACCGCACACCTCAGAGCCCTACCACTCACTGTGCAAGTCTTACCCTGGTTTGTCCTCCCAAAGTGCATCACCTCGCACTTGTCTGCATTAAATTCCATCTGCCATTTTTCAGCCCATTTTCCCCACCTAGTCCAGATCACACTGCAAGCTATGATAGCCTTCCTCACTGTCCACTATGCCCCCAATCTTGGTGTCATCTGCAAATTTGCTGATCCAGTTTACCACATCATCTATATCATTAATATAGGTGATAAACAACAATGGACCCAGCACCGATCCCTGTGGCACACCACTAGTCACAGGCCTCCAGTCAGAGAGAGGACCATCTACTACCACTCTCTGGTTTCTCCCACAAAGCCAATGTTGAATTCAATTGACGATTTCACCCTGAAGGCCAAGTGACTTAACCTTCTGGAGCAGCCTCCCATGCAGGACTTTGTCAAAGGCCTTGCTAAAGTCCATGTAGACAACATCCACCACCTTTCCCTCATCGACCTTCTTGGTAACCTCCTCAAAGCTCTACAAGATTGTTTAGACATGATGTACCACACAAAGCCATGTTGACTATCCCTAATCAGGCCCTATCTATCCAAATACTTGGATCTCCTGTCCTTTAGAATACCTTGCAATAATTTACCCAGAACTGAGTCAGGCTCACCAGCCTATAATTTCCCAGCCTTACAGCCTTTCTTGAACAACATTAGCTATCCCCCAGTCTTCTGGGGCCTCACCTGTGGCTGATGATATTTTAAATACTTCTGCACTAACCTCCCACAATATCTGAGGGGACACCTTGTCAGGCCTTGGGGATTTATCCACCTTCATTCACATCAAGACCTCTTTTGTAATCCAGATACAGTCCATGACTTCACTACTCTTGCCTCAGTTCTATAGTCTGTGTCTGTCTCCAGAGTAAATACAGATGCAAAAAATTCATTTAAGATCTACCCCCCCTCTTTCGGCTCCATGCATAGATGGCCACACTGATCTTCAAGAGGACCAATTTTGTCCCTTGCTACCCTTTTGCTCCTAATATACTGTAGCTATAGAAACCCTTGGGATTCTCTTTCATCCTGTCTGCCAGAGCAACCTTGTGTCCTCTGTCCTCCTGATTTCTCTTAAATGTTCTCTTGCATTTCTTCTACTCTTCAAGCACCTCATTTGATCCTAACTGCCTATACCTGATATGTGCCTCCTTTTTCTTTACCAGGGCTTCAATATCCCTTGATAACCAGGGTTTCCTAAACCTGTTAGCCTTGCCTTTTCTTCTAGCAGGAACATACAGATTCTGTACTCTCAATATTTCAATTTAAGCCCTCCCACTTACCAAACACCTCTTTGCCAGAACAGCCTATCCCAATCCACACCTGCCAGATCCCTTCGAATGCCATCAGAATTGGCCTTCCTCCAACTTAGAATTTCAACCCAAGGACCAATCCTGTCCTTCCCCATAATTATCTTGAAACTAATGGAATTATGATCACTAGATCCAAAGTGTTCTCCGACACACATTTCTGTTACCTGCCCTGTCTCATTCCCCAAGTGGAGATCCAGTATCCTGCTCTCTACATATTAAGGAAACTTTCCTGAACAAATTTGATCCCATCCAATCCCTTTACAGTACAGTAGTCCCAGCCAATGTGGAAAGTTAAAATCACCTACTATCAAATCATACATTTTGCAACTCTCTGCTCTCTACCACAGTAGATGAGCCCTCTAGCATATCCTGAGCACTGCCGTGACATTTTCCCTGATGAGTAATGCCACCCCTCCCCCTTTAATACCTCCCTCTCCATTATGTCTAAAACATCAGAACCCCAGAACAATGAGCTGCCTGTCCTGCCCCTCCTGTAACCAAGTCTCACTAATGGCTGCAACATCACAATTCCACGTGTTGATCCGTGCTCTAAGTTCATCTGTCTTACCGACAATACTCCTTGCATTGAAATAGATGCATCTCAGAACATTAGTCCCATCGTGCTCATCAACCAGTCAATTTAGGTCTTTGCTTGTGGGCTTAAGATCTACTTTCCCCACAGCCCCTCCACTTGCTGCCCTGCCGCTCTGGTTCCCACCCCCCTGCAACTCTAGTTTAAACCCCCCCAAGCAGCACTTGCAAACCTTCCCACAAGGATATTGGTCCCCCTCCAGTTTGGGTGCAAACCATCCCATTTGTACAGGTCCTGCCTACCCTGGAAGGGACCCCAATGACCCAATAATCTGAAGCCCTTCCCCCTGCACCATCCCATTAGCCAATGAGAAACTGCATTATCTTCCTATTTCTTGCCTCATGCACACACGGCACTGGTAGCAGTCCTGAGATCACCACCTTGGAGGTTCTGTCTTTTAACTTAGCACTTAACTCCCTGAACTCACTTTGTAGGACCTTGTCACTCTTCCTGCTTATGTCATCAGTACCGATGTGCACCACAATTTCTGACTGTTCCCCCTCCCCCTTAAGAATGCTGTGGACTCTATCTGAGACATCTGACCCTGGCACCTGGGAGGCAACATACCATTCAGGAGCCATGTTCTCATCCACATAATCTCCTATCTGTTCCCCAACCAATGAATTCCCTATCACTACTGCACTTCTCTCCCCACACCCCACCTTCCCTTCTGAGCCACAGAGTCAGACTCAGTGCCAGAGACCTGACCACTGTGACCTTCCCCTGGTAGGTTGTCCTCTCCCAACGGTATCTAAAACAATATACTTGTTACTGTGGGGAACAGCCACAGGTATACCCTGCACTGACGGCCTATCCCCTTTCTCTCTCCTGACGGTCACCCAGCTACCTGCATCTTACAACTTAGGTGTGACTGCCTCCTAGTAACTCCTGTCTATCATCTGCTAAGTTCCCAGAATGATCCAGAGTCCATCCAGCT
Source organism: Pristis pectinata (assembly GCF_009764475.1). Taxonomy (NCBI): domain Eukaryota; kingdom Metazoa; phylum Chordata; class Chondrichthyes; order Rhinopristiformes; family Pristidae; genus Pristis; species Pristis pectinata. The sequence goes on from NC_067414.1 coordinate 2,264,092, forward strand.
CTACTTCCCTAACACGGTCAGTAAGGAGCTGCAGCCAGAATCACTTCGCACAGATGTGATCATCAGGGACACTGGAGATCCCAGACTTCCCACATCCTCCAAGAGGAGCATACCCCTGCCCTAAAACAAAGACCTCCACCCACTGTAGCCTCCTGAACCAAAGCAGAGTCAAATCAATGATAACAACAAAATTAAATAAAAACTTTACCTATCTTTACCTATGCCTTTTCTCCAAAACCTTTTTCTCTGGAGAGCTGATCTCACTCTCCAAAGTTGGGCCACTTACACCAAAGCCTTTTGAGCCAATGCCTCCATTTCCTCCCACTATCCACTCACACAACAGTCACTCCAAAATGACTGCTCAGCTGAACCCTAGCTTCTTTTTATTGGCTGCTGCTAATTAACCAACCAATTATTAACTGGCAATATGCAAACGTGCCTCTTTAAGGGTCCTGCTCACTAAAACTGAACACCAAGCCCGAGACTCACCTCCTTTGAAATCTCCCACCTCTCACTCCAAGTCCCGACTCCTGCTCACTGAAACTTAAATATAAAAGACGAACACTGTAATATAAAAGAGGACACCCAAAGTTTTCTCAGATATATGAAGAGTGAAAGAGAGGCAAGAGTGGACATCAAACGGCTGGAAAATGATGCTGGAGAGGTAGTAATGGGGAACAAAGAAATGGCGGATGAACTGAATAAGTATTTTGCGTCAGTCTTTACTGTGGAAGACACCAGCAACATGCCAGAAATTCGAGAGAACCAGGGGGCAGAAGTGAGTGTAGTCGCTATTACTAAGGAGAAGGTGCTTCGGAAGCTGAAAGGTCTGAAGGTGGATAAGTCACCTGGACTGGACGGACTACACCCCAGGGTTCTGAAGGAGGTAGTTGAAATTGTGGAGGTGTTAGTAGTGATCACTAGATCACTTAAAGAATCACTGGAGTCAGGAACGTTTCCGAAGATTGGAAGATCACAAATGTCACTCCACTCTTTAAGAAGGGAGGGGAGAAAAAGACAGGAAATTATAGGCCTGTTAGCCTGATTTCAGCGATTGGTAAGATGTCAGAGTCCATTATTAAGGATGAGGTTTTGGGGGACTTGGAAGCACACAATAAAATAGGCTAAAGTCAGCCTGGTTTCCTTAAGGGGAGATCTTGCCTGACAAATCTGTTAGAATTCTTTGAGGAAGTAACAGGCAGGATAGACAAAGGAGAGTCAGTGAATGTTGTTTACTTGGATTTTCAGAAGGCCTTTGATAAGGTGCTGCTTATGAGGCTGCTAAACAAGATAGGAGCCCATGGTATTACAGGAAAGGTACCAGCATGGATAGAAGATTGGCTGACTGGCAGAAGGCAGAGTGGGAATAAAGGGGGCCTTTTCTGGTTGGCTGCCGGTGACTAGTGGTGTTCCGCAGGGGTCAGTGATGGGTCCGCCACTTTTCATGTTATATGTTAATGATCTGGATGACAGAATTGAGGGCTTTGTGGCCAAGTTTGCAGATGATGCAAAGATAGGTGGAGGGGCAGGTGGTGTTGAGGAAGCAGGGAGTCTGCAGAAGGACTTGGACAGGTTGGGAGAATGGGCAAAGAAGTGGCAGATGGAACACAGCGTAGGGAAGTGTACGGTCATGCACTTTGGTAGAAGGAATAAAGGCGGAGACTATTTCTAAATGGGGAGCGAATTCAGAAATTAGAGATGCAAAGGGACTTAGGAGTCCTCATGTAGGATTCCCTAGAGGTTGACTTGCAGGTTGACTCAGTGGTAAGGAAGGCAAATGCAATGTTAGCATTCATTACAGGAGGACTAGAGTATAAAAGCAAGGATGTAATGCTGAGGCTTTATAAGGCAATGGTCAGACCACATTTGGAGTATTGTGAACAGTTTTGGGCCCCGTATCCATGGAAGGATGTGCTGGCATTGGAGAGGGTCCAGAGGACGTTTATGAGAATGATCCTGAGGATGAAAGGGTTAATACACGAGGAGCATTTGATGGCTCTGGGCCTGTACTCATTGGAGTTTAGAAGGATGAGGGGGGGATCTCATTGAAACCTACCGAATATTGAAAGGTCTGGATAGGGTGGATGTGGAGAGGATGTTTCCATTAGTGGGAGATTCCAGGACCAGAATAGAAGGACATCCCTTTAGAACTGAGATGAGGAGGAATTTCTTCAGCCGGAGGGTGGTGAATCTGTGGAATTCGTTGCCACAGATGGCTGTGGAGGCCAAGTCATTGAGTATATTTAAAGCAAAGGTGATCGTTTCTTGATTAGTAAGGGCGTCAAAGGTTACGGGAAGAAGGCAGGAGAATTGTGTTGAGAGGGAAAAACAAATCAGCCATGATCGAATGGTGGAGCAGACTTGATGGGCCGAATGGTCTGATTCTGCTCCCATGTCTTCTGGTAACAACTGGTTAACTACTTATCAGGAAATAAGTGCATAAAACGTTGAAACATTCCTGATGCGTTGAGTTTGATAACATGCCACCTAGAAAGTGCTACAGTTTGAGACTCGTGCAGGTTATTTTATTCTTGTGTTTTATTTCATTACTTTTGGATGAAGGGAAGGTATTTTACAGACATTTATATTGGATATTTTGTTTGATGTTAAACTCAAACAAACATTTGCAATTCTTTTCACTGAAGTGAAGATGGTTAATGTAGTCTATATAAATAGGATTCAGCAGATCAGGCAACATCTATGGAATCTGAAATATTTCAGGCCAATGTTTCTTTAGGTAGCTCAGGTATGACCTGCTATTGGCCTACAAGACTGTGAAGAATTATGATAAAGCATATTTACAGATAGTACTGTGTTACTTGATGTCTGGAATGTTAATAAGAGGGGTAAAATTGATGACAATCAGAAATAAGTTGAAAACAAAGGCTAAATATAGTTTCTCTGGATGATTAGAATGTTGTTTTTCAATGGAAGCAGTTGAATTAAGGTCTGGATATACTTGGAAAAGAATAACTTATTTTATTGAGTGGAAAAGAGGAATATTAAATGTTAAGAGAAAAGGTGAAAGCAGGAAAAGAAATGAGGTAAGTCTTCAGTGTGGGAACAATCCAAGTTAAGTCGAGTTTATTGTCACATGCACAAGTACATGTACGCACAGGTACAACGAGAAACTTACTTGCAGCAGCATCACAGGCACAGAGCATTAGTGACACAATATTCGCAAGTAAAACATCAATTAAACATTAATTATACAAAATTATGCAAGAAAACACAGAACGAAAAAGCAAAGTCTATTTAGTGCAAAGTGGTCATAGTGACGCGATACTGAGGTAGTGATTAGGGTTGTACAGGTCAGTTCGAGAACTGAATGGATGAAGGGAAGTAGCTGTTCTTGAACATGATTTTATCCACATGATAACAGTGTCGTCTGGGCAGAGTCTATAAGTAGAAGACAACACAGCACTGTCGGTCCAAAAGATTTTTTGCCCCTTAGTTCTGTGATTTATATAATTCAGATTATGTCATTTTCCCTCCTGTTTTATCTTGTTCATTTGCCTTCTCAGATATTTTTAGATCTTCTTATATTTATTTGTATCTGGCTCAAAGGAGTAGCTATTTTTTTGAATGGATCTCTTATACAATAAAGATGAACTCTTGACCTCACAATCTACCTCCTCATGGCCTTGGACGTTACTGTCTACTTGCACTATATTCTGTATTCTGTTATTGTTTTTCTGTTGGACTATATTGATGCACTGATATGATAAAATGATCTGTATGGATGGCATGCAAAACAAAGTTTTCACTGTACCTCAGTACATGTGACAATAATAAACCAATTACCAAATCCATAGGTCTATTGATACTGTCAGATAATTTTTGCATTCTCATCATGACATTGGTACTGTGACATATTTTGAATTTCTTCTCCATTCGTTGATATTTTTGATCCACTTGTGTCTCCATGTTTCTCACTGTTCCTTGTCAAGGGGGGTATATGGGAAAACAGATGTCGCAGGTGTCAATATTCCACTGAAATGTCAATTGGCATGGAGTTAAGCTGCCTTTTCCTGAAGTTACCATAGACTCTGTGGGAACAAATTCACTGCACAGACTTCAGGTGTTCAAGAGGATGGCTTGCGATCTCCAGCTCAAGGTCAGCTGGATATGGTCATTAAATGCTAGCCTTGCCAACAATTCCACACGTCCTGTAAAAGAATAATAAAAGGGAGAACTGTTATCAGTAAATTAGTTCAGTTATTCCTTCCTGCTGTGCAGAATTCCTTGGGGACAATCTCTCTTTCCGTGACTCTGCGTGTGATCTAGTTTAAGTGGTGTAATGGAGCAGAGAAGTTGGAGAAGAAAATGTTCTGCTAGATTTCCTCTGACTGTGCTGTGCATGCATTTCTGCACTTGAAACCTAGCTTGACTGACACCCAATCTCCCGATGTTCTGGTCCGTGGAATCCATGAAGCTGTTAATCCTTATTTAAAGCAGTTTTCCAAACTTACAATGTATGAGGCTGCATCAGAATACAAGAATAATATAGACAGAAGATTCAATGGACAGTGTTCCCATCACTTCCTTGCCAATTGACTCCTTTTATTTTTGTTTCTGGTGCAGTGGCTCTTGAAACCTTCAGGGCAGTTGATGTGCAAGCTCTACTTTTCACCTAGGCTACAGTAATGGAATCCCATTGGTAGTCTTCCCATGCATGAGGAGTGAGGACCAAGGGGGCACAAAGGGAATGCAGGACATAGAGCAACACATCATGGAAACAGGCCCTTTGGCCCAACTTGTTCATGCTGACCATGGTGCCCACTGAGCTAGTCCCACTTACCTGCGTTTGGTCCATATCCATCTGAACCTCTCCTATCCATGTACTTATCGAAATGTCTTTTAAATGTTGGTATCAAACTTTTAAATGTTGTTATTTTCCATGAAATAAAGCACAAGAACAAAATTATTTGCTGGACTTCACTTCTGAAGGACATCGCAAATCACTTCACAGACAGTAAAGTCACTGCTCTTAAACTGATAAATGTGGTAGGAAGTTAGAGCTCAACAAGGCCCTAAAAAGAATGAGCTAAATCCATTAGCCTTTATTGTTGGGTGTTGGGAGACAGGTCAATCCTGTTGGTGGGGATTCACTGCACCACCGTTCCTTGACTGGTGACTGGAGATGTTTCCTATCCATCTTATTATGTCAACCAGGTTTTGGTTTGATATTTCATCTGAAGGCTAAAACCTCTTGCATTGTAGCAGCCCTCCTAAGTGTCAGCTGAGACCATCTATTCCAGCTCAATGTGAGGGTTAGTGCCCATGCATTAGAGGCAAGAGCACTCCCACTGAGCCAGTGCTGACATTTCATGCTGCCTCTGTCAGATGTGAGTTTCAAGTCATCAGGGAAGTTCTGGCAGAATTGCCCACTATGTTCTGACCAGTATCAAATCTCTGGCACTGACACCGCACTTCTGACGACTAAAAATTTCTTCAGCCCTTATGTTTTATGTCAAAGGCTCACTGCAGGTCTGCCATGCCGGAAATGTATCCCTAATGTATCAGGGCCCAATTCTCCTCAAGTCCTTCTCAGACATTGAAACATCCGTTTTACAGCCTGCTCTCTGACTTTGTCAGGCAGCTCAGCGTTGTCATTTCTCCACCTCTTTTGCATTGATTGCAGCTACCTGTCACAGCTATCATCAGGCAGGAGGTAATCCCACACACCTGGTTCAAGAACTTCCCTTCAGTCATTCGCTTCCTGAACCAATTTGCACAATCCTAATGACTACAGTTTAGCAATACTATGACTACTTTGCACTAAAGTGGACTTTGTTTTTTTATGTAATTGTGTTCTTTCTCGTGATAAGACTATTGAACGGTTCCCTTATACAATGAGATGGACTCTGACCTCATGATCTACCTTGTTGTGACCTTGCACCTTATTGCACTGCACTTTCTCTGTAGCTGTGACACTTTACTCTGTACTGTTATTGTTTTTACCTGTACTACCTCAATGCACCCTGTACTAACCCAATGTAACTGCACTGTGTAATGAATTGACCTGTACAATCAGTATGCAAGACAAGTTTTTCATTGTACCTCAGTACAAGTGACAATAATAAACAAATTCCAATACCAGATGGACTCTTGACCTCACAGTCTACCTTGTTATGACCTTGCACCTTATTGTCTACCTGCACTGCACTTCCCTGTAGCTGTGACACTTTACTCTGTATTGTTATTGTTTTACCCTGTACTACCTCAATGCACTGCGTAATGAATCGATCCGTACCATCAGAACGCAAGACAAGTTTTTCACTGTACCTCGGTACAAGTGACAACAATAAACCAATACATTCTATCCCCTCCTAGCAGAGAGTACGATGCTTTCTGTGTAACACTAAAACAGCAACACATCTTCATGCAAATGCATTTAGCTGGAAAAGTAGACTTGATAAATTTTACCAAGTGCCATCATGAAGAAAGATATTCTGAGGCAGCAGCCACCGACTGTGAGTGCAGGTCAGTGGTCAAACATCTGACTCTGGATTTGAACCTGGCACTTGATAATCCAAGTCTCAAAGTCAGAGTCAAACTTATTGTCCATATGCACAAGTACATGTGTGCACAGGTGCAGTGATAAACTTACTTCCAGCTGCATCACAGGTACATAGCATCAAAACCACAACATTCACAAGATACACATAAATTAAACATAAATTATGCACAATTTTTTCAAGAAAGAACACAATTAGAACAAAAAAAGGGAAAAAACAAAGAAAAACAAAGTCCATTGTAGTGCCTACTATGAAATATAAATGTAGTTAAAGTAGTCCCCACCAGCCTTTATCAAGGCTCTCTGTTGGGAGTTTGGCATGTGGAAAAAGTAGTTTTGTATGAGGTCTGTCTGCAGCCCATTGTGAAGCAAACGCCATGCGTTACACTGCTGCAGCTCCAGATGCAACTGATGTTTTGTTACAAGAGGAGATTTAATCAAGGTGATTCAAATTCTGAGAGCTTTGATGGAGTAAAGAAAGTGGAAGGTGTCAAATCAATGAGCAGAAAGCAGTACTAATTTCTGGAGGTAGATGTCACAACCTGCAATAATGTACAAACTTCATTAATAGTTTCTTTGAGTAAATTGGGCAAAAAATACCCCTCTGACCAGCAATGCAACAGAATGACTTCATGACACCAGGAGCAGTCAGTGCTGGTGGTAGCGTTTGTACCTGTGAACAACAGGCTGAGCTATATAAAAAAAAACTTGCTCATAACTTTCTTTACTTCCAGAGGGGTTCCCTGCAGCTAATCTCAGGGCACCAACACAGTATTTCAGAAGAAAAATTATTGGCTGTCTCAACTGAACATTTACTTTTGATTTGTGGAACACAGTGCAGCACAGGAACAGGCCCTTCGGCCCATTTAGGTATTTAGTTTACTCTGGCATTGTCTGTGCTGAAGACAATGCCAGAGTAAACTAAATACCTTCTGCCTGCACACAATCCAGATCCCTCCATTCTTTGCATATTCAGTCTAACAGCCTCCTAAACATCTTTATCGTATCTGCCTCCACCACCACCCCGGCAGCACATTCCAGGCACCCACCACTCAGTAAAATAAAACCTGCCCTGCACATCTCCTTTAAACTTTTCCCCTCTCACCTAAATAAGATCAGATCAGATATCTTTATTAGTCACATGTACATCGAAACACACAGTGAAGTGCATCTTTTGCGTAGAGTGTTCTGGGGGGCAGCCCGCAAGTGTCGCCATGCTTCCGGCGCCAACATAGCATGCCCACAACTTCCTAACCCGTACGTCTTTTGAATGTGGGAGGAAACCGGAGCACCCGGAGGAAACCCACGCAGACACGGGGAGAACGTACAAACTCCTTACAGACAGTGGCCGGAATTGAACCTAGGGTGCTGGCGTTGATTTGACAATTCTACCCTGGGAAAAAGATTCAAACTGAATACCTTCACTATGTTTCTCATTATTGTATAAACTCCTATCAGGTCTCCCCTCAGCCTCCAATTTTCCAGGGAAAACTACTCAAGTTTGTTTAACCTCTCCTTATAGCTCATACCCTCTAATCCAGCCAGCACCCTGGTGAACCTCTTCTGCACCCTCCCCAAAGTCTCCACATCCTTCCTGTAAAGGGGTGACCACAACTGCACACAAAACTCCAAGTATGCATGCAATGAACATAGAACACTACAGCACAGTACAGGCCCTTCAGCCCACAATGTTGTGCTGACATTTTATCCTGCTCTAAGATCTATCTAACCCTTCTGTCCCACATAGCCCTCCATTTCTCTATCATTCACGTGTCTATCTAAGAGTCTCTTAAATTTCCCTAATGTATCTGCCCCCACAACCTCTGCCGGCAGTGTGTTCCACGCACCCACCACTCTCTGTGCGGAAAACTTACCCCTGACGTCCCCCTTATATCTTCCTCCAATCACCTTAAAGTTATGTCCCCTCACGTTTGCCATTGTCGCCCTGGGAAAAAGTCTCTGGCTGTCCACTCGATCTATGCCTCTTATCATCTTGTACACCTCTATCAAGTCACCTCTCATCCTCCTTCTCTCCAAAGAGAAAAGCCCGAGCTCACTCAACCTATCCTGATAAGACATGCTCTCCAATCCAGGCAACATCCTGGTAAATCTCCTCTGCACCCTCTCTAAAGCTTCCACATCCTTCCTGTAATGAGGTGACCAGAACAAAACACAATATACTACTCCATGAGAAATTTGAAGCAATTGTAATATATTGAAAATAATTTAAAAAATAATTAAGCAGTTCATCTGTCAGTAGATTAAAGACTTATTCGATTCCACAATAAGAATGGAGGAGCTGAAAACATTGGCGTTAACTTTTTCCCTTTCCTCATATGGAGTGCTGCCAACATTTTCTTTTTATTTCAGATTTCCAGCATCCACAATTTTTTTTATATTCATTTACTCAACACCTTATTTAAGTAATACAAATTAATTAAAGGCTTTAATATTAAGTACAATAATATAAGCATGCCTGCATTAATCTTTCCAATCCAGACTTGTAAAGCCAAGGGGCCAGATATGAAGTGCGTCTGACCCCCTCAGCTAAGTTTGCATTTATCACTGGAGTCAGTGCAGAGGCAGAGCAGCAGGTCAGCTGACCTGCTGTCCTAAGACGGAAGGCGGGAAGGTATTGACTAGTGCGATGTGTAAGCCAATGGTGAGCTGCAGTTCAGTATGAAACAGGTCATCATCAGAAGGAGAGGTTGATTGGATTGCGTTGGGATTTGTACCAAAGAATACAAAAGTAAAGGGTGTGGGGCAGGGGTCAGGGAAGAAAGGAAAGGGGTCAAAGATCACATGTCCAGTGGGAATGAGTACTGCTTCTGAAACTCTTAATGGCATTTAGAACTGTGGCCCACTTGTGGAGAAAGATAGGACTGGTCCATAAGTTAAGGTCTGGGGCAGGGCCAATTTTGGATGCATTAGCAGCCTGCAGAGGTTGATTGGGTGAGACTGTTTGCAGGGAAAGGGATGTCTGGCAGGTGGGAAGTTAAAAGGTAATACAATAACATTTCAAAGGCATTTGGACAGGTCCATGGATCAGAAAGGTTTAGAGGGACATGGGCCAAATGCAGGCAAATGGGACTGGCTCAGGTGGGCACCTTGGTTGGCATGGATGAGTTGGGCCCAAGGGCCTGTTTCTGTGCTGTATAACTATGACTAAAACCCAGAACCAAAGTTAAACACAATACCATGTCAAAAATAAAGAAGTTAGAGTATTCTGTCTGTTTTGGCTGAGTGAAATTTGTATACTGTTTTCACACTTAATTTTCATTGAGCTTTTCCCCCCACATACTTTTTAGTTAAATAAAGTATATGACAAGAGAGTTTAAATTTATGAGCTTACAGTCCTATCCTTCCCCATAATTATCTTGAAACTCATGGAATTATGATCACTAGATCCAAAGCGTTCCCCAACACTCGCTTCTGTTCCCTGCCCTGTCTCCTTCCCTAAGAGGAGATCCAGTATCGCACTCTCTCTAGTTGAGACCTCAACATATTGATTGAGGAAACTTTCCTGAGCACACTTGACAAACTCGATCCCATCCAATCCCTTTACAGTATGGGAGTCCCAGTCAATATGTGGAAAGTAAGATCACCTACTATTGCAACTTTATATTTCCTGCAACTGTCTGCTATCTCTCTACACATTTGTTTCTCTAAATCCCATTGACTATTGACAGGTCTATAATATAGTCCCATTAATGTGGTCATCGCTTTAAGTTCCTCAGTTCCACCCATATTCCCTCAGTAGTCGAGCCCTCCAGTATGTCCTCTCTGAGCCCTGCCATGACGTTTTCCTTGATGAGTAATGCCACCTCTCCCCGTTTAATCCCTCCCCCTCTATCGTGTCTAAAACATTGGAACCTCGGAACATTGAGCTGCCAGTCCTGCCCCTCCTGCGACCAAGTCTCACTAATGACCACAACATCATAATTCCATGTGCTGATCCGTGCTCTAAGTTCATCTGCCTCACCGACAATACTCCTTGCATTGAAATAGATGCATCTCAGAACATTAGTCCCACCACACTTGTCAACCAGTTGATTTCTTCCTTTGCTTGTAGTCTTAACATCTACTTTCCCCACAGCCCCTGCACTTGCTGCCCTGCCACTCTGCTTCTGCCCCCCCCCCCCCCCCCACTGAGTAGCTCTAACAAACCTTTCCACAAGGATACTGGTCCCCCTCCAGTTCAGTTCCTGTTTGCACAGGTCCCAACTAGCCTGGAAGAGAGCCCAATGATCCAAAAATCTGAAGCCCTCCCTCCTGCACCCTCTCATAAGCCACATGTTAAACTGCACTATCTTCCTATTTCTTGCCTCACTAGCACTTGGCACAGGTAGCAATCCTGAGATCACCACCCTGGAGGTCCTGTCTTTTAACTTAGCACCTAACTCCCTGAACTCACTTTGTAGGACCTTGTCACCCTTCCTGCCTATGTCATTGGTACTGACTTCTGGCTGCTCATCCTCCCCGCTTAACAATACTGTGGGCTCAATCTGAAATGTCTCTGGTCCTGGCAGCTGGGAGTCTCCGTACCATCCGGGAGTCTCGTTCTCGTCTACAGAATCTCCTGTCTGTTGTCCTAACGAATGAATCCCCTATCACTACTGCACTCCTCTTTCCTGTCCCCCTGCCTCCCCACCACCCCCTTCCCTTCAGAGCCACAGAGCCAGACTTAGTGCCAGAGATCTGGCCACTGTGGCTTTCCCCTGGTAGGTCCCCTGCCCCCCCAAACAGTATCCAAAGTGGGATACTTGTTATTGAGCAGAATGGCCACAGGGAAACCCTGCACTGACGGCCTATTCCCTTTCCCTGCCCTGACAGTCACCCAGCTACCTGCATCCTGCAACTTAGGTGTGACTGCCTCCCGGTAACTCCTGTGCATCAATCCCTCAGCCTCCTGAATGATCTGGAGTTCATCCAGCTCCAGTTTTCTAATGTGGTCAGTCAGGAGCTGCAGCGGGATGCACTTCTTGCTGGTGTAGTCATCAGGGACACTGGAGGTCTCCCTGAATTCCTTCATCCTGCAAGAGGAGCACACTACAGCTCTGACTGCCATTCCCACTGCTTTACCTGTGCAATAACAGAGAGAGAAAGAGACCTTACCAGAACCTCACTTAGCCTCCACTCACTTGATCCACCTCTTCATACCAATGTCGATGCCTCAGCTCCCCACTCCAACACTGGCCCACTCCACTTGACCCTAACTTCTTTTTATTGGCTGCTGCCAATTAGCTAATTAACCAATCAATTTTCAACTAAAAATTTGCAAATGTACCTCTTTGGGTTCACGCTAGGTGAAACTGAACAGTAGGTCCCGAGACTCACCTCTTTTTAAAACTCCCGCCTCTCGCTCCTAGTCCTGGCTCCTGTTAGATCTTGTTTCCTCAAAGGACTGGACTTGTGTTTGCAGGGGAACAAGTGTAGTGAACATGTGGCATTGAAACAGAAAGGACATACCTGGCCTTTCCAAAGCACTTTCCTAGTCTAGCCTTTGCACCTGGAGTCATTGCAGCTTGTAAGAAGATTGGGAGCCAGCCACCATTGTGAAGAAGGGAACCATTCACTCATTTTGCCAAGTCTCACTAATTCCTTGGACAAAGGAATGTCCTGGCTGCTCTTCCCCCATAGCAAGCTGATGAGTTGGCAATGACAAGCCAGAACTACAGCTCCACACCACTTGGAACATCATTGATTCCTACGTTCATTTTCTGGAAATGTAAACCATGGATTTGGAATTAGACTTGGTTTATTCTTGTCACTTGTACTGAGGTACACTGGAAAACTTGTCTCGCATACCGTTCATACAGATCAATTCATTACACAGTGCATTGAGGTAGTACTGGGTAAAACAATACAGAATGCAGAGTAAAGTGTCACAGCTTTATAACTGTAACATACTGAGTCTTCCCAAACCAGAAGCCCTGAACCAGGAGATTTACAGTCTGCTGAGGGCTAGATCTGTGGCGTTCAAGACCGGCAATCTAGAACCCTACAAGAAGTCTAGGTACGACTGACGGAAGGCCATTGTGAGATCGAAAAGGCAATTCCGTGTGAAGTTAGAGACACAATCTGACACACGACAGCTGTGGCAGGGTTTGCATGCCATTACTTCCTGTAAAGTAAATCCTAACAGCATAAATGGCAGTGATGCTTCACTCCCTGATAAGCTCAAGGCCTTTTATGCACACTTTGAAAAGGAGAATAACACTACACCTGTGTGAATCCCCACAGCACCTGGCGATCCTGTGATCTCTGTCTCGGAGGCCAACGTCAGAACATTCTTCAAGTGGGTGAACCCTCGCAAGGTGTCAGGCCCTGATAGTGTACCTGGCAGGGCTTTGGAGCACCTCTACTCGGCTCTGGAGCACCTGGAAAACAGCAATGCATACGTCAGGCTGCTGTTTATCGATTACAGCTCGGCGTTCAACACCATCATCCACTCAGTACTAATCAACAAGCTTCAAAACCTGGGCCTCTGTACCTCCGTCTGCAACTGGATCCTTGACTTCCTTATTGGGAGACCACAGTCAGTGCGGATCGGTAGTAACATCTTCTCCTCACTGACAATCAACACAGGCGCACCTCAAGGATGCGTGCTTAGCCCACTGCTCTACTCTCTCTGCACTCATAACTGTGTGGCTAAACACAGCTCAAACACCATCTATAAATTCGCCGATGACACCGGTGTTGTTGACTGGTTGAGTGGTGTCACAACAACAACCTCGCACTCAACGTCAGCAAGACCAAGGAATTGATTGTGGACTTTAGGAAGGGGAAGTTGTGAGAACACACACCAGTCCTTATTGAGGAGTCAGCAGTGGAAAGGGTGAGCAGCTTCAAGTTCCTGGGCGTCAACATCTCCGAGGATCTATCTCAGAGGGCCCAACACATTGATGCAATCACAAAGAAGGCACACCAGTGGCTCTACTTCGTTAGGAGTTTGAGGAGATTTAGTATGTCTCCAAAGACACTTGCAAATTTCTACGGCATTCTGACTGGTTGCATCACCGCCTGGTACGGAGGCTCCAATGTGCAGGATCAAAAGAGGCTGCAGAGAGTTGTAGACTCAGCCAGCTCCATCACTGGTAGAATTCTCCCCAAGGCAGCATCCATCACTAAGGACCCTCACCATCTGTGACATGCCCTCTTCTTGTCACTACCATCGGGGAGGAGGTACAGGAGCCTGAAGACCCACACTCAGCGTTTCAGGAACAGCTTCTTCCCCTCTGACATCAGATTTCTGAATGGTCCATGAACCCATGAACACTACCTCATTATTCCTCTTTTGCACTATTTATTTACTTTTGTAAATTATAGTAATTTTTATGACTTCATGTCTTGCACTGTACTGCTGCTGCAAAACTACAAATTTCACGACTTATGTCAGCAATAATAAATCTGATTCTGATTCTGATTCTGAGCTACAGAGAAAGTGCAGTGCAGGTAGACAATATGGTGCAAAGTCATAACGAGGTAGATCATGAGGTCAAGAATCCATCTTATCGTACTAGGGGACTGTTCAATAGTCATAACAGCAGGATAGAAGCTGTCCTTGAGCCTGGTGGTACGTGCTTTCAGGCTTTTCTATCTTCTGCTTGATGGGAGAGGGGAGAAGAGAGAATGTTTGGGATGGGTTGGGTCTTCGATTATGCTGGGTGCTTTACCGAGGCAGTGAGAGGTATAGACAGAGTCCATCGAGGGGAGGCTGGTTTCCGTGGTGTGATGAACTATGTGCACATCTCTCTGCAGTTTCTTGCGGTCCTGGGCAGAGCAGTTGTCGTACCAAATCATGATGCATCTGGATTGGTGCATCGATTAAAGTTGGTGAGCATCAAGGGGGACATGCCAAATTTCTTTAGCCTTCTGAGGAAGTAGAGGTGCTGGTGAGCTTTCTTGGTCGTGGTGTCTACATGGTTGGACCAGGACAGGCTCTTGGTGATGGTCACTCCGAGGAAGTTGAAGCTCTCAACCCTCTTGAGTTCCCAGGAGGAAATGACCTGGTCCAACAGTGTCAGCCACACTGAGAGCAAGAGTGACGGCACAGACTGCCACTGAAACTCGTCTTGTCCAGTGATCAGACAAATAGTGGCAAGCACTATCAGTTCCCAGAATCGTTACAGCGTGCTGAGTGACCTTGGAGGAGATAGTTTATTTAAACTCTATATTTTTTAAATGTTATTTTTCCAGCCTAGACTTTTGTTGATGTGGAGAGGTTAGGAAAACGCACCCTACGTAAAGTGCTCTGACTCTGACGTCTTGTCAGAGAAGCTGCAGAGAGCTGTGGACACAGCCCAGCACGTCATGGACACCAGCCTCCCCTCCATGGACTCTGTCTACACTTCCCACTGCCTGGGTAAAGCAGCCAGCATAATCAAAGACCCCGCTCACCCTGGTCATTCTCTCTTCTCCCCCCTCCCATTGGGCAGAAGATGCAAAAACCTGACTGCACGTATCAAGGATCAAGGACAGCTTCTATCCTGCTGTTAAGAGACTATTGAATGGAGCTCTGGTATGATAAGATGGACCTTTAATCGCTCAGTCTACCTTGTCATGGCCTTGCACCTTATTGTCTGCCTGCACTGCACTTTCTCTGTAGCTGTGTCACTACATTCTGCATTCTGTGATTGCTCTCCCTTGTGATGAAATGATCTGTATGGATGGAATGCAAAACAAAGTTTTTCACTATATCTTGGTAAATAGGTGACAATAATAAACCAATTACAATTACAGTTACAATTGTACATCTTTGCTTCTGTTACCCAGGACTGGTATAGTGCTTGCAGCTGCCAGGACACGTGACTCTGCAATAGGCTCCCCACATCACTCTACCTCCCGACCTTCCTCTGAAAACCTGCACTTTGACCAAGTCTCTATTTGCCATCGGTACGTCTCATTGGCTTGGTGTCACTTCTGTAAAGAACAATGATGTAATGTTCTTTATTAACGATACAATACAGTCATGTTATTATTCTACATTATTTACTTTTGCGGTGTTGCTGCACTCTGTGTAATGTACATTCTTTTGTATTTACAGTGTTTTGCTATTCTCCTTGGCACCTTCTGACTCTTGCAGAATATTTCACATGTATGTCTTCTTTCCTAACCCTCTTTCTGTTTCTGCACGATCTTGGAAACTCTCCAGGGCCAGTGTGTGTATGACGACTTCATTTCGAATTATTCCATGTGAAGACTACAGATAGGACATTGCAAATTCATGTCTTGAAGGACCTGACTTCTCTGGGTTTGAAATACTTTCTTTGTCATGTACTATCAAATGAAATCTGACAATGAGCTAAAAACGGAGAGGTGGCTGAAAGCTTTGTCAAAGAATTCGGCTTTGAGGAGCACTTTGGGGGCACGAGGAAGCGATGAACAGCATGAGGAGGTAAATTCCAGAGCTTGTGATGAAGGCAGTTGGATTCACACCCAGCAATGGACGAACAAAGAAAAATACTGGGTTTGGTTGGGGGGAGAACAGTTGGCAGTGAAGGCACAGGGGACTGCAGATGCTGGAGTCTGGAGCAACACTCAACCTGCTGGAGGATCTCAGCGGGTCGAGCAGCATCTGTGGGAGGAAAGGAATTGTCAATGTTGCGGGTCGAGACACTGCATCAGGAATATAATGAATAAACATAGCAGTGAAGGTTGCATTGTCAATGGATAGTCAAGTGTGAGGATGGAGTGAGCTCATGGGAGCCTTTATTGTTTTTATTTTAAATGTCCAATATGGTATATGTTGCTTTTACATGTGAAAAACATGGCTTGATTAAAACTGTGGTAGTGTGTGAAGCTTGCCCCTGATTCTCACCATGTACCCTGTGTGTATACAGCAATAAAAACTACAAACAACATCTCATCCCTGCTGTCATTATACCTGATGAATTTAACATCCTATAATTCCATGTGTTAGGTTCTGTTCATATCCCTTCCCTCAATGTCTAATATTTCATTTATTTGCATTTACTTCAGATGGTTTTGCTGCCATCACAGGTGCATTTTAATCATGAAATTGGTGTATCAATACATCAGGATAACTGTGCGATTGTCAGAATGCTCAGAAATGATAGCCGCTGGCTAGATAAGTGCCACAGTCAATTTATTGCAGCAACTGTTATAGGCGGGAGGGCAGGGGGGGTGTTGCAATCCAAAGAATGTTTACTTCTGTGCACTTTCACAAATGACATCAGTGGTGCTAATCCAAAATCTGTCTCTGATC
This sequence comes from Pristis pectinata, assembly GCF_009764475.1. NCBI lineage: Eukaryota > Metazoa > Chordata > Chondrichthyes > Rhinopristiformes > Pristidae > Pristis > Pristis pectinata. Next base: position 2,280,840 of record NC_067414.1, read on the forward strand.
CTGTTGTTTTCTGTTTTATCCTTGCTGCTTAATAAAAACTATCCTGAGACTTTCTGTTTTTCTCTGTTATTAGGAGCCTGGTAAGTTTTATACAACTTTACAGCCAATGCCCATCACATTTTATGGGGCTTTTAAAAACAACATTTACCAGAGCCCAAGGGTTAAGTCAGCCTCATTGCCCTCAGTGACAAACCCAGCTTACAGAGATGCTTAAAGCCAGAGTTGCTATTGATCTATCTGAGAAGCCAGAAAAGAACAGCTGATCCTAGTCAGACATGACAATAGATGATTGTGGTTAGATCAGACTTTATTATCCTCTGTAGAGATTTATTGACTGACTGATCACTTGCTGGTGCAATACCTCAGAAGGCATCAACTCCCATTCACTGATTGTCATCGGCAACATCCCAATTTTAACAATTCTCATCCTCATCTTAAAATTTCTCCTTCCCCTTTTCCTTGTTGCCTCTTAAAGCGTTATAACCTCTGAGACAAGTCTGCATCTTCAATTCAGGCCAGCTGGACAGCCACAATTTTATTATTCCAAAAAGTGACAAATGTGCTTTCAACTGCCTTGACCTTGAGCTCTGGAATTCCCTCTTTATAAATGGCCTCTTTGTTAAACCTCTCCTTAACATCTTGTTCTTGGACCATGCATTTGGTCACCTGGCCTTTGTGGCTCGGTATCAAGATCCATTTGATTGTCCTGCTTTGAATTCCCTTGGGATGTTTCACTGTGATTTGAATGCTACAAACTGTGTTGCATGTTTTTCTATTCTTGTGGCTCAAGCTGAAGAGTGAACACGAGGAAAGCACCTGGCCCAGATGGTTTCCTGGGCCACGTGCTCAAATCTTGTGCTGATTAGCTGGCAGAAGTATTTGCGGACATATTCAACCTCGCCCTGCTTCAATCTCAGGTTCCCTCCTGTTTTAAGAAAACCACTATCATCCTGGTGCCAAAGAAAAGCAAGGTAACATGTCTCAATGACGACCGACCAGTGGCTCTGACATCCACCATTATGAAGTGCTTTGAGAGGTTGGTCATGTCACGCATCAACTCCAGCCTACCAGACAACCTGGACCCATTGCAATTCACCTATCGCTGAAACAGGTCTACAGCAGATGCCATCTCCCTGGCCCTACACTCAGCTCTGGAGCACCTGGACAGTAAGGATACTTACGTTAGACTATTGTTTATTGACTATAGCTCTGCCTTCAATACAATAATTCCAAGCAAGCTTGTCACCAAACTCCGAGACCTGGGACTCAACACCCGCCTGTGTAACTGGATCCTTGACTTTCTAACAAGCAGACCGCAATCTGTGAGGATAGGCAGCAATACCTCCGGCACGATTATTCTCAACACTGGTGCCCCACAAGGCTGCATCCTCAGCCCTCTACTCTACTCCCTATACACTCACGACTGTGTGGCCAGATTCTGCTCTAACTCCATCTACAAGTTTGCAGATGATACCACCGTTGTAGGCCGTATCTCGAACAGTGACGAATCGGAGTACAGGAAGGAGATAGAGAGCTTAGTGGGATGGTGTCATGACAACCACCTTTCCCTCAATGTCAACAAAACAAAAGAGCTGGTCATTGACTTCAGGAAAGGGGGCGGTGTACATACACCTGTCTACATCAATGGTGCTGAGGTCGAGGAGGTTGAGAGCTTCAAGTTCCTAGGAGTGAACATCACCAACAACCTGTCCTGGACAAACCACGTGGATGCCATGGCCAAGAAAGCTCACCAGTGCCTCTACTTCCTCAGGAGGCTAAAGAAGTTTGGTTTGTCCCCTTTGACTGTCACCAACTTTTACTGATGCACCATAGAAAGCATCCTATCTGGATGTACCACGGGTTGGTATGGCAACTGCTCTGCCCAAGACCACTAGAAGCTGCAGAGAGTTGAGGACACAGCCCAGCGCATCACGGACACCAGCCTCCCCTCCTTGGACTCTGTCTTTACCTCTCGTTGTCTTGGTGTAGCAGCCAGTATAATCAAAGACTCCACTCACCCAGGACATTCTCTCTTCTCTCCTCTTCCATCGAGCAGAAGATACAGGAGCCTGAGGGCACGTCCCACCAGACTTAAGGACAGTTTCTACCCCACTGTGATAAGACTACTGAATGGTTCCCTTATACAATGAGATGGACTATGACCTATGACCTCATGACCTCATGATCTACCTTGTTGTGACCTTGCACCTTATTGCACTGTACTTTCTCTGTAGCTGTGACACTTTACTCTGTACTGTTATTGTTTTTACCTGTACTACCTCAATGCACTCTGTACTAACTCAATGTAACTGCACTGTGTAATGAATTGACCTGTAAGATCGGTTTGTAAGATAAGTTTTTCACTGTACCTCGGTACAAGTGACAATAATAAACCAATACCAATACCAATACCAATTCCAGGAGCTGACACACTGTTTGCCGTTGAAAGTCACACCTGACACATTCCTAACATGGACCGAGCTCTCAGCCAAAAGTGGGTAACCAGTAATTGGTAGCAACACACACAAAATGCTGGAGGAACTCAGCGGGTCAGGCAGCATCTATGGAGGGAAATAAACAGTTGACGTTTTGGGCCGAGACCCTTCATCAGGACTGGAAAGAAAGAGGAGAATCCAGAGGAGGATGAGCTGGTGGGTGATTGGTGACAGGTGAGGGGGGAAGGTAGGTTCAGGGGGGAGTGGAAATGATGCAAGAAGCTGGGAGGTGATAGGTGGAAGAGGCAATTGGGAGTTGGTTTACTATTGTCACATGTACTGAGATACAGTGAAGAACTTCTGTTTGCGTGCCATCCAGATAGATCATCCATATGTAAGTACACTGACGTAGCACCAAAGGAAAAAACACAGAATGCAGAAAATAATGTTACAGTTATAGAGAAAGTCCACTGCAGGCAGTCAAATAAAGTGCAGGGGATGTGATGAGGTAGTTTGGGAGATCAAATTTCGTTCCAGGGAATTGAATGCAAAACCCTGGCAGACAATTCAAAGCTTATACACAATCAGAGGCATTAATGTTCAGATGAATGGTGAAGCCAAGGCCCATTGTGAGTATAAATAAAGCAGGTGAAGAATTGGTAGGCTCTCCCCACTGCCTCACCTTGCTGTGAGTAAGCTCAGTGGCACATTTCACTGTACCTCGGTACGTGTGATAACAACCAGCACCAACAGTTCGAGGTTAGCGCAGTGCTTTAGAGGATAAGTCACCCTCTCCTCCTGGATGCTGGCTGTTATTCTGCCCCGTCCTTTCTATCCAGTGAAACCTCTCACTTGTTTCTCTCGGTTCTGTCATTAGTCAGAGGTGAGTGCAGTGCTTCCTAGGATGCCCCTCCCTTCCCTGTCTGTGCTGCCTCAGCACGATTCTCCACTCCGAGTTTTGAACTGCAGTAAATTGGCTTTTGAGCTCCTAATTCAATCAGCTGCTTAGCTGATCAGCCCCTTTGTCCTCTGCTCATTTAATCAATTGTTGAAGTGATCATGGCCTTTGTCTCGATTGCGACTCGAATCAAGTGTATATTATCATATGTCCCGACTGTCCTGTCTGATCATCTTCAATTAATTCCTTCCTTCTCATGACTCAACATTCCTTACTAACATTTGCTTCCAATATCATCTTACAATATTTGCTGCTCATCAAACATCAATACAATGGACGAGAACATAAAACAGAGAACAGTGCAGCACAGGAACAGGCCCTTTGGCCCACCATGTTTGTGCCGACCATGATGCCAAATTAATCTAATCCCTTCTGCCTGCACATGGTTTTGGTATTGGTATTGGTTTATTATTGTCACTTGTACCGAGGTACAGTGAAAAACTTGTCTTACAAACCGATCGTACAGGTCAATTCATTACACAGTGCAGTTTGTCATGAACCAGCAACAAAAGAAACACACTGAGCATGATTCAGTGTTAAAAACTATTTTATTAATCACTACTTATGATAATACGTAAAATAAAAGTAAAAATGTTAGTATGTTAGAATTCAAAAATGTTAAACCTTGAACGTTAACCCCAAAACTAAACTCGTCGTGTGTGTGTGTGACAGAGTCCAAAACTCCCAGTTCAGGAATGGTTCTTAAAGTTCAGTTCCGCAAGCCATAAGGTGAAACGTGAGCAAGGGCTTCTTCAACAACCACCGTTGTCTGAAGATAAGATGTAGATGTAGAGAAACATAGAGAGAGTAAATACGAAATCCAAATGTTCCACGATGGAACCCAAGCGACACTTCAGTGTTTACTCGGTAGTGACTTCCTCACCCCGAAAAGCATCCGAACCGTGGTCGTCCACACACAAATACCTGTTTCCTTCTACAGGTCAGCAACAAAGTGAACTCCACCGGATTACTTCCAACTTCCATACATGGATTTCAGTGGCAAACACAGTTATTGTTTCTCATCCATCGATAGAGAAAACAAGCAGGCTGGTGTCTCTCTCCCTTCTCTCTCTCTCTCTCCTTCTTCTTCTGCCTTCTTCAACAACGTCATTACGTCCTTTATCTTCTATTGACGTAAGCACGCCTCACACACACACACACACACACACACACACACACACACACACACACACACACACACACACACACACACACACACACACACACACACACACACACACACACACACACACACTCTATCTTAAAGGGACTTTCACTGAGTCCGTAACAAGTTACATTGAGTCAGTACAGAGTGCATTGATGTAGTACAGGTAAAAACAATAACAGTACAGAGTAAAGTGTCACAGCTACAGAGAAAGTGCAGTGCAATAAGGTGCAAGGTCACAACAAGGTAGATCGTGAGGTCAGAGTCCATCTCATTGTATAAGGGAACCGTTCAATAGTCTTATCACCGTGGGGTAGAAGCTGTCCTTGAGCCTGGTGGGACGTGCCCTCAGGCTCCTGTATCTTCTACCCGATGGAAGACGAGAGAAGGGAGAATGTCCCGGGTGGGTGGGGTCTTTGATTATGCCGGCTGCTTCACCAAGGCAACGAGAGGTAAAGACAGAGTCCAAGGAGGGGAGGCTGGTGTCTATATCCCTCCATATTCATGTACCTACCGAAACGCCTCCAGAACGCCATTATCGTATCTGCTTCCACCACCACCCCTGGCAGCTTTTCCCAGGCACCCACCGGTCCCTGTGTAAGAAATTTGCCCCATACATCTCCTTTAAACTTTCCCCCTCTCACCTTAAAGCTGTGTGCTCTGGAATAGTCAAGTCTCAAAGTATCAGAGGTGCAGATAAGGGGTTCAATCTCAGATGAGGCTTGTCATTTAAGAAAAGTTCTTCCGGACCAATCCCTTGGACCATAAGTCCATCAGGAAGTGGTCAGCACAGAACATCCTGCAGGACACTGCAGGAGAAGGACTCGATGGACACTGTGTGGTGGTTCCCTGACCAGACTGTCCAGACCATCTGGCAGAATGCCTCATCGCCAGAACTCACCAACAAGCACCATGACCTCATTTGGCTGGCGGTGAGAGGGGCCCTCCCAGTCAGATCTGTCCTACATGGTTGGGGCATCACCCCCAACGCGCGCTGCCCCCGGGAGGATTGCGCTGGGGATGAGATGGTCACCCACCTCTTTGTGGGCTGTGGGTTTGCGAGGAGGGTGTGGCGAAAGATGCAGGGGTCCTTGTCACGGTTCATCCCCAGCAGCTGCGTAACAGAGGATTGTCTGATCTACGGGCTGTTCCCGGGGACACACACACGGACATCAACTGCTGCTGGAAGGTCATCAACTCGGTGAAAGACGCCCTTTGGTCTGCCCGAAAATTGTTGGTCTCCCAGCACTGTGAGATGTCCGTAGGGGAATGCTGCCGGCTGGCACATTCCAGGCTGCAGGAGTACGTGCTGAGGGACGCACTGAAGCTGGGTGCAGACAGCGCAAGGGCTCGGTGGGGAAGGACGACAGTTTAGGGTTCTTCTGCCACAGGAGAGGGAGGGGCGGTGTCAGGCGAGGAAGCCCCTCAAATGTTGTAAATATGGGATTGGGGTATCACCCCAGGGAGCCACACGTGTGGAATCGGTGCTGTGTTTTTTTTATATATAAAAGGGTAACAGTAAGAATGGAACTGTACACGAATGTAAATGTTTGGACTGTTTTGTTATTGTATATAGTTTCTTTTATTATGAATAAAGTTTATTTTGTTTAAAAAAATACATTTCCATTGTAAATATATAATCTAAGGAACCATTTGTCCAAGGCCAAAATATTGAAGTGAACTATGCATTCTAGCTCTTGAAATTGTCTTTGATCACCTGTTATTGTCTTAGTATCTAAAGAGTACAAAAACTTCCCATTCCCAGCCCGCCCTGTCTGTCCTCGGCCTCCTCCACTGCCGGGGTGAGGCTAAACACAAACCAGAGGAACAGCCCCTCACATTCCCCCTGGGCAGCCTACACCCCGACGGCATCAACACTGAATTCTCCAACTCCCGGTAACCTGCCCCCCCTCTGTCCCCTTCCTCTCTCCTCCTGATCCACCCAGTTCCTCCTACACCCCCCACCCCCATCACCCTGTCTCTCCCCCCTCCCCCACCCCTCCATCTGCCCACCGCCCACACACCCCTCCCACTGGGTCTCCTCCCCCACTGTTCCCACCTGCCCTCCCCACCTCCCTCCCTTGGTTCCAGGCTCCACCTTCCTCCCCTATCAGATCCCACCATCTGCAGCCCTCTGTCACCCCCACCTCCCACCTCCCAGCCTCTGTCACCATCCCCACTCCCCCCTCCCCCATCTGCCCATCACCCCTCCTCACCTGGATCCACCCATCACCTGCCGGCTCTTGGCCCTCCCCTTCCCCTCACCTCTTTCTACTGACTCTCTCCCCTCTTTCTTTCAGTCCCGATAAAGGATCTCGACCTAAAACTTTGACTGTCCATTTTTATAGGATAAGATCAGATTTCTTTATTAGTCACATGTACATCGAAACACACAGTGAAATGCATCTTTTGCGTAGAGTGTTCTGGGGGCAGCCCGCAAGTGTCGCCACGCTTCCGGCGCCAACATAGCACGCCCACAACTTCCTAACCTGTACGTCTTTGGAATGTGGGACGAAACCGGAGCACCCGGAGGAAACCCCCGCGGATGCGGGGAGAACGTACGAACTCCTTACAGACAGTGGCCGGAATTGAACCCGGGTCGCTGGCGCTGTAATAGTGTTACACGGACCACTGCACCACCATGCCTGCCTCCACAGATTTCCCTCCACAGATGCTGCCTGACCCGCTGAGTTCCTCCAACAGTTTGCTTCTTGCTCCAGATTCTGGCATCTGTAGTCTCCTCTCTTTTCACGTTCAAAAACTTGAAGTATTTTGAGTTTGGGGGGTCTTCCACCAGGTCCCCGCTGGTTGTGTGTTCGTGCTGAATAAATACCTGCTACATCTCAAGCTCCAGACTCAGTGTGGCCATCTCAGCCACAACACCACCCATCCTCTCCTCATCCCTGGCTATAACCCTGTTCACTCACTGAGGGTGAGAAAGGACAACAGCTGGCTCTTGGCAAGAGCTTCAAGACAACAAGCTATGAGATGCTTCTAAAAAGTATGAACATAGTGTGACCGAGAGCTCCCACCAGAACAAGTGTGCCTACTAACTTTTACAAATAATTGTTAGCAATAAAAATAGTCAACATTACTTTTCTGCATTTTTTTCTGTCTTGGCTGCAACTCAACTGGTAGTGTACTGGTTAGCGTAACATTATTACAGCGCCAGCCACTCGGGTTCAATTCCCGCTGCTGTCTGTAAGGAGTTTGTATGTTCTCCCCGTGTCTGTGTGGGTTTCCTCCAGTTGCTCCGGTTTCCTCCCACATTCCAAACACGTACAGGTTAGGAAGTTGTGGGCGTGCTATGTTGGCGCCGGAAGCGTGGCGACACTTGCAGGCTGCCCCCAGAACACTCTATGCAAAAGATGCATTTCCCTGTGTGTTTCGATGTACATGTGACTAATAAAGAAATCTTATCTTATTATTTTGGCATTTATCCTGCAACATAGGCTGTCAGTTTCATTCCAGCGATAGCACCGCCAAATTGGATCACCATCACCTTGCCTTCTGTGGGACCAAGCTGTGCCTGCATTGGAAGTTGCTTCAGTGTCACAGAATTAGTGATCACCCTCCAAACAGACATCACTGGCTATGGAACACTTGGAAATGCAGTCTACCGATGTAAGTGAAACAAATAGCAAGGAACTGCAGATGCTTAAAATTTAGAATAAAACAGAACAATGTGAATAAGTCGGTCTTCACTGGGACAACCCTGGTCTCCACTCGGACACACACATCCCCTCTCTTCTGCCCTGCTCTTTCCCTGTCTGCAACTTTAATTTTTTTTCACTTTTTCAAATCTCTTGAAAAATCATTGACCTGAAACATTAACTCTCCAAGGATGCTGCCTGACCTGCGAGCATCTCCAACATTTTCTGGTTTTATTTCAATGCAAGTTCTCTTTGTGAGCAGAACACGACAACTGTTCAGATAAACGGTTGTGACGTATTGCTCTTCCATTGATACATTGGGCAGGAGGGAATCACGGTAGTTAAGAGACGTCTGTAGATTTATGTACAGAAGACAAAACTAACATTGATTTGTATCTCCCCTCAATGAAAAGCACATGTCTGAGAATGGAGAGAAAGTGACTTGGCTGCATCATCAGATGTTTCACCACGAGAACAGTATTTCTCTTGAAAGTTACAGGGGCTCCCAGGTTAAAAATGAGCTGACTTACGAAAATCTGACTTTACACAAATTCTCCCATTCATTATTGATGCAATTTTCAAGCTAGTAATAATAATAAGACTATAAGATATAGGAGCAGAATTAGGCCATTCAGCCCATCAAGTCTGTTCCGCCATTCAATGATAGCTGCTTTTTTCAACCCCATTCTCCCACCTCCTCCCCGTAACCCTTAACCCCCTCACCAATCAAGCACCTAGCAATCTCTGCCTTCAATACACCCAATGACTTGGCCTCCACAGCCCTCTGTGGCAACAAATTCCAGATTCAGCACCCTCTGGCTGAAGAAATTCCTCTTCATAAATAATAAATAAGTAATAATAAAAAGCTTCATGATGTTCATTAGTGAATGGATACAGTATAGATTCCATTACTCAGAATCAGAATCAGGTTTATCATCACTGACTTATATGTCATGAAATTTGCTGTTTTGTGGCAGCAGTACAGTGCAAAGGCATAAAATTACTATAAATTACAAAATAAATAAATAGTGCAAAAGAAGGAATAATGAGGTGGTGTTCATGGGTTCATGGACCGTTCAGATATCTGATGGCGGAGGGGAAGAAGCTGTTCCTACTTTAAATATGCATCGTATTAGGGTGATTATTCAATGAAGTGAGAGAATTATAGCAAGTGTACATTAAAGCGATACAATGCCGTTTACTTTAGAAAACAGACATTTCTGACTTACAGGAAATCAGACCATGGACAGCTCTCAGGAACGGAACCGCTACGTAACCCAGGGACTGCCTGTACTGCAGTTGTTTCGACAGATACCACTTCTTCCAATCAATCAGGTTTGATCTTCCATGTTGGCAAAGCCATCCAAGTTATATTTGTTCACACAGCCTCAGGTAGATCTTAAATAGATGTTGAACATCCAAAAAACTGTGCTGCTGGAGGCTTTGTCCTAGACTTAATGCCAAGTGGCTTGTTTGTTTGCCAGGACTGTGAGTTATTGAACAGTGGACAGCCCAGCTGTCATCTGTTATTTGTAGCAGGCACTGACTTGAGGAATCCATTAACATTTCAGCACAAGTCATCATTCTTTCAGGACGTAGCTTGGCCTTGACTCGAAACAGAAATTGTTTGAGAAGTTAGGTGACATCATCACATTTTTGATGAACGTTCATAGATCTGAAACGTCGACTGTCTCTCTTTCCACAGCTGCTGCCTGATCCTCCTAACAGTTTCTAGCATTCTCCTTGATCACGTGGAAGCTTTAGAGAGGGGTGCAGAGGAGATTTACCAGGATGCTGCCTGGATTGGAGAGCATGTCTTATGAGGATAGGTTGAGTGAGCTCAGGCTTTTCTCTTTGGAGAGAAGGAGGATGAGAGGTGACTTGATAGAGGTGTACAAGATGATAAGAGGCATAGATCGGGAGTGAGAGGCGAGCAGCCAAGGAGTTCCAAAGAGACAAGTGTTTTTTTTTTCTCTAACGGTTTTGGGAATAGCGGGGAGTAACTGTGCAGGCACGTGGCATCAGTTGGAAGCGCACGTACAATTTAAAAAGATGACTGCCATATCCAGCGGGCAGCGTCAGAGCGGGCAGTGGAGTGAGTGGGAGCAGAGTGTTTTGGGCTTTGGCTCAAGAGGCTTCAGCATAAAGGGGCAAGGCGGGAGGGTAGCTGATAAGTAAAGGTAAGGTTTTACAGGTTATAAATTTTTAAGTAGGGAAAAAAACTAGGTAGGGGAAAAAAAAAGAATGAGTTTGGATGGAGGACATAGTGGTGTGCTGCAGCTGCTTGATGTGGACCTCATGGACCTTGCTGCGGTCCACGACGGCCACATCTGCAGTAAGTGCTTGAGGCTGGAGGAACTTCAGCTCAAAATTGATGAGCTGGAGTTACAGCTTCAAACACTGTGCAGCATCAGGGAGGGGGAGAGTTATGTAGATACTGTACATCAGGAGACGGTCACCCCCCCTTAGAGCAGGCACTTCTGGAGTCCAGGAAGTAGATAGAAGGGTGACTGTCAGGAGAGGGAAAAGGAAAAAGAAAACGAACAGGCAGATAGAACAGAGGACCCCGGAGGCTGTTCCCCTCAATAACAGGTTTTCTGCTTTGGAGGCTGTTGAGGGAGAGGACCTGCAGGGATCAAGCAGCAGTAGCCAGGTCTCTGGCACAGGGACCGGTCCTGCTGCTCAGAAGGGAAGGGAGGAGAAGAGGAGGGCAGTAGTGATAGGGGATTCGACAGTCAGGGAAACAGATAGGAGGTTCTGTGGCAGTGAGCATGAATCCCGGATGGTATGTTGCCTCCCAGGTGCCAGGGTCCGGGACGTTACTGATCGGGTCCACAGGGTTCTTCAGCGGCAGGGAGAACAGCCAGAAGTCGTGGTTCATGTTGGTAGCAAGAGGGATGAGGTTCCTGAAAAGTGAGTTTAGGGAGCTAGGCAGAAGGCTGAAGGACAGGACCTCAAGGGGTAGCGATCTCAGGATTGCTGCCAGTGCCACGTGATAGTGAAGGTAGGAATAGGAGGAGATGGCAGATAAATGTGTGGCTGAGGAGTTTGGTGCAGGAGGGAAGGTTTAGATTTTTGGATCATTGGGATCTCTTCAGGGGAAGGTGGGACCTGTACAGAGAGGACTGGTTACACCTGAACCTGAGGGGGCCAATATCCTTGCAGCCAGGTTTGCTAGGGTGGTTCAGGAGGGTTTAAACTAATTTGGGAGGGGGAAGGGAACCGGAGGAGTAGGTCAGAGGAAGAAGGGGATGGGGAAAGGTCAGATCTGACAGGTAGAGAGGCTTTGAGGAAGGAGAAGCAGAGTACAGGCTATAAAAGTAGTAAGGTGGATGGGCTAAAGTGCATTTACTTAAATGCAAGAAGCATCAGGAATAAGGGAGATGAACTGAGAGCTTGGATAAGTATGGGGGACTATGATATTGTGGCTATTACAGAGACATGGCTGACATCAGGGCAGGAATGGATATTGAATATTCCTGGTTTTCAGTGTTTGAAAAGGGATGGGGGGGGGGAGAAGAGGAGGAGGGGTGGCGATACTGGTCAGGGACACTATTACAGCTGCAGAAAGGGTAGATAATGTAGAAGGATCCTCTCTAGAGTCAATATGGGTGGAAGTTAGGAACAAGAAAGGGGGAGTTACGCTCCTGGGAGTATTCTATAGGCCCCCCGGTAGCAGTAGGGATACTGAGGAGCAGATTGGGAGGCAGATTTTGGAAAGATACAAAAATAACAGGGTTATTATAATGGGAGATTTCACCTTCCCAAATATTGATTGGCACCTGCTTAGTGCCAAAGGTTTAGACGAGGCGGAGCTTGTTAAGTGTGTCCAGGATGGATTCCTGTCACAGTATGTTGACAGGCCGACTAGAGGGAATGCCATATTAGATCTAGTTTTAGGTAATGAACTGGGTCAGGTGACAGATCTATCGGTGGGTGAGCATTTGGGGGAACAGCGACCACTGCTCAAAAACCTTTAGAATTGTCATGGACAGGGATAGGAGCAAAGAGGATGGGAAGATATTTAATTGGGGAAAGGCGAATTATGAGACTATAAGGTGAGAACATGGGAGTGTGAACTGGGATGACATTTTTGAAGGGAAATGTACTATGGAGATGTGGTCAATGTTCAGGGATCTTTTGCAGGATGTTAGGGATAAATTTGTCCCAGTGAGGCAGAGAAGGAATGGCAGGGCGAAGGAACTGTGGGTGACAAGAGAGGTGGAACAATTAGTTAGGAAGAAGAAGGCAGCAGACATAAGGTGTAAGCAGCAAGGATCAGATAGAGCTCGTGAGGAATATAGAGTAGCAAGGAAGGAACTTAAGAAAGGGCTGAGGAGAGCAAGAAGGGGACATGAAAAGGCTTTGGCGAGTAGGGTTAAGGAGAATCCCAAGGCTTTTTTCTCGTACGTGAAGAGCAGAAGGATGACGAGAGTAAAGGTGGGTCCGATTAAAGACAAAGGTGGGAAGCTGTGCCTGGAAGCTGTGGAAGTGGGTGAGGTTCTCAATGAATACTTCTCTTCAGTATTCACCAAGGAGAGGGGTCTTGATAATGCTGAGGACAGTGTTGGTAAGGGTAATGCCTAGAGTATGTAGATAACAGGAGAGAGGATGTGTTGGAGCTGTTAGAAAATATTAGGACAGATAAGTCCCCAGGGCCTAATGGAATATTCCCCAGGCTGCTTCATGAGGTGAGGGAGGAAATTGTTGAACCGTTGGCTAGGATCTTTGAGTCCTCGTTTTCAATGGGGATGGTACCGGAGGATTGGAGAGTGGTGAATGTTGTCCCCTTATTCAAAAAAGGTAGTAGGGATAGTCCAGGGAATTACAGAGCGGTGAGCCTTACGTCTGTGGTGCGTAAGCTGTTGTAAAGGATTCTAAGAGATAGGATCTATGGGCATTTAGAGAATCATGGACTGATTAGGGACAGCCAGCATGGCTTTGTGAAGGGAAGATCTTGCCTCACAAGCCTGATAGGGTTCTTTGAGGAGGTGACCAGGAAGATTGATGAGGGTAGTGCAGTAGATGTGGCTACATGGATTTTAGTAAGGCGTTTGACAAGGTTCCGCATGGTAGGCTTCTTTAGAATATCAGAGGGCAAGGGATCCAGGGAGGCTTGGCCATGTGGATTCAGAATTGGCTTGCCTGTAGAAAGCAGAGGGTTGTGGTGGAGGGAGTGCATTCGGATTGGAGGGCTGTGACTAGTGGTGTCCCACAGGGATCGGTTCAGGGACCTCTACTCTTTGTGATATTTATTAATGGCTTAGATGAGGGGGTGGAAGGGTGGGTTAACAAGTTTGCAGATGACACAAAGATCGGTGGTGTTGTGGATAGTGTGGAGGGTTGTCAAAGCTTACAAAGGGATATTGATAGGATGCAGAGCTGGGCTGAGAAGTGGCAGATGGAGTTCAATCCGGAGAAGTGTGAGGTGGTACACTTTGGAAGACAAACTCCAAGGTGGAGTACAAGGTAAATGGTAGGATTCTGGGCAGTGTAGAGGAGCAGAGGGATCTGGGGTTCATATCCACAGATCACTGAAAGTTGCCTCACAGGTGGATAGGGTAGTTAAGAAAGCTTATGCGATGTTAGCTTTCATAAGTCGGGTCATCGAGTTTAAGAGCCGTGAAGAAATGATGCAGCTTTACAAAACTCTGGTTAGACCACACTTGGAGTACTGTGTCCAGTTCTGGTCGCCTCATTATAGGAAGGATGTGGAGGTGTTGGAAAGGGTGCGAGGGGATTTACCAGGATGCTGCCTGGATTGGAGAGTATGCATTATGAGGAGAGACTAAAGGAGCTAGGGCTTTACTCATTGGAGAGGAGGAGATGAGGGGAGACATGATAGAGGTATACAAAATATTAAGAGGAATGGATAGAGTGGACAGCCAGCGCCTCTTTCCCAGGGCACCAATGCTCAATACAAGAGGGCATAGCTTTCAGGTAATAAGTGGGAAGTTCAAGGGAGATGTCAGAGGGAGGTTTTTCACCCAGAGAGTGGTTGGTGCATGGAATGCGCTGCCTGGGGTGGTGGTGGAGGCTGATACGTTGGTTCAAATTCAAGAGATTGTTAGATAAGCATATGGAGGAATTTAGATATGTGAGAGGAAGGGGTTAGATAGTCTTAGGTGTGTTTTGAAAGTCGGTACATCATGGTGGGCCGAAGGGCCTGTATTGTGCTGTATTCTTCTATGGTTTTCTGGTTCTATGAGTGGACAGTCAGAGACTTTTTCCCAGGGCGACAATGGCTAACACGAGGGGACATAATTTTAAGGTGATTGGAGGAAGGTATAAGGGGGATGTCAGGGGTAAGTTTTTTACACAGAGAGTGGTGGGTGTGTGGAACGCACTGCCTGCAGAGGTTGTGGGGGCAGATACATTAGGGACATTTAAGACACTCTTAGATAGACACATGAATGATAGATAAATGGGGGGCTATGTGGGAGGGAAGGGTTAGATAGATATTAGAGCAGGATAAAATGTCAGCACAACATTGTGGGCCGAAGGGCCTGTACTGTGCTGTAGTGTTCTATGTTCTAAGTTACTGGTTACAGCTTTTAAAATAATTAAGTCATATCAAGATCTTTCTATGCCTTTCAGTCATTTTGCATTCTTACCTATAACTACACCTGGATTTAGCTGATCCTGAGACCTTTTAGACTGCTGGTTGCAACAGTGATCACAAGAAATACTAACTCTCTACAAGTCCAGCAAATCTAAAGTTTGCAGATACACCCACTGTGAGCAACCTCTTAGCTGGTGGACCCAGTGGAACGTGTACACACTGGAAATCAGGTTCTGAGGAAGGGTTCCGGACCCAACCCATTAACTGTTTCTCTTTCTACAGATGTTCTCTGATCTGGATACATCACGGCTTGGTATGGCAACTGCTCTGCCCAGGACCACAAGAGACTGCAGAGAGTTGTGGACACAGCCCAGCACATTACGGACACCAGCCTCCCCTCCTTGGACTCTGTCTTAACCTCTCGCTGCCTTGGTGAAGCAGCCAGTATAATCAAAGACCCCACCCACCCGGGTCATTCTGTCTTCTCTCCTCTTCCATCGGGTAGAAGATACAGGAGCCTGAGGGCACGTACCACCAGACTTAAGGACAGCTTCTACCCCACTGTGATAAAACTATTGAACAGTTCCCTTATACAATGAGATGGACTATGACCTCACCATCTACCTTGTTGTGACCTTGCACCTTATTACACTGCACTTTCTCTGTAGCTGTGACACTTTACTCTGTACCGTTATTGTTTTTACCTGTACTACATCAATGCACTCTGTACTAACTCAATGTAACTGCACTGTTTAATGATTGACCTGTACGATCAGTATGTAAGACAAGTTTTTCACTGTACCTCGGTACAAGTGACAATAATAAACCAATACCAATACCTGCTGAGTGTCACAGATTACAGAAATGGGTCCTTCAGCCCAACAAGTGTGTGCTAACCAGCAAGCACTCATTTGCACTAATCCTTCACAAATACTAGCTATGCTATTCTTCTCCCCACATTTCTATCAACACCCCCGCACTGCCCTGCTCCAGATTCTCACCAACACTATGGGGGCAATTTACAGCGGTCAATTAACCTGTGCATCTTTGGGACGTTGGAGGAAAGCAGATCACCCGGGGGAAACCCACCCCGCCTCAGGGTGAGTCCACGAACTGCACAGACAGAACACACATTTTCATGATTGGAAACATTTTTTCTACCCCAGATATTGTTATTTCACCCCTCCCACAAAATGTTACTGATTTCTGCCCCCACCCCTACACTCCCCCCACCCCCCCGATAAATCCTGCTTCGCTTTGGAAACTCTGCAGCCAAGAAGTCAGAGGGACAAGAGTTTCCGTGAGCCGCCAGTCAGCGCAGGCATGGTCTATGTGAAGTCAACACCTATCTTAATTTTAAATATTCATAAATATTTAAAACCTGATTGCATTTGCTGAACTAATGGACTGGACTAATAGACTGGCTGCTCAAGTTCAAATCCCACTATGGGAACTGGGAGATTTAAGTTCGTTAAGTAATGACTGGAATAAAAATCTGCTGCTGTATTGGTGACTGCCAAACCACCAGATCTTTGTTCAAACCCACTGGTAAACCTTAGGGAAGGAGATTTGCCATCCTGAACAGCTGGCCTCTACCTGACTCCAGTTTCAGTTGGATTTTGACTAACGGTTTGCAATGACCCAGTTTTGTAATGGCTGAGCAAGTCTTCTGTTCGAGGATGATTAGTGTTAGACACTAAATCTTGACCTTGCTACAATGCCCACAACCTCTGCATACAAAAAATTAGCACAAGATTTAATATAATTACAACTAATATATTTAAGTATTGGTGCTTAAATATCAGTTTTACAACTGAGACTAAAGACAGGGCATTAACTGTGAAACAAAAATACTGAGACATGATTTTTTTACACTTGCTAATATTTGGGAGCAACTCTCCAGAGATCTCCTCCCCTCTGGCTTCCTGTGGGTTAAGGGTCCTTCTGTGAACAGTGGGAAGGCTGGTAGACAACATTCCAGCCTGCAGGCATTGCCTCAGGGATCTTTCTACCTCTGGAAGGGATGAGAGGGAGAGTTTACCTGGAATTTACTGGTTTGGATCCTTGGTAAATGTTGTAAATTGGTGGAGGATTATGGGTCAAAGGTGAAGAGCTTCCCAGAAGTCCTGGAGTTATAGAAGGTAAGGACATGAGAAAACAGGAGCAGGAGTAGTCCACTCAGCCCCTCAGCCCTAGCCCACCATTCAGTGTGACCATGGCTGATCTATGCCGGCCTCAACTCCTCTTCTGTGCCAGTTCTCCATCGCCCTCAATTCCCTGAACTTTCAAACATTTATTTTAAATCCCCTCCCCCCCACCCCCCATGGTCCAGCCTCCACAAACCCCTGGGGTAGACAATTCCAGGGATCACCACCCTCGGTGGAAAGAAGTTCCTACACACCTCAGGGCTAAATGATTGCCCCCACCCTCACCACTCCCCTTGCCCAGCCTTGGACAGTCCAAAATGCCAACTAGTCAAACAATGTCTGTGTCAAAAATTCTTCATCAAGTAATTTTGAATGTGTTTCTGGAATTGAGTGCATTTTTCCCTGTGGTGCCAGAGAAATGAAGGCACATGGTATGCTTGCCTTCTGAGGTCAGGACACAGAATATAAAATTTGGCCATTATATTGCAACCTTACAAAACACTGCTTGGACCGTACTTGGAGAATTGTGTGCAGTTCTGGTTGCCACACTGTTGGAAGGATGTGATTGTGCTGGAGTGAGTGCAGAGGAGAACAAGAGCCAGAACAAACAGATACTTGGTGCTGTCATAGAGTTTGCTGGATGAACGTGTGGAACCTCCAATGCACAGGAAGGCAAGAGGCCACAGAGAGGGGCGGACTTGGCCAGTTCCATCACGGGTACAGTTCTCCCCACCATTGAGGACATCTACAAGAGGTGATGTCTCAGGAAGGCGACATCCATCGTCAGGGACCCCCACCATCGGGGCCGTACCCTCTTCTCGATGCTGCCATCAGGCAGCAGGTACAGGAGCCTGAAGACCCCACACCTCAAGGTTCAAAGACAGCTTCTTCCCCACTGCCGTCAGGGTCTTGAACCCACCTGAAAAACCCTAAAACTACCTTGAACAACATTTATTTTTCTCTCTCTCAACCTTGTACTGGTGCCGTTAGGTTTACTTTGTTGTTTATCTTGCACATGTGTAAGTTATGTATAATTAATGTTAATTATGTCTATGTTAACTTATGTTTGTCCTTGTCCTGTCATGTTCTGTGCTGCTGCTGCTGTTAAAAGCTCATTTTCATAGCATTTAGACCCTGGCTATGTATGCCTGTGACAATAATAAACTTGAACTTACAGATTAAGACACTGATGGTTTCAGCATCCAGTGTTCCAGTCCGGTCTGTGGTTTCATGAAGTCCACACTGAGCGCAGGGTGCTGATGCTCTGTGCTTGGATGGTGCTCAGCTAGTCACCATCAGCACTCTTGTTAATCTGCATTGTGACCCATCCAGCAGGAACCTTCACGCTGCCCTTGGCTGCTTTGATTCGTAGATATCTCCGTTTATCTGCAGGTCTTGCCTGGAAGGTTCCGGAGTCAGCACTCAGACGATGAGGTGGTGCCTGAGCAAAGTAACAACCTATCGAGGTTCCTTCAGGTGCTGGGGCCAGACAAAGTTCAGCAGCCAATCAGAATGAAAGCTAAATTACTTTACGATGTTGGTCATACAGGCAGCACAGTGGCACAGCGGGTAGAGCCACTGCCTCACAGCGCCAGTGACCCAGGTTCAATCCTGGCCTCGGGTGTTGTCTGTGTGGAGTTTGCACGTTCATCCCTGTGACCGGGTAGGTTTCCTCCAGGTGCTCCGGTCTCCTCCCACACCCCAAGGATGTGCAGGTTGGTCGGTTAATTGGCCACCTTAACTTGTCCCTAGTAAGTGAGGAGTAGGATCTCAGAAGTGGTTGGTGGGACTATGGGGAGAATAAAGTGGGTTAGGGTAAGATTAGTGTAAAAATGGGTGGTTGGTGGTCAGTGTAGAGTTGGTGGGCTGAAGGGTCTGCTTCCATGTGTGACTCCAGTGCAGACGGTGGGATATTGTGATTGGTTCAAAATGCATTTTCAAAATTATCTCTTCCTTCATTTCTGCCCCTTCAAAGTGCCGGTAAAGGTAATGGCATTGCTGTGTGGAGGGGTTTAACACAGAGTACATCCTTTTTCAGTGTCTCCTTTCCCCATTCTCCAGTAATTTCTCAGTCTAAGTTCAATAATGTACTCACCTTTCGATATCACATCACTGCAGCTGTCTGTGAAATACTGAGTGTGCAAGTCATTCATCCTATGGGTCCTGTGGTTTTTGTTCGATTTGTGTAGAGTGCAGCTTCTCTCTGCCTTTTACAGTTTTCACCATGTGGCTTTTGCACTTTCACCCACATCAAAGTCAAGGTCAAAGACAAAGTCGAGTTTATTGTCACACAGACAAGTCCATGTGTGCACAGGTGCAATGAAAAACTTACTTGCAGCAGCATCACAGGCACAGAGCATCAGATAAGCAGCATTCACAAGAAAAACATACATTAAACATAAATTGTAAACAATTTTTACAAGAAAGAACACAACAAAGTCCATTTTTTGTGCAAAGTGGTCACAGTGTTGCTAAACTGTAGTGATTAGGGTTGTGCCGGTTGGTTCAAGAACTGAATGGTTGAAGGGAAGTCGCTGTTCCTGAACCTGGTGTTGTGGGACTTCAGGCTTCTGTACCTCCTTCCCGATGGGAGCTGCGAGAAGATGGCACGGCCCAGATGGTGGGGATCTTTGATGATGGGTGTTGCCTTCTTGAGGCAGCGCCTCCTGTAGATACTCCCGATGGTGGGGAGGGATGTGCCCATGATGTATTGGGTATTGTCCTACTTGTGAACTCAAAATAACATGCTTGGACAAACGCTTCACACCTTTGTGTTTGCAATTTCATTGAACTGTGTGTGTCACTACTACCTAGCTGACAATGGTATGCTGAATTATTTCAATAGGTGGCATTAAAACACAGTTTTGATTTATGGTGCTCAAGTTTATGCTAAGCCATTTTTGATGAGCTTGCTGGGGGCCCTTCAAAGACCACTGCCATGGCAAACACAACACCTCATACAATTAGGTGGAAAATTGGTCCCTCAAAATTGCATCAGATTCCTCAACAACCAACTCAAGACATTATTTTTAGAAGTAGACTCTGATCTGAACCTGCCTTGACCTCAGCTATACAACCATTGGTCAGAAATGACACAGCTCATTTCAGGAATACCGACAAGACAGCAGTGAAGATATGCTTTGACCCATCAGTGCCCATTCTCACTTTGCAGAAGGGTTTTGTTCACTCTGCAGATTCAAATTAATATCTGGTCTGAACAGAACTACGGGCAAATGGGACTGGCTTAGATGGGAATCTTAGTTGGCATGGACCAGTTGGGCTGAAGGGCCTGTTTGACCCTATGACACTAAATGTAGTAGCTGTGGAGTATTATTTGCAACAAATCAAAAATGGAAGAACTGTTACAATTATTTGGATGTACTTTTGACAATTAGATGACTTGTAAGTCCAAGGTGGTGTTTCTGACTTGCACTCAAAGCTGCCCAGATATGACTTAGCACCTACTCACTGACAAAACTGAAATTACCCCTGATGTGTGAGTCAGCGATTGCTCAATGGTTAATGCAAGAAATTCCATTCCTTGCAAATCTGATTGTCCTTTGGGTTATCTGAGACCGTTTTCCGTGCTGAATCTTCTGACAGTAGTGAATTTACAGGGCAGTGCTAATGTCAGAGCTGAGCATAGGTCCAATTTGCTCCTCACTGCAGATTTATGGGAGTGTATGCTGTCAGTGGTTGAGAACAATGCCAGCTCATCTGAAGCCAGGCTGAGTCTCAACATCCATTCACCTCACACTTAGGAAATTATCTGAAACAAAGATTAAGTTGCAGGTGATTTTTTGTCTGGGTGCAGAAATCAAAAGTAAAATTGATTTCAGAGGAAGAGAGTGGAGACATAATGATGGACGGGAGTTTAATTTGGCAGGGCTTAGCACCTTCGCAAAAGGCAAGAAATACACGGTTTAGTTCAGCTTACACAAGGAAATCTGACAATAACGAGAAGGGATGTCTTGCCTCAGGAGAGAAGGCTGATTTATGCAAATGGAAACCTATAATGCCAGTGGAAATAATTAAGAATTAGAAATTATAATAGACCACTAGAGATCAAAATTGCCCATAATTAGCATACTTCTGTTCTCTGATATCCCCCTAACATGCTCCAATAAATCTATAATAATTTCTTCCTTGAAAGCTGGAGGTCTTTAAAACTATTAATTAGTAATTTCTTCATTTAGTAGCCAAAATGTCAATCTGGATGGTATCACAGAGTGCTGATTCCAGACATCTAAAATATAACTTCCCCTTCATTAGACCTTGGTCAGTCTAATTCTAATTTCTGGCTTATTTCAGGAGTTGTACGCATTAAAAATTTTCTCTTACATATGGGCAAGATGTACCCTTGAACGTCGAGGATGTGAGCTTCAGGAAAAATGAGGTTGCTAGGAGACAGAACCAACAAATAGGAAAACGTTCAGGGTGGGAGATGATGTATAAATGGAGTCTTTCATTGGTACTCGTCATTAGTGATGTCAGTGCTTGAGCAGAAGTGGTACCTATTGCTGTCCTGGGTTCCGGTCATCAGTGAGGGAACTGATTGTAAAAGGAGCAAAGTTGCCGAGAGATGAACTTGGCCACTTTAACTCCTGCTGATGGGTTCACTTCCCTGGTCCACTTGGGCACTGGCACCTTTCATGTTTGTTACTTCCTGCTTTGACTTTGCTAAGTCATGCGCCAAACGCTATCGAGGAGAGGGAAAAAGTCGTGTCCTCTGCTATGTTCCACTTGGTCTTGCAAGTTAATGCCAGCTTTATGGTCTTCACAAGGACTATACTGTTACAGGGAAGAACAGTAGATAGGAACAGGAACAGGACTGAAGAATAACTTTGTCAGCTGTTTCAAAAATTCAGAAGATATCTGTGTGGTTGAATTTGGCTTTGAGATGAGTGGTTCCTAAGTCTATTCCAGAATATTTTAACTTCTACATAAGCAGCTTACTAGGAATTATAGGACATTTTTCATATTCATGTTTCCTTAGGGCATGGAAAGAGGCCACTCTGTCTATCGAATCTATGCCAGCTCTCAGTGATTCCCACCAATCCTATTCCCCACCGTATTTCCTTGTAACTTATTCCCTCTCACATGCCATGAACATCCATTATCTTTGAATAATCTACACCAGGGTAAATTACGGTAACTAATGTACCAGACCATCATTGGGACATGGGAGGAAACCGGAGCACCCAGGGGAAATCCACGCGGATGCAGCGAGAACGTGCAAACTCCACACAGACAGCACTGGAAACTGGGATCAACCAGGTCGCTGCACCCAATCTGGGTGATGGGTATGTCATTGTCACAACGGGCAACAAATTTGTAACTTTTGCTCGTCATCGAGTCACAGAGTCATACAGCACGGAGAACAGGCCCTTCAGCCCAACTGGTCCATGCTGACCAGATTCCCATCTAAGCTAGTCCCATTTGCCTGCGTTTGGTCCATATACTTTCTGCAGGAATGTAAGAAGCTGCAGCGAGTAGTGGACTCAGCCCAAAACATCATGGGCACATCCCTCCCCACCATCGGGAGTATCTACAGCAGGCACTGCCTCAAGAAGGCAACATTAGTTGGCTCAACGTTGTGGGCCAAAGGGCCTGTACTGTGTTGTAATGTTCTATGTTCCATCTATCATTAAAGATCCCCACCATCCAGGCCATGCCATCTTCTTGCAGCTACCATCAGTCAGGAGGTACAGAAGCCTGAAGCCCCACACCACCAGGTCAGGAACAGAGACTTCCCTTCAACCATTCGGTTCTTGAACCAACCTGCACAACCCTAATCATTACCGCAGTATAGCAACACTGCACTTCACACTAAAATGGACTTTTTTGTTCTAATTGCATTCTTTCTTGTAAACATCGTGTATAATTTATGTTTTCTTGTGAATGTTGCTTATCTGATGCTCTGTGCCTGTGATGCTGCTGCAAGTAAGTTTTTCATTGCACCTGTTCATACATGTATTTGTGCATAAGACAATAAACTCGAGTTTGACTTTGACGTTGAACCTTTCCTCTCCATGTACCTGTCCATGTGCCTTTTATTGTCATTCAGAGATGTCCCTGGTCTCCCGTCTCTCTGGAGCTTACCTTTGAGACCATTATGATAATGTAACATTTCTGTGTTCCTGAATCACCGCAGCCAGAAATAAACTCGGCTTCATCTGTTCCGAAGCAGTTCTCCAGATATATCTTGTGAAGGAAAAGTTCTCTCATACTTCCCTCTTCGTTTCCAAATATTTTCCCTTTTCCTTGTGGCCTTGATACGACATGGCACTGAGGTAGTCTTGTGCTTTCTGTTTCTGTGACGTATACAGAAAGATAAGTGCAGCCACTTATCCTTCTGGACAGGACGGATTTGTCTGATGCACAATTTCACAGACACGGGGATTAAAGCTTCAGAAGATCAAATCCAAAAGAAACACAAGCACACAATATGGATGTAAATTCATCCTGCAGGTACCACAGGATGGTTGGATTGACACAAGAGGGCGATTTAAGTGGGTTGTGTGATTTGAGGACAGCCAGGATGAGGCAACCATGGTGTTTTGTGAATGAGTGAAATTATGAGTTGCTTTTCCACAGGGGCTCAGTCTTAAGGCAATGATGCTGGGGATGGGATGGGAGAACCAAGAAGTACTGAGATAAGGACAAAGCACTGGGGCAGTTCACCCACACCTGATAATTGCTAATTGGTTTATTATTGTCACATGTACTGAGGTACAGTGAAAAACATTGTTTTGAATGCCATCCATGCAGATCATTCTAAAACATAAGTACATTGAGGTAGTACAAAAGGAAAAGCAATAACAGAATGCAGAATATAGTGTTACAGTTACAGAGAAAGTGCAGTGCAGGCAGACAACAAGGTGCAAGGGCTACGATGAGGTAGATTGAGAGATCAAGAGTTCACCTTTAGTGTACAACAGGTCAGTTCACAAGTCTTATAACAGCGGGATAGAAGCTGTCCTTGAGCCTGGTGGTGTGTGCTTTCAAGTTTTTGTATCTTCTGCCCAATTGGAGGGGGGTGAAGAGAGAAGGACCAGGTCGGGAGGGGTCTTTGATTCTGTTGGCTGCTTTCCTGAGGTAGTGGTTTTAGATGAAGTGGCTTCAAAGATAGTGGATGCCCCCCACTGTTCCCATCTGCCCTCCCCACCTCCCTTATTTGGTTTCAGGCTCCACCTTCCTCTCCTATCAGATCCCACCATCTGCAGACCTCTGTCACCCCCACCGCCCACCTCCCAGCCTCTGTCACCATCCCCACCCCTTCTCCCCCATCTGCCCATCACCCCTCCTCACCTGGATCCACCCATCACCTGCCAGCCCCTGCCCCTCCCCTTCCCCTCACCTCTCTATACCGACTATCTCTCCTCTACTCTTTCACTCCAGATGAAGGTCTTGACCTGAAACGTTGACTGTCCATTTTCCCCCACAGATGCTGCCTGACCCACTGTTCCTCCAGCAGTTGGTTTTTTGCTCCAGATTCCAGCATCTGCAGATGGTTGATGCACCAGTTGTGATCTTCCAAAGTACAGCAATGGTAGTTATTCAATAAATAGGGAACAAGGAAATAGGGAAGGGCAGACCAGGGGTCATAGGAAAATGCTGGATACGTTACCTTGGGGTTGAAGTCCATCGCTCCCTCAAAATGGCCAGACAAGTAGATTGGGTGGTAAAGAAGGCATCTGGCATATTTGTCTTCATTGGTCGGGACATTGAGTATAAATGTCAGGAAGTCTTGCAGCTGTATAAAACTTTAGTTCGGCTGCACTTGAACTATTTTGTGTAATTCTGGTCGCTCCTTTACAGGAAGGATGTGGGTGCTTTGGAGAGGGTGCAGAAGAGGTTCTCTAGGATGCTGCCTGGATAACAGGGCGTGAGCTATAAGGAGAGGTTGGACAAACTTGGATTTTTTCTCTAGAGAGACAGAGGCTGATAGAAGTTTTTAAGATTATGAGAGGCACAGATAGGGGAGACGGTCAGAGTCTGTTTCCCAGGCAAGAAATGTCAAATACTAGAGGGCATGCATTTAAGGTGAGAGGGGGAAAGTTCAAAGGAGATGTGCGGGTTAAGTTTCTTTTATATACAGAGTGTGGGTGCCTGGAACAGGCTGTCAGGGGCAGTAGTGAAAGCAGGTATGACAGTGGTGTATAAGAGGCTTTTAGACAGGCACATGAACATGCAGGGAATGGAGGGATATGGATCAGAAGAGATTTAGTTTAATTCGGTATCAGGGTCGGCACAGACAGGTAGGCCAAAGGGCCTCTTCCTGTGCTGTGTTCTATGCTCTGTATTATTAAGGACTGAGTAACAGAGCACTTGGAAAATCAGTGCACGATAAATGCAGCATCAACATGGCTGTTAAAGTGTAATTCCTTTATCAAAATCAGAGTGTTTATGCAAGAGCCAGTGAATGAGATACAACCTCACTGAAACATAGAAGGACTTGAACATGGCAAATGTAGACGACATCATCAGAGACTTGTTGGACTGATGTCCTGCCAGAGGACTGTGAATTTTGGAACTCTGTCACAGAGGGCCGTGGATGTTCGGTTGTTGATCTCCTATGAGTTAAGATGCAGTTTGAATGACTGGAGAGACCCTCTGTCCAACTGTACTCCATTGCTTAGGCCAGACACTTCAGGAGAGGAATGGCTGTGGGGAGAGAGTTAAGTTACAGGTAATTACATTTCTAATTGAGTTATGTGCATTTAATTTAGTGTCTTCTAGATTTTTGGGTTTTAATATGATAAAGAGAAACCTTCTTTCAATTTGTTTGATCGAGTTTCAGTATTTTGAATGGTTTTGTCAATGACTTTCACAAACATTCAAATTCTGACAATTTTGAAAGCCTCGTCAGCTTGTAGTCCGGGTTCTGAACCAGACAGAGCTGGAGGTCACGCATCAAACCTACTGCGACACAGCAGTCAAGTCAAGTTGAGTTTGTTATCATGTGCACAGGTACGGTGAAGTACAGGTGCATTACAAGACTTACTTGCAGCAGCATCACGGGCACGTACGTTCAGACAACACACAGAATATAAATTATATGTAAATTATACATAAATTATACAAGACAGTGAAGAGAGAAGGAAAAAGACTGTGCCAAAAACAAAACAGTAGTGCAAAAAACAAAGATGCAAATCAGAGACAAAGTCCATGGCAGTGCAAGAGGTGGTCCACAGTGTTCCGTGCTGAGGTAGGGTTAGGGTTGTGCAGGTCGGTTCCAGAACCTGATGGTTGCAGGGAAGTAGCTGTTCCTGAACCTGGTGGTGTAGGACTTCAGGCTTCTGTACCTTCTGCCTGATGGTAGCAGTGAGAAGATGGCATGGCCCAGAGGGGTGGGGATCTTTGATGATAGATTGCCACCTTCTTGAGGCAAGCGTCTCCTGTAGATGCTGTCAGTGGTGGGGAGGGCTGTGCCCGTGATGGACCGGGCTGTGTCCACTACTCTTCGCAGCCTCTTGTGTTCCTGTGCGTTGGAATTGCCGTACCAGGCTGTGATGCAACCAGTCAGGATACTTTCAACAGTGCATCTGTGGAAGTTTGACAGAGTACTTGGTGACATGCCAAATCTCCTTATGCTTCTAAGAAGTCGATGCACAAGTGTGCCTTCTTCATGATTGCGTCAGTGTGCTGGGCCAGGACAGCTCATCCCAGATGTTAATGGTCCCTATATATCTTAGTCAGAATGACACCTCTTCCCAATTATTACAGGACAAGCATTATTGCAGCACCCTTCTGCCTTCCTTCCTTACCTCTGGCCTCACCCCACAGCTACACACGAGGGTCATGTACGGGAATGCCTTCTCAATTAGGCTCATTAAGAGTCCGGCTACACTTGCGACATTCAGGAGACGTAGAGAAAATCTTTGCCAGAGATGGGAACTGACTTTCCTTTTGTGCCAACAGTTGTTCGGAGCTAAGGGCAAATACACTTGTAATTGGTATGGCTCTGCTCAGTACTATCATAAATGCATAATTCAAATTTGAATAAAATTGCTCCATTTAGAACCCTCAGCAGAAGAAAATACTTTCAGTCAGATCGTTAACAATCAAGTTTCATCGACAGTTGGAACATATCCAGGTCCTACATCTCAAAGTGCATCTGCTGGTGTTATCCATCATCGCCATTCGCTCCACAAGATTTCCTTGTCAATGTTTGTGCTCAGCACAGAACATCGACTGGCCCACCATATAACTGGAAGTTGTAGTGTTCTTCATTTCCATAAAACAATGCTGCACTTGGAAGGTGAAACGTTTTAATAATCTGGCCTGCATTGTGTAGAATTTCACAAACCTGGCACATAATAATTTTCCTTGTCCCATCCAGATGATCAACAGCAACATCTCACTGTCAATGTTTTTCCATGGTTGGTTCATTTTAAACAAGAAAAATGGGCATAAAAGATTAATATGTTACTTTTTCTGAAAGCTTAAGCTCACAGTTCCGTTTTTCTAATACATAAAACATGATCACTGGACACTTATATGTTTAAATCATAAAATATGTTAATTTTGCCAAATAAATTTTTGTTATGAAGACATTTGAAAAAGCTAATAAAGCCTTTGAGAAAAAATAGAGGCCACAGGTTTACATTGTGTGGACCACTAACCTATCTAATAATAACCCTGTGATCTGTGCATGCTGTACAAATAACAGCAGCCTAGAAACAGCTCATCAGGAGGTATACAGAATACTGTTGCTTAGATTCTTCCATGGTGATGGGTCCCAGAGTTACGCGCTAAAGTTTGAAATAAACACGCTTAGAGAAAAGTCCTCATCTCTAGACACCTACAGTCAGCTAAGTTTGCAAAGTGCTCATCTGTGTTCCAAGTGTGAACACTTGGTCAATAAATTTTGAGACTGCACAGGATTTATACTTCATGAGTTGTCAAACAAAATCAGGAAAGTATCATAAAACAGGCATTTCTTATATTCAAGCAATCAAGTGGATAGTTTAATTTGTCTGGAAACACTTTGCATATGTAAAACGAATGTTCAATATAAAGATGCTGCACTGCATTCTCCACCATATGCCCACCTTGCAGCACTCCACCACAGGGTGGCACAGTGGTGTAACGGTCAGCATTGCTGCCTCACAGCTCCAGTGATCTCGATTTGATCCTGACTTGTGGTACTACTTGTGTGAAGTTTGCATGTCCTCCTTGTGGTCTGGTACGGCAATTCCAATGGACAGGAACCCAAGAGGCTGCAGAAAGTAGTGGACACAGCCTGGTCCATCACAGACACAGCCCTTCCACCACTGACAGCATCTACAGGAGGTGCTGTCTTAAGAAGGTGGCATCTATCATCAAGGATCCCCACCATCAAGGTCATGCTGTACGACTCTATGACCATTTATCTTTGTGCGGAGGGTTGGGTGGGGGGAGGGAGGTGGAAATCTCCTGCTTTGTGCCTGAGGGGCCCCTTTAACTCCAGGGTCCTTGCCGATGCTGACAGGTGTCCCAGTCTCTGGAACACCTGCAGAATCAGGCAGCCCTCCCCCAAAGTGTACATTGACATTCAGTGAACCTGCGAAAACTGGGTCTCACACTTAACTCTGCTGTTTACCCTTGGCCTGGTGCGGCACACAGGAACGCAAGAGGCTGCAGAGAGCAGTGGACACAGCCCGGTCCATCACAGGCACATCCCTCCACCACTGACAGCATCTACAGGAGGCGCGGCCTCAATAAGGAGGCATCTATCATCAAGGATCCCCACCATCTGGCCCATACCCTCTTCTCACTGCTAGCATCGGGCAGGAGGTACAGAAGCCTGAAGTCCCACACCACCAGGTTCAGGAACAGCTACTTTCTACAACCATCAGGTTCTCGAACCGACCTGCACAACCCTAACCCTACCTCAGCAACGGAACACTACAGACCACTTGCACTGCTGTGGAGTTGTCTTCAATTAAGTCTTTGTTTTTTATGCATTAACATCTTGCTTTTGCACAGACTTTTTTTCACTGTATATTAGAAGTTTATGTATAATTCATGTTCTGTGTGTTGCCTGTACCTACGTGCCTGTGATGCTGCTGCAGGTGACCTTTTCACTGAACCTGTACTCACCGTACTTGTGCACATGACAATGAACTGGACTTGATTCTCTGGTTCCCTCCCAACATGCCAAATATGTTTTGATCGGAACATTAATTGGCTACCGTGACAGAAAGAAGAGATTTTGAAATGAAGAGGAAAGGAAGTAAAGATAAAATAGAAAACTCCAATTTCTAATAATAATTACATTCTGAAGAGTTACGTTTTACATGTATTAAACTTACACTAATGGAGATATTTTTGAGATAATTAAGATTTATCAGAGAGTTGAAAATTTATTTCAGCAGTGACTTAACTTTTTCTGGTGAGTTTCCTGAATATCCAGTGGGGAAGTATTACAGCAAGTCTTTTTAATGAGAAGTTTTTTGTTGAGATAATAGTGTGGTGCTGGTTCTGGAGGAGCAGGCACTGCAGGCAAAGAGTGGTTTTTGAAGGGTCATATTCTGAGTGGAGGTCGGTGACCAGTGGTGTACCTCAGGGATCTGTACTGGGACCCTTAGTGATTTTTATAAACGACCTGGATGAGGAAGTGGAGGGGTGGTTAGTAAGTATGCGGATGACACGAAGGTTGGGGTGTTGTGGATAGTTTGGAGGGCTGTCAGAGGTTACAGAGGGACATAGATAGGATGCAGAGTTGGGCTGAGAAGTGGCAGATGCAGTTCAACCCAGATAAGTGTGAAGTGCTTCATTTTGGTAGGTCAAATATGTTGGTGGAATATAGTATTAATGGTAGGACTCTTGGCACTGTATAGGATCAGAGGGATCTTGGGGTCCGAGAGTCCATAGGACGCTCAAAGCGGCTGCGCAGGTTGACTCTGTGGTTAAGAAGGCATATGGTGTATTGTCCTTCATCAATCGTGGAATTGAATTTAGGAGCCGTGAGGTATTGTTGCAGCTATATAGGTCCCTGGTCAGACCCCACTTGGAGTACTGTTCTCAGTTCTGGTCGCCTCACTACAGGAAGGATGTGGAAGCCATAGAGAGGGTGCAGAGGAGATTTACAAGGATGCTGCCTGGGATGCGGAGCGTGCCTTATGAAAGCAGGTTGAGGGAACTCAGCCTTTTCTCCTTGGAGAGACGGAGGATGAGGGGGGACCTGATTGAGGTGTATAAGACGATGAGAGGTATTGATAGGGTAGATAGTCAGAGGCTTTTCCCCCGGGCTGAATTGGTGGCGACAAGAGGACATAGGTTTAAGGTGCTGGGGAGTAGACATAGAGGAGGTGTCAGGGGTAAGTTTTTTACTCAGAGAGTGGTGAGTGTGTGGAATGGGCTGCTGGTAACAGTGGTGGAGGCGGATATGACAGGGTCTTTCAAGAGACTGTTAGATAGGTACATGGAGCTGAGTAAAATAGAGGGCTATGGGTAAGCCTAGTAATTTCTAGTGTAGGGACATGTTCGGCACAGCTTTGTGGGCCGAAGGGCCTGAATTGTGCTGTAGTTTTTCTATGTTCTATGTTCTATGTCCTAATCCTGGTTTGCAATCACAGAATCATTACATTAGAGAAGGATTCAATCCATTGAATCTATGCCAGGCTCTGTAGAGCATTCCAATCAATCTCTCTCTCCTGCTCTTTCCCCACAGCACTGCAAATATTTTATCTTCAAATATTTATCCAATTTGCTTTCGGAAGCGACAAATGAATCCAGATCCAGTACACTCTGACACAGTCCATTCATAACAATTTTCTACATAAGAAAGTTTCTCCTAATGTAACCTTATATCTTTTACCAATCACTTTAAATGTCCTCTGGTTCTTAATGGGAGCTGTTTCTCTCTGTTTAGAACATAGAACACAGAACATAGAACAGTACAGCACAGGTACAGGCCCTTTGGCCCACGATGTTGTGTCAAACTAACTAAATTAGTAATCAAGTGCCTAACTAAACTAATCCCTTCTGCCGACACAATGTCCATACGCCTCCATTCTCTGCACATTCATGTGTCTATCTAAGAGCTTCTTAAATGTCTCTATCATATTTGCCCCCACTTCCACCCCTGGCAGCACATTCCAGGCACCCACCACTCTCTGTGTAAAAAAAACCTGTCCCACACATCTCCTTTGAATTTTCCCCCTATCACCTTAAATGCATGCCCTCTGGTATTAGACATTTCAACCCTGGCTGTCTACTCTATCTATGCCCCTCATAATCTTATACACCTCTTATTTAACTCTGCAAACTAAACAATAAAGATTCTGTACACTTCCTTCAAATACCCTCTCAACCTCTCTGTTCCATGGAGAACATTCTCAGATTCTCTTGTCTATCCTCATTACAAACATTCCTCATCCCTGGTCCCATTCCCCTCAACCTTTTCTGCACCTTCTCCAAGGCCATCCCTCCATCCAAAACTGAAGTGACTGTAAATACACATGTCCATAAATAGTTGAATTGATTGCACTGGTTCAAATTATGTGGTGTGAATCTAATATTATAACTAGACAGTGTTTGTCAATTGAGAGTTACTGCTTTGAAGAAGGAAATTCTGATTTAAGTTTCACCTCTTATTGCACTGCAAAGGCTTGCACCAACATGAAGAAACCTTGGGCGCACTACACCTAGCAAATTAGCTCTGCCAGTCTTCTGCTACTTAGTCTTTTGAGAATCATCTTAAAACCTACCTCTATGACCAATCCTTCAGTTCTGTCTTCCACTATTTCTTTATTTGGTTCAGTGTCAGATGTTTTTTCATTTGATAATGTTCTTCTGAAGCACCTTGGGATGGTTTTGTGATGATAAATGCAGCAGACAATTGGAAGTCATTGTTGCAGATCAAAAGCTGGGTCAAAGTAGGATACTTTGACGAGGCTTTTGAGATGGAGATGTTTTATGTTATTTCAGATGTCCAAGTCAAGATGTCTGAATGCTTCACCATTTATGGAGGAGCAGATGGAGGGATGGATGGAGGGATGGATTGAGGATCAGATGGAGGGATGGATGGAGGGATGGATCAGATGGAGGGATGGATGGAGGGATGGATCAGATGGAG
Source organism: Pristis pectinata (assembly GCF_009764475.1). Classification (NCBI taxonomy): domain Eukaryota; kingdom Metazoa; phylum Chordata; class Chondrichthyes; order Rhinopristiformes; family Pristidae; genus Pristis; species Pristis pectinata. Next base: position 2,312,827 of record NC_067414.1, read on the forward strand.
GGATGGATGGAAGATCGGATGGAGGGAGGATCGGATGGAGGGATGGAGGGAGGATCGGATGGAGGGAGGATCGGATGGAGGGATGGAGGGAGGATTGGATGGAGGGAGGATCGGATGGAGGGATGGATCGATAGGAAGCCAGAGCTGGAGAATAAAAGCACAAAAGCTGGGAGGTGGGAATGGAACAGCATGAAGATGGACAGTGGGACCAACTCCCTTTAAAAGACCTGAACAATTTAACAATTGATATGAGCAGGAAGGTGTGGATAGAACTTGATGTATCGGATGCAGCTACCAAGTTGGAGTGTGTGAATATGCGGCTGAAGGGAACTGTGGAGATGTCAAATCTGGAAGTCAGGAAAATCTAAATGATTAAATAATATTCTTATTTACCACACTGTGACAGTAAGATTGGATTCTGTTTCTTCAGTAATGCTATCTCACATGGAATGAAGACTGCATTGCTGATATTACCAGATGCGTTTTATAGTTTCAGGAAAACAGAGTTAGTTTGATCTGTTTCAGTAAAAAAAGTACTTTGCATGTTTAACTGCCACCGTTAACTTATTTTCCAACTAAACCACTTGGAATAATGAACTGCAAACATGCAAAGTGAAGAGACTTGTTATAGGGAATTATGCTTACTTGTCGACAGTAATAAATTCAGCTTCACATAAGTTTGGGAGCACTTTTGGAAAAGGCCATCTTAAAATTCAGAATCTGCAGGATAACATGTTGATTGGACCTTTTACAGTTCTCCAATAACTGGCTCTTCAACTTGCTGGCAAAACATTGCGCAATGGAACCCAGTGATGGACACACGGACAATGTTCATATATTCACGTTTACTGTATCTCCGGTTTAGTTGAGTTTATACCTGGATTGCTGTCCATTGCATTGTATTGTTAGTGTAAACATTATCTGCAGTTAGATACGACTGTGTTCTCTGGTTAAAAACACCCATTCAATGAAAACTCAAGCAGATGAGTAATGAATCATAAGTCACAGAAGCGAGGTACTTCCTTGCAAAGAGGCAGGAAGCATCATGGAATTGGAACTCACCGCAGGCTTGTGAGGAAGGAAGAGATCACAAATTTTCATCAGAGTATCACGTTGCCTTGGACGAAAGAGGAATTACCAGCACAGAAATGGGACAAAATACTTTGTTTTATACTTAGCTCAGTTTGGCAATTTTTTTTGATTTATTTGCTTTTGACAGAATCAATCTATTTCAGTTAATGTAAGAAACTTCAAGCAAAAGCATCAATTTATAATCTCTATTATAGATTGCAATACTCCATCCAGAGTCCAATGTGGTATCTGTGGTTTTCTTTTATATTACCGCAAACAGGCAGGGAGTGAAGTGGAGCTGTAGCACAATGTCCTTTATTGAAGACAACAGCTCTCAAATGAAAGGCATTGTCTGGGTAAATAATGTGTCAGAGTCAAACCTTGGGATACAAACCAGTCCTTACAGGGAGACAACACATATGGGCATATATAACTCAGTTAGAGCATAGAACATTACAGCACAGTATAGGCCCTTCGGCCCACAATGTTGTGCTGACATTTTATCCTGCTCTAAGATCTATCTAACTCTTCCCTCCCACTTAGCCCTCCATTTCTCTGTCGTTCATGTGTCTATCTAAGAGTCTCTTAAATGTCCCTAATGTATCTGCCCCCACAACCTCTGTGTTCCACACACCCACCACTCTCTGTGTAAAAAACGTACCCCTGACATCCCCCTTATACCTTCCTCCAATCACCTTAAAATTATGTCCCCTCATGTTAGCCATTGTCGCCCTGGGAAAAAGTCTCTGACTGTCCACTCGATCTATGCCTCTTATCATCTTGTACACTTCTATCAAGTCAGCTCTCATCCTTCTACTCTCCAAAGAGAAAAACCCTAGCTCGCTCAACCTAAGACATGTCCTCTAATCCAGACAACATCCTAGTAAATCTCCTCTGCACCCTCTCTAAAGCTTCCACATCCTTCCTATAATGAGGCAACCAGAACTGAACACAATACTCCAAGTGTTGTCTGACCAGAGTTCTATAGAGATGCAACATTACCTCATGGCTCTTGAACTCTGTACACTTGAGTACTGTGTCCAATTCTGGTCGCCTCATTATAGGAAGGATGTGGAGGCATTGGAAAGGGTGCAGAGGAGATTTACCAGGATGCTGCCTGGATTGGAGAGTATGGATTATGAGGAGAGACTAAAGGAGCTAGGGCTGTTCTCATTGGAGAGAAGGAGGATGAGGGGAGATATGATAGAGGTGTACAAGATATTGAGAGGAATAGACAGAGTGGACAGCCAGTGCCTCTTTCCCAGGGCACCAATGCTCAAAACAAGAGGACATGGCTTTAAGGTATTGGGTGGGAAGTTCAAGGGTGATGTCAGAGGGAGGTTTTTCACCCAGAGAGTGGTTGGTGCATGGAATGCGCTGCCTGGGGTGGTGGTGGAGGCTGATACATTGGACAAGTTTAAGAGATTGTTAGATAAGCATATGGAGGAATTTAAGTTAGAGGGATATGTGGGAGGAAGGAGTTAGATAGCCATAGGTGTGGTTTGAAGGTCGGCACAACATGGTGGACTGAAGGGCCTGTATTGTGCTGTATTGTTCTATGGTTCTGTGGTTATGGTTCTCAATCCCCTGACTAATGAAGGCCAATGCACCAGCTACATGAATATTTGCCTCTAAATAACAAGGGACAAAGAATTGTGCCTATTGAATAATATTTGGACATGAAAGTGACCAAAGGAATTTCACACAAGTACTTCTGCAGTGTTGTGCCCAGCCTTTCACCTCGGTGTTAGTTTCAGAATGATTAGTGATTAACAAGTAGTAAGGATCGCTGAATGTTTTAATCCAAAAGAAACTGTCCAAATGAAATGTTATACATTTGTTTTTTTCTGTTCAACTATTTTTGAAGTTTGCAAAATTCATTTTAAAATATTTGAGACAAAACTATTTTCTGTGTTTACAGGACTGAGGCAGGTGGCGGAAATTCTGACATTAATTTTGGTCATTTCCATTATTTTAGAGTTACAGTGTCATACGGCACAGAAACAGGCCCTTCGGCCCAACTCGTCCATACTGACTGTGTTGCCCAGCGAGCTAGTCCCATCTGCCCGCATTTGGCCCATAGACCTCTAAACCCCTCCTATCCATGGACTTATCTAGATGGCTTTTAAACATTGCTGATGAGTCCACCTCAACCACTGTTTCTGGCAGCTCATTCCAAATTTTGACCAACTCATCTTCTTCTAAAGAAATCTACATGCAGATAGGAAAGGCAGTGGCTGCCAGAAACACTGGACACAAACTAAGATATAACCTGCCAGTGCTGGGATTCTAAATAAAAACAGAAATGTTTAGGATATAATCACAAGCATCTGAAAGGAGGAAAGAAGAGTTAGAGGTCAGCGAGATGTCTGATACAGAATTAAAGAAACCCCCCCCCCCGTACAGACTCACTCAGAATTAGAGAGACCCCTCAGTACAGATTCACTCAGAATTAGTGAGACCCTCCCACAGAATTAGAGAGACCCCCCCAGTGCAGACTCACTCAGAATTAGAGAGACCCCCCCACAGACTCACTCAGAATTAGAGAGACCCCCTCAGTGCAGACTCACTCAGAATTAGAGAGAACCACCACAGACTTACTCAGAATTAGAGAGACCCCCCAAGTACAGACTCACGCAGAATTAGAGATCCCCCCAGTGCAAACTCAGAATTAAAGAGCCCCACCCCCCCCCCAACCCCCCCATACAGACTCACACAGCCGAATTGTGCTTCTCTGCATCAATTCCATGTCCAGAGACTGGTGACTTTCTGCACATGTACGTTGTAACCTAAAAGTCCAGATATTCAGACTGGGTTTGATGATCCAGTGGTAAAATATAAGTGTTGGTAAGCTTGTGATTCATTTCAAGAATTTTAATCATTTTTCTACACTATGTCTTTTTATTTTTAATAATTTCAAAATAATCTCTGTCCGAGACAATTCAACATTGTTCAGCTGGCAAGCCATCAATCTACCAAGGGACTTCACTGGCTGGGCCCCAGCAGCAAGCTCCACACTACTCAGAGACTACTTTGCTTCACAGTTCATCTCTTGGGTGCGGGTAGTCCATTCAAGACAGTAAGTGTTGGCGTGTGAGACCAGAGGCGATGGGTTTGGAAGCTGGTTGGGTACTGCACTAAACCAACCATCAAAACACTGATGGTGCAGGGATTGACAGGTGATGTAAACATTCGGGAATAAGCAAAAATACACCCAGGGAGGGAATTCATTGTCACTGGAAACAGAAGAAGGAAAAATGTAGGACAATTTGCAAAAGCCATTTTCATTCTGACATAAAAAGACCTTAAGTAGGAAAAAAGAACATCATTCCCCGGGGAGAAAGGTGCAAAGTCAAGTTTGAATTGATTTGTGAAAGCACAGTTCAGGAGAAAAGGACTCAAGGGATTGAGTTACAGGGAGAGGTTGGGTAGGCTAGGACTTTATTCCTTGGAGTGTGGGAGACTGAGGGCTGACCGTATAGAGGTGTATAAGATCATGAGAGGCAGAAATAGGGTCTTTTTCCCAGGGAAAGGATATCAATAACTAGAGGGCATTGGTTTAAGGTGAGAGGGACAGATTTACAATGGACCCGATGGGGCAACTTCTTCACCCAGAAGGTGGTGGGTTTTGTAAATTGGTAAATTGGTTTATTATCGTCACATGTACTGAGGTACAGTGAAAAACTTGTGTTGCATACCGTTCGTACAGGTCAATTCATTACACAGTGCATCGAGGTAGTACAAGGTAAAACAATAACAGAAACAATTACAGAGAAAGTGCAGTGCAGGCAGACAATAAGCTGTAAGGTCATAACGAGGTAGATTGTGAGGTCAAGTATCCATTTTATCATACTAGGGAACCGTTCAATAGTCTTATAACAGTGGGATAGAAGCTGTCCTTGAGCCTGGTGGTACGTGCTTTCAGGCTTTTGTATCTTCTGCCCGATGGAAAAGGGGAGAAGAGAGAATGTCTGGGGTGGGAGGGGTCTTTGATTATGCTGGCTGCTTTACCGAGGTCGGAAGTAGTGTAGACAGAGTCCATGGAGGGGAGGCTGGTTTCCGTGATGCACTGGGCTGTGTCCACAACTCTCTGCAGTTTCTTGCGGTCCCGGATAGAGCAGTTGCCATACCAAGCCATAATGTATCCAGATAGGATACTTTCTATGGTGCATTGATAGGAGCTGGTGAGTGTCAAAGGGGACATATCAAATTTCTTTAGCCTCCTGAGGAAGTAGAGGCGCTAGTGAACTTTCTTGGCCGTGGCGTCCACATGGTTGGACCAGGACAGGCTGTTGATGTTCACTCCTGGGAACTTGAAGCTCTGAACCCTCTCGACCTCAGCACCGTTAATGTACTGTTTTTATAGAATGAGCTGCTAAAGAAAGTGGTTGAAGTTGGTATTTTGGACAGGAACACGGATAGGAAAGGTTGAGAGAGATATGGGCCAAACATGGGCAAATGGGACTGGCTGGGAATGGAACCTTGTTCGGCATGGACCAGTTGGGGTGAAGGGCCAGTCTCTGTGCTGTATAACTGTATGTCTCGAAGTTGCTCCAGTCAGTATTCCAATCAGAGTACTGCAAAGTGTTGAGGAGGGATTTGAGATATCTTACTCATCTATTCCTAGTGGGTGGAAATTGAGTTTACTCTTGATGGGGTTGGTGGAGCTTTACCTGCAGAGTGCAGAGGAAGACAGACAGAAAATGAATGTGAAGAATGGGAGGGGACGCTAAAGTGATGGGAGCGTTCAGGAAAACAGTGATCCCGTCTGTGTCAGCCTCGATGTTCAGAGTGAAGGTGCCTCCTCAGAGGGATTCTTTCCCTCTGTAACATCTTTGTGGGTGGCTTCTGGTTGCTGAGGAGAAGCTCGAGGCAGAGAAAGGGGGATGGGTCAGCATGGTATTGAACAGCAGAACGGCAGAATTGGAGAGTAGGCGGAGGGAGAGAGAGAGGGTTAATGAATGCAACGCACAATCTGCTGGAGGAACTCAGTGGGTCGAGCAGCGTCTGTGGGCAGGAAAGAATTGACGACGTTTTGGGTCAAGACCCTGCATCAGGACTGAGAGTGGAGAGGGGAGATGGCCAGTGTAGAGAGGAGGGGGGCAGTGGTGAGATAGCGGCCCGAGGTGATTGGGGGACTGAGGAGGGGTGTAAGGTGATGGACAGGTGGGGGAGGGGAGCGGGGGTGGAGTTGGGAGACCTTGGCAGGTGGGTGATGGATGGAGGCAGAGAAAACATAAAAGCAGATGGAGTGAGGTGGGAGGAGGGGAGGGTGGAGGTGGAGATGGCTGCTGGAGGGAGAGAAGCAGGAACACAGAGGGCTCCCAGTGCTTGACTCTGACCAGTGAAGGAGGTGATGGTGGGGACCACTAGGGGAGAGGTGTATGGCAGATGGAACCGGAACCAGACAGGGGAGGTGGGAGGGGGGGCCTGTGGGATCTGTGTGCGTTGTGGGTGGATGGAAGGGGGAACGGGGATCAAGATGGGTGATTGAGGGATGAGGTGGGGTGGGAAAGGGGACAAATGTGGGAGCACCGGTGGAAGATCAGGAGGGGGGAGGGAGGGATAAAAACCCACTGGTGGGGAGGGTTACCTCAATCCTTTAGCAGATTGTGAGTTGTACGAGATTCCAGCATCTGCAGTCTCTGGTGTCTCCGAGTTAATGAATGCCTCAGTCATATCAATCTATAGAACTCTGGTCAGACCACACTTGGAGTATTGTGTTCAGTTCTGGTCGCCTCATTATAGGAAGGATGTGGAAGCTTTAGAGAGGGTGCAGAGGAGATTTACCAGGATGCTGCCTGGATTGGAGAGCATGTCTTATGAGGATAGGTTGAGCGAGCTCGGGCTTTTCTCTTTGGAGAGAAGGAGGATGAGAGGTGATTTGATAGAGGTGTACAAGATGATAAGAGGCATAGATCGAGTGGACAGTCAGAGACTTTTTCCCAGGGCGACAATGGCTAACATGAGGGGACAGAATTTTAAGGTGATTGGAGGAAGGTATAAGGGGGATGTCAGGGGTACGTTTTTTACACAGAGAGTGGTGGGTGTGTGGCACGCACTACCGGCAGCGGTTGTGGGGGCAGATATATTAGGGGTGTTTAAGAGACTCTTAGATAGACACATGAATGATAGAGAAATTGAGGGGTATGTGGGAGGGAAGGGTTAGATAGATTAAGATCTATCTGCTCCAAGGATAAAATGTCAGCACAACATCGTGGGCTGAAGGTCCTGCACTGTGCTGTAATGTTCTATGTTCTACGTTCAAAGAGGATGCATGAGACATTTCCAACTGCTGAACAGAAAGACGAGTGTTTAACGTAACTGTAACACGATATTTTGCATTCTCTTTCTCTGTTAATTTTGTACCACCTCGATGTATTTATGTATTGAATGGTCTGCCTGGATGGCATGCAAAGAAAGTTTTTCACTCTATCTACATGTGACAAGAATAAACCAATCACCATCTCGTTTGAAGGGCAGTCCCTTTGACACCAATGTATGCATCAGGCACGACATTGAAGAGCCAATGAAATCGCACGTTCAAGTCGTGAAGGGGGATGGCACCACAAATTCTGAACCAGAAATAACCAAGGAGACACAGGAGGACTGCAGATGCTGGAATCTAGAGCAATGCACAAAAGTGTTGGAGGAACTCAGCGGGTCAGGCAGCATCCCTGGAGGGAAATGGATGGTTGATGTTTCATCTGGACTGAAAGATAGAGGGGAGATGGCCGATATAAGAGCTGAGGGCAAGGGGTGACGTAAGAGCTGGGTGATGGGTGGACCCAGGTGAGGAGGGGTGATGGGCAGATGGGGAAGGGGGGAGTGGGGATGGTGACAGAGGCTGGGAGGTGAGAGGTGGGGTGACAGAGGGCTGCAGATGGTGGGATCTGATAGGGAGGAAGCTGGAGCCTGGAACCAAGGGAGGGAGGTGGGGAGGGCAGATGAGAACAGTGGGGGGGGGGGGACCCAGTGGGAGGGGTGTGTGGGTGATGGGCAGATGGAGGGGGTGGGGGGGAAGAGACAGGGTGATGGGGTGGGTTAATCAGGAGCAGAGAGAAAAGGGACAGAGGGGGAGCAGGTTACCGGAAGTTGGAGAATTCAATGTCCATGCCGTCAGGTTGTAGACTACCCGGGGGAAATACAAGGTTCTGTTCCTAATCCACACCCTTCACCCACCCTACTCTACCTGTAAGATCCATTTTAACCAGTGGTTAGCATAACGCTTTACAGCGCTAGTGATCCAGGTTCAATTCCGGCCACAGTCTGTAAGGAGTTTGTATGTTCTCCCCATGTCTGCGTGGGTTTCCTCCGGGCACTCCAGCTTCCTCCCACATTCCAAAGATATACGGGTTAGGAAGTTGTGGGCGTGCTATGTTGGCACCGGAAGCGTGGCGACACTTGCGGGCTGCCCCCAGAACACTCTACGCAAAAGATGCATTTCACTGTGTATTTCAATGTACATGTGACTGATAGAGATATCTTATCTTATATCGCCTCACTCTGGCGGTGGAGGAGGCGGAGGACAGACAGGTTGGTGTGGGAATGGGGAGAGGAACTAAAGTGGCTGAAAACTGGGAGAAGTAACCAAGCTGAGGTGATACAATGAGAATGTTCCACACGTCCCACAAAAAGATGACAAGATATAGAGGACGGAGGGCAACACAAGAATTGTGAGTGTACAGTGGAGATAACTGGCTGCCCATTAACCATGACAGCCAGTCCTTGTGCTGTTCTGGGTTGACTAATTTGTACTGAGATAATAACCTTCAAAGGTGTCTGTACTCCCACACTGTTCTCTCTCTAGCTTCTGCCACTCTAAGGCATGGCTGACATGATGCTGTGACTAATATTGCTCCATTCACCATGACCGGCTTGGTGGTGACGCATTGAAGCACCTTCCATTCATCTGGTCTAATCCTTGCTCCTCCTTCAGAAGGTTAGGGATGCATTTTCATTCCAGGGCTGGAGCAGATAAGTTAGTCTGACACTTCAGTAAGCACTCTGTACTAACTCAAAGTAACTGCACTGTGTAATTGAATTGACCTGTACGATCGGTTTGTAAGACAAGCTTTTCACTGTACCTCGGGTACAAGTGACAATAATAAACCAGTTCCAATATCTATACCAATACTCGAGAAGTGCTGTGATTCCAAAGGTCTCGTCTTTCAAATAAGATGTTAAACCATTTCCTGCCTTTGTGTTCAGGTGTGTGTGAAAGCCTGATGTATCTCCACACTCCTTTGTAGAAATGTTCATTAAATTACATCCTACAAGACAAGACAGCTCATGACGTAAGCTCCAAAAATGCACTGCTGATATTTCACAGCTTGATAATCCTGCTGGAATTTGCCTTCCACCATATTTTAACAAAGCCTTAATATTTCATGGGAGCAAGAATGAGAATATGCTCTCTGCCAAGTCCACTCCTCAATTTATGGACATCTCCGAATCTCAGCAAAATTAACATGGGAAATCTATAACCCTCTGTGGGACTGCTATTAAAAGGTAATGGAGATAATAATGCATAACAATCATATAAAAATGACATTTGTTTCTGTATCTGCCTGGAAGCACACAGCTGATGCACAAATCTCCCCAAATAAGTCTGTTTTGCAAACAGATTATTCTGAATAATACATTCAACTCTTCAAAAAAGATATGCAAATAGTTTTGTTTTGGTGGCAAGACAGTGAATAAGGAATTTGTTTTATTAATGCTGTGCTAATGTTAGCGGTAAGGAATAGATTGAAAGAACAGTCCTCTGTAAAAGAAATGGAAATTAAAACTAACTGCACTGTTTAGTCTGTAGTCCATGTATCTTTAGTCTATGTTGGGTGACTTGGTCTCCACCAAGTTGTCCCAAGGTTGGAGAGTGACGAATCACTCCGGATCTTGCACCCTCATTTGGCTGAACTGTTGGATTGTTTGTCATCACTGGTCAGGTCATACTTACCATTGTCAGAGGGCACTGGTCAAATTCATTCACAACACATAATAACTGCTTGTGCAATTGAGTGGCTTCTGAAGGCAATACAAGTTACCAGCACAGGGCTCTGGCAGATCAGACAGGTAGGAGTGACAAGTCCTGTTTCCTATTATTCACAATTGTGCATTTACAAAAGAGCAAATGTTTATATGGTCCTTTTTTCTAGAACTGGATTTATTGCGTTCCGATTCACCACACAGTATGCTGGGATTTCAATCCACAACCTCAGTGTCACAAGCGTGATGAAGCTGTTGGCTTTGGGTAGAACCAAATCTACAGGGCTGAGCCTTCCCAGTGAATGAGCACAGTTGTTTGAACTCTGCTGCCTGTTACAGCTTCAAACAGCAGCTACCCTGGAGCAAGAGGAAAAAAAAAATGGGACTGGGAGCCTGTCAGACAAAACTCTGGCTAAGTCCATTAGGAAAACCAGCCTCCCCTACATGGACTCTGTCTACACTTCTCGCTGCCTCGGGAAAGCAGCCAATATAATCAAAGACCCCTCCTATCCTGGACATTCTCTCCTCTCCCCTCTCCTTTGGGAAAAAGATACAAAAAGCTTGAAAGCACTTATCACCAGGCTCAAGGACAGTTTCTATCCCACTGTTAGCAGGACTCTTGCATGATAAAGATGGACTCTCGATCTCACAATCTACCTCGTCATGGCCCTTGCACCTTATGGTCTATTTGCACTGCACTTTCTCTGTAACTGTAACAGTACATTCTGCATTCTGTTATTGCTTCTCCCTTGTACCACCTCGATGTACTTTGGAATGATCTGTATGGGTGGCACGCAAAACAAAGTTTTTCACTATCTTGGTAATGTGACAATAATAAACCAATTACCATCTCGGCATGGATATTCAGATTTTAAACCTTTCCACTAGTCCGAGAGAAATTGGCTTCTCTTGAAGTTGTGAGCCCATTTGGTCTAACATGCTGGCACTGAATCTTTGGAAGAATTATCTGACTTGTCCTGCTCTCTTGTCTCTTCACTGCAGCCCTGAAAATATGCACCTTTGAAGTGTGAACTCCAATCCCCGTTAAAGTTACTGTTGAATCTTCTTCCAACAACCTTTCAGACAGTGTATTTCAGATGATAACTTACTGCATCAAGTAAATTCTCTTCATCTCTCCCCAATTCTTATGACAATTATCTTAATTCGATTTTCTTTGTTTGCCGACAATCCTGTCAGCCAAACACATTATCCTTATCTGCCCTGATAAAGCCTCTTATAATTTTGAAAAGCTTCAGTTAAGTCCCCCCTTAACCTTATCTATTGTAAGAGGACATACACAGCAACCAGAGCAAACAAGATGGAACGTTAAGTATACAAGGGCCCTCAGTCTTCGCGTGGGTCCCAAGCCCAGTGGAATTAATCCAAACACTCAGTCTTCACTCATTTGATTGAGGATGGAAACTTCCAAAGAGTTTTCTCGGTGTAGAACATAGAACGTAGAACAGTACAACATAGTACATGCCCTTCGGCCCACGATGTTGTGCCGACCGATATAAACCTACTCCATGATCAATCTAACCCTTCCCTCCGAAACATCCCATAAACCTCCATTTTTCTTACATCCATGTGCCTATCTAAGAGTGTCTTAAATGTCCTTATTGTATCAACCTCTACCACCACCCCTGCCAGGCCCTTCAACCCAACTCATCTGTGCTGACCAAGGTACCTACCTGAGCTAATCCCATTTACCTGCGTTTGGCCCATATCCCTCTCAACCTTTCCATAAACCTGTCCAAGTGCCTTTTAAAGGACGTCTCTCAATCCTTTGCACAGCATCTGAGTGTGGGGTCCTGTTGGGATGGAGAGGGTGCAGAGGAATGATTTCCTAGTCCCTGCCTGGGAACAGATAAAACTGAAATGGAAAATATTAATCAAAAGATTCTGGAAGAGGGAATACAACACAACCTAAGGAAAGACATTCCCCAGAGTTGGGGAGGATGAATTTGGGCATACATAAAGAATGAATTGTTAGCATAGCAGATAGAACACAGAACAGTACAGCACAGTAAAAGGCCCTTCAGCCTATGATGTTGAGCCCAACATGATGCTGAATTAACTAAATCTCTTCTGCCTGCACGTGAACCCAATTTTTTGCACTATTTTACTTATTTGTATAATTTATAGATTTTTATGTCTTGCACTGTGCAGCTGCCATACAACAACAAATTTCACATCAAATATCAGTGATAATAAATCTGATTGATTCCATTCCCTGCACATTCATGTGTCTATCTAAGAGCCTCTTAAACACCACTATCGTATCTGCCTTCCACCACCACCCCCGGCAGCACATTCCAGGCACCCACCACTCTCTGTGTAAAAAAAATTGCCTCACACATCTCCTTAAACTTTCCCCTCTCACATTAAATGCATGTCATCGAGTACTTGACATTTCTACCCTGGGAAAAAAGGCTCTGACTGTCCACCCTATCCCTGTCTCTCATCATCAGGTCTCCCCTCAGCCTTCAATGTTCTAGAGAAAACAACCCAAGCTTGTCCAACCCTCTCCTCATAGCTCATACTCTCTAAGCCAGGCAACATCCTGTTAAATTGCTTCTGCACACAATACTCCAAGTGCAGCCTAACCAAAGTTTTATACAGCTGCAACATAACTTCCTGACTCTTATACTCAATGCCCTGACTAATGAAGGCAAGCATGCTGTATGCCTTCTTTACCACCCTATCTACTTGCATGGCCACTTTCAGGGAACTATGGACCTGGACCCCAAGATCCCTCTGTACATCAATGCTGTTAAGGGTTCTGCCATTAACTGTATACTTTTCCTTTACATTTGATCTCCCAAAGTGCAACACATCACACTTGCCTGGATTAAACTCCACCTGCCATTTATCCGCCCATATCTGTAACTAATCCATATCCCACTGTATGCTTTGACAGCCCTCTACACTGTTCACAATTCCACCAATCTTTGAGCCGTCTGCAAAGGATGTTAAATAAAAGTGCTTAAGATCAGAGACTTCAAAGGGAGCTGGTAAAAGAACCAATAGGAAAGAAACTGTGCAATATGGCATCTGACCCACACTTCCATCTGATGGATGAATCACTCCTTGTGCACACCACGCTCTTGCATCTAACTGTACTGAGGGATATCAAATGAAAAATGTCTGCTGCTTCTATGTGCAACTTAGGTTCTGAGGCACGATGTACTTGTGGTGATATTATGAGTGTCGTACTTCTATGAAATTGTTACACACTGATCAGTATCTCCCTCAAGAATGACAATGCAAACAGTCATTGAGTCTCCGAGAAATATTATTGTTGCACTGCTTGGTTTCTCATTGTGATTAGGTTCACGGAGATTAATCAGTTTAAGTGCCGCACTATATAAGAAGATAATAAGTGCTTCTCCCAGGAGGTATTGGTGAGTTGTCAGAATCAGATTTATTATCACTGACTTATATTACGTGGAATCTGTTGTTTTGAGGCAGCAGTACAATGCAAAGATATAAAATTACTAAAAATTACAAAATACATAAATAGTGCAGAGAAAAAAGGAATAATGAGGTAGTGTTCATGTGTTCATGGACTGTTTAGAAAGTTGATGGCGGAGGGGAAGAAGTTGTCCCCTGTATCACTGAGTGTGGGTCATCAGGCTCCTGTACCTCCTCCCCGATGGTAGTAACGAGAAGAGGGCATGTCCCGGATGGTGAGGGTCCTTAATAATCGACACCGCCTTCTTGAGGCACCGCCTCTTGAAGATGTCCTCGATGGTGGGGAGGGTTGTGCCTGTGATGGAGCTGGCTGAGTCTACAACCCTCTGCAGCTTCTTGCGATCCTGTGCATTGAAGCCTCCATACCAGGTGTTGATGCAACCAGTCAGAATGCTCTCCACTGTACATCTGTAGAAATTTGCAGGAGTCTTTGGTGACATACCAAATCTCCTCAAACTCCTAATGATGCACAGCCGCTGGTGTACCTTCTTCGTGATTGCATCAGTGTGTTGGGTCCAGGATAGATCCTCTGAGATGTTGACACCCAGGAACTTGAAGCTGCTCACCCTTTCCACCACTGACCCCTCAATGAAGACTGGTGTGTGCTCTCCTGACTTCCCCTTCCTGAAGTCCACAATCTGTTCCTTGGTCTTGCTGACATTGAGTGCGATGTTGCGACACCACTCAACCAGCCGATCTATCTCACTCCAGTACACCTCCTCATCGCCACCTGAGATTCTGCCAACAACAGTGGTGTCATTGGTGAATTTATAAGTGGCGCTTGAGCTGTGCCCAGCCACACAGTCATGAGTGTAGAGAGCAGATCAGTGGGCCAAGCACGCATCCTTGAGGTGCGCCTGTGTTGTTTGTCAGCCAGAAAGACTGAAACAAAATGGCTTAGACATCCTGGGAAAGGAATCAAATCACAGGCACTCATTTTGCAGTTGTAAAATGGATAGTCTTCAACTGGCGGTGGACTCGGTTGGGAGAGGGACAATTCAGATGCTCTCTTGTTGATTTTACATTAAGATTACATTCAAGCCTTCTTGCTATCACAAGATCATGAACTACAGGCATTCAGGACAACTTATCTGTTTTTAGTGGATGTCTTGGATAAAGAATAATCTGCGTGGTTAAAATAAGAAAGGCAGCAGGAGTGGGAGAGTAGATTTGGTAACAAATCCGGCGTAATCCTGTTGTGTAGGAACAGGTATAAATCCCACTGTCACATTTTACATCCAGCCCTGAAGGTGATGGGGACTGCCACAGTCAAACCATCATCCTGTCATTCTCACATCAGGATTCATGTGGACAGCTTTTATTTTTCTGCTGTAAATTCAACTATACTGTAATTTTCTGTTGTAGAATTGGTCATTCACTGCATAACCAATTCTACAATACCAGCAATACTACACTTCCTCATGTTTGTGTGTGTGTTTCAGAAATGTGCTTCAGATATGTGTGTGATTGGATGTGTGTGTGTGTGAGAGGGGCCAACGTGTAACAAAGCTGTCTGTGTGACGGCTGTGTCCCTGGGAGAGGTGTGTGGGTGAGAGAGGTGTGTGGGTGAGAAAGGGTTTATCCCTGGGAGAGGGTGAAAATGTCAAACACTGGAGGACATAGCTTTAAGGTGAGAGGGGGAAAGTTTCAGGGAGATGTTCAAGGTAAGTTTTTTTTAAACTACATAGAGAGTGGTGGGTGCCTGGAATGTGCTGCCAGGGGTGGTGGGGGAGGCAGATACGATAGTGGTGTTTAAGAGGCGTTTAGACAGACACGTAAACATGCAGGAAATGGAGGGACGTGAATCATGTGCAGGCAGAAGGGATTAGTTTAATTTGGCATCATGGTCGGCACAGACAGGATGGGCCAAAGGGCCTGTTCCTAGGCTGTACTGTTCTGTGTTCTGTGTTCTAAAATCAGATTGGATATAGTACTGGTAATTGGTTTATTATTGTCAAAGGTACCGAGATACAGTGAAAACTTTGTTTTGCATGTCATCCATACAGATCATTCCACACATAAGTACATCAAGGCAGTGAAAAGAAAACAGAATGCAGAACATAGTGTTACAGTTGCAGAGAAAGTGCAGTGCAGGCAGACAATAAGGTGCAGGGGCCACGACGAGATAGATTGGGAGATCAAGAATTCATCTTTTAGAGAGTGAAATGTCCATTCAAGAGACTTACAACAGTGGGATAGAAGTTGCCTTGAGCCTGGTGGTACATGTTCTTAGGGTTTTGTATCTTCTGCCTGACAGAAAAGGGAAGAAGGAATGTCCTGGGTGGATATATTGAACGGTCCCCTTGTACGATGAGATGGACTCTTGACCTCACAATCTACCTTGTTATGTCTGTGCGCCTTATTGTCATCCTATTGCAATGCACTTCCCTGTAGCTGTGACACTTTACTCTGCATTCTGTTACTGTTTTTACCCTGTATTACCTCGATTCACTGTGTAATGAATTGATCTGTACGATCGGTATGCAAGACAAGATTTTCACTGTACCTTGGTATAAGTGACAATAATAAACTAATACCAATACCAATACCAATATGCTTGAATCTCTCGGTGAATCACTGCTATAAATTCATCACTTCTCTCTGAGAAAGAGCCTCCCTTTGAGCCTCAAGAAAAAAAGAATGGTTTTCATTGAGTTTGGTATGTGGTCACTTACTTCTCTGACTATTACTCAGGAAATTATAAACATTCATGAGGAGGCAGAGGGCTCATTCAGTTGAATGGTTTTCCACAATACATATGAAAGATTCTACACTGAGCTTAGCAAAGTGTCCGTAACTAAAGGGACAAATCAATCACCTGCCTGTGACTCCATTATCACCATTGTCTAATGCAGTGTAGCTGACTGCAAACAGCCTCATAATTACCTACGTTCCTTCTTCTCTCTCTGTGCTTCATTTTGAAAAAAAACACATACTGTCCACAGTATTTTGTTATGTTGCTGTACAACTTGTCACCTGCTCCTGACAGAAGAACATAGGGAGGCATTCAGATTGCCTCCTGTTGGAAACATTCGTTTGGGATCAAGCCAAACATGCCTTTTGAGATTCAGAGCTTTGGCCATAAAGAGAGAACTTTCCTAACCAGGCATCTGAGGAAGACAGGATCAAGAATCGATCCATGAACCTCAAAACACTGCTCCATTTGTCAGGATGGTGTCATAGAACCATGCAGCACAGAAACGGGCAATTTTGGCCCACCTCATCCATGCTGACCACGATGCCCATCTACGCTAATCCCATTGTCTGCATTAGGCCTGTATCCCTCGAAACCTTTCCTAAGTACCTGCCCAAAGCTGTATCTGCCTTCACCACCAGCTCATGGGAAAAATGGTACTGACTATCTCTCCCATCTCTGCCCCTCATAATTTTATAAACCTCTGTTAGGTCATTCCTCAGACTTCTATGAACCAGTGAGAACAACCCCAGCCTGTCCAATGTCTCCTTATAACCACAGCCCTCTGCTCCAGGCAACACCCTGGGGAGTCTCTTCTGCACTCTCTCTGTGCTACCATATCCTTTGTGTTGTAGTGACCAGAATTCTATACCATGTGGTCTAACCAACGTTTTGTACAGGTGAAACCTAACCACAGTCTATATCTCAACCCTATTTGCCTGCCTTTGATGCCTAGTTCTTGTGGTAGTGTAGTGACTAGCATAACACTATTACGGCACCAGTGACCCGGGTTCAATTCCGGCCGCTGTCTGTAAGGAGCTTGTACGTTCTCCCTATGACTGCATGGGTTTCCTCCGGGTGCTCCGGTTTCCTCCCACATTCCAAAGACGTACGGGTTAGGAAGCTGTGGGCATGCTATGTTGGCGCCGGAAGCGTGGTGACACTTGCGGGCTGTCCCCAGAACACCCTATGCAAAAGATGCATTTCACCGTGTGTTTCAATGTACATGTGACTAATAAAGAAATCTTATAAAAATAGTCTTGGAAAATGGCAATTGATGCAGCATCTTGGTCAAGTTCTGGGTTTCCAATTTCCCCTCTGAATAGCTGACCCCTGCTGATAGGAACGTGTCTGCTTGCTTTGGATTTCCCCACCAAAGGAGGGGTTCTCTATCTGTTATCTATTATTTGTTCTTATCGTTCTACCTCAAGATCAGACCCAATGGAATACAAGCCACATTAATGTAATTGGCACTTGTACTCTTTAAGCACAGTGTTGTAACATCCTGGAGATTTGTGGCCCAGAGTTCGTCTGATGGTGTTTGGAAGTACAGCAAGATCTAACTCCCACCTTCCTCCCCATGCCCCAACCCCTGGGCACTCTGAACCCCAGCTATGTGCCAGGACCTTTCGAACAGTTTGACTGAATTATGTGTCACCTGACTTCCAGGAATAGCTGTCATTGTAAAGAAAGTGAAACGATCCTCTGAGTGGGTCACGTGATAGCTCAGAGTAACCACTTCTGCAAGGGAATTAAGTTCACAGGTTGGAAGGCAGATATGAGGTGACAGAGGTGCTGGAGTCAGAGGAATAACCTGGTCACTGAGTCATGGAAAGAGGCCCTTCAGCCTATCATGTTGATGCCAACCATCCATTACCCATTTACACTTATCCCATTGCCCAACACTTGGTCTGTAGCCTTCTCTGCCCTGTGTTCAAGTTCTCGTCTAGGTACTACTTCAATGTAGCGACAGTCTCTGCCTCCACCACCCCCTCAGGCAGTGTGTTCCAGAGTCCGGCCACCTTACGGGTGAAAAAGTTCGATCACAGATTCCATCCAAACCTTAAACTTCTGCACTCTGGTTTCAGATGCTTTTGTCGTGGGGAAAATGTTTCATACAATTGAACATATCAATGTGACTCTAAATTTTAGATACCCCCATCAGGTCCCTCCTCAGCCTCCTTCACTTCCTGGAAAACAAACTCAGCATTCCAGCCTCTCCTCAGAACTGAAACGGCCCGTCCTGGGCAACATCCAGGTGAATCTGCTCTGCACCTCTCCAGTGCAATCATTGGTAATTGGTTTATAATTGTCACAAGTACTGAGATACAGTGAAACGTTTTGTTTACGTGCCATCCAGGCAGATCATGCCACATATAAATACATCAAGATGGTATAAAAGTGTAAACATTAACAGAATGTAGAATATAGTGTTACAGTTACAGAGAAAATGCAGCACAGGCAGGCAATAATGTGCAAGGTCATAACGAGGTAGATTGTGAGGTCAAGAGTCCATCTTCATCGTATGAAAGGTCTGTTCAACAGTCTGATAACAGTGGGATACAAGCTGTCCTTGAGCCTGGTGGTATGTGCTTTCAGGCTTTTGTATCTTCTGCCCGATGGAAGGGGGGGAAGAAGAGGAAATGTTTGGGGTGGGAGGGGTCCTTGATTATCTTGGCTTTTTTCCTGAGGCAGCGGGAAGTGTAGACAGAGTCCATGGCAAGGAGGCTGGTTTGCGTGATGGACTGGGCTGTGTCCACAACTCTCTGCAATTTCTTGCAGTTGTTTGAAATCTGGCCCACTACAGTGGTGTCATCTGTGAACCTACAGATGGAGTTAGAGCAGAATCTGGCCGTGCAGTCTTGAGTGTTTAGGTTGAGGACGCAGCCTTGTGGGGCACCAGTGTTGAGGATAATCATGGCAAAGGTGTTGCTGCCCTCAGGTACGTGCCCTCAGGCTCCTGTATCTTCTGCCTGATGGAAGAGGAGAGAAGAGAGAATGTCCCGGGTGGGTGGGGTCTTTGATTATGCTGGCTGCTTCACCAAGACAGTGAGAGGTAAAGACAGAGTCCACGGAGGGGAGGCTGGTGTCCGTGACTCACTGGGTTGTGTCCACAACTCTCTGCAGTTTCTGCAGTGTCCAGTTAGTGAAGGCATGCATCCCACATGCCTTCTTCACCACCTTACTCACTTGTGCTGCCACCTTCCGGGACCCATGGACTTGCTTCCAAGGTCCCTTTGTCTCTCTAGACTCCCTGGTGCCCTATCATTCATTGTGTATGTGCTACCCTTATTGGTCCTCCCAAAATATATCACCTCACACTTATCAGGATGAAGTCCTATCTCCATTGTTCAGTCCATTTTACCAACTCATCAGTATCATCCTGGAATATCAGACTGCCCTCCTCATTATCAATAACACCACCAAGTTGTGTCATTGAACTTCTTAGTCATATCAAAATAGAGTCATGTCCAGTCACTGTCAAACACAGCTCCCATTGGAGACACGAGAGTCTGCAGATGCCGGAATCTGGAACACCAAACAAAGCACTGGAGGAACTCAGTGGGTCAGGCAGCATCTGTGGAGGGAAATGGACAGTTGACGTCTTGGGTTGAGAAAGGGTCTTGACTAGAAGTGTCGACTGTCCACTTCCTTCCATAGATGCTGCTGACCTGCTGAGCTTTCACTGATTCTAGTACACGTGAGTCGTAAGGCTGTTGTAATTGGAAGCAAACGAGTCAGTTGCCCATTAAGGACTGATGTCTGGTCACTGCTAAACTAACAAGTCACCAGCGTTAGTATATGAGAGGTATGTTTGCTGCATCGACGCCGGAAGCGTGGTGACACTTGCGGGCTGCCCCCAGAACACTCTACGCAAAAGATGTATTTCACCGTGTGTTTCGATGTACATGTGACTAATAAAGAAATCTTATCTTATAAATATACTACACTTATTAGTAATTAGGGATTGCTGTATGTATAACTGTACCACTCATTCACATTAGGAATCAGGCATTGCTAGATTTGTAAATGTGCAATGCATGTCTCTTAGTGACTGGGGAATATCGTATACATAAGAGTGCTAGTGGTAGATTGCAGCAGTTTATTCACAATCTCTTGCTGGTTTCAAGTAAAACTATTCCAGAAATTGTTGTCTTCCGCTGTTTGTTCCAAGGATCCAACCTGTTCGATGAGGTGTAATTCCACACATCATACACAGCCTGACCAATGTTACCTTTTGTCAAAGTCTTCCTTTCTCATTTCTGTATTCCAGATCTGGTGTACAGAGGGATCCCGGGGTCCAAATACATAGCTCCCTGGAAGTACAGTAGCCATGCAAGGAGATATGGTGGTCAAGGACGTGTACGGCACGCTTTCCTTCATTGGTCGGGGCACAGAGTATAAGAGTCAGGAAGTCATGTTGCACCATCTCCTTAGCCACGTGTCAAACTGCACTATTTTCCTATTTCTTGCCTCACGAGCATGTGGCACCGGTAGCAATCCTGAGATCACCACCCTGGAGGTCCTGTCTTTCAACTTAGCACCTAACTCCCTGAACTCACTATGCAGGACCTCGTCACCCTTCCTGCCTATGTCATTGGTACTGATGTGGACCACGACTTCTGGCTGCTCACCCTCCCTCTTAAGAATGTTGTGGACTCGATCCGGGACATTTCTGACCCTGGCACGTGGGAGGCAACATACCATCTGGGAGCCATGTTCTCGTCCACAGAACCTCTCTGACCAATGACTTCCCTATCACTACTTTACTCCTCTTTCCACACCTTCCCTTCTGAGCCACAGAGTCAGACTCAGTGACAGAGACCCGGCCACCTTGGCTTTCCCTTGGTAGGTTACCTCCACGCGCCCCCCCCCCCACCCCCAACAGTATCTAAAACAAAATATTTGTTATTGAGGGGAATGGCCACAGAGGTACCCTGCACTGACTGCCTATCCCCTTTCCCTCCCCTGACAGTCACCCAGCTACCTGCATCTTACAACTTAGGCGTGACTGCCTCCCGGTAACTCCTGTCTATCATCTGCTCAGTTTTCCAAATGATCCAGAGTTCATCCAGCTCCAGCTCCAGCTCCAGCTCCCTAACGCGGTCTGTAAGGAACTGCAGCCGGAATCACTTCTTGCTGGTGTGGTCATCAGGGACATTGGAGCTCTCCCTGACTTCCCACATCCTACAAGAGGACCATACCCCTGCCCTGACTGCCATTTCACTGCTCTACTGTGGAATAAGGGAAAAACAAAGACCTTAGCTGAAGCCCACCTTAACCTCCGCCCACTGTAGCCTCCTGAACCAAAGCTGAGACAATGATAACAACAAAATCAAGTAAAAACCTTACCTGTTCTTATCTATGCCTTCTCTCTGAAGCCTTTTTCTCTAGAGGGCTGCTCTCACTCTCCAAACCTGGGACACTTACTCTGCCTCTTCACATCGAGGCGCCTTGAGCAAAAGCCTCAGTCTGCTACTCTAACACAATGGAATGCATTTAAGGTGAGAGGGGGGAAAGTTTAAAGGAGATGTGTGGGGCAAGGTTTTTTTTACATAGAGAGTGGTGGGTGCCTGGAACAGGCTGCCAGGGGTGGTGGTGGAGGCAGATACAATAATGGTGTTTAAGAGGCTGTTAAGACATGTGAATGTGCAGGGAGTGGAGGATGTGGATCATGTGCAGGCAGAAGGGAGTTAGCTTAGTTCAGCATTGTGTTCGGCACAGACATGGTGGGCCGAAGGGCCTGTTCCTGTGCTGTACTGTTCTGTGTTCTATATTCCAGCCCTTGGTGCAGGGCTTTGTTGATTACCTCTGTACCTGAGCACAAGCTTTTAATCACAGAAGTATATGGACACCCAGTTTCATTACGCCTCATAGCTCCTTATCTCTCGTCATTGAAGAAACATTCTACCTTGTCTTTCCTGGACCCAGACTTGGTGACCTCACAACCTCTCACTAATCTCCATCTGGCCTTCCTGCTCAGTCACTCAGTCTGTTTATGTCTCTTGTAACTGCCTGCTCCCATTGTACAACTTCATCTGTCCCCCACCCAAACGTGGCTGTGAGACTTGTTCCGACCACAAATTACAAGTCAGGAGTCCACAGGCCTGGGTGAGGGCAGCTCCAACAGCTCTCATGATGTTCACCATCATCCCACTTGATTGGCAACACACCCAGCCCATAAATATTCACTCCCTCCACCAGTGGAAGGTAATGGGCTGGAAGGATTATTAACTGTAAACTGCAGTGGGACCTCCACCACTAACGGGGACGAGGATAGGGGCCACAGGGGAACCCCCTCACAAGTTCCTCCAAGTCAGGCACTATCCTGGCTTGGAAATAGTCCATCATTCCCACATCCCTGCCAAATCCCAACCCTGGAAGCTTCTGTAGTACCTGCAGTGGGTTGTTGTGGCCTCAATCGCAAAATCTGCTTTCCACAAACTGACTAGTTGGGTTCCCGGGAGGTGGAGTTGGTGGGGGTGGTGGGACGTCACACAGTGGTGGAGCTGGAAGAGCCACTGTCTCACAGCACCAGCAACCCGGCGACAACCCTGACCCCCTGCGCTATCTGTGTGGAGTTTGCATGTTCTCCCTGTGTCCACATGGTTTCCCCCAGGAGTTCCAGTTTCCTCTCACCTCCTAAAGACGTGCCGGTCAGGAGGTTAATTGACCACTGTAAATTGCCCCTAGTGTGTAGGTGAGGGGTAGAATATAGAACATAGAACATTACAGCACAGTACAGGCCCTTCAGCCCACAATGTTGTGCTGACATTTTATCCTGCTCTAAGATCTACCTAACCCTTCCCTCCCACATAGCCCCCTATTTTTCTATCATTCATGTGTCTCTCTAAGACTCTCTTAAATGTCCCTAATGTATCTGCCCCCACAACCTCTGCCGGCAGTGCGTTCCACACACCCACCAGTCTCTGTGTAAAAAACTTACTCCTGACATCCCCCTTATACCTTCCTCCAATCACCTTAAAGTTATTGCTCCCGTGTTAGCCATTGTCACCCCGGGAAAAAGTCTCTGACTGTCCACTCGATCTATGCCTCTTATCATCTTGTACACCTCTGTCAAGTCACCTCTCATCCTCTTCCTCTCCAAAGGGAAAAGCCCGAGCTCACTCAACCTATCCTCATAAAGACTCATAATATGGGGGGAGTTCATTGGAATGTGGGGGGTGGAACAAAATAGGATGAGTTTAAATAGTTTGATGATTAGTGTAGACTCACTGAGCTGAAGACCCCGTTTCTGTGCTGACTCTTTGACTCTTTTCTGGTGGTCTCCTACTCCAAACCATCTCCCAACTCGTGCACAAACTTACCTGTGCCTTTATTTCAATTACCCCAACATGAAACATTCTCCAATGTCGTTTGGGGGTCCACGAAGGAAATACCGAATCAATATTCCCTAAATGCAATTTTGTGAGAATATTTAAATACTTTAGTCACTCAGGATGAACTGATCACAAATCCACACTGCTTTCCTTGGGTTGGTTTCTAATGTCCAGTTGCTCTGTCTCCAGTGACTGCATTAGGTTAAAAGTCACCTGGTTTCTCCCTCCCTCCCCACTGAATATTGGAGTGGTAGATCAATCCAACAAACAAAAAATCTGTCCTGATGCAGGGTTTCGACCCAAAGCATTGACTGCCCCTTTCCCTCCTCAGATGCTGCTTGACTCGCTGAATTCCTCCAGGAGATTTTCTGTTGAAACAAAAAATCTAACAGTCAGGTTATAATTCTGTTATTCATCTTAAAACAACCATGAAATAATATTCCAGGTGAAAGGTCTCGACTGTCCATTTCTCCCCACAGATGCTGCCTGACCCCTGAGTTCCTCCAGCAGTTGGTTTTTTGCTCCAGATTCCGGCATCTGAAGTCTCTTCTGTCTCCAGAAAATAATATTAGAAGTTTAAGAGGATAAACAAGTTCTAAAAGAAGTAACACACACTAGCCAACTAAAGGTGAAAAATATGCACCATCAGTTAAGCTATTTTGATGTTGAGTGTGTGTTGGTGCTTTAGGTCGATAAAGTGAGTGGGATATGGGGCACACACTGCAATGAGTTACTCACAGATACAGTGAGAAAATTCATTTGTACTTCCTCTACAATCTCAGTAAACATCCACAGAAATTAATAAGGCAATTGTCACTTGGCACTTGTCACAGACCATCTGAGACCTGCCACATTACCCCTTGAAATTTGTCAGAGAAATAGAAGGAGCACTGGTGTTCAGAAGACATCCTGCTTTGAAATCATTTCCTCATTGGTAGGTTAAGGAACTGTTTAATAGGACAAAAACATCTTTGCAGTCACTGATGGCTTGTCAGGTCAAGAGCACGTAACTTGGACTAATTTCCCTCTGAACATAAAATCTCCTCCTGCCTTCCTTCTCTCTGGCTCATCAAATTAACATCAATCTTTCCTGTTCTTTTTCCAGCAATTACTGCATTAAAGACACGATTCAAATATTCAGAACCAACAGCAGTAAGGTTAGACAAATGTGAAAATCTGAAAGTTTTCTGATGAAGTTTGAAAGCTCCCACCTTGTAAGCTTCTTTTGTTCTCTCACTTTTATCATGAACTTTGTAAAAGCATACGGCTGGTCACTTTGGAGAGAGGAAGGTAAGTGGCTTGTTGTTTAGCAAACCTTTATGTCAGAGTGGTCTCATGTTGAAATGCATCACTCCCTGTGATCAAAGAGAGGACATCAATCTTCATGAAACTGGTTTGGTATTGGCATTGGTAATTAGTATTGACTTATTCTTGTCACATGTACCGAGACACAGTGAAAAGCTTTTGTTTGCGTGCCACCCAGACTCATCATGCCAACATAAGTACAGTGAGGTAGTTAAAGAGAAAACAGAATGCAGAATATAGTGTTGCAGCTGCAGAGAAAGTGCAGTGCAGGCAGACAATAAGGTGCAAGGGTAGATTGGGAGATGAAGAGTTCATCTTTTAGTGTACAAGAGGTCCCTTCAAGAGCCTGATCACAGTGGGATAGAAGCTGTCCTCGAATCTGGTGGTACATGTCAGTCAATTGGCTCAGTAAGTGCAGACGTGCACAGTTCTGAATGTTCTGAGTTTGCACTGATCCATAGGGTATCTGAGCATCCTGCACCCTCTCCTCATTCACAGTACATCTTAGTGCAGTCCATATTCACTTCATTAATATTGGGCATCACACCACATAATGCAGTCACACCCATGAAGGTTCCCCTTTCAAGTCAAACACCTGTTGATGGACAGAACATGTTAAGAGTTATAGCGTCATAGACTCGTACAGCACGGAAACAGGCCTCTCAGCCCAACTGGACCATACCGACCACCCTTTGTGTAAAAAAAGTTGCCCCTCAGGTTCCTATTAATCTCTCCCCTCTCACCTTAAACCTGTGCCCTCTAGTTTTTGATTCCCCGACCCTGGGAAAAAGACCGAGTCCATTCACCTTATGCCCCTCATGATTTTATAAGATCCCCTCTCAGTCTCCTACACTCCAAGCGGTAAAGTCCTAGTCTGTCTAACCTATAACTCAGTCCCTCAAGTCCTGGCATCATCCTTGTAAATCTTCTCTACGCGCTTTCCAGTTTAATACATTGTTCCTATAACAGGGCGACCAAAACTGAACACAATATTCCAAGTGCGGCCTCACCAGTGTCCCGTACAACTGCACCATGACCAAGAAGGGCTTGTCTGAACACAGAACTCAGACTTATGGAGGCTATCTATGACTTCAGTTCACTGACTTTGCAACCTACTGGGGCAGGCACGGTAGCGTAGCGGTTAGCGTAACGCTATTACAGCGCCAGTGACCTGGGCTCAATTCTGGCCGCTGCCTGTAAGGAGTTTGTACGTTCTCCCCGTGTCTGCGTGGGTTTCCTCCGGGTGCTCCGGTTTCCTCTCAAATTCCAAAGACGTACGGGTTAGGAAGTTGTGGGCGTGTTATGTTGGCGCCGGAAGCGTGGCGACACTTGCGGGCTGCCCCCTGAACACTCTACGCAAAAGATGCATTACACTGTGTGTTTCGATGTACATGTGACTAATAAAGATCTTATCTTACCTTATTTTATCTGTTTCCATTGTTAGGTCTAAATCAAGGTATCTCTCCTCAGCAGCATGTCAGAGGACCTTCAACTGAAGGACTGCAGGTTTCCAGAAGGTCACCCAGCACCAGCTTCTCAAGGGCAGTCAGGAATTGGCAGTAGTTCTGGCCTTGGCCGTGACACCCAGGCTCCACCAAATAACAAAGAGAAAGAAAGCCGTCAGCCCATGTAACGAGCACAGACGCATCATGCATTGGACTCCAGCGATCGTTACAAGTTCAGAGGTAATGACACAAACAAATCTCACAGCAAGACAATTTTTCCAATCACCCAACTATTCCAAGTCAGGAGAGAGTATAGCTCAAATTAGGATTGAATTTGGTTTCGTACAAATGAGCGATTCACACAGAAGAAGCCTGAGGCCAGGATGCAACTATGAAGAAAGTGCCCCAGTGTCTCTGCTTTCTCAGAAGTTTAAGGAGATCTGGCACATCATTGAAGACTCTGACACACTTCTGCAGATGTACAGTGGAGAGCATTCTGACTGGTTACATCACGGTCTGGTATGGAGACTCCAACACACAGGAACTGCAAAGGGCTACAGAGAGTGGTGGGACGGCCAGTTCCATCACGGGTACAGCTCTCCCCACCATCGAGGACACCTACCATAGAAGCATAGAACCATAGAAGCATAGAACCATAGAACCATACAGCACAAAACAGGCCCTTCGGCCCACCATGTTGTGCCGTCCATCAGACCACCCTCACACTATCTAACCCCTTCCTCCCGCATATCCCTCTATCTCACGTTCCTCCATGTGCCTATCCAACAAACTCTTGAACCTGTCCAATATATCTGCCTCCACCACCACCTCAGGCAGTGCATTCCATGCACCAACCACTCTCTGGGTGAAAAACCTCCCCCGACATCTCCCCTGAACCTCCTACCCATAACCTTAAAGCCATGACCTCTCGTCCTGAGCATTGGTGCCCTGGGAAGGAGGCGTTGACTGTCTACTCTATCTATTCCTCTCAATATTTTATATACCTCTATCATGTCTCCTCTCATCCTCCTCCTTTCCAGTGAATAAAGCCCTAGCACCTTAAGCCTCTCCTCATATTCAATACTCTCCAATCCAGGCAGCATCCTGGTAAATCTCCTCTGCACCCTCTCCAATGCCTCCACATCCTTCCTATAATGAGGCGACCAGAACTGAACACAGTACTCTAAGTGTGGCCTAACTAGAGTTTTGTAAAGCTGCATCATCACCTCGCGGCTCTTAAACTCAATCCCGCGACTTATGAAAGCCAACATCCCATTGGCCTTCTTAACTGCTCTTTCCACCTGTGAGGCAACTTTCAATGAACTGTGAATATGAACCCCCAGGTCCCTCTGCTCCTCCACACTGCCAAGTACCTTGCCATTCACCCAGTACTCTGCCATGGAGTTTGTCCTTCCAAAGTGTACCACCTCACACTTCTCCGGATTGAACTCCATCTGCCACTTGTCAGCCCAGCTCTGCATCCTATCAATATCCCTCTGTAAGCTCCGACAGCCCTCCACACTATCCACAACACCGCCTATCTTAGTGTCGTCTGCAAACTTACTAACCCAGCCCTCCACCCCCTCATCTAAGTCATCTATAAATATCACAAAAAGTAGAGGTCCCAGAACCGATCCCTGTGGGACATTACTAGTCACTGCCTTCCAATCCGAGGGCACTCCTTCCACCATAACCCTCTGTTTTCTACATGCAAGCCAATTCCTAATCCACACAGCCAAGCTTCCCTGGGTCCCTTGGCCTCTGACCTTCTGAAGAAGCCTACCATGAGGAACCTTATCAAATGCCTTACTAAAATCCATGTAAACCACATCCACCGCACTGCCCTCATCAATCTTCCTGGTCACCTCCTCAAAGAACTCTATCAGGCTTGTGAGGCAAGATCTTCCCTTCACAAAGCCATGCTGGCTGTCCCTAATCAGTCCATGATTCTCCAGGTGTTCATAGATCCTATCCCTTAGAATCCTTTCTAACAGCTTACTCACCACAGACGTGAGACTCACTGGTCTATACTTCCCTGGCCTATCCCTATTACCTTTTTTGAACAAGGGGACAACATTCGCAACCCTCCAATCCTCCGGCACCACCCCCGTAGACAACGAGGACTCAAAGATCCTTACCAGCGGTTCAGCAATCTCCTCCCTCGCCTCTCGAATCAGCCTGGGGAAAATCCCATCAGGCCACGGAGATTTATCTGTCTTAATATTATTTAACAACTTCAACACATCCTCTCTCTTGATATCAACAACCTCGAGAACATTACCCCTACCAGCACTCCCTTCCGCATCATCAAGACCCCTCTCCCTGGTGAATACCGAAGAGAAGTACTCATTGAGAACTTCTCCCACTTCCGCCGCCTCCAGGCACATTCTCCCACCTTTGCCCTTAATCGGACCTACCTTTACCTTAGCCATCCTCCTACCCTTCACGTACTTGGAAAAGGGCCTTGGGATTTTCCTTAACCCTACTAACCAAAGCCTTTTCATGTCCCCTTCTAGCTCTCCTCAGCTCTTTCTTAAGTTCCTTCCTTGCTACGCTATATTCCTCACGAGCCCTGTCCGAACCTTGCTGCTTATACCTCACGTATGTTACCTTCTTCTCCGTAACAAGTCGTTCCACCTCTCTCGGTTCCTTCACCCTGCCATTCCTTCTCTGCCTCACCGGGACATATTTATCCCTAACATCCTGCATAAGATACCCGAACATCGACCACATCTCCATGGTACATTTTCCTTCAAAAAGGACATCCCAATTTACACTCCCAAGTTCTCTCCTTATAGCCTCATAGTTAGCCCTTCCCCAATTGAAAAACCTCTTGTCCTCTCAGCACCTGTCCCCGTCCATGACAATTTGAAAGGTTATGGAGCAATGGTCACTGTCCCCCAAATGCTCACCCACCAATAGATCCTTCACCTGTCCTGGTTCATTTCCTAAAACTAGATCTAACATGGCATTCCCTCTAGTCGGTCTGTCAACATACTGCGTCAGGAATCCCTCCTGGACACACTTAACAAATTCCGTCCCATCTAAACCTTTGGCACTAAGCAGGTTCCAGTCTATATTTGGGAAGTTGAAGTCTCCCATTATAACAACCCTGTTATTTCTGCTTCTCTCCAAACACTGCCTGCCAATCTGCTCCTCTATATCTCTACTGCTACCGGGGGGCCTATAGAATACTCCTAGTAGAGTAACTGCTCCTTTCTTGTGCCTTAATTCCACCCATACGGACTCTAGAGATGATCCTTCTACAACATCCATCTTTTCCACAGCCGTAACAGTGTCCCTGACCAGTATCGCCACCCCTCCTCCTCTTCTCCCCCCTTCCCTATCCCTCTTAAAACACCGAAAACCAGGAATATTCAATATCCACTCCTCTCCTGACGTCAGCCATGTCTCAGTAATAGCCACGATATCATAGTCCCCCATACTTATCCAAGCCCTCAGTTCATCCCCCTTATTCCTGACACTTCTTGCATTTAAGTAAACACACTTCAGTCCATCTACCTTACTACTTTTACAGCCTGTATTCTGCTTCTCCTTCCCCAAAGCCTCTCTACCTGTTTGATCTGACTTTTCCCCATCCCCTTCTTCCTCTGACCTACTCCTCCGGTTCCCTTCCCCCTCACAAACTAGTTTAAACCCTCCTGAACCACCCAGGCAAATCTCGCCGCAAGGATATTGGCCCCCTTCTGGTTCGGGTGTAACCCACCCTCTCTGTACAGGTCCCACCTTCCCGAGAAGAGATCCCAATGATCCAAAAATCTAAAACCCTCCCTCCTGCACCAGCTTCTCAGCCACACATTTATCTGCCACCTCCTCCTATTCCTACCTTCACTATCACGTGGCACTGGCAGCAATCCCGAGATTGCTATCCTTGAGGTCCTGTTCCTCAATTTTCTGCCTAGCTCCCTGAACTCGCTCTTCAGGACCTCATCCCCCTTCCTACCTATGTCGTTGGTGCCAATATGGACCACAACTGCTGGCTGCTCTCCCTCCCACTCAAGAATTCTGTGGACCCGATCAGTGACATCCTGGACCCTGGCACCTGGGAGGCAACATACCATCCGGGATTCATGCTCACTGCCACAGAACCTCCTGTCTGTTTCCCTGACTATCGAGTCCCCTATCACTACCGCATGTCTCTTTCCCACCCTTCCCTTCTGAGCAGCAGTACCAGTCCCAGTGCCAGAGACCTGGTAACTGCAGCTAGGGCCCTGCAGGTCATCCCCCTCAACAGCTTCCAAGGCAGAAAACTTGTTACTGAGGGGAACAGCCTCCGGGGCTCTCTGTCCTGTCTGCCTGCCTGACTTCTTCTTCCTCTTCCCTCCCCTGACCGTCACCATTCTATCTGCCTCCTGAACCTCAGATGTACCTACCCTAAGGGGGGTGACTGTCACCTGATGCACCGTGTCTACCAAACTCTCTCCCTCCCTTTTGCTGCGCAGTGTTTGCAGCTGCGACTCCAGCTCATCAACTCTGAGCCGAAGTTCGTCCAGCCTCAAGCACTTACTGCAGATGTGGCCAACTTGGACCGCAGCAAGGTCCACGAGTTCCCACATCAAACAGCTGCGGCACACCACCATGTCCTCCATCTGACTACCTTTCTTTTTTCCCTAGTTAGTCCCACCTACAAATCTATAAAGAACAACAGGTAAACCTTGCCTTTACCTACTTACCAGCTACTTACCCTCCTTGCCGAAGCCCCTTGAGCCAAAGCCCGACCACTCTGCTGCCACTCACGCCGCTGCCCGCTCCGACGCTGCCCGCTCTCTAGACTGTTTCCTTTTTAAGCTGCTCGCGCCGCACCTGCGCAGTCCAGCCCCCACTCGACTACTTAAAAAACTTATTAAAAAATCTGAACCTTACACTAAAAACCCTAACAAAAACTAACCCTTACACCAAAAACCCTAATAAAAGTGACAAACAGAGAAAACACTTAGCTGCTCCGAAGTCCTCCGAACCGAAGCCCGAGTCCTTCGAAGTTTTTTTTCTCTCCTTTTTAAGCGGCCCGCGCCGCGCCTGCGCAGTCCAGCCACAAGAGGTGATGTGTCAGGAAAGCCATATAGATTATTGAGGACGCCCACCATCATTGCTGCTGTCAGGCAGGAGGTACAGGAGCCTGAAGACCCACACCTCAAGCTTGCAATGCAACTATTTGCTTCTTCCCCACTGCCGTCAGGTTCTTGAACCCACCTGAAAAAACCTAATTCTACCTTGGACTGTAATTTCATCAATTTGCACGAATGTTCTGATGGTTATTTTTGTTTATTTTGTCATGTTAGTTATGTATAATTTATGTTAATTTAAGTACGTAATTTATGTTTGACATGTCTGTAACGTACTGTACTACTGCTGCAGAAAGCTAATTTTCATGGCATTTATACCCTGGGTGTGCATGTGTGACAATAAACTTGAACATGAGAGGTTTCTGTTGTGCTTAACACAAAGGTCGGGCTTGGACAACGGAAGACAAAGTATTCTAAACGACTGCAGATTAACCAACATCAAAATAATGAGAACAACAGAGGAATTATCGTCCTGGAAAAGAGTGTGTTCTTCAGAAACAGGGGTGGCTCTAAATGTATCACTAAATTACTTTGGGCTGTAGTGATACTGGTACGAGTTAAGACAATAGTCAGAGATCTGGGAACATTGTGTACTGTTGTACTGCAGCAGCTTCCTTGGTGAGAAAGCGTGAAGACACAACTAAGTAATTGCTGAATTTGCTCTGAATAATGACACATTTGCGAGGCAAATAGTTGCATTGCAAGCTTATTTCACGGTGTTAAAGGTGTGTTTATTTGGAAGGAGTTGAAATGTTGAAGCACTGATCTTAAGGTATGCTCCGCTCTTGGCAGGTGAGTTTTGCTGACAAAGCCACTCTTTCAAAGCAAGAAGTCATGAGGCAATGGGGCAAAATCTACATCTCCCAGAAGGTCATCCTCCAAGAACAAGTCTCTGGCCATTAATTAAGTGTCTGCAGAGTCAGATGCATTGAGAAGGAGACCAGCAAAGCAAAGTAACAAATAATCTGCTGGAGGAACTCAGCAGGTCGAGCAGCGTCTGTGGGAGGGAAAGGAATTGTCGACGTTTCGGGTCAAAACCTGCATCAGGACAGAGAGTGGAGAGGGGAGAAGGCAGGGTTGATCAGTCCTGGTGGAGGATTTGACCTGAAATGTCGACAGTTCCTTTCCCCTCACAGAGGCTGCTCGACCCACTGAGCTCCTCCAGCAGATTGTGAGTTGTTCCAGTCTCTGGTGTCAGCGAAACAAATTTATAAGCTGGCCAGAAATATTGATCAGGGAGAGGTGTCCCAGAGGGACTGGTATTTTCAGTATGGGGTGAGTGAAGGACATTTTGAGTCACCTGGGTCTAAGGCAGCATTTGGAACAGCACTCAATGCAAGTGGTTCAGTGGAAGACTCCCAAGGAGGTTGAGCAGTATAAGAGATCTGAGAGGCAAACTTCTCATACAGAGGGTGGTGAGTTCATGTAACAAGCTGTCAGTGGAGGTGGTTGAGGCAGGTACAATCACAGAGCTTAAAAAGCTTTTGGACAGGTATGTATTTAGGAAAGGAATTGGAATTGGAATTGGTTTATTATTGTCAAATGTACTGAGGTACAGTGAACAACTTGTCTTGCACATCGTACATACAGATCATTTCATTACACAGTGCATTGAGGTAGTACAGGGTAAAACAATACAATGAAGAATATAGTGTTACAGTTACAGAGAAAGTGCAGTGCAGGCAGACAATAAGGTACAAGGTCATAACGAAGTGGATTGTGTGGTCAAGAGTCCATCTCATCAGAGAAGGGAACTGTTCAATAGTCTTATAACAGCGGGATAGAAGCTGTCCTTGAGCCTGGTGGTCTGTGCTTTCAGGATTTTGTATCTTCTGCCTGATGGGAGGAGGGAGAAGAGAGAATGTGCAAGGTGGGAGGGGTCTTTGATTATGTTGGCTGCTTTAGCGAGGCAGCAGGAGGTGTAGACAGAGTCCAGGGAGGGGAGGTTGAAATGTGTCGGGTCAAAGAGAAAACTGCAATTGCAGTTGTTTGTGGCTTGTGGGGTCTTACCTTGAAAATAAGACTACAAGGTCACTGGAATCAGGGAAGGTGTCAAAGTGGATATTTGAGGCAGGGGCTACAGTAGGGGAAGGGTAACATTGCCATTAACCAGAGGTCATGCCTTATTGGATCAGTGGCAGATTGATCCTTGAGATGATCGTGGGTATTTCAGGCAGAGAGCAGAGAGTAGTATAGAGGGATACAAAGAAATTGTCGTGTAGACTATCACGTTAGAGTTACTGTCATCTCCAACCTGAAGTGAAAGCTCTTTACCACGGAATTAGGAATTCTGGATTTTTGTTGTTGATTAAATCCCCAGTTAGGACTTCTGCAAACCCAGCCATAATTCAATTACCGGTCCATTATGAACATTGGTCAGCAGGGGAGGACATCGATTTGACAGGGTGCTGCAGTGAGGAAATACCAATTGAACCAGGCAAAGGCAACACTGATGGAGAAGCTGAGAGTGTGGGACTCTGGGGAAGAGCTGAGCTCAGTTGTTGACAGAATTGCTGGGTGTGCAGAATCAAGTGCAGGAGAGGAATGCAAGAAGAGAGAATTTCTTTGCAATGTGAAGATTATATGAGAGATTTTACAGCAGGTTTGGACTGACGAATAGCCAAAATTTTCACAGTGCTGCGAAACAGACTAAAAATGATGGAAGAATTGAAAGCCAAAGAGATGACCAACAAGGAGAAAGTTGGAGATGATGAGTGGAGGACTTCTAAAGGGGAAGCAGGAATGAGGTCTACAGGGGAAGGGAGTGTGTAGATGGAGAGCCTTAAAAGATAAAGATTATTACCACCAAGTTACTTGGTATCCACGGTGTACCAAAGACAACGTACAACTTTATTTACTCACAGTAATTGGTAGGTATAGTCTGTCCTGTGTTAAGTTCCTTCTCGGTATCATGCTGAGAGGCTGGGGCCCAAGAATAGATTGACAGTAGTCACAGCTTTGAGGACAATTATACTGAAGCAACAACTGTAGGACAGGGTGTGATGGACCATTAGTGTAGGAGGTCTGTCTGGAGAAGAGACCCATCGGAGTCACTGGTGCCTGGAGTGGAAGCTGGTCACAGTGAAGAGTTCATTGGGCAAAGAGACTGAGTGATTTGTGGTTTGTTGAATTTATAACCGTACATGTAAGTTGCTCACTAATTATAAAACTACACTGGAAATAGCTGATAAGTTGCATGGATTTATTACTTTAGAACAATACGGCACAGGAACAGATCCTTCAGCCCACAATGTCTGTGCCAAATATGATGCTGAATTAAACTAAATCTCTTCTGCCTGCACATGAACCATATCCCTCCGTTCCCTGCATAAACATGTGTCTGTCTAAATACCCCTAAAACACCACAATTGTATCTGCTTCCATCACCACTGCTGGCAGCCCATTCTCAGCACCCACCACTAAACTTTCCCCCTCTCACCTTAAATGCATGTCTTTTAAGAGGAAAACAGTGTGGTGTGTCTTTAAAAACTGAGTGTCCGTGTGATATGACTTGTGATACACTGATTTAGATGAGTTTATTGTCATATAAACCAGGGGATGCAATAAAACTCTTTGCTGGTGTGAAGCTCACAGAGTGAACAGTGTACGTGGTGATAACAAATACAACAATAAATACAGTGATGAGCACAGAACAACAGGACGGTGCAGAGACTGTCATGCGGTCTGAGGCAGTGCAGACACAAATGCTGAAGTGACAATAACGGAATAACGGAGAGAGGGAGAGTTTAGAGTCCAGGAACGTGGCAGCACCACCGGGAAGGGGATGCGAGGGAGGTGACTGGTTCAGGAGTCCGACAGCAGTGGGGAAGAAGCTGTTCCTGAGTCTGGACGTCGGGGCTTTCAAGCTCCTGGATCTTCTCCCAGAAGGTAGAAGAGAGAAAAGGGAACGGCCGGGGTGACAGGTGTCCCTGATGACACTGTCACCTTCCTGAAGCAACGCACGGTGAAGACGGACTGGCTGGAAGGAATGGAGGAGTCTGTGACGGACGGGCAGTGTTTACCACTCTCTGCAGGCTGTAGCAGACACTGCCTTGAATTGAGATAGAGGATAAAAGGTGTCCTGTTGATAGGTCTATTTGTTCTTTAGCTTTGCAAGAAACCGTCTAATACCCAAAACCTGCAACGTGCTTGTGACCTGTGTTGTAAGTCTGGCCAGCCACACTTCCCCCAATTCTCAGGCTGGCAGTGCATGTGGTGGAAGGAGGATCCTTCAGGTCAGTAGGTTTGAAAGTCAAGATTTTCACATTGCAATAAAAAATAACATAAGCAAGAAAAAATATCATTTACGGACAACATTGTTCTCCCTCTCATCCACCGCTGCCTGAAACACACCGTTCCGACACTGCTTTCTCCTATTCAGTTCTTTGGGTTTCAGGAACATCGGTTTTTTTCCAGCTGGATCAATCGTCTTCAACAATAGGGCCTTGTACCACAATTCATGGATCACTGACATTTTCAACACCAACACCAACATTGTACACTTGCACTTAACCCAACACCAACTTCAACAGTGTGCACTTACCCTTAAACCAACACCGAGATTGCACACTTACCCTTAAACCGACACCGAGATTGCACACTTACTCTTAAACCGACACCGAGAT
This sequence comes from Pristis pectinata, assembly GCF_009764475.1. Lineage (NCBI taxonomy): Eukaryota > Metazoa > Chordata > Chondrichthyes > Rhinopristiformes > Pristidae > Pristis > Pristis pectinata. The sequence continues at coordinate 2,348,854 of NC_067414.1, forward strand.
TGCACACTTACCCTTAAACCGACACCGAGATTGCACACTTACCCTTAAACCGACACCGAGATTGCACACTTACTCTTAAACCGACACTGAGATTGCACACTTACCCTTAAACCGACACCGAGATTGCACACTTACTCTTAAACCGACACCGAGATTGCACAATTACCCTTAAACCGACACCGAGATTGCACACTTACCCTTAAAATTAACACCTGAACCTCAGGAGTCTAAAATGTTAAGACCACCAATTAAAATATCACAATTATCCTTTTGATAGCAGTCCAAGGTTAAAATGTTAAAATCAGTATTAAAAATTATCCATGCTCTCCCTTGGTTATTTCATCATTCAAACCCTTCCCCACCCTTTCTACCCTCCTACACATCGATGGCATTACCAGAGGAAACCCAGTAGCTGTAATTTTTTTTAACTAAAGAAATATCCTCAGAAGTTTGAGTCCCTGAGGGCAGGCACTGTAGCGTAGCAGTTAGCATAAGGCTATTACAGCGCCAGCGACCTGGGTTCAATTCCCGCCGCTGTCTGTAAGGAGTTTGTACGTTCTCCCCGTGTCTGCGTGGGTTTCCTCCGGGTGCTCCGGTTTCTTCCACATTCCAAAGACGTACAGGTTAGGAAGTTGTAAGGTGTGGAGTTAGGAAGTTAGGAAGTGTGGCGACCCTTGTGGGCTGCCCCCACAACACTCTATGCAAAGGATGCATTTCACTGTGTGTTTCGATGTACATGTGACCAATAAAGATCTTAATCTAATCAATGAGAAGGCCTGTGAACAGGGGGTGCAGTTACTGCATGAGGTCCCTGCGGTGATCTCAGCAAGGGTATTGTTTTCCTTGTCCTACCACATCCGGAACGGAGAACCTCACTCTGGGATAAAGACTGCGGCCATTCAGGCCGGAGCTTTTCTCCCTGGAGAGAAGGGGACTGAGGGGTGACCTTACAGAGGTTTATTAAATCATGAGGTCTGTAGATAAAGACACAGTCTTTTTCTAGGAGTCTAATACAAGAGGGCGTAGGTTTATGCTGTGAGGGGAAAGATTTAAAAGGGACCTGAGGGGCAACTTCTTCACACAGAGGGTGGTGGGTGTGTGGAACGAGCTGCCAGAGGAAGTGGTTGAGGCGGCTACAATCACAATGTTTAAAAGACTCTTGGACAGGTTCGTGGATAGGAAAGGTTTAGAGGGATATGGGCCAAACACAGGCAAATGGGACTAGTTTAGATGGGGACCTTGGTCAGCATGGATGAGTTGGGCTGAAGGGCCTGTTTCCGTGATGTATGACTCTGAGTATTTATCTTTGTGCGGAGGGTTGGGTGGGGGGAGGGAGGTGGAAATCTCCTGCTTTGTGCCTGAGGGGCCCCTTTAACTCCAGGGTCCTTGCCGATGCTGACAGGTGTCCCAGTCTCTGGAACACCTGCAGAATCAGGCAGCCCTCCCCACAAAGTGTGCATCGACATTCAGTGAACCTGCGAAAACTGGGTCTCACACTTAACTCTGCTGTTTACCCTTGGCCTGGTGCGGCACACAGGAACGCAAGAGGCTGCAGAGAGCAGTGGACACAGCCTGGTCCATCACAGGCACAGCCCTCCCCACCACTGACAGTATCTACAGGAGGCGCAGCCTCAAGGAGGTGGCATCTATTGTCAAGGATCCCCACCATCCGGGCCATGCTCTCTTCTCACTGCTACCATCAGCCAGGAGATACAGGAGCCTGAAGTCCCACACCACCAGGTTCAGGAACAGCTACTTTCCTACAACCATCCTGTTCTTGAACCGACCTGCACAACCCTAACCCTACCTCAGCAACGGAACACGGTGGACCACCTCTTGCACTGCCAGGGACTGTCCCTGATTGCAGTTTTTGCAGAGTCTTTTTCTTGACTGTCTTGTATAATTTATGTTCTGTGTGTTGTCTGTATCCACGTGCCTGTGATGCTGCTGCAAGTGTTTCACTGTACCTGTACCTCACCGTACCTGTGCACATGACAATAAACTTGACTGGACTTTTCTGCTTCTCCGCATTGTTCCTCCCCGAGTGCTGGAGATCCCTCTCATCCCCCACCTCACTGCTGATTCCAGCACCTGATAGCATCTGTCCTCCCACATCCTCCAAGTCTGCCCATCACTGCTGTCACTTGGTCTTCCTAATCCAGAGCTTTCCCTCCCTCCCTGCATTTTTCACTCCTCCAAGGATGCTCCCAGGATTTGATTTTTAAAAGTGCTTTTTGCATTGTTCGCAAAAGTGCACCGAGTGATTCAAAAGCTTGGCTCCCACTCCATACTCACAGAAAATATACCCTGATTAACGTTTTCTTGAAAGTTGCATCAGTTAGTCATATTGTCTTAGCAAGGTGTTTAAAAGATGGACCAACCCATTCAATTCCAAAATAATCACTATGTTGCAGGCAGCGGATCATCAGGTTTAGCTGAACATCTGGCATTTTCTCTGCCAGAGAAAATTCTTCCAAGAAAATGAAGGCGGAGACCTGAAATAGCAGGTTAAGGCGGCGATAGTTGCCCGCTTACCCCTGTTACTACCCACCTTCTCTCTAGATCCCCAGGTGTAATAACAAGAGCTGGACCTCTGTACCTCCCTCTGCAAATGGATCCTCGACTTTCTCACTGGGAGACCACAATCATTACAGATTAGAAACCTCATCTCCTCCTCACTGACCATCAACACAGGTGCACCTCAGGGCTGTGAGTTTAGTGCCCTGCTCTACTCTCTCTATACCTGTGACTGTGTGGCTAAGCATAGTTCCAAAGCCATCTACACATTTGCTGATGACACCGCCGTTGTTGGCAGAATCACAGATGGTGACGAGGAGGTGTACAGGAGGGAGGTATCTCAGCTGGTTGAGTGGGCTGCCAATGCATTCAGAGATCAAATACATCCCACAGAACTAAGGATGCAACTATACAAAGACAGGGATGGGCCTCACTCTGAACTCTGGCTTCTTGTAACTCTTCTTCCTTGGCTGCCAATTACTGCAGCCTGGCTAATGGTCAGACAATGAACCCTGCCTTGAGACACCAGTTATGGGATATCCAAAAAAGGAAAAGGATTGAGATGAAGAACAAGAAAATCGATCCAAAGCGTTAAAGGTTGAAATGCAGCAAAAGTAGCCGAGGGAAAACGACAGCTGAGTTAACTTCAGTTCCGAAAGTTCTGCACTGAGACCAAGAACGGTTCAGAAATGAAACCGAAAACAAAGCCCATGTCCTTCTCCGCCAGGGCAATCTACTGTTCGAGACAGAGTGGCACCTGTTTGTAAGGAAAGTAAATTTCCCTTGTTACTAATAAAATCAGATAGTGAATGAGAATAACAAAAAAAAATTCACTTTTCGATAAATAACGTGAGGAGCAGACAGACTGGAGCCTGGACACACATAATCACTGGGGCTTGAACAGCGCAGCACACGTTCCCAATAGTGAGCTCAATACTAATCAATACAATTAATAAGCTAACAAAAAATTAAAGCCAGCCTGTTCCAGCCTCAGTGGAGACAAAACTGGACAAAGATTATACAGTGTCAACGGACATTCCAGACACCAAGCACTGTGCCCATGAATCACTGACCAATACAAATTAATGGGGAGGAGACTAAACTACTTATGGGCAATGTTCAAGTTCAAGTTTATTGTCATAGGCATTTATACCCAGGGATAAATACCATGAAAATTAGGTTTTGCAGCACAGTACATTACAAATATGACAAACATAAACTTAAATTAAAATGAATTATACATAATTTACACAATAAAATAAACAAAATTAAAGATAACATCAGTGCAAGCTGAGGGGAACACAGTCTGAGGCAGTGTCGGGGTTTTTCAGGTGGGTTCAAGGACCTGATTGCAGTCAGGAAGAAGCTGTCGTTGAACCTTGAGGTGTGGGGTCTTCAGGGTCCTGTACCTCCTGCCAGATGGCAGCATCGAGAAGAGGGCACAGCCCGGATGGTGGGGGTCCCTGATGATGGATGTCATCTTCCTGAGAAATCGCTGCTTGTAGATGTCCTCAATGGTGGGGGGAGAAGTAGCCATGATGGAACTGGCCGAGCCCCACCACTCTCTGTGGCCTTTTGCATTCCTGTGCATTGGAGTGCCCACACCAGGCCGGATGCAGCCAGTCAGAATGCTGTTCTGATTGTCATGATGATGCATTCAGCTGGAATTATGCAACCCTAACCTATCTCCTCCATTATTTCACACTCACGTTTCCTGCACCTTTAGCCAAGTTTACTGTTGACCTGAGAAATGTTCAGCTTCAGGAAGTACCACCAAAGTATTTCCCCACAGGCACAGTTGCTTCCTTGGGATAAATTAAAGTGGGCAATGATAGAAAGGTTCAACAGTCGGAAGGGACCACTTCCACCTTGCAGTGTACTCAAGGGGACAGTGTGGACATTGGGTCACTCCTGCCTGGGAAATTGATGACAGATCTGCAAAATTCTGGCCTGGAATCCTGCTCATAAGGCAGACGAAGAGCTGCCAGTGTGAAACATACCCATAGATTTGGAGGGAGGGAAACATGCTCACTGATTAGTTTAATTTAGTGTGTAGCACAGACATGGTGGGCTGAAGGGCCTGTTCCTGAGCTGTACTGTTCCGTGTTCTATGATTCAGACGGGAGGCTGGTTTTTGGGGATTTAGCACAGCAAAGTGGATGGGAAGAACAGAAGGAATGTGAGTGAATATTAGTACCACTTCTCTTAGCATTCTCTCTCCTCCTCCCCTCCCATTGGGCAGAAGATACAAAAGCCTGAAAGCACGTACTACCAGGCTCAAGGACAGCTTCTATCCAGCTGTTATAAGACTATTGAACAGTTCCCTTGTATGATAAGATGGACTCTTGACCTCACAATCAATCTCATTATGGCCTTGCACCTTATTGTCTGCCTGCACTGAACTTTCTCTGTAACTGTAACACTTTATTCAGCATTCTGTTATTGTTTTCCCTTGAAGCAATGTTGTAATGAAAGTGATCACTGTACCTGGGTACATGTGACAATAATAAACCAATTTACTTGAAGGAAAACTTTCTTGGAGAAACAAGGATATTGAACGTGGTAGTACCTCAAGTGATTACAATAAAGATCTGCACAAACCATGTTCTCAGCTGTAGCAGAGGAAGATTCACTTCTGGACACAGAGTTCCAGCCTCCTGACTTGAAATGTCCGTGTTTAATACACAAAACTCGTAAGTGAAGGTATTTGAGGAAGCCAAGTTAAAAATACAGTCATCGCAAAGTAAGTTAACAAGGCCTCAATTACTTGCTGGCAGAATGACGGATGGTGACAAGGAGGTGTACAGAAGTGAGGTGGCTGGTTGAGTGGTGTCGTAATAACAACCATGTCAGCAAAACCAAGGGACTGATTGAAGACTTTAGGAAGGGGAGGTCAGGGGAACATGCACCAGCCCTCATTGAAGGGTCTGTGGTGGAAAGGGTGAGCAGTTTCAAGTTCCTGGGTGTCAACATCTCAGAGGATCTACCCTGTGCCCAACATATAGAAGGCTATATATATCTTTATCTTTATTAGTCACATGTACATCGAAACACACAGTGAAATGCATCTTTTGCCTAGAGTGTTCTGGGGGCAGCCCGCAAGCGTCGCCAGGCTTCCAGCGCCATCATAGCACGCCCACAACTTCCTAACCCATACGTCTGTGGGATGTGGGAGGAAACAGTATAGCAACCATGAAGGCGCACCAGTGTCTCTACATTCTTAGAAGCTTAAGGAGATCCTGCATGTCATCAAAGACTCTGAAAAACTTCTACTGTTGTCCAGTAGAAAGTATTCTGGAAAGCTAAGGAAATTTTGCATGCCCCCATTGACCCTCACCAATTTTTATAGATGTACCATAGAGACCATCTTATCGGGATGTAGTGGACACAGTTCAGTCCATCATGAGAATCAGCCTCCCCTCCACTGACTCTGTCTACACTTCCCGTTGCCTCGGGAAAGCATCACAATCAAACATAATCAAGGACCCCTCCCACCCTGGTCATTCTCACTCCCCACCAGCACCCCCACCCCACCCCCCCCCAATCAGGCACAAGATATAAAAACCTGAAAACACGCACCACCAGGCTCAAGGACGGCTTCTATCCCACTGTTATAAAACTCTTGAACAGACCTCTTGTATGATAAAGATGAATTCTTGATCCCTCAGTCCTACCTCATTGTGGCCCTTGCATTTTATTTGTCTGCCTGCACTTCGCTTTCTCTAACTGTAACACTATATTCTGCATTGTTATTGCTTTTGCCTTTGTACTACCTCAACGTACTTATGTTTTGGAATGATCTGTCTGGATGGCATGCAGAACAAAGTTTTTCACTGTATCTCAGTATCTATATGGATGGCATTTTGCACTGTATCACAGTACATGTGACAATAATAAACCAATTACCAGCTTGCAATGCCAAAGGAATCATTGCTCTTTGGTCGAGCTTGACTTGGCCACCAGGTTACCAGTGAACTGCAACAACAATCACTCACAGGGTGCACATCCTCCTTTAGGTCTGGTCTGAACAACATGTGCCAATAGCTGCAAGAACCGGGCACCCTGCTTCATTCAAGTAAAACGGAAGAATGTCAATCGCCCATGAGCAAGTGGTTCAGGGTGTCTCAGAGGAGAAAATACTGCATATTGATACCATCCCAACCACAGGGATCACCAACCATTGCACGTCAAATAAATGTAAAGGTCTTACGGTCACGTGTTCACCTTCCCTAATGTTTCTTCATGGTCCCTGTGATAACTGCTGCAACAGTAACCATCCCGACTTTAACATCTTGGCCCACAATGCAGCAGAATTTGCAGCTTCAGTGGTGTGATGTTCAGGATGATGGTTCTGCTCAGACTTCCACCGGTGGGAATGCTTTCATGATAGAATTGTCACTGGGAATCAAAGTGTGAGAGAGGTAAAATGAGACAGTAGTTCAGTACCTCCAGTTTTATAAAATCACACAAAACAGGACTCCAGTGAGTTCATAAGACTGGTCCTAAAATCCTGCTTTCTATTGGGAGCACAATTCCATGGCCACAACCCCAGCAAGAAACATAGGAAATGACAAATGTTTTGCTGTATCTTATTGGAATTTATTTTAATGTTGTAATTAATCCTTTGCCTGTTGTAGGTGACAGGTCTGACAGCCACTATGTTCCTTCTGAACCTGACCTTTGGAGAGCTCATGCTGGTGATTTGCAGATGTCTTCAGATTGGATTTGCACTCAATTTCCAAATTTGCTGCAGTCTGTTCTGCACCATCACAGCAGATGAACTGAAAATAAAATGCAGCCAGTCCATGCAACAGTAATAACAACTGATGTAAATGTAATCGCTAAAAGATTGTGGTAGTTGTGTCCTTGGAACTTGGATGCTACTCCACTCCTCAGACTTGCAACCGTGCATCATGAAGATGGATTAATCAGTCAAGAGTCATCAATGATGATTCATTGCTCTTCCCATAAGCCATCTAACAGCATGACTATACAGTTATTTTATTACACATTTTACACCTGGTATTTATGTTCTGATGTTCTATTAATCATATAAATGATCTCAATAGTAATTGGTTTGTTATTGTCAGTGAAAGACTGTTCTGCATGCTATCCAGACAGGTCATTACAAGCATAAGTACATTGAGGTAGTACAAGGCAAAAGCAATAACAGAACACAGACTATAGTATTACAGTTACAGAGAAAGTAAAGTGCAGGCAGACAATAAGGTGCAAGCAACATGGTGAGATAGACAGAGATCAAGAGTTTATTTTTATTGCTCAAGAGGTCCATTTAAGAGTCTTATAACTGGGATAGAGTTATCTTTGAGCCTAGCGGTACATGATTTCAAGCTTTACCTTCTGCCTGATGGGAGAGGGGAGAAGAGAGAATGACCCAGGTAGGTGGGGTCTATGATTATGCTGGCTGCTTCACCAAGAGGTATAGACAGAGTCCATGGAGGGGAGGCTGGTTTCTGTGATGCACTGGGCTGTGTTCACAACTCTCTGCAAATTCTTGCAGTCTATGGCAGAACAGTTGCTTTTACCAAGCTGTATTGGATGCTCTCCATCAATAAAAATTGGTGAGGGTCAACATGTCACAATGTCACACGAAGAGCGAGATCGCAGAGCACCCAAATGCGGAACACTGGTCCAAGACTGGAGTCGGGATGCTTCCTCAGAACCGAATGCAGAATGGCAAACAGAAGGAATCTTGCCTCAGGGCTCCGAGCTCCGAGACAGAATCCTGACACAGAAACAGGGTTTTCTAGGAGAAACAGCAAAACCAGGACTGCTCTAGAGTCACCAGCTCTAAGCAGCCAGGAGACAAAGTATACCCAGAGTTAGGCCAATAATCTGGCAACTAGTGTTTGTGAAACCAAGATTCTTATACTAGTCTCCTGATGGAACTCAGGTGTGTGTCATTAGGCAAATAGTAGTGCATGGAAACCATGTGCTGCACCACAAGGCCCCATCAATGGGGATAAGGGGCAGAATCGAGAACCAGCAGTCGGAACCATGACACAATGGGGACATGCTGAATTTTCTTAGCCTTCTGAGGAAGTAGAGGTACTGATGTGCTTTCTTGACCATAGCGTCCACATGGTTGGACCAGGAGTTTGCTGGTTATAATTAACCTACTTTTCCCCAAAATGCTTAAGAAGAGGACAAAGTTCCCATGATTCCCAAATGGTTGCATTTATTCACGAAGAAAGAATCTCAGTGGTAATCTTAACCTGTTTGAATCATTTATATTTAATATGGCTCATCGCTTGAGAATGCACCACAGATACTTGTAGGTGAATCAGTTAATTAGATCCTGAATTATTTCATACACAAGTGAAGATTAAACCTCAGAATAACGTTGTAATTGAGCTGGCTGTACTGAGCTTCTTGTTGCTAACTTCTCTGGCACTGAATCCCCACACCAAGCCTGGCCCTTCCAAAACTTTCACCACCAAACTACTCCTAATACAAAGGAGGCCATGAAGTAGATGAGGGCAAGACGAGAAGACAAAATGAAGTGGAGCTGAGCAACGCAGCCCAAATGGGAACGCTGGAAATGCACGGTGTTGAAAGAAGCCAACAACAAGATGCCCATCGTCTGGGCCTTAGTACCTTCAGAGTGAGGTGGAAAATGGGGGCAAGAAGACCAAATGCATCAACCCCATCTGTACTTGCATCAAGCTTCTAGTCTTTAACTTCTCATGTTCATTCACCAATTGCATCAACGTCAGGGCAGGACACGAGCTGTATCCCTGGTCTTAGTATGGACAGATCCTGACTCCCAACATTGGGTAGGGTTGGACTGGTGATTGCCTGTCTGTACGTGCCAGGAGAAAATGACTTGGACTCTGGTGGTGGCTTTGATATCCCCTCCTTTATCACAGTGGCTGCAGGGTGCATCAGGGACATAATCCACTGCCAGAACACTCCAAGGCTACTCTGTCAGTACCTTCACCACCCTTTGCATGCAGCTCAGGTTCCCCTCCAAGTCATGCACCTTACTTGGAGGTATGCTATTCCTTCTTTATCCCTGGATCTAAATCCTGGAACTCCCCACTCAACAGCATTATGGAACATCTTCGGCAGAAGAATGGCAGTAGTTCAGGAAGGTGACTCACCACCCACCTTCACAGGGGCAAAAGGGGAATGGGCCATAAATGCTGATCTTGCCAAGGATCTTCTCATCAGGAAAATGAATTGAAAAAAATTCCATTGTAATGACCAGTGGTTGTCGAGGTGAATACATGAATTAATCTTTTATAGCAACACTGGGTTTTTAAGAGTAATGGAAAAATCGGTGCTATTGACTGCTCATAATTATACAGATTTCCTTTCTTCTGTTTCACAGATAGGTAGTGAGACCATTAATATTCAAGTGTGGTCCGATGGGAAGAGAGAATTAATGCAAGGCCCCGTTGATGGAAATAAATGGTCCACGGCAGTGAGGGGAATGATGGTCTGTTTTATCTCCGATATTTACAAGGTACAACATTTATTACTTGAATGAAAGTCAATATTAGTGTGCTGCGTTGGAAATGTTTGCGGTCACCTTTGTAACCCTGAATAAGAATCTATTACATATAATAAAAAATAAATATTTCAAATTTAAATCTAAAACACAGCACCAAACAACCAATTATCCCTGTTGCAATTCTTCACCCACCCACCAGCTTTATCATAAATGAAAATGATTTGATTTATTGTGAGGGATTTCAATTAAAGTCTGAAGGAAGTATAAAGACCATGAGCATTTTATCGAGATGTCATTATTAACTGTGTTATAGGTGAGACTGTCTTTTGTTGTGTGTTAATCAGGAGTTTTGTGTACTGCATGCACCCTTTGGAGAGCAGAGTGCAATGTAGGTGTCAAAAATGCTGTGATGACACAGCTTCCATGGTCAGCTCTGAGCTGGTGAAGGAGGTTCTCCACAACCAACTACCAAGGATGATCTTCCACCATTATGTGCAGTTGTTACTGACTAATTTCCATCAGATTGGGGCCAATCTAATGATGGCTTGGCTGTCACTCATACTAACCCTTAAAGCTTCATGCAAGCCTATCATTCCAGTCTATATCATGAACCCAGTGACTACCATGCCAGTCCACATCAAATATTGATGGAATTCTGGAGGCTCTTCTTCTAACGACCACCTCAGCGACAGAAGTAAATGTGTTGCAGTAACTAATTTGCATATACTAACAGAAGTAGACTTTCAACACATCAAATGTATGGAAAACAGATAGAGAGCAGAATTTTTTAGACACTGCTCACTCAGTCTCTGGAAACTGGAAATACGGCTCCAGCTGCTGGGATTCACTCCCAGACCCTCATGTGGACTCCGGTTGGGAAACGTACACAATGAGGGCGGTTCCCAAACAGAGTAGGTCTGGTTCTTGTTATTCAGTAATCACCTCAGCTGCAGAGGTAACAGCCTGTGATAAGAGCATTTTGTGACTGTTACAAACTTGCAAATAATTAATGAAAGATGCGGTATTATTGCAGGATGGCAGCAGTGTGCTTTGAATTATTTATCGCTGGGACTATTTCACTAAGGAAATGTATGATATGGGTTTGACATTTCTCAAGATGTACGTGTAATTACTAGGCTAATGGAAATAGCATTTAGAAGCATTTGTATTTTAAGTGCAAGCTTGAACTATTTGGAACCCTTGAAATGTCCCAACTCAAATAACAGGACTTCCTCCTAAGTCTGCAGTTCAACCACAATGTGCCACCTTGTTTTGATCTACTGCATGTTGAACTTCTGTGTGATAGGAAACACAGACCCCGTAGAACCCTGGTCATCCTTGATACCAGAAAACTCTCGGACACGCGATAATCTATCAGGTCATGCCAAGGTCTGCATGGAGCAGCTGAAACTATCTAGAGTTGTTTTACACCATTTGACTTCAGCTGGAAGAATATTCTGATTCATTTTATTTGTTTATCCACAAAAGACCTGCAAGACAAGTACATTGTTCACTGAAATTGGTGTCACAGGTAGACAGGGTGGTGAAGAAGGTTTTTGCGATGCCTTCATCAGTCGGGGCATTGGGTACAGGAGAAACAAAGGACTGCAGATGCTGGATGAAAAACACGATGATGCTGGAGGAACTCAGCAGGCCAGGCAGCATCCGTGGGGAAAAGTAGGCAGTCAATGTTTCGGGTCAGGACCCTTCTTCAGCATCATCATGTTTTTCATTGGGTACAAGAGTTGGGATGTTATGTTGCAGTTGTATAAGATGTTGGTGAGGCTGTGTTTGGAATATTGTGTTCAGTTTTGGTCACTCTACCGTAGGAAAGACATGGTTAAACTGGAAAGAGCGCAGAGAAGATTTACGAGGATGCTGCCGGGACTCGAGGACCTGAGTTATAGGGAGAGGTTGGCCAGGCTAAAACTTTATTACTTGGGATGTAGGAGACTGAGGGGTGACCTTACAGAGGTGTATAAATCATGAGGTGCATAGATAAGGTGAATGCACACAGCCTTTTTCCCAGAGAAAGAGAACTAAAAACTAGAAGGCATAGGTTTAGGGTGAGAGGGACAAGATTTAAAAGGGACCTGAGGGGCAACCTCTTCACACAGAAGGTGGTCAGTATATGGAACGAGCTGCCAGAGGAAGTGGGTGAGGCAGGTACAATAGTATCATTTAAAAGACACTTAGATTGTCTTTTAAGTTGAAGATAATTTAACACAGAACAGTACATTGGATAGGAGGGGTTCAGAGGGATATGGGGCTAGACACAGACAAATGGGACGAGCTTGGTGGGCACTGTAGTCAGCGTGGACCAGTTAGTGCTGTATTACTCTATGACTATGACTCTAAGACTGAAGCTTTCCCTGGCTGAAGCCAAATGCAAGGTGTCCCTGAGGCTCTGAGACGAGCAGTGGAGGAAGTACGCTTCAGTTAGAATCAGATACAGATGTACTGATAGTAAGACACCTTGTATAGTCAGATTCCTGGTGGTGTGGAGGATCATCACTTGATGTATTTTCTCATTGGAACTCCACCACACAGCAATGAAAGGACATTGTTTAAGTATAGACATAGAACGTGGAGCAGTACAGTGCAGGAACAGGCCCTTCGGCCCACCATGTCTGTGCCGAACATGATACCAATTTAAACTGCATATCTGCCTGAACATGGTCCATATCCCTCCATTATCTGCTTGTTCATGTGTCTGTCTAAATGCCTCTTAATGCAGGGATGTCCATTACTTCAGAAAAACAAAGGACTGCAGATGCTGGAATTGAGATGAAAAACACGATATTACATAGAACATAGAATTTGGAACATTACAGCACACTACAGGCCCTTCAGCCCACAATGTTGTACCGACATTTTATCCTGATCTAAGATCTATCTAACCCTTCCCTCCCACATAGCCCCCCATTTTTCTATCATTCATGTGTCTAGTTAAGAGTGTCTTAAGTATCCATAATGTATCTGCCCCCACAACCTCTGCCGGCAGTGCGTTCCACACACCCACCACTCTCTGTGTAAAAAACTTACCCCTGAGATCCCCCTTATATCTTCCTTCAATCACCTTAAAATTTGCCCCCTTGTGTTAGGCATTTTCTCCCTGGGAAAAAGTCTCTGACTGTCCATTTGATCTATGCCTCTTATCATCTTGTACACCTCTATAAAGTCACCTCTCATCCTCCTTCTCTCCAAAGAGAAAAGCCCTAGCTCACTCAACCTATACTCATAAGACATGCTGTCCAATCCAGGCAGCATCCTGGTAAATCTCCTCTGCACCCTCTCTAAAGCTTCCACATCTTTCCTATAATGAGATGACCAGAACGGAACACAATACTCCAAGTGTGGTCTGACCAGAGTTCTATAGAGCTGCAACATCACCTCGCGTCTCTTGAACTCAATACCCCAACTAATGAAGGCCAACACACCATATGCCTTCTTAACAACCCTATTGACCTTCGCAGCAACTTTGAGGGATCTATGGACGTGGACCCCAAGATCCCTCTGTTCCTCCACACTGCTAAGAGTCCTGCCATTAACCTTGTATTCTGCTTTCAAATTCCATCTCCCGAAGTGTATCACTTCACACTTTTCTGGGTTGAACTCCATCTGCCACTTTTCAGCCCAGCTCTGCATTCTATCAATATCCTGTTGTAATCTGCAGCAACCTTCTACACAACACCACCAACCTTTGTATCGTCAGCAAACTTACTAACCCACCCTTCCATATCCTCATCCAAGTCATTTATAAAAATCACAAAGAGCAGGGGTCCCAGAACAGATCCCTGCAGAACACCACTGGTCACCGACCTCCAGGCAGAATACACTCCATCTACCACCACCCTCTGTCTTCTATGAGTGAGCCAATTCTGAATCCACACAGCCAAGATTCCCTGGATCCCATGCCTCCTGACTTTCTGAATGAGCCTTCCATGAGGAACCTAATCAAACGCCTTACTAAAATCCATGTACACCACATCCACTGCTCTGCCTTCATCAATGTGCTTTGTCACATCCTCAAAGAATTCAATCAGGCTCGTGAGGCATGACCTGCCCCTCACAAAGCCATGCTGACTGTCCCTAATCAGCCTATGCTTCTCTAAATGCCCATAAATCATGTCTCTAAGCATGTCCTCCAGGATTGGAGCAACTATGTTGCTGGAGGAACTCAGCAGGCCAGGCAGCATCTGTGGAGAAAAGCAGGCGGTCAACGTTTCGGGTCAGGACCCTTCTTCAGGACTGAAGATAGGAAAAGGGGAAGCCCAATATATAGGAGGGAAAAGCAGAGCAGTGATAGGTGGATAAAAGAGGGGAGGTGGGGTGGGCACAGGGTGGTGATAGGTAGATGCAGGTAAGAGACAGTGATGGGCAGGTGTGGGGGAGGAGGGGAGAGCAGATCCACCGGGGGACGGGGCAAAGCGAAGGAGGAAAAAAGGGGGTCGATAAAAGAGAGAGGCTGGGAAAGGGAAGAAAAGAAGAGGCCTGGTGGGTGGGGGTGGGGGTGGGGGGGGTGGGGGGGTTGGGGTGGGTGGAGTGGGGGGGTGGGGGTGGGGGTGGGGTGGGTGGAGTGGGGGGGTGGGGGTCGGGGTGGTGGTGGGGTGGGTGGGGTGGGTGGGTGGAGTGGGGGGGTGGGGGTGGTGGTGGGGTGGGTGGGGTGGGTGGGTGGAGTGGGGGGGTGGGGTGGGGGTGTGGGGTGGGGGTGGGGGTGGGGTGGGGGTGGGGTGGGGATTACTTAAAGTGGGAGATTCAATGTTCATGCCGTCAGGCTGCAAGGTTCCAAGACGGAAAATGAGGAGCTGTTCTTCCAGTTTGCGCTTGGAATTCCCCCGGCAGTGGGGGAGGCCGAGGACTGACATCTCTGATAGTGTGGGAGGGGGAGTTGAAGTGACTGGCAACGGGGAGATGCAGGTCGCGGTTACGGACGGAGCGCAGGTGTTCTGCGAAATGGTCACCTAGTCTGCGTTTGGTCTCACCAATGTAGAGGAGGCCACACTTGGTGCACCGAATGCAGTCGATGACATTAAAGGATATGCAGGTGAATGTCTGTCTCACCTGAAAGGACTGTTTGGGTCCCTGGATGGAGGTGGTGTAGGGGCAGGTGTTGCACCTATGGCGGGGGCAGTGGAAAGTTCCCAGGGTGGGAGTGGGATGGGTGGGAGGGGGGAGGAGTGAACTAGGGATTCACGGAGAGACCGGTCCCTGCGAAAGGCAGAAAGGGGTGGGGGGGGGGGAAGATATGCTCGGTGGTGGGGTCCCGTTGGAGATGGCGGAAGTGGCGGAGAATGATGTGTTGTGTACGTAGGCTGGCGGGATGAAATGTGAGGACAAGAGGGACCCTACCCCTGTGGGGTCTGGGCGGGGTGGGGGTGAGAGCAGAGGTGTGGGAAATGACAGAGATACAGGGAAGCCATGGTTAGAAGAGAAGTTGGACATCTTGGATGTCCAGGAGTGGAAAGCCTCATTATGGGGGCAGATATGGCAGAGGCGGAGAAATTGAGAGAAAGGGAAAGTCTTTACTTTTCCATTACTTTATACCAGGTATCCATGAAAAAACTATGGACATTTTACCATTCAGGATGTTTCAGAGAGATGGTGAGCTGCATGAATGGATGCTGAGGTTAGTTTTAGGTATGGTCTTATTCAATGTCACTAATTGCATGAAAATAGTGTAGACATTGGACATAAGGACATAGGAATTTAGCAATCTGGTCATTGGGTCCTCTTTTGCTATTCCCTACTGATCATGACCCTACTCTGCATACCTGTCTTTCTCTCTTAGTGTCATTGTTTTACAAACACCTATCACTCAGATTTAAGGTGAGCAACCAACCTACCATTTTGTGAGAGAGTTCTAAATTTCTATCAACTTTTCTGTATAGGTATGTTTCTTAACTTCCAGACAACTGAACCTTAGTTCATGGAATCACTCATCCTTTAACCCATGGTAATCCAGGTGCATTTTGTCAAACCATCATTGGATTCCCTCCAAGGAATAAGTAACTTCCCTCAGATGAGGTATTCACTGTATTCTGGGAGTAGTGAAGGTGTGGATGCTGAGATTCTAGGCCTCTTGAGTGTCAAAGCCAGTATTCCATTAGAAGTGTTGATTTTTTTTTCCCTGTTCATGATGGATGGTCTCAGTGAATGAACTTCTAAATCTCTGTGGGCTTCAAATGTCTGTATGGACTTCAAATACCCTATTTCATCCTTTTCAGGATCAATGTGATTGATCTCACATTTGTCTCACTGAGATCCATTTGGAAGAGTTTGCCCTTCCACTATTAATATATCTCTGAAATCCAGTGATTCCACCCACAACCTTAGAAAGATCTGTGTCATACACAAGCCCGACTTGAATATATAAACATCTAAACTGTTTATAAAAAACTATGAATACTTGCAACCCCAACACAGCTTCTTGTGGGAACAATTTGAGTACCTGTCTATTATGCTTTCTCTCTCTCCCACTGCTCGATCAGTTCCCTAAGTAAATCAATAAACTGCCTTCATTGCCAAGAGATTTCCTTGTAGATAACCGTCTCTTATGAAGGATTTAATCAACTGCCTTCTGAAAAGGCAATTATAAAACTCTGGTTAGACCGCATCTGGAGTTGCATTCAATTCTGGTCGCCCCACTATAGGAAGGATGTGGAGGCTTTGGAGAGGGTGCAGAAGAGTTTCACCAGGATGCTGCCTGGAGTAGAGGGAATGTGCTATGAGGAGAGGTTGGACAAACTTGGGTGGTTTGCTCTGGAACACTGAAGGCTTATGGGAGATCGGATAGAGATTGATAAGAGGCATAGGTAAAGTATGCAGCTGGTATCTTTATCCCAGGGTTGAAATGTCTAATACTAGGCATGCATTAAGGTGAGGGGGGGGTAAGTTCAAAGGAGATGTGTGGGGCAAGTGTTTTTTAACACAGAGAGTGGTGGGTGCCTGGAATGCGCTGCCAGGGGTGGTGGTGGAGGCAGATACGATAGAGGTGTTTAAGAGGCTCTTAGATAGGCACATGAATGTGCAGAGAATGGAGGGATATGGGCCATGTGCAGGCAGAAGGGATTAGGTGTCATAGCTCTGGCACAACTTAGTTGAACATAACTCACTGTGCTCTGTTCAATGAATGTCCACACAAACGAACATCCATGGACATTCCCCAACCTATGACTTGGTGGGTATCACGGTCAGCATGGACAAGCTGGGCCGAAGGGCCTGCTTCCATGCTGTATTACTCTATGACTCTGTAACTCAGCAGGTCGAGCAGCATCTGAGGGAGGAAAGGAACTGTTGGTGTTTTGGGTCAAAACCCTACATCTGGATTTGTATTTGTATGCTTTCTTTCACTATAGCTGGAGACAAAATCCATGCATTCAGAACTTCGGCATTGTGGCAAGCAAATCGCCTTCCTGATAGCTGTTCCTGTGACTCTTCTGTTGAACACATAACTCTGCTTTGGTTCCTTGCTCCCATACTAATTACTGTCCATCAATGCTGAACAGCATTTAGCATTCACTGGCGTAGCTAAATGATCTGAATTCAACCCTATCCGGTTGAATTACATTCCCTTTCTCTGCCTCCTGGCAGTGGCATCATCTGACAACTTAGCAATCAATAGTGACATAGAACACACAATGGTACAGCACAAGAACAGGCCCTTCGGCCCACCATGTCTGTGCCGACCATGATGCCAACTTAAACTAATCCTATCTCCCTGCACATGGCCCATATCCCTCCATTCCCTGCATGTTCATGTGTCTATCTAAAAGCCTTTTAAACACCACCATCGTATCTGCTTCTATCACTGCCTCTGGCAGTCTGTTCCATGAACCCACCACCTTCTGTGTAGGGCAGGCATGGTAGTGTAGAGGTTAGCGTAATGCTATTACAGCACCAATGACCCGGATTCAATTCTGGCTGCTGCCTTTAAGGAATTTGTACGTTCTCCCAGTGTCTGCGTGGGTTTCCTCCGGGTGCTCTGGTTTCCTCCCACATTCCAAAGATGTACGGGTTAGGAAGTTGTGGGCATGCTATGTTGGCGCCAGAAGCATGGTGATACTTGTGGGCTGCCCCCAGAACACTCTACGCAAAAGATGCATTTCACTCTGTGTTTCGATGTACATGTGGCTAATAAAGATACCTTATTTCATCTTAAAATTTGCCCCACACATTTCACTTCAAACTTTCCTCCTCTCACTTTAAACCTCTGCCCTCCAGTACTTGATGTTTCCATGCTGGGAAAGAGATTCTGGTTGTCTACCCTATCTACGCCTTTCATAACTTTATAAACTTCTATCAGGTCTCCCCTCAGCCTCCACCGCTCCAGAGAAAACAACCCAAGTTTGTCCAACCTCTCCTTAAAGCTCATAAAGATCTTATCTTATCTTAAGATAGGTGGAGGGACAGGTAGTGTTGAGGAAATGGAGAGTCTGCAGAGAGACTTGGATAGACTAGGAGAATGGGCAAAGAAGTGGCAAATGAAATACAATGTTGGAAAGTGTCTGGTCATGCACTTTGGTAGAAGAAATAAACGGGCAGACTATTATTTAAATGGGGAGAAAATTCAAAATTCAGAGATGCAAAGGGACTTGGGAGTCCTCGTGCAGGATACCCTAAAAGTTAACCTCCAGGTTGAGTCGGTGGTGAGGAAGGCGATTGCAATGTTGGCCTTCATTTCTAGAGGAATAGAATATAAGAGCAGGGATGTGATGTTGAGGATCTATAAGGCATTGGTAAGACCTCACTTGGAGTATTGTGTGCAGTTTTGGGTTTCTTATTTAAGAAAGGATGTGCTGACGTTGGAGATGGTTCAGAGAAGATTCAGTAGAATTATCCCAGGAATGAGAGGGTTAACATATGAGGAACATTTGACGGCTCTTGGGCTGTACTCCTTGGAGTTCAGAAGAATGAGGGGGGACCTCATAGAAACATTTTGAATGTTAAAAGGCCTGGACAGAGTAGATGTGGCAAAGTTGTTTCCCACGGTAGGGGAGTCTAGTACAAGAGGGCATGACTTCAGGATTGAAGGGCGCCCATTCAGAACAGAGATGCGGAGAAATTTCTTTAGCCAGAGAGTGGTGAATCTGTGGAATTTGTTGCCACAGGCGGCTGTGGAGGCAAAGTCATTGGGTGTATTGAAGGCAGAGATTGATAGGTATCTGAGTAGCCAGGGCATCAAAGGTTGTGGTGAGAAGGCGGGGGAGTGGGGCTAAATGGGAGAATGGATCAGCTCGTGATAGAATGGCAGAGCAGACTCGATGGGCCCAATGGCCAATTTCTGCTCCTTTGTTTTATGGTCTTATGGATACTCCAAATCAGGCCAAGCCAAAGCTTTATACAGCTGCAACATGACTTCCCGACTTTTATAATCAACACCCCAACTGATAAAGGCATGTTTACTAAATGCCTTCTTTACTACCCTATCGACTTGTATTGATATTGGTATTGATTTATTATTGTCTTGCATACCATTCGTACAGATCAATTCATTACACAGTGCATTGAGGTAGTACAGGGTAAAAACAATAACAGAATGCAGAGCTACAGCTACAGAGATACAGTGTCACAGCTACAGGGAAGTGCATTGCAGGTAGACAATAAGGTTCAAGGTCATAAAAAGGTAGATTGTGAGGTCAAGAATCCATCTCATCATATAAAGAAGCCATTCAATAGTCTTATCACCGTGGGGTAGAAGCTGTCCTTGAGCCTGGTGGTACGTGCCCTCAGGCTCCTGTATCTTCTGCCTGATGGGAGAGGAGAGAAGAGAGAATGACCCAGGTGGGTGGGGTCTTTGATTATGTCAGCTGCTTCACCAAGGCAGTGAGAGGTATAGACAGGGTCTCTGGAGGGGAGTCTGGTTTCCGTGATGTGCTGGGCTGTGTCCACAACTCTCTGCAGTTTCTTGTGGTCCTGGGCAGAGCAGTTGCTGTACCAAGCCGTGATGCATCCAGATAGGATGCTTTGTGTGGTGCATCGATAAAAGTTGGTGAGTGTCAAAGGGGACATGTCAAATTTCTTTGGCCTCAAGAAGAAGTAGAGGCGCTGGTGAGCTTTCTTGGCCATGGCGTCTATGTGATTGGACCAGGACAGGCTATTGGTGATGTTCACTTCTAGGAACTTGAAGCTCTCAACCCTCTCGACTTCAGCACCATTGATGTAGACAGGTGCATGTACACCGCCCCCTTTCCTGAAGTCAATGACCAGCTCTTTTGTTTTGCTGACATTGAGGGAAAGGTTGTTTTCATGACACCATGTCACTAAGCTTTATATCTCTTTCCTGTACTCCGACTCATTGTTATTTGAGATACGGCCTACAACGGTGGTATCATCTGCAAACTTGTAGATGGAGTTAGAACAGAATCTGGCCACACAGTCATGAATATATAGAATAGAGGGCTGAGGACGCAGCCTTGGGGGCACCAGTGTTGAGAATAATCGTGCTGGAGGTGTTTTGCCTGTCCTCACTGATTGCGGTCTGTTGGTTAGAAAGGCAAGGATCCAATCGCAGAAGGAAGTGTTGTGTCCCAGGTCTTGGAGTTTGGTGATGAGTTTGCTTGGGATTATAGTATTGAAGGCGGAGCTGTAGTCAATAAACAATAGTCTAACGTATGAGTCTTTACTGTCCAGATGCTCCAGAGCTGAGTGTAGGGCCAGGGAGATGGCATCCACTGTAGACTTGTTTCAGCGGCAGGTGAAATGCAGTGGGTCAAGGTTGTCTGGGAGGCTGGAGTTGGGAGCTATGGACTTGTACCCCAAGATCCCTTCGTACATCAATGTTCTTAAGGTTCCTGCCATTTACTGTATACCCTCCTCTTACATTTGACCTCCCAAAGTGCAACATCTCACACTTGTGCAGATTAAAATCCATCTGCCATTTCTCTGCCCACATTTCCAACTGTTCTATATCCTGCTGTATCCTTTGACGATCTTCCTCACTGTCCACAACTCTGCTACTTTTGCCATTGCAAACTTACTGATCGGTTCACTTACCTTTTCATCCAAGTTATTTAAACGTATCACAAACAATGGATGTCCCAGCACTGATCCTTGTGGAACATCACTGGTCACAGAACTCCAGTCAAAATAACACCCCTCCACCACTACCCTCTGCCTTCTATGGCCAGGCCAAGTTTGAATCCAAATCTACCAAGTGTTCCATGTGCCTTAATCTTCTGGATCAGTTTACCATGAGGGACCTTGTCAAAAGCTAGAGTCCATGCATACACATCCACTGCCCTAGCCTCCTCAACCATCTTTTTCACCTCCTCAGAAAACTCAATCATTTTGTAAGACAGGACCTCCCCTGCACAAAGCCATGCTGACTATCCGGAATAAGCCTATGCTTTTCCAGATGCAAATAGAATCTTCTCCAATAATTTCCCTCCCACTGATGTAAGGCTCACTGGCCTATTATCTCTTGGTTTGTCTCTATTGCCCTCCTTAAACAGAGGAACAACATTGACTATTCTCCAGACCTGTGGGACCTGTGGCTTGATCCCCTGAGGCTTTCACACAAACTACAGCAGGGTAACGATGAAGAGCCAGGGTATCCTGCTCATAATCATAGAACATAGAACACAACAGTGCAGCACAGAACAGACCCTTCAGCCCACAAGGTTGTGCCGACGTAGCTATTCCCTCCCACCTACAGAATGGCCATATCCCTCCATTTTCCTCTCATTCATGTGCCCATCCAAGCCTCTCTTAAAACCCTCCAATGAATTTCCCTCCACCACCCTATCAGGCAACACATTCCAGGCATCCACCACTCTCTCAGTAAAAAATGTACCCCTCATGTCTATTCTGAACCTACCATCTCTCACCTTAAGTGCATGCCCTCTGGTATTGGATCGCTCAATAATGGGAAAAAGATATTGCTTGTCCACCCTATCTATGCCTCTCATAATCTTATACACTTCCAACAGATCACCCCTCAGCCTCCACCGCTCCAGAGAAAAGAGCCCAAGTTTGTCCAGCCTCTCCTGATAGCACATGCCCTCAAAACCAGGCAGTTTCCTCGTAAACCTCCTCTGCACCCTCTCTAAAGCTTCGACATCCTTCCTATAGTGAGGTGACCAGAATTGCATGCAATACTCTTAGGGCGGGCTAACCAGAGTTCTATAGAGATGCATCATAACTTCTTGACTCCTATACTCAATACCCCGATTAATAAATGCAAGCATTCTGTCACGAACCAGCAACAAAAGAAACACACTGAGCATGATTTAGTGTTAAAAACTATTTTATTAATCACTACTTATGATAATACGTAAAATAAAAGTAAAAATGTTAGTATGTTAGAATTCAAAAATGTTAAACCTCGAACGTTAACCCCAAAACTAAACTCGTCGTGTGTGTGTGTGGCAAAGTCCAAAACTCCCAGTTCCGGAATGGTTCTTAAAGTTCAGTTCCGCAAGCCATAAGGTGAAACATGAGCAAGGGCTTCTTCAACAACCACCGTTGTCTGAAGATAAGACGTAGATGTAGAAAAACATAGAGAGAGTAAATACGAAATCCAAATGTTCCACGATGGAACCCAAACGACACTCCAGTGTTTACTCGGTAGTGACTTCCTCACCCCGAAAAGCATCCGAATCGTGGTCGTCCACACAAATATACCTGTTTCCTTCTACAGGTCAGCAACAAAGTGAACTCCACCGGATTACTTCCAACTTCCATACATGGATTTCAGTAGCAAACACAGTTATTGTTTCTCATCCATCGATAGAGAAAACAAGCAGGCTGGTGTCTCTCTCCCTTCTCTCTCTCTCTCTCCTTCTTCTTCTGCCTTCTTCAACAACGTCATTACGTCCTTTATCTTCTATTGACGTAAGCACGCCCCACACACACATACACACACACTCTCTATCTTAAAGGGACTTTCACTGAGTCCGTAACAATTCTATAAGCCTTCTTAACCACCCTGTCTCCCTGTGTACCCACTTTCAATGAGTCATGGACTTGCACCCCAACGTCTCTCTGCTCTTCAACACTGTTAAGGGTCTTGCCCTTAAGAGTGTTCTGCCTCTTGAGTCCTTTCAATTTAAAACATTCTCAATTCCCTATTGATCAATTTGGGTTAAATGACCCATTTCTGTGCTGCAAATGCTCAATGATACTTTAAACTAAACTTTACTGTATACTTATGAACTTAACATGGACTTTCACAAGGCCTTTAACAAGGTCCCACATGGTAAGCTGGTCTGGAAGGTTAGATCACATGGGATCCAGGGTGAGCTCGCCAGTTGGATATGACGTTGGCTTGGTGGAAGGAGGCAGAGGGTGGTAGTGGAGGGTGTTTTTCAGATTGGAGTCCGGTGACCAGTGGTGTGCCGCAGGGATCGGTGCTGGGTCCTTTGTTTTTATAGATAATTTGGATGACAATGTTTACATGTTTAGCAAGTTTCTGGATGACACCAAAGTTGGTGGTGTAGTGGACAGTGAAGAAGGTTGTCGAAGGTTACAACAGGATCTGGATCAACTGGCAAAGTGGGCAGGAGAATGCCAGATGAAACCTAACCTGGACAAGTATGAGGTATTGAATTTTGGTCAGTTAAACCAGGGCAGGACTTACGGTGAATGGTAGGGCCCTGGAGAGTGTTGTAGTGAGTGACTCCGGAAATCCACTCCCTACTGAAGTCTTGGACTGTGGCATTCAAATCAGGTGACCCTGACCTTTACAAGAAATCAAAATATGACCTCCGTAAAGTTATCAGAGATGACAAGAGACTATACCAGTCCAAAATCGAGTCCCAGACCAGCCGTCAGTTGTGGCGGGGCTTACATGCTATAATGGGCTACAAAATGAAGCTGGGTAGAATCGCCGACAACAGCGCATCACTTCCTGATGAACTTAACACATTCTATGCGCATTTTGAACAGAGGT
Organism: Pristis pectinata; assembly: GCF_009764475.1. Lineage (NCBI taxonomy): Eukaryota > Metazoa > Chordata > Chondrichthyes > Rhinopristiformes > Pristidae > Pristis > Pristis pectinata. The sequence continues at coordinate 2,372,739 of NC_067414.1, forward strand.
GGATTGGAACGTCACCACCCACCCCGGCAGCCTCCAATGCACCTGAACCCATGGTCACCTTTGAGGACGTAAGATCAGTCTTCCAGGGAGTGAACCCGCAGAAAGCATCTGGCCCGGACGGTGTCCCTGGCCGTGTGCTCAGATCTTGTGCTGATCAGCTGGCGGGGGTATTTGCAGACATTTTTAACCTCTCCCTTTTTCAATCTTTTTATTAAATTTCAAATTAAATTTCAAGTTAATATACATAGCAATAGTGATTATACACATGGTGGAAAGGGATCAGGATTACAATAATAGCAGTTGACATACACTCACAGGGAGTAAAATATATAATCTGAACCTCCCAATCTCTTACTAAGTGAACATGATACAAAAGAATTTGAAAAGAAATTTAATTATATGAAAAGCGAACCCCAAAATTAAAAAAAAATAAACAAAAAACAAACCTAAAACTTCAAAAAAAAAAGCTGGATTTAACCTCTCCCTGCTTCAACCTAAGGTTTCCACTTGTTTTAAGAAGACCACTATCATCCCGATACCTAAGAAAAACAAGGTAACATGCCTTAATGACTACCGACCAGAGGCCCTGACCATCATGAAGTGCTTCGAGAGGTTGGTCATGGCTCGCATCAACTCCAGCCTCCCAGACAACCTCAAACCATTGCAATTCGCCTACCCCTGAAACAGGTTTACAGTGGATGCCATCTCCCTGGCCCTACACTCAGCTCTGGAGCATCTGGACAGTAAAGACACCTACGTTAGACTATTGTTTATTGACTACAGCTCCGCCTTCAATACTATAATCCCAAGCAAACTCATCATCAAACTCCGAGACCTGGGACTCAACACCTCCCTCTGCAACTGGATCCTCGACTTCCTGACCAACAGACCGCAATCAGTGAGGACAGGCAGCAATACATCCAGCACAATTATTCTCAACACTGGTGCCCCACAAGGCTGTGTCCTCATCCCTCTACTCTACTCCCTATACACTCACGACTGTGTGGCCAGATTCTGCTCCAACTCCATCTACAAGTTTGCAGATACCACCGTAGTGGGCCATATCTCAAATAACGATGAGTCGGGGTACAGGAAGGAGATAGAGAGCTTAGTAACATGGTGTCATGACAACAACCTTTCCCTCAATGTCAGCAAAACAAAAGAACTGGTCATTGCCTTCTGGAAAGGGGGTGGTGCACCTGCTGCTGTCTACAACAGTGTTAATGTGGAGCTTCCAGTTCCTTGGAGTGAACAGCACCAACAGCCTGTCCTAGTCCAACCACATAGATGCCACGACCAAGAAAGCTCACCAGCACATCTACTTCCTCTTGAGGCTAAAGACATTTGGCATGTCCCCTCTGACCATCACCAATTTTTATTGATGCTCCATAGAAAGCATCCATCATGGCTTGGTATAGCAACTGTTCTGCCCAGGACCGCAAGAAACTGCAGAGAGTTGTGGACACAGCCCAGCACATCACAGACACCAGCCTCCCCTCCATGGTCTGTGTCTATACCTCTTGGTGAAGCAGCCAGCATAATCCCACCCACCCCAGGCATTCTCTCTTCTCCCCCCTCCCATTGTGCAGGAGTTACAAAAGCCTGAAAGCACGTACCACCAGGCTCAAGGACAGCTTCTATCCTGCCGTTATAAGACTATTGAATGGTTCCCTAGTACGATAAACTGGACTCTTGACCTCACAATCTACCTCGTTATGACCTTGCACCTTATTGTCTGCCTGCACTGCACTTTCTCTGTAACTGTAACACTTTATTCTGCATTCTGTATTGTTTTCCCTTGTACTACCTCAGTGCACTGTTGTAATGGCAGGCACGGTAGTGTAGCGGTTAGCGTAATGCTTTACAGTGCCAGTGACCCGGATTCAATTCTGGCTGCTGTCTGTAAGGAGTTTGTACGTTCTCCCTGTGTCTGCGCGGGTTTCCTCCGGGTGCTCCGGTTTCCTCCCACATTCCAAAGACGTACGGGTTAGGAGCTGTGGGCATGCTATGTTGGCGCTGGAAACGTGGCGACACTTGTGGGCTGCCCCCATAACACTCTACGCAAAAGATGTATTTCACTGTGTGTTTCGATGTACATGTGACTAATAAAGAAACCTTATCTGATCTTATCTTAATGAATTGTTCTGTATGAACAGTACACAAAACAGGTTTTTCACTGTATCTCAGTACATATGACAATAAGAAACCAATTTGCCAATTTACCAAAAAGGTTGAGAGGAGTACGGGCCAAAGGCAGGCAAATGGGATTAGCTCAAGTGGACACCTTGGCCAGCATGGACAAGTTGGGCCAAAGGGCTCACTATCATGCTCATTAACTCTATGGCTCAATGACTCTGGCTTGTTAACCTGTTAAGTGCAGAGAGAACTAAGCAAGCATAAAAGAATTGCCTTTAATTTCCCTTGAATTCCTCTGATGAATAAAGCAGGTTAATGCACATTGAAGATTACACTGCCCATTAAGAGTATAATGGGAAGGCACTTGAAAGGGAATCAGAATACAACAAGTACAGCGTTCATGCTCAGCACTCAGCCATTTTTTAAACTCATGACAGTAATCAAAAATGGCACGTCTGTCTGAGATTAAACCTTGAGAAACTACGCAGAAACAATAATCCATGCACATCAATATGTTCACTGTTTTGCAATACAAAGCCTGATACTTATCCCACCAGACAGCTGAATTGATTTCAGTTTGCATAAAATTAGTTACTCGATCCAATAAAGCAAGAGGATCAAAGTCATCATGTTTCAAGCGAGGTAATGATTCCTGGGGCTGGAAGTAACTTTCTGCGCTGTAAAGTAATACTTTAAAGTAATCCAGCAGTGAAGTAATACTTGTTTTTTCCTCTCCGAACATTAAAAAATTGGATAAAGTGTAAAATTGTTAATCAAATGACTCTCTGCTTTTACGTTAGAATCTACCCTGTGGTATATTTAACCTAGAAACAAAATGCCATAATTTTTTGCAGTCAATAAAATCATCCATCTGTTGAGTTGGATTTGACATTTTGTATTCATCCAATGGCAAAATACCACAAATGTCAGAAATCTGAAATCAAAGAAAAGGGCTAATAATGCTCAACAAATCAGTCAGCATCTGCGGGGAAACAGTTTTAGGTTGATAACTTCCATTTGAACTGGAAAAAAAAATCCATCTACAGAAGACATCTATAAGCCTAACCCTGAGTTACCATTCTCATTCAGCAGTGTTCATTCTCTCCTATCTCAGTGACAGACATTCCTTGATGTTCTCTCTACCTTTCCCCAATTCACCTGCAACTTGAAACTTATTTTAACTCAAATGGTATTGTTTTCTCTGAAATGAAACCTCAGGTATCCTCCTTTATCTGAACTCTGTGGTTGTGTTGAACTGTCCCAGAGCTGTGTTCCCTTCAGTAGTTTATAAGGCAATAATTACTTGCCTTCACAGAACATCTGTCAGAGGGAATGTGCTGTTCCATTTCCAAACTGTTTCTACCGTCCTGATGAAAAGAAGAACAGAATATGCTCATCAGAAATCAAAGCCAGAGGAACAATACAGCTGGATGGAACAAGCAGGACTTTCAGGAAAAGTGAAAACACAATTCCCTGAGAGTTTTCTGTAAAACATGAGCTGACTTCCCTGGTTAAGGAGCTAACTTAGCTGAAAGTTGTGCTGAAGAAGCTTTGATGTGATCTTGCCTACTTTGATTGGTCTGTAAGTCTGTATCACTACTGCCTGTGATTGAGTGTTCCACTGAGAAACCTTGCTGAATTCAGTTTTATCTTACATTGTGCCATATCTGTGATAATGAGTCTTTTGGTTTTAAAATCATTGTGACAGAGGCATATAGTCATTCCTCTTGAAGTTCCTTTAGCTGTGTCCTTGGTTCCCTCCTTGGCATCAAATTCTTGTGATTCATAGCAGGAGAAGAAAGAGTTCCGAACATTATCCATTGGCCAAGATTTTAAGGCAAAACACTGAGGAGGGATTCAGAAAAGAAATGAATGAGTGTTTTGGGATGGTAGTGTAGGGGCAGACATGGTAGTGTAGCACTTAGCAGGTTCAATTCTGGCCACTGTCTGTAAGGAGTTTGTACGTTCTCCCCATGACTGCATGGGTTTCCTCCGGGTGCTCCGGTTTCCTCCCACATTCCAAATATGTTAAGGCTAGGAAGTTGTGGGCATGCTATGTTGGCGCCGGAAGCGTGGCAACACTTGCGGGCTGCCCGCAGAACACTATGCAAAAAGATGTATTTCACCGTGTGCTTCTATGTACATGTGATTAATAAAGAGATATATCTAAGCACTGCTTCAGAGGCCCAGGTTCAATTCCGTCTTCAGGTACCTGAAGTTTGCACATTCTGCCTGTGATCACATGGGTTTCCCCCGGGTGCTCCGGTTTCCTCCCGCATCCCAAAGATGTGCAGGTTGGTAGGTTAATTGGCCACTGTAAATTGTCCCTGGTGTGTAGGTGAGGGGTAGAATCTGGGGGGAGTTGATGAGAATGTGGGGAGAATAAAAATATTGGGATTAATGTGGGATTAGTGTAAATAGGTAGCTGATGGTTGGCATAGACTCAGTGGGCTGAAGGGCCTGTTCCGTGCTGTATCTCTCCAAATGAATTCACACAGAGACTTGTTGGTTGATATCTTGCAGTTGCTGACAGTGTATCCAACATCATATATTTACCAGGAATGTGTACAAAGCCTGGGTTTGCAGTAGGATTTTAAGCTGAACTGTATTTAGCCATTGTATTCTTTATTTTAAGGATCGAATGGAGCATCAAACAAGCAGATACCAGTATTAGACATTCATGTGATCACGTGTTATTATTGTGTATTCACATGTGACATTATATGTTAAGTCATGGGAGGTCTCAGACTTCAGTCAGAGAGTTTGCAATCTGAGAGTTTGACCTTCAAATAAAATGGCTTCAGGGGATGAAACCTGGTTACTCTGTGATTAAGTAAGAACTGCCTGTACACTGACCAGTACGGTTGAAAATCCCACTGCAGACAAACGTTGCATGTTATGTTGCTTCTCGATGTCATGGAGGGGAGTTTAACACTGGAAAAGAAGTGAGAGGATAAATTCCCCCATCGATGTTAAGGCAGCCAGAAAAATTGGTGAGGTGTGCAACAATACCTCACCAATTATTTTTGGAGTTCTGTGAATAAAATTCAAGCAATGCTGGAATGAAATTCCAGCAGACAACCTGGACCCATTGCAATTCGCCTATCGGCAAAACAGGTCTACAGCGGATGCCACCTCCCTGGCCCTACACTCAGCTCTGGAGCATCTGGACAGTAAAGACACATACGTTAGACTATTGTTTATTCTCTACAGCTCTGCCTTCAATACAATAATTCCAAGCAAGCTTGTCACCAAACTCCGAGACCTAGAACTCAACACCTCCCTCTGTAACTGGATCCTTGACTTTCTAACAAACAGACCACAATCAGTGAGGATAGGCAGCAATACCTCCGGCATGATTATTCTCAACACTGGTGCCCCACAAGGCTGCGTCCTCAGCCCTCTACTCTACTCCCGATACACTCATGACTGTGTGGGCAGATTCTGCTCTAACTCCATCTACAAGTTTGCAGATGATACCACTGTTGTAGGCCGTATCTCAAACAGCGATGAGTCAGAGTACAGGAAGGAGATAGAGAGCTTAGTGAAATGGTGTCATGACAACAACCTTTCCCTCAATGTCAACAAAACAAAAGAGCTGGTCATTGACTTCAGGAAAGGGGGCGGTGTACATGCAACTGTCTACATCAATGGTGCTGAGGTCGAGAGGGTTGAAAGGTTCATGTTCCTGGGAGTGAACATCACCAACAGCCTGTCCTGGTCAAATCACATAGATGCTACAGCCAAGAAAGCTCACCAGCACCTCTACTTCCTCAGGAGGCTGAAGAAATTTGGTTTGTCCCCTTTGACTCTCACCAACTTTTACCGATGCACCGTAGAAAGCATCCTATCTGGATGTATCACGGCTTGGTACGGGAACTTCTCTGCCCAAGACCGCAAGAAGCTGCAGAGGGTTGTGGACACAGCCCAGCGCATCACAGACACCAGCCTCCCCTCCTTGGACTCTGTCTTTACCTCTCGTTGTCTTGGTGAAGCAGCCAGCATAATCAAAGACCCCACCCACCCGGGACATTCTCCCTTCTCTCGTCTTCCATCGGGTAGAAGATACAGGAGCCTGAGGGCACGTCCCACCAGGCTCAAGGACAGCTTCTACCCCACGGTGATAAGACTATTGAATGGTTCTCTTATACAATGAGATGGACTCTGACCTCACAAGCTACCTTGTTGTGACCCTGCACCTTATTGCACTGCACTTTCTCTGTAGCTGTGACACTTTACTCTGTACTGTTATTGTTTTTACCTGTACTACATTAATGCACTCTGTACTAACTCAATGTAACTGCACTGTGTAATGAATTGACCTGTACGATTGGTTTGTAAGACAAGTTTTTCACTGTACCTCGGTACAAGTGACAATAATAAACCAATACCTATACCAAGCCCATTGAGTGAGAACTGACATTAGCTTGGCTCTGATCTCCTTTCCTCCCCTCCCTTTCCACCCTCTGTGGAGTACTCACTGTCAGTGACCAGTTAAGCAAACTCAAGCCTGATCGATACCCCAAATGAGTATACCCATATGGGAATGCAAGTATTGTGCTCCAGCTGGCTGGGGAAGCAGATGATCCAGCCAGCCGAATTAATTCACATCCCAACAAGGATCTCAGTCACCCCGTTTACACTAAACAAAACCAATACCCCAATGACTATCAATATGCAGGTTCATAAAGCTCAGCCATTCTTTAACCACTTTGGGAAAGGAATGGAGACTGTTCTAATCATTGCAGACTGACACTGCCTGGAAGATCAAAAACACAAGTTCACTCTCTCGTTTATGAATGCATGATTCCCTAGGTCTATATTAGACCCTGACAAATTGACCCAACTGAGTTTGCATTACTTTGCAAATGACTTTGCAACATGGGGTCTTGGTCCTGAGACTGGGTCCCATGTCTCCCAATTAACGCTTGTAAAAATGACAAAACACATTGCAAATTTTAACATAATAAATGGACATTTTAGTGGCAACCTTAAGGTCTGAACTCAATCATTTTTGAAAGTCGTCACGAGGACTGAGTCTGCGATAAATAGCTGTCCCGCTTCAGGGTTTGCAAGGTTTATTAGACATCTAACAGTTGAGTCTGTCTTTAGAAGACGTGGATGGCTTACATGTGGATATTGATTCCTTGCATCAGGAGTGTGTTCAAAGTGACATCCAAAAATATCTCAACAACTTTTAGTTTCGGGACTCGTAATATAAGATAAGCTTTCTTTATTAGTCACATGTACATCGAAACACACAGTGAAATGCATCTTTTACGTAGAGTGTTCTGGGGGCAGCCCGCAAGTGTTTCCATGTTTCCAGTGCCAGCATAGCATGCCCACAACTTCCTAACCCGTACATCTTTGGCATGTGGGAGGAAACCGGAGCACCCAGAGGAAACCCACGCATACGCGGGGAGAACGTACAAACTCCTTACAGACAGCGGATGGAATTGAACCCAGGTCACTGGCACTGTAAAGTGTTATGCTAACTGCTACACTACCGTGCCTGCAAGTAGCTGACTGGCAGATGCCCAAATGGATGTGACCTTTCAATCTAAATATTCTTACATGCTTGACTTGTTTCTACATAACAAGTAGTTTACCAATCTGTGCAAAATTTGGGAATAATTTTGGGATGAATTCTTAACATTAAAAGAATATGGAAGACATACCTTTCTACGAGTAAGAGAAGGTCATTGATATTCATATCTCAGTGCAAGATTCTGGAGAACTCACACCTATTTGATGGGACATTTGTTGGCCAGAAATCTCACTCTCTGATGTTGACATCTGGCTGCTGAATATTTCTTACAATTAATCACCAAGCACCACTCCTCAAGTGTAAATGCAACTTATAGTCCGGTAGAACTTCAGGTAGTGATCGACAGAACATTGGAAATAATCAGATACAACCCTTTTTTATGCAACAAGAGAGTTACCAGGCTTCTGCACTGAAATGATCAGTTGTTTTTATATATTTAAATGTCAGATAATCCATATAATATACAACAATGATATAGATCGAGGAGATTCACTATCTACTTTGGTGAAAAATGTTGCTAGTTGTTGGACAAACTTGGGTTGTTTTCTCAGGAGTGTCGGAGGCTGAGGGGAGACCTGATCGAGGTTTACAAGATTATGAGAGGCAGAGATAGAGTAGACAGGATTGAAATGTCTAATACTAAAGGGCATGCATTTAAGGTGAGGGGGGAAGATTCAAAGGGGATGTGCGGGGCAAGTTTTTTACACAGAGGGTGGTGGGTGCCTGGAATGCGCTGTCAGGGGTGGTGGTGGAGGCAGATACAACAGAGGCGCATCAGAGGCTCTTAGATTGGCACGTGAGTGTGCAGAGAATGGCGGGATATGGACCTTGTGTAGACAGAGGGAATTGGTTTAGTTAGGCATTTAATTACTAGTTGGGCACACCATCGTGGGCTGAAGGGCCTGTCCTGTGCTGTACTGTTCGATGTACTATGTTCTATTGCACTCAAGATTGTAAATGAGCTGGCGGGGTTGATGGTTGGAGGCATGCAAGCAGTAGAGTCGGTGGACTGAATGGCTTTTTCTGAATGCTTTCTTCTGTTATAGTCACATGATTCTCCTTCATTCTTTACACTATTTACTCCATCTTTATGATGCAGATCCATGTGTTGCGGAAAAGAGCGAAAGGAAATCTCAGCAAGCTTTTCCAGGCCATCAGTGACGGAATGTAATGATAATTCTGCTGTCATGTCTGACAGCTCCCCTCAAAGGAAGCACAGGTTCGAGATTCAAAGCTGTAGTCTGTCATCTCACCTCCACCGTACTGCATCAAGTGTAACTCCCAACTCGACACACAGGACTGGTGAACTCCTCCTGAAGCATAAAAACCTTCTGAAGGATTATCATCCACATATATTGTTGGCAGTCAGTAATTACACTGAAAATGACATTGAACTTGGAACAACATGAAGTTGATGCTGTTGCAAAAGTTGCACTGAAGTGTGGCTGCATTTTCAAAATTTAAAGCATTATAAAACTAACTGGATTTTGCAGAACGTTTATGTGATTTGTCTGTGTTTGGAACCAAATTGATTTCCCTATTGTGATTTTTAAAGAGGTGCCAATTATGGTGATGGGGTCAAAGAAATCTCCAGGGATACAAACAGTTTGGTCAGCTTCACCGGATGTGGTCAAGCGTTGTTTATATTGTAGGCTAACAGTGTCAGACAGAGGGAAGAGATGATTGACTTCCCCAACACCAAAAATGAATAAAAATGCCTTTTTATATAATCGGAACAAGATTTATGTCATCTGGGATTAAGGAGTCAATATGCTTTCTTTTCCATACCATTGCAAAGTATACAATTGAACATCAATTCAGATGTGAATGGTTTTGACTTTGCAATATGTCACTTCATCCCTTTGGGTGATGAGGAGCAGACAAAGGGTACAAATTACCTGAAGCTGGTGTCCTGTCAGACTCGCACCAGGAGCATCGGCTGGACGTTCGTCCTGTAATGCAAGCTGACAGCTAATTTTACTCACTGTTATTGTTTTCTTGTGTCCTTGAAGAGGAAGGCTGGGCTGCCTGGTTTCTGTATCTCTGTCACTTCAGCTGGACCTCGGAAGTCAGATTAAGCAAAGAATAATGGAACGTTATGCTCAAGCCAAGTCTTCTTTCACTTTGGCCGTCTCTCAGGATGGAGGAGGTCTTGTTTCCATTTTGGTTCTGAGTTGGCAAATGAGGCCAATGTTGAGAGCTGTAGGCTCTTCCACAGAGCAACTCCAGCCTCCCAGACAACCTTGACCCATTGCAATTCACCTACTGACAAAACAGGTCTACAGTGGATGCCATCTTCCTGGCCCAACACTCAGCTCTGGAGCATCTGGACAGTAAAGACACATACGTTAGACTATTGTTTATTGACTACAGCTCTGCCTTCAATAAAATAATTCCAAGCAAGCTTGTCACCAAACTCTGAGACCTAGGACTCAACACCTCCCTTTGTAACTGGATCCTTCACTTTCTAACAAACAGACCGCAATCAGTGAGGATAGGCAGCAATACCTCCGGCACAATTATTCTCAACACTGGTGTCCCACAAGGCTGTGTCCTCAGCCCTCTACTCCCTATACACTCCTGACTGTATGGCCAGATCCTGCTCTAACTCCATCTACAAGTTTGCAGATGATACCACTGTTGTAGGCTGTATCTCAAACAGCGATGAGTCGGAGTACAGGAAGGAGATAGAGAGCTTAGTGGAATGGTGTCATGACAACAACCTTTCCCTCAATGTCAACAAAACTAAAGAGCTGGTCATTGACTTCAGGAAAGGGGGCGGTGTACATGCACCTGTCTACATCAATGGTGCTGAGTTCGAGAGGGTTGAGAGCTTCAAGTTCCTGGGAGTGAACATCACCAACAGCCTGGCCTAGTCAAATCACGTGGATGCCACGGTCAAGAAAGCTCACCAGCACCTCCACTTTCTCAGGAGGCTGAAGAAATTTGATTTGTCCCCTTTGACTCTCACCAACTTTTACTGATGCACTATACAAAGCATCCTATCTGGATGTATCACGGCTTGGTATGGCAACTGCTCTGCCCAGGACCGCAAGAAGCTGCAGAGAGTTGTGGACACAGCCCAGCGCATCACAGACACCAGTCTCCCCTTCTTGGACTCTGTCTTTACCTCTCGTTGTCTTGATGTAGCAGCCAGCATAATCAAAGACCCCACCCACCCGGGACATTCTCTCTTCTCTCCTCTTCCATCAGGTAGAAGATACAGGAGCCTGAGGGCACGTACCACCAGACTGAAGGACAGCTTCTATCCCACTGTGATAAGACTATTGAATGGTTCCTTTATACAATGAGATGGACTCTGACCTCACGATCTGCCTTGTTGTGACTTTGCACCTTATTGCACTGCACTTTCTCTGTAGCTGTGACACTTTACTCTGTACTGTTATTGTTTTTACCTGTACTACATTAATGCACTCTGTACTGACTCAATGTAACTGCACTGTGTAATGAATTGACCTGTATGATTGGTTTGTAAGACAAGTTTTTCACTGTACCTCGGTAGAAGCGACAATAATAAACCAATACCAATAATAATAAACCAATACCAATACTGATAGGGCAGGAGGTCCCTGATGGGGCAGGGAGGTGGAAAGTTTATGAGGTGAGGCACTCCTTCTGCCACTTACCCCGAGCTTCTCTGTCTGTCTGATGCATGACTTCAAGGTTCTCAAAACCATCCTGAATGCTCCTTCTCCACTTTGAGCGATCACGGGCCAGAGACTCCCAGGAGTCAGTAGACACTATGGCCAAGATAGCACACCAATGCCTCTACTTCCTCAGAAGGCTAAGGCAAAGTGGCATGTCCCTGATGGCCCTCACCAACTTTTACAGATGCACCATAGAAAGTATCCTATCACTGGATATGGATCCTTCACTGGATGTGGCTTCAACTACCGAATGGAGCACAAGAGGGCTGCACATTCTACTGAACTCGTTCATAATCCCAACAGGTATTATCTTTGCATTTACATCTTGGTCACTGTAATAAATACCTCAGGTACAAGATGGGGAGAAGTTATCCTGTGCTTCCTATCTTCTCCTGTGGTATCAGTAAGTTTGGGTCAGGTGTTGGCACAAATCCTTGTCTCCTTGCTTTTCCCCCAGTGTTTTCAACCAAAATCGCAATCAAATCGCAATCTTATCCCAGCACAGCATCACTGTGGCCTCAAGAGCAGATCAGGCAGTGGGTGGTCTGTAGTGAATGAGTCGCTGCCTGACTCCCAAAACTTTTTTACCGACTGCAGAGCACAAGGTAGAATTGTGGTAAATTCTTTAAAACTTTAAACTTTATTTATACAGCATGATAACAGGCCCTTTTAGCCCAACGAGCCTGGGCCGCCCAATTACACCCATGTTAACCTACTGACCCCTACGTCTTTGGAATGTGGGAGGAAACAGGGCTCCTTACAGACAGCGGCGGGAATTGAACCCCAATCGCTGGAGCTGTAATAGTGTTACACTAACCACTACATTACCTTGCTACCCCAATTCTCTCCAACTGCCCCAAGAAAAGTAGCTCCAATAATACTCAGGAAACCCACCACTGTCCAAGAAAAGAACTTCATTTGGTCACCACCAAATCCTCCACAGAGAGAAGTGTTGGCCCGAAGGATATAAAAATCTGCGGAACAGTGAGTTGGAACAAGTCAAGGGCAGCAGACGGGTAGACAAAACAAATGTCTTGTTCTCACCAGATGCTGGAAGAAGTGGAGGCTGTCATTTTCTGAATTAAATCGTTCTGGATTGAAGTACTTGCAAGTGGACATAATGAAGTCCCTATCTGCTAAATCAGAAATCATTTCCAAATAAGGAGTTATTTGTGGGACGCTCTTCGATAAGGTATTGGTATTGGTTTATTATTGTCACTTGTACTGAGGTACAGTGAAAAGCTTGTCTTACAAACCGATTGTACAGGTCAATTCATTGCACAGTGCAGTTACATTGAGTTAGTACAAAGTGCATTGATGTAGTACAGGTAAAAACAGTAACAGTACAGAGTAAAGTGTCACAGCTACAGAGAAAGTACAGTGCAATAAGGTGCAAGGTCACAACAAGTGACGTGAGGTCATAGTCCATCTCATTGTACAAGGGAACCGTTCAATAATCTTATCACAGTGGGGTAGAAGTGTCCTTAAGTCTGGTGGTACGTGCCCTCAGGCAGAAGAATCAACACGGGCTTATAAAAGGAGTAGTCTGCGTCCATGAACCAGCGAGGCCTGGGCCCAGTGTCTGATTTGAACTGGCTGTAATTGGTGTGAAATGGCCTGATCCAGCAAAGGAAAAGCAGGAGGGATGCAGTGAGGTGGTTCCACCTGTAGCCTTGGCCAATGAGGGGTGGACACAGGATGGCCCAATGAATCAGGGACAACAGAATCTAAGTCTAGATGCAGAACTGATAAGGGAAAAGAATAATAATGAAGATTTCAGAGGTACAGGAGCGAGATCTCAGGAGACTAACGAGCGAGAACTCTGGGGAGACCAACTATTGCAAGAAGACCCCTGTGCCTGGGGCAGGGAGGAGAAAGATCAGTCGTTTGGCCAACGGGAGATCCCCTATTTTGGTGTAAGTGAGAAGTGTAGTTTGAGTGAGTATTGGTTCAAGAGGAACAGTAGAATTTAGGAATTACGAGGATATTAGCATTTGATATAATAAGTCGATACAATAAAGTTGTGAGTAGTTTGGATTAATTAGGATTTGTGTGGTCATTCACCTAGCCAAAGTCAGTTGACCAAGGTAAGGGTCAACAGACATTATTTTCTCCACCAATGGTGCACTCAGGTTGCAGGATGTTCCACCGACAACATGTACCACAACAACTTGCCAAGATTCTTTGCCAACACTTCCCAAACTCAAGAGCTCTACCATCAATAGGGTGAGGGCATCATGCACATGGGACTGCCACAGCCTTGGCCAGCTAGCCATGTACCATATCAACAGAAACCTATTGGCAGTTCCTCAGCATTACTGGGTCCACATTTTCAAACTCTTGCTTCAGTGTCAATCAATTCCCAATGGGCTTGCATGTCACATTATGGCTTATTTTAAATACATTAACATTTTTGCTAAGGGTGACTTGTTCCACTCCAGCTTTGAGGTGGCTTTTAAAACCAGCGTGGGATCCACAATCTCTACCACACGTGGAGCAGAAGCTGTTTGACAGGCTTGGTGGAGGGATTGTTTGGAAAGACCTGCACTCCTCCTACCCCTTTTAACTTAGTCGCTGCGTGTTATGATGAACCTTCACTGCATATGCAGCAGGTCAAGGAGGTTTTGATGGGCTGAAGGGCCTGTTTCCATAAGGTATAGCTCTATGGCTGGTAAGGCAGTTCACTAACATCTCCTCAAGCTTAAAGGTAATGACACATGATATAGCAGGGTACATGATTGGTTGACTTTATCAGACTCTTCACAACCACAGACAATATAATCAAGGCCAATATTAAATCTGTGTGATAATATTCCATGCATGAAAGAACCGTGAGAATATTGAAAGTTCTGTTCATGCATTTACCGCAAGGAAAATCGTTTTACACACATCTACACATAACTTCATAAATGATGTTAGTGTATTGTTTCGAAATAAAACCAAATAGAAATGGTTGGAATTATCCACCGAACAAATATTGATGAACTACATAAAGAAAAAGTGAAAATTTTGCATTGAACTAATTTTGCTTCAATGGGATTTCTTGTTAAGTTGCCATCTATCAGAGAGGCAAACAAATCCATCCAAACTGGGCAGGACTGCATCACAAGTCATCACATTTTTCCTTAATTTTAAAATAATGGGATAAAAGTTGCTCTGCTCTGCCACTCCATGTGAGCTGGCTCAGTGTCAATGCAATTCCCAATGGGCTTGCATGTCACATTACGGCTTATTTTAAATGCATTAACAATTTTGCTGATGTGGCAGCGAGGAATTCTGCAGGAATGTGCAAAGTCATTGCAGGATCTCATGGGTTACAGGCACAGTAACAATTTTTCCACTGCTGACTAAGAGGAGAGAGAGTTTGGCTGTTCTGCAGAATTTAATCATACTGCCTTGGCAGCAAGTTCTATCAACTTTTTCACCCAGAAGGTGGAACGAGCTGCCAGAAGAAATGGCTGAGGCAGGTACATTAACAACATTTAAAAGATATGGGTAGGAAAGGTTTAGAAGGACTTGGGCCAAATGCAGGCAAATGGGACTAGCTTAGATGGGTATCTTGGTCAGCATGGACCAGTTGGGCCAAAGGGCCTGTTTTCCTGCTGATTGACTCTATGGATACTGCACTGTAAATCAGTGAAAATGGTGGAGATCAGTCCGTGCAGATTACACATTTCCATCATCATTACAACAGGCTAGAAAGAGCTGGGAGGCATCTTTCTTCAGTCCAATGAATTGCAAGTGTTGACTTCAAGATGTATGTAATCTACTGCCCTTTAACCTGGAAGAAGACAATGAAATGTAGTTGCCAATAGTTGTAGTTGACGTACAGAGGGATCTTGGGGTCCAAGTCCACAGCTCCCTGAGAGTGGCCACACAAGTAGACAGGGTGGTAACTAAGGCATACGGCATGCCTGCCTTCATCACTCGGGGCCTTGAGTACAAGAGTCAGGAAGTCATGTTGGAGCTATATTAAACTTTGGTCAGGCCACACTTGGAGTATTGTGTGCAGTTCTGGTCATCCCGTTATAGGAAGAATGTGGAGGTTTTGGAAAGAGCATAGAAGAAGTTTACCAGGATGCTGCCTGGATTAGTGGGTATGAGCTATAAGAAGTGGTTGGACAAACTTGAGTTGTTTGCTCTGGAGTGTCAGAGGCTGAGGGGAGACCTGATGGAATTATGAGAGGCATAGATAGGGTTGACAGTCAGAATCTTCTTCCCAGGGTAGAAATGTCAAATACTAGAGGACGTACATTTCAGGTGAGAGGGGGAAGTTTAAAGGAAATAAAGGGGAAGTTTTTTTTACACAGAGAGTGGTGGGTGCCTGGAACAGGCTGCCAGCAGTGGTGGTGGAGGCAGATATGATAGTGGTGCTTAAGAGGCTTTTAGATAGACCTCTGAGCCTCTGGTTCATAAAATATTCAGTCATCAATATCTAGCTGTCTCACCTCAATGTGCAAGTTCATCTAAGGGTTGGAGCTCCCTTTGCTTGGCAGAAACATCAGTATTAAAAGGGACAGTTGCAAAAGTGGGACATTCCTGGCTTTCCTATCTCTGTCTGTGTGAGTCCATGTGGCATGGGACAAACAGAAAGTCCACGCTTATGGGCTTCTTAGCTGTGTCTGCAAGAGCAGCAAGGATGGGAGTGATCCTTGGCCAGAGGATGAATTTAATGTCAGAATTGAGCTGTCACAGCTCACACGTAACTTCCACTTGAGGTTTCTGCAGGGGTTGGCTGTCAATCTGGTTCAAGTATTAATTGCCATCCACTGCTGATTTCCAGGCCAATTGAACTGGCTATTAAGGACATCCCAAATATTCAAAACCCCAGGAAAAAATAGACAGCCTGCTTTGCAGACACAACTGCTGGAGAAAATGAAAGTATTTACAGTCACAGAGAGACACATTGAGTCTGTACCAACCACCTGCCACCCACTTATACCAATCTGATGTTAAATCGAAATTTTTATTCCCCCCACATTCCCATCAACTCGCCCCAGATTCCACCTCTCACCGACACACAAGGGGCAATTTACAGCAGCCAGTTTAACATTCCAGCACGACATTGGGATGCAGGAGGAAACGAGAGCACCCGGAGGAAACCCGTATGTTCACAGGGAGAAAACGCAAGCTCCGCACAGACTGCATCTAGGGTCAGGATTAAACCCGGGTCTCTGATGCTGTGAGGCAGCGACACCATTAGCTCTGTGCCACTCCCTATACAGATGTTGTTGGGTTCTAAATATGCAACCAGTCTACAACGTGAAGCACAAGAGAGACAGGGACCTCTTAGAGGTTGAAGATAATCCAGTGCCCTTCCAATTCCAAGCCATAACTCCACACACACCAAGAGCTGGCTGGCTGTCTTCTCCTGCCTTAATGACTGGTTGGTTGAAGATGTGCAGACTGCAGGAATGACAGAAGCACACGAAGCACCAGTGGGCTTGGTGAGCGAGCCCAGCTCAGCTAAGGGAGTGAGCTGCAGAGTTGAGAAAGGCAGAAGTTTGTCATCAGGCTGTGCATGTGTGGCCTCCACTGTATGGAGCGTCACAAACAAAGGACTACAGGGTGGCTTGTTGTGGAGCCAGGCAGTGACAGAAAAACTTCAGTGGAACAGTTTCCCCACCTCTTTTGTTATACACAGGAGACTGCAGATGCCGGAATCTGGAGGAACAAAAAAGATGTTGGGGGAGCTCAGCGGGTCAGGCAGCATCTGTGGGGGGAAATGGACCGTCGACGTTTCAGGTCGAGACCTTCAACTGGACTGAAAGGAAGAGGGGAGACCGTCGGTATAGTCGGTGGAGGGAAGGGGCGGAATGAGAGCTGGGAGGTGAGAGGTGGGGGTGACAGAGGGCTGCAGGTGGTGGGATCTGATCGGAGAGGAAGGTGGAGCCTGGAATATAGGGAGGGAGGTGGGGAGGGCAGATGGGAACAGTGGGGAGGGGACCCAGTGGGAGTGGTGTGTGGGTGATGGGCAGATGGGGGGGTGGACGAGGGGAAAAACAACTGGGTGATGGGGTGGGAGGGGTTTGTAGGAGGAACTGGGTAAATCAGGAGGAGAGAGAAAGGGACGAGGGCGGGGTAAGGTGATGCAGGGAGGGTGCAGTTTACCGGAAGCTGAATTCAATGTTCATGCTGTTGGGTTGTCGACTTTCCAGGCAGGCTATGATAAGATTTCTTTATTAGTCACATGTACATCGAAACACACAGTGAAATGCATATTTTGCGTCGAGTGTTCTGGGGGCAGCCCACAAGTGTCGCCACGTTTCTGGCACCAACATTGCACACCCACAACTTCCTAACCCGTCCGTCTTTGGAATGTGGGAGGAAACCGGAGCACCCGGAGGAAACCCACGCAGACACGGGGAGAATGTACAAACTCCTTACAGACAGCGGCCAGAATTGAACTCGGGTCGCTGGTGCTGTAATAACGTTACGCTAATCGCTATATTACCATGATTTAGATCACAGAGCAAGAAGATATGAGTGTAACCTAGCTTGAAGTCATCTTTAGGGCTCAGATTTTTTGATTTTCCTGAAAATAACCAAAATAACTAACCTAAAAATATCTACTTAAAAAATAAAATTTGCTCTTATTCTGCTAACAGTCTGCGCTAATAATCCATTTGACAATTCCAATCTTGCATCCCACCATCTGCAGCCCTCTGTCGTCCCCACCTCTCACCTCCCAGCCTCTGTCACCATCCCCACTCCCTCCTCCCCCCTCTGCCCATCACCCCTCCTCACCTGGATCCACCCGTCACCTGCCGGCTCTTGCCCCTCCCCTTCCCCTCACCTCTTTATACCGACTATCTCCCCTCTGTCTTTCAGTCCAGATGAAGGGTCTCGACCGGAAACGTTGACTGTCCATCTCCCCCCACAGATGCTGCCTGACCTGCTGACTTCCTCCAGCCGTTTGTTTTTTGCTCCAACCTTGCACTTGCTTAAAGAACAAGAGTTATACAATGTTGAGAACGTGCACAGGCTACTGACCAAGTGCATTTGGTGGTGGAAATTGACTGAGATACTCGTAATCACGCAACAAATGGACTCAGGGCACAGCCCAGGTTAGTAAAAGTGCAGGCAACAGTGAGAGACTTTGAACAGGAAGTTTCCATTTATTGTCATTGTCAATTTACTTGGAATTTAATACAGAAACCAAAAATTGATGAACTTCCCAAAAACTTATGACCAAGAGTACTTGATTTTGCTACACAATGAAAACAGCCAAAAGTGAAAGTCAAAAGAATTCAAGCCACAGTTACGCTGAGTGGACAAGCTGAGAATATTTAACATGCCAAGTAAGAAAGCCCTTGGCCTTGGAGAGGTGTCAATCGGTGCATTTCCATGCAAGGTGGGGGCATAGTGAGTCTGTGGGAAACCCTAGTGCAGGGATTAAGATTTTAGTTACTGGGCCAGCTCGTGAGTTGGGTAATTTTATTGCAGGGCTGCAGGAGTCTTTTAACTGATGAAAGCTTGTTCGAGTTTTATGACAAGTATTCTTTACTGCATTCATATCCTCAGGAAGGTTATCAGAGTGCCCTAATTCCTACACTTCCAATTTAAAGTTTTAATTCTCAGAATACATGCTCTAAGGCTTTTTCTAGTTTCACACATTACTGCTGGTCATTTAAGATCCTGCATTATGTAAATGATCCACTAACTTTGACCATTATATTGCAGAACTAAACTTGAAGACAAGTGGGAATTAATCAGAATAAACAAGTGATGAGTGGTCACCGGTATATTTTTTTGCTGCTGTTGACAGCAAGGGAAATTGAGTGGAATCACCTTACACCATCCTTAAGGGACAATCATCTCAGAATCAGGTTTATTGTCACTGACTTAGATGATGTGAAATTTGGAGATCTAGGAGGTTCTGCTGATGCTGGAATCGGGAGCAACACACAATCTTGAAGCTGTTTCTGAATCATTGGGTGAGGGTCTTCAGGCTCCTGTACCTCCTCCCCATTGGCAGTAATTAGAAAAGGGCATGTCCCAGATGGTGAGGGCCCTTAACAATGGATGCCACCTTCCTGAGGCACCGCCTCTTGAAGATATACTCAATATTGGTGAGGGTTGTGCCCATGATGGAGCTGGCTGTGTCTAAAACCCTTGGCAACCTCTTGTAATCTTCTACCTATCACCTCTCAGCTTCTTACATCACTCCCTTTCATCCCCCCTCCCCCCACCCACCTACCTTCCCCCCTCACCTGGACTCACCTGTCACCTGCCAGCCTGTGCTCCTCACCCTCCCTGACCTTCTTATTCTGGCTTCTGCCCTCTTCCTTTCCAGTCCTGACGAAGGGGTCTCGGCCCGAAACGGTCGACTGTTTATTTCCCTCCATGGATGCTGTCTGACCTGCTGAGTTCCTCCAGCATCTTTTTTGTTCCTCTGGAGTCTACAACTCTCTGCAGCCTCTTGCGATCCTGCGCATTGGAGCCTCCGTACCAGGCTGTGGTGCAACCAGTCAGAATGCTCTCCACTGCACATCTGTAGAAATTTGCAAGAGTCTTTGGTGAGATACCAAATCTTCTCAAACTCCTAACAAGTAGAAGTTCATCAAGGGAGTTTACACAAATGAAGTTGAATCGCATGAATGAATGTAATTGACTGAAAGGGATATTTTCTGTCAAGCATTAATATTTACAGCAAGTTGTTATGATTAACAACATGTTTCTTTTGATGGCACTG
Organism: Pristis pectinata; assembly: GCF_009764475.1. NCBI lineage: Eukaryota > Metazoa > Chordata > Chondrichthyes > Rhinopristiformes > Pristidae > Pristis > Pristis pectinata. Next base: position 2,392,786 of record NC_067414.1, read on the forward strand.
TTGAGTTAAGCAGAAGCTTCTTCCGAGTTATATCCTCAACAAAAGCAGAGACTGCAGCTGCTGGAACCTGGAGCAACAAACAATCTGCTGGGGGACTCAGCGGGTCGAGCAGCATCTGTGGGGGTGGGGGGGAAGGAATTGTCGATGTTTCAGGTTGAGACCCTGCATAATTTAAGCAGACTTAAAATGGGTTATCATTTGTTGATTGAATACCGATTTGGTTGAATGACTGGGGTAAATTTCAGCAGATCGGGTTTTTATACCTGCGAGGCATTGAAATCTTAAACACCATGTGGGGTAGAACCCCTCTTTTGAACTCAAATATTGTTGCACGACCTAGCTCTGAAAAACAAAGCAAACCACGGAAAATTCTGGAACTATCAGCATGTCAGGCAGCATCTGTGGAGAAATAGACAGCATTTTAGATTGATCAGGATGGCTTCAATAGATCAAAATGAAGGTTATTTTAAGTTAAATATGTTCATGGTACAGATGCTGGTAGGATTGTTTGTTTATTAATTTGTTAGGATGAAGACTTAATTTATTGGAGGCTGTATACAATATATTAGGTTCCAATCAACAGACTGATAAGATCCCATTCAGAAATGCATCTCGACTTGGAAAGTCGAAAGTCAAAGTCGAGTTTATTGTCACGTGCACAAGTACATGTGTGCACAGGTGCAATGAAAAACTTCCTTGCCGCAACATCACAGGCACCCAGCATCAGAGACACAATATTCACAAGAGAAACATAAATCATATACAATTTTTACAAGAAAGAATGCAATTAGAATAACAAGTCCATTGTAGTGCAATATGTTGCAAAATTGAGGCAGTGATTAGGGTTGTGCCGGTTGGTTCAAGAACCGAATGGTTGAAGGGAAGTAGCTGTTCCTGAACCTGGTGGTGTGGGGACTTCAGGCTTCTGTACCTCCTCCCCGATGGGAGCTGTGAGAAGATGGCACGACCCAGATGGTGGGGATCTTTGATGATGGGTGTTGCCTTCTTGAGGCAGCACCTTCTGTAGATACTCCCGATGGGGGGAGGGATGTGCCCCTGATGTATGAAGTTTGTGTGATTCTGCAGAAGCTAAATCTTCTACACATCATTCAACTGTCTTGCGAATTCAGTGATGTAATAACGGTTAGAGTAACACTATTACAGCACAAGCGACCCGGGTTCAATTCCAGCTGCTGTCTATAAGGAGTTTGTACGTTCTCCCCGTGTCTGCGTGGGTTTCCTCTGGGTGCTCCGGTCTCCTCCCACATTCCAAAGATGTATGGGTTAAGAAGTTGTGGGCGTGCTATGTTGGCGCCGGAAGCGTGGCGACACTTGCGGGCTGCCCCCAGAACACTCTACGCAAAAGGTGCATTTCACTGTGTGTTTCGATGTACATGTGACTAATAAAGAAATCTTATCTTAGCTTGACAGATTTGGGAAAATGGGGACATAGTTTCCCCAGAGGTGCCTCATTGCTTGATTCCATGCAGTCTACTTCCCTAATCTCATTTTATTAGGCTTTTACTTGTCCTTTTAGCATGGGGAAGGTGCACAAAGCAATTTTGAACTGTCATCAGGACAAAGTAACCCATCTATCCTGATGCTTAATCACACCTCAAGTAATTCCGTATTCAGAAAGGGTAGGATTCTTAACACGGTGTTTTGATACATTCTCTTATTGAGCTCCTCAGCCCCAGCATGAAATATTGTACTTGGCAGCCACAAGGAACATGTTGGAACAATGCAATGAAAATGCTCCAAGTGAGCTCAAGACAACTCGGAAGGTGTTAAGTCCATAAAGTGACAAGCGCAGCAGGTTTAGATTGGATTTCTGATACAGCATCTGGATATGCTTGCTGCAAACCACGTTTTGATGATGGCTTGATAACTGTTCACTTTTGTTGCTGTTGAGCTGGCTTCCTTTTGAATGGGGAGACTGACGAGGATGAAATGCAGGTCACAAGGGGGCGTCATTGTTACGTCCCAGAGTCAGGTCATTCTGCCACCAAGTCAATTTCACTAAACAAAGACACTCGGCCAGTGCAAGGGGCTGAGGCTGCTGAACCTGGAAATAACACCAACAGCACAGACAATCTGGGGAGGGTCAGGAGCATAAAATAGCACTGCTATCGACTTTGTTCAGCTACTTTACAGAAAGTGACAAATCCGACATCCACTGAAGAATGAAGTATCCTCCTGTAGATTTTGTTTCTGTGTTGGTCATTGTTTTGTTGACAGTTTTGCTTCAGGAGATTTCAATTGGCACAAAGTGGATTACCTGCTTGATATTTTCAACTTTCTGGATCCCGCATGAGTTCCAGTATGACTATTGAACGATTCCCTTGAACAATGAGACGGACTCCTGACCTCACAATCTACCTTGTTATGACCTTGCACCTTATCATCTACCTGCACTGCACTTTCTCTGTAGCTGTGACACTTTACTCTGTTATTGTTTTACCCTGTACTACCTCAATGCACTGTGGAATGAATTGATCTGTACGATCGGTATGCAAGACAAGTTTTTCACTGTAACTAGGTACAAGTGACAATAATAAACCAATACCAATACCAATACTCAGCATATTATGTCACACCTGAGCCACAGTGCAGAATCTGATTGATGCTGAACCTGCCAGTTTCACCATATAAAGTCAGCAGAAGGTGTTGGCCAGGTTCTGCACAAGAAAGACTGAAACATTGGGCAGGCTAGGACTTTATTCCTTGGAGAATAAGAGCCTGAGGGGTGACTTTCTGGAGGTGGATAAAATCGTGAGGGGCATAGATAGCGTGAATATACTCAGTCCTTTTCCCAGGGAAACTGAATCAAGAACCAGACGGCATTGGTGAGAGGGGAAAGACTTAAAGGGGACCCGAGGGCCAACTCCTTCACCCAGAGGGTGGTGGGTACATGAAACGAGCTGCCAGAGGAAGTGGGTGAGACAGGTACAATGACAATGATTAAAAGACATTTGGACAGGTACATGGACAGGAAATGTTTAGAAAGATATCGGCCAAATGTAGGCCAATGGGACTGGCTTAAATGGGTGTTTTGGTCGGCATGGACCAGTTGGGCCGAAGGGCCTGTTTCCATGCTGTGTGACTCTATGATTGAAAGAATCTAAACTTCGAGTTGTGATCATCTGACCAAACATGCCACAGCACAACTAATGCAATCACAAAACACCAACTCAGTGAAATTCCGCCTGTTTCAATGAGCCATGCTACATTACAACGCCAGAGAAAGAACCCCCAAAGTTTTAACAAAAGGCGAGCAACACTCACTCTTCAAACATCCCGGGTAACCTTTGTTCATTCTTGCTGCCAGTTATCAGAAAAGCCTTGTTCAATACATTCAAACACTCGGTGGGGGGAAACAATTCTCCAAATGAAGCAGTGAAGTCCTGCACTGCTCCTTGTGAGAAGCCATTTATCTCTTTGTCTTCATCCACTTAAGGGCATGGGTAAAAGGATGACAACACAATGTTCCTTCAGGGTCCGAAGAAACACTCTCAAGGTTCTCACACAACTGAAGTAGTAAAAAATTGCAAGGGTTATTTCAAAACCAAGAGATAGTATTTCTGAGGTAAGGTTGAACAGACTGGACTCTTTTCCCAGATGGCACAGTGATGCAGTGGTTTGAGCTTCTGCCTCACAACTCTGGAGACCCGGGTTTGATCCCGACCTTGGGAGCTGTCTGGGTGGAGTTTGTACAATCTCGCTGTGACTATGTGGGTTTCCTCTCACGTCCCAAAGACGTGCAGGTTGTTAGGTTAAATGTATACTGCCCCCGGTGTGTAGATGAGGGGTGGAATCCCGGGAGGGTTGATGGGAATGTGCGGAAAGTAAAATGGGATTAGTGTAGGACTGGTGTCAATGGGTGGTTGATGGTCAGTGCAGAGTCGATGGGCCGAAGGGCTTGTTTCTGTGCTATGTGGCTTTGAAGAGAAGGCTGAGTCCTGAAAAAAGACGACAAAGTCCCATTCCCCCATCTGCGGTCAGTGGTCTGGGAGAGGCAGTCCTTTTCCCTATGGATGATACTGCACAAGCACAGAGCTGTGTTCCATGAATGTAATGTAGTAAGCCTTCTGAAAATTTGCCAGTATTTCTGACAGCTAACTACATTGTATTTGTTGATGAGAGGAGTGAGGAATTCAAATCCACCATCAACCTTACTGGTGGTAATATTCTCGGCGCCTTTTTTCCATCATGTTATATATCAATGACGCTGAGGTGGAGACGGTTGAGAGCTTCAAGTCCCTCGGTATAAATATCACCAACAATTTGTCCTGGTCCAACCACGTTGATGCTATGGCCAAATAAACACATCAATGTCTCTACTTTGTTAGAAGGATCAGGAAATTCCGTATGTCCCTGATGACACTCACCAATTTTTACAGATGAACCATCAAAAGAATCCTATCTGGATGCATCACAGCTTGGTATGGCAACTGCTCTGCCCAAGACCGTAAGAAACTGCAGAGAGTTGTGGACACAGCCCAGTCCATCACACAAACCAGCCTCCCTTCTATTGACTCTGTCTACACTTCTCGCTGCCTTGGGAAAGCAGCTGCCCCTCCCTCCACGGTCATTCTCTCTTCTCCCCCTCCCATCGGGCAGAAAATACAAAAAGCTTGACAGCATGTACCACCAGGCTTAAGGACAGCTTCTGTCCTGCTGTTATCAGGCTCATGAATGGATCTCTCATACACTAATGATGAACTCTTGATCTGCTAATTGACCAAGATGCAGCCTCTGTACTTTATTCGTCTGCCTGTACCGTACTTTCTCTGCAACAGTAACACTTATTCTGCATTCTGCTCTTATTTTTACTATCTCGATGTACTAATGTGTGGCATGATCTGTCTGGATGGCACACAGGCATCATGCATCTTGGTGCACATGACTATAATAATAAATCCAAGCCTTCTTAAGCTCTTTGTTTTGTAATTAAACTGAAGATATGCTGCACATCAGGCAGCATCTGTGGAGACAGAAACAAAATTAGCGATTCACTGACTGTTCACGGGAAATGGAAAAAGTTAGAAATGAAGGAAGCTGCAGAGAAATGTGGGAGGGGCAGAAAAAGCAGAAGGGGAGGTGTGTGAGGGGTTGGGACAGGCAGGAGTGAATGCTGCAGGTTTTGGTAGTGTTGGGACATGGAACACAGAACACAGAACATGGAACACAGATCATAGAACAGTACAGGGCAGGAACAGGCCCTTCGGCCCACAATGTTGTCACAAGATCACAAGACAAGGGAGCAGAAGCAGGCCATTCGGCCCATCAAGTCTTCTCCAAAGAAAAGAGGAAAAAGAAAAAGAAATGAGAACTTGTGGGGGGGGGGGGAATAAAACACACTATTCTAACCACAATTTCCGGTCTTATCCCCACATTCCTTGATACCCCGACTATTTAGATATCTATCTATCTCTTCCTTAAACGCCTCCAATGATCTGGCCTCCACTGCTGTACGTGGCAAGGAATTCCACAAATTCACCACCCTCTGGCTAAAGAAATTTCTCCTCATCTCTGTTTTAAACCTGTACCCTCTAGTTCTAAGATTGTGCCCTCTGGTCCTGGACTCACCCACCAAGAGAAACAGCTTGACCACATCTACTCCGTCCAGACCTTTCAACATTTTAAATGTCTCTATGAGGTCCCCTCTCATTCTTCTGTACTCCAGTGAGTACAGTCCAAGAGCTGACAAACGTTCATCATACGTAAGCCCTTTCATTCCGGGAATCATCCTCATAAATCTCCTCTGAACCCTCTCCAACATCAGCACATCCTTCCTGAGATATGGGGCCCAAAACTGTACACAGTATTCCAAATGAGGCCTCACTAGTGTCCCGTAGAGCCTCATCAACACTTCCTTACTTCATACACTATACCTCTCGAAATGAATGCCAACATAACATTCGCTTTCTTTACCACTGATCCGACCTGGTGGTTAACTTGGGGATACTCCTGCACGGGTATCCCCAAGTCCCTTTGTACTTCTGTACTTTGAATTTTCTCTCCTTCTAGATAATAATCTGCCCGTTTATTACTGTTTCCAAAGTGTACAACTGCACATTTCTCAACATTGAATCTCATCTGTCATTTCCTTGCCCATTCTCCTAGACTATCTAGGTCTCTCTGCAACCTTCCTGTCTCCGCAATACTCTATACTCCTCCACCTGTCCTGGTGTCATCCGCAAACTTAGCCTCAAAACCATTTACTCCGTCATCCAAATCGTTAATGTACAAGGTAAAAAGAAGCGGCCCCAACACCGACCCCTGCGGAACACCATTAGTAACCGGTACCCAACCAGAACAAGATCCTTTTATTTCCACCTTTTGCTTCCTGCCAACCAGCCAATGCTCCACCCATTCTGTTATCCTACCTGTAATTCCATGACCTCTCGTCTTATTAATCAGTCTCTTATGTGGCACCTTGTCGAAGGCCTTTTGAAAGTCTAAATACACAACATTTACCACCTCTCCCTTATCCACCCTACCTGTGATTTCTTCAAAAAACTCCAATAGGTTGGTCAGGCAGGAGCTTCCCTTCACAAAACCATGTTGGCTAAGACCTAGCTTGCCCTGCACCTCTAGGTATTCCGTAACCCCGTCTTTGAGGATAGATTCCAATAACTTTCCCACCACTGACGTCAGACTAATAGGTCTGCAATTTCCTTTATGCTGCCTCCATCCTTCTTATACAACGGAACTACATTTGCGACCCTCCAGTCCTCCGGAACCACGCTGGAGTCTATCGATTCCTGGAAAATTATCACCAATGCCTCCGCTATCTCTAAAACCACCTCCTTCAGAACCTGGGGATGCACCTCATCCGGTCCGGGAGACTTATCAGTCTTTAGCCCATTTAGTTTTCCTAGTGCCTTCTCTCTAGTAATCTTAACTGAACTCAGTTCCATTCCATGAGACCCTGACTAACCGGTATATTGCTGATGTCCTCCACAGTAAAGACCGATGCAAAATACTCATTTAGTTCTTCTGCCATCTCTTTATTATCCATTATAATCTCTCCTGCACCATTATCGATTGGTCTTATATCAACCCGTGTCTCTCTTTTATTCATATATTTAAAAAGTATTCTTTCGAATGTTATCTGCCAACTTCCTTTCATAATTCATCTTTTCTTTCCTAACGACCTTCTTAATTTCTTTCTGCAGGTTTTTAAAAGTTTCCCAGTCTTCTGTTTTCCCACTAATTTTTGCTTCCTTGTATGCCCTCCCTTTTGCTTTTATTTTAGCCTTCACCTCTCTCGTTATCCACATTTGTGCCTTTTTTCCATTCAAAACCTTCTTTTTTCTTAGAATATATCAATCTTGCATTTTCCTTATTTCCTGTAGAAATTCCTTCCATTTCTGCTCCGCCGTCCCTCCAGCCAGCTTACTCTTCCAATCAATTTGGGCCAACTCTTCTCTCATACCATTGTAATTTCCTTTGTTCCACTGAAATATCGATACACCTGATATCAGCTTCTCCTTCTGAAATTTGAAACTGAACTCAATCATATTGTGATCGCTGGTTCCCAGTGGTTCCTTTACCTTTAGTTCCCTAATCACTTCCGGTTCGTTACACAGCACCCAATCCAAAACAGCCTGGTGGGTCATCAACAAGTTGGTCCAAAAAAACCGTCCTGTAGACATTCCACAAACTCACTCTCCTGAGTTCTACTCCTTGCTGGATTTCCCAGTTCACCTTCATGTTAAAATCCCCCATAATTATCTTCATGTTGTCACTCTGACACGCTTTTTCTATTTCAAACTGCAACTTATGGTCCACTTCCTGATTGCTATTAGGGGGCCTATATATAACTGTTACTATTGTCCTTTTACCCTCGCTATTTCTTAGCTCCACCCATAAGGATTCCGCCTCTTCTGACCCAATGTCCTTCCTTTCTATTGATTTTATATCATTACTAACCATCATGGCCACACCTCCCCCTCTGCCTACCCGCCTGTCCTTCCTATACACTGTGTACCCCTGGACATTCAGTTCCCAATCACATCTGTCATAAAGCCATGACTCGGTGATTGCCACAATGTCGTATTTATTAACCTGTAGTTGTGCCGCTAGGTCATCTACTTTATTCCTAATACTACATGCATTTAAATATAGTACATTTAGCCCAGTATCTGTTATTGATTTTGTTGTACTTCTATTGTTCAGCAAATTATCCTGACTTTTCACCTGCCTGTCCTTCTTGCCATCCTCACTGCACACTGTCTTGGACTTGTTTCTATAAACCTCCTCCTTTACCCTAACATCTTGTATCCTAACATCCTGGTTTCCATCCCCCTGCCAGATTAAACACATAACTGAACTAATCGCTTCTGCCAACACAATGTCCATGTCCGTCCATTCTCTGTACAGTCAGGAGCCTATCTAAGAGCCTCTCAAACATCTCCATCATATCTACCTCCACCACCACCCCTGGAGGCCCATTCCAGGCACCCACCGCTCTCTGTGTAAAAAACTTGTCCCACACATCTCCTTTGAACTTACCCCCTCTCACCTTAAATGCACGTCCTCTTGTATTTGATGAGGCTGAAGGAGAGTGATAAATTCTGATGAATAACTCTCGGGAGGTAGCAATTGGAATCCAAAGTGATCAGAGGGAAGAACATAGAACATAGAACACTACAGCACAGTACAGGCCCTTCGGCCCACAATGTTGTGCTGACATTTTATCCTGCTCTAAGATCTATCTAACCCTTCCCTCCCACATCGCCCCCCCATTTCTCTATCATTCATGTGTCTATCTAAGAGTCTCTTAAATGTCCCTGATGTATCTGCCCCCACAACCTCTGCAGGCAGTGTGTTCCACGCACCCACCACTCTCTGTGTAAAAAACTTACCCCTGACATCCCCCTTATACCTTCCTCCAATCCCCTTAAAATTATGCCCCCCTTGTGTTAGCCATTGTCGCCCTGGGAAAAAGTCTCTGACTGTCCACTCGATCTATGCCTCTTATCATTTTGTGCACCTCTATCAAGTCACCTCTCATCCTCCTTCTCTCCAAAGAGAAAAGCCCCAGCTCGCTCAGCCTATCCTCATAAGACATGCTCTTCAATCCAGGCAGCATCCTGGTAAATCTCCTCTGCACCCTCTCTAAAGCTTCCACATCCTTCCTATAATGAAGTGACCAGAACTGAACATAATCTGAACACAATCTGAACACAGTACTGAACATAAGAGAAAGCTCTTAGTAATTGAGAAGACATGAACTGGATTTTAGTAAGGCACTTGACAAGATCCCTCTTGGTAGGCTGATCCAGAAGACTAAGATCCATGGGATCCATGGTAACTTAGTAGGTCAGATACAAAATCGACTTGGCCATAGAAGACAGAGGGTAGTGGTGGAGCGGTGTTTCCCTGACTGGAGGTCTGAGACCAGTGGTGTTCTGCAGGGATGGGTATTGGGATGTCTTTTTTTTTGTGATATATATAAATGATAGATGGAGGGAAGGTATGTAAATTGGCAAGTTTGTAGATGGCACAAAAGTGAGTGGAGTTGTGCAGAGTGAAGAAGGTTGTCAAAAGATACAGCAGGATATCGATCAGCTGTAGGATGATGTTTGGGTGGAGAAATGGCAGGTGGAGTTTAATCTGGGCAAGTGTGAGGTGGGAGATCAAATGTAAGAAGAAATGTAAAGGACATGATCCACGTTAACACACTTCCACCAAACACTTTGGCTGTTAACTTATACATCAGCCTTTTATGTGGCACCTTGTCAGATGCCTTTTGGAAATCTAAATATACTACATCTACAGGTTCCTCTTTATCAACTCTCCCTGTCACATCCTCAAACAATTTGTACAAATTTGTCAAATATGATTTACCTTTCATAAAACCATGTTGACAGGCTTGATTATATTCAGCTTTCCCACATGATGAATTATTTCCACTCCAGCATCTTGCCAACAATAGACATTAAACTAACTAACTAGCCTGTAGTTCCCCACCTTCTGTCTTTCTTTCTTTTTGAACGAGGGAGTCACATTGGTTGTTTTCCCATCTTCTCCTGCCCTCCTGGAATTTAGTGAGTTTTGAAACATTTCAACCAATGGGTCCATCATCTCTGCAGCCACTTCCCCTAAAGCCCATGGATACAGGCCTTCAGGTTACCGCCATGTGTCCACTTTTCTCAAACACTTCATCTGTATTGATTGGGATTTTTACAAGTTACATTGGTAAATTGGTTTATTATTGTCACATGTACTGAGGCAGAGTGAAAAACTTACTTTGCATATCATTCATACAGATCGATTCATTACACAGTGCATTGAGGTCGTACAAGGGAAAACAATACCAGAATGTAGAGTAAAGTGTTACAGTTATAGAGAAAGTGCAGTGCATGTAGACAATAAGATGCAAGGCCATAATGAGGTAGATTGTGAGGTCAAGAGTCCATCTTATTGTACTAGGGAACTGTTGAGTAGTCTTATAACAGTGGGATAGAAGCTGTCCTTGAGCCTGGTGTTACGTTTTCAGGCTTTTGTATCTTCTGCCCAATGGGAGGGGGGAGAAGAGAGAATGTCCGGGGTGGGTGGGGTCTTTGATTATGCTGGCTGCTTTACCGAGGCAGCAAGAAGTGTAGACAGAGTCTATGTTCCTCCTTGTTATCTGAAATTAGCCCATCTGTTATCATAAAGATATTTGTGGTGTCCTCCACGGTAAAGACTGATGAAAAGGAAATCGATTTAACATATCTGCCGTGACCAGAGGCAGCCAGCAACGATCCCTGGCTGAGGTTAGTACATGGAGGAGAGCACATTGTGCATTGGCTGCTCAGTAAGGAAGGCAACTGCTGAAGGGTGCTGCAAAGTTCAATAACAGAATTAACAGGCTTGACTTTAACATCCCACCGCAGACAGGGATTTGTAAATTAACCACCCTGTCTGCAAAGCTGCCCTTTTATTGTGCTGTGGTGTCAGGTTTGCTGAGAAACTGTGGCAGAGACTTAATTATATGTACATCCGGCTCCCACAGTGCAGCTGGAAACTATCTGAAGTTTTATGGTTCCTGCCCAGTTTTCCCAGAGAGATGAGACATGTTGGGTTGCAGGTGGCTGACACACTCTCCCCCTGCACCTCCCACAACTAATCGCTGTTCCCAAATGTGCAACCCAAGGGCCTGCCAACTCCCTCCAACTTGCCTCCTCGCACCTCTGGCCTGTGATCTATTCCTCTGCTCGTCTGACACTTACTGGTAAATCACCGGACTCTCTGATTTACCCGTTAATGGTGGAGAGATGATGGATGGAGTTTAATCTGGTCAAATGTGGGGTTTAGCACTTTGGGATATCAAATGTCAGAGGAAAGTACACAGTGAATGGCTGATCCATGCTAACACACTTCCTCCAATGCCTTGGGCTATTAATTTGTGCACCAGCTTCCTTGTGCACCATTTGTCAAATGCCTTTAGGGAGTCTAAATACACCACATCGACAGGTTCCCAGGCACACACAGAGGGATGGACATCAAGTATTGCTGGGAAGATCATCAACTCGGTGAAGGACGCCCTTTGGTCTGCCCGAAACTTGTTGGTCTCCCAGCACAGTGAGAAGTCCGTAAGGGAATGCTGCTGACTGGCACAGTCCAGGCTGCAGGAGTCCGTGCTGAGGGACACACTGAAGCTCGGTGCAGCCAGTGCAAAGGCTCTGTGGGGAAGGACCACAGTCTGGGCTCCTTCCACTACCGCACATGGAGGGGCTGAGACTGGTGGGGAAACCCCTCATGAGTGACAACAGAGCTATGTACAAAAATAAGATGTGCTAACGTTAACCAGCAACATTGACTGTATAAACTGAACAACACCGAGAATGTAAAGAGCTTTGCACTGTGTTCTTTTTTTGTATAGATATCTTTATTATTTTTGAAGTAAAAACTAACTTATTGGTAAATCACAGCCTTTCCCTCTTTGCCTTTGTAGAATTGTTGGCTTTCACTTTGACACATCAACCCTCATTGCCTGCTGATGGCCAGAGCTGACCACCTCTGGACCCTGGCTGGGCTTCTGCCACAGGACCCCCCACCTGCTGATGGCCACAGCCGATCACCTCTGGATCCTGGCTGGGCTTTTGCCACGGGAGCCCCCACCTGCTCACCACTTCCCAGGCTAGGAATGGAATGAAACATGCTAACGAGGTCCTACCAAGCCTGGCTTTCCCTTCCTGCCTTCCGATAAATATCAGAGCTACTGGTGTACAAAGTCTCGCAAAAGAGAGGTTGCAATACATGACCAACTTGAGTTATTTCACTGGGAGGGTTGCTCTGCAACTGAAGATCCGTCATTGCCCCTTTTATGGTGCTGGTGGTGTCAGGTCTGTTGAGAAACTGTGGCAGAGGTTTAATTATAATATGTACATCATTCAAGCAAAGCAGGTTAAACCTTTTGTTGTCAGCTGGAGAGAACATTCAGGGTTTGTTTGAACCAGTTCAACTCATGTCAAATCCAGTTTATTGTCTGCACAGGTACAGGGACAATGAAAAACTTGCAGAGGTAGCACAGGCAGGTAGGTGCAGACAACACACAGAGTATAAATTATACATAAGTTATTCATCAATTATACCAGAGACTGAAAAAAAGACTGTGCAAAACAAGATCTTAGTACAAAAGAAGGACACAATCAGAGACAAGTCCACGGCAGTGCAAGAGGTGGTCCATAGTGTTCCGTTGTTGAGGTGGGGTTAGGGTTGTGCAGGTCGGTTCAAGAACTGAATAGTTGAAGGGGAAGTAGCTGTTCCTGAACCTGGTGGTGTGGTACCTCCTGCCCGATGGTAGCTGTGAGAAGATGGCCTGACCTGGATGGTGGGGATCCTTGATGATAGATGCCACCTTCTTGAGGCAGCACCTCCTGTAGATGCTGTCAGTGGTGGGGAGGGGTGTGTACAGCAATTCCAACGCACAGGAACACAACAGTCTGCAGAGGGCAGTGGACACAGCCCGGTCCGTGACGGGCACAGGCCGTGATGCAGCCAGTCGGGATACTTTCAACAGTGCATCTGTCGAAGTTTGTTGGAGTGTTTGGTGATATGCCAAATCTTTTTAGGCTTCAAAGAAAGTAGAGATGCTTAAACCAGTTGGAATAGAGAGAAGTGTAAGTCTGAACACAACTTGTGCTTGACAATAGGAATTTAAAACTCTATTTTTGAAGGCAGAAGAAATGGATGCAATCAAAGCACTAAATTACAGCTTATCTGCAGGCTTAATCAAACATTTCCAATTGATTACCATTACTTGGACATCTTGCACTAAACTCCCACACAGAAATGTCGTGCAGTTTTGAGAATGCATCTGAATTTAATCTGTCTAATTATGCATTGTCTAAGACAGATACTGCAGAAAGAGAGAAAGCAGTGTGGTTAATTTGATTAAGAAATAAATGAAAAGAGTGGTCATATTGTAACGTTCTGTTTCTAGGTGCAGATTGTTATAAAAACCAGGATGCTTGGGACCATGTGTCTGGCATTAAGGTAACAGATGGAGGAGATTAGAAACCTGGCTAATAGAATGCAATAAAGGCTGGGGACTTGGTAAATTTTAATTACCTACTTAAAAGATGGATAATTGAGAGTGAGACACCAGACATGGAAGGTCTCCAAGAGGACTGTGTAGATGCAATCACCCTGAGGGGACTGGCACAAGAATGAATAAAAATTGGAATCAGTTTTCACTTCTTCGCCATAGTTAAATAGCCTGGCCAGAACTTGTGGATTCTGACCACGTCAATACAAGGCTTGGGATTTGGTGATTGAATGTGTTGAAACCTCATTTTAAAGAAGATTGGTTTACAGAACTGAAGTCTGGTGTTCGTTCAGTGGGAGGATGAGCTGGGAAACAGAAAACCACACACAAAAGTACTTACACATTCTAAATAAAAAGCAATCATTAAAAAGGATGCTGGAAACTAGACAAAATTATGGAATTTGTGGCTTGATATTTGCACGCTGAATGAAGTGGAGTGATCACTTGAGCAGCAGTGGAGCTGGCAGATACAGGCCAGTAAACCGGAGCAGCTGGACGAGTTGCTCTTTGTCCTGAATGAAAAGAATGAAAGGACTGGTGTTGCATCTCTTGCATGTTCCAGGAAGGCGGCGGCAGAAGAGATCAAGTCAAATCGAGTTTATTGCCGTGTGCACAAGTACGGTGAGGTACAGGTACAATGAAAAACTTGCTTGCAACTGCATCACAGACACATAGGTACAGTCAACATAACATAAGTGATACATAAATTGTATATAAATTTTACAAGACAATGAAGAAAAAGACTGTGCAAAACAAAACCTCAGTGACAAGACAATCAGAGACAAGTCTGTGGTAGTCTCGCAAGAAGTGGTCCACAGTGTTCTGGTGCTGAGGTGGGGTTAGGGTTGTGCAGGTTGGTTCAAGAACCGAATGGTTGAAGGGAAGTAGCTGTTCCTGAACCTGGTGGTGTGGGACTTCAGGCTTCTGTACCTCCTGCGTGATGGTAGCAGTGAGAAGATGGCATGACCCGGGTGGTGGGGATCCTCAATGATAGATGCCGCCTTCTTGAGGCAGCGCCTCCTGTAGATGCTGTCAGTGGTGGGGAGGGCTGTGCCCGTGATGGACCGGGCTGTGTCCACTGCTCTCTGCAGCCTCTTGTGTTCTTGTTCGTTGGAAGCTTGGCTGATGGGAGAGTGGAGCAAAATGTTACAAAGGGAAGGTCCTTACAGTGGGAAAGGAACACTTGGTGGTGTTATCACATCAGCGATGATAAAACTGGCACCCATGAAATGCAAACATTGGAGTAAGTCATAATTCTGTGATGAGCCAGTTAATAGAGAGCACCTTTGGAGATGCATCAAGCCGTGAGCTGGCTATTACAAGGCTCAAATAGAATGTCACATTTGGCTTCAGAAAATGGGTCACATGTGATGAACCCCATCTAGTTTTTTGAACAAATTCACTGGTGTTGTGAATCAAACAGATTTAATTGATTCTGGACTCTCACAAGAAAACAACACTTTCAATAAAATACTTCATGGAGCATGGTGTGAAAAATTAAATCACTATACATGAGTTGTGTAATGAATAGGAAAACAGGGTCAGAGACTATCACTGAATAATTGGGAAATGTCTTGGAAGAAGTATTTAAATTGTGGATCATCACCTACTCTTTCAGTTACTTTGGATTAATAAATTCAATCAATTTTATATTCATTGTGTGTCTTCTCAGCTGCAGCTCAACTTCCCAACACAACCAGCATCGATGGTCTTGTTACTGTTGGCCAGCTACATTGGGCGGGCAAATTTGCTTTGCATTCCCAACACTTGACTCCCAAAACAGGGCTATGTCATTGGAAGAGGTTACCAAGGGACTGAGGTTGCTCAAAGCTTCTTGAAAAAATGCAGCATTCCCATTGACTCCTGGGGATCTTAAAACCATGACCACTCATAGTGGAGACGGAGCTTTTAAGAGGGTATTGAGAACCATGAGGCCATGCATTGGGAGCACACAGAAGCCCTACATAAGTGGTATTGGAATTGGTTTAATATTGTCACTTGTACCTAGGGACAGTGAAAAACTTGTCTTGCATAATGTTCGTACAGATCAATTCATTACAACGGGGCATTAAGGTAGTATAGGGTAAAAACAATAACAGAATGCAGAATATAGTGTTACAGTCACAGAGAAAGTGCAGTGCAGGCAGACAACAAGGTGCAAGGGCCATAACAAGGTAAATTGTGAGGTGAAGAGTCCATCTTATCATACAGGGGGACTGTTTAATATTTTTATAATGGTGGGACAGAGGCTGTCCTTGAACCTGGTGGTACGTGCTTTTATGCCAGAATTCCAGCATCTGCAGTTTCTGTTTTGCTTTCCATTGGAATTAATAATTGATATGAAAGGATGCAGGGCAGTGTGCCAAGTAATGTGTGTATGCAGATGAACTGTTCCTCATAGAGAAGCAAAGGCTTTGAGGAATAATAGCCGCTATGGCTGGTCGGAAGTGCGCCGAGACGATGAAGAGAGTTGAAGTATTTGGCCTCCTGTTTGTTCTAGTGAAAGAAATACTTGCACAAATGGTCTCCTCCACAGCCATGGCTAAAACACGTCTCAGCACTTTACTGAACAACTGTTCTGTAAGCCCACATGTAACTCAGGTTGCTATAATGCTATTTCATGCCACTTTACTCCATAAAAAGCACTGAGTTTTGGTCAGCGTTTACACCTGAAGTTTCAGGACCATTTTTTTTAATGTTTTGTGAATTAGTGCTGCTCAGGAGGAGAGAAGGAAGGTACAAAACAAAGTATAAGCATTCTGAAGCTGATCTCTTCCAGTACACAAAATTACATTTGCATTATCATGCAGTTAATTCTGCTCTCAAAGGAAATTAAGCCCATGTTGACAATATCAATTTTACATTACAGCTGATGCCCAATAACGACGACTTGCTTCTCATCAATAATCTGGATATAAAACCTTAACAAAATCAGTCAAATATACCTGAACGTGCAAAAAAACTGCTGGAGCTACTTGAGACCAATGAGCTGGAGAAAACCTTCGACTTCTGCAGCATAGAAAACAGGCCCTTCAGCCCATCATGTCTATGGTATTCATCAGGTACCTATCCATCCTCATGGAACTCCCATCCAGCCCTCTTGTTACATTTTGGTTATAATATGTAATTGGTGTTTCAAGCAACAAACAATCTGCTGGAGGAACTCAGCGGGTCGAGCAGCATCTGTGAAGGAACTGTCGATGTTTCGGGTTGAGACCCTGCATCAGGACTGAGAGTGGAGAGGGGAGGTGGTCAGTGTAAAGAGGAGAGGGGGACCGGTGAGGCAGGAGCCAGAGGTGATTAGTGGACTGGAGGGGGATGGGAGGTGTGGTGAAGGATTAAATTGGATCAGATTAGTTTATTGTCATACACACCAGGGTGCAATGAAACTCCTTGCTGGTGTGAAGCTCACAGAGTGAACAGTGTACGTGGTGATAACAAATACAACAATAAATACAGCGACGAGCACAGAACAACAGGACGGCGCAGAGACTGTTGTGCGGTCTGAGGCAGTGCAAAAGGTAGAAGAGAGAAAAGGGAACGGCTGGGGTGGCAGGCATCCTGGACGACACTGTCAGCCTTCCTGAAGCAATGCATGGTGAAGATGGACTGGATGGAAGGAAGTGAGGAGCCTGTGACGGACTGGGCAGTGTTTACCGCTCTCTGCAGGCTCCGTCGGTCCAGAGCAGAGCAGTTGCCGTACCTGAGATGCAACCTGTCAGGTAGGGGAGGGGGACAGGTAGAGTTGGGGGATAGAGGCAGGTGGAGAGATAATGGATGCAGAGAAAAATAAGGATAAGCAGAAGGAGTGAGGTGAAGGGAGGGGAGGGGGAAGGTTGGAGATGGCTGCTGGAGGGAGATGAGCAGGAACACAGAGGGCTCCCAGTGCCGGACTCCAACAAAGTAAAGGAGGTGATGGTGGGAACCATTAGGGGAGAGGTGTATGGCAGATGGAACCAGAACCTGTGAGGGGAGGAGGGAGGAGCCCGTGGGTGAAGTGTGTGTCGTGGGTGGATAGAACCAGAACAGGCAACTGGTGTTTGGTTGTTGGTCCCTTCACCACAGGCAGTGCTATGGGAGTAGCCATGGTAAAAGTTATCCATGTCCAGTGCTCAGAACTTCAACAAAGATCCATTAAGTAACAAAAGCCAATGCTGCTTTTAGCAACACAAAATTAGCGACACAAAATTAGGAGGCGCTGTTGATAGTGAAGAAGGTTATCGCAGATTACAGGGGGATCTTGATCAGTTCGGGAGGTGGGCTGAGGAGTGGCAAATGGATTCCAATACAGATAAGTGTGAGGTGATGCATTTTGGAAAGTCAAACCAGCGTAGGACTTGTACTGTGAATGGTAGAGCACTAGGGAGTGTATTGGAACAGAGGGACCCTGGAGTACAAGCGCATAGTTCATTGAAAGCGGTGTCACAGGTAGACAGGGTGATGAAAAAAGCGTTTAGCATGTTGACCTTCATCAGTCAGGGCACTGAGTACAGGAGTTGGGACATTATGTTGCAGTTGTATCAGTCGTTGGTGAGGCCGCACTTGGAGTACTGTGTACAGTTTTGGTCACCCTGTTATAGGAAAGACGTGGTTAGACTGGACAGAGTGCAGAGAAGATTTATGAAGATGTTGCCAGGACTAGAGGGGCTGAGTTTGTGGGAGAGGTTGGCCAGGCTGGGTCATTTTCTTTGGAATATGGGACAATGGGGGGGGGGGGCGACCTTATAGAAGTGTTTAAAATTATGAGAGGCATAGATAAGGTGGATGGTAACTGTCCTTTCCCTAGGGTGGGGGAGTCCAAAACTAGGGGGCATAGGTTTAGGGTGAGAGGGGAAAGATTTAAAAGGAACCTGAGGGGCAACTTTTTCACGCAGAGGGTGGTGACTGTATGGAACGAGCTGCCAGAGGAAGTGAGTGAGGCAGGTACAACAGCTATGTTTAAGAAGCACTTGGATAGGTACATGGAGGGTCAGGACTTAAGGGGATATGGACCGAACGCAGGAAATTGGGACTAGCTGGGTGGGCACCGTGGTCGGCATGGACTGGTTGGGCCGAAGGGCCTGTATCCGTGCTGTATTGCTCTATGATTCTATGACTCTAAGACTGTGAGGCCATTGGGGTAGGACTGAAACCAGCGAACTCTCCCTGTACTGGGATCGTCTCACTTCTGTAACGTCCTCCTGTTACCTGCTCCTACCCGTCCACATCCCACTTAGGATCCCCACACTTCTGCTGCCTAAGACCCGATTTGTCTTCTCAAATCCCTTCCCTCCTAAATAGTCCAGCGTTACAGCTAGAATCAGATAATTTAGGAAGGAAGACATGAAATGCTCTTCACTGAAAGAGCAGTGGAAATCCCGAATTCAGACCACTAGAGGCTGGGATGCTGTAGTAAAGTGAAATCTTCAGGACTGAAATTGATTGGTAAATGGATTAACAACGAGCACAGACACACAGGACATACACAATGAATGGCAGGCCCTGGGGAGTGAGGTTGACCAGAGAGACCTTGGGGTGGAGCCTGTTATCAGCCATTATCCAGCTGAATAGCAGAAAAGGTGCTGAGAATAAATACACCCATGTTAGTGTTTAAAGTGCATGTAAAGGAAAGCCGGTAAAGGTTCTGAATCATTTAAACCTTAATTAGCTGCTGTGATTTGATGAGAGTGTAAGATTTTCAAGATAGATAAACTTTCTTCATGCATTTTAACCTAACATACATTTAATGCATTTATAAATACTATTTCAGGACTTTAAATCGTGTTCTAAAGGGATTCATTGACAAAGCAAAACAGGAGAGGAATTGGACGTAAGTCAGGAAGTAGTTTTGATCTGAGACTCGACCAAGATTTGTGATTGGGAGTGTGGAGTCTTTCTCTGTGGAGTTTGCACCTTCTCTCCGTGACTGTGTGGGTTTCCCCGGGCGCTCCGGTTTCCTCCCACATCCCAGAGACGTGCAGGTCGGTAGGTTAAATGGCCACTGTAAATTTTCCTTGGGGTTGTTGGG
The DNA here is from genome assembly GCF_009764475.1 of Pristis pectinata. Taxonomy (NCBI): domain Eukaryota; kingdom Metazoa; phylum Chordata; class Chondrichthyes; order Rhinopristiformes; family Pristidae; genus Pristis; species Pristis pectinata. The sequence goes on from NC_067414.1 coordinate 2,412,339, forward strand.
TGGTAGAAGGATCGGGGTGGAGTTGATGAACATGTGAGAGAGGGTCACGGTAATATGTGGGAAAATGGGATTGATCTGAGAGCTGGCATTGACTTGATAGGCCAAATGGCCTCCTTTGATTTCAGAAAAAGATATGAGAACTTGTTTTTTCAAGTGATGGGCTCTGGGAGTCACTTGGGAATCCTGAAGCAGCTCGTGGTTTGGCCTGAATTATGCCTGCCTGCAAGTAGGTTCGACAGACCCAGTGGGACCAATTCTTCTGCAGCGATGTAAATATAAAAAAGAGAATACTTTGAGCAGGTATCTGGAGCTGCCTGCACCAGTCCATTTATGCATCGCTGATTAGACTGCTTGAGAGCTGGCTGGCGGTGACTGCGCATCCCATGGCATAAACTCCTTTGTACCTGAATATAAATCAGCTCAACCCTGATGTTCATGAGCAAGTTGCCTGTTGGCCTGTTCATGGCAGGTGTTCTGCAGATCAAACAGTCACCACTCCCAAAGGTCTTTTGTTAGCCACAGATGAGACGTCAGAAGACTGGAGAAGAGCTAACCTTGTTCCTTTGTTCACGAAGGGCAGCAGGGATAAGCCAGGAAACTACAGGCTGGTGAGCCTTACATCAGTGAGAGTGAAATTATTGGAGAAGATCTCAAGGAACGGGACCTACGTGCAATTGAAAGGCAAGGGCTGATCAGGAATCGTCAGCACGGGTTTGTGCGGGGCAAGTCCTGCCTCACTAATTGAGCTTTCCTTGAGGAGATAAGACCGATGAAGGGAGGGCAGTAGATGTCTATATGGACTTTAGTAAGGCTTTTGATAAAGTCCTGCATGGTAGTTGGTCCAGAACTTTATGGCACATGAGATGCAAGGCGAGCTGGTAAACTGGATCCAAAATTGGCTTGGTGAGAGGAGGCGGAGGGCGGAGGTAGAAAAATGTCTTTCTGTTTGGAGGTCTTTGACCAGAGGTGTACCGCAGGGATTGGTGCTGGAATCCTTGTTCTTTGCGATACATATTAATGGCTTGGGTATGAATGTAGGAGTAAGGTTACAGATGGCATACAAGTTGGTGGTGTTGTGGATAACAAGGAAGATTGACTAAGGCTACAGCAGTATATAGATCAGATGGAAAGTTAGGCAGAGTGTCGGCAGATGGGATTTAATCCTGAAAAGTGCAAGCTGGTATATTTTGGGAAGTCAAACAGGGGTAGGACATGTACAGTAAATGGTAGGGCACAAGGGAATGTTGGTGAACAGGGAGACGGAGGGGTCCAAGTCCATAGTTCCCTGAAAGTGGCAACACATGTAGACAGGGTGGTAAAGAAGGCCCATGCAAGGCCTGCTTTCAGATGTCAGGGCACAGAATACAAAAGTTGGCACATTATGTTGGAACTTTCCAATCTCTGGTTCGGCCATATATGGAGTACTGTGTGCAGTTCCTGTCACCACACCATAGGAAGGGAGTGGTTGTAGAACAGAGAACATAGAACATTACAGCACAGTACAGGCCCTTCGGGCCACGATGTTGTGCCGACCTTTTAGCCTACTCTAAGATAAATTGAACCCTTCTCTCCCACATAGCCATCCATTTCCCTATCATCCATTTGCCTATCTAAGAGTCTCTGAAATGTCCCTAATGTATCTGCCTCTATCAGCACCCCTGGCAACGCATTCCATGCACCCACCATTCTCTGTGTAAAAACTTACCCCTGACATCCCCCCTGTACTTTCCTCCAATCATCTTAAAATTATGCCCCACGTGTTAGCCATTTCCACCCTGGGAAAAAGTCTCTGGCTGTCCACTCGATCTGTGCCTCTTATCATCATGTACACCTCTATCAGGTAAACCTCTCATCCTCCTTCGTTCCAAAGAGAAAAGCCCCAGCTCGCTCAACCTATCCTCAGAAGACATGCTCTCCAACCGAGGCAGCATCCTGGACTGGCGAGATCCTGCTCACCCATCCTGGAATATCTAACGGTGAAGTGTCGACCATTCTATCTGCCAAGGGAGTTCAATTCAGCTATCCTGATGGCAGTCTACATTCCACCACAGAAGGACATGAAGCCTGCACTCAATGAGCTATAATCCGTGGTCAACAACCTTAAAACAGGATACCCTGAGGCCCTCTTCATCATTGCAAGGGACTTCAATCAGGCCAAACTCAAGAGTGTGTTACCAAAATACTATCAGCACATCTCCTGCTCCACCAGGGGCGCCAACACCCTTGACCACTGCTATACAACGAAAGATGCCTTCCGAGCCACCTCTCGTCCTTACTTTCGGAAATCAGACCACCAGGCGGTGCTCCTTCTCCCTGCATACAAACAGAAACTGAAACGGGAGGATCCGGTAGGGAAAGTCGTGCAGTGCTGGTCTGAGGAAGCAGATGAGCTTCTACGTGACTACTTTGAGACAGTGGACTGGTCCATGTTCAAAGACTCAGCTGCCAGCCTTGATGAGTATGCCACCACCATCACAGACCTTATCAGCAAGTGTGTGGAGGACTATGTACCAAAGAGGACAATACGGGTGTTCCCAAACAGGAAGCTATGGATGAACTGGGAGATCCACTCCCTACTGAAGGAGAGGACTGCTGCGCACAAATCCGGTGATCCTGATCTGTACAAGAGATTGAGGTATGACCTTCGGAAACCTATCAGCGATGCCAAGAGGCAATACCAACTCAAAATAGAGTCCCCGACCAGCTGCCAGTTATAGCAGGGCTTACATGCCATTACAGGCTACAAGATGAAGTCGGGCTGCATAGCTAACAACAGCGCATCCCTTCCTGATGAACTTAACGCATTCTATGTGCATTTTGAACAAATGGGAAGTGGATTGTCACCATCCACCCTGACAGCCACCAATTCAGCTGAACCTGTGATCACAGTGGAGGACGTAAGATCAGTCTTCCAGAGAGTGAACACGAGGAAAGCACCTGGCCCAGATGGTGTCCTGGGCAGCGTGCTCAGATCTTGTGCTGATCAGCTGGTAGAAGTATTTGCAGATATATTCAACCTCTCCCTGCTTCAATCTCAGGTTCCCTCCTGTTTTAAGAAGACCACTATCATCCCGGTACCAAAGAAAAGCAAGGTAACATGCCTCAATGACTACTGACCAGTGGCTCTGACATCCACCATCATGAAGTGCTTTGAGAGGTTGGTCATGGCTCGCATCAGCTTCAGCCTACCAGACAACCTGGACCCATTGCAAGTTTGCGGACGACTCTAAGATTGAAGGTGTTATGGATAGTGTGGAGGGCTGTCGGAGCTTACAGAGGGATATTGATAGGATGCAGAGCTGGGCTGACAAGTGGCAGATGGAGTTCAATCCAGAGAAGTGTGAGGTAGTACACTTTGGAAGGACAAACTCCAGGGCAGAGTACAGGGTAAATGGCAAGGTACTTGGCAGTGTAGAGGAGCAGAGGGATCTGGGGGTTCATATTCGCAGTTCACTGAAAGTTGCCTCACAGGTGGATAGAGCAGTTAAGAAGGTCTATGGGATGTTAGCTTTCATAATTTGTGGGATTGAGTTTAAGGGCAGCGAAGTGATGATGCAGCTTTACAAAACTCTAGTTAGACCACACTTAGAGTACTGTGTCCAGTTCTGGTCGCCACATTATAGGAAGGATGTGGAGGTGTTGGAGAGGGTGCAGAGGAGATCTACCAGGATGCTGCCTGGATTAGAGTGTATGGAATATGCGGAGAGGCTTAAGGTGCTAGGGTTTTATTCACTGGAAAGGAGGAGGTTGAGAGGAGACATGATAGAGGTATATAAAATATTGAGAGGAATAGATAGAGTAGACAGTCAGCGCCTCCTTTCCAGGGCACCAATGCTCAGGACGAGAGGGCATGGCTTTAAGGTTATGGGTGGAAGGTTCAGGGGAGATGTCAGGGGGAGGTTTTCCACCCAGAGAGTGGTTGGTGCATGGAATGCACTGCCTGGGGTGGTGGAGGAGGCTGATACATTGGACAGGTTCAAGAGTTTGTTGGATAGGCACATGGAGGAATGTGAGATAGAGGGATATGCAGGAGGAAAGGGTTAGATAGTGTGAGGGTGGTTTGATGGACGGCACAACATGGTGGGCTGAAGGACCTGTTTTGTGCTGTATTGTTCTACGGTTCTATGGTTCTATGGAAACAGGTCTACAGTGGATGCCATCTCGCTGGCCCTAAACTCAGCTCTGGAGCATCTGGACAGTAAAGACACATAGGTTAGACTATTGTTTATTGACTACAGCTCTGCCTTCAATACAATAATTCCAAGCAAGCTTGTCACCAAACTCCGAGACCTGTGACTCAACACCTCCCTCTGTAACTGGATCCTTGACTTTCTAACAAACAGACCACAATCAGTGAGGATAGGCAGCAATACCTCCGGCACAATTATTCTCAACACTGGTGCCCCACAAGGCTGCGTCCTCAGCCCTCTATTCTACTCCCTATACACTCACGACTGTGTGGCCAGATTCTGCTCTAACTCCATCTACAAGTTTGCAGATGATACCACCGTTGTAGGCCTTACCTCAAACAGCGATGAGTTGGAGTACAGGAAGGAGATAGAGAGTTTAGTGGAATAGTGTCATGACAACAACCTTTCCCTCAATTTCAACAAAACTAAAGAGCTGGTCATTGACTTCAGGCAAGGGGGCGGTGTACATGCACCTGTCTACATCAATGGTGCTAGGGTCGAGAGGGTTGAGAGCTTCCTGTTCCTGGGAGTGAACATCACCAACAGCCTGTCCTGGTCAAATCACGTAGATGCCACGGCCAAGAAAGCTCACCAGCACCTCTACTTCCTCAGGAGGCTGAAGAAGTTTGGTTTGTCCCCTTTGACTCTCTCCTACTTTTACCAATGCACCATAGAAAGCATCTTATCTGGGTGTATCATGGCTTGGTACGGCAACTGCTCTGCCCAGGACCGCAAGAAACTGCAGAGAGTTTAGACACAGCCCAATGCATCACGGACACCAGCCTCCCCTCCTTGGACTCTGTCTTTACCTCTCGTTGTCTTGGTGAAGCAGCCAACATAATCAAAGACCCCACCCACCCGGGACATTCTCTCTTCTCTCCTCTTCCATTGGGTAGAAGATACAGGAGCCTGAGGGCACGTACCACCAGACTTAAGGACAGCTTCTACCCCACTGTTATAAGACTATTGAATGGTTCTCTTATACGATGAGATGGACTATGACCTCACGATCTACCTTGTTGTGACCTTGCACCTTATTGCACTGCACTTTCTCTGTAGCAGTGATACTTTACTCTGTACTGTTATTGTTTTTTACCTGTATTACATCAATGCATTTGTACTAACCCAATGTAACTGCACTGTGTAGTGAATTGACCTGTATGATCGGTTTGTAAGACAAGTTTTTCACTGTACCTTGGTACAAGTGACAATAATAAACCAATACCAATACCAATATCATCCTGGTAAATCTCCTCTGCACCCTCTCTAAAGCTTCCACATCCTTCCTATAATGAAGCAACCAGAACTGAGTACAATACTGCAAGTGTGGGCTAACCAGAGTTTTATAGAGCTGCAACATTACCTCACGGTGTATCAAAGAAGACAAATATGGGTGTTCCCAAACTGGAAACTATGGATGAACCAGGAGATCCACTCCCTACTGAAGGCGAGGACTGCTGCACACAAATCTGGTGATCCTGATCTGTACAAGAAATCGAGGTATGACTTTCGGAAAGCTATCAGCGATGCCAAGAGGCAATACAGACTCAAAATAGAGTCCCTGACCAGCTGTCAGTTATGGCAGGACTTATATGCCATAACAGGCGACAAGACGAAGTCAGGCTGCATTGTTAACAGCGCATCCCTTCCTGATAAACTTAACGCATTCTATGCGCGTTTTGAACAGAAGGGAAGTAGATTGTCACCATCCACCCTGACAGCCTCCAATTCAGCTGAACCTGTGATGACAGTGGAGGACGCAAGATCAGTCTTCCAGAGAGTGAACACGAGGAAAGCACTTGGCCCAGATGGTGTCCCGGGCCGTGTGCTCAGATCTTGGCTGCTCAGCTGGCAGAAGTATTTGCGGATATAATATGTAACCTCTCCCTGTTTCAATCTCAGGTCCCCACCTGTTTTAAGAAGGCCACTATCATCCCGGTACCGAAGAAAAGCAAGGTAATATGCCTCAATGACGACCAACCAGTGGCTCTGACATCCACCATCATGAAGTGCTTTAAGAGGTTGGTCATGGCTCTCATCAACTCCAGCCTCCCAGACAACCTGGACCCATTGCAATTTGCCTATCACTGAAATAGGTCTACAGCGGATGCCATCTCCCTGGCCCAACACTCAGCTCTGGAGCATCTGGACAATAAAGGCACATATGTTAGACTATTGTTTATTGACTACAGCTCTTCCTTCAATACCATAATCCCAGGCAAACTTGTCACCAAACTCCGAGACCTGGGACCCAACACCTCCCTTTGTAACTGGATCCTTGACTTTCTAACAAACAGACCGCAATCAGTGAGGATAGGCAGCAATACCTCCGGCACGATTATTCTCAACACTGGTGCCCCACAAGGCTGCGTACTCAGCCCTCTACTCTACTCCCTATATACTCATGACTGTGTGGCCAGATGATACCACCGTTGTAGGCCGTATCTCAAACAGCGATGAGACGGAGTACAGGAAGGAGATAGAAGGCTTAGTGGAATGGTGTCATGACAACAACCTTTCCCTCAATGTCAACAAAACAAAACAGCTGGTCATTACTTCCGGAAAAGGGGCAGTGTACATGCACCCGTCTATATCAATGGTGCTGAGGTCGAGAGGGTTGAGAGCTTCAAGTTCCTGGGAGTGAACATCACCAACAGCCTGTCCTGTTCAAATCACGTAGATGCCACAGCCAAGAAAGCTCACCAGCACATCTACTTCCTCAGGAGGCTAAAGAAGTTTGGTTTGTCCCCTTTGACTCTCACCAACTTTTACCGATGCAACATGGAATGCATCCTATCTGGATGTAACATGGCTTGGTACAGCAACTGTTCTGCCCAGGACCGCAAGCAACTGCAGAGAGTTGTGGACACAGCCCAGCACATCACAGACACTAGCCTCCCCTTCTTGGACTCTGTCTTTACCTCTCATTGGTTTGGTGAAGCAGCCAGCATAATCAAAGACCCCACACACCCGGGACATTCTCTCTTCTCTCCTCTTCCATTGGGTAGAAGATACAGGAGCCTGAGGGCACGTACCACCAGACTTAAGGACAGCTTCTACCCCACTGTGATAAGACTATTGAATGTTTCCTTCAGATAATGAGATGGACTCTGACCTCACAATCGACCTTGTTGTGACCTTGCACCTTATTGCACTGCACTTTCTCTGTAGCTGTGACACTTTACTCTGTACTGTTATTGTTTTTACCTGTACTACATCAATGCACCCTGTACTAACTCAATGTAACTGCACTGTGTAATGAATTGACCTGTATGATTGGTATGCAAGACAATTTTTTCGCTGTACCTTGGTATAAGTGACAATAATAAACCAATACCAATACCAACACCAAATGCGGCTCTTGAACTCAATCCACTGACTAATGAAGGCCAACACACCATTCACCTTCTTAACAACCCTATCAACTTGCACGGCAACTTTGAGGGATCTACGGACTTGGACCCCAAGATCCCTCTGTTTTTCCACACTGCCAAGAATCCTGCCATTAACCCTGTATTCTGCCTTCAAATTCGACCTTCCAAAGTGAATCACTTCGTACTTTTCTGTGTTGAACTCCATCTGCCACTTCTCAGCCCAGCTTTACATCCTATCAATGTCCTGTTGTAACCCTTGACAACCTTGTACACTATCCACAACACCACCTACCTTCATGTCATCTGCAAACTTACTAACCCACCCTTCCACATCCTCATCCAAGTCATTTATAAAAATCACAAAGAGCAGGGGTCCCAGAACAGATCCTTGTGGAACACCACTGGTCACCGACCTCGAGGCAGAATACGCTCCACTTACCACCACCCTCTGCCTTCTATGAGAAAGCCAGTTCTGAATCCACACAGTCAATTTACCCTGGATCCCATGCCTCCTGACCTTCTGAATGAGCCTATCATGGGGAACCTTATCAAATGCCTTACTGAAGTCCATATACACCACATCCACTGCTCTACCCTCATCAATATATTTTGTCACATCCTCAAAGAATTCAGTCAGGCTTGTGAGGCATGACCTACCCCTCACAAAGCCCTAATCCAAATGCTCATAAATCCTGTCCCTAAGAATCTTCTCCAGTAATTTGCCCACCACTGAAGTAAGAATCACTGGTCTGTAATTCCCAGAGTTATGCCTACTTCCTTTCTTGAACAAAGGAATAATATTTGCCACCCACCAATCATCTGGTGCTGGAGAGGGTGCAGAGGGAGATTCACCAGGAGGTTGCCTGGATTGGAGGACTTCAGCTTTGGGGAGAGACTGGACAGGCTGGGACTGTTTACCCTGGAGTGAAGGAGGCTGAGGGGTGACCTGAGAGAGGTTTATAAAATTATGAGGGGCATAGATAGGGTGGATAGTCAGAATCTTTTTCCCGGGGGAAAGAGAGTGAAGCTGAGGGGGAAAGAGGGCTATAGGGATTAAGGTGAGAGGAAGAAGTCTTATCGAGGATCTGAGAGGTAAGTTTTTCACACAGACTGGTTGATATCTGGAATGTGCTGCCAGAGGAGATGGTGGAACAGTCACTACATTTAAGAGGTGTTTAGACAGACACTTAAGTAGGCAAGGTACAGAAGAATAAGTTCTTGATGTAGGCAAATGGGATTAGAATCGATGGGCAAAAACGGTCAGCATGGCTGAGATGGGCAAGGGCCTGTTTCTGTGCTGTACGCCTCCATAACTCTATGACATTATTGCAGGGAAGTTCAGGATTGGAAGTTGGGACCCACAATTACCAGGCAAGGTGAAGTTCAGTTTCTCTCTCAATGTTTTTTTGTCAAAATTGAATTGCCCAGATCAGCCAGAGGTGGTCTAAGATCTGTGGTCATATTTTAATCTTCCTTCTACGTTATTATTTTTTTATTTGCTGGTTCTGCGATAATAGCACAAGTTAAAGGGTTGGCTTGTGCTCAATCTTTCCTTCCCCTCAGTATTTCAAAGATCCATATCAGGTCCCACTTCAATCAACCACATTGCAATTCAAACGTTCAATTGTCCGACTCCTCAAAGTCGGGGCTGGTTTGCAGTGTTGATCATGTTACTTATGTAATCATTGTCCAATGTCCATGTTCCAATGTAATCAATGTCCTCTCGGAGATAATTCTTGCTTCATGCAAATCTCTTGGACTGATCACTTGGATGAAGAGCTGCAGCTAACCTTTCAAAACTAACTTTGGTGTTGAAATAGAATACAGGGTTTAAGTTAATTTGCATTCAAATCATCTGCCCTTGCGATGCATCCTAGTACCTGAGAAGACTCATTGATAAGAACTTTACATTGATCCAGTTGCTCCTTAATAATAAGATTTTTTTTTGTTTCTCTGCTTTTTCAACAGGAACTATTCTAATTTGCAGGACGTTGCACATATCCAAACAGCTTAAAAATATTTGTTTGATTTGAGTTTTCTTAAAAAGTTTAAAGTATCCGTTCCCCATAAGGAAGCACGAGTTTAATACCAACTATTTGGTTGAGTCTGAAGTAAAGTAGATGAACAATTCTTTAGACAAACAACATGGATGCCTATAAATCTGTCCCCTCTGTCCCTTTGGGCTGACTACAACGCCAGCACAACGTTCTTAACCAGCAAGGCATGTGTAAAAGCAAAATTGCTGGAGGAACTCAGCAGGTCGGGCAGTATCTGTGGAGGCAAAGGGATGGTTGAAACCCTGCATTGGGATTGAGAGCGTAAGTAGGAGATCGCCAGTATAAGGAGGTGAGAGGGAGTAGTGGGGCAGGGGTTGGCAGATGATAGGTGGATCCAGGTGGGGTGGGGTTGATGGGCAGATGAAGCCCAGTGGGGGAGGGAGGCGTGGAGGTGGCGACAGAGGCTGGGAGGTGGAGACAACAAGGGGCTGCAGACAGATAAGGGAGGGGTGGTGGGCAGGTGGGAACAGTGGGGGGAGGGGAGGGGATGGGGATCCAGTGGGTTGAGGGTGTGGGTGATGGGATCAGGTGGGAGAGGGGAAAGAAACTGGGTAACAGGAGGCTGGGGGAAGGGGAAAAAAGGGTGTGTGTGAGTGGATCTGAGTAGAGCAGGAGGAGAGAGAAAGGAATGATGGTGCAGGTTACCTGAAATTGGAGAATTCAATGTTTGTGATATTTATTAATGACTTGGATGAGGGGGTAGAAGGGTGGGTTGGCAAGTTTGCAGATGACACAAAGGTTGATGGTATTGTGGATAGTGTGGAGGGCTGTCGAAGATTGTAGGGGGACATTGATAGGATGCAGAGCTGGGCTGACAAGTGGCAGATGGAGTTCAATCCAGAGAAGTGTGAGGTGGTACACATTGGAAGGACAAACTCCAAGGCAGAGTACAAAGTTAATGGCAGGATTCTGGGCAGTGTGGAGGAGCAGAGGGATCTGGGGGTTCATCGCCACAGATCGCTGAAAGTTGCCTCACAGGTGGATAGGGTAGTTAAGAAAGCTTATGGGATGTTAGCTTTCATAAGTCATGGGATCGAGTTTAGGAGCCACGAGGTAATGATGCAGCTTTACAAAACTTTGGTTAGACCCCACTTAGAGTACTGTGTCCAGTTCTGGTCACCTCATTATAGGAAGGATGTGGAAGCGTTGGAAAGGGTGCAGAGGAGATTTACCAGGATGCTGCCTGGTTTAGGGTATGCATTATGAGGAGAGACTAAGGGAGCTAGGGTTTTACTCTTTGGAGAGAGGGAGGATGAGAGGAGACATGTTAGAGGTGTACAAAATATTAGGAGGAATAGATAGAGTAGACAGCCAATGCCTCTTTCCCAGGGCACCAATGCTCAATACAAGGGGGCATGGCTTTAAAGTAATGGGTGGGAAGTTCAAGGGAGATATCAGAGGAAGATCTTTTTACCCAGAGAGTGGTTGGTGCATGGAATGCACTGCCTGGGGTGGTGGTGGAGGCAGGTACATTGGTCAAATTCAAGAGATTGCTAGATAAGCATATGGAGGAATGTAAAATAGAGGGGTATGTGGGAGGAAGGGGTTAGATAGTCTGAGGCGAGGTTTAAAGGTCGGCACAACATTGTGGGCCGAAGGGCCTGTATTGTGCTGTACTGTTCTATGTTCTATAGTTCTATTGTTCATGCCATTAGGTTGTGGACTACCCAGGGGGAACATGAGGTGCTGTTCCTCCAGCTTGCATTTGACCCAACCCTGGCAGTGGACGTGGCCAAGGCAGATAGGTTGGTGGAGTTGAAATGGCTTGCCACCAGGAACTCATGCTGACCACTGTGGACAGAGTGCAGGTCCTCAGTGAAGCAGTCTGTGCTTGGTCTCGCTCATTATCCTAATCTATGTTATTCATGAAATGGCAAATAGTTGGAAACAAAGCCTGACCAAACTTTGTAGTGTATACATGTCAGCATAAACTGACTGGGCCAAAAGGCCAGCCTCGATGCTGTAAATTCCACAGAGTTCTTGGTACGACATCAGAACTGACTCTTGGGTTCTTCAGATGAATATCAGCGGAATGCCGAGGAAGATTTCTGAGTATTTCCACATCACTGGACATTGGACACTGACATCGTTTCTTCTCTTGGTTTGAATATTCTGACAGCTTTTGTAATGTTTCAGTTTTGAGAAACTGTATGATGGATGGTCGAAATGTTTTGCAAGATCTTAGCCACTTTGCCAGAAATTTCTGCCCAAATTCTGACTGGTAGTGAACCCTGGGAGTGTTACTTCTAGCCTGTTGTGAATCTTCCAGCCGATATTTATTGAAGTAGAAGTAACTTTCCACCCAGTCAATAATACATTATCCCACTTTCATAGAACATAGAACATAGAACAATTACAGCACAATTCAGGCCCTTTGGCCCACAAAGCTGTGCTGAACATGTCCCTACCCTAGAAATTACTAGGTTTACCCATAGCCCTCTGTTTTTCTCAGCTCCATATACCGATCTAACAGTCTCTTGAAAGACCCTATCGTATCCGCCTCCACCACCGTTTCCGGCAGCCCGCTCCACACACTCACCACTCTCTGAGTAAAAAACTTACCCCTGACATCTCCTCTATATCTACTCCCCAGCACCTTAAAACTATGTCCTCTTGTGGCCACCAATTCAGCCCTGGGGAAAAGCCTTTGACTATCTACCCTATCAATACCTCTCATCATCTTATACACCTCAATCAGGTCCCCCCTCATCCTCCGTCTCTCCAAGGAGAAAAGGCCGAGTTCCCTCAACCTGCTTTCATAAAGCATGCTCCGCATTCCAGGCAGCATCCTTGTAAATCTCCTCTGCACCCTTTCTATGGCTTCCACATCTTTCCTGTAGTGAGGCGACCAGAACTGAGCACAGTACTCCAAGTGGGGTCTGACCAGGGACCTATATAGCTGCAACAATACCTCTCGGCTCCTAAATTCAATTCCCCGATTGATGAAGGACAATACACCACATGCCTTCTTAACCACAGAGTCAACCTGCGCAGCCGCTTTGAGCGTCCTATGGACTCGGACCCCAAGATCCCTCTGATCTTCCACACTGCCAAGAGTCCTACCATTAATACTATATTCTGCCAACATATTTGACCTACCAAAATGAAGCACTTCACACTTATCTGGGTTGAACTGCATCTGCCACTTCTCAGCCCAACTCTGCATCCTATCTATGTCCCTCTGTGACCTCTGACAGCCCTCCAAACTATCCACAACACCCCCAACCTTCGTGTCATCCGCAAACTTACTAACCCACCCCTCCACTTCCTCATCCAGGTCATTTATAAAAATCACAAATAGTAAGGGTCCCAGTACAGATCCCTGAGGTACACCACTGGTCACCGACCTCCACTCAGAATACGACCCTTCAACAACCACTCTTTGTCTTCTGTGGGCCAGCCAGTACTGGATCCACACTGCAATGTCCCCTTGGATCCCATGTCTCCTCACCTTCTCCATAAGCCTCGCATGGGGTACCTTATCAAACGCCTTACTGAAATCCATATACACTACATCTACTGCTCTCCCTTCATCGATGTGTTTAGTCCTCCCTCCCTCCCCCATTATAGATAACTAAGCCAGTAGACCAACGATTTTTCTTAAACTTTGCAACATCAAACTTGATGGCACAATTACATTCATGCATCTTTATAAATACTTTGAGAAACATTAGAGTTCTAACAAATAATTTGTGCAGTACTAAAATGCAATCTCAGACACAATTAATTTGTTATATAAATGGGAGAACACACAGCAGTGGAAAAGCTGTCCAGGAGTTTCCAAAGCAGTCCAGAGGGTTCATTTTTGTTCACACTTCTGTTATGTTCATGTAAAATGGAACTGAAAGTCCATTAGAGAGAAACTTCATGAACAATACCTCATTGTTCCTTTCTAGCAACATTTATTTATAGCCTTCTATGTCATTGTACTGTACTGCTGCCGTAAAACAACAAATTACAGATCTCAGAGCAACCAAATGCAACACTTCTAAAGTGTAGCCACCATTATATTATCAAAATTCCAAGAGACAAATTCCAAAAACAGACATTTAAGTAATGAGTGAGGCACATCAGTAGCTCTACTTCGTTAGGAGTTTGAGGAGATTTGGTATGTCACTGAAGACTCTTGCAAATTCCTACAGATGTATGGTGGAGACCATTCTGACTGGTTGCATCACCGCCTGGTATGGAGGCTCCATTTGCAGGATTGCAAGAGGCTGCAGAGGGTTGTAGACTCAGCCAGCTCCCTCACGGGCACAACCTTCCCTATCATCAAGGACATCTTAAAGAGGCGGTGCCTCAAGAAGGCAGTATCCATCACGAAGGACCCTCACCACCTGGGACATGCCCTCTTCTTGTTACTATCATTGGGGAGGAGGTACAGGAGCCTGAAGACCCACACTCAATAATTTAGGAACAGCTTCTTCCCCTCCACCATCAGATTTCTGAACAGTCTGTGAACCCATGAACACCACCTCGTTATTCCTTTTGTTTTGTACTATTTATTTATTTTGTAATCTATAATTTTTTATGTCTTTACACCATACTACTGCCGCAAAACAACACATTTCACATCATCTAAGACAGTGATAATAAACCTGATCCTGATTCTAATCAATTAGATGTAGTAACGTTGGTTGAAGGGTGAATGATTATCTGGATACGGGGATAACTGTAGTGCATACACAGCTTAGATTTTCAGCTTAAATCTTTGCAGTGTGACTGGAACCCATGATTTTATGATCTAGTTTTTAACATTATGACACAAATGAAGAGTCATGCTTTGATTTATATGGCATGTTTCACAACTGCAGGGCATCAAAGAGCACTTTACCGACAATGCAATGGTTCCAAAGTATAATGATGCTGGGTATGATGCAACAAACATGCATTACACACAGTATCAGGAATATGATAAATATAAACTTCAGGGAAAGAACTCCAGTTGTTCTCCGAAGTAATACTAACGGACCTGAGAGAGTTCTCAGCATAGATTTTTGTGCTTAAGAATCTGCAGTGGGAGTTGAACCCATAATTTTCTGATCAGTAAGATGTACAGGTTAGGAAGTTGTGGGCATGCTATGTTGGCGCCGGAAGCGTGGTCACACTTGCGGGCTGCCCCCAGAACACTCTACGCAAAAGATGCATTTCACAGTGTGTTTCAATGTACGTGTGACTAATAAAGAGATCATATTGATTAAACTGCTACCACCAACCAACTATCAGCACCTCATAGATTAATACTGCCAGTAATTGTCTTCATTCTAGATTGTAAGTTAGAGTAATATTTTCAAAATTAGCTGGCATTCAAAATTTGAAATTCATGGAATTCATGTGGAATAATGGAAGATTTTTTTCCACAGTTTCAAGCATTTCATTTTCTACATAACTTGACCCAGGAATGTACATTGTGGGCACAAGCTATTATCATACACCTTTCTGTAATGGATATGAATACAGACCCAATCCAAACCCTCCCTGACATCAAAAGCCAGTCAAGTATAACTGGTTACAAAAGCAACACACAGACTGCTGGAGCCGGTCAGGCAGGGTGATGGGGTCCAGCTAGATCAGGAGGAGAGAGAAAAGGGACAAAGAGGGACCAGTTTACCAGATGTTGGAGAATCTCTTCCCCTCCTCCACCCTTCCTACCTGCTCATCACCACACCCCTCCCACTGGGTCCCCTCCCCCCACTGTTCCCATCTGCCCTCCCTGCCTTCCCCCTTGGCTCCAGGCTCCACCTTCCTCTCCTATCAGATACCGTCGTCTTCAGCCTATCACCTCCACCTCTCACCTCCCAGCTTCTGATGCCATTCCTACTCTCCCCTCCCCCACCTGCCTATCACCCCCCCTCACCTGGATCCACCCATCACCTGCCGGCTCTTGCCCCGCCCCTTCCCTCCACCTTTTTACACTGGCTACCTCCCCTCTGTCTTTCAGTCCAGATGAAGGGTCTCGACACAAAATGTCGACTGTCCATTTCCCTCCGTAGATGCTGCCTGACCCGCTGAGTTCCTCCAGCATTTTCTGTGTTGCTCCAGATTCCAGCATCCCTTTAGAACCTAGAACATAGAAAACCTACAGCACAATTCAGGCCCTTCAGACCACAAAGCTGTGCTGAACATGTCTTTACCTTAGAAATTACTAGGCTGACCCACAGCCCTCTATTTCACTCAGCTCCATGTACCTATCCAAAAGTCTCTTAAAAGACTCTATCGTATCCACCTCCACCATTGTTGCCGGCAGCTCATTCCACACACTCACCACTCTCTGAGTAAAAAAATTACCCCTGACATCTCCTCTGTACCTACTCCCCAGCACCTTAAACCTGTGTCCTCTTGTGGCAACCATTTCAGCCCTGGGAAAAAGCCTCTGACTATCCACACGATCAATGCCCCTCATCATCTTATACACCTCTGTCAAGTCACCCCCTCATCCTCTGTCTCTCCAAGGAGAAAAGGCTGATTTCCCTCAACATGTTTTCATAAGGCATGCTCGACAATCCAGGCAACATCCTTGTAAATCTCCTCTGCACCCTCTCTATGGCTTCCACATCTTTCCTGTAGTGAGGCGACCAGAACTGAACACAGTACTCCAAGTGGGGTCTGACCAGGGTCCTATATAGCTGCAACATTACCTCTCGGCTCCTAAATTCAATTCCCCGATTGATGAAGGACAATACACCATATGCCTTCTTAACAATAGAGTCAACCTGTGCAGCTGCTTTGAGCGTCCTATGGACTCGGAGCCCAAGATCCATCTGATCCTCGACACTGCCAAGAGTCCTACCATTAATACTATATTCTGCCAACATATTTGACCTACCAAAATGAACCACTTCACACTTATCTGGGTTGAACTCCATCTGCCACTTCTCAGCCCAGTTTTGTATCCTATCTATGTCCCTCTGTAACCTCTGACAGCCCTCCATACTATCCACAACACCTCCAACCTTTGTGTCATCCACAAACTTACTAACCCATCCCTCCACTTCCTCATCCAGGTCGTTTATAAAAATCACGAAGAGTAAGGGTCCCAGAACAGATCCCTGAGATACACCACTGGTCACCGACCTCCATGCAGAATATGACCCATCAACAGCCACTCTTTGCCTTCTGCGGGCCAACCAGTTCTGGATCCACAAAGTAATGTCCCCTTGGATCACATGCCTCCTTACTTTCTCAATAAGCCTTTCATGGGGTACCTTATCAAATGCCTTGCTGAAATCCATATACACTACCTCTACTGCTCTCCTTTCATCGATGTGTTCAGTCACATCCTCAAACTTGATGCTTTCCAAAAGTTTCAGCACCTCCTCTTTCTTAATATCTACATGCTCAAGCTTTTCAGCCTGCTGCAAGTCCTCACTACAATCACCAAGATCTTTTTCTGTAGTGAATACCAACGTAAAGTATTCATTATGTACCTCCACTATTTCTTCCAGATCCATACAGACTTTCCCACTGATGCACTTGATAGGTCCTATTCTTTCGCGTCTTATCCTCTTGCTCTTCACATACTTGGAGAATGCCTTTGGGTTTTCCTTAATCCTGTCCACCAAGGCCTTCTCATGTCCCCTTCTGGCTCTCCTAATTTCTTTCTTAAGCTCCTTCCTGTTAGCCTTATACTCTTCCAGATCTCTAACATTACCTAGCTCTCTGAACCTTCTGTAAGGTTTTCTTTTCCTTTTGACTAGATTTATTACAGCCTTTGTACACCACGGTTCCTGTATCCTATCGTAACTTCCCTGTCTCATTGGAACAAGCCTATGCAGAACTCCACACAAATATCCCCTGAATATTTGCCACATTTCTTCCATACTTTTCCCTGAGAACATCTGTTCCCAATTTAAACTTCCAATTTCCTGCCTGAGAGCCTCATAATTCCCTTTACTCCAACTAAATGCCTTTCTAGTTTGTCTGTTCCTACCTCTCTCCAGTGCTATTGTAAAGGAGATAGAATTATGATCACTATCACCAAAATGCTCTCCCACTGAGAGATCTGACACCTGACCAGTTTCATTTCCCAACACCAAATCAAGCACAGCCTCTCCTATTGCAGGTTTATCTACATATTGTGTCAAGAATCCTTCCTGAACACACTTAACAACCTCCACCCCATCTAAACCCCTCACTGTCTGGAGATGCCAATTGATGTTTGGGAAATTAAAATCTCCCATCACAACAAATCTATTATTATCACACCTTTCTTTGTCTCTGTGACTGGATATTAACACAGTTGGCATCTCTAGCCTTCTGGAGCACTGAGACCAATAGTCACTAGCTGTCTTGAGATGAGTTACTATGGGACTGATTGGTGACTGAATTTGAAGCTTTCCGTGTTTGCATTGTATTAGGGGAAGATTTACTCTTGATCCAGTCAACCCTATGAAGGGCTCATCAAGAATATGAAGAGAAATTGAATTATAGAGCACCTTTCGCAACTTCAGGGCATCAGAGCATTTTACAGACAATGCAATAATTTCAAAATGTAGCCACTGTAATGATAGAGTCTGAATCATAGAGTTATACAGCAGGGAAACAGGTCCTTCGGCCCAACTCATCCATGCCGACAAGTCGTTTACCTGAGCTAGACCCATTTGCCCGTGTTTGGCCCATATCTCTCTAAACCTTTCTTTTCCGTGTACCTGTCCAAGTGTCTTTTAAACATTGTAATTGAACCTGCCTCAATCACTTCTCTGGTAGCTTATTTCACACACCCACCACCCTTGTGTATGAAACTGCAGGGAGTTGTGGACACAGCTCAGCAGATCACGGAAACCAGCCTCCCCTCCATGGACTCTGTCTACATTTCTCACTGCCTCGGTAAAGCAGCCAGCATAATCAAAGACCCCACCCACCCTGGACATTCTCTCTTCTCCCCTCTCCCATCAGGCAGAAGATACAAAAGCCTGAAAGCATGTACCACCAGGCTCAAGGACAGCTTCTATCCTGCTGTTATAAGACTGTTGAATGGTTCCTTCGTACGATAAGGTGGACTCTTGATCTCACAATCTACCTCATTATGACCTTCCACCTTATTGTCTACCTGCACTGCACTTCCTCTGTAACTGTAACACTTTGCTCTGCATTCTGTTATTGGTATTGGTACTGGTTTATTATTGTCACTTGTACCGAGGTACAGTGAAAAACTTGTCTTGCATACCGATCGTACAGGTCAATTCATTATATAGTGCAGTTACATTGAGGTAGTACAGAGTGCATTGATGTAGTACAGGTAAAAACAATAACAGTACAGAGTAAAGTGTCACAGCTACAGAGAAAGTGCAGTGCAATAAGGTGCAAGGTCACAACAAGGGAGATCGTGAAGTCATAGTCCATCTCATTGTATAAAGGAACCATTCAATAGTCTAATCACAGTGGGGTAGAAGCTGTCCTTGAGCCTGGTGGTATGTGCCCTCAGGCTCCTGTATCTTCTACCTGATGGAAGAGGAGAGAAGAGAAAATGTCCCGGGTGTGTGGGGTCTTTGATTATACTGGCTGCTTCGCCAAGGCAGGGAGAGGTAAAGACAGAGTCCAAGGAAGCAAGGCTGGTGTCTGTGGCACGCTGGGCTGTGTCCACAACTCTCTGCAGTTTCTTGCGGTCCTGGGCAGAACAGTTGCTGTACCAAGCCGTGATGCATCCACATAGGATGCTTTCTATGTTTTACCCTGTACTACCTCAACTCATTGTGTAATCAATTGACCTGTACGATCGGTATGCAAGACAAGTTTTTCACTGTACCTCGGTACAAGTGACAATAATAAACCAATTCCAATTCCAATTCCAAAAATTGTTAAAACCCCTTCAACCCTTTCCCCTCTCACCTTACACCTATGCCCTCTAGTTTTAGGGTCCCCTATCCTGGACAAAAAGATTGTGACCATCCACTTTATCCATGCCTATCATGATTTTATAAACCTCTGTCAGGTTACCTCTCAGCCTTCTACACTCCAGGGAAAATAGTCCCAGGCTATCCAGTCTCTCCTCATTCCTCAACCCTCCAGTCAAGGTAAAATCCTTATGAATCTTTTCTGTGGATATTCCACTGCCAACACACGAACAGCAATGCCAAGACTCCAGAGAATTCTGTCCATTAGCAGAGTGTCCATGGACTACAACCTAGAATAATTAAAATCACTGATTTCTCTGTCTCAGCCTTGATTCATTCCCCTCAACACATGGCTACAAATTGGTATCTTCTCCTTTACTCAATGTAGGGTTGCCTGACCAAAATGATTAAAGAGGCAACAGAAAGAACAGACCATAGTATCAAAGGTTTCCAAGAAGCCCTTGATAATCTTCCATATTATTGACTAACAAATGTCAAAGAATATGGAATCAGGGGATGATGGCTACCCGGGGCTGTGGGGATGGCACTGTGGTGCAGCTAGTAGAGCAGATCGCCGACAGCTCCAATGGCCCAGGTTCAATCCTGACCTTGGGAGATGGTCATTTGGAGTTTGCACATTCTCCCTGTGGCTGTGTGGGTTTCCACCCACATCCCAAAGACGTGATGGTCAGTAGGTTAATTGGCTGCTGAATGAAATGGGATTAGTTTAGGAGTAGAGTGACTGGGTAGTTGATGGTCAGCAACACACAAGATGCTGGAGGAACTCAGCAGGTCATGCTGCATCTGTGGAGAGAAATAAACAGTCGATGTTTCGGGTCGAGACAGGAGTCCTCATGAAGGGTCCTGAAACGTCAACTGTTCATTTTTCTCCACGGATGCTGCCTGACCTGCTGAGTTCCCCCAGCACTTTGTGTGTGTTGCTCCAGATTCCAGCCTCTGCAGAACCTCTCATGTCTCCGGTTGGTTGACGGTCAGCACAGGTTCAGTGGGCCGAAGGGCCTGTCTCCAAGCTGCATGACTTGATCCAGCTGGTTGAAGGAGAAAATAATGGGACCTCCTCACGATTTATGTACTTGCAAAGTTACAGACACCAACAAATTGGGAGAAACTGAAGAACTGAAACAAACTGCTAGAAGATAATAATATTCTCAAAAATTGGGTCTTTAATTGAAAAATGAATTTCCACAGAGTTAAGTGCAAAGTATTACATTTTGGTAAGAAAAGTTAGATCAGATGTTGTGCAGAAAGTGAGAACCTAGGTGTGTTTGGAGGAACAAAGACATCAGGAGGTGTTAATACACAGATCAGGAAAAGTTAATGAAAATCAGCAGGCACTAGCGTCTGTCTGCAGAGGAACACAGTGAAAAGTAAAAGGTAACGATAGACCACACTTACGCAGCTCAACCAGGCAGTCCAACAAGATGGTCCCGGAAATGCAAGAGGACATTTACCAGGAAACAATGAATGATTCAAAAGAGATGGGTGAGAGCAGGCTTACAGAAGATCTTTAGAGTTACGAAAGAGTAGGAAGAGTCATAGAGTAATACAGCATGGATACAGGCCCTTCGGCCCAACCAATCCATGCCGACCCAGCTAATCCTAATTTTCTGCATTCGGCCCATATCCCTCTAAACCCTGCCCCCCATGTACCTATCCAAGTGCTTCTTAAATGATAGATCTCTTTATTAGTCACAAATACATCAAAACACACAGTGAAATGCGTCCTTTGCGCAGACTGTTCAGGGGGCAGCCCGCAAGTGTCGCCACGCTTCCGGCGCCAACATAGCATGCCCACAACTTCCTAACCTGTACGTCTTTGGAATGTGGGAGGAAATCGGAGCACCCGGAGGAAACCCACGCAGTCACGGGGAGAACGTACAAACTCCTTACAGACAGCGGCCGGAATTGAACCTGGGTCGCTGGCGCTGTAATAGTGTTATGCTAACCACTACACTACTGTGCCTGCCCTACTATTGATACTATTGTACCTGCCTCATCCAGTTCCTCTGGCAGCTCGTTCCATATACTCACCACCTTCTGTGTGAAAAAGTTGCCCCTCAGGTCCTTTTAAATCTTTCCCCTCTCACCCTAAATCTACAGTATGCCCCCTAGTTTTGGACCCCCCTACCCTGGGGAAAAGACTGTTACCATTCACCTTATCTATGCCCCTCATGATTTTATAAACCTCTATAAGGTCACCCTTCAGTCTCCTATGTTCCAAGGAATAAAGACCCAGCCTGGCCAACGCCAACCTCTCCCTGTAACTCAGACCCTCGAGTCCTGGCAACATCCTCATAAATCTTTCCTATAACAGGGTGACCAAAACTGTACACAATACTCCAAGTGTGGCCTCACCAACAACTTATACAACTGCAACATAATGTCCCAACTCCTATAGTCAGGAGCCTGACTGGTGAAGGCCAGCGTGCCAAGCGTTTTTTTCACCACCCTGCCTACCTGTGACGCAGCTTTTTAATGAACTATGCACTTTGTTCTAGGTCCCTCTGTTCTATTTCACGCCCTGCTGCCCTACCATGCACAGCACAAGTCCTACGCTGGTTTGACTTTCCAAAATGCATCACCTCACATTTGCCTGTATTGAAATCCATTTTTCACTCCTCAGCTCACTTCCCTAACTGATCAAGATCCCCCCGTAATCTACGATAACCTTCTTCAATATCAACAACACCTCCTAATTTCGCGTTATCTGCAAACTTACCGATCAAGCCTTGTGCATTCACATCCAAGAGAGAATGACTGGACTACATCATCACCAAACAACCCTTGTACCAGCAGCTGATCTCCAAGCCAACATTGACCTTACCTTGTTCACATTTGAAAATTAGTTCAAAACAAAACCAGTCTTCAGCATATTTCCATCAGACGATGGGAGGTTTGGAGTGGGGAGTGTAGGTTAAGACATGACTACAAAGCTCTGAAATAAACTTTAACAGTCAGCTAAGGCATCATTCCCCCACCACCCACAGACTCTCCGGTTTTGCTGGTTGTTGAAGACTAACTTAGGTTCAGAAAGGATTGTACAAGGATGATCCCTGAGAGTGAATAGACAGGCCAGAGTGAAATCTCAAACTTAGTTATGCTGCAACCCATGGCTACTTGCAAGCTACACTCTAACAGCAAGTTACAGTTTGTGTGCAGACCCATACCTAACAGAAACAAGGCTCTATACCATTCCCAAATCCAATCAGACATAGTAGTGGACTGTAAATGGGAGAACGAGGCTTTGTGAACATCCCACCCTCTACCATCCGACAATGACACATAGGATAAGAAATTGTTCTGGTTTTCAATGGGACATTCAACCATGGAAGCATATGGCTGCCTTTGTTCTGTATCCCAACACATTATGTTCTGTCAATCTTGGATTTAAAATTGTCAATTGACGAAGCATCTTCTACATTTCAGGAGAGAAGTATTTCTTAACTTCACTCTGGAAAGCCCAGACTAATGTTTGGACCATCTTCTCTCTACCTAGACACACCAACAGGCTAACTTAGGTAACCACGGCCAAAAAAGTTCACCAGTGCCTCTACTTCCTCAGGAGGCTAAAGAAATTCGGTATGACCCCTTTGACACTCACCAAATTTTATCAATGCACCATAGAAAGCATCCTATCTGGATATATCACGGCTTGGTATGGCAACTGCTGTGCCCAGGGCTGCAAGAAACTGCAGAGAGTTGTGGACACAGCCCAGCATGTCATGGAAACCAGCCTCCCCTCCTTGGACTCTGTCTTTACCTCTCGCTGCCTTGGCGAAGCAGCCAGTATAATCAAAGACCCCACCCACCCGGGTCATTCTCTCTTCTCTCCTCTCCCATCAGGCAGAAGATACAGGAGCCTGAAGGCACGTACCACCAGGCTTAAGGACAGCTTCTATCCCACTGTGATAAGACTATTGAACGGTTCTCTTATACAATAAGATGGATTCTGACCTCTTGATCTACCTTGCTGTGACCTTACACCTCATTGCACTGCACTTTTTCTGTAGCTGTGACACGTTACTCTGCACTGTTGTTGTTTTTACCTGTACTACATCAATGCACTCTGTACTAACTCAATGTAACTACACTGTGTAATGAATTGACTTGTATGATCAGAATGCAAGACAATAATAAACCAATACCAATAGTTCTTCTATATTTCCTTTAATATCTTGAAAACTTCAATCAAATCATTGCTTAGTTTGGGTTTTGATGGATTAAACTGCAGCTTGCATGATTTCCCTGTAATATACCCCAGGTATCACTCTGGGACATCTATGCTTCACTAAATCAACAGGTTAATAGATACTTAGGATGATAATAAACAGCCTTTTTGAAATCCTGCAGTCCTTCATTGAAATGATTTCTAATTTAAAAAAAAATTATTTACAGCTTGGTAACAGGCCCTTCAGGCCCAACGGGTCCACGTCGCCCATTTTAAACCCAAATTAACCTACCTGTACGTCTTTGGAATGTGGGAGGAAACCGGAGCACCCGGAGGAAACCCAGGCAGACACGGGGAGAACGTACAAACTCCTTACAGACAGCGGCCGGAATCAAACCCAGATCGCTGGTGCTGTAGTAGTGTCGCGCTAACCACTATGCTACTGTACCGTGCAGTGGAATGGGCAAGTGTTGCAAGAATTTAGACGCAGTGCTCGAGAAGGAATGGCTACTTATTCCTTCAGGACTGAAGGGCTTGGATTGGGACCTGTGGGCGATGGGAACCAGGTGCGGGAGCTGCTGGTGTGGTGGCCTTGGTGAGCTACTGCTGTGCATCTTGCAGATAGTTCACACCGCAGCCACTGCACACTGGGAAACGAGGAAACAGGTCGAACATTGAACAGTCCAGCACAGGAACAGGCCCTTCAGCCCACGATGTCTGTGCTGAACACAACGCCAAATTAAACTAATTCTCTTCTGCCTGCACATGGTCCATATCCCTCCATTCCCTGCATATTCAAATGTCGGTCTAAAGGCCTCTTAAACACCACCATCGTATCTGCCTCCACCATGACCCTGGCCTCCTGTTCCAGGCACCCAACGCTCTGTGTAAAATAAACCTGCCTTGCATATCTTACTCGACATAGGGGGAAAACTTTCCCCCATCAGGTCTCTCCTCAGCCTCTGACACTTCAGAGAAAAAAAAACAAGTTTGTCCAACATCTCCTTATAGCTCACACCCTCTAATCCAGGCAGCATCATGGTGAACCTCTCCTGCACCCTCTCCAAAGCTTCCACACTCCTTAAGAACACCACTATCATCCCGGTACCTCAGAAAAACAAGGTAATGTGCCTTAATGACCGCCAACCGGTGGCTCTGACATCCACCATCATGAAGTGCTTTGAGAGGTTGGTCATGGCACGCATCAACTTCAGCCTCCCAGACAACCTCGACCCACTGCAATTCACTACCGCCAAAACAGGTCTACAGTGGATGCTATCTTCCTGGCCCAACACTTATCTCTGGAGCATCGGGACAATAAAGACACCCACGTTAGGCTATTGTTTATTGACTACAACTCCGCCTTCAATACTATAATTCCAAGCAAACTCGTCACCAAACTCTGAGACATAGGACTCAACACTTTCCTCTGTAACTGGATCCTTGACTTTCTGACCAACAGACCGCAATCAGTGAGGACAGGCAGCAACACCTCCAGCACGATTATTCTCACACTGGTGCCCCACAAGGCTGCGTCCTCAACCCTCTACTCTACTCCCTATATACTCATGACTGCGTGGCCAGATTCTGCTCTAACTCCATCTACAAGTTTGCAGATGATACCACTGTAGTGGGCCGTATCTCAAATAATGATGAGTCGGAGTACAAGAAAGAGAGAGAGAGTTTAGTGACATGGTGTCATGACAACAACCTTTCCCTCAATGTCAGCAAAACAAAAGAGCTGGTCATTGACTTCAGGAAAGGGGGCGGTGTACATGCACCTGTCTACATCAATGGTGCTGAGGTCGAGAGGGATGAGAGTTCCAAGGAGTGAACATTACCAATAGCCTGTTCTGATCCAAACACGCAGATGCCATGGCTAAGAAAGCTCACCGGCACCTCTACTTCTTCAGGAGGCTAAAGAAATTTGCATGTCCCCTTTGACACTCACCAATTTTTATCGATGCACCAGAGAAAGCATCCTATCTGGGTGCATCACGGCTTGGTATGGCAACTGTTCTGCCCATGACTGCAAGAAGCTGCAGAGAGTTGTGGACACAGCCCAGCACATCACGGAAACCAGCCTCCCCTCCTTGGACTCTGTCTATACCTCTCGCTGCCTTTGTGAAGCAGCCAGCATAATCAAAGACCCCACCCACCCGGGTCATTCTCTCTTCTCCCCTCTCCCATCAGGCAGAAGATACAGGAGCCTGAGGGCACGTCCCACCAGGCTCAAGGACAGCTTCTCTCCCACCGTGATAAGACTATTTGAACGGTTCCCTTATACAATGAGATAGACACTGACCTCATGATCTACCTTGTTGTGACCTTGCACCTTATTGCGCTGCACTTTCTCTGTAGCTGTGACACTTTATTCCGCATTCTATATTGTTTTTACCCTGTACTACCTCAATGCACCGTGTAATGAATTGATCTGTATGATCGGTATGCAAGACAAGTTTTTCACTGTACCTCGGTACAAGTGACAATAATAAACCAATACCAATATCAATATATATTTCCTGTAATGGGGCAACCAGAATTGCAGACAATACTCCAAGGGCGGCTGATCCAAAGCTTTATATACTCAGTGCCCCAACCAATAAAGGCAGGCATGCCATAAACTTTCTTTACCACCTTATCTACTTTCTTTGCCACTTCCAGGGAGCTATGGACTTGGACTCCAAGATCCCTCTATACATCAATGCTGTTAAGGGTCTTGCCATTTACCACATAATTTCCTCTTACATTTGACCTCCCAAAGTGCAATGCCTCACACTTGCCCGGATTAGACTTCATCTGCCATTTCTCTGCCCATATCTGTAACTGACCTGTATCCTGTTGTATTCTTTGACAACCTTCTTCACTGTCCACAGCCTCCACCAATTTTTGTGTCATCTGCAAACAAACTCACCTACCCATCTACGCTTTCATCCAGTGTTGAGGCTGGTGGATGGAGTGCTCCACATACAAGATGTTGAGCTTGCTGGGTGTTTTTCTGCACCTTAACACACCAATCTCAACGACTTTCCCTTCAGGAGAACATTCCATTTTCCCATTCAATTATTTTCTTTACTTGTTCATGATATTTTCAATATACATATCTGCCCCAAATAGTTTTGAACATCCACTACTCTGCATCATTTAGAAAATGCTGTGTATTTTCCTTTTTCAATCCAAAGTGGACGGCTTCACTTTGCCCTGTGCTTAAATCCATTTGTCATGGTTTTGTCCATTGCTTAAATCTATTACCAGCTTTGTTATATATTCCTTTCCCCTACACCCACTTACCACTGTATTGCCCACATAGACTGTAAGCAGCACCACGTCTGCAAGGGGTATTGGCCAAACATGCAAAATCAATGATCTAATCTGTCTCTTTCCAACATCACCATCCCTACACAGACAATTGACGCAATATAGCCAATTCCAAGTGAAGTCGGGAGTCTGCTAACGACACTGAGTGAAGGAAGCCTCTGAAATATGTCAGTGTATTGGCTGTAGGTTGATATATCCTTGCATCTGAAGGGGCTGCCTGTCTTCCTAATCCAAGCTACTAATGATGTTGATAACTGCCCAATGATGTGGAAGATCGCCAGTAAAACGAAAAGACAATTCCAGCCTGTTCATGGATTTCTGCTCAGCCGACACTGAAGTATTGCTGAATCCTTCATCAGCAACCTCTTGGGGAATCGCAATTAATGAGAAGTCTAATTGGAAAAGCTATATCGACAGAGGAGGGTGTGAGTACATGATCTTCAAGACTCTTGTCAGGAATTTGATCAAACACTCACCAAGACAGGTGCATGTTCTGGAAGTCCATATGCTCAACACCAAGTCCTTGCCCACTGGACTCAATCTTTAGCTATTTCTGTACTGCGACACCATATGGTAGGACAGCTTACCTTCAGGATATACAATGGCAACTCAACAAACTTTAATAGCTTCTCCTGGCTCCCGATTTCTCCACTGTTCTGATAATTTCAAGAAACTTCAGGTTGTAAGTGACACACTATCCTGACTTACAGAGTCATAGAGCACTACAGAATCTATTCCATGCCGACCTGATCTTCTGCCTCGCCCCATCTACCTGCACCTGGACCATATCCCTCCAAATCCCTCCCATCCATGTACCTATCCAAACTTCTCAAGGTGACGGAAGCATGCATTTAAGGTGAGGGGGGTAGTTTCAGACGAGATGAGAGGGGTAAGCTTTTTACTGAGAAAGTCGTGGATGCCTGGAATGCGTTGCCTGATAGGGTGATGGAGGCAAACTCATTGGGGCTTTTAAGAGGAGCTTGGACTGGCACATGAATGAGAGGAAGATGAAGAGATATGGGCATTCTGTAGGTAGAAGGGATCAGCTATGTCGGCACAACATTGTGGGCCGAAGGGTCTGTTCTGTGCTGTACTGTTCTATGTTCTATGTTATAAGTGTTACAATTGAACCCACATCCACCACTTTCTCTGGCAGCTCGTTCCACACTTACACCACCCTCTGAGTGAAGATGTTCTCCCTCAGATTCCCCTTAAAATATTTCACCTTTCACCCTAAACCTATGACCTCTAGTTCTAGTCTCACCCAACCTTAGGGGAAAAAGCCTGCATACATTCACCCTATCTATACCTTTGTAATTTTGTATACCTCTATAAGATCTCCCCTCATTCTCCTGCGTTCCAGAGAATAAAGTCCGAACCTATTCAACCTTTCCCTATAACTCAGGTCCTCGAGTCCTGGCAACATCCTTGTAAATTTTCTCTGCACTTTTTCAAGCTTATTGATATTTTTCCTGTAAGTAGGTGACCAGAAATGCACACAATACTGCATTGGCCACACCAATGTCTTATACAACTTCAACATAACATCCCGAACTCCTGTACTCAATGCCCTGATTTATGAAGGCCAAAGTGCCAAAAGCTCTCTTTACGACCCTATCTACCTGTGACGCCACTTTCAAGGAATTCTGGATCTGTATTCCCAGGTCCCTTTGTTCTACCGCACACCTCAGAGCCCCACCATTCACTGTGTGAGCCTTACCTTGGTTTGTCCTCCCAAAGTGCATCACCTCACACTTGTCTGCATTAAATTCCACCTGCCATTTTTCAGCCCATTTTCCCAGCTGGTGCAGATCACACTGCAAGCTATGATAGCCTTCCTCGTTGTCCACTACACGCCCGATCTTGGTGTCATCTGCAAATCTGCTGATCCAGTTTACCACATTATCATCTATATCATTAATATTGATGATAAGCAACAACAGAGAAACAAAGGACTGCAGATCCTGGAATCAAGATGAAAAACACGGTGATGCTGGAGGAACTCAGCAAGCCAGGCAGCATCCGTGGAGAAAAGCACAGGGATTTATCCTGGGGATTTATCCACCCTAATTCACCTCAAGACAGCAAGCACCTCCTCTTCCATAATCTGGATATGGTCCATGACCTCACTATTCTTCTTCCTCAGATGCTGTGTCTGTCTCTCGAGTAAATGCAGATGCAAAACATTCATTTAAGATCTCCCCATCTCTTTTGGCTCCATGAATAGATGTCCACGCTGATCTTCGAGAGGACAAATTTTGTCCCCTGCTGCCCTTCTGATATAGCTATAGAAACCCTTGGGATTCTCCTACACCCTGTCTGTCAGAGCAACCTCATGTCCTCTTTTTGCCCTCCGGATTTCTGTTCTGCATTTCTACCGATCCACAAACACCTCATTTGATCCTAATTGCCTATACCTGATATGCACCTCCTTCTTTTTCTATACCAGGGCCTCAATATTCCTCAATAACCAAGGTTTCCTAAACCTGTTAGCCTTGCCTTTTATTCTAACAGGAACATACAGATTCTGTACTCTCAATATTTCACTTTTGAAAGCCTCCCACTTACCAAGCATCTCTTTGCTGGAAAACAATCTGTCCCAATCCACGCTTGCCAGATCCCTTCTGATGCCATCAAAGTCGGCCTTCCTCCAGTTTAGAATCTTAACCCTAGGACCAGTCCTGTCCTTCTCCATAATTACCTTGAAACTAATGGAATTATGATCACTAGATCCAAAGTGTTCCCCTACACTCACTTCTGTCACCTGCCCTGTCTTGTTCCCTTAGAGGAGATCCAGTATCGTGCCCTCTCTAGTTGGGACCTCTATATATTGATTAAGGAAACTTTCCTGAACACATTTGACAAGCTCGATCCCATCCAGTCCTTTTACATCATGGGAGTCCCAGTCAATATGTGGAAAGTTAAAATTACCTACTATCACAACTTTATATTTCCTACAACTGTCTGCTATCTGCCTACAAGTATGCTCCTCTAAATCCTGGTGACTATTGGGAGGTCTATAATATAGTCCCATTAACATGGTCATCTCTTTCTTATTCCTCAGTTCCACCCAAATTGCCCCAGTAGTCGAGCCCACCAGTATGTCCTCTCTGAGCACTGCTGTGACATTTTCCCTGATGAGTAATGCCACCCCTCCCCCTTTAATACCTCCCTCCCTATCATGTCTAAAATATCAGAACCCTGGAACATTGAGCTGCCAGTTCTGCCCCTCCTGCAACCAAGTCTCACTAATGGCTGCAACATCATAATTCCACATACGGATCCATACTCTAGGTTCATCGGCCTTCCCTTTTGGAAGCAGCTGCTTCTGATCCTTGGAAATGCAAATTATTCAGCAGCGTGTTGAGTGTGTTGGCAGTTGGACCATGCTCAGGGGTCTCCTGGATTTGCCAGACAAGGCTCATGAACATATAGGCACATATGTCGAGGCACACCCAGTGGCGCAGAGCAAGAGACAACAATGTTCTGCATTCAAGGTGTTCTTGGCTCCTGAAGTCATGTGGAGATCAGTGAGCTTAGAGACATTGCCTCACAGCGCCAGAGACCTGGGTTCAATCCTGACCTTGGGTGCTGCTTGTGTGGAGTTTGCACTTCTCAGTGCCCTTCTGTGAATCACTGGACCTTATGTCTTATACAAAAGCACTGCCTGTCATTCCTAGGTAAGGAAGTTTCAGCTGGATTCCTCACAAGATTTGAAATTTTAAACAATAACTGCAGATGCTAGAAATCTGAATTAAAAACAGAAAATCTGGAAACATTCATGTGGGCTTCCTCTGGATGTTCATAAAAATGTGAGTTGATGGGTTAATTGGCCACTGGAAGTTGCCCCTAGTGTGTGGGTGAGGGGTACAATCTGGAGCTCATGTAAGTGAGGAGAGAATCAAAATAGAATTCATGTCGGATTGGTGTAAACGGGTGATTGATGGTCAACAGGGACTCAGTGGGCCAAAGGGCCTGTTCCGTGTTCTCGGACCCTATGACCCTTTCTCTAAATGCAGAAAAGAAAAAGCTGAAGATTATGAAAGAGTTTGATAGGTTAGATGTAGAGTAGATTTTTCCATTAGGTTTGGTGGCCATAAATATAAGACCAATAAATTCCAACAGGGAATTTTGGAAACTTTTCCAAAACCTGAGGACGTTGCCCAAGCACCAGCACAAATCACAGTTGAGGTGTTGATGCATTTAAGAAGAAACTAGGTACACATTAAGTGATGAGGGTAATTGGAGTCAGACAAAGCAAAGGAAGAAGAGGCTTGAGTAGGCTCACAACAACTCAAGTGAATGGTATGTTCCTGTGCTGTTCATTCTGTTTAATCCTGTATAAGTATAGCCTCAAAGTCATAAAGGAGCTGACATCAATCATTGCTGCAGTGACACTTATTGCATCTATACTGATACTGATGATGAGACTTTCTCAGGGAACTTAAAAGAACATCTGGCTTGAGATTGAATTTTACCTCTTATGCGATGAGACTAAATCATGGTTAAATGATGCTATTTACCTCCACGCCAGTCTATAATGCATTAAAGTGTTGATATTGCAAGGTCTTGCTGTTGATAGAGATAGGAATAAAATTCATGCAGAAACCATTGTTGGTTTCTCAACTGAGACAGCACCTACAAGAGCAAAATGACCGAACGCATTCAGAAATTCATCAGACTTAGTGCTCAAGATGATACTTCATGCCCTCTGTTTTCTGTACCATTGATGCAATGTAATTTTAAAATAAAAATGGCAAAATGCTGGAAAATTTAAGGCTGCACCATTAGCAGCTTCTGGCTGTACATACTTTGTCAGATTTCCTGCACTACTCTGGCGCTATTGCAAGCCTCTGTACATTGAAACGACAATGAGATGAAATTAGAATTCAGGTCAGAGAAAGCTAGTATGGGTTTTTGCAAAGTCAGAAGCAGCATTTTCGTTCAAACCCTGGTAAAATCAATAAAAAGTATGTTTTATCTATCAGAGGATAACAGAACATAAAAGTTGAAAATTAGTGTTAAAATTGGATGAAATAATAAATGCTTCAGGGAGAAGCTAAAGTCAACAACATCTGATGACACAGACTTCTCTTGTTCTCTCCATGAGATTGAAATGGCTGCTTGATTCAAACTCCCTTGCTAAAAATGTTACACAGGATTAAGCCCGAGGAATGTGGTTTGTTTGTATTGTTGAAATGATAACCAAGATCGTGGATCAGCGTTGTCTACAGAATTAAGTCTTGGTCTAATATTGAACTGAAATGATAACAGAATTTCCTTGTGCCTCTGTGACTACAGCCCTACTGTGGACGTGATGCTTTCTGGACTGAGCAAAAAAGAAGACCTTTCTAAAGAAATCCATTTGAATTTGTGATATTAACATGAGAGTGTGCTTGTTGTGATGAAATCGTGTGAGTGGCATTTATGTTTTGGTTTTGGTTTTGGTTTTGGTTTATTATTGTCACATGTACTGACGTACAGTGAAAAACTTTGTTCTGCATGCCATCCATACAGATCATTTCATCACTTCAGTGCATTGAGGTAGTACAAGGGAAAACAATAACCGAATGAAGAATATAGTGTTACAGTTACAGAGAAAATGCAGTGAAGGCAGACAATAAGGTGCAAGGCCATGACAAGGTAGATTGTGAGGATAAGAGTCCATCTTATCGTACAAGGGAACCGTCCAATAGTCTTACAACAGCGGGATACAAGCTGTCCTTGAGCCTGGTGGTACGTGCTTTCAGGCTTTTGTATCTTTTGCCTGATGGGAGGGGGGAGAAGAGAGAATGTCCGGGGTGGGCGGGGTCTTTGATTATGTTGGCTGCTTTACTGAGGCAGTGAGAAATGTAGATAGAGTCTATGGAGGGGAGGTTGGTTTTACGTTAGTTATTCCTAGATATGTCAAGTGATTTTTTTTCATGAGTGTAACTCAACAGTCAAGTATCCTGACCATCTCTGGAGTTCTGGATTTCTCCATTCTGCTTTTGTTCTAAATATTGGCATGTTCATTGGCACAACTTGACAAAGAGGAGCTTCAATATCATTACCGCAAATATTGTGTGGAACATGATGTTTATAAAACATTGAACTAGCTTATGAGAAAATAAGGAGACAAAAGGGACTGCAGATGTTGGAATCTGGAACAAAAAAACAGAACACTGGAAGGACTCGGTGGGTCAACAGTCCTGATGCAAGGTCTCAACCCGAAGCATCGATATACTCCTTTTGCCTCCACCGATGTTGACTGACCCATCCGATTCTCTCAGTGTCCTGCTTCTGAATAGAAAATAACTTTGATTTGAGTCTTCACTCAGCCATTAAGCTTATTGAGAATATAGATCATTTGCTATTTGGTTGGGGAACTTTTATCCACATTACATTGAACAGAACCCTGTAGTTAATGGGGTAAACAGTCTGCATCTGTAATAGTTGCAATTGTGACTCTCATTAAATCCAAGACATGGACAGCCAATGTGAAAGGATATTGAAGACATCAAATTTGAAAGGGGTTCCAGCAACTTATATGGTGGTGTGTGATCATCCATCACCCTCAATGATGAACCCCGTCAAATGTTTGTGCTTGTATATTTCTACTGGTGACGTTCAGACGACTGAAAGCAGACAGCTCCCTAAGTGGCCAAGTTTTGCTGGAGTAGACATTCTGCCCACAATCTCCACCACCTGTCACCCACTGCCTGAATTTACCTGCGCCAGAAGCATCCCAGACCATGGCAAGGTCTGAATGAGAGCAGACCTCTGAATTGTGTATTGAGGACCCACCCCAAAAACTCCCCTGGCAGTTTTGACACACCTTTAAGCCCCACATCCATTCTGCACCATTGCAAAACCGGTAAGAATTTTTACCTTTTGCTGTATGCCTCTGACTTGTATTTGTATAGCACCTTTCACAGCCTCACATTACCCCAAATCTGTTTGTAGCCAGTAAAATATTCTTGTTATAAAACTGGAAATTCAGCAGCCAATTATGGTCCATGGAACCCCCCCCACCAACAGAAATCTGCTCATAGCCAGTTTATCCACTCTGACGGATGAATATTAGCCAGGCTAGTAAAACCTATGGGCTGCACAGTGATACAACTAGTAGGGCCGCTGCCTCTCAGTTCCAGCGACCTGCGTGTAATCCTGACCTCTGGCGCTGTCTGTGTGGAGCTTGCATGTTGTCCCTGTGACCTCGTGGGTTTCCTCTGGGTGCTCCACTTCCTTCTGCATCCCAAAAAAAATGCGCGGGCTGGTCGGTTAATTGGCCACTGTAGATAGGTCAAAGCTGTGTCGAATGGTAGAATCTGGGGGCAGTAGATGGGAGACTAAAATGGGTCTGGGAATGACTGGTGTAAATGGGCGTGTGATAGTCAGTGTGGACTAGGTTGGCCAAATGGCCTGTTTCTCTGCTGTATGTATGTCTCTATGACTGCCCTTGTTCAACAGTGCCTTGGGATCCTTTACTTCCTCCTGAGAGAGAAGACAGGGTATCAGCTTTATACTTTCCCTGGAGAACAGCCTTTCCACCAATGCAGGACACCCTCAGTACTGCACTGGGCTGTTCACTGAGCTTTGTGTCTTTAACTGTCTGAAACGGGATCTGAACCCACAATCTCCTGACTCAGAAATAAGGATGTTGTAAAACAATGTGGACCTGTGGGATCAGATAGGATGTTAGTGGGACTGGAAGGCTGGTGTTGTGAGAAGAGATTGGACAGGCTGGGACTGTTTTCCCTGGAGAAAAGGAGGCTGAGGGGTGACCTTACAGAGGTGTATAAAATCATGAGGGGCATCGATAAGATGGATGGTCACAGTCTTTTTTCCATGGTAGGGGATAAGATAAGATATTTTTATTAGTCACATGTACATCGAAACACACAGTGAAATACATCTTTTGCGTTGAGTGTGCTGGGGGCAGCCCGCAAGTGTCGCCACATTTCCGGCACCAACGTAGCATGCCCACAGCTTCCTAACCCGTACGTCTCTGGAATGTGGGAGGAAACCGGAGCACCCGGAGGAAACCCACGCAGACATGGGGAGAACGTACAAACTCCTTACAGACAGTGGCCGGAATTGAACCCGGGTCGCTGGTGCTGTAATAGTGTTATGCTAACCACTACACTACCGTGGCATAGGTTCAAAGTGAGAGGGGAATTTAAAGGGGGCCTGAGGGGCAAGGTTTTCACAGAGAAGGTGGTGGGTATATGGAATGAGCTGCCAGAGGAAGTGGTAGATTTGTGTACAATTACAACGTTTGAAAGAAACCTGGACGGGTTCATGGATAGGAAAGGTTTGGAAGGATATAAGTCAAATGCAGACAAATGGGACTAACTCAGGAAGCTTGGTCGGCATGGATGAGATGGGCCGAAGAGCATGTTTCTGCGCTGTATGACTCCATGACTTTCACACCATGGCTGAATAAAAGACGTTGTCCAACCAGCCAGGTCTTGAAACAATGAGTATGTATATTATCTGTGTTTATAGCGCAGAAGGCACTTCTCTGGCCAATTAAGTGAAGTTATGATCACTCACGCTGCTCTCGCAGTGATTAGTGGAAAATACTCTCCACTTTAGTATCCTTTCCATGATTTAAATTCTTAAGTTGTCTAACTGTGAACAGACTCAGTTCCAAGGTACTTGCCTTGAATCTAGAGTAGCAAATGTTTCATCTAAATCAAAATCTTTTTTGATTTATTGCCATTGTACAATGAGCCTTTAAATTAGTATCATGCCAAGTCCAAAAGACCATAAGACCACAAGATACAGGAACAGAATTAGGCCATTCGGCTCATTGAGTCTGCTCCACCATTCAATCTTGGCTGATTTTTATTTAACCCCATTCTCCTGCCTTCTCCCAGTAACACTTAACCCCTTTACCAATCAAGAACCTGTCAATCTCTGCCTTAAATAAGATTTTTTAAAGATATCTTTATTAGTCACATGTACATCAAAATGCGCACTGAAATGCATCTTTTGCATAGTGTTCTGGGGGCAGCCCACAAGTGTTGCCACGCTTCCAGCACCAACATAGCATGCCCACAACTTCCTAACCTGTACGTCTTTGGAATGTGGGAGGAAACCGGAGCACCCAGAGGAAAGTCACCCAGTCACGGGGAGAATGTACAAACTCCTTACATCCAATGACTTGGCCTCCACAGCCCTCTGTGGCAATGAATTCCACAGATTCATCACCCTCTGGCTGAAGAAATTCCTCCTCATCTCAGTTGTAAAGGGATGTCCCTTTATTTTGAGATGAGCCCTCAGATCCAAGACTCTCCTATGAATGAAAACCTCGTCTCCACATCCACTCTATCCAGGCCTTTCAGTATCAATGAGGTTTCAAGGAGATCTCCCCTCATCCTTCTGAACTCCAGTGAGTACGGGCCCAGAGACACCAAAAGTTCCTCATATGTAAAGTCTTTCATTCTCGGGATCGTTCTTGTGAACCTCCTCTGGGCGCTCTCCAGGGCCAGCACATCTTTCCTTAGATATGGAGCCCAAAATTGCTCACAGTATTCCAAGTGCGGTCTGGCCAACACCTTAAAAGTCCTCAGCAGTATATCCTTGAAGTCATGAGAAATTAGAAGATTTGCAACAGGTCTATTCTTCCATGGAGACATGTATGGTTACCTGCGATTTGTAAATCCATTGATTTCTTTTAGTTTCATCTTGCAATTCATCAAAGAAAACTCATTTTCCAGTTGACCTCAACTTGCTATCAGTTCACGTGCATTTTCAAAGAGATTCATTGCTTTTAAAGTGCCGCTTTGCCAAAGGCCGCAGTTTTTACAGGAAAACTAATTTCACCAATTCAGCTGGAGGAAGTTGAGTACAGCCGGCTTGGATAAGATTTCTTCCTTCTCATTTTGTCTGATTCATCAAAATAAGTAATTGAGGAACCAATAAAGTAAAGAAAAATTTGCTCTCCCTTGGTTAATCATGAAGTCTATACATCTGGCTCAAGTTGTGCTAGCTCTGTGATGCAAGGGGAGAATACAGTGTAGGAAAGAGGTTTACCGTTATCTAGATAAAGCCTTGCATAGCCAGACCTGTCACTACACCTCCTCCCTCACCACCATTCAGGGCCCCAGACAGTCCTTCCAGATGAACCAGCGCTTCACCTGTGAGTCTGAGCGT
Organism: Pristis pectinata; assembly: GCF_009764475.1. Classification (NCBI taxonomy): domain Eukaryota; kingdom Metazoa; phylum Chordata; class Chondrichthyes; order Rhinopristiformes; family Pristidae; genus Pristis; species Pristis pectinata. The sequence continues at coordinate 2,449,443 of NC_067414.1, forward strand.
GTCATTTATTGCATCCGGTGCTCCCGTTGTGGCCTCCCCTACATCGGTGAGACCCGACGCAGGTTGGGTGACTGCTTTGTTGAGCACCTTTGCTCCATCCGCCACAACAGCCAGGATCTCCCGGTGGCCACCCATTTTAATTCCACTTCCCACTTCCACACTGACATGTCTGTCCAGGGCCTCCCCTACTGCCACGTTGCGGCCAGATGCAGGTTGGAGGTATTCCACTTTGGGAGTCTCCAACCTGATGGCCTCAACATCGATTTCTCTAACTTCCCGCACCCTCCCCCCCCTTTCCCCCACTGTCGTTTCTCCCCTACCACCCCTCTTTGTTTTCCCTCATTCCTGTGGTCCCCCTCGCCCCTTTTCTTTCCCCTCCCCCGCCCTCATGATTTGCCCGTCTACCTCACCTCCCTCCCTTTATTCCATGGTCCACTGTCCTCTCCTACCAGATTCCTTCTTCACCCCTTTGCCTCTTTAACCTATCACCTCTCAGCCTATTACATCTCCCCCCCGCCCCACACCCACCTACCTTCCCCCTCTCACCTGGACTCTCCTATTACCTGCCAGCCTGTGCTCCTCCCCCTCCCCCACTTTCTTATTCTGGCTTCTGCCCTCTTCCTTTCCAGTCCTGATGAAGGGTCTCGGCCCGAAATGTCATCTGTTTATTTCCCTCCGTAGATGCTGCCCGACCCACTGAGTTCCTCCAGCATTTTGTGTGTGTTGCTCAGTAGTTAAGAGCAACTTGTATTCACCCCATTTGTAATGTGAATGTGGGAGCCAAGTCATGCTCCACATGGTCCAGCTCTTAATCAGATAACCAAATAATTTATAAAGCTGTTGTTGGTTCAAGGAAAAAAAATCCAGGTCAGTAGAAGAATTCCACCGCTCTTTCTTCAAGTCATGCTGCAGCCTGCGATGGCAAAACTTGATTTGACCCCCTTTTTTCCTGGATGTTGGCACTAGTGACAAGTTAGCACTCTCTCAACATGGCACTAGAGTGGGGCAGACTGTCCCACTGCTCAGTTCCTTTGTGAGACTTGAACTCTCAATTTTCTGATTCAAGGGTGAAAGGGAAATCATTCAGCTAAGCCTCGAGTAAACTGAACTGTTTGTTGATTCATGCCCTCTCACTCCTCCCTACCCCCTTGTCCTTTCCCTCCCTCTCTCCTTATCCCTTGTACCTTTCCTCAACTTTTTGTCTCCCTCACTCCTTACCTCTCTCCCTTTGTCCGACTCTCTCTTCCTCTTCTCTCTCTATCCCCCTCACCCACTTCCTCTACTTTGGTTAATCATTTTGACCAGCTGGGAGAATGGGCTGAAAAATGGCAGGTGGAATTTAATGCAGACAAGTGTGAGGTGATGCACTTTGGGAGGACAAACCAGGGTAAGACTTGCACAGTGAGTGGTAGGGCTCTGAGGTGTGCAGTAGAACAAAGGGACCTGGGAATCCAGATACATAATTCCTTGAAAGTGGAGTCACAGATAGATAGGGTTATAAAGAGAGCTTTTGGCACTTTGGCCTTCATAAATCAGGGCATTGAGTACAGGAGTTGGGATGTTATGTTGAAGTTGTACAAGACGTTGGTGAGGCCGAATTTGGAGTATTGTGTGCAGTTCTGGTCACCTACCTACAGGAAAGATATCAATAAGCTTGAAAGAGTGCAGAGAAAATTTACACGGATGTTGCCGGGACTTGAGGACCTGAGTTACAGGGAAAGGTTGAATAGGTTCGGACTTTATTCCCTGGAGCGCAGGAGAATGAGGTATACAAAATTATGATGGCTATAGACAGAGTGAATGCATGCAGGCTTTTTCACCTCAGGTGGGTGAGACTAGAACTAGAGGACATAGGTTTAGGGCGAAATGTGAAATATTTAAGGAAACTTCTTCACTCAGAGGGTGGTGCGAGTGTGGAAAGAGCTGCCACTGGAAGTGGTGGATATGGGTTCAATTGTAACATATAAGAGAAGTTTGGATAGGTACGTGGATAGGAGGGGTTTGGAGGGATGTGGTCCGTGTGCAGGTAGATGGGACTAGGCAGAAGATCAGGCCGGCATAGACTAGATGGGCTGAAGGGCCTGTCTCTGTGCTGTAGAGCTCTGACACTGTGACTCTAAGCATTGATTAAAGAAAAAAATTCTAAGAGTTTTGAGATATTACAGCAATGTGCAGTCACATAGTTTTCAAAAAAGCCAGAGAAGGCAACAGATTAAAATAATGAGAAGATAAATACTGAGATAAAAACAAAGTGCCAGCAACACAGCAGGTCAGTCAGTGTCTGTGGAGAGAGAAAAAAAGTTACAGTTTCAGGTGACAGAACCTTTGTCAGTTAAATATTGAAATGAAACTGGAGAGCAATTTGTCAGCCAGTTTCAGTAACTGTTAAACACAATAATCAGGTTTTGCTAAAGATAAGAGACAACAGAAGATAGTTAATCCAAGCTATAAAATGCACTGATGTGTGCAACAGTCACACATTCTTTACTGTGCTATTGTAACAGATTCAACATGTGATGTAATTATTAAATAAAATCTGCAAATAAAGAGCTAGTGTCACTCATGGATCTGTGTATGTAGAAACTGATTTACTTGTGTTCTTCAAAGAAGAAATCCACTGTCTTTGCCCAATCTATATGTGACTCCGGACCCATCAATGTAGTTGACTCCAAACTGCTCTCTGAAATGACCTTGCCAACCACTCAGGGGTAAAACAGGATTGTCAGTGAAAACAACATGCTTCCATGAATAAATTTAAAGAATCCCTTTTACTGAGCAACAATCCTTTCAAATGGAATAACAATTTGTCCCTATTAATTTTACATCTTAACCATGTTTCTGGCAAGCACCTGGTGGCAGATTCTCTTAACAGTCCTGAACTGAAGATCAATAATTCTGAGCAATGAGGACTGAGGACATGACTCAGCTGACCCCAGCTCAGAGTTTAAGTAAACCTTCTGATTGTTTCCTTGCCTTTAATATAGAAAGAGACCAAATAATCACTGACAGCATTTATTCTGCACTCAAGTGAGTTTTTAATCTTTCCGAATCAATCCTCATCAGCATAACCCTCTACTTCCTTCTCCCTCAAGGGCTTCTCATCTAATGCATCCACACCACTTGCCTCAGCCTCACTCTGTGGTCTTGCCCTTCTCGTTCTCATAAAGAGATTTCTTCAGTCAATAACTCATATTGAAGGTCTGTACTTTTGTTCTTCCCCACAAGTCAAAACATACTCTCTGTGTATAGTCTATCAACTTTACATAATTACAACCTCTATCGAGTTTCACTTCACCTTCTCTGTTTTGTAAGGAAGAGGGACACATCGTCTTTACCCTTTTCTTGCAGATATAACTTGGCATTTCTGGTTCTTGTGCTTGTAAATTTGCATCCATTCCAATGTCTTTAAATCCCGTTCATAAAGTGATGATAACTTTGTGTGGTACTCTGAGTACAGGAGGTGGAGCACAGGAACAGGCCCTTCGGCCCACCATGTCTGTGCTGACCACGATGCCAGTCAAATCTAATCCTATCTTCCTGCATGTGGTTCACATCCCTCCATTCCCTGCCCATTCATGTTCTTGTCTAAATGCCTCTTACATGTTGCTGTCATGTCTGCTTCCCCAGGCAGCCTGTTTCAGGCACCCACCACTCTCTGTGTAAAAACCTTGCCTCACACATCTCCTTTGAACTTTCCCCCTCTCACCTTAGATTTTGGTATTTGACATTTGCCTCTTGGGGAAAAAAGACTGACTATCTACTTTATCTATTCCTCAATCAGGTCTCCTCTCAGCCTCCGACACTCCAGAGAAAAATATCCAAGTTTGTCCAACCTCTACTTATAGATAATGCTCTCTAATTCAGGCAGCATCCTGGTGAACCTCCTCTGCATCCTCTCTAAAGCCTCCATATCCTTCCTGGAATGTGGCACACAGTACTCCAAATGTGGCCAAACTAAACCTTTACACAGCTGCAACATGACCTCCTAACTTTTATCCTCAGCACTCTGACCAGTAAAGTCAAGTGCATTGTGCATCTTCTTTACCACTTTATCTACCTGTGTTACCACTTTCAGGAAGCTAAGGACATGGACCTGAAGACCCCTCTGTGCATCAATGCTCCTGAGGGTCCTGCCAAAAAGGATCCTAATCAATGTTCAACTGAAGGTTAGCATAACTTTTCTATTCTTCAATTCCATCTCTCCAGAAATAAATTCCAGTGCTTTTTCATGACATCAGCAATGGCGTTGATGGTTGAATGATCTGTGTATTTTTTGCTCCTTGCTTCTCTAGCCCATGTGGATTCTTTGGCAAACGTATGCAGAACTTTGTCCTCAGTTGTTCATGCTAAGCATGTGATACTGTCGCAGGTGTGCACAGTATCCACTACAAAATATGACCAGACTCAGAATCAGATTTATTATCACTGACTTATGTGACGTGAAATGTGTTGTTTTGCGGCAGCAGTACAGTGCAAAGACATAAAGTTACCATAAATTACAAAAATCAATAAATTGTACAAGGGAAAAGGAATACTGAAGTAGAGGGTAGAAACAGATTGTCTTCATGAGCAGTTGCAGCAAGATGGTGTGTGTGTTAGTCTCAGCATCATAGCATCACTGCGTCAGCAATTTAGCTGATGATGGACCTTAGGTATTGGAGGAATAAACCATTGTGCAGGAAGTATTGTTTTGGTCAAGGTGCATCACAACATTATGTGCTCTTGGTGAAGCTTTTGGCAAAATAATAAAGATTGTCCAAATTATTTTACAGCTTCTTTCAAAGGGCCACACTGGGTGGATGAGCTGTTTGTGCCCTGTCTCTCCTTTGACACCAGTCTCAGTGAAGAGAGAAACCTTTCTCCCAATATTCACAGGATCCTCGCTGTAAAGCTCGTGGGAATGAGCAGCAAGACCCTACTGAGGCTTTCGACTAAATTCTTTATTTTGACAGCTAAATCTTGCAGTGCCTTTAATGGTGGTAAAATATTGATCAGCCTGTAGGCAGCTTGGAGATAACCGGAGGGGAGAACATTCAAAGGAAGAAGAGATACCGATTCCACAACCCAGCTGGGCACAGATGTGAGGCAATCCACTTAATTATTTAAATACGAACAAACAAACTTTTGAGGTGAATCAACTAACCAGTTGTCAGCAGCCTTGCATTATTTTTCGCCTAATACAGATGCTATTTGAAGACCATTGCTTCATGAAAAAAGCTTTGGAGAAAATATTTTCTTTGTGAGCACCAGATACAGGGACATAATTCTTCTCTGTTGTCTTTTTCCACAATCTGCATATCACACCACGATGATTAAAACTGTCAATGTTCCCTCTCCAAATGTTGACTGAATGTTTTGTGTCTTGGAGGAGCATCCTTCAAAAGATCATGGGGTGGAAAGGGTTGAGAGCTTCAAGTCCTGAGGAATAAACATCACCATTAGCCTGTCCTGGTCCAGCCACATAGACGCCACGGCTAAGAAAGCTCACCAGCACCTCTCCTTCCTCAGGAGTCTAAAGCAATTCAGCATGTCCCCATTGACCCTCACCAATTTTTATAGATGCACAAGTCCATCAGGCAGTGGTCAGCGTGGAACGTACTGCAGACACTGCGGGACAGGGACACTATGGATTCTGTGGGTTTATTCCCTGACCAAATGGTCCAAACTGTATGGCAGAATGCCTCATCACCAGATCTGACCAACAAGCACCAAGACCTCGCTTGGCTGCTGGCGAGGGGTGCCCTCCAAGTCAAAGCTGTCCTCTACAGACGACACATCACCCCCAATGTACGCTGCCCTCGGGATGGCTGCGGTGGGGAAGAGACGGTCACCCATCTCTTTGCAGACTGTGGATTTGCTCAGAGGGTGTGCAGATGGATGCGAGGGTCCGTGTCCCAGTTCATCCCCAGTAGCTGCGTGACAGAGGACTCTCTGATCTACGGGCTGTTCCCGGGGACATAAACATCGAGACAGACATCAGGTGCTTCTGGAAGGTCAGTAACTTGAAGAAAGACGTCCTTTGGTCTGCCCGAAACTTGTTGGTCTTCCAGCACAGCAAGATGTCCGTAGAGGAATGCTGCCGGCTGGCACAGTCCAGGCTGTATGAGTATGTGCTGAGGGACGCACTGAAGCTCGTTGCAGCCAATACTAAGGCTCTGTGGGGAAGGTCCACAGTCTGGGCTCCTTCCGCTACTGCACACGGAAGGGCTGAGTTGGGTGGGGAAGCCCCTCGAACAACAGAAGGGGTATCACCCCAGGGAGCCACGTGAGTGGCAATGGTGCTTTATTTGTTTGTTTTTTTTCTTTGAAAGTTTTCATTACTGAATGTATTGACCATGAATGTAAAAGAATGCACTGTTTCTTCCTTTGTATATATTTATTATGAATAAAGTCTACTTTTGAAATAAAAAAAACAGAAAGCATCCTGTCTGGATGTATCACAGCTTGGTATGGCATCTGCTCTGCCCAAGACAGCAAGAAACCTCAGAGAGTTGTGGACACAGCTCAGCTCGTCACAAACACCAATCTGCTCTCCATGGACTCTGCCTATACCTTTCGCTGCCTTAGTAAAGCACCCAGCATAATCAAAGATCCCCACTCACCCCAGATATTCTCTCATCACCCCCCCATTGGGCAGAAGATACAAAAGTCTGAAAGCACGTACCACCAGGCTCAAGGACAGCTTCTACACCGCTGTTATAAGTCTATTGAATGGTTCCCTAGTATGATAAGATGGACTCTGTCTGTAAGGATTTTGTACGTTCTCCCTGTGTCTGCGTGGGTTTCCTCTGGGTGCTCGAGTTTCCTCCCACATTCCAAAGACGTACGGGTTAGGAAGTTGTGGGCATGCTATGTTGGCGCCAGAAGTGTGACGATACTTGCGGGCTGCGCCCAGAACACTCGACGCAGAAATGATGCATTTCACTGTGTGTTTTGATGTACATGTGACTAATAAAGTTACCTCATCTTATCTTACGATCTACCATGTCATGGCCTTGCACCTTATTGTCTGCCTGCTCTGCACTTTCTCTGTCACTATATTCTGCACTCTGTTATTGTTTTCTCTTGTACTACCTCAATGTATTGAGGTGCTGAAATGATCTGGATGAACGGCATGCAAAATAAAGTTTTCCACTGTACCTTGGTATGTGTGACAACAATAAACCAATTTACCAATTTACCCATTTCTTTTACCCATGTTGTGTTGGATTTTGGGTTCACCTCTTTTTTCTCTGCCTTCAGTTTGTTTCCTCAAGCAATATTCCACACTGCCTAACATCCCAATTCACCTCAATGGCTATTAGTTTCTTCACAACATCTGCAGAATTCCTGTCGAGCTTGTACTGAAAACTAAAGACAACCTTCTTGCATTCAGGAAAGCTGCAGAAGATCTGAACACAGAATTGTTTCATTAAGAAACTCAAAGGTCTCTTGGTTTAAAAGCAAAGCAGCAGGATGACAATGGATGGCCTGGAACAGACTGTAAATATTTTATAAACTTGTCTTTTTTATCTAACAGTCATAATTTGTTAGTTTCTACATTTTAGCACTGTGTGTTTCGATGTACATGTGATTAATAAAGAGATCTTAAATCTTAGAATTTAGAATTCTTAAAATTACTGTTAGTTTTAATGTTAAAGAATTATAGTCATAGAGTCTTCAGCCCAACTCGCCCATGCCGACTGTGTTGCCCAGCGAGCTAGTCCCATCTGCCCACATTTGGCCCATAGCCCTCTAAACCTCTCCTATCCATGGACTTATCAAGATGGCTTTTAAATGTTGCTAATGTGCCCGCCTCAAACACTGTTTCTGGCAGCTCTTTCCAAATACGCATCACCCTTTGTGTGAAGAAGCTGCCCCTGATGTCCCTTTTAAATCTCTCGCCATTGATCTTAAACCTATGCCCTCTCGTTTTTAGCTCCCCGTCCCTGGGAAAAAGACTGTGTGCTTTCACCCTGTCTATGCCCCTCATGATCTTATATACCTCTGTCAGGTCACCCCTCAATCACCTACATTCCAGGGAATAAAGTCCTAGTCAACACAACCCCTCCTTGTAACTCAGGCCCCCGAGTCCAGGCAACATCCTGGTAAATCTTTTCTGCATTCTTTCAAGTTTAATAACACCTTTCCAAAAACAGGATGACCAAAACCATACACAATACTCCAATTAGTAAAGGAAAAAGTTCAGGCACTGTCTGCTCTTCCTTATGAAGTCTTCCTCATTTTAGATTTCTATTTCAAAAGTCGAAGTTGAGTTTATTGTCACATACACAAGTACCTGTGTGCACAGGGGCAGTGAAAAACTTACTTGCAGCAGCATCACAGGAACATAGCGTCAGATAAGCAGCATTCACAAGAAAAACATACATTGAGCATAAATTACGCACAATTTTTACAAGAAAGAACACAGAACAAAAAAAAAACAAAAGTCCATAAAATATAACCCAGAACATTTGTTTGGTGAAGAATGTTCATTCTCCTCAGTCACCCTCAGAATGCCTGAGTTAAATCGTTTGAATTGCAAATGCCCCACACCCCTCAAATCAGGCTCACAAATAAATTTGATAAGATTGAACACCGGTGGAATCAAATTGGCCTTTTGTGAAAATGCAGAACTGACAATAGTGAGTAGGTAGGTTGCTGGAGAAACAAAGGACTGCAGATGCTGGAATCCAGATGCTTCCTTTCTTCCCGCATCTAATTCTGCATCTCACCTTGCACCTCCTCCAGACCACTCCCAACCCCCCTTATCCCCCCCTCCCCTGACCTCTCCTCCTGCTCTCCTCCTTATTCTCTCCCCTCCATCCACCTCCTATCCTACATCCTACTCTTTACCCCTGCATCACTCCCAACCCCTCTCAGCCCTTTCCTCTCACCAGCCCAGACCCTCTACCCACCCTTCCCCTCACCCTTCCTCCTCTGGCTCCACCTCTAACCCCTGCCGGGCCTTCATCATCCCCCCTGACACCCCTTCTCTGAGGCTGAGCGATCTGTTCTCAGCAAAGGCCTCACCTTCGTACCTCTACACCCCCACCTCAACCTCAATGAATTCCGTGCCCGGCACGATGCCGAGCTCTTTTTCCTCCGCCTCCACCCTCCGTGCTGCCTTCTTCATCGGTAAGTCGTCCTTTCCCCCTTCCACCTGGTGGTATCCTGCCTCCAGCCCTCTTCTTTCACCTGGACTCCCCCACCGGCCTGTTACCTTCCCTGGACCTATTCACAGCCAACTGTGGGCGCGGCATCAGCCGACTTGACTTTCCTGCTCCCCTCACCCACTCCAACCTCACCCCTTCTGAACACTCTGCCCCCCACTCCCTCCGCACCGACCCTGACATTGTCATCAACCCAGCCGACAGAGGTGGTGCGGTGGTAGTCTGGCGTATTGACCTCTACCTTGCAGAGGCCAGACGCCAACTCTCGGACACTTTCTCCTACCTACTCCTGAACCATGATTCCATCAAGGACCACCAGAACATTATCTCCCGCACCATCACTGACCTCATCACCTCGGGAGATCTCCACCCCACAGCTACCAACGTGACAGTCCCGCAACCTAGGACTGCCTGCTTCTATCTTCTCCCAAAATCCACAAGAAGGACTGTCCCAGCAGACCTATTGTCTCCACATGTTCTTGCCCCACAGAGCTCGTATCCTCATATCTGGACACTATCCTGCTTCCCTCCCCCCCAGTCCAATCCCTTCCCACCTACATCCGTGACACATCACACACTCTCCAACTCTTCCATAGCTTTAAGTTCTCCGGCACGCACAACCTTAACTTCACCATGGACGTCCAGTCCCTATATACCTCCATTCCCCACCATGACGGCCTCACCGCCCTCTGCTTCTTTCTGGACCAGAGACAGAACTAGTCCTCTTCCACTAACACTTTCCTCCGCCTGGCTGAACTTGTCCTCACCCTAAACAACTTCTCTTTCAAATCCTCTCACTTTCTACAGACCAAGGGCATAGCCATGGACACTCGCATGGGCCTCAGCTGTGCCTGCCTCTTTGTTGGCTACATTGAACAGTCTCTGTTCCAAGTCTACACCGGCCGCATTCCTCAACTCTTTCTCCGCTGTATCAACGACTGCATTGGTGCCACCTCTTGTACCTGTGCGGAACTTGACAGTTTCATAAATTTCGCCACTAATTTTCACCCAGCTCTCCAATTCATGGACTATCTCTGACAATGTTCTCTCCTTTCTCAGTCTCTCCTCCTCCATCTCAGGAGATGCTTTATCCACTGACATCTTCTGCAAACCCACTGATGCCCACAGCGACCTCGATTACAGCTCCTCCCACCCTGTCTCTTGCAAGGATTCTCTCCCTTTCTCTCAATTTCTCCGCCTCTGCCGCATCTGCTCTCATGATGAGGCTTTCCGCTCCAGGACATCAGGGATGTCCAACTTTTTTACTAACCGTGCCTTCCCCCCTGTTGTGGTTGAGAGAGCTCGCACTCGCATCTCTGCCATTTCCCGCACCTCTGCTCTCACCCCCACCCTTCCCAGACCCCACAGGGACAGGGTCCCCCTTGTCCTCACATTTCATCCCACCAGCCTACGTATCCAACACATCATTCTCCACCACTTCCGCCATCTCCAACGGGACCCCACCACCAAGCAGATCTTCCCCTCCCCACCCCTTTCTGCCTTTCGCAGGGACCTCTCTCTCCGTGAGTCCCTAGTTCACTCCTTCCCCCCCCACCCCTCCCACCCTGGGAACTTTCCACTGCCCCCACCATAGGTGCAACACCTGCCCCTACACCATCTCCATCACCTCCGTCCAGGGACCCAAACAGTCCTTTCAGGTGAGACAGAGATTCACCTGCACCTCCTTTAATGTCATCTACTGCATTCAGTGCTCCAAGTGTGGCCTCCTCTACATTGGTGAGACCAAACGCAGACTCGGTGACCATTTCGCAGAACACCTGCACTCCGTCCGTAACCGCGATCTGCATCTCCCCGTTGCCAGTCACTTCAACTCCCCTTCCCACACTATCACTGAGATGTCAGTCCTCGGCCTCCCCCACTGCCAGGAGAATTCCAAGCGCAGACTGGAGGAACAGCCCCTCATTTTCTGTCTTGGAACCTTGCAGCCTAAAGGCACGAACATTGAGTCTCCCACCTTAAGTAAACCAAAAACCTTTCCCCCCACCCCCACCACGCCTTTTCTTTACTTTTATTCCCTTTCCTCACCTATCTCTCTCTTTTCTCCTCACCTATTTTTTCCCTCCCCTTCCCCCATGGGCCGCCTGCCTCCTTACCTTTGACCCGTCCCCCGGTGGATCTGCTCTCCCCTCCTCCCCCACACCTGCCCATCACTGTCTCTTACCTGCATCTACCTATCACCACCGTGTGCCCACCCCACCTCCCCTCTGTTGTCCACCTATCACTGCTCTGCTTTCCCCTCCTATATACTGGGCTTCCCCTTTTCCTATCTTCAGTCCTGAAGAAGGGTCCTGACCCAAAACGTTGACCGCCTGCTTTTCTCCACGGATGCTGCCTGGTCTGCTGAGTTCCTCCAGCATCGTCGTGTGTTTTCATTGAGTAGGTAGATTATCCTTTTCCTGCTGATTGAGTCTTCTACTGTTTGTGGTAGCTCTCTTGTCTCTGCTACGAGTTTTCAGGTCATGATTAAATTGGCAACATTCCTTCATCCTCAGTAGGCAGAACCTAGTAGCACTTTTACTTGGATTCAGAAGATTGTAGCGTAACACTATTGCAGCGCCAGCGACCCAGGTTCAATTCCGGCCACTGTCTGTAAGGAGTTTGTACGTTCTCCCCGTGTCTGCGTGGGTTTCCTCCGGGTGCTCCGGTTTCCTCCCACATTCCAAAGACGTACGGGATAGGAAGTTGTGGGCATGCTATGTTGGTGCTGGAAGCATGGCGACACTTGCGAGCTGCCCCCAGAACACTCTAGGCAAAAGGTGCATTTCACTGTGTGTTTTGATGTACATGTGACTGATAAAGATATCTTGTCTTATCAATTACTAGTTTTCAGGTCATGATTAAATTGTCAACATTCCTCCAACTTCAGCGGGGAGAACCTAGTAACACGTTCACTTGGAACTGGAAAATTGTGCATTCAATTCCCTCACCGAGCACTTGACAATGTAATCTAGAGTGATGTCCCAGTGCGGTACTCAAGGAGGGTTGCACTGCCAGAGACGTTATCTCTCAGATGAGAAGTTAACCCATGGTTCAATCAGTGCCCTCAGACAGACATGAAGGATTCACAATATTGTTTTAGGGGAGAGAATGGAATTGTCCCACTCTTCTAGCTGTATTTTATCACACAAGCAATATCTAAGAACTGATGGTATAGTCACGATCGCTGTAGAGGTTCCAATATCTGGGGTGGCACACTGGTGCAGCTGGTAGTGCCGCTGTCTCACAGCTCCAGTGACATGGGTTCAATCTTGACCTCAGCTGCTGTCTGTGTGGAGTTCGCATGTTCTCCCTGTGACCATGCAAGTTTCCCCCGGGTGCTCCCGTTTCCTCCCACATCCCACAGATGTGCCAGTCAGAAGGTGAATTGGCTGCTGTAATTGTCTCTCTGGCTCTCTCTATGACTCACATATTATAGTCGCCTTTGTACTTCAACAACACTTAAATGGCTGTGAGGTTCTAAAGAGTGCCCTGAGGTTGTGCCAGGTGCTCAAAGTGCGCCTAGTGTTTTACTGGCACTTCAATGGGTGGGATTCTGTGGGCTGTGAGGAGCACAAGAGGGGTACCCATCCCGAGCAAACAGAGGAAGGAGCCTGTCACAGAACCCAAGGGAGCCAAGTCTGGAGGTAGTTGGCAATTGGGTTATTATTGTACCGAGATATGGTGAAAAACTTTGCGTGCCATCCAGACAGATCACTCCATGCACAGGTACATCGAGGTTGTACAAAAGGGGAAACAATAAAAGAATGCAGAATATAATGTTACAATTACAGAGATAGTGCACTGCTGTCTGTGCAGAGTTTGCACATTCTCCCTGTGACCACGCAAGTTTCCGCCAGGTGCTCCCGTTTCCTCCCACATCCCACAGACATGCCGGTCGGAAAGTTAATTGGCCGTTGTAAGTTGCCCCCAGTGTGTAGGTGAGGGGTAGAATGTGGAGCCGGGGGAGGGGTGGAGGAGGTGTTAGTTGATTGGAACATGCAAGACAATTGAAGTGCAAGGTCATGTTGAGGTTGACTGAGAGATCAAGAGTTCATCCTTTAGTGTAAAAGAGGTCTGTTCAAGAGTCTGATAACAGTGGGATAGAAGCTGTCCTTGAGCCTGGTGGTGCGTATTCTCAAGCTTTTGTATCTTCTGCCTGATGGGGGGGTAGAAGAGAAAATGACCAGGGTGGGAGGGGTCTTTGACTATAAGATAAGATATAAGATATCTTTATTTGTCACATGTACATGGAAAAACACAGTGAAATGCATCTTTTGAGTGGAAATGTTCTGGCGGCAGCCCGCAAGTGTCGCCACGCTTCCAGTGCCAACACAGCATGCCCACAACTTCCTAACCCGTACGTCTTTGCAATGTGGGAGGAAACTGGATCACCCGGAGGAAACCCATGCAGACACGGGGAGAACGTACAAACTCCTCACAGGCAGTGGCTGGAATTGAACCCAGGTCGCTGGTGCTGTAATAGCGTTACGCTAACCACTACACTACCGTGCTGCCCCTATATTGGCTGCTTTCCTGAAGCTGTGGGAAGTGTAGATAGAGTCCATGGAGGGAAGGCTAGTTTTCATGATGGACCTAGCTGTGTCCACAACTCTCTGCAGTTTCTTGAGGGCCTGGGTAGAGCAGTTGCTTCCCAAGCTGTGATGCATCCAGATAGGATGCTTTCTATGGTGCACCTGCAAAAGTCAGTGAGGGTCATCGGGAACATGCCGAATCTCTTCAGCCTTCTGAGGAAGTAGAGGTACTGGTGAACTGTCTTGGTCATAGCATCTATATGGCTGGACCAGGACAAGGTATTGGTGATGTTTACCCCTGGGAACTTGAAGCTCTCAACCCTCTCCAGCTGAGCACCATTGACACACACTGAGGTGTGGGAGCTGGTCAGCAGCAGTGTGCTGGCAACAGAAGGAAACCTTTCAATGACCTGAGGAGATCATCAAAGGGAAGTACAGTTGCATACTTACCAACATTATGCTGTGGTCTCAACCCACCCACCTCTCACTCTGTGGCCGCACCTCCCTCTTTATCTCTTCACCAACAACCTGCAGTGATAAAATTACAAGTGTGGCACCATCCATTCACTGCAAATCCATTCTAAATTCAAACTCTTGCAGTCTTGATACACTCTATCCTGTGATCTTTACCCCTCATTCAGATTTCTCAATAAAAAGAATTCAGCTTGCACCTACATTTCATCTTGAATTCATTTTATCAGATATTGAAAAATTTTCTCCATATCATAAAACTGACATATATTTTCCTGAGATAGAATTTTATTTATTGCTTGCCTACAATGATCGCTTTGCTCATTGCTGCGCGTTTATTGCTGTGTTGCACAATTTCTATCATGAATTTCCTAAATTAAGAAAAAATAAGGAAAGTACATCTATGTGAAGAGAAGGGAATTTTTGAAACAGGGGTTTTATTGAAGGTCCCGCGGTTTATAACTTCCAACAAAAACGTCAGTTGCAGGAGAGCTGAAAGCCTTCTTCCCTGGACAAGCAAATCCATTTCAGCAACAGGAGAAATTCCCCTGCCCTTAAATACAGTCAGTACAGTCACACTGCTTAGGAAGATTGGGGAGTCTGCCACTGTCCCATAGGAATACAGTTTTCTTTGATGTTCAGTATGCAACAGTGTGCACCACCGATACATCCCTTCCATTGCACAAACTGACATCAAGACACCACTTGTTATCGAGGACCTAGCCACTAAAGCACAGCATTGTGGGAGTTGGCTGTGGAGCTTTGCACATACACGGCTGCTGAGAATGGTAACGGGTAATTGGTTTATTATTGTCACATGTACCGAGGTACAGTGAAAAACTTTGTTTTGCTTCTCATCCATACAGATCATTTAAAAACATAAGTACATCGAGGTAGTACAAGGGAAATGCAATAACAGAATGCAGAATGTAGTGTTACAGTTGCAGAGAAAGTGCAGTGCAGGCAGACAATAAGGTGTAAGGTCATAACGAGGTAGACTGTAAGGTCAACAGATCGTCTTTATCATTCAATAGTCTTATAACAGTGGAATGGAAGCTGTCCTTGAGCCTGGTGGTACGTGCTTTCAGGCTTTTGTATCTTCTGCCCAATGGGAGGGGGGAGAAGAGAGAATGTCCGGGGCTGGAGGGGTCTTTGATTATGGGGTCTTTTCTGAGGCAGTGGGAAATGTAGACAGAGTCCATGGAGGGGAGGCTGGTTTTCGTGATATGCTGGGCTGTCTCCACAACTCTCTGCAATTTCTTATGGTTTTTGACAGAGCTGTTACCACACCAAGCTGTGATGTATCTGGATACGATGCTTTCTATGGTGCATCTGTAAAAATTGGTGAAGGTCATTGGGGATGTGCTGAATTTCCTTTGCCTTCTGAGGAAGAGATGTGCTGGTGAACTTTCTCAGCCATAGTCTCTACGTGGTTGGACCAGGTCAGGCTATTGGTGATGTTTACATTCAGGAACTTGAAGCTCTCAACCATCTCCATCTCAGTACCATGATACAGACAAGTGGGGTGTACTTTGCCCCGAATGTTCAGCTTGGTATAGAGTGGGCCCTCAGGTTGTCAGAAAGAGTCCTTACAGCATGGAGACAGAACCTTTGGCCCACCAAGTCCCTGCCAACTATCAACACACATTTGCACTGAGCCCATTTTGTTTATATGCTCCCACAATTCCATCACCTCCCCCCAGATTCTACCAATCACAATTTACCAATTCACTTAGCATCTCACGCATTGTTGGGGTGCGGGAGGAAACCAGAACACTGTAGGGAAACCCAAACGGTCACAGGGAGAACGTGCAAACTCCACACAGACAGCACTGGAGGTCAGGATTGAACCCGGGTCTCTGGAGCTACGAGGTAGCGGCTCCAACGCTGGGTGGTCCTTTATGGGCAATGGTCAAAGGCAGAAGTTATCAGACAGACGACCGATGCTCAAAATCTGCAGGTCCACATGAGGAAATGACACATCAGTTAACAACAGAAGGAGTCCTTTCATCCTGAGAACCTTTACCAAGCAGCAGTCACTGCTCTGAAAGGGAGAAAAGTGGTGTTAAATAAACTTATCAGACTACATGAAGCACAGCATTCACAGAATTAGTATTGGTATTGGTTTATTGTTGTCACTTGTACCGAGGTACAGTGAAAAACTTGTCTTGCATACCGATCGTACAGGTCAATTCATTCCACAGTAGTACAGGTGAAAACAATAACAGAGTACAGAGTAAAGTATCACAGCTATAGGGAAGTGCATTATAGACAGACAACAAGGTGCAAGGTCATAACAAGGTAGATTGTGAGGTCAAGAGTCCATCTCATCGTATAAGGGAACTGTTGAATAGTCTTATCACCGTGGGATAGGAGCTGTCTTTGAGCCTGGTGGTATGTGCCCTCAGGCTCCTGTATTTTCTGCCTGATGGGAGAGGGGAGAAGAGAGAATGACCAGGGTGGGTGGGGTCTTTGATTATGCTGGCTGCTTCACCAAGGCAGCGAGAGGTATAGACAGAGTCCATGGAAGGGAGGCTGGTTTCTGTGGTGTGCTGGGCTGTGTCCACAACTCTCTGCAGTTTCTTGTGGTCACGGGCAGAGCAGTTACCATACCAAGCCATGGTGCATCCAGATAGGATGCTTTCTATGGTGCATCGATAAAAGTTGGTGAGTGTCAAAGGGGACATGCCAGATTTCTTTAGCCTCCTGAGGAAGTACAGGTGCTGGTGAGCTTTCTTGGCTCTGGTATCTATAGGACAGGCTATTGGTGATGTTCTCTCCCAGGAACTTGAAGTTCTCAACCTTCTTGACCTCAGCACCATTGATGCAGACAGGTGCGTGTACACCGCCCCCTTTCCTGAAGTCAATCACCAGCTGTTTTGTTTTGCTGACATTGAGGGAAAGGTTGTTGTCATGACACCACGTCACTAAACTCTCTATCTCTTTCCTGTACCTTGACTCATTGTTATTTGAGATATGGCCCACACGATGATATCATCTGCAAACTTGCTACTGCATTGCAGTTGGAAAATAGAGCAATAAACTTTTGATCAAAAGTTATGGATGACCCAAAAAATTATTAAAAAATTCAGTGCTCCCTGAAAGTGGCTGCACAGGTTGATAGGGTGGTAAAGAAGGCATGTGGCATGCTTGCCTTTATTAGCTGACGTACTGAGTTCAAGAATCAGGAAGTTATGTAGCAGCTTTACAAAACTCTGGTTAGGCTGCATCTGGAGTATTGCATTCAATTCTGGTCGCCCCATTACAGGAAGGATGTGGAGACTTTGGAGAGGGTGCAGAAGAGGTTCACCAGGATGCAGCTTGAATTAGGGGGCATGTACTTTAAGGAGAGCTTGGAGAAATTAGGGTTGTTTTCTCTGGAGTGGTAGAGGCTGAGGGGAGACCTGATAGAAGTTTATAAGATTATGAGAAGCATAGATAGGGTAGACAGCCGATATCTTTTTCCCAGGATCGAAATAGAAACATAGAAAGAAACATAGAAAACCTACAGCATAATTCAGGCCCTTCGGCCCACAAAGCTGTGCCGAACATGTCCCTACCTTAGAAATTACTAGGCTTACCCATAGCCCTCTACTTTTCTCAGCTCCATGTACCTATCCAGAAGTCTCTTAAAAGACCCTATCGTATCCGCCTCCACCACCGTTGCCGGCAGCCCATTCCATGCACTCACCATTCTCTGAGTAAAAAACTTACCCCTGACATCTCCTCTGTACCTATTCCCCAGCACCTTAAACCTGTGTCCTCTTGTGGCAACCATTTCAGTCCTGGGGAAAAGCCTCTGACTATCTACCCAATCAATACCTCTCATCATCTTATACACCTCTATCAGGTCCCCCCTCATCCTCCATCGCTCCAAGGAGAAAAGGCTGAGTTCCCTCAACCTGCTTTCATGAGGCATGCTCTGCATTCCAGGCAACATCCTTGTAAATCTCCTCTGCACCCTCTCTATGGCTTCCACATTCTTCCTGTAGTGAGGCGACCAGAACTGAACACAGTACTCCAAGTGGGGTCTGACCAGGGTCCTATATAGCTGCAACAATACCTCTCGACTCCTAAATTCAATTCCCTGATTGATGAAGGACAATACACCATATGCCTTCTTAACCACAGAGTCAACCTGTGCAGCTGCTTTGAGTGTCCTATGGACTCGGACCCCAAGATCCCTCTGATCTTCCACATTGCCAAGAGTCCTACCATTAGTACTATACTCTGCCATCATATTTGACCTACCAAAATGGACCACTTCACACTTGTCTGGGTTGAACTCCATCTGCCACTTCTCAGCCCAACTTTGCATCCTATCTATGTCCCACTGTAACCTCTGACAGCCCTCCAAACTATCCACAACACTCCCAACCTTCGTGTCATCTGCAAACTTACTAACCCACCCCTCCACTTCCTCATGCAGGTCATTTATAAAGATCACAAAGAGTAAGGATCCCAGAAATGTCTAATACTAAAGATACATTTAATGTGAGGGAGGGAAGGCTCAAAGGAGATGTGTGGGCCAAGTTTTTTACACCCACTCTCTGTGGTGGGTGCCTGGAAGGTGCTGCCAGGATGGTGATGGAGGGTGATATGTTAGAGGCATTTAAGAGGTGTTTAGATTGGCACATGAATGTGCAGAGAATGGAGGGAGATGGACCATGTGCAGGCAGACAGGATTAGGTGTCAGTAGCTTAATTAGTTGGGCACAACATCATGGGCTGAAGGGCCTGTTCCTGTGCTGTACTGTTCCATGTTCTGTGTTCTAGACCATAAATTGTAATGAGAGTGTGCACTTAAAAGATAACTAGGGCCACCAGTTATCTACTTGCAGTGGTTTGTAATTTATTTTACCTCTGGATTGTTTTCACTTTGCACTTATTTTTGAGCTTGTCCGCACAACTTTAGATCACGTCTGTGAAGGCGGTGGGTGATGGACTGTATTTAGTTGTCTGCTAATGTCAATTTCCCAACCCAGGGACCAACGGTAGGGTAAGTTGAAGTATTAACTTTAATAAAGGACCAAAATTGACACACTGCAACTTTAAATTTAGTAAAAGATATCTTGATATACAGTCTGAAGAAAAGCAAATCAATTTTCCGTCAGACCAGTGTCAGAAGATATTGACAAATAAAGTGACATAGTGTCACTTTATGGTTATTAATGTTAGTGTTGCTGTGCTCATCATGAAGTAGTCACACCTTCTTAATATGAAGTCTGTCTGATCAGCAAGGCAAGAATCCCGACTGCAAAGTGGTGATTACAGCCATTCTTTTGTTGTGTGGCCGATAGTATTGCCTGGGAGTCTTGTTCTGGTTCAAGTTTATTGTCACAGGCAGACACACCCAGGGTATAAATGCCATGAAGGTTAGCCTTTTGCAGCAGCAGCACAGTACGTTACAGACATGACAAACATCAATTACATAAACTTAAATTAAGATAAATTATACATAACTTACACACCAAAATAAACAAAAGCAATATAACAACTTTCGTGCAAGTTGAGGGAAATATCGCCCAGGATAGACCCTTCTTCACAGTGGCATTGATGTGCTGGGCCCAGGATGCTGACCTGGGAACTTGAAGTTGCTCCCCCTTTTCACCACAGACCCTTCAATGAGGGCTGGTGCATGTTCGCCTGACCTCCCCTTCCTAAAGTCCACTGTCAGTCCCTTTGCTATAGCCGACTGCTTCAAGCAGCCTGCTTCAGCCAATGGAGTACACATCCTCACATTGTGTTCAGGAGGCTGCTTCTGCCCATAATTAGTGAAGTCAACCACCTGCTCGTGTCAGCAGAAGTGAACTCTGTTGGCTGGACACCAGTCGTTATGATAGTCTGGACCTACTGAGTGATCTGGTCCACCTGGTACTTGACTGAGAGTATTTGTAAATAGTTCAACCATGTCTCCTGGTATCCATTCATTGATCATTTCCCTTGCTGACAATCAAACTGTTCTTGGAGTCTCCTCCTTCTCCCACAAGTTGTGATGTTGTCACCTGCAGTTCTCAGTTCAATGCACTAAGTCTGCAGCATTTTGTTTCCATAGATCAATAGTGTGCTCAGTTAACACTTGCCTCAGCCTTGATGCCTCAAACAAATGTCAGGTTGTTGTGTGACTAGTGTGTGGGTCAGTTCACATGAATTAGGGGCCAGTCCCTGATGTCAATGAGAGTGAGTCTGTTGGGTTAATTGGACCAAGCTTGCCTGAGTATTGCCCGAGGTAGTTGATGAGCTGTCTGGACAGATTGTGTTTCTCTCAGTCTCCATGATCATTATTGTCTGTTAGGAGATGCATAACCTTATCAAAGAATAAGTACAACAACACAGGCAAAGCAGCTTGGTACCAGAGAAAAGTTATAATTCTGTGAATGAGAGACAAAATACATCCAACTGGTAAATTGATTTATTACTGTCACATGTACCGAGGGACAGTGAAAAACTTTGTTTTGCGTGCTGTTCATACAAATCATCTCATCACATCAGTACGTTCAGGTAGTACAAGGAAAAAGCAATAATAGAACACAAAATATAGTGTTACCGTTAGAGAGAAAGTGCAGTGCAGGGCCACGATGAGGTAGATTGTGAGGTCAAGAGTCCATCTTTATTGTACAAGAGGTCCATTCAAGAGTTTTATAACAGCAGGATAGCAGCTGATCTTGAGCCTGGTGATACTCATTTTCAGCTTTTGTATCTTCTGCCCTTTGGAAAGGGGGAGAAGAGAGAATGTCCGGGGTGGGTGGCGTCTTTGATTATGTTGGTTGCTTTCCTGAGGCAGTGGGAAGTGTAGATGGGGTCCATGGAGGGGAGGCTGGTGTTTGTGACGGGCTGGGCTGTGTTCACAACTCTCTGCAGTTTCTTGCTGTCTCGGGCGGAGCAGATGCCGTACCAAGTTGTGATGCATCTGGTTAGGATGTTTTCCATGGTGCGTCTATAAAAACTGGTGAGGGTCATCAGGGGCGTGCTGTATTTCCTTAGCCTTCTGAAGAAGTGGAGGCATTGGTACACTTCCTTGGCTGTAGTGTTCATGTGGTTGGACCAGGACAATCTTTTGGTGAAATTTACACCTGGGAACTTGAGGCTCTGCCTCAACCATCTCTGCCTCAGTACCATTGAGACATACAACTGATATGCAGTGAACTGATCTTTTTGAAAGCCTCCTCTCCGTATTTACAAAATAGCTTGGCTCAAAATACTTCCCACAATACTGCCTTCTATCAATAACTATCAGAAATAGCAAGGGTAAAAGAACAATAATAGCAGTCATATATAGGCCCCCGAACAGCAGTCAGGAAGTGGACCATAAGTTGCAGATTGAGATAGAAAAAGCATGTCAGAGTGACAATGTGAAGATAATTATGGGGGATTTTAACATGAAGGTGGACTGGGAAATGCAGCAAGGCGGTAGTACTCAGGAGAGTGAGTTTGTGGAATGTCTAAGGGATGTTTTTCTGGAGCAACTTATTGAGGAGCCCACCAGGGGATCGGCTGTTTTGGATTGGGTGCTGTGTAGTGAACCCGAGGTGATTAGGGAACTAAAGGTAAAGGAACCACTGGGAACAAGTGATCACAATATGATTGAGTTTAGTTTCAAGTTTGAGAAGGAGAAGCTGATAACTGGTGTATCGATATTTCAGTGGAATAAGGGAAATTACAAAGGTATGAGAGATGAGTTGGCCCAAATTGATTGGAGGAGTAAGTTAGCTGGAGGGACGGCAGAGGAAAAATGGAAGAAATTTCTACAGGAAATAAGGACAATGCAGGACAGATATATTCCAAGAAAAAAGAAGGTTTTGAATGGAAAAAAGGCACAGATGTGGATAACGAGGGAGGTGAAGGATAAAATAAAAGCAAAAGGGGCGGCGTACAAAGTAGCAAAAATTAGTGGGAAAACAGAAGATTGGAACGATTTTAAAAATCTGCAGAGAGAAACTAAGAAGGTCATTAGGAAAGCAAAGATGAGTTACGAAAGGAAGCTGGCGGACAACATTCGGAAGGATTCTAAGAGTTTTTTTAAATACATAAGGAATAAAAGAGAGACACGGGTTGACATAGGACCAATTGATAACGGTGCAGGAGGTATTATAATGGATGATAGTGAGATGGCAAGGGAATTGAATGAATATTTTGCATCGGTCTTCACCGTGGAGGACATAAGCAATGTGCCCATTAGTCAGGAGTCTCACGAATTGGAGCTGAGTTCAATTGAGATTAATAGGGAGAAGGTGCTTGGAAAACTAAAGGGGCTTAAGGCTGATAAGTCTCCCGGACCGGATGAGGTGCATCCCCGGGTTCTGAAGGAGGTGGCTGTGGAGATAGCGGAGGCGTTGGCGATTATTTTTCAGGAATCGATAGATTCTGGCATGGTTCCGGAGGACTGGAGGGTAGCGAATGTAGTTCCGTTATATAAGAAAGGTGGGAGGCAGCACAAAGGCAATTACAGACCTATTAGTCTGACGTCAGTGGTGGGAAAATTATTGGAGTCTATCCTCAAGGAGGAGGTTACCGAATACCTAGAGGCGCAAGGCAAGATAGGACCTAGTCAACATGGTTTTGTGAAGGGGAGGTCCTGTCTGACCAACCTATTGGAGTTTTTTGAAGAAATCACAGGTAGGGTGGATAAGGGAGAGGCGGTAGATGTTGTGTATTTAGACTTTCAAAAGGCCTTTGATAAGGTGCCTCACAAGAGACTGATTAATAAGATGAGAGGTCATGGAATTATGGGCAGGGTAGCAAAATGGGTGGAGAATTGGCTGGTTGGCAGGAAGCAAAGGGTGGAAATAAAAGGATCTCGTTCTGGTTGGTTACCGGTTACTAGTGGTGTGCCGCAAGGGTCGGTGTTGGGGCCTCTCCTTTTTACCTTGTACATCAATGATTTGGATGATGGAATAAATGGTTGTGTGGCTAAGTTTGCGGATGACACCAAGATAAGTGGAGGAGTAGGGAGCATAGAGGAAATAGAAAGAATGCAGAGGGACCTAGACAGTTTAGGAGAATGGGCAAGGAAATGGCAGATGAGATTCAATGTTGAGAAATGTGCAGTTGTACACTTTGGAAGTAGAAATAAGCGGGTAGATTATTATCTAGAAGGAGAGAAGATTGATAGTGCGGTAGTACAAAGGGACTTGGGGGTACTTATACAAGATACCTTAAAAGTTAACCACCAGGTTGGATCGGTGGTTAAGAAAGCGAATGCTATGTTGGCATTCATCTCGAGAGGTATAGTGTATAAAAGTAAGGAAGTGTTGATGAGGCTCTACGGGGCGCTAGTGAGGCCTCATTTGGAATACTGTGCGCAGTTTTGGGCCCCGCATCTTAGGAAGGATGTGCTGACGTTGGAGAGGGTTCAGAGGAGATTTACGAGAATGATTCCAGGAATGAAAGGGCTTAAGTACGATGAGCGTTTGTCGGCTCTTGGACTGTACTCGCTGGAGTACAGAAGGATGAGAGGGGACCTCGTAGCGACATTTAAAATGTTGACAGGTAAGGATAGAGTAGATGTGGCTAGGCTGTTTCCCTTGGTGGGCGTGTCCAGGACCAGAGGGCACAATCTTAGAATTAGAGGGTACAGTTTCAAGACAGAGATGAGGAGAAGTTTCTTTACCCAGAGGGTGGTGAAATTGTGGAACTCCTTGCCACGCACAGCAGTGGAGGCCAGATCAGTGGGGGTGTTCAAGGAGGAGATAGACAGATATCTAAATAGTCAGGGTATCAAGGGATATGGGGATAAGGCTGGCAAATGGGATTAGAATAGTTTTTTTTTTCTCTCTCTTTTTTTCCCACCCCATTTCTTTTTCCCTTTTCCTTGGAGCAGACTCGATGGGCCGAATGGCCTGCTTCTGCTCCCTTATCTTGTGATCTTGTGATCTTGTGATCAGTCTATCTAATGTGGCACTCTATTCTCCTGAAAATCAGAAACTTACAGCTCAGCTGGTAAACTGTAACGTGAACTATAAAGAGAGCACAGTGTTTCCTTCACACAATACTGCAAACTTAATTTTTCCAAGCAGATGTAGTGACCATGCAGACCAGCTACACTCTGATATCTGCTGCTCAGCATAAGAAGAATTTGTACATTTCACTCACTGACTGCAGAGGCCAGAAGTACATGATATGAACTTCATGCACTGCAGTGTAAGGGAAGGAAAATGCTTCAGCTTCAACACCCCACACTCTCTTGATGTTCTCATGACCAGTAATGTCCAGGGGACCAAAAGGCTCAAGAGACTACAGATGCTGGAATCTGGAGCAACACACAAAGTGCTGGAGGAACTCAGCGGGTCAGGCAGCATCTAAGGAAGAAAATGGACAGTCGACGTCTTGGGTCGAGACCCTTCATCTGGACTGAAAGACAGAGGGGAGATTGTCGGTATAAAGAGGTGAGGGGAAGGGGTGGGGCTAGAGCCGGCAGGTGATGGGTGGATCCAGGTGAAGAGGGTGATAGGCAGATGGGGGAGGGGAGAGTGGGAATAGCACCAGAAGCTGGGAGGTGAGGAGTGGGAGAAACAAAGGGGTGAATGTGATGGAATCTGATTGGAGGGGAAGGTGGAGCCCTCCTTTACTTCATGCTCCACCTTTGTCTCCTATCAGACTGAAAGAACAAGGTGTGTCCTGCTTGGCTCCACCCCCAGTCTGTGAGTCCATGTCCGCCCATCCCTTCTTGACCTTCTGGTTGATTTGAAGCTTTAAGAATTCAGGAGAACGCTGGCAGCTGCTGACCTACCTTCTACTAGTCGAGCTCGAGCTTCTCAATGCCACCCTGAGCGCATCTTCTCCACTTTGAGCGGTCACGGGCCAAAGGTTTGCAGGCATCAGTGGGAATGTCGCACTTCATTGAGGAAGCTGTGGGCACGTCCTTAAATCGCTCCACCTGGTAACTTCGTCCCACTGTAGAACATTGGATAGAGTAGTGCCTGTTTCAGGAATCTGGAGTCAGGCACTTGAACAATGTAACTTACCCGATAAGGGTGACTGGGTGTACCAGAGGCTCAATGTTGGGACATTGTGGATCAACAACAATAGAACTCACATCTTCCTCTGACTACCGAACAATCTCACTCATCTTCCTACCCCTCCCAATTTCTTGATGCTAACAGTAATAAATATCAGGAGTTATGTAAAAGGTGCTACCAACTATCCCCCATTTTACACTTTCTTGGAGTCATAGACTAATACAGCACAGAAACAGGCGCTTCGTCCATGCCGACCAAGTTGCCAACCTGAGCTAGTCCCACTTGCCCGTGTTTGGCCCGTATCCCTCTAAACCTTTCCTATCCATGCACCTGTCTAAATGTCTTTTAAATGTCCTAATTGTACCCACCTCAACAGCTTCCTCTGGCAGCTCGTTCCATATACCCACCACACTCTGTGTGAAAAAATTGCCCCTCAGGTGCTTTTAAATCTTTCCCCTCTCAACTGAAACCAATGCCCTCTAGTTTTAGACTCCCCTACCCTGGGACTGTGACCATTCATCTTGTCTACGTAAACTCATGATTTTATAAACCTCGATAAGGTCACCCCTCAGCCTCCTTCACTCCAGGGAGAACAGTCCCAGCTGATCCAGTCTCTCCTGATAACTCAAGTCCTCCAGTCCCGGTAACATCCTCCTGACTCTTTTCTGTACTCTTTCCATCTGAATGACATCCTTCTTACAGCTGGGCGACCAGAACCACACTCAATACTCCAAGTGCGATCTCACCAATGTCTTGTACAACTGTAACATGATGTCCCAACTCTTGTACTCAAACTGCATTACTTTCTGACATAATGCTTCTTCATTCCTCCTGCCTTTTGACCTATTGGCATTGGGAACCTCCTGTTCTCAGGGTCTTGAAACTGTTCTTCAATGACTCAGTTTTAAAGAATGTGATGCATCGAAAACATTGGAAAATCTACTGAATAACCCAGTTTCTGTAAACTGATCACTTAATTTACTTCCTATGTGATTACACTGTATGCTAAGCATGGTGCCAGAGTTCTTCAAGTTGACACTCAATATATTATGCCTCAAAACATTATGGTCGTGATTATGTTTTGCAATGCTGTCACTGCTTATTTATAAGTCCGTTGGAGAAGCAATTTGGAATGATTTAAACAGGAAACACAATACAGGTGCTACATCCTTTATGTTTTCTCATAAACAATCTTTATATATTACAAGCTTGAAGTGGAACTGATGCTTTGAGCATCTTGTGCACAAGGATATCTCATACATGTTTGATGAAATGTCCACCAATCATTGTCGGAAACATAAGCAATGAGCTGAATCCAAATACAGTTAAGAACAAATTGACAGTGCACTGTTGCTGCTTCTCTTATAAACGTTTTCAGTTAATTGTAAAAATGTTAAAAATGTTATCTGGTGAAAATACTTCAATATATTATCATAATTACTTCTTCATATAACCACAAATTTTTATTGATGCACCATAGAAAGCATCCTATCTGGATGCATCACGACTTGGGACGGCAACTGCTCTGCCTATGACCGCAAGAAGCTGCGGAGAGTTGTGGACACAGTCCAGCACATCACGGAAACCAGCCTCCCCTCCATGGACTCTGTCTATACTTCTCGCTGCTTCGGTAAAGCAGCCAACATAATCAAAGACCCCACCCTCCCCAAAGATTCTCTCTTCTCCCCCCTCCCATCAGGCAGAAGATACAAAAGCCTGAAAGCACGTACCACCAGGCTCAAGGACAGCTTCTATCCCGCTGTTAGAAGACTATTGAATGGTTCTCAAGTACGATAAGGTGGACTCTTGATTTCACAATCTACCTCATTATGACCTTGTACATTATTGTCTGCCTACACTGTACTTTCTCTGTAGCTGTTATACTTTATTATGCATTCCGTTATTGCTTTACCTCGATGCACTGTGCAATAAATTGATCTGTATGAATGGTATGCAAGTCAAGTTTTTCACTGAACCTTGGTAGAAGTGACAATAATTAACCAATTCCAATTCCAATTTGTATCACTTAGCACATCCAGTAGTGCACCTGTCCAGTATCGACAGTGCAAGGCAGTGAAATACCTGTTTTGGTGCAGCATTCATTATGTCGTGAGCAACTGAGGTCTTCCCAACTCAAAGGATGACTGACTAGTTCTCTGTTCTGCATTCTGTGTCTCCATTCCACAATAAATATGTATACCAGACTGTATAAGAATGATGTTGGATTGGAACAATGTGACAATCTAAACAAATAAATAAATTTTGATATCATGTTTTACATTTTTATCCTGTTGGTACTTTCAACAATGTAGGAATACAAAAGTTTCAGCTTAATGTATCAATAAATTTTGCCAGACAATTTATGGGATTACTATTTCCTTTTTTATTGCTGAGCATGATAAAGTAGCAATAGAATTCTTTTTTTTCTTTTTTGATTGTTATTAGCTTCATGTGTAAGGTTGTGAAATTAC
The DNA here is from genome assembly GCF_009764475.1 of Pristis pectinata. Classification (NCBI taxonomy): domain Eukaryota; kingdom Metazoa; phylum Chordata; class Chondrichthyes; order Rhinopristiformes; family Pristidae; genus Pristis; species Pristis pectinata. The sequence continues at coordinate 2,477,026 of NC_067414.1, forward strand.
TCGAGAGTAGTACAAAGCAGGTAGTAATGCACCTGAGTTCCCTTCTCCTGGCAGTTCCATTGCAATGAGCAATGGGTTTGTGGTGAGAATAATAAATATTAGGATATTCACGGAAAAAGTGTGCAAGTGAAATGGATCCAAAGGACCAATTACTAATTTCAGTGGATAATTGGTATTGGTTTAGGTTTATTATTGTCACATGTACCGAGGTACAGTGAAAAACTTGTCTTGCATACCGATCGTACAGATCAATTCATTACACAGTACATTGAGGTAGTACAGGGTAAAACATATTGCAGAATAAAGTGTAACAGCTACAGAGAAAGTGCAGTGCAAGTAGATGATAAGGTGCAAGGTCTTAACAAGGTAGATTGTGAGGTCAAGAGTTCACCTTATCGTACTAGGGGATTGTTCAATAACAGCAGGATAGAAGCTGTCCTTGAGCCTGGTGGTACGTGCTTTCAGGATTTTGTATCTTCTGCCTGATAGGAGGGGGGAGAAGAGAGAATGTCCGGAGCAGGTGGAGTCTTTGATTATGTTGGCTGCTTACCGATGCAGTGAGAGGTATAGACAAGAGCCCATGGAGGGGAGGCTGGTTTCCGTGATGTGCTGAGCTGTGTCCACAACTCTCTGTAGTTTCTTGAGGTTCCAGGCAGAGCAGTTGCCGTACAAGGCCGTGATGCATCCCAATTGATAAAAGTTGGTGAGTTGCTGACATGCCAAATTTCTTTAGCCTCTTGAGCTGGTGAGCTTTCTTGGCTATGGTATCGACGTGGTTGGACCAGGATAGGCTATTGGTGATGTTCACTCCTAGGAATTTGAAGCTCTCAACCCTCTCGACCTCAGCACCATTGATGTAGACAGGTGCATGTATACCGTCCCAGTTCTTTTGTTTTGCTGACACTGAATGAAAGGTTGTTGTCATGACATCACGTCACTTAGCTCTCTATCTCCTTCCTGTACGCCAACTCATCATTATTTGAGATACGGCCCACTACGGTGTATCATCTGCAAACTTGTAGATGGAGTTAGAGCAGAATCTGGCCACACAGTCGTGAGTGTATAGGAAGTAGAGTAGAGGGCTGAGGACGCAGCCTTGTGGGGCACCAGTGTTGAGAATAATCGTGCAGGAGGTGTTGCTGCCTATCCTCACTGATTGCGGTCTGTTAGTCAGGAAGTCAAAGATCCAGTTGCAGAGGGAGGTGTTGAGTCCCAGGTCTCGGAGTTTGGTGAAGAATCTACTTGGAATTATAGTATTGAAGATGGAGCTGTAGTCAATAAACAATAGTCTAACGTAGGTGTCTTTACTGTCCAGATGCTCCAGAGATGAATGTAGGGCCAGGGAGATGGCATCCATTGTAGACCTGTGTCAGTGGTGGCGAATTGCAATGGGTCCAGGTCACCTGGGAGAAAGATAAATGATGAAATTTCTAGCAGAAAAGAAAAACTTAGAGAAAAGAAACAAAATCGATCACAGAACACAGAACAGTACAGCACAGGAACAGACCCTTTAGCCCACCATGTTATGCCGAATTTAGCTAATGGTGCCTAATCCCTTCTGCCTGCACATGGTGCATATCCCTCCATTCCCTTCACAGTGTCCCTATGGACATCCGGTTTTCTCCCACATCCCAAAAATATTGGGATGGAAGGTTAATTGACTGGTGTAAATTGTCCCCAGTGTGTAGTGTAGTGGTTAGCGCAACGCTATTACAGCGCCAGCGATCGGGGTTTGATTCCCGTCATTGTCTGTAAGGAGTTTGTACATTCTCCCGTGTCTGCATGGGTTTCCTCCGGGTGCTCCGGTTTCCTCCCACATTCTAAAGACGTATGGGTAGGTTAATTTGGGGGTTTAAAATGGGTGGCGCAGACTCGTGGGGCCGGAGGGCCTGTTACCACGCTGTAAATAAAATATAATATAAAATAAAATATAGTGTAAATGGGTGCTTGATGATTGACACAGTATCAATGGGCCAAGACCCTGTTTGCATACTGTACAAATATGTGAATTCAAGGAGTAAGTCATATTAAAAAGAATAATGAATAAGTAGAACTTCTGCCATGACAAAGAGGTATGGAGGGGGTGATGTGCAGATGACCCATTTAGAATCTACCAACAAAAGATCATCATGAGTAACCCCCTAATGTTCTAGCTTGTCAATGTGCTCAACAAAAGTGCGAGAGATAACTGAAAACTCCAAGAAACCCATACGTACAACTAGCACCAATTTTTCACCACAAAGCTAATAAACTTTTCTCAGAACTTGGGCATAGAATGAATGACATAGACTTATCAAGGAGCCCTCCCCACACTGCTGATGGACAGGCAGCCTTTGATCTAAAAAAGAGCCACCAGAAGCACATGGTCCACAGAAGAAGATGCTAGATGAAGGAGAACATGTGCAACGAATGATCTTGATGAAGGCATTCATCGTCAAGCTGGAATGCCAAGCTTTGTAAGACCAAAGGGACAGAGCCAATGGAAGACAGCTGGCCATGGAGAGTTTATCAAACTGACTCAAGACACCTGTCCCTACCATAAAGGAGAAAAACTCTGAAAACAGTTTGGCTACTTGGGCATTGAAGAACACCAAATTGTCTCAAAGGCCTTGAGCAGCAACAAATTCAGAGATTAGGCAGAGGCATGGTTACTTCTTTAACTTCACCTTTCATAAACATGATCCAGAGCAAACTGCCTATTGCACCTGAGACCCACAAAAGAATTATTTCCCAGAAAGTAGACAAGAATCAAGTTAAAATATTTTTGAAATGTATGACATCATACTTTGTAAAATGTTACTAATTTAAGCTAATTATCACAAGTAAATTGAATGAAAGCAAAACTGAGCTGTATACAGGCTATCCTAGGGTTACAAATGCCTAACTTACTGTATGCACACCCAACATGTGAAGGAGCTCCCATTATATATTAAATTCAAAGGTCCAACATCAGAACAAGATCCCCCCCCCCTCTCTCTCCACTTCTAGTAATTGTTCTTTCTTATCAGTCTTATGCGCTTCTGATATGATTCATAACGGAGGTATAGTTACTATATTGAGTCATTTTTGTGCATTTTCTGACAAAATCAACTTGGAGACGTCTGTAAAAATGGAACCTGTTCGTTACACGATTATGGCCTGTATACTAAATAACTTAGCTTTTGGACGTTTCCACAAATAGATTACTTTCATAGAATGTAACAGTTGGTTTCATTCTATCCCCGGACCTGGCTCTTCAGTTCTCTGTTGGACTTGGTCAACCATGCTTTTCACTTCCACTATTCTGGGTGTGGTGTACTCAAGTGAATCCCATAGATTTGGTCAGTAATTTCCCCACTAGAACTTGGGTAGGGCAGTGGTCTCACTTAAATTTGCTGTTCCAGGAAATTGAGCCACTGTTAAGATATTTGCTTTGCTTTGCTCTTGCTCTATTGCAGAATTTCATCCCAAATTTAAGAGAAGATATTGGCTGGGGTTCATCAGTTTTGGTCTGGGAATAATAACTGTTGGCTGTCAATGGACATTGGGCAGGAAGTTGCTGAATTCAGATTCAGATCAGATTCAGATTAGTTTATTGTCAAATATGCCAGGATGCAATGAAGTTTCTTGCTTGTGTGAAACTCAGAGTAAACAGTACACATGGTAATAACAAATACAACAATAAATACAGCGACGAGCACAGAACAACAGGATGGTGCAGAGACGGTCGTGCGGTCTGAGGCAGTGCAGACAGAAATGCTGAAGTGACAATAACGGAATAACGGAGAGAGGGAGAGTTCAGAGTCCGGGAACGTGGCAGCACCGCCGGGAAGGGGATGTGAGGGAGGTGACTGGTTCAGGGGTCTGACAGCAGTGGGGAAGAAGCTGTTCCTGAGTCTGGACGTCGGGGCTTTCAAGCTCCTGTATCTTCTCCCAGAAGGTCAAAGAGAGAAAGGGGAATGACTGGGGTGTTGAGATAACAGGATCAGGGATTGTTATGGCTATGGAGTGATAGAACATAGAACAGAGAACATAGAACAGTACAGCACAGAACAGGCCCTTCGGCCCACGATGTTGTGCCGACATAGCTATCCCCTCCCATCTACAGAATGCTCATTTTCCTCTCATTCATGTGCCCATCCAAGCCCCTCTTAAAAACTCCCAAAGAATTTCCCTCTACCACCCTATCAGGCAACGCATTCCAGGTGTCCACCACTCTCTCAGTAAAAAACTTACCCCTCACGTTTGTTCTGAACCCACCCCCTCTCACCTTAAATGCATGCCCTCTGGTATTGGATCGCTCAATAATGGGAAAAAGATATTGCTTGTCCACCCTATCTATGCCCCTCATAATTTTATACACTTCCAACAGATCACCCCTCAGCCTCTGCTGCTCCAGAGAAAAGAGCCCAAGTTTGTCCAGCCTCTGCTGATAGCACATGCCCTCTAATCCAGGCAGCATCCTGGTAAACCTCCTCTGCACCCTCTCTAAAGCCTCGACATCCTTCCTATGGTGAGGTGACCAGGATCTGATCTGGAATTTTTATTTGTTCATCATTCAAACCAGAGTTATTTCTGCATGCAAACAGATACTTGGACTTATGACACTGGACCAACAGTACAGCAACCCATGGAAACATCCAACTACTTGACACATAAGTCGCTGAAAACAGAATCAAAGAATTCAGTTACGGTGTGTTACTGAGAGGTAACCTGTATCTTTTGAACTGCCCTCAAATATACCTAGGTGTGTAACAGCTCTAAAGGACCTCTACACAACCCACCAAAAACCTATGTCCATCAAAAGCTGCAGATGCTGGAAATCTGAAATAAAACCAGAAAATGCCAGAAACACTCAGCAGGTCAGGCAGCAGCTGTGGAGAGAGAAAGACAGTTAATGTTTCAGGTTTGTAACCCAAAGGAGTCTGACCTTGGAGCAGACTCGATGGGCCGAATGGCCTGCTTCTGCTCCCTTGTCTTGTGATCTTGTGACCTGTTGAGTGTTTCCAGCATTTTCTGGTTTTGTTGCAGCAAACGCTTATGGTGATCTGCACATCCAATTCTTCATAAACAAACTGTCATCAACAACACTGGGCACGGAGAAGATGACCAGGCAGCAGCAGAAGGAACAGAGCAGGCAGTGCAGTGTGTTGGGAGAGGAAGAGGGGAAGGAGGTGAGACAGTCCATGAAACGAATAATTATGTATACTCCTTGTCCAAGGTATCAAGACCAATAATGATTTACAATTGGAATTGGAATGGGTTTTTTATTGTCACGTGTACTGAGCTACAGTGAAAAACTTGTCTTGCATACTGTTCATACAGATCAATTCATTACACAGTGCTTTGAGGAAGTACAGGGTAAAACAACAACAGAATGCAGAATAAAGTACAGCAAAATACAGCTACAGACAAAGTGCAGTGCCAGGTCATAATGAGGTAGATTGTGAGGTCAAGAGTCCATCTTATTGCACTAGGGAACCATTCAATTGTCTTATAACAGCAGGATAGAAGCTGTCCTTGAGCCTGGTGGTACCTGCTTTCAGGCTTTTGTATCTGCTGCCCGATGGGAGAGGGGAGAAGAGAGAATGCCCAGGGTGGGTGGGGTCTTTGATTATGCTGGCTGCTTTACCGAGGCAGTGAGAAGTATAGACAGAGTCCACGGATGGGAGGCTGGTTTCCGTGATGCGCTGGGCTGTGTCCACATCTATCTGCAGTTTCCTGCGGTCCTGGGCAGAGCAGTTGCCATACCAAGCCGTGATACATCCAGATAGGATGTTTTCTGTGGTGCATCGATAAAAATTGATAAGGGTTGACGGGGACATGTAAATTTCTTTAGCCTCCTGAGGAAATAGAGGCTCTGGTGAGCTTTCTCGGTCGTCGCATCTACGTGGTTGGTCCAGGATGGGCTCTTGGTGATGTTCACTCCTGGGAACTTGAAGCTCTCAACCCTCCTGACCTCAGCATCATTGATGTAGACAGGAGCATATGCACTGTCGCCCTTCCTGAAGTCACTGACCAGCTCTTTTGTAATGATCAGCTTTTCAAATGGGAATTAACAAGACACTTTTACTTCACAAAATCTTGACTACAATATATGAGTAAGGCAAGATGCTCAACAGTCTGATTGACCCCCAGTTGTCAAATTTTATACACAAAAATTAAATAACGCTGATAAATGTAAGTCAGGTGAATAAATGTTAACATAAAGATAGATATGAATTATTCCTTTCAATGCCTAGATAAATAAAGTAGCTTCATGCAGTAATTTCTGATATATATCAAGTTCTGATCATGGAATTTCAATTTTTTTTTGAGAAGAGATTTTAAATCCATTTTAGTTGTCGGAAAAGAAGATAGCTCTTCTAATTCCTTTGATACCATTCACCTGCTTCCTTTTCCCCATCTCAGTATTGGCCGAGGCTACTTGAGACCCCCTCATTGTTACGTGATGCCTCAGTGGTGTTTGGGAATCACCATTCCTGATATCAACACCCTGCATCACAGAGGTGGACAACAACAACCTGCATTCCCAAAGCCAAGGCACTTTGCAGAGGCTTAATTAGAACTTCCATTGACTTGAAGAAGCAGGATTTGAAGAGGTATCGTAAAGCTTAAAGAGATGGGTTATACAAAGGCTTTAAACAAAGAAATTAATATGAGGATTAAATTTTTTTTTAGTAGTAGGCCTTCTTGTGATCAAGCCACTCAGTTTCAATGAGGATACATTTATTTTGCCGTGAATAAGTTTATCCAAAAGTGAATAAGATTTTTTTATTAGTCACATGTGCATTGAGACACACAGTGAAATGCATCTTTTGTGTCGGGTGTTCTGGGGGCAGCCCGCAAGTGTCGCCACGTTTCTGGCGCCAACAGAGAATGCCCACAGCTCCTAACCCGTACGTCTTTGGAATGTGGGAGGAAACCGGAGCACCCGGAGGAAACCCACGCAGACATGGGGAGAACGTACAAACTCCTTACAGACAGTGGCCAGAATTGAACATGGGTCTCTGGCGCTGTAATAACGTTACACTAACTGCTACACTACCGTGCCTGGCCATACCTTTTGGATAACAACATTTAACTCCAAAAGGCTTCTCTGTCATTCATTTAGATTGTGGCTGGACCTTCACCTCTATTTATCAACCTTGGCTCTATATCCCTGAAATCTATTACTCAATAAAAAATTATCAATGTCAAATTAATTTTAATTGTATGGTTTCAAGTGATCCAGCAGACACAGCTCAATTTGGGGAGTTAGCACCAAATTTCCAGGACCCTTGTCCATATTTCCAAACAACATAGCAGAAAACCATTCAGCCAAGCAAGTCTGTACCAGTTCACAGAGCATTCCCACCAATCTCATTCCCCCACATTTCCCTGTGGCCAATTCTCTCACAGATGCCGATTAACCAGGCACTACACTGGGAGTAATTTACAATGACCAACTAACCTACCAGCCAACACACCTCTGTGTGACAAAGTCCATCCTGATTTCATTTATAATTGGCCCAGCTTGAATTTACAACTTTGTCCAGTTCTGATTTCTTCTCCACAAGAAATGTTTCTCTTTATCTACAGTAACAACTTCCCATATCATCTTAAGGTTCACAATAGACCTTTCCTGAACCTTTCAAACCCAAGGGAATACAGAACACCTTTTTAAGCCCTGTCAACATTTTAGTGAATCTATGTTATGCCTTCCTTCCAAGGTCAAAACACCTTTACTGCAGTTCAAGGGCTCAAAGCCAAACACAATGCTCAACAGTGTGTGACTGAGTGTTTGTACAAGTGAAGAACCACTCCAACAGGTTTGAGTTTCATTCCCCTTGAGATGGTAATTGGTATTAGTTTATTATTGTCACATGTACTGAGGTACAGTGAAAAACATTGTTTTGCATGCCGTCCATACAAATCATTCCAAAATATCAGAACATCTAGTACAAAGGGAAAAGCAATAACACAATGCATAATGTGTTACAGGTACAGTTGCAGAGAAAGTACATTGCAGGTAGACAGTAAGGTGCAAGAGCCATGGTTTGGTAGATTGTGAGGTCAAGAGTTCATCTTTATCGTACAAGAGGTCCACTCAATACTCTTGTAACAGTGGGATAGAACTGTCTTTGAGCCTGGTGGTGTGTGTTTTCAAGCTTTTGTATCTTCTGCCCAATGGGAGCGTGGAGAAGAGAGAATGACTGGGGTGGGAAGGAACTTTGATTATGCTGACCGGGGCAGTGGGAAGTGTAGACAGAGTCTATGGAGGGGAGGCTGGTTTCCATGGTGGGCTGGGCTGTGTTCACAACTTTGTGGTCTTGGGTAGAGCAGTTGCCATACCAAGCCATGTTGCATCCAGATCAGATGCTTTCTATGGTGCATCTATAAAAAATGATGCAAAGACTATAGTGCAAACTGAAGTAGTGCAAAAAGAAATACTTAAGTGACAATAATGGAATAACTGAGAGAGGGAGAATTAAGAGTCTGAGAACATGGCAGAACCACTGGGAAGGAATGCTGGAGGCCACCATGACATTTGCCTTCTCATTAGCCTTTAAGCAACCAAATCTACTTTTTTCCCTGCAGCTTCATGTCCTTTCCATTAAGAGCAGGGTTATGCATGTCATCCTTGATCCTAAGGAACAGCCCAAGAAGAAGAGTGTGTGTAAGGATTAGTGTACCTTTAAGAACTGAATGTTTTGTGTGGTGTGACTTTAGACAGATCATTGGAATTTGACTGCAATCCATCCGATGAGGAATGTGAAGCTTTTCTGGAGAACATTCATATTCCCAGGGAGGAGGTATTTGCAGCCTGACAGCGCATTAAAGTGGATAAATCCCCAGGGCCTGACAGAGTGCATCCTCGGACTTTGTGGGAGGCAGGAGGAGAAATTGCGGAGATTTTTGTTTCATTGTTAGCCACTGACTGGAAGGTGGATAATGCTGTTCTGTTGGTTAAGAAGGGTAGCAAGGACAAGCCAGGGAACTACAGGCCGGTCAGCCTGACGTCAGTGGTGGGGAAGTTACTGGAGGGAATTCTGACGGACAGGAACCACCAGTATTTGGATAGACAGAGTCTGATTAGGAGGAGTCAGTGTGGCTTTGTGCGTGGGAAGTCGTGTTTGACAAACCTTTCAGAGTTTTTTTTGAAGAGGTCACCAAAAAGGTAGTTGAGGATATTGTCTATTTTGACTTTAGCAAGGCCTTCAACAACGTCCCACCTGGTAGGCTGGTCTGGAAGGTTAGGTCCCATGGAATCCAGGGAGAACTAGTCAGGTGGATTCAAAATTGGCTCGGAGGCAGGAAGCAGAGTGGTGGTTGAAGGTTGTTTCTTGGAATGGAGACCCGTTACTCGTGGTGTGCCGCAGGGGTTGGTGTTGAGACCCTTGTTATTCGTTAATTATATAAATAGTTTGGATGCAAATGGACAAGGCTTGATCAGTAAGATTGCAGATGACACGAAATTAGGTGGTGTTGATAGTGATGAAGGTTATCGCAGATTACAGGGGGATCTTGATCAGTTCGGGAGGTGGGCCGAGGAGTGGCAAATGGATTTCAATACAGATAAGTGTGAGGCGATTCATTTTGGAAAGTCAAACCAGCGTAGCACTTGTACTGTGAATGGTAGAGCACGAGGGAGTGTAATGGAACAGAGGGACCCAGGAGTACAAGTGCATAGTTCATTGAAAGCGGTGTCACAGGTAGACAGGGTGGTGAAAAAGGTGTTTAGCACGCTGACCTTCACTGAGTACAGGAGTTGGGACATTACGTTGCAGTTGTTTAAGTTGTTGGTGAGGCCACACTTGGAGTATTGTGTACAGTTTTGGTCACCCTGTTATAGGAAAGATTTACGAGGATGTTGCCAGGACTTGAGGGCCTGAGTTATAGGGAGAGGTTGGCCAGGCTAGGTCTTTATTCCCTGGAGTGTAGGAGAATGAGGAGTGACCTTACAGAGGTTTATAAAATCATGAGAGGCATAGATAAGGTGGATGATAACAGTATTTTCCCCAAAGTAGGGGCGTTCAAAACTAGGGGGCATAGATTTAGGGTGAGACGGGAAAGATTTAAAAGGGATCTGAGGGGCAACTTTTTCACGCAGAGGATGGAACAAGCTACCAGGGGAAGTGGGTGAGGCAGGTACAACAGTATCATTTAAGAAGCACATGGACAGGTACGTGGAGGGGTGGGGCTTAGAAGGATATGGGCTGAATGCAGAAAGTTGGGACTAGCTGGGTGGGCATCGTGGTCAGCCTGGACTGGTTGGGCAGAAGGGCCTGTATCCATGCTGTGTTGCTCTGTGACTCTAAGCTTGAGCTGACTGGAGAACTGAGGAGGAGGTTAAAAAATCTGGTCAGAGAATCGACATGTTGCTTACTCACCATACTGAGAGAAGGAGATGTAATGTTGAGTCAGGCTTGGCTGATGAGCCAATGGTGCGAAACCACCATCTGCGGGATTATGACTGAACACCTCTAAGTCAGAGTTCCTGCCTCAATGTAGATCCAAGGGCTATGGTGAAGCCACTTAACTGTGCACGGGGACATGACATTCCCAACAGTAGGTTTGCAATGAGTGGCAATATCAACAAAGAATATACCTCTCATGGTGCACGGAGAATATTGAGGGTATTCTTCAAGAGTCATGGTTTCACGGTGCTGTTGGCCAGAATAGGCATGTACCTAATTTGCTTTGGGCTAGCCGGTGAAGCAGTTGGCAGTGGGATACTAGTGCATATTGCAGAAGTACTTGCAGAGGTGGACACCACATTGAGGAACAGAACCTGAAACTCTAGGGCGAGTGAAAGGTAGTCGGCTCTGACCAATCCGAGCTAAAGGTTTCACTTCAACATTGACTTAGCATTTTCAGAACAATGGCAAGCTGTGAGGTGATCTGTTTGAATGGTGAACTAGAGTACACAGCCATTTCCCTCCCCAGCATCGGGAGTATCTGCAGGAGGCGCTGCCTCAAGAAGGCAACATCCATCATCAAAGATCCCCACCATCCGGGCCATGCCATCTTCTCACAGCTACCATCGGGTAGGAGGTACAGAAGCCTGAAGTCCCACACCACCAGGTTCAAGAACAGCTACTTCCCTAAAACCATTCAGTTCTTGAAACAACTCTAATCACTACCTCAGTTTAGCAACATTATGACCACTTTGCACTAAAATAGACTTTGTTTTGTTCAGAGAAACAAAGGACTGCAGATGCTGGAATCTAGATGAAAAACATGAAGATGCTGGAGAAACTCAGCACAATTTTTTACTTTAATTATGTTCTTCTTTGTAAAAATTATGTATAATCAATGTTTAGTTTACGTTTTCCTTGTGAATGCTGCTTATCTGAGGCTATGCGCCTGTGATGCTGCTACAAGTAAGTTTTTCATTACACCCGTGCACACATGGACTTGTGCATCTGACAATAAACTCAACTTTGGTTTCAGGAGAGCATTTATGTCATTTACAAGAATTGACAAATACGGTGAAAAGCAAAGGGCTCAGCACAGGTGCTGCACTAAAGTACTGCATCCAGCACAGACAATTCTGATGGAGAACACGAGATTGCATGAGGACTTATATTGTTTGCAGAAATGTTGAACAGGCTTGAGTCAAGTACAGATTGAGTGGGATGTTTCAAGAGGCTTCTGCTTTGCAATGTGCCATCAGTTGACAAGCTCTGAAGATCCCATTTGGGATGTGAAAGTAGGTACGAGCTGACTAATGTCAATGCAATTCCATGCAGTGAGGGTGCTTCATACAGACCAAAACAGTCATGGCAGAATTGACAACTTGGAAACGATCCAGAAAGAGAAAGCCAGAGGAGATGACTTTGTGAATTCAAAAGGCCCACCAGGAAGGAGGAAAGGTCTGGTGTCTACAGGGAGTCAGGATGCACAATGGGAATACAAGCAGAGGTTTTGAAATGAAGAATTGTAAGAAGCAATCAAAGTAAAGAATATTGGGGCGGTGGTGGAGGCAGGTACATTGATCAAATTCAAGACATTGCTAGATAAGCATATGTGGGAGGAAGGGTTACATAGTCAGGTGAGGTGTAAAGGTTAGCACAACATTGTGGGCTGAAGGGCCTGTACTGTGCTGTACTGTTCTATGTTCTATGCTCAGAGCTTACAGAATCCAGTAATGTGCAACATACAACGAGAAAGCTAGAATTAGTCTAGTAGTTGAAAAGAGTTATTTGTCTGTGTTACATTTGATGTCAACAGTTTGGTCTCTGCAGGTGACAGTGTCTGAGAGTACAGAATGCAATGTATTCACAGTTACAAAGACAATTACATTGAAAATAAAAATTACAGGAAAGGATGTGAGACCAGTATGTAAGTGTCTGTTGGGGAGAGACTTGACACACTGTCATGATCAGTGTCTGAATGGAGGGTTCAGAGATGTCCAGGGAAGGGGACAGTGAAGAATGACCAAATGATCAAGTGAAATGATGCTTTGTTTTATACTGCATCTTATGATGCTGCTGCAAGGAAGTTTTTCATTGCAGCTGTGCACACATGGACTTATGCATCTGACAATAAACCCAGCTTTGACATAAATAGTTAATTCACTCTACAATTTTATGTCTCATAATGGTTGATAATGTGAATGGGTTTATTTTTCTCAGGGCAAAGCATCTTACAGTTTATGTCTTCAAGGACTGAGTAAAAACGTATGGAATTGCTTTTGATACATTGCTGCGTCAAACATTGTCATTTATTGAGAGTTTAATGTTTTCAATAACCTTTAAACCTTATCACCTCATTTATATGCCTTTTCAAGAAACATTAGATTCCATGGACTCTACAGATACCTCTCATTTGTTTCTTTGGAGCCAACTGTAGTCATTGGCATCCAGCTGTAAGAGTTTTGCCCACTCACGGAGTCTTCTGTGTCCCTGTCTAATTTCTACCACATCCCCACAATGTATTTGCTCTTTGAACTTAAAATCATCTGCAATCATGAAGGCACAGCAGCAGCTTTACTTCGTTAGGAGTTTGAGGAGATTCATAATATCACCAAACACTCTTGCAAATTTCTACAGATGTACGGTGGAGAGCATTCTGACTGGTTACATCACTATCTGGTATGGAGGCTCCAATGCACAGGATCACAAGAGGCTGCAGAGGGTTGTAGGCTCAGCCAGCTCCATCACGGGGACAACCGTCCCTGCCTTCGAGGACATCTTCAAGAGGTGGTGCGTCAAGAAGGCAGCATCCATCATTAAAGACCCTCACCATCTGGGACATGCCTTCTTCTTGTTACTACCATCAGGGAGGAGGTACAGGAGCCTGAAGACCCACACAATGATTTAGGAAAAGCTTCTTCCCCTCCACCATCAGATTTCTGAACGGTCCATGAACATTACCTTGTTATTCCTCTTTTGCAATATTTATTTGTTTTGTAATTTATAGTAATTCTTGTCTTTGCACTGTACTGACGTTGCAAAACAAATTTCAAGTTAAATAAATCACTGATAAACCTGATTCTGGTTCAAGCTTGAATAGAGCACCCTCATAATTGTGCTTCTGAAGAGAACAGACAATCTGAAACCTTCAGACTGACGTGTCAAATTTGCAGCAGCTATGTTGTCTTTAAGAGGAGGTCTGGTTCAGCCTGTTGTCACACCAGAGTCTGGTCACATCCCTTTGAGCCCCACCATCCCCCAATCCAAGCTCATGAATACAAATTGTGAAAACTAGTTGTAAGATCTGGTGAAAAACAAGAGATGTTAAAGAAAACAAAATGCAATGAATAAAACAGGAGCTTAAAACAAGGTGACCAGAATCACAATCTCCATGTCCCCTTTGACTCTCACCAACTTCTATCGATACACAATAGAAAGCATCCTATCTGGACGTATCACGGCTTGGTGCAATAACTGCTCTGCCCAGGACCACAAGAAACTGCAGAGAGTTGTGGACACCGCCCAGCGCATCACGGACACCAGTCTCCCCTCCATGGACTCTGTCTTTACCTCTGTCTTGGTGAAGCAGCCAGCATAATCAAAGACCCCACTCACCTGGGTCATTCTCTCCTCTTTCATCAGGTAGAAGGTACAGGAGCCTGAAGGCACATACCACCAGACTTAAGGACAGCTTCTACCCCACTGTGATAAGACTATTGAATGGTTCTCTTATATGATAAGATGGACTCTGACCTCACGATCTACCTTGTTGTGACCTTGCATCCTATTGCACTGTATTTTCTGTAGCTGTGACACTTTACTCTGTTATTGTTTTTACCTGTACTACCTCAATGCTCTCTGTACTAACTCAATGTAACTGCACTGTGTAATGAATTGACCTGTATGATCAGTATGCAAGACAAGTTTTTCCATTGTACATTGGTACAAGTGACAATAATAAACCAATACCAATTTGCAGAGTCCTACCTGTGGGCAAAGCACTAACGTCTGAAATAAATTCATGTAGCGGGAAGCACAAGATTTAATTGAAAGAAAATTATTTTCCTTTCTGCTCCTGAATGCATTAGCTTTGGTCAATGGCAGGTTCCACTGAAGGTGTCCACCCTCCAATAACTTGCTTGAGTGCTCATTCTTCAAGTGTGAGATAAGACAGCAAATGCTGACAGGTCAATTGACACAGTTCAATGTACCAATGGCTACACATGCTAACTCGAATGCTGAAATGGGTGTTCTGTGGCATCAACCAACTCCACAATGATCAGATGTAAAGTCCTTTGATCTAGGGGCATGCACACCACTTCTATTACAGCAAGTAACAGAAATAACACACACTGATATCATCCTTTGTAACAAACTCAACATGTACAGGAAATCAGAGAGTTGTGGACACAGCCCAGTCCATCACACAAATCAGCCTCCCCTCCATGGACTCTGTCTACACTTCCCACTGCCTTGGGAAAGCAGCCAACATAATCAAAGACACCTCCCACCCCGGACATTCTCTTCTCCCCCTCCTATTGGTGGGAGGGGGGGGGGGGGAAGGTACAAAAGCTGAAGAGCATGTACTTCAGGACTGATGAATCGCAGCCACTTACCTCAGAAGTGTGGTAAGAAGGCTGGGCTGCAGGTGAGGCTGAGATAGTGTGGGTACAAGACCCCCTCCCCAGCATACTACTAGTAACGTCCAGGCCATTGAGAACAAAGTTGATGAACTCAGGGCAAGACTGACCTACCAAAGAACTGAGGGACTGCTGTGTGCTATGTCTCACCAAAACTTGGCTTACACCTGCATCACCTGACTGTGCCATTCAATCTGAGGGGTTCTCAATCCATTGAATGGAGCATACAGCGTCCTTGGGAAAAGTTAGAGGGGTCTGCTTCTTAATCAATAACTTGTGGTGCTAGGACGTGATAGTCCTGGCGAGCTCCTGCTCACCCAGCCTGGAATATCTGATGGTGAAGTGTCGACCATTCTACCTGCCATGGGAGTTCACTTCAGCTCTCCTGATGGCAGTCTGCATCCCACCCAGATGGACATGAAGCCTGCACTCGAATTATACTGTGTGGTCAACAACCTTGAAACAGGATACCCTGAGGCCCTCTTCATTATTGCAGGTGACTTCAACCAGGCCAACCTCAAGAGTGTTACCAAATTACTACCAGCACGTCTCCTGTCACACCAGGGGCCCCTAACACCCTGGACCATTGCTATACAACCAAAGATGCCTTCTGAGCCACCCCTCACCCTCACTTTGGTAAGTCCGACCACCAGGATGAGCTCCTTCTCCCTGCATACAAACAAACCGAAACGGGAGTCGGAAGTACAGAGTCGTGCAGTGCTGGTCTGAGGAAACAGATGAGCCTCTATGTGACTGCTTTGAGTCAGTGAACTGGTCCATGTTCAAAGACTCACCACCGTCATGGACTTTATCAGCAAGTGTGTTGAGGACTGTGTACCAAAGAGGACAATACAGGTGTTCCCAAACCAGAAACCATGGATGAACCAGGAGATCCACTCCCTACTGAAGGAGAGGACTGCTACATTCCAATCAGGTGACCCTGACCTTTACAAGAATTCAAGATAGGACCTCCATAAAGCTCTCAGGAATACCAACAGATAATACAGGTTCAAAATAGAGTTCCAAACTCAGTTGTGGCAGGGTTTACATGCTATAACGGGATACAAAACAAAGTTGGGCGGCATAGCTAACAACAGTGCATTCCTTCCTGATGAGCTTAATGCATTCTATGCGCTTTTTGAACTGAAGAGAAGTGGATTGTCACCACCTACCCTGACAGCCTTCAATGCAACTGAACCTGTGGTCATCGTCAAGGATGTAAAGTCAGTCTTCTGGAGAGTGAACCTGAGGAAAGCATCTGGCCCGAATGGTGTCCCTGACCGTGTGCTCAGATCTTGTGCTGATCAGCTGATGGGGGTATTTGCAGACATATTTAACCTCTCCCTGCTTCACCATCACCAAATTCATCACCAGACTCCGAGACCTGGGACTCAACACCTCCCTCTGCAACCGGATCCTTGACTTTCTGACCAACAGACCGCAATCAGTGAAGATAGGCAGCAATACATCCGACACGATTATTCTCAGCACTGGTGCCCCACAAGGCTGCATCCTCAGCCCTCTACTCTACTCCCTGTACTCCTGTTGGGAGTGTAAAGTGGGATGTCCTTTTTGAAGGGAAATGTACTATGGAGATGTGGTCGATGTTCAGGGATCTTATGTAGGATGTTAGGGATAAATATGTCCCGGTGAGGCAGAGAAGGAATGGCAGGGTGAAGGAACCGTGGGTGACGAGAGAGGTGGAATGACTAGTTAGGGAGAAGAAGGTAGCGTACATAAGGTATAAGCAGATAGGTTCAGACAGGAACCTATCTGCCCGTGAGGAATATAGAGTAGCGAGGAAGGAACTTAAGAAAGGGCTGAGGAGAGCTAGAAGGGGACATGAAAAGGTGTTGGCTAGTAGGGTTAAGGAAAATCCCAAGGCCTTTTTCACGTATGTGAAGGGTAGGAGGATGGCTAGAGTAAAGGTAGGTCCGATTAAAGACAAAGGTGGGAGGATGTGCCTGGAGGCGGCGGAAGTGGGAGAAGTTCTCAATGAATACTTCTCTTCAGTATTCACCAAGGAGAGGGGTCTCGATGATGCGGAAGGGAGTGCTGGTAAGGGTAATGTTCTCGAGGTTGTAGATATCAAGACAGAGGATGTGTTGAAGTTGTTAAATAATATTAAGACAAATAAATCTCTGGGGCCTGATGGGATTTTCCCCAGGCTGCTTCGAGAGGCGAGGGAGGAGATTGTTGAACCGCTGGTAAGGATCTTTGTGTCCTCGTTGTCCACGGAGATGGTGCCGGAGGATTGGAGGGTGGTGAATGTTGTCGCCTTGTTCAAAAAAGGTAGTAGGGATAGGCCAGGGAATTACAGACCAGTGAGCCTTACGTCTGTGGTGGGTAAGCTGTTAGAAAGGATTCTAAGGGATAGGATCTATGAACACCTGGAGAATCATAGACTGATTAGGGACAGCCAGCATGGCTTTGTGAAGGGAAGATCTTGCCTCACAAGCCTGATAGAGTTCTTTGAGGAGGTGACCAGGAAGATTGATGAGGGTAGTGCGGTGGATGTGGTTTACATGGATTTTAGTAAGGTGTTTGATAAGGTTCCTCATGGTAGGCTTCTTTAGAAGGTCAGAGGTCAAGGGATCCAGGGAAGCTTGGCAGTGTGGATTAGGAATTGGCTTGCCTGTAGAAAGCAGAGGGTTGTGGTGGAAGGAGTGCCCTCGGATTGGAGGGCAGTGACTAGTGGTGTCCCGCAGGGATCGGTTCTGGGACCTCTACTTTTTGTGATATTTATAGATGACTTAGATGAGGGGGTGGAGGGCTGGGTTAGTAAGTTTGCGGACGACACTAAGATCAGCAGTGTTGTGGATAGTGTGGAGGGCTGTCGGAGCTTACAGAGGGAAATTGATAGGATGCAGAGCTGGGCTGACAAGTGGCAGATGGAGTTCAATCCGGAGAAGTGTGAGGTGGTACACATTGGAAGGACAAACTCCAGGGCAGAGTACAGGGTAAACGGCAAGGTACTTGGCAGTGTAGAGGAGCAGAGGGATCTGGGGGTTCATATTCACAGTTCACTGAAAGTTGCCTCACAGGTGGATAGAGCAGTTAAGAAGGTCTATGGGATGTTAGCTTTCATAAATCATTGGATTGAGTTTAAGAGCCGCGAAGTGATGATGCAGCTTTACAAAACTCTGGTTAGACCACACTTAGAGTACTGTGTCCAGTTCTGGTCGCCGCATTATAGGAAGGATGTGGAGGCGTTGGAGAGGGTGCAGAGGAGATTTACCAGGATGCTGCCTGGATTAGAGCGTATGGAATATGAGGAGAGGCTTAAGGTGCTAGGGCTTTATTCACTGGAAAGGAGGAGGATGAGAGGAGACATGATAGAGGTATATAAAATATTGAGAGGAATAGATAGAGTAGACAGCCAGCACCTCCTTCCCAGAGCACCAGTGCTCAAGACGAGAGGGCATGACTTTAAGGTTATGGGTGGAAGGTTCAGGGGAGATGTCAGGGGGAGGTTTTCCACCCAGAGAGTGGTTGGTGCATGGAATGCACTGCCTGGGGTAGTGGTGGAGGCTGATACATTGGACAGGTTCAAGAGTTTGTTGGATAGGCACATGGAGGAATGAGAGATAGAGGGATATGCATGAGGAAAGGGTTAGATAGTGTGAGGGTGGTGTGATGGACGGCACAACATGGTGGGCTGAAGGACCTGTTTTGTGCTGTATGGTTCTATGGTTCAATGGTTCTCACGACTGTGTGGCCAGATTCTGCTCTAACTCCACCTACAAGTTTGCAGATGATACCACCATTGTAGGCCATATCTCAAATAACGATGAGTCAGAGTACAGGAAGGAGATAGAGAGCTTATTGACATGGTGTCATGACAACCACCTTTCCCTCAATGTCAGCAAAACAAAAGAGCTGGTCATTGACTTCAGGAAAGGGGGCGGTGTACATGCACCTGTCAACATCAATAGTGCTGAGGTCAAGAAGGTTGAGCACTTCAAGTTCCTAGCAGTAAACATCACCAATAACCTGTCCTGGTCCAACCGTGTAAATGCCATGGCCAAGAAAGCTCACCAGCGCTTCTACTTCCTTATGTAATAGATAGCTGGGAATGCAAGGGTTAATGACTGGCAGTGTAAGAGTTAATAGTATGCTTCTCATTGTAAACAGGTTCTCAAGGTAAAGAATGATCTCACGTATGGTGTGATTTAGTTTTGTCTGGTTTCAATGCCAGATTGCAAATGGAAAAGAAGTTTTTTTAGACACATCTTGTTATGTTAGAAACTTTATGTAAACAATTGCCTGTGTAGGTGTAACTTCTTACCTAGTTTTCCCTCGAAAATGGGTATAAAGGTATGCTGTAGCCAAGTCCTCTGAGTAGGTTTCGGTATAGAGTTAGGGTTACATGGTTTACTCTCTCTGAATTCCCCCACTCCTGCTAGCGAAAGCTAATAAAGCATTTATCGTAAGTTCTTTGGTTCTGCTGTTGTCTGATTTTTTTTTAAAAACAGAAGCGCAGGTCGACTTTGACACTCAGGAGGCTAAAGAAATTTGGCATATCCCCTTTGATACTCACCTACTTTTGTCAATGCACCATAGAAAGCATCCTATCTGGATGCATCATGGCCTGGTATGGCAAGTGCTCTGCCTGGGACTGCAAGAAACTGCAGAGGGTTGTGGACACAGCCCAGCACATCACGTCACAGACACGAGCCTCACCTCCATGGACTGTCTACACTTCCTGCTGTCTTGATAAAGCAGCCAGCATAATCACACACCCCCATCAGGCAGAAGACACAGGAGCCTGAGGGCACATACCACCAGGCTGAAGGACAGCTTCTATCCCACTGTGATAAGACTATTGAACAGTTCCTTATATGATGAAATGGATCCTTGACCTCAATCTACCTCATTATGACCTTACACCTTATTGTCTACCTGCAATGCACATCCCTGTAGCTGTGACACTTTACTCTGCGGTCTGTTATTGTTTTTACCCTGTACTACCTCAGTGCACTGTGTAATGAATTGATCTGTACGATCGGTTTGCAAGACAAGTTTTTCCCCACTGTACCTCAGTACAAGTGACAATAATAAACCAATACCACCAGGCTTGAGTACAGCTTCTATCCCACTTATCAGACTCTTAAATGGACCTCTTATACACTAAAAGATAGAACATCGAACAGTACAACACAGGAACAGACCCTTCGGCCCACGATGTGTCAAACTAATTAGATTAGAAATCAAATGTCCATCTAATCTAATTCCTTCTGCCTACACAATGTCCACATCCCTCCATTTCCTGCACATCCATGTGCCTATCAAAGAATCTCTTAAACAACTCTATCATATTTACCTCCACCTCCAATCCTGACAGCACATTCCAGGCACCCACCACTCTAAAAAAAAAACTTGCCCCACACAGATGAACTCTCGATCTCCCAATCTACCCCCTATGGCCCTTGCACTTTGTCTACCTGCACTGCACTTTCTCCATAACTGTACCACTGTAT
This sequence comes from Pristis pectinata, assembly GCF_009764475.1. Classification (NCBI taxonomy): domain Eukaryota; kingdom Metazoa; phylum Chordata; class Chondrichthyes; order Rhinopristiformes; family Pristidae; genus Pristis; species Pristis pectinata. The sequence continues at coordinate 2,497,525 of NC_067414.1, forward strand.
TCTGCATTCTGTTTTTCCTTTTTAGGAGCTCAATGTACTTATGCATGGAATGATCTGTCTGGGTGGCATGCAGACAATCATACATCTCGATACATGTGACAATAATAAACCAATTCCAATGTGCCTTCGAGACAATGGAATACTTCTGTTTCACTTCTGTTACACAGGATACCATGAGGCTAGGTTAGGCACAGCAAGGTTCCAGATTTTCTTTCCCCCCAATGGTCAGATATTTATAGGAGCATTGTCAATGTTTCAGATCGAAAGCCTGCATCAGAACTAAGGGTATGAGGGAAGCAGACTGTGCGCTGCTTCAGATTCTGGCATCTGCAGTCTCTTCTCCATTTCCCAGAGCACGGTCTGAAGGACAAACAGTGACCATGCACTTGGAAAGAACTCCCGTACTTATCTTAGAAATAGCAAGACTGGATCCTTTGTACCAACGTGAGAGGACAGAGGACCTCAGTTACATGTCTTAGCACCTCCATCTCTGCAGCACTTCCTCAACGCTGCCAATCTAGATTCTATGCTCTGGTCTCCGGAGAACAACTTGAATGGCTAGTCTTCTAACCATTAGGAGGGCTGCCATTAGGCTACAGTTGCATGCAAAAGATTAATGCATCGATACAAAGATTAATGCAAGGCCTGGTGGTGGCTTTTAACCATGTGATCAAAGGTTACTTGGCAGTTTTGTCTTGAATAAAAACTTGGCTATTACAAGAAAAACATTTGTAATATGGATCCTGATGAAATATCAGGACGTGCTGAGTTTCCTGTTTCCTAGCTGAGTGAAATTTGTACCAGTCATTCTTCCTTCATTTTATAATTAGATATCATGTTGATTACTTCTTAAAGTTATTAAGCTGTGATGCACCGGAACATTTTCATTGTTAAATTTCCTCCCAACTACAAAGCAAAGCTCATCCTGCAGGTAAAACAAGAGACAGAGTGACTGGACCTACCCCTGGCTGTTATCTCTGCTCCTCCCTCCACTGACCCTACCAGACCCACTGAGTATTTCCAACATTTTCAGCTTGTGTTTCAGATTCCCAGCAGCTGCTTTGAACTCCTTTGCAACTGTGCATCTACTGAGCACCATCTGTTGGCCAATCACAGCCTCACACTACCTTATCCTCAGCCTTCAACAACTCCTTTTGCACAATGATTCAGGCAACAGTTATATCATTTGGACTTTGAATTTGAATTAACACTTCCTTTCATTTACTAATGCTTTTTCTAAATTCATCAACAATAAAATAAAATGTAAGATTAGTTTTAAATGGACATCTCAAAGCATTACTACATTTTTTTCCCCTAATTCAGGATTCTATCTTCAACATCAAACTTTAATCATTTCAAGACATTTGCTGCACTAATTTTTTTTTCTTAATTTCCCCCTTTTGCTTTCTTGCTTTGGTGAATGATTGACACAAGCTGCAGCAGCCCACAGGGTTCCTCGTCCCAACGTGGATCCAAATGACGAAGCAAAGCTGCTTTTAAGGTATGCGAGGTGAATGCACGGCATTACTTGAGGTAGTTTAGGAGGATTGCAGATCAAGCGCATTGGCATGGACCAACTGATCCAGAGGACTGTCTCTATGCAGTCCTGTAGACTATTTACTAGGGCCAAACAAAATTCTGTCCTCCACAAGCACAGGATACAGAAACCACAACCGAATTCATCTCATGCAAGCAAGATGACACATGACCCTTCCAGTGAAGCTTTCTGAAATGGTGCTGAGCACCATGATGCAGTCGGGGTAGCAGTGTGGGGAGGATGGCGAGGGTGGGGTGCGATGGGATGGAATAAGATCCATTCTCCCGTTCTACTTGATTCTCCATTAGAGCTGTATTTAGCCTGGGTCTGTGTCAATCAAATAACATCATCTCCAAGCACAGTCCAGATTCCGTCACCTGACATTAGAGGTCTGAGCAACCAGGAAGGTAACACTTGTTACAGAAATTAATTTACAGACATAACAGTTATTAAAATGAAAGGACAAACTGTGAATGGTATGTTAGCCCTGATATTATGCAGTGTGACACCAATATAAACTTGTTTGAACTTGTTCCTTCTGTTATTTATTTTAGAATTCAAACAACTCCACATAAGTAATGGAAATACAACTTCCAATAAATGGAAAACTTTCATTCCTGTGCCACTATTTTTAGAATTAAGAAACCAAAACTTTTCAATGAAAAATAAAACCATAAGATAGTTCTGTAACTTGAACTCACATGCAAGGTGATTTTCAACAGGGTTGTGATCAGACCAGAGGGGCTCAAGGGACTGCAGATGCTGGAATCTGGAGCAATACAAGAAGTGATGGAGGAACTCAGCAGGTCAGGCAGCCTCAATGGAGGGAAATGGACAGTCGATGTTTTGGGTCGAGACCCTTCATCAGGACTCACTTGTCGAGATGTTCCTCCAGGGCCTCTTATGTGATAATACCAGGATATATTTAAAATGGACAGAGTTGGGTAAAAACTTGAGGACAAGCACCACAGACTCTTATCAATCTGTAAATTGGATGTTACTTAAATCCCAAGCCAATGAATTACAAACTGCCACAAGTTGCTGAAGATTTATGACACTCGACTTGTGTGTAACCTCTCACCAAGTTTCATTTGCCATTGCAATCACACTAACTCATTCTCAGTCCATCATCCTTAACAGGCCAAGGGCAGGCACTCGTGGCCCCAAGTTCAGCAAGGCCCATGATGCCGTCTTTTAACACTGCGCCACAAATGGATCCCATTTTCTCCAATTCTGCCGGCACGTCTTTACAAATACAAAAGATGAATTAAAAGAGTTAACTGGCAAGATTCCATGCATCAACCAAATCCATTTCAATAGCTCCACCTTAGGCTGTAAATTGGAGATTGAGAGAAGGTCAGGGAGGAAAGAGATGGGGATAGTTGGGGAGGGGAGCAGGTAGGTGCAGTTCCACTTCTGATCCCAGCTGAGTGCACACCTCCTTTTCTGCTCAGAGACTAGAAGAGATTTTTGGCAACAGGATAAAGCCATTGGTCCTGTAAGCCTTACCCTTGGATGACTTTGACAATACTGTATCACCAAATCCATCCTTCCCACTTGATTCTTCAATTACCATAACAGTCATAGGGTCATAAAGTCACTTCTTGAGGGAACAGGCCTTTAACCTACCAGGTCCACACCAGCCATTAAGTACCTATCTAAGTTTAACCCATTTCCCAGCACCTGGCCCAAAGCCTTCCAAGTCATGGCATTTCAAGTGCTCATCTAAACACACCTTAAGTCTTGAGAGTATTGCATACCATCACCCCCTCTTGAAATAGTTCATTCCATTTATTTCAGTGGGGTTTTACAACTTACTTGAATCTCTATTTGCCATGGTCTGCACTATTTTTATGAATTTGTTATCATAAAAGTGTGAATGCAAGAGGAAGAGGAAATTTTTTCCAGAAGCACCATAGGAAGCATCCTATCCAGATGCACCATAACTTGGTGTGGTAACAGCTCTGCCCAAGATGCCAAGAAATTGCGGAGAGTTGTGAACGCAGCCCAGCCCGTCACACAAACCAGCATCCCCTCCACGGACTCTAGCTATACTTTCCGCTGTCTTGGGAAAGCAGCCAGCATACTCAAGTGCCCCCACTAGCCCAGACATTCTCGCTTCTCCACTCTCCTGTCAGGCAGAAGATACAAAAGCCTGAGAGCACATACCACCAGGCTCAAGGACAGCTTCTACCTTGCTGTTATCAGACTCTTAAATGGACCTCTCATATGCTTAAAGATGAATTCTTTGATCTATGAACCAATCTACCTTGCTGTGGCCCTTGCACTTCATTTGTCTATCTGCATTGCACTTTCTCCCTAACTGTAACACTCTACTCTGCATTCGGTTTTCCTTTTTACTGCCTGGAAGTGCATAAGTATGGGATGATCTTAAACCCATACCCTCTGGTTTTTGATTCCTTTTCCCTGGGAAAAAAGACTGTGTGCATTCACTCTGTCTGTGCCTCCCAGGATTTTGTGGATCTCTATAAGGTCACCTCTCAGTCAGAATCAGATTTATTATCACTGACACATGTCGTGAAATTTGTAGTTTTGCAGCAGCAGTACAGTGCAAGACAAAGACAAAAGTTACCACAAGTTAAAAATAAAAAAATAGTGCAAGAGAACAGTAAGGTAATGTTCATGGACTGTTCAGAAATCTGATGGTGGAGGGGGACAGAAGCTGTTTTGAGGCACCATGGCATCCATCATTGTATTTACACACCTCTATATGGTCACCCCTCAGTCTCCTACACTCCAAGGAATAAAGTCCAAGCCTGCCCAACCTCTCCCTATAACTCAGGCCCTGGCAACATCCTTTTAAATCTCAGAAATATCTTAACGAGCAGTTGAATCCCCAAGGCCGAGGAGGTTATGGACCAAGAACTGGTAAATGGAATCAGCATAGATAGATATTTAATGGTCAGCATGTACATGGTGGGCAGAAGGGCCTGTGTGCTGCATGACTCTAATACTCCACTTTGTTCTGAACCATAATGGTGGGAAAGGGCAAATTTAAGACATTCTGGAAGCTTTTGCTCATTGTTTTTTTTAAATACAAGGTTTCTTTATTAGTCACATGTACATTGAAACACAGTGAAATGCATCTTTTGCCTAGAGTGTTCTGGGGGCAGCCCGCAAGTGTCACCACATTTCTGGCGCCAACATAGCACGCCCACAACTTCCTAACCCGTACATCTTTGGAATGTGGGCGGAAACCGGAGCACCCGGAGGAAACCCACGCAGACACGGGGAGAACGTACAAACTCCTGACAGACAGCGGCCGGAATTGAACCCGGGTGACTGGTGCTGTAATAGCATCACACTCACTGCTACACTACCATGCCTGAAAGGGCATCCAATGTGTGAGACTGCCTTCCAGTGGGAATGAAGGGAATTAGTGGGATGTCTGAGTGTTTATGAAGTTCACACATTTTGTGCTTGAGCACGTTATGGTGGTGCAGGAGGCCAGCTGCAAAATAGGATGACGTTGAGTTCGTTGGATGAGACAATCCAGCCACAGGATGCCTGCCATTGGAAACACATGGTGCACAGCTCGAGGTTGTGAAGTGGACAGGAAGAGCTTTGTGTGGCCTTTGTGCATCAAGGTTTTTCTACAAAAGTCATTCTCCAAAAGGACTGCTATATTTTAATAAAATCACACTAAATATAATAATCTCTTGGATTTCTTTCCCATTAGCTTTTCCTCAAAACTGACCACCCCCATGCATTGAGTTACTCTGTCATGCCTCCTTACGTCAATTCATAATTCTACTTTCTATTAAACTTGACAGTTGCACAAAACAGATCAGCAAGTCAACAACAATCAAGTTCCCTCAATAAAGCAACACATCTCACAAGTTCCAATTACACATCACGACAACACGAGCCACATTTACAGGAGTGGACCACATCTGAAAACCACTCAGGTGCAGTACTTGAAAAGGTTAAATGTTTGAGTTCAGATGTTTGGATCATTTTGGTTTGGCCTGGAAGGATGTGGATACTGTGGAAAGGGTACAGAAGAGGTTCACCAGGATGCTGCCTGGATTAGAGGGTATCTGCTATAAGGAGAGGTTGGACAAATTTGGATTGTTTTCTCTAGAGCAGCAGAAGCTGAGGGGAGTTCTGATAGAGCCTTATAGAATTATGAGAGGCGTAGATGGGGTAGACAGCTGATATCATTTTCCCAGGGGAGAAATGTCAAGTACTAAAAGGACATGTATTTAAGGTGAGTGGGGGAAGTTTAAAGGTGTGGGGCAATTTTTATTTTTAAAAACACAGAGTGGTGGGTGCCTGGAACGGGCTGCCAAGGGTGGTGGTGGAAGCAGATATGGTAGTGGTGTTTAATAGGCTGTTAGATAGACAAAGTCAAAGACCGGTTTATTGTCACATGCACAAGTCCATGCGTGCACAGGTGCAATGAAAAGCTTACTTGCAGCAGCATCACAGGCGCAGAGCATCAGAGACACAACATTTGCAAGGAAAACATAAATTATACACAATTTTGCAAGAAAGAACACAATTAGACTCATGAATACACAAGGACTGGAGGATATAGATCATGTGCAGCCAGAAGTGATTTTGTTTAATTCAGCATCGTGCTTGGTGAAGACATTGTGGACTGAAGGGCCTGTTCCTGTGCTGTACTGTTCTGTGATCCATGTTGTGTTCTAATACTTCTGTATGATTAACAAGCTGAACAAGTTCCCAGTAACTGTGCATCCACCTTCCATTCTCATCACAATGACGCACCAATACCCAATATTGCTAAAGAAACAACACATCACATTATTAACTCTTACACTGCAAATCAGGGTGTCTTGTTCCAAGGTCTAACCCCCATCATACTTGGGTCCTCAGTGATCACCAACAGTATTTAAATCAGGACTCCCTTTCATTTGCCCCCACTTCATACAGTGAACACCAATACATCTCTGATTATACTGCCCCAGTTCCACTCCATGTAAACAGGATTAACCAAACAAAGAGCAACTGGAACACCACAAAATGCTGCAGAAGTCAGCAGGTCAGGCAGCATCTGTGGACCGTCAATGTCTCTTTCTCCTCCTCCACCATCTCTATCTGCTCCTCCCTCCGGTTCCCCTCCTCACCTCTCTCCCTTTATTCCATACTCCACCATCCTCTCCTATCAGATGCCATCATCCGGGACGTGCCCTCTTCTCATCACTACCATCAGTGAGGTGATACAGGAGCCTGAAGACCCACACGACGTTTCAGAAACAGCTTCTTCCCCTCTGCCATCAGATTTCTGAACGGTCCATGAACACTACTTCGCTATTACATTTTTTGGAATTATTTATTTATTTTGTACTTTGAAGTAACTATCTCTTTGCACTGTACTGCTGCCACAAAACAACAAATTTCTCATCATGTCAGTGATAAACCCGATTCCAATTCTGATTCTGATTCCCAGCCTCTGTTACCATTCCAACCCTCCCCTCCTCCGTCTGGCCATCACCCCTCCTCACCTGGATCCACCTATCACCTGCCAGCTCTGTTCCACCCCTTCCCCTCACCTCTCGGTACCAACATCTCCCTTCAATCATTCAGTCCAGATGAAGGGTCTTGATCTGAAATGTCAACTGTCCATTTCCCTCCACAGATGCTGCCTGACCCACCGAGTTCCTCCAGCATTTTATGTGCTGCTCCAGATTCTGGCCTCTGCAGTCTCATGTCTTGAAGGAGCAACTGGAACTGGATTATCAGTGCTTGGTAAACCAGAGAGCCATTGTATCCGGCTGCTGATAACCAAATAGGGATTCGTCGACATGACAGGGGTAGGAATTCTACTAAAGCAGCACAAGTATGACATGTTAGGGCCATTTCAGCTATAATAAGAATGCCCAGTAACTGTTCGAATATTTCCCACTTAAGAGCTCTGTCAGGTGTCTGCTTAAAGTGATTAAGTTTGGTGTAAGAAGGATCATTCTGTCTGCTGAAATCCCTTTGTGAATAATGGTTTAATATTGCAATCTATCCACAATGCATCTACTCTAAACAGTACCAATTAATTGCTCCATTGATGCTAGATTTTGCCCCATTGAGCAGTTCATCCTCCTCACTGATCTCTTGTCCCATCTCCAACATTCACACTGTAACCAGATTTCAAGGAGAACTTAATTGGCTGCAAAGGAATTGAAATGTCCTCGGATCCGGAAAAAAGCTGCATAAACGTCTGCTGCTTCATAGTCCTTGACTGACGCCTGTTCTTCACGAGAATGTAAACTAAAACAGATATCATAATTTGATTCCTGTGTAGTCACTAATTATTTTAAAGACAAGTAACCATGTCACCAGCATGGGATTGTAAACATGTGAATCAGTGCTTAAAATAAATGTGAGGTGTTGCATTTTGGAAGGACAAATCAAGGGAGGACATACACAGTAAATGGTAGGGCACTGAGGAGTGCGGAGGAACAAAGGGATCTGGGAGTTCAGATACATAATTCCCTGAAAGGGGCGTCAGAGGTAGACAGGGTTGTAAAAAAGGCTTTTGGCATCCTGGCATTCAGAAATCAAAGTATTGAGTATAGGAGGTGGAATGTCTTGGTGAGGTTGTATAAGTCATTGGTGAGACCAAATTTAGAATATTGTGTGCAGTTCTTGTCGCCGAACTACAGGAAGGATGTCAGTAAGATTGAAAGAGTGCAGAGGAGATTTACAAGAATGTTGCTGGGTCTTCAGGAGTTGAGTTACAGGGAAAGATTGAGCATGTTAGGACTTTATTCCTTGGAGCGGAGAAGAATGAGGGGAGATATGATAGAGGTTTACAAAATGATGAGGGGCATAGGAAGAGTTAATGCAAGTAGGCTCTTTCCACCTAGATTAGGAGAGATAAGTACGAGAGGACATGGCTTTAGGGTGAAAGGGGAAAGTTTAGGGGGAACATTAGAGGGAACTTCTTCACTCAAAGAGTGGTGGGAGTGTGAAATGGGCTGCCATCTGATGTGGTAAATGCGGGCTCGCTCTTAACTTTTAAGAGTAAATTGGATAGATACATGGATGAGAGAGGTCTGGAGGGGTATGGGCTGGGGGCAGATAAATGGGACTAGCAGAATAATGTTTCGGCACAGACTAGAAGGGCCAACTGGCCTGTTTTCTGTGCTGTAGTTTTCTATGGTTCTATAAAGTCTCTGCATTCTCCCAGATCATACATACAGTGTACTATCCATAAACCCTAGCACAGGGAGACCATTAGAAAACATTACCAATTCAAATGTTAGTTGTCAGATGCATGTTAACAAAATGCCACTCAGTTCTACATCCCTAATTGTTATTTGATCTTATCTGATTCAGAGACATGAATGGAATTAAGTTCCTAATATTAAACCTCAGTTAGCACCAAGAAAATCAAAGTCATATCTGCTATCTATCAAAGTGCTTCATAAATGCGCTTCTCACAGAAGCATCTGAACTGAACTTAATCCATGCCTTGACCAGCCTAAGGATCAGAAATCCAGGCTAGCAGCAAGAAACTGTTGGCAGAATGCCAAGCATCTCCTGAAAGGCTTTGAATATGTAGTTCAACACATGTATATTTAAAATCTATCAAGGTAATGCATCTATTATGGAACTTCAAAATGAAGAATAGTGCTATACAATATAAAGAGAGCATTCAGAATTTCCAGGAGAAATTTGGGCATCCAAATTAACATCATTCAGAGCTGCAGAAAAAAGATTACTTGCAGGGTTTGATGCGATGCTTTACTCATGAGGGAGATCAAACAATCCTTCCAAGGAACAGACAGAAAGAGGGAGGATTGTTCATTGTCAGTGAGAACGTCAAACATCGCCTCTACACCAACACCAATCTTACCTCACTCTGTTACAAAGTGGTGTCCCACAGCAGAATGAGAAAGTTAATTTGAATGACTCACTGGGTAAGTGTACTGTGGGGTGCCACTGATCACTAGCTATCAAAGCTTGAGTCTCAGTCACTGACCTGTGCTCACTGTTCACACCTGACAAATTATATCCATGTCGTCCTGATCTGAGGAGGGCCAAAATCAGCCAGAGGATACGTTCCTGCGTTCTTATGTTTGAAAGAGCATGTGACTGCCACAGGTCAGGTTTGGGATTGTCTCTGATACTCGGCATTCATATGGTCAGCTGGCAGTGGAGGAGAACATTAAAAACAGAAGGCGGCCATCTGGCCAATTGAGCCTGCTCCGCCATTCAATAACATCATGACTGATCTGGCCGTGGACTCAGATCTGCCTACCTGCCTTTTCCCCATAACCCTTAATTCTCCTGCTATGCAAAATTCTATCCAACTGTCTTAAATATATTTAATGAGGTAGCCTCTACTGCTTCCCTGGGCAGAAAATTCCACAGATTCACTGCTCTCTGGGAAAAGCAGTTTCTCATCTCCATCTTAAATCTGTTCTCCTGAATCCTGAGGCTATGTCCCCTGGTTCTAATCTCACCTACCAGTGGAAACAAATTTCCTGCCTCCATCTTATCTCTCCCTTTCATAATTTTATGTGTTTTGGTAAGATCCCTTCTCATTCTTCTGAATTCCAGTGAGTTTAGTCCCAGGCAGCTCAATCTCTCTGGTGAGAGAGGCTGAGTGGATGTTTCAAATAGCAGACAGGGGAGGTATACAACATGGAAACAGACCCTTCAGCCCAACTGGTCCATGCCGACCAAGATTCTCATCTAAGCCAGTGCCATTTGCCAGCATTTGGCCCATATCCTTCTAAACCTTTCCTATCCATGTACCTGTCCAAGCTCCCCTTCAATGTTGTTAGTAAGTCGCTTGCAGATTTTTCTTCACTTCAAGTAATTTAATTATTTTTGACCATTCAGAATAAATAAAGTTTTTGAACTTTGGGCTTGTCAGTGATGTGCCACTCTCAGTATGGGCAGGGTACAGAGTAGGTGAAAAAGCCCCATGTTAAGTTGATCACAAGGTCTGGGTCATTCTAACACGTGGCAAGGTAGAGCAGCATCTGAATGTGACGGCAGCTGAGATCTGGAGGGGGACGGCTTTGTCTGGAGTTGCCTCTGCTTGAAGGAAACAAGGCAGGGGTTACTGAAGCCCAAGGATTGGTAGCACATTGAAAGACTCCCCTTTGGGACCTACACAGCACACTGCAGTCACATCTACTGTCAACATCCCTCCTGGATTTTTGGGTTCAGTGCCAATGTGGACCTGATGACTTCACTGAGTCACAACTCTGCGGTGTAGTGAAGTTCCCCAAGGCTGCCTGGCTGGTGTTGGACACACCCCATTCATCCACTGAACATTCAAACCACATGTTTAGCCCACGTATGATAAGCTGGAACCATTTAAAATCTATCCCATGCAGCCTCCTCTCCATGGACTGTCTACACTTCCCACTGCCTTGGGAAAACAGCCAACATGATCAAAGACCCCTCCCACCCCAGATACTCTCTCTTCTCCCCTTTCCCATCAAATAGAAGCTTGAAAACACCACCAGGCTAAAGGACAGCTTCTATCCCACTGTTAGAAGACTCTTGAACGGACCCCTTATACGATAAAGATGATCTGATGATCTCTCAATCTAACTCGTCATGACCCTTGCACCTGATTGTCTACCTGCACTGCACTCTCTCTGTAACTATAACACTATATTCTGCATTGTCATGTTGCTTTTCCCTTTTTACTATGTTTAGAATGATCTGTCCGGCATGCAAAACAAAGATTTTCACTGTATGCTGGTTCAGGTGACAATAATAAGCTAATTACCAATCTATCTCATCGTGGCCCGTGCACTTTAGTTGTCTACCTGCACTTTCTCTAGCTACACTATATTCTGTGTTCTGTTTTCTTTTAACTACCTTAATGTACTTAGGTGTGGCATGATCGCTCTGGACGACAAGCAAACAAAAGCTTTTCACTATCTCAGCATTTGACAATGATAAACCAGTACCAAACCAGCTTCATGGACTGGTACATGCTGCAGTGCAACTGGCCACAAGAGGGACCTTTTCAGCTCCACCATACTTTGAGCAGTTCCGTCAAGTAGCAGGGGGGTTGAAGAGTTGGAAGCAGGACTGCCTCAAAATTGGATCACACCCTTCACTGGACATGTTCTGTGTGTGGCATTAACCAAACACCCACTAAAAATCTTGAAGCTGACCAGAAGTACAACAGGAGCTGTGCAATGTGGTTTAAACACAGGTGTGTGTAAAAGCAGGACCTGCACAATGCTCACTGCCAGTTTAGAACAGCTCCAACAGTGCTGCATGTCTTATCAAAAGACACAGCTTGCAACAGCAACACCTGTTGTGTTGCCATGGAGAAGGGAGAAGCTGCATGGATGAGACAGAGTCTGTGACATTGGTAAATGAGCCCTGGCATCATCGTCAGATTAGATTAGATTATTGTCATATACACCAGGGGATGCAATGAAATTCCTTTCAACTGAGGAGGTGCCAATCAATATTAGGGAAGTTGAAATCACCCAGGACAACAACCCTGTTATTTTTGCACCTCTCCAAAATCTGCGTCCCGATCTGCTCCTGAGTGTCTCTACTGCTATTGGGTGGGTGGGGCGGGGGGGGAAATCTGTGGAATACTCCCAGTAGAGTGATCACTCCCTTCCAGTTTCTGACTTCCACCCACACTGACTCAGTGGACAATTCCTCCAGGACATCCTCCCTTTCTGCAGCTGTGACACTGTCCCTGATCAGCAAAGACACTTCCCCACCTCTTAGCTCCGTCCCTGTCTCTTTTGAAACATCTAAGCCCCAGAATACCCAGCAGCCATTCCTTCCCTTGTGACAGCTAAGTCTCTGTAATGGTCACCACATCATAGATCCATGTACCTACCCACACTGTAAGTTCATCAGCCTTGTTCCTGATACTTCTCGCATTAAAGTAGACACACTTCAGCCCATCCAACTGACTGCAATTTTGCCCTTTCAACTGCCTACCCTTCCTCAGTCTTTCTACACTCTGCATCTACTTGTACATTAAATGCGCCAGCCTCTGAACTATTTGAAGCCACCAACCTCTGGTTGTTCACCCTCCCCCTTCTGAATGCTGTGGGCCCAATCAAGACATCCCTGACCCTGGCACCAGGGAAGCAACATACCATCCGGAAGTCTCTTTCACATCCACAGAATCTCCTGTATACCCCTCCCTTCCTATTGAATTCCCTATCACTACCACCCTCCTCTTCTCCCCCCTTCCCTTCTGCACCACATGACCAGGCTCAGTGCCAGAGACCTGGTCACTGCAGCTTTTCCCTGGTAGGTCCTCATCCCCAACAATATACAAAGCGGTATACCTGTTATTGAGGGGAACGGCCACGGGGGTGCTCTGCACTACCTGCCTATTCTCCGTCCTTCTCCTGACAGTCACCCAGCTACCTGCCTCCTGCAGCTTCAGAGTGACTGCCTCCCTGTAGCTCTTGTCTATATACTCCTCATTCTCCTGTAGGAGCTGAAGGTCATCCAGCTGCAACACCAGATCCCTAACACGGTCTGTAAGGAGCTGCAGCTAGATGCACCTCATGCAGATGTAGTTATCAGAGAGACGGGATGTCTCCCAGAACTCCCACATCTCACAAACTGAACACACCACTGACCCTGGAGCCATTTTAACTGCTGTAAGCTGGCACTAAAGGAAATATCAGAGAGAGAAAGAAACTTACCAGAGACTTACCTTTGCCTCTGCTGCCTCTTGCCGAAGCCCCAAGTGCTCCAATCCAACAATGGTCCAGTCCCAAAATGGCTACTCCACTTAGACCTACCTTCCTTTTATTCGCTGCTGTTAATTAGCCAATCAACGAGCAACAATTTGCAAATGTGCCTCTTTTAGACTCTTGCGAGGTGAAACTCACAGGCACACACACAGACTCACCTCTTTTCAAAGATCCCACTCTGAATCTGGCTCCAACTCCCAACTCTGCAAGGTGAAACTCGCTGAGAAGATTGAGCCTGCGGACACATGTAGTCATACACCGGAGAGGATTTGATGCAAAGCCACCGGGCCGTTTGTGTGATGCATGAAGGAAACTAAAAATATGGCCAAAAGAATCCACTATCAAAAATAAAAGAAGAAAATAACCATGTTTGCAAAGCTGTCAAAATGTGATTTACAGCACACAATCTAAAGCAACATTTATCTGCCTTTATTGCTGCAGCTGTACCCTGAAGGGCTTATGTAGAATACAAGTTGTCAACCTCCAGGATAAAATTAATTATTAATCTCAGGATAAGGCTGTGAGCAACCTGGAAACAAAGTCACAGGACCAGACATTTCCCTTGCACAAGCTTGTTTGTTAGCTACAAAGTGTATTGGGGGTGGTGAGGGAGAAGCCGGTTTTACTGACTAAGCACGGGATGTGGGAGGATTGTGCTGATAGATGTGTTGGGCAACCAATAGCAGGAGTGTTTTGGAGGTGAAGGGAGGATTGGCATAGGTAGGCCGTGTGATGAAACATCCTGGCCGCCCCATGCAGAATAGGCAATGCCCAACAAAATCCACCCACAAACCATCCCACTGCATCCCCAACAACCTCCCCTTGTACCTCGATACAAGTCAAATATCTGCTGGAGTTTCAAAACCCTCATTGTGCTCTAAGTGACACAAGTTCACTTTGCATTTTGTTTCCCAAGGCTCTTCCTCCCTTCCTCATTGACAGGTCGCAGCTGCACAGAAAATGAGACCGTCCAGTGAACAACCGTGCTACATGACGGTTCCCCATGGAGATTACATTTAAGGACCATCCCAGGAGAGTCACTGGGCAGTGGTCAGAAAACCATTGTCTATTTTCCATTTTCCAGCATGACTGATGACTCATTGGAGGAGAAGGATGGAGATCTGACATGTCTTTGTCCTGTTGGACACAACCTGATTAGGCTGGCTTTGCAGTTCACTCTTGAGTCCCAGAATTCTGAAGCCATCCATCAAACTGAGCCAGATAGAAAGGCTAATCACAGTTGACTAAACATGTCACTCCAGGTTTTCTGGGCAAGGATATAAGTCTTTCTCTTGTTCTGGTCTTGCTAGCATCTGACATTAAAGGGAGGATTAAACTCAGTTGCTCTGCTTTTATCAATCCCGAGATGACAAACCCTTCAAAACTTGGGATCTCTACAATTAACAGCATCCAGCAGGTAAGGGTACCACACCAGGAAGTTGGACACCAATCATTTCCCACTCTGAAACTCCCCACCCAACAGTACTGATAGAAGTTTATAAAATTACGAGGAGCATAGATGGAGCAGGCAGCTGGTATCTTTTTCCCAGGGTCGAAATGTCAAGTACTAGAGGACATGCATTTAAGGTGAAGTGTGGGGCAGGTTTTTTACACAGAGAGCGGTGGGTGCCTGGAATGTGTGGCCAGGGGTGGTGGTGGAGGCAGATTGGTATTGGTTGGTATTGGTATTGGTTTATTATTGTCACTTGTACCGAGGTACAGTGAAAAACTTGTCTTGCATACCGATTGTACAGGTCAATTCATTACAAAGTGCATTGAGGTAGTACAGGGTAAAACGATAACAGAATGCAGAGTAAAGTGTTCCAGCTACAGAGAGAAAGTGCAGTGCAGGCAGACAATAAGGTGCAAGGTCATAACAAGGTAGATTGTGAGGTCAAGAGTCCACCTCATCATATAAGGGAACCGTCTTATAACAGTGGGATAGAAGCCGTCCTTGACCCTGGTGGTACGTGCCCTCAGGGTCCTGTATCTTCTGCCTGATGGGAGAGGGGAGAAGAGAGAATATCTGGGGTGGGTGGGGTCTTTGATTATGCTGGCTGCTTCACCAAGGCAGCGAGAAGTACAGACAGAGTCCATGGATGGGAGGCTGGTTTCTGTGATGCGCTGGGCTGTGTCCATAACCCTCTGCAGCTTCTTGCGGTCCCGGCCAGAGCAGTTGCCGTACCAAGCCGTGATACATCCAGGTAGGATGCTTTCTATGGTGCATCAATAAAAGTTGGTGAGGTACAAAGGGGACATGCCAAATTTCTTTAGTCTCCTGAGGAAGTAGAGGCACTGGTGAGCTTTATTGGCCATGGCACCTACATGGTTGGACCAGGACAGGTGATGTCCACTCCTAGGAACTTGAAGCTCTCAACCCTCTCGACCTCAGCACCATTGATGTAGACAGGTGCATGTACACCGCCCCCTTTCCTGAAGTCAATGACCAGCTCTTTTGTTTTGTTGACATTGAGGGAAAGGTTATTGTCATGACACCATGTCACTAAGCTCTCTGTCTCCTTCCTGTACTCTGACTCATCGCTGTTTGAGATACGGCCTACAACGGTGGTATCATCTGCAAACTTGTAGATGGAGTTAGAGCAGAATCTGGCCATGCAGTCATGAGTGTATAGGGAGTAGAATAGAGGGCTGAAGATGCAGCCTTGTGGGGCACCAGTGTTGAGGATAATTGTGCCGGAGGTATTGTTGCCTATCCTCACTGATTGCGGTCTGTTGGTCAGAAAGTCAAGGATCCGGTTGCCAAGGGAGGTGTTGAGTCCCAGATCTTGGAGTTTGATGATGAGTTTTCTTGGACTTATAGTATTGAAGGCAGAGCTGCAGTCAATAAACAATAGTCTTTACTGTCCAGATGTTCCAGAGCTGAGTGTAGGGCCAGGGAGATAGCATCCACTGTAGACCTGTGTCAGTGGTAGGCGAATTGCAGTGGGTCGAGGTTGTCTGGGAGGCTGGAGTTGATGCGTGCCATGACCATCCTCTCAAAGCACTTCATGGTGGTGGATGTCAGAGCCATCGGGCGGTAGTCATTGAGGCACGTTACCTTGCTTTTCTTTGGTACTGGGATGATGGTGATCTTCTTAAAACAGGTGGGGACCTGAGATTGAAGCAGGGAGAGGAGGTTCTTAGATAGGCATGTGAATGCGCAGGAAATGGAGGGATATGGACATTGTGCAGGCGGAAGGGATTAGTTTAGTTAGATGTTTAATTACTAGTTCAATTAGCTCGTCACAACATGGTGGGCTGAATGTTCTATGCTCTATGTTCTGGTACTGTGGGAGTATCTGCAGCAGAAGCTCTGTGGTGGAACTCCTGGGGCATTTGGTGATGGGTGATTGTTACTTGTCTTCCCGGTGATGCTCAGATCCCAAATAATGAGCGAAAACAAATACATGAAGCCATCCAGTGACTGACACTGATTTCCTTCCATACCGAATGGCTGACTGACTCCCACTGCAGGGATCTTCAACACCACCACGTGTGAGGTGAAACAGCACCCGATTTCACAGGGTTGCTTTTTTCCTTTCAAATGGTCCTCCTTATAATCTGGGAACCGTGCAGGGAGTCACTTGTGTGGTATGGAGCTTTGTCCATTGATCAGCTCTCAGTCTGAAAATCACAACAAATTTTGGCTGGTTGACAGAGTCACAGAGTCATACAGTACAGAAACAGGCCCTTTGGCCCAACTGGTCCATGCTGACCAAGATTCCCATCTAAGCTAGTCCCATTCACCTGCATTTGGCCCATATCCCTGTACCTGTCCAAGTGCCTTCTGAAAGTTGTTAATGTACCTGCCTCAACCACTTCCTCTGGCAGCTCGTTCCATATACGGACCACCCTCTGGGTGAAAAGGTTGCCCCTCAGGCCACTATTAAATCTCTCCCCTCTCACCTTAAACCTATGCCCTCTAGTTCTTGATTCCCCTGCACTGGAAAAAAGACTGTGTGCATTCACCCTATCTATGCCCCTCATGATTTTATACACCTCTATAAGATCACCTCTTAGTCTCTAATGCTCCAAGGAATAAAGTCCTGGCCCGTCCAATCTCGCTCTATTACTCCCAGCAACATCCTTGTGAATCTTTATAGCACAGACATGAATGTGACGTCAATGTTATTGGTTAGTTCCTGGAGCTATAAATGCCTGACATCCATTTCCATATGCTTGCTAAGGCTTGTCAATCACAGATAATGGGGCCAAATTTCCCAAGGCCTCTCCCACTTCACGGAAGTGGAGTGAAAACTTTACCTGCAATAAAGTTCTGGCAAAGTTATGGCAATAAAGACGGAGAAGGTCTGATAAATGTCACTTATATTATCTTCATTCTCATACACAGTCATTGAATTATCCAGCACAGAAGGAGGTCATTCCCTTGTCTTTTGAAAGAGTTATCCATTAAAGCCTCTCTTCTCTACCAATCCCCATCCCCCATAAAGTAACTCAGCCCGAATATTTAACCAGTTCTCTTTGAAAGTTTTGATTAAATCTGTTTCTACCATCCTATCAGGCATGGATTCCAGATCAGAACAAATTGTGAACTAAAATGTGACTAACTTGCCTTCATCGATTGGAACAATGAATATTAAGTTAGAAGGTCATGTTGCAGTGGTATAAAACGTTGGTTAGGCTGCACTTGGAACATTGTATGCAGTTCTGGTCGCCCCATTACAGGAAGGATGTGGAGGCTTTGGAGAGGGTGCAGAAGACGTTCACCTGGATGTTGTCTGGATAAGGAGAGGTTGGACAAACTTGGGTTGTTTTCTCTGGAGCAGTGGAGGCTGAGGGGAGACCTGATGGAGGTTTATAAAATTATGAGAGGCATAGATAGAGTAGACAGCTGGAATATTTTTCCCAGGGTAGAAATGTTGAGTATTGAGGACGTGCATTTAAGGTGAGAGGGGGGAAGTTTAAAGGAGATATGTGGGGCAAGTTTTTTACACAGAGAGTTGTGGGTGTCTGGAATGTGCTGCCAGGGGTGGGGGTGGAGGCAGATACGATTGTGATGTTTAAGAGGCTGTTGGACAGATATATGAACATGCGGGGAATGGAGGGAGATGGATCATGTGCAGGCAGAAGGGATTAGTTTAATTTAACATCATGTTCGGCACAGACATTGTGGGCCGAAAGGCCTGCTCCTGTTCTGTACTGATTTAAAATATTAAAAATATTAAAATCCTCATTTCTTCTCTTACCAATCAGTTTCTTTGGTTTAGAATATGCAAAATTAGGTTATCTGCGGCACAGAGTAAGACTGGCGTAATGGGATGAGACCTGGAATTGTACAAACGGCTGTCCCAGTGTGTTCAGCTGTTTTGTTTTTCTGTACGGCACTTTAGAAGATACACCAGACAGCGAGGTATCCTGTAAATGACATTATAGTATGTCATATTCCTCGGAATTTGAAGCAGTTTCTCTTCACACAAACTTGACTTAAGTTGCTGAAGCTGGAAAGAAAATTCCTCCCCTGTGCATTGTACTGAAATACTGAACAAACCACATCTGTGTTTCACCCTCCTCTCTTCTCTGATAACAGGGAGTTAACACAGTAGCACTGGACGATCTCTGTAATGTCTTGCAGTGTTTTATGATGTTTACTTGCAACACATCCTGTTTGTCTTTGAGAGACTGTCTCTCTCTCTCTCTCTCTCTCCAACAGATTCATGCTATTGGAAAGCTTTTCTACAATTGTGTTATTCTACCCTTAATGGAGAGAAAAGTTTTCTTAATCCAGACTTGATGCATTTTAAAAGGATCCCTGGGGACATAATGGGCATGTGTGGAGGAAGGGGGTGAGAGTCCACCAGCAGTGAAGGGAAGAAATACTTCTGATGAATACAGGAAGGTAGAGTGGCATTGACAGCAGACTCTTTTTTTAAAAAGTAATGGGAAAAGGGTAGGAGGAATTTTATGAAAATTAATGCACTTTGAATGTAAAGCATGCACTTCCAGTAAAGCTGTGAAGTCACACAATGACCAAAAGAATTCAAAGCTGTAAATGTTACAAATATTAGATGAATGTGTAAATTTGTCATTGAAAACAGATTGAAAGCATTGGAACTTCACTTATGCCATGTTCTTTGGTCTTGGGTCACCAACATAGAAAAAATCGACCAGGAATTTGCAAATGCTCGAGAAAAAATAATGATTAAGAAGTATAGTTCAGTTTTCCTACCTGACATTGTGGCAGCAGTTAGTACTCCAAAGGGGGAGACAGAAAGATTGGTATTGGTATTGGTTTATTATTGTCACTTGTACTGAGGGACAGTGAAAAACTTGTCTTGCATACCGATCGTACAGGTCAATTCATTACACAGTGCATTGAGGTAGTACAGTGTAGAAACAATAACAGAATGCAGAGTAAAGTGTCATAGCTACAGAGGAAGTGCATTGCAGGCAGACAATAAGGTGCAAGGTCAAATAAGGTAGATTGTGAGGTCAAGAGTCCATCTCATCGTATAAAGGAACCGTTCAATAGTCTTATCACAGTGGGATAGAAGCTGTCCTTGAGCCTGGTGGTACATGCCCTCAGGCTCATGTATCTTCTGCCAGATGGGAGAGGAGAGAAGAGAGAATGACCCGGGTGGGTGGGGTCTTTGATTATGCCGGCTGCTTCATCAAGGCAGCGAGAGGTAAAGACAGAGTCCATGGATGGGAGGCTGGTTTCTGTGATGTGCTGGGCTGTGTCCACAACTCTCTGCAGTTTCTTGCGGTCTAGGGCAGAGCAGTTGCGTACCAAGCCATGATGCATCCAGATAGGACGTTTTCTATGGTGCATCGATAAAAGTCGGTGAGTGTCAAAGGGGGCAAACCAAATTTCTTTAGTCTCCTGAGGAAGTAGAGGCACTGGTGAGCTTTCTTGGCAGTGGCGTTGACGTGGTTGGACCAGGACAGGCTATTGATGATGTTCACTCATCGGAACATGAAGCTCTCAACCAAGGTAAACTCAATGATAGAGAAAGTGACACAGACTGTGAGAGTGACAGAGAAACACACACAGTGAGACAGTGATATACTGAGTAGAACAGTGTACACAGTAACTGCAGAGAGAAAATGTAGCAAAGACAGGTAGTTATGCCAGTAAAACATGGAAACTTACACATGTACACATATAAACATGCATCCACACACACACACACGCACTCACGCACGCACGCGCGCGCGCACACACACACACACACACACACACGCACACACACACACACACACACACACACACACACACACACACACAAGCACACACACACTGAAGGCAACAGATATACAGAAAATCAGACAGGAATACATAAAAAGAGACCTTACAACTTATAGAGTCATAGTCACACAGAATGGAAACAGGCCCTTCAGCCCAACTTGTCCACGCTGACCATGGTGCCCACCAAGCTAGTCCCATTTGCCTGCGCTTGGTCCATATCCCTCTTATCCCTTCTAATCCATGTACTTATCTGAATATCTTTTAAATGTTGTTATTGTACCTGCACCTTCTCTACCAGCTCATTCCATGTATGCACTGCCCTTCGCATGAAGGAGTTGCCCCTCAGGTCCCTTTTAAATCTTGGACCTTTCACTTTAAACCTGTGCTCTCCAGTTATCAGTTCCCCTTCCCTGGGAAAAAGACGGTGTGAGTTCACCCTCTCTATGCCCCTCATGATTTTACACATCTGATTGGAAAGTGGTAGACAGATTTTGAATGTGACTTTAAGGGAGAGGTGATGTGACAAGGGACAGAGTGAGGGGACAATGATAGAGATCATGAGGAATGGACAGTAAGAAGGAAAGACAGAAAAAGAGAGAAATAGTAAGATAGGGAAAGTTAATATTAAGGACTGGTTCCCTTTTGTCATTTTCTATCTGTCATTTTCATAGGTCTGTAATATAGTTGATCGCTCAGTTATAAGGAAGTTAGGGGAATCAATTATAACAACTGTACATAGTTATTACTCCAATATTGTGAGTGGGATGCCTGATTAATTACCATACTTACTGTAACAAGTGGTCTGTCATGGTAATAAAATCCTGAAAAGCAGTCAGCTAGGGAGATATGAAAGATTATGGAAATGCCTGTCTCTGAGGGATAAGTGTCCTATTTCATATATTTTAATATCTGGTTTTGCAACACAGGGCATGTTTACTTGCAAAAAAAAGCTAAATTCTCAAAGGAAAGGCACATTTTTTCTTAGTTCCTCGGTAATTTTTTATTCCTCTGCTATGCATCATGCGCTCCTTTGATGGTTCAATTGAAATTGGGGAACTACTTGTGTGGACAGCAGTATATTTCAAACCATGGCTTTGCTCATGTACTGAGATGCCATAAGCCATTAACTTCTGTTCCACTAATGTTGCCTCTTAGGAACACAAATAACATATAACTGTGATAAAAGAAAGACTTGTGTTTCTTAATCAAGCCTTACAAGCTGACACATCCCAATGCATATTTCACCAGCAAAGTACGTCCTGAAATGTGTTCACTGTTGTAATGTGGAAAACACGGTGGCTGATGTAGACCCTGGGTGATCCGTCAAACAATATGTTGATAATAACCACAAAATCAGTGTCAGCGACATTGGTGGAGAGTTAAATGTTGGCCAGGGCACCCCGCTGAGCTTCCATGTTCTACGAAATGGCGTCATTGGATTAGTGTTAGCAGGAACTTGATTTAATCACCCATGTAAAAGCCTTCACCTCCAATGGTACAACAGCCGCTATCACAATGGAAGTCAGGCTAGATTTGTTTGCTGGAGAGGGGTTTGAATCTGCAATCTTCTGACTCAGAAGCACAAACACAGCTAAGATCACAAAAGTCCATTAAGAATGAGGGGAGAAAACCCCCAACAGAATATCTTCCATGCAGCATCCATAGAGACAAGTTTCACAGGAGTGGATACTGAACAGGAACACAATGTGAGTTTGGGGAGGTGAATGAAGGCACAGCAAATGTTTTGAAGATGGTTGGACTGGGTATGGGGCAGAGGAAGAGAGGCACAGTGGCTCCAGGTCAGAAACTCATACTAGGGCAGCTGGAACTTGGAGCAAGAGAACAGATAGTTTGGGGCTCCATTCAGGTGACAAGGCAGAAAAAGTGGAGGAAGTGGATTAGTTTCAGTGCAGGCTGGTGACCTCAAGGTTGAGAGTCAGTGAGGACCTCTTCCCCTTCTACTCTGGAGATGAAATGTGAACAGCAACTGTGAGATTTTGATGAGGGTTGGATGAGTGGTGGATGACTTTGAAGGATGATTTGAAGTACCAGGATGAATAGGCCACACTACCTCAATGGGGTCTGCCGCAGGAATTTAGATAGGGTGGGGCTAATGTACTGCAAAGGTAGGAGTCACAGAAGGAGGGCTCAGTATTGGTCATGCCCATTATATTGATATGCTTATGAGCAAGTCTCTTATTCATCCTGATCTAGAATCAGGCCTTGCTCATTAGAGGGGAGACACTTTGTACGATGGTAGCACACAACACACCAGGGAGATAAAAGGATCACACCAGGTGGAATGGTTAATGGAGAACACGGGGTGAACAAGACGTCAGACAAGTGGATCTGCAACAGTAATGAGTTCAATAGTTTGGTTGAACAGTCTATAAATTACAAGGTGGGCATATCAGAGGTCAGTCAGGCTGTAGCAGACAGAACACAGAGTATGTCCTGGACAGACTTAAAAGCTGGGACAAGATGTGAGCATCAAATCGTCCAATCATAGAGAATTATGGAACAGATGTTGGTTGTTCAAGCCATCCTGTCGATGGATCAATGTGTGAACTACTCCCACATCCCAACTCTTGCACCAGAGCCCTGTACTTATCCAGGCAGCGAGGTTGAGACCCCTGCCTCACTCTCTGAATGAAAAACTTTGTTCAACCATTTTGGAACTGAGGCATGGAATTAAAGGCTATAAACCTGAAAAAAACACTCCTTTTGTTTAGAAAATGTTATTTTCTAAACAAAAGAAAATGCACTTCTTTTCAGTTTAAATCCAACTATCCAGAGTTCGTCAGCACAGGCAGAGAATGACCCCGTTGTTGGAGGTTTATTCCTCCTTGATTTTACACAGCACACCTGCCTGTTTGTGAGCACCTTTGGTTAGCCTAAGTGTTTGAATGCCATCCAGCTCTCAAGGAATGAACCTGAGATGCCTCCAGTTATCACTGGACCAGCTATCCAACCATCCTTTGGCCTTACGACTGGGGGCGCTTGCAACAGCAGGCATGTGTTGCAAGTCAGTGACCAGTTGAGAGAGGAAGGTTGTTGGAGACACTAAGCAAGTTGACCCCTCTGCAAGGTACAGGTCCTGAAGCTTGGAGCCTCTGCTTGCAACATGGAAGGGGTGTTATGAATTGATCACCTTGTACTGATGTACAGCTGCTGAAACTTGTTTTTTGGTGCAAAGATAGATGTAAAGTGCTTGCACACCTTGTGGACATGTACAATGGACCCAAAACAAAAGATCACCTGCAGTGTGCCTTCCTGTCACTGAGCTCACTGTCAAAGGAGCAGGAAGGAGAAAGCTGGGAGATTCAGCCCTCAATCTGCATCTAAGTCAACTGATGTTGCTCTTGAGCATCTTCCAGTGGCCACTTGTAACTGGTGGCCAGGAGGACAATGTGCCCACCCTGTCAAATGAGAAATGGTGCTTGATTTGAGAGTTCAAAGGTAAAGGTGACGATACAAAAGAACAGATTGAAAATGAATTGCAGTTTGTACTGAGCAATGACAATTTGTTCACCCAATGGGATGTTCCACCTTCCTTCATAAAGAAAGACACAAAGGCCATTCATTAAATACCATCATTGAATGATAGAATTTGTGAAAGACACTCTTCAGCTCACTACACACTTCAAGTCATGTTGAGTTTATTGTCATATGCACAAGAAAACCTTACTTGCAGCAGCATCACAGGCACAGAGCATCAGATGCACATTCACAAGCAAAAACATGAATTATACAAGAAAGAACACAATTAGAACAAAAAAGAAACAAAGTCCATTGTAGTGCAAAGTGGTCAAAGTGATCATAGTGTTGCTCTACTGAGATAGTGTTTAGCGTTGTATGGGTTGGTTCAAGAACCAAATGGTTGAAGGGAACGTGGTGATGTGGGACTTCAGGCTTCTGTACCTCCTGCCCAATGGTAGCTTTGAGGAGATGGCATGGCCCGGATGGTGGGGATCTTTGATGAATAGATGTTGCCTTCTTGAGACAGTGCCTCCTGTAGATACTACCGATGGTGGGGAGGGATGTGCCCGTGAGGTATTGGGCTGAGTCCACTACTCTCTGCAGCTTCTTCCATTCCTGAGTATTTGAATTGCTGTACCAGCCCATGATGCAACCAGTCAGGATACTTTCAACAGTACATCTGTAGAAGTTTGTTAGAGTGTTCGGTGACAAGCCAAAACTCCTTAACCTCCTAAGAAAGTAGAGATACTGGTGCATCTTTCTTGTGATTGCATCTATGTGCTGGGCCCAGGACAGGTCACCCGATATGTTAATGCCCAGGAATTTAAAGCTGTTGACCCTCTCCACCACTGATCCCCCAATGTAGACCGGTGCATAGAGTAGTATAGCATGGAAACAGGCCCTTCAGCCGACCATGGTGCCCACCAAGCTAGTCCCATTGGCCAATATCCCTCTAAACCCTTCCTATCCATGTACTTATCCAAATGTCTTTTAAGTGTTATTATTGTACCTGCCTCAACCACCTCTTTTGGCAGCTCGTTCTATATATGGATCTTCCTCTCCATGAAGAAGTTGTCCCTTTTAAATCTTTCCCCCCTCACCTTAAATCTATGCTGTCCAGTTTTTAGTTCCCCTTCCCTGGGAAAAAGACTGTGTGCATTCACCCTATCGATACCCCTCATGATTTTATACACCTCAATATGGTCACCCCTCAGTCTCCTACACTCCAAGGAATAAAGTCCCAGCCTGCCCAACCTCTCTCTGTAAAAGTTAACTCAGCCAAGGCATTTACAATAAGCTCTGACTTTAACATTTTCAATGCTGAAGCTTCGGTTTCACTTCACTGTCCCTCTGTGACAGTAGGTTTTCAGGGAGGTGGGAGCCATTTGGATGTGAGTGGCAACAGTTGTCCAACTTACTCAGTCACAAATGGAAACACAAAAACATTTTTTCTTCTTCCTACTCTGGATGTATTGAGCACAGTTTGGAATTTTGTTTCTTAAGTTCAATGGAAACAAGTGTTTGATGACTTGTGCTGATTTTAGTTTTGACAGCAGCAACCTTCTCCACCAGTTCTGCTTCAGCTGCAGTTATGGAGGGAGTCTGTTGAATTATTTTAAATCACCATTGACTTTGGACTCCAGCATGTTAAATAACCTTCGAAAACCAAGTTACAATAATCTGCCAAACATAAGTTAATGGTTGATTGCTCTCCTGGAATAACTTTGAGGAGGTTAAATTTACTGCTTATTATATTATGTTATATTTAATGTGTGATTATCTAAATCTTCCCCCTAGAAAGCTCCAGGCTCCCTCCCTATTATGGAGGTTTCAAGATAGTTCTATTGCAACTAAAAGCAGCAAAATCACCAACAGAGTGGATCAGAATGAAAACCTGATCACACAAGGAGAAGACATGCAATGAAAGGCTGTATCAGAAGAGTGAACCTATTTTACCCTGTTGCATTAATTCCACTGATATTCATCTCTCTGTAGATTGAAACTGAAGGGTCATCCCCCTGTTTAAAACTGTGAAAGGATTTTATGTAGATGCAGAGAATCTAGTTTCACTGGCAGTGCAACCAGGAACAAGAAACCAATTTAAGTTGAGGGTATTGAGGAGGTAAATCAGGAAACAGCTTTCACTCAGATGGAAAAGGGAACCAACTGATGGCATAAAACTTCAGAACTTGAGTAATTTGCACTGATGCCACTTTCCTGTCTCTCAAGTGCTCAACCAAGGATGGTTTTATGCTCCTGGAACTCTCTCCCTCAGAAGACTATGGATACTGAAACAAATAAGCCTTTTGGGATTGGACAAAACATTGTGCCCCTCTCCACAGATGCTGCCTGACCTGCTGAATGTTTTTATTTCAGATGTCCAGCAGTTTCAAAAAAACATTAATTACATTGAAAAGTTGAAGTCAAATCGAGTTTACTGT
Source organism: Pristis pectinata (assembly GCF_009764475.1). Taxonomy (NCBI): domain Eukaryota; kingdom Metazoa; phylum Chordata; class Chondrichthyes; order Rhinopristiformes; family Pristidae; genus Pristis; species Pristis pectinata. Next base: position 2,523,889 of record NC_067414.1, read on the forward strand.
ATGCACAAGTCCATGTGTGCACAGGTGCAATGAAAAACTTCCTTGCAGCAGCATCACAGGCACATAGCATCAGATAAGCAGCATTCACAAGAAAAGCATAAATTATACAGAATTTATACCTAATTTTTACAAGATTAATCTGCACCAAAGGCTCAGCCAAAAGTTTTTTTTCCCCGGAGGGAGGCCTGCGTTGTTCCATGAAGCACAGCCTTGGCTGTTTAGTGTTCGGTGCCAATTGTGGCCCAGTTTGCTTCTCAGCTTGGGGGTATGGGTTCAAAACCCAAGCAAGGCATTGGATTGCATCTCAGGTGGAATCGCTGCCCCAGAAGTCCTGATGCAGGGCTTGGGCCTGAAAGGTCGACAATTCCTTTCCTCCCACAGACGCTGCCCGACCGCTGATTGTTGGTATCGGTATTGGTTTATTCTTGTCACTTGTATCGAGGTACAGTGAAAAACTTGTCTGCTCCAGATTCGAGCGTCTGCCGTCTCTGGTGCCTGCAGTGGATCGCATCTATTAGCTGCACTTGTAGGGGAAGATGTTAAACGAACTCGTCTCTTGCAGGGCGTAATTTTGAACAACCTGATTGACACTCCGTCTCCAGAATGTCTGCTCATTATGACATTGCTTTGAAGGGAGTTTGCTGTGCTAAGTGTCTTTCCAATTCTGCATTTCCAAAGTACCCCGCGCTTTGGGACGTCCCGCACGGGACGGAGGAACTACAGGCTCCCTCCCGGCCCTGCAACACTCACAGAGAGCGCTGGCTGGTTGCCCATCCCGTCTGCCAATTCGGGGAGCGGCCACTTCCAGCGCCCCAAGAGACAGTGGCTTCACCACCGGCGAACTTGCTGAAGAGCGGCCAGCGGACGCCGGGAAGCGCTGCCGGACTGCATGAACGCTTACTCGGAGGCAATCGTTATGCCAAACACGTGGAGTGGGTTTATAGCTTTAACACGGGGCCGGGACAGACCGCAGCAAACACCTCCCCGCCGCCGCTGGATGGCAGCAACGTTACGCATTTGCTTTTGGGGCGAAGCAATATTATTGCGCATTTTGCCAATCGCGGAGCGCCAAGTTTCCTGATTTTCCCTTTCATCCCTCTCTGAGCTCGCACCCATGTGCTCTAGGCACGGAGTTGCACAGGGGGTGCGGGGGTTCTGTCAGAACACGGCGTCGGAATTTTTCCAGCACCAGGGCTGATCAGGACTTTGAACGCGATTGACATGGGACTCGGGAGCTGTTCTTTCAGCACCGCGCCCGGGTGTCAAAGTGGGCTCCAGGAATTCAGAATCAAACGTTTATCACATCAATTGCAAGTCTGATGCATATAACACCTTTGTGAACTATACATTCCTCGGGAATAAAAAAAAAACATTCATAAAGTTTGATTCTCGCCCCAGTTATTTTTTTATTTCTGCAGAGAGAATTCTTTGTCCAAACTTTGAAATGTGGGGGATTGTAGTTATTGTGTGTGTATGTGTATATATAAACAGGAACAACACGCATAAAGATCCATGTGGGAGGTAGTCTGTGCTCCCGCGGGGAAGGGGTTCCCCCCCCTCCCCACGACAAGATCCTAGCGTCTCTTGCGTTACATGCCGGGTGTAGTGAGGGGTGGGGACAGCCGGCTGTGTGTGTTTGTGTGTGTGTGTGTGGCAGATCCGGGCTTGGCTGTGGTGAGTTTGCCCGAGGAAGCCGTATCCCCTGTGCGTGTTGGATTGGTCGAGTCCAACCCGTTGGTGCCGCTAAGCTAGAGCTCCGCTTTGCTTTGCTGCCCGTCTCCCTCTCTCCCTCTCTCTCTCACACACACACACGCACTCTCTCTCTTGCACACACACACGCACACATATAACAGTTGCCTCTCTCCCTCACGGGATTTGCAATAGGATTGCGCTCTGCAGGATCACCGAAGCGTGTTAGAAATCTCTCTCCTGCGCTGGTGTCCACCTCTCCGACCAGCCATCGCTCCGAGGTATGGTATGTCAGCGAGCCGGGAGAAGACCTAGTTCCCCCGCTGTGGTCCACCCGCTGCCGCCGAGTGAAGCTGGATCTGTACGTGTTGAGATTGAACCTCTCAGCCCTTGCATGGAGATGACGGCCGGGACAACAGTGAGCTTTCTGCTGCTCTGTTATGTCGGACTGACAACTGCAGCCGGCGGTAAGTGATCTACACACATGTGCACTTCGCTCTGAAGGAGGGAGGCAGGTAGTTTGCGGGGTTCTGTGCGTGTATCTCTCTCTGTGTGCTGATGTATAACTATGTGAGCAGGTGAACTAGACCCAGCGAGGAAGCTGGCCACAGTCTCCGACACCTTCTCCCGCTGCCCCCGACGTGCCACGGAGAAGCTGCTGCCTCGCACCTCCGGGGCTCCGTCCCACGCAGCTTGTTTCTGCGGCTCCGGAGCTGGAGCAGGGGTCCGGGACTGGGGGGTGGCGGGGGGGTGGGAGGGGGGGGAAGGGGGTGGAGGCGGAGGGTGGAGGGTGAGGGGTGGTGGAGGGTGAGGGATGAGGGTGAGGGGTGAGGGTGGAGGGTGAGAGATGAGGGTGAGGTGTGAGGGGTGAGGGTGAGGGATGAGGGTGGAGGGTGAGGGGTGAGGGTGAGGGGTGAGGGATGAGGGTGAGGGGTGAGGGTGGAGGGTGAGGAGTGAGGGATGAGGGTGAGGGATGAGGGTGAGGGGTGAGGGATGAGGGTGAGGGGTGAGGGTGAGGGGTGAGGGATGAGGGTGAGGGGTAAGGGTGGAGGGTGAGGAGTGAGGGATGAGGGCGAGGGGTGAGGGATGAGGGTGAGGGGTGAGGGATGAGGGTGAGGGTGGAGGGTGAGGGTGAGGTGTGAGGGGTGAGGGTGAGGGGTGAGGGTGGAGGGTGAGGGTGGAGGGTGAGGGATGAGGGTGAGGTGTGAGGGGTGAGGGTGAGGTGTGAGGGGTGAGGGTGAGGGGTGAGGGTGCAGGGTGAGGGGTGAGGGTGGAGGGTGAGGGATGAGAGTGAGGGGTGAGGGTGCAGGGTGAGGGGTGAGGGTGGAGCGTGAGGGTGGAGGGTGAGGGTGGAGGGTGAGGGGTGAGGGTGAGGGATGAGGGGTGAGGGTGAGGGGTGAGGGTGGAGGGTGAGGGTGAGGGTGAGGGATGAGGGTGAGGGTGAGGGCGGAGGTGGAGGATGATGTGAGGAGTGTGAGGTTGAGGGTTCTGGTGAGGAGGGTAGATGAGGGGTGAGGTGAGGAGTGTGGGTGAGGGATGAAGGGGTGAGGGTAAGGAGTGAGGTGGGGGTGAGGGTGAGGGTGTTAGGGTGAGGGATGAAGATGAGGGTGAGGATTGAGTGGTGAGGCTGGTGTGACTGGAGCTGCGTCTGTTACCTGGAGGGGGAATTGGAGGCAGAGGTTGAGTTGGTGGGGGCAGGAGGGGCTGGAGGGGGCGAGAGGGTCTGGAGGTCTGGAGGAGGGAGCAGGAGGTGCTGGGGGTAGGAGAGGAAGGGGCGGAGGCGAGGAGGGGAAGACGGCGGCTGGGAGTGGGCACTGGAGCGGGGACTGGGCTGAGACGGGGCGGGGTGGCGGTAAACCCGCCCCAGCGCTCTCTGAGCCCCGTGGACTCGGCGTGGGACCCGGCCCATCGCCCGCTCCCTCCACGGAGAACACACAACGTCCTCCACACTTGTTCTGATCCGCGGCTGCCTGGCACGGGGTGGCGAGGACAAGCGGGGAACCCCCTCGGTTGATGGCTATCGCCTGGTTCAGTGAGACCCGTGTGTGCTTGGGAAGGGGTGCAGTGTGCCTGTCCCAGTCAGGGCGGGGGTCTTGGTGTGTCGGTCACCCAGACTTTCCAAGACCCCTCAGAGCTCTGGCGCGTTTGATCCCATCTCCTGATGTGGGAAGGGCAGGAGACGTCGCCGTGTCCCAGAGCGTTGGGATCGGTCATATCCCAGCAGGTCCGGCCGCAGCCCGTCACTGCCCATTTCGTGTTTCTGTCCTTCGGTGTGAAATCACCCTGGTCAAGAACTGTGCGGGTGTCGTCGGGAAACCTCTGTCCTCCTGACGTGTCTATCGAGCTTCACCGTGCACCGGGGAGACACCCGGGTTTGCGAAATACTAGATGGACCGCACTGGTGTTTAGAAAATGACTTGTTCTAGGGGGTGTGTTTTCAGTAGCTGGCGAGGCAAGAGTCCTCCTGAACCAACTCTGGGAAAGAGTCTTTCAGGAATAGTTCGGATTTCATTGGAGGTGAGATGTACAGGAGAGAAGGCTTGAGGATCTGCTCTCTCTGGGTACTTTCCCCTCACTGATACCATCAACGCGCCGGTGGTTCCCGCGCTCCGAGTTCCCCCTTCACTCACGTACCCGAGAGAGAGGGGGTGAAGTGAGTTTGTGTCGGCAAATGTGCGGCAGACGGCATGTCAGTGTCTTTTTATGTGTGTGTGTGTGTCAGTATGTGTGTCAGTGTGTGCCAGTGTGTGTGTGTGTGTCAGTGTGTCAGTGTGTGTGTCAGTGTGTGTATGTCAGTGTGTGTCAGTGTGTGTCAGTGTGTGCCAGTGTGTGTGTCAGTGTGTGCCAGTGTGTGTGTGTGTATGTCAGTGGGTGTCAGTGTGTGTGTCAGTGTGTGCCAGTGTGTGTGTGTATGTCGGTGTGTGTCAGTGTGTATGTCAGTGTGTGCCAGTGTGTGTGTGTATGTCAGTGTGTGTGTCAGTGTGTGCCAGTGTGTGTGTGTATGTAGTGTGTGTGTGTGTGTGTGTGTATGTCAGTGGGTGTCAGTGTGTGTGTCAGTGTGTGCCAGTGTGTGTGTGTGTATGTCAGTGAGTGTCAGTGTGTGTGTCAGTGTGTGCCAGTGTGTGTGTGTATGTCGGTGTGTGTCAGTGTGTGTGTCAGTGTGTGCCAGTGTGTGTGTGTATGTCGGTGTGTGTCAGTGTGTATGTCAGTGTGTGCCAGTGTGTGTGTGTATGTCAGTGTGTGTGTCAGTGTGTGCCAGTGTGTGTGTGTATGTAGTGTGTGTGTGTGTGTGTATGTCAGTGTGTGTCAGTGTGTGTGTGTGTGTGTGTATGTCAGTGTGTGTGTGTCAGTGTGTGTGTGTGTGTCAGTGTGTGTGTGTGTGTGTGTCAGTGTGTGTGTGTGTGTGTATGTCAGTGTGTGTGTGTCAGTGTGTGTGTGTGTGTCAGTGTGTGTGTGTGTGTGTGTGTGTGTGTCAGTGTGTGTGTGTGTGTCAGTGTGTGTGTGTGTGCGCGCGCGCTGTGGGATGTGTGTATCTTTCTGCCTGTCATTCCGAGTGTGATGTCGACGTGTGTAGTGTGTGTTACTCCTTCACTGTGGTTTCTGTGCATCACTTTGCCCGTGCGCACGGTTGTGAACCTGGAAGGTGCCGTGCCTGAAGTGGGGATGTGGGTGTGGGTGTATGGGGGGGGGGGGGTAGATGTGTGTGTTTGGGGGGGGGGGGAGGCGGGTGTGCTTCTTACTGCAGTCTGTGTGAACGGGGCTGCGGAGGTTATTGTGCTTCATCCCTTACAACGACCGTGTATGTCAGGCTGAGTGTCCAACTGATGGTCAGATCGGGCTCGGTGGGCCGAACGGCCTCATGCGCGACTCTCCCTCCGTCAGTGGTCGCGGAAACAAACTGCAGATGCCGGGAAAAACGAAATTAACTGGGAAAATGCTGGAAGCGCTCGGCCGGTGTCCTGAGGCTCGGACGCTGAGCGACCTGCTGAGTCTTTCCGGCAGGTTCTGTTCCGGCACACATCACCACACACAGCACACCACCCACCCCCACCCACACACACATCACCACACACAGCACACCACCCACCCCCACCCACACACACATCACCACACACAGCACACCACCCACCCCCACCCACACACACATCACCACACACAGCACACCACCCACCCCCACCCACACACACACACATCACCACACACAGCACACCACCCACCCCCACCCACACACACATCACCACACACAGCACACCACCCACCCCCACCCACACACACATCACCACACACAGCACACCACCCACCCCCACCCACACACACACACATCACCACACACAGCACACCACCCACCCCCACCCACACACACATCACCACACACAGCACACCACCCACCCCCACCCACACACACATCACCACACACAGCACACCACCCACCCCCACCCACACACACATCACCACACACAGCACACCACCCAACCCCACCCACACACACACACATCACCACACACAGCACACCACCCACCCCCACCCACACACACACACATCACCACACACAGCACACCACCCACCCCCACCCACACACACATCACCACACACAGCACACCACCCACCCCCACCCACACACACACACATCACCACACACAGCACACCACCCACCCCCACCCACACACACATCACCACACACAGCACACCACCCACCCCCACCCACACACACACACATCACCACACACAGCACACCACCCACCCCCACCCACACACATCACCACACACATCACCACACACAGCACACCACCCACCCCCACCCACACACATCACCACACAGAGCACACCACCCACACACACACACACCCACATCACCACACACAGCACATCACCCACCCCCACCTACACACACACACATCACCACACACAGCACACCACCCACACACACACACATCACCACACACAGCACACCACCCACCCCCACCCACACACACACATCACCACACACAGCACACCACCCACCCCCACCCACACATCACCACACACAGCACACCACCCACCCCCCCACACACACACATCACCACACACAGCACACCACCCACCCCCACCTACACACACACATCACCACACACAGCACACCACCCACCCACACACACACACATCACCACACACAACACACCACCCACCCCCACCCACACACACCCCCTCACACACTCACACCCACACACACCCACCCACACACATCACCACACACAGCACACCACCCACCCCCCCCACACACACATCATCACACACAGCACACCACCCACCCCCACCCACCCACACACACCCACCCACACACATCACCACACACAGCACACCACCCACCCCCCCCCACACACACATCATCACACACAGCACACCACCCACCCCGCCCACCCACACACACACACATCACCACACACAGTACACCACCCACACCCACCCACACACCACACACACTCTCACACACTTACACCCACACACACACCCACCCACACCCACCCGTACATACCAGACACCCACACACGCACCCACACACACCCAACCCCTCACACACACACACACCGACACACCACACCCACACACACACCCACACCGACCCACACACACACCACACACACACCCCACACATACACACCCCCACACACCACACCGCACTCACAACACACTCACACACCTCTCACATATTCCCCCCACACACCCGCACACACACTCACACGCACACCCACACCCATATACACCTGCACACACACATCCCTGCGGTCGGTGGGTGGGTCGGGAGCCTGGTTACCTACGGCTGGAGGAACGCGTTGCTCTGGGCGGCGAGGAAAGGTGGTGGCGACTGAATCCCGGCTCCCCGGCGACTGAACGAGTCAGGAGCAGTGTCCTGCTCCGTCCGCAGAACGAGGGGCTTTCAGCGTGCCGTCCGGAGCGAGGAGATGGTCTCTGCACTGGGTGCACAGTTCGGGCTTGGTCCGTTCTGCAGGGCGGGGGTGGGTTCCAGTGTCCCGAGAAGGTGGGTGGCCCGTGCTGTCCTGGGTCGTTGGCCCTCTCTCTACCCCCGTGAGGGCCGGCCGGTGGGGGACACAATCAGTCGCTGGCTCTCCAGAGAAGATGGTTTACTTAAACAAACATTCATACTCACACACACACGGTTAACGCACGCAGCAAAGGGCAGGCACACTCACACATTTCCACAACCATGTTTTCACTGCACTCTCCTAGACTACAGTCAGAACTCGCGCACACCCCCCCAACACCCCCCAACACCCCCCATACCCCCCACACAGCAAATAAACACCACACACACCCCCATACATCCCCCACACACCACATACCCACACACACCCCCATACATCCCCCACACACCACACACCCACACACACCCCCATACATCCCCACACACACCACACACCCACACACACCCCCATACATCCCCCCCACACACCACACACACACCCATATACCCCCCACACACACCACACACACACCCATATACCCCCCACACACACCACGCACACCCCCATACATCCCCCACACACCACACAACCTCACACACCCCCATATATCCCCCACACCCCACACACACACCCACATACCCCCCACACTCCCATATATCCCCCACACACCCACACACCCCCACAACCTCACACACGCACACACAAACCTCCATTCTCACACTATACACGATAACCAATTTTACATACCCTGTACCTTCACTGTACATTCACTTTATGCACAGGCTGATACGGGACACACTGAACACGTGGATACACAATACACATGTTCATTGGGTATGTACATGGATACATTTCACACACATGTACAGTTACACACACCATCTACATATTTACCTTTGTACCCAATCACTGCTCGGAACTCACACAGACATATATACACCCACACACAGTGTATGTACTGACAGGTATAACCTCCCTCCGCCACACACGTCACTGTTGCTGAACTGCAGACACACACACCCTCACACTGATCCCTACAACATACACCCATGCACTCCCTCCACCCTTTCCACCCCCTGAAACCAACTCACACACTCACCTCCCAACAGCGATAAAAAAAACAACCCCCCACACCTTTACCCACACGGTCCCATGAGGAAGAACTTCACCCCCACTCCCACTCTGTACACCAACCCCACACACACACCCACCCCCACACTGGACCCTAACCCCATACACACCCCCACCACCCCCTCACTCTCTCATTCCCCCACACCAACCCCTGACACGCAGTAACCACCGGCGCCCCCACGTTGACCCTGCGACCCCAGCTCTCATCGACCCTGAACCCCATTCCCCTTCTGCCCCGACCCTGACCCTGAGATCCATCCTGGCCCACTTCACCTTCCCCCCCCCCCCCCCCCCGACACTGGCCCCGTAACTCACTCACCTTCTCTCTTCCCCAACACTGACCCCTGGACTCCATTCACACAACCTCCCCGCCCCGAATCATGGACTCCCGTTACCCATGCTCACCCTACCCCCGACACACTCCTCACGGCCCAGCAAGGAGCCAGCCCCTTGCCAGACCAGCTCGCCTTGTGAGAGCCGAGGTGTACAAAATACCAAGAGGAATAGATAGAGTGGACAGCCAGCGCCTCTTTCCCAGGGCACCGATGCTCAATACAAGAGGGCATGGCTTTAAGGTAATGGGTTGGAAATTCAAGGGTGATGTCAGAGGGAGGTTTTTCACCCAGAGAGTGGTTGGTGCATGGAATGCGCTGCCTGGGGTGGGGGTGGAGGCTGATACGTTGGTCAGGTTCAAGAGATTGTTAGATAAGCATATGGAGGAATTTAAGATAGAGGGATATGTGGGAGGAAGGGGTTAGATAGTCTTAGGCGAGGTTTAAAGGTCGGCACAACATGGTGGGCCGAAGGGTCTGTATTGTGCTGTACTGTTCTATGATCTATGTTTAAGGCGAGGGGAGCGCAGTCAGGGTGAATGTCCGGGGCACCGACCCCGTCTGGCACCTGCCAACTGCCAGTGGCCTTCTCTCTGCTGGTGAACACACCCCAATGCTCATGTGGGCTGTGGGCTGGCGGTGGGTGGTGGTGGTGGTGGTGGGGGGGGGGGGGGTCAAGGTTCTCAACGGGGAGTTGTGGGGAGAGACTTGCCTGTCTCCACAACCTGGGATCGTTGCTGCTTGCCTCCGGTCATCGCTGACTCTGAGGTCGGTCTGGCCAAGATTTTGGGAGCAATTCATCCAATCCTCAAGGGTGCAGAATTACTTCTGGGGCAAGCTATCCGTGGCGGAGATTGAGAGTGAATTGCCGAGAGATACACGCCCGATCAAAGTGAATTTTGAGCTAGCTGTTGGATGCGCCGAGACGACAGATACTGGAATCTGGAGCAATACATGAACTGTCACAGGAAATCAGCGGGTCGAGCAGCGACTGAGAGGCAGAGAGATGGTCGCCCAGCGTTGATCATCCTGAAGCCACCACCGACGCTGCCCGACCCGTTGAGTTCCTGCATGTTTTTTCTTCAAGGTATTGTCTGGCCAAATTCAGTGTAGGGCAGTGATGGACCTCGGCGTGGCTGGTTCATGCTGATTCAGGGATCTAGGATGGTCTGGGCCACGGGTGTCTCGGGTGAAGAATATCTCCCAACCTGCCCCCACGTTAGTGTTGACATTGTGCCCAAACTCCCAGTTAAAGTGGGGGCTCCGTCCCCAGAAGTGAGGCTCCCTGAGTCTCACTCCCCCCTCCCCCACCGGGAATACGGTCTGACCAACTGCGATTCATCCACCGTGAGGTCTCTGAGAGCCCCTGGTTCATTCCCGCAGCGTCAGGTGGGCTGCGTGAGACGGTGACAGCCACGACCGAGTTCCATCGGCGTCGGTCTGTGCGGAGTGAGCCGTGGTCCGGTGTGGTCCGAGGCACGCCAGCTCGCTCAGTTGCCGCTGATCCCCGGGGCCGTGACTGAATGCACCCTTGGAATGTTTCATAGGCAAAGATATCACTCGGAGTTGAGTCATTGTCAGGGTTTCAGGGCAAATCTATTAAAATAAACCGTCTCCGGTTTTGGGCGAGCTCTTGATTAGAACACAGAACAGTACAGCACAGGGACAGGCCCTTCGGCCCATCATGTCTGTGCTGAACACGATGCCGAATTAAACTAAATCCCTTCTGCCTGCACATGATCCATCTCCCTCCAGTCCCTGCATATTCTTGAGTGTATCTAACAGCCTCTTATAGGGTCCTATGGTGTCTGCCTCCACCCCTGGCAGCCTGTTCCAGGCATCCGCCACTCTATGTTCAAAAATACCGTCCACACATCTTTAAACATCCCCCCCCCCCCCCCACCCTAAATGCATGCAGTCTAGTGTTTGACATTTCCACCCTGGGATAAAGGACTCTGACTGGCAAGTAATGAGGAGAGACTGTCTACCCTACCTCTGCCTCTCATAATGTTATAAACCTCCCCTCAGCTTCCTCTGCTCCAGAGAGAACAACACAAGTCTCTCCAACCTCTCCTGATAGCTCATGCCCTCTAAACCAGGCAGCATCCTGGTGAACCTCTTCTGTACACTTTCCAAAGCCTCCACACCCTTCCCGTAGTGGGGCGACCAGAACTGCGCACACCAGGTTACTCCCTGCTCGTGTAATTACATATTTAAGTGCAACCAACTGGGAAGGTTTACTACCTGGAGATCAGCATTCCTTGTGAATGTAGAGAGAATGTATTATCATGATCAAGGTTAAACTTGTATTCAATGTAACATTATGACCTTCTGCTACTTTCTGCACTAATATTCAGTTTTGCTTTTCTGTTATTTATCCAAAAATCACCTGTTTTTAACAATGTTGATTATTCCTAGTGCAAGAAGCAAACATGTACTTGTGGGGATGTTTCTTTTCAGCTGTGGTCAGTGGGGGTGGTGGGTGGTGTCCCACAGAGATCGCTACAACAGCGGGAACAGGCAAGGTACCTGTTTCACCCAGGACAGCCAGCAGGAGAATATAAGCAGGCACACAACTGAATGGGAATGCCTCCACTTAAAAAAAACACTGGATGGAAATCCAAAAATAAATATGTGACCACACCAGTCCAGTGTGGGGGTCAGTCAGGTGCTTAGAGTCACAGAGTCGAGCACAGAAACAGGCCCTTCAGCCCAACTGGTCCATGCCAACCAAGGTGCCCATCTAAGCTAGACACATTTGTCCACTTTTGGCCCATACTAGAATTGGAATTGGCTTATTATTGTCACATGTACTGCAAAAACTTGTCTTGCATACCATTTATACAGATCAATTCATTACACAGTGCACTGCGGTAGTACAGGGTAAAAACAATAACAGAATACATAGTAAAGTGTCACAGCTACAGAGAAAGTGCAGTGCAGACAGATAATAAGGTGCAAGGTCATATCCCTCTGAACCTTTCCTATCCGTGTACCTGGTCAAGTATCTTTTAAATGTTGTTAATGTACCTGTCTCAACCACTTCCTCTGGCAGCTCGTTCCATATACTGACCACCCTCTGGGTGAAAAAGTTGCCCCTCAGGTCCCCTTTAAATCTTTCCCCTCTTATCTTAAACCTGTGCCCTCTAGATTTTAATTCATTTACCCTGGGAAAAAGACTGTGTGCATTCACCCTATCTATGCCCCTAATGATGTTATACACCTCTATAAGGTCACCACTCAGTCTCCTACACTCCAAGGAATAAAGTCCTAGCCTGCCCAACCTCTCCCTATAACTGAGGCCTCAAATCCTGGCAACATTATTATAGATCTCTGCATCCTTTCCAGCTTAATGATGTATTTCCTATAACAGGGTGACCAAAACCATGCACTATGTACTTATGCTTCAATAACACCTTAAATTTGGTTTCAATCCTCTTGGTCTGGTAAGTAGTAATTACCACTCAGTATTAATTCGAACCTCACACCATCCTGGTTGATATTTCACCAGAAGGGGACTCAATCTTTTCTTTCAGTCCGCCCTTCCAAAGCAAATTAGGCCAAAAATGTTTTCAAGTAAGTACAGTTGGATTCGTAGGAGGAGAGAGGTGGGTGGGAAATAATGAATCCTCCTTCCGTTAGATTCGAGATTTTACACTGACCTCACCTTCAGCCATATTTCTAGAAGCTTTAACTGTCCAGGAGCAATTCATGGATCGAGCAATAGACCATCGCAGGATCTACAGTGGCTGGTGGTAGAAACTGGTTTGGATTTGCCTGCTGGTGACAGCCAAATATTGGTAAAAATTCTGCATTGGAAAGGTCCCTGGATTTCACTTACATCAAGACGGTGAGCTCAGGGCATGAGCTGGCCAGCAGCAGACAGCCTGTCTCTGAATCACTGTTAGACTGCAGACTGATGTGTCGCTGTGAGCAGTTTTGGGACCCATATCTAAGGAAGGATGTGCTGGTCCTGGAGAGGGTCCAGAGGAGGTTCACAAGAATGATCCCAGGAATGAAAAGCTTAATATATGAGGAGCATTTGATGTCTCTGGGTCTGTACTCAATGGAGTTCAGAAGGACAAGGGGGGGATCTCATTGAAACCAACCGGATACTGAAAGGCCTGGATAGAGTGGATACGGAGAGGATATTTCCATCAGTGGGTGAGTCCAGGACCAGAGGGCACAGCCTCAGAATAAAGGGACATTCCTTTATAACTGAGATGAGGAGGAATTTCTTCAGCCAGGGGGTGGTGAATCTGTGGAATTCGTTGCCACAGAGGGCTGTGGAGGCCAAGTCATTGGATGTGTTTAAGACAGAGATTGATTGATTGGGAAGGGGGTTAGAGGTTACGGGGAGAAGGCAGGAGAATGGGGTTGAAAAAATCAGCCTGGATTGAATGGTGGAGCAGGTTCGATAGGACGAATGGCCTAATCCTGTTCCTATATCTATATCTTATGATAGAGTCATGTAACAGGCCCTTCGGCCCACCAGATCTGTGCTGACCATCAACTGCTCATTTAAACTAATCTGACACTGATCCAGGTTTATTTTCCTTCATATTCTCATCAACTCCCCCCAAATCTTACCCCTCAACCACACACCAGGGGCAATTTACAGGGGTCCATTAACCTACTAACCCACACGGCTTTGGGATGTGGGAGGAAACCAGAGCATCCAGAGGAAACTCACGCAGTCACAGGGAGAATGTGCAAACTCCACACAGACAGCACCAGAGGTCGGGCTCGAACCCGGGTCTCTGGAGCTGTGAGGCAGCAGCTCTGTTGGCTGTGCCATTTTGCCACTTGGTCTTTGGATAGATCCTGGGAGGAGTGCGTGGGGACTTCTGAGAGAGAAAGAATGATAGGGGAGGGAAGTGGCAAACCAGACAAAGGGGGGGGACATCATCAGGAGGATGATAAAGTGCCGAGAGGAATGACTGGAAGCCAACAATGATCTTTGGCATTCCTGCTACCCACGGCCTTCACATTACAGTTCAGTTTTCTCTAGAATCACTGGTCAAGTAATGATACAAAGGTTGGTGGTGTTGTGGATAGTGTAGAAGGTTGCTGCAGATTACAACAGGATATTGATAGAATGCAGACCTGGGCTGAGAAGTGGCAGATGGAGTTCAGCCCAGATAAGTGTGAAGTGATACACTTCGGGAGATCAAATTTGAAGGCAGAATACAAGGTTAATGGCAGGACTCTTAGCAGTGTGGAGGAACAGAGGGATCTTGTGGTCCAAGTCCATAGATCCCTCAAGGTTGTCATGCAGGTCGATAGGGTTGTTAAGAAGGCGTATGGAGTGTTGGCCGTCATTAGTCGGGGTATTGAGTTCAAGAGCCGTGAGGTGATGTTGCAGCTCTGTAGAACTCTCATTAGACCACACTTGGAGTATTGTGTTCAGTTCTGGTTGCCTCATTATTAGAAGGATGTGGAAGCTTTAGAGAGGGTGCAGAGGAGATTTACCAGGATGTTGCCTGGATTGGAGAGCATGTTTTATGAGGATAGGTTGAGTGAGCTCGGGCTTTTCTCTTTGGAGAGAAGGAGCATGAGAGTTGACTTGATAGAGGTGTACATGATGATAAGAGGCATAGATCGAGTGGACAGTCAGAGACTTTTTCCCAGGGTGACAATGGCTAACATGAGGGGACATAATTTTAAGGTGATTGGAGGAAGGTATAAGGGAGATGTCAGGGGTAAGTTTTACACAGAGAGCAGTGGGTGCGTGGAACATACTGCTGGCAGAGGTTGTGGGGGCCGATACATTAGGGACATTTAAGAGGCTCTTAGACACATGAATGGTAGAGAAATAGAGGGCTATGTGGGAGGGAAGGGTTAGATAGATCTTGGAGCAGGATGAAATGTCGGCACAACATTGTGGGCCGAAGGGCCTGTACTGTACTGTAATGTTCTATGAAAGTATAAAATGTAGAGCAAAGTTTTCTGAATCCAGCTGATCTTCCACTGATCAGGGGAGCAGTTTACAAAAAGAGCCTCATGTCAGCATTAGATCCATTATTTCCATCTCCAAAGGATCTAATGTCTGTTTAAGTTCCCTGAATTTGCTGGTATGGCTGGTGTCACACTTCCAGTGTGGAATGTGTGTTGCCTACAACTTTGGGCACTTAATTTCATGCTTGGAAAAGGACATGATGCTACCAAATTTCTCATCCTTGCAGACTTAAAGCTTGTATGATCTTACACATTCCCAGACTGCTTAACAAAAAAAGATCAGTTTGTTAACAGTACTAAACCCTTGCATACAGAGTGCATTCAAACATTATTGCTCACAAATTAAGGATTATGAAAATGCCCGCACAGGTGCACAATGAGATAAGAACTTCTCTGTTCATTCATAGAATTAATAATCTTTCACAAGTCCAGTGATACAACTTTTTGTGTTTATGGATCTTACTTGGAATACTGTAAAAGAACAAGCAAATTTGGATTTAACTGAACTGGGAGATGAGCCAGTATTTTGTGGAATTTTGCTTGTTGAAGTATTCACACTGAAATATTATTGCCATATGGTTTTTGCCTTATGCATTAATTCATGAAATTGAAGCAGTTTAACCATGTTTCCAAAGATAAGCGTGCAGTTTCACCAGGTCTGCAAATACAAGTATAATTTCTTTAATAATGTTTGCAAAAAAAATGACCAACTTTCTTGTTGCTTGTTAAACACTGGTTAACCTTAAGAGAGTGCTGCTAAGTTCTCTCCTCCTCATTCTTCCCTCACTTCAGTGTTTTTAAACCTAAGTTGCTGACATATGTGTCTATGAAATAGAAAAAGCCAGTGAAACCTTCTTGAAGGACATGCCTGGGCTACTTTGCTGGTTTCCCCCGCACAACATGGTGCAATAATTTTAACCAGGATATGACAGTTTTTCGAACCTGAGATCTCTCAATGATACCGCCACTACTCAGATGCAGTGATCTTTACGCACTTATCCATTGTGACAGTGGTTTCCTAGGCCTCTCTATAACCTCTTTTGCAGTACATTAAGATGGTTGAGATATTCCCCTGATTCCAATTTTCCCTTCTATCTTGTGAGTGAATGTTTGACCAAAGAATTTTCCTTTTTGACCTAGCTTTTGAAGCAAGGCTGAAATTCCTTTGGCTCGGAGGGCAGCTTGGAGAATAAGTTGTGGAGATGACAGGAGAAGGCTGCAGAGGACAGTGGGCAACAATCCAGCAATTGGAGAATAATGCGGGGAGATGTCAGATTGTCCATGATGATGGAAAAGCAAAACAAAGCACATTATCTAAGCGTTGAGGGATTACAGAGCTCTGAGACGTGGAGATATTTGTGTCATTCATTAAAGACTAACATGCAAGTACAGCAAATAATTAGGAAAGTTAACAGCATGTCATGGTTTTTTGTGAGGGGAATTAAGCACAAAGGTCATGCTTCACTTATACAGGACGCTGGTGAGACCACATGGAGTCATAGAGCCATAGAATCATACAGCACGGAAACAGGCCCTTCGGCCCAACTCGTCCATGCCGACCAAGATTCCCATCTGAGCCAGTCCCATTGCTATTAGGCCCATATCCTTCTAAACCACGTACTTATCCGAATGTCCTTTAAATGTTGTTATTGTACCTGCCTCAACCACTTCCCCTGGCAGCTCGTTCCATATACCCACCACCCTCTGTGTGCAGAGGTTGCCCCTCAAGTCCCCTCTCACCTTAAACCTATGCCTTTTAGTTTTTGATTCTCTTTCCCTGGGAAAAAGATTGTAACCATTCACCCTATCTGTGCCCCTCATGATTTTACCCACCTATCAGGTCACCCATCAATCTCCAAGGAATAATGTCCCAGCCTGCCCAACCTCTCCCTATAACTCAGGCCCTCAAGTCCTGGCAACATTCTCATAAATCTTCTTTGAACACTTTCTAGCTTAATGAGTAACTAAAACTGTATACAATATTGCAGGTGTGGCCTCACTAACGCTCTGTACAGCTGCGACAACGTCCCATCTCCAATACTCAGCGCCCTGATTGATGAAGGCCAGTGTGCCAAATGCCTTCTTCACCACCCTGTCTACCTGTGACACCACTTTCAGGGAACTATGTAGTTGTACTCCTTGGTCCTTCTGTTCTACAACACTCCTCACCTGGAGTATAGTGGGCCTCCCTATTGCAGGAAGAATATCAATACATTGGAAGCAGTTCAGGGAAGCTTTGCAAGACCAGTACCAGGAATAAGGGAGTGGGGAGGTATGATGAGGAAATGTTGCTCAGGCTAAACTTCTATCTGCTGGAAATGAGGCAGGTCAGAGGGGGACCTGATTGAAATCCTTGTCAGGGTGGAAGTCAGTAGGACAATCTGGAACAAGATGTAAAAGTAAGGAGTCACCCATTTAAGGCAGAAATGAGCCAAATACCTTTCTCCCAGAGGGTGATGAGTCATTGGAACCCTCTTCATCCAGGGACGGTGGAGTTGAGCCTGTGAATATTTTTAAGGCAGAGCTAAATTGATCCTTGATGCCCTGATGGTTGTGTTGGCATGATGGGGGATTGGCTAACTCACAGGCAAAACAGGATCTGGATAAGTGGGTCATTTTTGGATCGGGATCAGGAACTAGTGGTGTGCAACAGGGACCAATGCCTTGAAGATGTGCTGAGGGAATTTTTCTGATGATATGGAGATAGATTGGTTGTGACATCGTTACAAAAGCTTGCAGAGGGACACAGACAGGTCAGGTGAATAGATGGAAAAGCTTGGCTGATGGAAGGTGTGAAGTTATCCACTTTGGAAGGAAGCATGAGAAAGGAAAAACGGAGTGAGGTTACAGAACAGAGGCGCAAGAGACTGCAGGTGCTGGAATCTGGAGCAACACACAAAAAGCTGGAGGAAGCCAGTGGGTCAGGCAGCACCCACGGAGGGAAGTGGACAGTCGATGTGTCCAGCTGAGATTACAAAATGTGGTAGAGAAGGATCTGGGGTCTTGTGCAGGAAACACAAAGGTTTGGCACACAGATGCAGCAAGTAGTTGGGGCGGCCAATGGAATGTTGACCCTCGTTATAAAAGATAATAAGAAGGGAACATTTGATGCCACTTTCCAGAGTGCACGTGAGACTGCACCTGCAATACTCCACAGAGTTTTGGTCTCCGTATTTAAGGATAGATGCAATGGCATTGGAGAGAGTGTGGAGAAGATTCACTGGGTTGATCCCAGTGTTGAAGGGGTAGACTTGTAAAGAGAGCTTGGCCAGGTTGGCTTATGTTCATTAAGGCTTAAAAGAATGACATGATATCTTATTAAAACAGGGGCATTGAAGGGTATTGGCAGGACAGAAGCTGAGTAGATGTTTCTCCCAGAGGAGCATCGAGAACAATGGGGCCCAGTTTCAGAGTAAGGGGTCGCCCATTTAAAACGGACATGAGGAAGAATTTCTTCTCTCCGAGGGTCAAAACTCTGGAATTCTCGACCTGGGAGAGCTGTAGAGAGGAATCTTTGAATGTTTTCAAAGTGGAGATGCACAGATATCTGAATGACAATGGGGTCAAGGGATATGGGGAGCAAGTGGGAAGGGGGTGTTGAGGCCAAGTTTGCATTGAATGGCAGTGCAGGATTGATGGGCTGAGTGGTCTCATTGAGCTGTTGTTTCTTATGTTTCTATTATGTCGATATGCAGATAGGTGATAGATTATTGTGGGTAGGTGGGAGCATGAAGAGAGAGTCAGATTAGCCATGATCTTATTCACTGGCAGAGCAGCCTTGGGGGAACCAATCGCACACTCCTGCCTTTAATTTGTACATTTGTGGGAACTTCACCTTCCGATCTGTAGGTGACAACATATCAGTGGGATCTCTGCTGTGTGTCGCATGTGTGCCAGGTAGAAGGGAGTTGGGGAGGTTGGTAGAAAGCAGGAACAGCTAATTATCTGGTGAGGTTTTGGACTCTTGTGAACACCTGTAGCTTGATCATATTAAAGATGCAAGTATCTTCCCCTCCAGACTTAAAGTACTGGGCTTGTGCATTAAGGCAGAAGAACTTAAACTCCTCTGGTCAGGGGTTATCCACCCATCTATCAGTCTATAAGCGGCAGTATAACTTGTTTCTGCAAGAGTCTATTTCTCCCTCTGCCAACATCAGAAATAACCCTGCCTTGATGCATTACTGATTACAGTCACAGGCAATGATATTTTTAGAGGATAACACATCAGCCTCAGTTGGGGATTGAACAGATAGAGCTAAATTTGAATTATGAAATGTGTCAGCAAGCTTTCTGTTAGAGGTAGTTTGCATAACTAATGTCAACACTGAAGATTATTGATTTGATATTTCAAATAACTTGTCCAATCGTTCTTTTTGATTGGGCTGTCACTGGAAAATCATACATGTATTGCCCGTTGTGAGTTACACCTTTTATGGATGGCTGCCTTTTTTGTGTGCAGGACATGCTTGGACAACGTTCCACCCTGCTGGACAAATGTCAGTGGTGTAGTTGTACTGCTCAGCTGGAGGTTGTGGCTAGTTCTGGGGCTACAGCAAGATCCCAGAGCCTTTATTCAGTGTCCAATGCTCTCAGCTGTTTCTTGATATCTGATAGAGTCATAGAATCATACAGCACAGAAACAGGACCTTTGGCCCAACTGGTCCATGCTGACCAAGGTTCCCATCTAAGCTCGTCCCATTTGCCTGCATTTGGCCCATATCCCTCTGAACCTTTCCTATCCATGTACCTGTCCAAGTACCTTTTAAATGTTGTTAATGTACCTGCCTCAACCACTTCCTCTTGCAGCTCGTTCCATATACAGAGCACCCTGTGGGTGATAAAGTCGCCCCTCAGGTTCCTATCAAATCTCTCCCCTCTCACCTTCAACCTATGCCCTCTAGTTCTTGATTCCCCAAACCTGGGAAAAAGGCTGTGTGGATTCACCCTGTCTATGCCCCTTATGAGTTTATACACCTCTATAAGATCGTCCCTTATTCCCCTACACTTGAATGAAAAATCTCTCAACCTGCTCAACCTCTCTCCATAACTCAGTCCCTCAAGTCCTGGCAATGTCCTTGTAAATCTCCTCTGCACTCTTTCCAGCTTAATGGCATTTTTCCTATAGCAGGGCGACCAAAACTGAACACAATGTTAAAAATGCAGCCTCACCAACATCATGTACAATTGCAACATAACATCCCAACTTCTGTACTCAGTGCCCTGACTGATGAAGACCAGTGTGCCAAACACCTTCTTCACCACCCTGTCTACCTGCACACCACCCTGTCGACCATTTTATGGAATGAATGGCTGAAGACTGTTGTCTGTGATGGTGGGAACCCCAGGAAGGAGTTACAGGCATTGCCTAGTTCTGGTCGCAGTCAACCTACCTGAATAATTGTGTGAGAGCTTCCTCTTTCCAAGGGGAGAGAATCATCTTGTTTGTGGTTGTGATATTTACAATCAATGCCGGTTGCTGTTAAAATGTCTAGAGAAAGAGATGGAATAAGAATCATTTCAGTTAACTTTACATATCACATTTTGTTTCCTCTTCTTAGAATGCAAGTACGGTGAAGCAACAACATTCATGTTGCAGTGACCCCATGGTTGGTCAAGCAGAGATGTATCTGGTCTAAGGAGAGCAGCCTTGTGTTTTCCCCACTGAATAAAACATAAAACATCCCGAACAAATGGCTGACATACTGCAAAAGCAGCAGGTCACCCAAGGAAAGGCATCAGCTTGTCACCAGTTAATTAACCTGAATACAAGCACTCCCAACTATTTCTTAGGAGGTTTCTCATAATCCTTCCTGTTATTTAACACTGCATTTGGATAAAAAGAATAATGAACCTGCCAATAGTTTAATTTAGGTGAGTAATTAATGTGCATTTTGCAGATGGTACTCACTGTAGCCACTGTCAGTGGTGGAGGGAACGGATGTTTAGCATGGTTGATGGGGTGCCAGTCAAATGGACAGTTTTGTCCTGGATATTGTTGAGCGCTTTGAGAGCTTCTGGTTTTGCAGTCATTCAGTCAAATGGGGAGTATTCCAACATGCTCTTTATTTGTATAGATGGTGGGAAGGCCTTGGGGTATCACTCACTACAGGATATCCAGCCTGTGACCTGTTCGTGTAGCCACAGTACTTATGAGTCTGGTCCAGTTGAGTTTCTGGGCAATGGTGGCTTCTCAGGCTTTTGATGGTGGGGCACTCAGTGACAGTAATGCCACTGGATATTGAGAGGAGGTGTTGAGAATCACTCTTGTCAGAGGTGGTCATTGCCTGACACGTCTGTGGTGTGAATGTTGCTTGCCACTTACAGCCCTCGCTGAATGTTGTCTGTGTCTGGCTGGATGCAGGCACGAGCTGCTTCACTTCCTGAGGAGCTGCACCGTGTGTTCATCAGTGAACATCCTTACTTCTCTCCTTCCAGTAGGTTATTGTTGAAGCAGCTGAAGGTGGTCAGTTTGAGGGCTCCACCATGAGCAGCAATGACCTTGGTCTGGGACGATTGACTTCCAACAACTACAACCATCTTCCATTGTGTAGGATATGACTCCAACCACTGGAGTAGTTTCCCTTTGATGTCTAATCAGGAGCTTTGATGCCACACTCAGACAAATTCTGCCTTAACTTTCAGGGCATTGAATTCTCCTGTCATCTCCTGTCACCAGTTGTCCTCAGGATAAGCTATTCCTGGGCAAAGTCAACTTTCTTAGAGTCATAGAATCTTAGAGTGTTTTGAAGTAGTTCTTTTGGCAATGGGGACATCTTGTTCTCAAGGTCTTGAACCATAGAGTTGTACAGCCATGGAAACAGGCCAATCTAAGCCAGTCCCATTTTCCCTTGTTTGGCTCATATCCCTCTGAGCCTTTCCTATCCATGTACTTATCCAAATGTCCTTTAAATGTTGTTATCGAACCTGCCTCAACCACTTCCTCTGGCAGCTCGTTCCATATACCCTCCACCCTCTGTGTGAAGAAGTTCCCCCTCAAGTCCACTTTTAAATCTTTCCCCTCTCACCTTAAACCTATGCCCTCTAATTTTTGGTTCCCTTTCTCTGGGAAAAGGACCTAGATAGTTAGGCAATTCCCTTCTAGTGTCTGGATAGTTAGATAATTCCATTCCAGAACTATAGCTGCACAGCCTTCTGCTCTGGGAAGCACAAGGGACCACCTTCACTTGCTCCCCGCCTGTTCCTGCCACCTTTGAACCACAGGCCAACTTGACACCACATTGATATCCAGCAGGTGAACGACTGCTGAGCGGAGAGATCAGAGAATTCACTGACGCTTGCAGGGGAATGGGGGACAGCCAGAAACCTGACCACACGGAATTTTGTGAGACCAGTAGGAGGACAAATTGCCATCTCTGGGTAACTCAACGTAGGTCTGTGCACAGAGTAAATACCATTTGACCTGTTGCATCATGGTCTGGTATGATAATTCTAATGTGCAGGAATGTAACAAGCTCTAGAGAGTAGTGGACTCTGCCCAATACACCACGGGCACATCCCTCCCCACCATCTGTAGTATCTCAAGAAGACAACATCCATCATCAGAGATCCCCACCATCCAGGCCATGCCATCTTCTCGCAGCTCCCATCGGGCAGGAGATACAGAAGCCTGAAGTCCCACACCACCAGGTTCAAGAACAGCTACTTCCCTTCAACCATTCGGTTCTTGAACCAACCGGCACAGCCCGAATCACTACCTCAGTACAGCAACACTGTGACCACTTTAACCACTTTACACTACAATGGACTTTGGTTTTTTTTTGTTCTAATTGTGTTGTAAAAATTGAGCATAATTTATGTTTAATTTATGTTTTTCTTGTGAATGCTGCAAGTTTTTCATTGCATAAACGTACATAGAACGTAAAACAGTACAGCACAGAACAGTCCCTTTGGCCCACAAAGTTGTGCCGACATAGCTATTCCCTCCTGCCTACTGAATGCCCATTGTACTTGTACTTGTGCATCTGACAATAAACTCAACTCAACTCGACTTGATCTACACAGAACGTAGAACAGTACAGAACAAGAACAGGCCCTTTGGCCCACCATGTCTGAGCCAAACATGATGCCAAATTAAACTAAATCTCTTCTGCCTGCACGTGATCCACATCCCTCCACTCCTTACATATTCTTGTGTCTATCTAAAAGCCTCTTAAACACCACCGTTATATCTGATTCCACAACTATCCCTGGTACCCACCACTCTCTGTGTAAAAAACTTGCCCACACATCTCCTTTAAACTTTCCCCTCTCACCATATACCTCTACATATATACACCAAATACCTCTAGTATTTGACATTTCTACCCTGGGGAAAAGACTCTGGACTGTCTCCCCTATCTGTGCCTCTCATCATTTTATAAACCCCTATCAGGTCTCCCCTCAGCCTCCAACACTCCAGAAAAAAACAACCCAAATTTGTCCAAACTCTCTTTGTAGCTCCTACCCTCTAATCCAGACAGCGTCCTGGTGAACCTCTTCTGCACCCTCTCCAAAGCCTCCACATCCTTCCTGTAACGGGGTGATCAGAACTGCACACAATACTCCAAGTGTGGCCTGACAAAAGTTTTCCACATTTGCAACAGGACTTCCTGACTCTTGTACTCAGTTCCCCGACCAATGAAGGCAAGCATGCTGTACGCCTTCTTTACCACCCTATCTACTTGTGTGGCCACTTTCAGGGAGCTGTGAATTCCAAGATCTCTCTGCACATCAATGCTGTTAAGGGTCCTGCCATTAAATACATACTTTCCCCTTATATTTGACCTCTAAATCTATGTTAATTGCACATCATCATTAAAACAGAGGTTTTATCTGCATCACAAAAAGGTGATTTGTGTATAATTTGATGCACTTCTTGGGAAGAGGCAGACTTTCCCTCTCAGGATCCATCTCAGACAGCAGCAAGTGGAGCTCCAGACTGAATCAGGTTCCAGGTCAATGTACCCGACATTTAGGTTTTGAATATCTTGCACACCCCAAGGGAGAGATGGGGTGAACTCACAAGCTCTCCGTCCAAACACTTTCCCACATTGGCCACTGGGTGGCAACAATGAGCAAGAACACTCTCTGCGTCCGGCAACACTTCCAACCTCAGATGTACATTCAAGATGGAGCAGGGGCTTGAATCTGAAACTCTCTGGTCTATAACCTAAATCCTGTGAAGGTCAAAGCATTTCCTCTGCCAGTCATCTGGGATTAATGTGAATCAGAAATCATCAGCATTCTTAGCATGTGACAAGCTTTAGGGATTTTAAAATTGGGGGACTGTGGTCAATTCCAGTTGGTGTGAAGAAAAGGGAAGTTTACTTATTCTGTACAGCATGGAAACAGGCCATTCAGTCCATCTCATCCATGCCAACTAGTGGGCACCCAACTGTATTAATCCCATCTTCCAGCACTTGGTCTGTAGCCTTTAATGTCTTGGTGATTCAAGTGCTCAATGAGACACTTCTGAAATGCTGTCAGTGCTCTCACACCCTTCCCATAGTGTGGTGACCAGCTTCTACTGCTCTCTCCAGCAGTGTCTTCAAGGTACTCACCACTCTCTGGGTGAAAAAAGGTCCGCTTCAAATCTCCACTAAACCTCTTACCTCATCCCCTAAACCTATGTCCTCTAGTTTTATTAAACGCCTTTTAGAAAAGTTTTCTGCAATCCACCCCATCTATACCACTCATAACTTTAGATACCTCAATCATACCTCCTTTTAACCTCCTCCACTCCAGGGAGAACAGACCCAGCCTCTCCAGTCTCCCCTCAGGACTAAAACGCTCCGTCCCAGGCAACATCCTGGTGAATCTCCTCTGCAGCCTCTCCAGCACCTTCACACCTTTCCCATAGTGTGGTGACCAGAACAGCAAGAGCAGATTCAGAATCAGGTTTATTATCACTGTCTTAGATGACGTGAAGTTTGTTGTTTTGCGACAGCAGTACAGTGCAAAAGCATAACATTACTACAAATTACAAAATAAATAAATACTGCAAAAGAGGAATAACGAGGTAGTGTTCGTGGGTTCATGGACCGTTCAGAAATCTGATGGCGGAGGGGAAGAAGCTGTTCCTGAATCACTGAGTGTGGGTCTTCAGGCTCCTGTACCTCCTCCCCAATGGTAGTAATGAGAAGAGGGAATGTCCTGGGTGATGAGGGTCCTTAGCGATGGATGCGCCTTCTTGAGGCACCACCTCTTGAAGATATCCTCGACGGTGGGGAGGGTTGTGCCTATGATGCAGCCTCTTGCGATCCTGCGCATTGGAGCCTCCATACCAGGCAGTGATTCAACCAGTCAGAATGCTGTCCACCATACATCTACAGAAATTTGCAAAAGTCTTTGGTGATGTACCAAATTTTCTCAAACTCATAATGAAGTAGATCCGCTGGCAAGCCTTCTTCGTGACTGTATCAATGTGTTGGGCCCAGGACAGATCCTCAGAGATATCGACACCCAGGAACTTGAAGCTGCTCACCACCCCAGCTGAGATTTAGAGTACCCCAGCTGAGGTCGACCAATGTTTATAAGGTTGAAGCAGAACCTCCCTGCTCTGGTATTCAATGCACTGACTGATGAAGGCCCACACCCCATATACCTTCTTAACCTCATTATCTACCTATGCTGCCACCTTCAAGGATCTTTGGACTTGTACACCAAGGTCCCTCTATTCCTCGATACTACCTGGGACCTAGCTTTTCATGGTGTATGTCCCAAATTACATCACCTCAGGCTTATCTGGATTAAACTTCATCCTCCAGTTCTCAGGCCATTTCACCAATACATCCACATCAGTCTAAGACCACCCTCCACATTGTCAACAACTCCACCAGTCTTAGTGTGATCTGCAAACTTACTGATCACATCCCCTACACCCACATCCAAAACATTCACATATCACAAACAGCAAGGGACCCAGCACCGGTCCCTGTGGCAGACCACTAGTCACAGGTGTCCATTCCCCCTCTGTCTCCTGTTGCCAAACAAATATTGTACTCCTTCCCCTCCCCCTACCTTCTTATTCTGGCTTCTGCCCTCTTCCTTTCCAGTCCTGATGAAGGGTCTCAGCCCGAAATGTTGACTGTTCATTTCCCTCCATGGATGCTGCCTGACCTGCTGAGTTCCTCCAGCACTTTGTGTGTATTGCTCCAGATTCCTGCATCTGCAGAATTTCTTACGTCTTTGTTATTAGGATGATTCCATCCTTTCTCTATTGAGGTTGTATCTAATTACAGTGGATCGCACTGCTAGTTCTGGAATATCTCAGTTCTCTCTTTCAGTTAAGTGGCTGTACTTGCAAAGGGAAAAAAAAAAACACTTTAAACTGAAATGACCCAGATAAATTACACTGTTGTGCTGCAGAATAACGATGATCAATCAGTGTTATTCCTGATATCAAAACTCTCAGTAATGTGTTTCCAGTTATCTTTCCCTGACAATATTAGACAAGAACAGGACTTAGAATTTACGAATTATTATCACTAAAAGCAAGATATCCACCAGCATGTGAAAATATGAAGAATGTGTTGAATGTGACATGGTTCAGTGAGAGGCTGCTTCCAACTGTTTGGATCCAGCATTGATAAGGATAAACTGCAATGTGGCTGCAGAGAACCAAGCAATCTGCTGAAGGAACTCAATGGCTCGAGCAGCATCTGTGGGGGGAAAGAAACTGTTGTGTCTTCAGTCCTGATGCAGGTTTACAACATTTCAGTTCAAAACCTTGCACCAGGTCTGAAAACACGAGAGACTGCGGATGCTGGGATCTGGAGAAACCCTGATGCAGGGTTTCAACCCAAAACATCGACAATTCCTCTTCCCCACCACCCCCCCTCACCCCTTCTCCACCACCCCCCCTCACCCCAACAGATGCTGCTCGAGCCGCTGAGTTCCTCCAGCAGATTGCTTGATGCTCCAGATTCCAGCAGCTGCAGTCCCTGGTGTCTCTCGTGTTGCTGCAGAGGTTTGCTCCTCAAAGGTACATACTCCCAGGGGTAAAAAGGTTTTTGATTATGCCTTTCAGGAATATATGCATTTGAATGATTATAACTGCGGCCACAACTAATTCCCCTTTCACAAGAAGGCAGGCTTGAACATTGTGAGATGGGAATTAATTGTGGCAAGAAGCTGCAGGGTGGTCAGAGAGGAGATACAGTGGGGTGGGAATGACAAAAGACACTGTTCCTTGGTTATAGATACAGGCTAAGCAGCAGAATTCCCACTAACCTATTCTATTTATTCTCTACGTCTTGTTCAGCTGTAACTAGATCCAGGTGTCATTAGATACAAGGATGGTCATTTATGAATTTACAAGCTAGATAAATTACCTTTTTATATTTGACTGAGGTAACACTGCTTAGTCTGTGTTAATTTACAGCCAACTTCTGTAAGTCAGAGAACAAAGTTGAGCATTTGTTCAGTTCCTTTCAGACTTCTTGTGTGGATTACTTCAGTGTACTTACGTCAGGGTGGCATGTATGAACAAGGCTTAAAGGGAGTTGAAGTTTCAGTGTTGCATTTTCACTCAGCAGCTTTTGATAGCTGTGAATGTACACAGAACGCCAGTCAATGCACTGTTGCTGCAGAATTATGTCTCAAGGCTACTGCAGTCTCTGGAGGTTCAGCTACAATGGTTCAAAAAAAGATACTTAAAACTGCAGATTTAAATGGTAATTGTTCATATGTCTTTGTCATTTACACACAATAATAATTCTATCTTTTAAAAATTCACCTCATTTTAATACTACAAACAATATCAGTGGAAGAACACATCACAGAATACAAGTCTTGTCACATTTTTGTCAAGTAATATTGCAAAAGAAAGGATGTGCGTATGAAGTGAGCTTCTTTCAATTATTCTTTCATTATTTGCTTTTCCAAATGGTAGAGAACAGAGGGAAATGTGTCATACTACCCTTTTATTCTCTGCACTATTTAATCTTAGCTTCAGAACTGTGGATGAAATGGCATGTTGGAGCAGTCCTTTCTTAAACATTATTGGTGGACTTCATCGCATTCATGATGTGATCATGCCAACTATCTTTAAAACACTGGTGTTCATTTCTCAGCATTGAAAGGATGATACTTTGCATTTGCAACTGCCACAATCAAGAGGAATAAAGAGTCTCTAATGAAAATAGAAACCACAAGATTATAATGTACTTTAAAAGCAGAGAATAAGATTTTTATTGAAAATATTTAAAACAATGATGGAAATGAGAAAATACCACGATAAAATCTTCAACGTTCATTTTAAAATTATATTTCTTCACTTTCAAACAATTAGTAATGAAACACCATCTTATATTTGAACAGATCCGTTTCTTCCTTCAACTCGCTTTCAGCCTTGTTTTTGATGTACTTTTCACTGGCACAGGCCATCTGCTGAAAAAGTGCCTGACCCAGGGAGACTGCATTTAGCCCGAACCTTCAGGGGGAATTACCCTGTTGTCATTAACTGATCTGGCCTCTGTGTGACTCCAGTACCACACCAGTGCAGCTGAGTTAACTGACCTGTAGAATGACCAAAGATGACAACCAAATGGCATCAAAACCAACCCCAAGTGACAAGGAAGAAATGCCAACTCTTGCTAATGATACCAATAGGTCAGGAATGAATTTTTAAAGTCTCCATGTACTAGAACCTTTCAGTGGATGACTTCAAAAAGTGCATGCAAAATGTCTGATTGGAAATTTATTATTGTCACATATACATAGAAACATAGAAAACCTACAGCACAATTCAGGCCCTTCGGTCCACAAAGCTGTGCCGAACATGTCCCTACTCTAGAAATTACTAGGCTTACCCATAGCACTCTATTTTACTCCGCTCCATGTACCTACCTAACAGTCTCTTGAAAGACCCTATCGTATCCGCCTCCACCACCATTGCCGGCAGCCCATTCCACACACTCACCACTCTCTGAGTAAAAAACTTACCCCTGACATCTTCTCTATATCTACTCCCCAGCACCTTAAACCTATGTCCTCTTGTGGCCACCATTTCAGCCCTGGGGAAAAGCCTCTGACTATCCACCCGATCAATACCTTTCATCATCTTATATACCTCTATCAGGTCCCCCTCATCCTCCGTCTCCCCAAGGAGAAAAGGCCAAGTTCCCTCAACCTGCTTTCATAAGGCATGCTCCGCATTCCAGGCAGCATCCTTGTAAATCTCCTCTGCACTCTCTCTATGGCTTCCACATCTTTCCTGTAGTGAGGCAACCAGAACTGAGCACAATACTCCAAGTGGGGTCTGACCAGGGGCCTCTATACCTGCAACAATGCCTCTCGGCTCCTAAATTCAATTCCCCAATTGATGAAGGACAATACACCATATGCCTTCTTAACCACAGAGTCAACCTGCGCAGCTGCTTTGAGCGTCTTATGGATTCGGACCCCAAGATCCCTCTGATCCTCCACACTGCCAAGAGTTCTACCATTAACACTATATTCCGCCAACATATTTGACCTACCAAAATGAAGCACTTCACACTTATCTGGGTTGAACTGCATCTGCCACTTCTCAGCCCAACTCTGCATCCTATCTATGTCCCTCTGTAACCTCTGAAAGCCCTCCAAACTATCTACAACAGCCCCAACCTTTGTGTCATCCGCAAACTTACTAATCCACCCCTCCATTTCCTCATCCAGGTCGTTTATAAAAATCACAAAGAGTAAGGGTCCCAGTATGGATCCCTGAGGTACACCACTGGTCACCGACCTCCACTCAGAATACGACCCTTCAACAACCATTCTTTGCCTTCTGTGGGCCAGCCAGTTCTGGATCCACACTGCAATGTCCCCTTGGATCGCATGCCTCCTCACTTTCTCCATAAGCCTTGCGTGGGGTACCTTATCAAACGCCTTCCTGAAATCCATACACACTACATCTACTGCTCTCCCTTCATCGATGTGCTTCGTCACATCCTCAAAAAATTCAATCAGGCTCGTAAGGCAGGACCTGCCCTTGACAAAGCCATGCTGACTATTCCTAATCATATTATACCTCTCCAAATGTTCATAAATCCTGCCTCTCAGGATTTTCTCCATCAGCTTACCAACCACTGAGGTAAGACTCACCGGTCTATAATTCCCTGAGCTAGCCCTACTCCCCTTCTTGAATAAGAGAACAATATCCGCAACCCTCCAATCTTCTGGAACCTCTCCCCTCTCCATAGACGACACAAAGATCATCATCAGAGGCCCTGCAATCTCCTCCCTCACCTCCCACAGCAACCTGGGGTACATCTCATCCGGTCCCGGCGACTTATCTAACTTGATGCTTTCCAAAAGTTTCAGCACCTCCTCTTTCCCAATATCTACATGCTCAAGCTTTTCGGGCCACTGCAAGTCCCCACCACAATCCCCCAGATCTTTTTCTGTGGTGAATACTGATGTAAAGTATTCATTAAGTACCTCCGCTATTTCTTCCGGATCCATACACACTTTCCCACTGCTGCACTTGATAGGCCCTATCCTTTCGCATCTTATCCTCTTGCTCTTCACATACTTGTAGAATGCCTTGGGGTTTTCCATAATCCTGTCCGCCAAGGCCTTCTCATGTCCCCTTCTGGCTCTCCTAATCTCTTTCTTAAGTTCCTTCCTTTTAGCCTTATAGTCTTCCAGATCTCTAACATTACCTAGCTCTCTGTACCTTTTGTATGCTTTTCTTTTCCTTTTGACTAGATCTATTATAGCTTTCATACACCACGGTTCCTGTAACCTCTCAAGACTCCCCTGTCTCATCGGAACATGTCTATGCAGAACTCCACAAAAATATCCCCTGAATATTTGCCACATTTCTTCCGTACTTTTCCCAGAGAACATCTGTTCCCAATTTAATCTTCCAATTTCCTGCCTGAGAGCCTCATAATTCCCTTTACTTCAAGTAAACACCTTTCCAGTCTGTCTGTTCCTATCCCTCTCCAGTGCTAGCGTAAAGGAGATAGAATTATAATCACTATCTCCAAAATGTTCACCCACTGAGAGATCTGACACCTGACCAGGTTCATTTCCCAATATCAAATCAAGCACAGCCTCTCCTCTTGTGGGCTTATCTACATACTGTGTCAAGAATCCTTCCTGAACACACCTAACAAACTCCACCCCATCTAAACCCCTCACTGTCTGGAGATGCCAATCGATATTTAGGAAATTAAAATCCCCCATCACAACAACTCTGTTATTCTCACACCTTTCTAGGATCTGCTTCCCTATCTGCTCCTCAATAACCCTGTCACTATTGGGTGGCCTATAAAAAAACACCCAGTAAAGTTATCGACCCCTTCCTGTGCCTAACCTCCACCCACAGAGACTCCGTAGACAATCCCTCCACGATGTCAACTTTTTCCGCAGCCGTGACACTATCTCTGATCAACAGTGCCGCTCCCCCACCTCTCCTGCCTCCGTCCCTGTCCTTTCTGAAACATCTAAAACCCAGCACTTGAATCAACCATTCCAGTCCCGGAGCCATCCAAGTCTCTGTAATGGCCACCACATCATAGCTCCAAGTATCGATCCAAGCTCTAAGCTCATCTGCCTTGTTCACAACCTTCCTTGTGTTAAAATAGACACATCTCAAGCCTGTCTGAACACATCCCTTCTCTATCACCTGCCTATGGTACTTACTCCTAGCTTTCCCTATTTGAGAGCCAAACACCTCTTCCCCAGTCTCTCCAGTTCGGATCCCACCCCCCAACAATTCTAGTTTAAACTCTCCCCAGTAGCCTTGGCAAACCTCCCCACCAGTATGTTGGTCCCCCTGGGATTCAAGTGCAACCTGTCCTCTTTGAACAGGTCATACCTGCCCCTAAAGAGGCCCCAATGATCCAGAAAACTGAATCCCTGCTCCTTACTCCAATCCGTCAGCCACGCATTTAACCTCCTCCTCATTCTGTTCCTATACCCACTGTCGCTTAGCACAGGCAGTAATCCGGATGAAGTGAAAAGCTTTTGCTCTGCATGCCATCCAGACAGATCATTCCATACATAATTGCATTGAGGTAGTAAGAAGAAAACAGAATGTAGACACATAAAGTGAAAGGGCCACAATGAGGTAGATTGAGAGATCAAGAGTTCATCTTTATCGTATAAGAGGTCTGTTTCAGAGTCTTAAAACAGTGGGAAGGAAGCTGTCCCTGAGCCTGGTGGTACGTGCTGTCAAGCTTTTGTATCTTCTGCCCACTGGGAGAGGGGAAAAGAGAGAAACTTCAGGGTAGGAGGTGCTCTTGATTATGTTGACACAAGAAATTCTGCAGATGCTGGAATCTGGAGCAACACACAGAAAGTGCTGGAGGAACTCAGCAGGTCAGGCAGCATCCATTTATTTCCCTCCATGGATGCTGCCTGACCTGCTGAGTTCCTCCAGCACTTTTGTGTGTTGCTCTTGATAATGTTGGCTGCTTTCCCGAGGCAGCGGGAAGTGTAGGCAGAGTCAATGGAGGGGAGGCTGGTTTGCGTGAAGGTTTTACAATCCATCACAACCACGTAATTCTTCTTTTGAAAGTTGTATGTTTGTTGCACAGAAGCATAACACCTCATGAAATACATTTCTACAAATATAACTGTCATCGTTGCAACTGTAAACAGAATACTTCAAACCTCAGTTTTTTATGACTCACAGCAAGTTTCTTCTTCCGGTGTGGTTCACAATCCATACCTTTTGGGGGGAAAGGAAAGTTGTCAGGACCTGCATCTGACACCATGGTCTAAGTTTGCATCTCTCTTGGGCAGTATCTGGCAGAGTATATCATCATTAATCTAGCATCCATTTGAACTCCATTCATGAAGTGATAAGCCTGCCTGGAAAATAGGCTCCATCCCTTGTAGGTGATCACACTCCAAATGCCTCAAATGAATATTAAAACTTTTAAGATATCTCTGGAAGAGAGAAAACCTTCCAATCTACTTTTATTACCAATGTTGTAACAATTTTTAAAAATGTACCAGCGTTTCCACTTATCTCGTTCCCTTTGGAATGCTCCACAATAATGTTTCATAAGCTGCATCATTTTTCTTTGCACATGGTACTTTTACCTGAGGCAAAGTTCATTATATAAAAAAAGAAATGCAATTGAGGTTTAAAATTTTGATTCCTCCCTGGTATGTGACTTGCAAAAATTTGAACTTCCCAAACAATTTATCAGTTTGGTGGTGCTGACCAGCTGTGCAACATTATTGAAGTAATTAACTTAAGGCAAGCTGGATAATTGAGGAGTGAGGCATCCTCAAGTGGAATCAAGTCTGGCTCATGTGAAGATAAGTAACATGAATCATTGCTGGCTATGCTACCCGTCTTTTCCATTTTGAGTGCAAACTATGTTGCAGTTGGACAAGAAGTTGGTGAGACTGCACTTGGAGTACTGTGCACAGTTTCAGTCCCCCTGTTATAGGAAAGACATCATCCAGCTGGAAAGAGTGCAGAGAAGATTTACAAGAGCATTCTCAGGACTCGAGGGCATGAGTTGTAGGGAGAAGCTGGGACTTTATTCCTTGGAGCATAGGAGACTGAGGGGTGATCTTATAGAGGTGCATAAAATCAAGGAGGCAAAGATAATAAGGAAAAAGATGACCAATTTTTGGACAACAGAAGTTTACAAATTTATGTAAGGCAGAGATCAGGTAGAAAGTCAGAATCTGTTTCCCAGGGTAGAGGTGTTAAGCACTAGAGAACATGCATTTAAGGTGAGAAGGGGAAAGTTTAAGGGAGATGTGCAGGGCAAGTTTTTTTACACAGAGGGTGATGGGTGCCTGGAACGGGCTGCCAGGGGTGGGGGTGGAGGCAGATACGATAGTGGTGTTTAAGAGACTGTTGGACACATGAATATGCAGAGAATGGAGGGATACGGATCATGTGCAGGCAGGAGAGATTTACTTAAATTCAGCATCATGTTTGACACAGACATCATGGACCGAGGGGCCTGTTCCCGTGTTGTACTGTTCTATCTTCTATGTTCTATGTCCATTATCTGTTATCAGGCTTTATTGAATAAAACAGCAGTAAGACCATGAGACAACTATGCAAAGCATGAGACAGGTGCAGCACACATTTCTGATTACTACTTCACAGGGAGGGTGTGATGGCGCTGGAGTGAGTACAGAGGAGATAACTAATGTTCTGGTATTGCTGGAGGATGGATTGGCAAAGCTGGAGCTGTTTTCTTTTGAACCAAGGAGGCTGAGATCAGGTTATATTCAAGGTGAATTAACATACAAGAGAAGTGGATGTGATGAACAGAAGGAACCAGCTTCAAATCAATGACGAGGGGACATGGACTTTAGTTTGTTGTCAGGAGAAGACTCAGAGGGCAATTAAAAGATACTGTCTTTCACCCAAGCCATGGTGTGGAGAAGGACGCAGATCCCGAGAAGGGAGGTTGGATGCAGCAACTCTTGACAATTTTTAAAAAAGTTACAGCTGTGTAAAACTTTAATGAGGCCACACTTGGAATATTGTGTGCAGTTCTGGTCACCACCTTGCAGGAAGGATGTGGAGGCTCTGGAGAGAGTGCAGACAAGGTTCACCAGGATGCTGCCTGGCTTGGAGAGTATTCACTATAATTGTTTTCTCTGGAGCTTTGGAGGCCTGGTTGAAGTACATAAAATTATGAAAGACAGAGATAGGGTAGACAGCCAGGGTCTTTTTCCCAGGGTGAAAATGTCAAATACTAGAGGGAATAGGTTTAATCTGAGACTGGGAAAGTTTAAAGGAGATGAAGCAAGTTTTTTTTTTACACAAGGAGTGGTAGATGCCTGGAACGTGCTGTCAGGGGAGATTGGTAGAAGCAGATGTGACAGCAATGTTTAAGAGGCATTTAGATAGCCACATGAACAGGCAGGGAATGGAGGGATTATGGACCATGTGCAGGCAGAAGGGATTAGTTAGATTGGCACCATGGTCAGCATAGACATGGTAGTCTGAAGAGCCTGTTCTTGTGCTGCACTGATTTATGTTCCAGAAAGGATCTAGAATAGGATTTGAATTGCCAGAACCTGCAGGGCTATGTACCAACTGTTGGGAAGTAAGTTAAACCCAAATGGCCTCCTTCTTTATCGCACGTTTCTAAGCTTCTGTGCTATATACCAATAACCATAATGGGATCTTTTGAAACCTTCCCCTCTGCAGCCAGCTTAACGCTTTACAGCGCCAGGGACCCAGGTTCAATTCAGGCTGCTGTCCCCATTTCTGCGCGGGTTTCCTCCGGGTGCTTCGGTTTCCTCCCACATTCCAAAGACATACAGGTTAGGAAGTTGTGGGCATGCTATGTTGGTGCCGGAAGCGTAGCGACACTTGCCGGCTGCCCCAGAACACTCTATGCAAAAGACGCATTTCACTGTGTGTTTCAATGTACATGTGACTAATAAAGGAATCTTATCTTATCTTACAAGGTCCAGCTACATAAATTCATGCATCGATTCATCAAGTTGCCACTTGATTTAAAATATCTTCCTCTTCTACCCTTTGCATCCTATGAGTGTCTTGCATTCAGGCTGTCTTCTTCAATTTACATGATTAAAGTGATCTCCACTAATTCCAGTCTAACATTTCAGGGTGGAAGAACCAAATGTAGTTAAGCTTCTTAGGCCGTAGCTCAGAGAGGGTCAGAGTTTCACATTCACCCAAATTTACTTAGTGACTTTGGTAAAAGAGACACTGCCGGTTCAGCGTTCCGTGTTTTGTGTGGCCACCTGGTGAACATTTCAGCAGCTCACTGACCGAGACCCAAACTCAGCACAGCTCACTCACTAACTCTTGAATGGTTGCATGAACTGTCTGGTCCAGGACAGAATGGGCACGGTTGGTGAAGTCTAGTGTCAGTTCGGCTGAGTGGGGGTCTTGCTTTTTGTGAGTGGGATTGAATTGAGGCACATAATTCATCTGTAACTTTACCCACTCCCAGCATTTCCTGGGTTGAGCTGGGGAAGTTCGCTTGATAAGTCCAGGTGCTGCGACTCCTTGACCGTTCTGTACAGCAAATGTCAATTTCCCTTGGAAACAACCGACTGCTGAAAGTCGTGCCTGGGTTGACTCATTGGTTGACGCAAAGATATCCACAGAGACTCCGTTCTTTAAAATAACAATTCAGAATCAAATCAGTAACTGCACCCAATTTCAGTGAGGACCATTCCTGCCAGTTATCTTCTCTCTTTCACTGTGACCTACGCTTATCTGGCAAGGATCTTTGTATATGGAGCATGACTCTCATTGTTATCACAGTTGAGAGGTTAATGGACACCGAGGTCTTGTGAAGCACTATTTGTCTGGAGAACATTTTTTTTAGTGGCAGGTCGTCAGGAACAAATGCTCTAATCCAGTCCACGTTGGAGGCAGTTGACTGATTCATTGTACTCTTTGAGACTTAGACAATACTTGTTGAGATGACGACACTGTGTCCTTTTGCAGCCTCCATTTAGTTTGATGTATTGTCACATTGCAGGACATCCTGCGCCACATAACAACATTCACTAAGTGGTGGCCTGGGGCTGCTCGAGTTAATTTCCGTATTGGCAGCAGCAGAGGAAGGAATGCACATTTATGGAGGTGCACTTCACACCCTCAGGACATCCCAAAGCACTTTGCAGCCAACTGACTACTTCTGAGCTGCAGTCATTATTTACGTACCTTCTTTCTATCAGTTGTTTAAAATCCAATCATTTTACGTGCTTGGGCTGGATTCAAATCAGAGGAGTGGAATAGATCTGCCACAGCACTCAGTGCAATCATAGGATATCAAAAACGAAGATAAATATATCTGAGTTATCATTATTTCCCATTCTCTCCATTGATTCAATTACATATCAGAGAGATGGACTTGCCAGTAATTGTGAGGTGCAGCGTTACTATTTGTGTGATGTTCAGTTTCATGATCTGAAGAGGCCTGCATATATTTTCATGTGATCACCAACTTTAGCTTGCAAATATAGAGGGGTTAATTGTTTTACACAGGCAGGAGCTAAAATTAACATCAGCCAGAAGTGGAGCAATAGCCGCCTCTGCTCTCTGCAGATCTATAAACAACATGGTAATGCAGGTGCTATTCTGGTTCCTGAATCAACATTCGCAATTAAACCCTGGCCCTTTCTAGTGCTGCATTAAAATGCATGTGCTGTTTGACACGACGACAGCAGCACTTCTGGTTCCTTATCAAGACATTGTATTAATCTCTGGATTAGCGTTAAAGCAATGTATTTTCCAATTACAGAAACAACCTGAAGGAGTGGATAATTACAATAATTTGTGAACTGTATAAACAGCGAAGGTTACAGTGTTCTTAATACTACTCCCCAAGCATGATTACCATTTCTTTTTATAAAAAATGAGTATTTTTATTTCACCATTGCCACACATTTGATTCATCACCTAGTTTAGTTGGAGACTGGAGAAGCAGTGAGCAGTTTTGGGCTCACATAGAACAGTACAGCACAGGAACAGGCCCTTTGGCCCACAATGTTGTGCCAAACTAATTGAATTAGTAACCTAATGCCCAACTAAGCTAATATCTAAGGAAGGATGTGCTGGTATTGAGGAGGTTTACAAGAATGATCCAGGGATGAAAGGTTAACGTATGAGGAGCGTTTGATGTCTCTGGGCCTGTACTCGCTAGAGTTTAGAAGGACTGGGGGGGAGGGTGGAGTCTCATTGAAAACTGCAAAATATTGAAAGGCCTGGATAGAGTGGACGTGGAGAGGATGTTTCCATCAGTGGGAGAGTCTAGGACCAGAGGGCACAGCCTCAGAATAAAAGGACATCCCATTAGAATATAGATGAGGAGGAATTTCTTCAGCCAGAGGGTGGTGAATCTGTGGAATTCATTGCCACAGACGGCTGTGGAGGTCAAGTCATTGGGTATGTTTAAAGTGGAGGGTTGATAGGTTCTTGATTAGTGAGGCCACCAAAGGTTATGGGGAGAAGGCAGGAGAATGGGGTTGAGAGGGAAAAATAAATCAGCCATGATTGAATGGTGAAGCAGACTCAATGGGCTGAATGGCCTAATTCTGCTCCTATGTCTTAATGTCTTATGGTCTAAGCATGTCCAGAATGAACAGTGGGAGCCAAGCATAGCTTTGGATAAATCTAAAGCATGCACTTTCATGAGAGTCCTTTGTATTTTAGTCAAATATTTTAACCTAGTTTATTCTTTAGGATGAATTGTAATCATTAGAAGTTGGAGGTTCTTAGTTATTCCAGGAGTATATGTTCAGTTCTGGTCTCCTCATTACTAGAAGGATGTGGAAGCTTTAGAGAGGGTGCAGAGGAGATTTACCAGGATACTGCCTGGATTGGAGAGCATGTCTTATGAGGATAGGTTGAGTGAGCTCGGGCTTTTCTCTTTGGATCGAAGATGAAAGGTGACTTGATAGAGGTGTACAAGATGATAAGAGGCATAGATCGAGTGGACAGTCAGAGACTTTTTCCCAGAGTGACAATGGCTAACATGAGAGGACATAATTTTAAGGTGACTGGAGGAAGGTATAAGGGGGATGTCAGGGGTAAGTTTTTTTACACAGAGAGTGGTGGGTGCGTGGAACGCACTGCCGGCAGAGGTTGTGGGGGCAGATACATTAGGGACATTTAAGAGACTCTCAGATAGACACATGAATGATAGAGAAATGGAGGGCTTTGTGGGAGGGAAGGGTTAGATAGATCTTAGAGCAGGATAAAATGTCAGCACAACATCATGGGCCAAAGGGTCTGTACTGTGCTGTAATGTTCTGTGTTCTATGTTCTACATATTTTTATTTAATTTAAAGTACTTCTTCCTTGCATTCTTGGTGAAAACTTTTAAATTGCTAATTGCCAGGAATTTTATTTTTCCCCAGTAAATTGTTACATAATTAGTTGATTTGTTCTTTACTAATTAAACTAATCTGTATTCTTCCCATGCCGCTGTACTTCCATCATTTGTATTACTTCACACAAATCCTCCCCAGTCGTAAAGTTCATACTAATTTTAAATGAACTGATAGTTTTGTCAGTCATGAGTGGGTTAATAAGGACAAGGTCTCCAGTGAGATTGAACACACTCTAATCAGTAAGTGTCAGCCGGTTCCTGTCTGTGTGAGATGTGAGATCATTAATATTCTTAGAAACAGGCAGATGCATAAAAGAGTCATCCTGTCAGAACAATTAAATGGGCAATTAAAACGATGCTTAGATCACTGTGCCAGAATAGTGGTCAAAACCACCAGTAAAGACAAGGTTACGCTTTGCTTTGGTTGTTTGAACAAGGGCAGCTCACCTGGGATAAGTAAACATCCTGAGGTGGTGAAGAGTTGCTCTGTAGACACCAGAGACTGCAGACGCTGGGATCTGGAGCAACACACAATCTGCTGGAGGAACTCAGCGGTCGAGCAGCATCTGCAGGGGGAAAGGAATTGTTGACTTTCCGGGTCAAAACCCCACGTCAAGATTGAGTTGCATCATTTCCTGACAGCCACCTTGTTTTCTCCATCATCGGAAAATAATGTTTCTTCATAGCAAGTAAAAAGATGGGAAATGCTGATAACCAAGATATATTTACCTTCACTTTTGATGTACCATGGTTGATTTTTTAAGTTGTAATTGTGATGTATGTTAAAGTACAAAAGCATCCAAAATAACTTTTTAGATTCCCTTCCCCCTTATACACTTTACACAAGGCCCTTATAATTTCATCAGGAGGCGCATGAGGAGGTCACTATATCCTTTGAGCTTGCTTCATTATTCAATATCAGAGCTCATCTTCCGCTTCTTCAAGTCTGCCTTGGAACACCAATTCCAATATCCCTTCATTCTCCGAGTATCAGTGGAAACTAATTTTGAATGTCTTATGCATCATTTTTAATAGGACTGGCATTTTCTCTGATCAATTCAGCAGATAGGAATGTGATGGCATTCTTTATAAATCCTGCCTATCATGAGTTTTTATGCTGATCTGCAATAGTAGGTAAATAGGCAGCCAACTTCTGTCATAGCTTGTGAATGAAGGATGCTCAAAGTCAAGTTTATTGTCACATGCACAAGTCCATGTGTGCACAGGTGCAATGAAAAACTTCCTTGCGGCAACATCACAGGCACACAGCATCAGATAAGCAGCATTCACAAGAAAAACATAAATTAAACATAAATTATGCACAATTTCTACAAGACAGAATGTAACTAGAACAATAAAAAACAACGAAGTCCAATTTAGTGCAAAATGATCAAAGTGGTCGTAGTGTTGCTGTACTGAGGCAGTGATTAGGGTTGTGCCGGTTGGTTCAAGAACTGACTGGTTGAAGGGAAGTAGCTGTTCCTGAACCTGCTGGTGTGGGACTTCAGGCTTCTGCACCTCCTGCCCAACGGTAGCTGTGAGAAGATGGCACGGCCCGGATGGTGGGGATCTTTGATGATGGACGTTGCCTTCTTGAGGCAGCGCCTCCTGTAGATACTGCCCATGGTGGGGAGGGATGTGCCTGTGATGTACTGGGCAGAGTCCACTCCACTCTGTAGCTTCTTATGTTCCTGTGCATTTGAATTGCCGTCCCAGACCATGGTGCAACCAGTCAGGATACTTTCAACAGTGCATCACAGCTACCGTGTCCTGAAATTGAACTTATGCCCGAATGTATACTGATCAAACAATGAACAATAAGACTGCAAAAGTACAAATGCACCTTGCAGGAATATGAAATGTGATAACAGATGTACAATCCATGGTCTCCAGTATTCAGTGAGGTCTTGCAGAAACAACACTAAAGCATTTCTGTATTTAAGATTGAGGGTGTTATTAAGAAGCTAGTCATAGAGTCACAGAGTCATACAGCACAGAAACATGCCCTTGGATTGGGAAGGTTTAGAGGGATACGGACCAAATGCAGGCAATTCAGACTAGCTTAGATGGGCACCTTCGTCGTCATGGACCAGTTGGATTGAAGGGCTTGTTTCTGCTGTATGACTCTATGACTCTATGATTAGCTTCTTAATGTTAAGGTGATTGGAGAAAGGTATAGGGAGATGTCAGAGGTAAGTTTTTTTTACACAGAGAGTGGTGGGTGTGTGGAACGCACTGCCGGCAGAGGTTGTGGGGGCAGATACATTGGAGATATTTAAGAGACTCTTAGATAGACACATGAATGACAGAGAAATGGGGAGCAAAGTGGGAGGGAAGGGATAGATAGATCTGAGAGCAGGATAAAATGTCAGCACAACATTGTGGGCTGAAGGGCCTGTACTGTGCTGTACTGTAATGTTCCATGTTCTATGTTCTAAAGGAAAACAACTCAGTTGGATTAGAGCAGCAGCAACAATAAATGGCACCCTGAACGTCTGTGGCTTTGCCACTGGCCCTCAGTGATGGCCGTGTGTATCACTGAGAAGATGCACTGCAATAGCAACTCGCCAAGTTTTCAACAGCATTTCCAAGCCCTTGACC
Source organism: Pristis pectinata (assembly GCF_009764475.1). Lineage (NCBI taxonomy): Eukaryota > Metazoa > Chordata > Chondrichthyes > Rhinopristiformes > Pristidae > Pristis > Pristis pectinata. Next base: position 2,565,358 of record NC_067414.1, read on the forward strand.
TTTACTACCTGAAACTCCTTTGGCAGCAAGGAAAGGAAACACCTCTGAAAAACACGATGATGCTGGAGGAACTCAGCAGGCCAGGCAGCATCCGTGGAGAAAAGCAGGCAGCCAATGTTTCAGGTCAGGGCCTATCTTCAGGACTCAAGAAGGGTCCTGGTCTGAAACGTTGACCGCCTGCTTTTCTCCACGGATGCTGCCTGGCCTGCTGAGTTCCTCCAGCATCATCGTGTTTTTCATCTAGATTCCAGCACCTGCAGTCCTTTGTTTCTCAAGGGAAAAGCCATTCCCTCCCATTCCCCTGCAGGACTGACCTGGATGAATATCCCTGTTCCGTTAAAGGTCCTGCCCAGGTTATGAATATCCGATGTATGGTCACCCCACACACACGAACAAGGGTGAGGGGGACTGACGGGATGGTTGGGGACGGATTTGCCAGCCGCTGGGGTGCTGCAGGTATCGTCTGCAGGGTGGGAATGGGAGATTTCCTGGTGCCTCCTCTCCCCACCCTCTGAGCCACAGGGGCAGGTGGAGCCGAGGAGAGCTGGGAGCACTGAGCAGACTCACTCGCTCACTCACCGAGTCAGTGAGGCCGGCTGGAGGCCACTCTTCCCGCGCCTCCTCGCTCTCCCTTATGAACAGTTGGGGTTATGGATGGTTCTCAGGAACAGAACCCCAGGGACCGCCTGTACCACCAATGGGCCAAGCTCCTGGAGCTTGGACAGGAAAGTGAGAACACTCAGTGCAGGGATTGATGCCCTTACTCACTCACCTCGGAATCATAGACAAGTAATGTTTAAAACAGAATAGTTCTCTCCTTAAAGGTCTCACGCTACCTATTTTCTTGAAGTTGTTCCTTCCACCCTGGTTATCTGGGCTCTGAGGTGGCTGGTGAGGCTAATGCAGGAACTTCAGACTCTTCCTGGGGCCGGAGGTGTTGATGGCTGGGTAGTTTGTGAGGTGGTCTGCCCCATCTGTTGCCTGCGCAGGGCTTCTGCGTGCTCCCAATGCACAGCCTCGAGGTTCTCAATACCATCCAGGACCTCACGTCTCCACTTGGAGCAATCGTGGGCCAGAGGTTCCCAGGAGTCAGTGGGGGTATTGCTTGTCTTCAAGGAAGGTTTGAACTGAAAATCAAAATGAAAACTGCAGATGCTGCAAATCTAAAACGAAAACATAAAGCGCCATAAACTCAAAACGTCAGGTAGCAGCACCGCTATCCCTTTGTAGAAGCAAGCCACCAGTAGGAACTGTGAATGTGAGCTTAATCTTAACTAAGTTTTCAATTAATCCATGATTTTTTTCTTCTTACTTCCATGACATCTATTTCATCCGTGATTTTTTTTTTCATTTTATTGAGGAACACAGTATATTCATGCAGTACAATATAACAGGAACCTCTCACCATGAAATATAAAATTAACATGCAGACAGTTCCAGTGAAATCTGATGTATGGCTTCTGGAAATAAACTTTGTTTGTCCGGAACTTTTTGTACTCAAGTTAATTAAACATTGAAAAAAGTATTAAAATATAAAACTTACCAGAAACACTTTAAAACATTTAAATAAATTACATTTTACAAACTTTCACTTGGTTAAAACTTTCTCACCTTGTCCTTTGCAGCTGTTTACCTCCACTGAAGTCAACAGTGACCCTGTGTACACAGAACATAGAACACGACAGCACAGTGCAGGCCCTTCTGCCCACAATGTTGTGCTGACATTTTATCCTGCTCTAAGATCTATCTAACCCTTCCCTCCCACATAGCCCCCTATTTTTCTATCATTCATGTGTCTATCTAAGAGTCTCTTGAATGGGGCAGATCGCTTGGGGAAGGGCAGGAGAATTGACAGCTACATTGCCTATCAGACAGCGGTGGGTGAAAGGACCATGGACAGCTGATCACAGTCTTGACAATCCTGCAGTCATGTGGAAATTCTGAATGCTCAGTCTATTAGGTAGAGGCACGTCAGCACTGTGGTTGTACAGGTAGATGCCAACTTTTCCCCATGCCATTAAAATAGGACAATGACAGAGATGAAAGTCACCAGTTAATTTCAAGAAAGAAAAATAAACAGCAGAAAGTCAGTCCGGTGAATGTTCAAGTTCGAAAAGGCAGAGAGTGTAATCTGTGCATTTCAATTCCACAAGATCTGCTAATGGGAAAGCACTTGCTTTGGGTGTTATTTTTTTAATTGCCCCTCACTGCTGTTGCCACTGGCTTACCTTGACCATTACCCCTTCTTATGAATCTGATTGTATATTCACAAATCAAACTGTTGAACTTACTTGACCTTACTTTCAATTACTTGAAAATCTAATCAGAGGGTTGGACTTTGGCAAGATAATTTGCAACATGTTCAAGATTTCCACTTCAGAATTGCAGGGAATGATTTTAAGGCACGTTGGGTTTTCCATTAGATATTTTATTTCCAACAACACAGGTGAAAAACTGTACATATACATACATTTATTAAGAAAGAGGATTAAAAGAGGTTGTACATGGGGAGGTGAGTAGGGTGAACACCAAGATAATAAACAGATGCACTGTCCAAATTCTTCAAATGTTTTTACTGCACCTTCCATATAAGATAAGAGAAGATATCTTTATTAATCACATGTACATCGAAACACACAGTGAAATGCATCTTTTGAGTAGAGTGTTCTGGGAGCAGCCCGCAAGTGTTGCTACGCTTCCGGTGCCAACGTTAGCATGTCCACAACTTCCTAACCCGTACGTCTTTGGAATGTGGGAGGAAACCGGAGCACTCGGAGGAAACCCACGCGGACACGGGGAGAACGTACAAACTCCCTACAGACAGTGGCTGGAATTGAACCCGGGTCGCTGGCGCTGTAATAGCATTATGCTAACCACTACACTACCGTGCCTGCCCCTATCATCTTCAAATGTTAAATAAGGACTGAAATTAACCTAATCTTCCTTTTTTGGTTATATTAGGCTGTGACACAATTGCTTTGGAGACATTATTGAGATTCTGAATTAGTAACAAAATAAGTAAAAGAACACACATTTTGAGGAAGGGCAGGGGAACTATTAAGTTTCAATTTATGTTATAATGAAAACAGGAAAATGTTGGAAACAGTCAGCAGGTCGGGCCACATCTGTGGGAACAGAAACAGTGTCAAGGTTTCAGGTGGAAGACACTTCAATTTCATTTTCGATTGTCTTTCCTGACTTTAAGATCAGCGCTAATTTTATTCACAAAATTCCTACTTCATGACAGACAACTCAAAACAAAACTGTCAGTCACACTCTTCCTCATTACATTTTAAGAAAACTGAAGACTTCTGTAAGTTATTTCAAGAACACAAGAAAACAGGAGCAGGAGAAGGCCACTCGGCCCCTCAAACCTGCCCCACTATTCAATATAATGATGGCTGATCTATGCTGACCTCAACTCCTCTTTTGTGCCAGTTCCCTGTAGCCCCCAATTCCCTGATCTTTCAAAAATGTAGCTACCTCCCATTTAAATATCCACAATGAACCAGCCTCTGCAACCCCCTGGAGAGAATTCCTGAGACTCGCCATCATCTGCAAGAACGGGTTCCTATGCACCTCTGCTTTAAACAACCACCCCATAAACCTGTAACTGTGTCCCCTTCTCCCATGTGGAATCATCTCAACATCTGCCCTATCTTACCTCCCAAAGACCTTATCTGTTTCAATAAAGCCACTCTACATTTCTCTAAATTCCATAGATCTTAGGAATTGTAATTGGTGATGATTTGTTTTTCATTAAAAATGTTATTATCAGTCTGAAAAGCCAAAAACTACAACTACTGGAAATCTAAAATAAATGAGTAAGTTGGTTTATTATTGTCTCCTGTACTGAGGTACAGTGAAAAACTTTGTTTTGCATGCCATCATACAGATCATTTCATCACATCAGTACATTGAGGTAGTACAAGGGAAAACAATAACAGAATCCAGAATAAAGTGTCACAGTTACAGGGAAAGTGCTGTGCAGGCAGACAATAAGGTGCAAGGTCATAATGAGGTAGATTGTGAGATCAAGAGTCCATCTTGTTGTACTAGGGAACCATTCAATAGGCTGATGAACTATTTGTTTAGTTTGCTGTATCAGGAGCTCGCAAACTCTCTGCTTATTCACACTTTTCAGCTTATCACCATTCAGAAAGTCCCCTTATCTATTTTTTTACTGGCCAGGTGCATCACAGTGTGCTTTCACACATTGAACTTCATTTCCTATGATTTTGCCACTCCGAATCAAAATCAGGTTTATTATCACTGACTTAGATGATGTGAAATTTGTAGTTTTGTGGCAGCAGTACAGTGCAAGGATATAAACTTACTATAAATTATAAAACTAAATAAATAGTGCAAAAGAAAGAATAATGAGGTGGTGTTCATGGGTTCATGGACCATTCAGAAATCTGATGGCAGAGGGGAAGAAGCTGTTCCTGAATTACTGAGTGTGGGTCTTCAGGCTCCTGTACCTCCTCCCCGATGGTAGTAACGAGAAGAGGGCATGTTCCGGGTGGTGAGGGGCCTTAGTGATGCATGCCGCCTTCTTGAGGCACCCGCCTCTTGAAGGTGTCCTTGATGGTGGGAGAGTTGTGCACTCAGTTCATCTATCAATGTAACTGATTAACTTTCTGATTCCATCTGCAGTATTCACTGAGTTACTTAACTTGGTAGAATTAGCAAACTGAGATACATTGCTGTATGTACCTTTGTCTGAGCCACTTATAAGTAAAGTGGGAATCTGAGAACCCCTGCTGACTTCGCTTGTCAACGTGACTTTGTGCCCAATATCTTGACTTTCTCTCTCCTGCCTCCTGACTCATTTCTGCCCAAGGCCTTTTTCTAGGCTCCAGTTGTGTGTGCTTCCATTCTAAGAGATCATAAATATCAGGAAAGACCGAAAAGGCTGGAATTTTTACCTCCAGTCAAGGGAAGACTGAAAGACAGGCTAACAGAGGGCTTTGAAGATTATGAAGTGGATTGATAGGCTTGCCATAGAGATAATGTTTTCATTTACAAAGCAGTCCATGAGCTGTAAATATAAGAGTTGCTAATAAATTTTTAAGTACTTTAGGGGAACTATATCTATCCACAGAATAAATTACATTGCTGAATAAATTATCAATAGAGCAAATTGTTTTTGAATTTACAGAAAGCCTTCAATAATGTGCCACAATGAGGTTATTAAACAAAATTAGTCGGCACTATTTGGAGATTATACACTGGCCCCAGCTGTTCACAGTTGTCAAGTTGGATGAAAGGACAAGTCGAGTTGAAGTCACAGAGAGATAAACATGTGGTTGATGGAGTGCACTGAGGGCTCATCAGATTGATTGCTGGGATGTTGGGCTTGTTGTATGAGGAAAGGTTGAGCAGATTGGACCTGTACTCTCACGAGTTTAGAAGAACGAGAGGTGATGTCATTGAAACCTACAGAATGCTTACAAGAATGACGCAGGGATGATCCTTCCCTTGGCTGGGGTGTTAGAACCCAGAGGCCACGATCACAAAATAAGAGGTTGGCCAATCAGGATAGACATGAGAAGAAATTTCTTCACCCAGACGATAATGATTCATTGGAATTCTCTGCTCAAAGGACCTATGAAGGCTCACTTCAGTGAGCGTGTGTGCACAAGGCAGAGATCAATAGATTGGAGACACCAGAGACTACAGAGGCTGGAATCTGGAACAACACACAATCTGCTGGACGAACTCAGCAGGTCGAGTAATAGATTAATGGATATTGAGGGTTAGTGCAAGGAAATGGCAGTGGATGAAGAGCTCAGCCATGATCTCATTGAATGAGGGAATGAAAGGTTTACTGCTGCTCCAACTTCTTATGTTAGACCAGATGAACTGTGCAGGTGGCTTCATTAGGAAATTGAAAGAGATGTACTTAAGGGCGGGCAAAATAGGTATTGAGCAGAAGGAATATCCTGACAGGACTGCTTGAGCAAAGGGGGACTTGGTTGCAACAAGCTCTGGCACCAATCAGTTGGGCTGAATGGTCAGTTCCCATACTGTGAAGATGATGTCATTCTTCGCAATATAAAGCTTGAATATGATTCTTTCCTTGATACAGTTATATCATGTTGCATCCTCTATATCCCTTTTTTCCATTGCGGGTCCATTATATCTGAGGAAACATAAAGCTTTAATACTGAATATCTTTTTCCTGCTTCATTCGAATGTTTATAACAACATACCCCGAGCACTTGCGTCACTTTTTTCTCTGTTGTATAGTATCTTACAGCTGATAACCACAGGAATTTACAGTATAAGAAGCCATGTTATGTACTAAGTTTTAACTATATCTTTAGATTTTATTGTTAAAAATGTTTATCTGAGCTGTATTAGCTTCTGTCTCATAACAATCCATTCTCCAACTAATCTCCCACCCCACTGCACTGACCCAAAGAACTTGCATCCAGTCTCTCTGCTCCCTCTGCAAGGTTGTTGGGCTAAAACATGTATATTTGTTGAGGGATTTCCACTGGGGATTGCCAGCTAACTGCAGTCCGTGTTCCTAACTCCCACACCTGTGTGTCGCAGTGCACCAGTCGGAGTCTATCCTGTACGCCTGACCTCCTGTTCCGTTACTGGACAGTAGTCAGTCCAAGGGAAGATCACAAATGTACACAACCGAGGGCCTTTCACATTCAGCCCCTCAGCTTTACACCAGCCAAGACCAACAGGTATGGTGTAGCTCCATTCATTGGAAAGATCGTGGGCAGGCGCGGTAGTGTAGCGGTTCGTGCATCGCTATTACAGCGCCAGCGACCCAGGTTTGGTTCCGGCCGCTGTCTGTAAGGAGTTTGTACGTTCTCCCCGTGTCTGCGTGGGTTTCCTCCGGGTGCTCCAATTTCCTTCCACATTCCAAAGACGTACGGGTTAGGAAGTTGTGGGCGTGCTATGGTGGCGCCGGAAGTGTGGCAACACTTGCGGGCTGCCCCCAGAACACTGGATGCAAAATGATGTATTTCACTGTGTGTTTTGATGCACATGTAACTAATAAAGAAATCTTATCTTAGATCAGTGACCAAGGCATTCTTTGTTTGATTTTACTAAACCACCAGTTTTTAATTAATTTCTATCACAGAGGTCTTTAAAGCAAATTTATTAGTTAAAATAAATTATTTTGAGGATTTAAATCCTTTCGAACCCTTTTTTAAATTGCTCTGTTTATCATACTGAAAATGTGTGCAAAGGCCACTTTTGCAGATAAAGCAGGATAAACTTACTTCAGCTTCATCAACCCATTCTCAAAACACCAGCTGTTACCGTCAGAACTCACTCACCAACGTTCGGTTTGGGTTTTGCCACGACTACTTGGCTCATTTGAGCAACGGTTGAAACAAAGAGAAAAGGACTGAATTCCTGAAGCAGCGTTTGAACTAAAGTCACCCAAAGCCTTTCAAACATCAGCAAGGCATGTCAGAATTGCCACGAGTTACATTCCTGCTCAGATAGTTACAGCTCCAGCAGAAATCAACACAAACTCAACACCATTCCGCAAATTCACCATCCAGAATAAACTTATCGGCATCAACCTCTAGCACCACGTAGTCACTTGCTCCACCACTGGTTTATTTACTTTTAGTACCCACCATCATCGGAATATGTGGAACTCACCTCTTCAACAATTCTCGTCAAACCAACAACATTCCGCCGACAGGTTCGAGGGCTACAGGTGCACAAGGAGGTGAAAGTTGCATAGTTCCCGACTGGGAAATATAACCCTGATCTTTCAAAACCCTCCCTACCATACCTTCACACCTACTATAGTCTATTGTGTTGACTCTCCAGAATTAGGTAATTAGCCAGCCTTGTTAGCAACACCTGGTGATTGGTAATTGGTTTATTATTGTCACACGTGACAAGATACAAGAAAAAATCTTTGCTTTGCCTGCCATCCATACAGATCATTTCAAAATGTAAGTACATCAAGGCAGTGCAAAGGGAAAAGCAATAGAATGCAGAATAAAGTGTTACAGTTACAGGGAAAGTGCAGTGCAGGCAGACAATAAGGTGCAAGGCCATGATGAGGCAGATTGTAAGGTCAAGAGTTCACCTTCATTGTAAGGAGGTCCATTCAGGAGTCTTACAACAGCAGGATAGAAGCTGTCCTTGAGCCTGATGGTACGTGTTTTCAAGCTTTTGTATCTTCTGCCCAGTGGGAGGGGGGAAAAGAGACTGACTGGGGTGGGAGGGGTCCTTGATTATGTTTGATTATGATGCTTTCCCGAGGCAGTGGGAATTGTAGACAGAGTCCATGGAGGGGAGGTTGGTTTCCGTGATGGACTGGGCTGTGTCCACAACCTTCTCCGATTTCTTGTACATGTTGAGTTTGTTACAAAGGATGATATCAGTTTGTGTTATTTCTCTGTTACTTGCTGTAATAGAAGTGGTGTGCAATGCCCTAGATCAAAGGACTACATCTGGGAGTTTAAAACTCTCTGCAGTTTCTTGCAGTCTCGGCTGAGCTGTTGCCATACCAAGCTGTGATGCATCCAGATAGGATGCTTTCTATGGTGCATCTATAAAAATTGGTGAGGGTCAAAGGGAACTTGCCAAATTTCCTCAGCTTTCCTTAGCTTTCTGGTGAGCTTTCTTGGCTATAGCGTCTGCATGGTTGGACCGGGACAAGTTATTGGTGATATTTACACCAAAGAACTTGAAGCTCTCAACCATCTCCACCTCAGCACCACTGATACAGACAGGGGCGTGTACTCCACCCCGCTTCCTGAAGTCAGTGACCAGCTCTTTGGTTTTGCTGACAGTGAGGGAGAGGTTGCTGTTTTGACACGATGTCACGAGGCTCTCTATCTCCTTCCTGTACTCCATCTTGTCTATGTCTCGGAAATGAATAATAAGACATGACCCAGTGGAAGGAGTGGATAGACGGAGAGTGAGAGGGAACTTACTTAGAGCAACATCACAAGCACAGCCCAGTTAGCCCAATGGCTTTCTGTTCTGTGCTATAATTTCAACATAATTCAAACTGACTTCAACAGAACGTTGGTAATAACGCGCTTGTAATGTACAAGTTAGGATATGACAGGTTATGTCATGGAACCATCAGATGGTTTTCGCAGTTGTCTTATGCTGCATCTTTGGGATCCTGCTCTGTAACCTTTGACTGTAGTTCACACACATGCAATAGAGGCATTTGCAGTCTGAAAGTACACTGAAACAGTGCGGATTTTCAGAAATATTGCACAGCATTTTGAGCAGCAATTCAACAAAGGTAAATTTGTTTTTGCCTTGGACATCTTCAGAACCATAATGCCCAGCACAAAGCGTTAAAAAATATATAAAAGAAGGTTTGATTGAGCGTAGGCAACTGTGAGTAATTGCATTCCACAGATGACATTTGCAGCTCAGGAGCACTTCCAACTGTTCAATGGTGTATTTGATCATCTATGTTTATCCCTAAAGCCTTAATTCTTATTCCTAGCTCTATATTTATGTTTTTGTTTTGAAGAAGACAATTAACTTGGCATTAATTTCATTTGCTGGGAGTTTATTCTATGTATCCACTCATGCACGGAGGATAAATTATCTTTTAATTTGTAGTCTTACTAATTTGAAATTTGTGCCCTGCAGTCCTCTGTTCACAGTTCATGTTAGAATACATTTGTGTCTGCACTATCTAACACCCTCAGTATTCAGGGGTGTTGTGATGCTGTATGCAAACATTACAGCTGTTTGCAGTCCCACTGCCACTTGCAGTCTTGGGGTACTCTTCCCACCATCGCTGCTAACTAATGGGTAAAGCTCTGTTCCTCAACAGCAAATTTTTTGTGTCGTAAAGGTGTGGGTTACCCTCTCTTTATTCTGAAAACATTAAGCAAACAAATATTAGGCCCAGAAATTTCAGTGGAAACTTATGTCATTCCAAAATATGCCTTAAAACCTCAGGATTTCTTCCAATAACTTTCCCACCACTGATATACGGCTCTGTAGCCTATTCCTGCTGTCCTTAGAACATAGAACATAGAACAATTACAGCACAATTCAGGCCCTTCGGCCCACAAAGCTGTGCCGAACATGTCCCTACCCTAGAAATGACTAGGCTTACCGATAGCCCTCTATTTTTCTAAGTTCCATGTACCTATCCAAAAGTCTCTTAAAAGACCCTATCGTATCCGCCTCCACCACCATTGCCGGCAGCCCATTCCACACACTCCCCACTCTCTGAGTAAAAAACTTACCCCTGACATCTCCTCTATACCTACTCCCCAGCACCTTAAACCTGTGTCCTCTTGTGGCCACCAATTCAGCCCTGGGGAAAAGCCTTTGACTATCTACCCTATCAATACCTCTCATCATCTTATACACCTCTATCAGGTCTCCCCTCATCCTCCGTCTCTCCAAGGAGAAAAGGCCGAGTTCCCTCAACCTGCTTTCATAAGGCATGCTCCGCATTCCAGGCAGCATCCTTGTAAATCTCCTCTGCACCCTTTCTATGGCTTCCACATCCTTCCTGTAGTGAGGCGACCAGAACTGAACACAATACTCCAAGTGGGGTCTGACCAGGGTCCTATATAGCTGCAACGATACCTCTCGGCTCCTAAATTCAATTCCCCGATTGATGAAGGACAATACACCATATGCCTTCTTAACCACAGAGTCAACCTGCGCAGCCACTTAAACAAAGGCACAGCATTAGCCATCCTCCCGTCTTCTGGTACCTCACCCGTGGCTAATGAAGATACAAGGGTCTCTGTCAGGGCCCCAGCAATCTCCTCCCTTGCTTCCCTGAACATCCTAGGATACACCTGCACATATCCCAGGGATTTTTCCATCTTCATGCATTTCAAGACCTCCAACACCTCCTCCTCCATAATGTTGATTTGCTCCAGGATATCACTGTTCCCTCCCCCGAACTCACCATCTTCCTCGTCCTTTTCCATAAAGTTTTCATTTAAGACTGTGCCCATTTCCCGTGGTTTCACACTGATCCTCAAGAGGACCTAATTTGCTTGCTGTCTGTAAGGAGTTTGTACATTCTCCCCGTGTCTGCGTGGGTTTCCTCCGGGTGCTCCGGTTTCCTCCCACATTCCAAAGATGTACGGGTTAGGAAGTTGTGGGCATGCTGTGTTGGTGCCGGAAGCGTGGTGACACTTGTGGGTTGCCCCCAGAACACTATACAAAAGATGCATTTCACTGTGCATTTTGATGTACGTGTGACTAATAAAGAAATCTTATCTTATCTCTCCTTGACTACCCTTATACTCTTAATATTCTTAGAGAATCTGTTAGGATTTTCTTTACCTTATCTGCCAGGGATATCTCATGGCCCCTCTTGGCCCTTCTAATTTCCTTCTTAAGAGTACTCACAGCATCCCCTTATGCTCCTCAAGGGACTTGATTGATCCCAGCTGCCTGTACCTGACATGTGCCTCCTTGTCCCTTTAGCTTTAATTCAGTAAGCTTGGAACCAAGCAAGTCTGTGAGCATAGTGCAATTGCAGTCATCACTGGCCTTACACAGTGTATTTAGCAGTGAATGTTGCATCATCGTGTGTTATAATTTTGGGCTAATCTTAGTGATCCTCCCTGGTTTAGCGATGTCAACAATATGCAAGCAGATCATGCATCACATATATTTGCAAATCACATATCTTTTATATTTGCAATCTGCAAGCAGGTCACATATCCTATATATCCCAGGAATGATTGACTCTAACCAATGTTTTCTTCTACAAATGCTGTACTCAAAGGGTGGAAATAGTGGATTTCCCCTTGGCAGGCAGAAGCATCTTATGCCTTTGATACATGCCCTCAAGTAGAACTCTTCAGCTTTTGTAGGCAGGCTGTTTCTATGTCAGTGAGATGAGAGCAGAATGAAGCATGAAGCACCTTTATTTCTCAGACAGCCAGTGAACATTTAGAGAAACAGTGTGATTAGACTCACTTAATTCAATCAGTTCAACTTGTCTTCATGCAGTAATGTAAAATAATGGACACCCTCTGTACTCACCATCAGTGCTTTATCTTGCTTGACACACTAACTCCCTTCTGTGCCTGAGCAAACTCTTCACCTGGCAGTTTCTAGCCCTTTCTGTCCCTTGTTTAATTTCCCTGTGTTTCACACTCATTGAGTATTCAGGATCAGAAAGATCCCAACACAGTAAGTGAGTTGTCCCTCAGTTTCCACGATATATTTTGAATCATGACTATCTTTTCCCCTCTGGATTTGAGGAAACAACTTCAAAACTTAATTCAGTAACATTTTAATATAATTTAATCAGTAACACGTTTAGTTTTTAAAAAATACCATGAAAGAATAAAAGTCATTTGGATAAGTACATGGATTGGAGGGGTTTGGAGGGATATGGGCTCGATGTAGGCAAATGGGACTAGCTTGGTGGGCACCATGGTCAGCATGGACGAGTTGGGCCGAAGGGCCTGTTTCCATGCTGTATTACTCTATAACTATGACTCTAATACATGCATAAGAATCGAGTTCATTCTCTTTTGAAGCATTGAGCAGGCACTGCATATGAATGAGCACAAGCAGAAACTCTGATTTCATAATCATGAGGGAAGTTTCCATTCTAAGATAAGATAAGATATATTTATTAGTCACACGTACATCAAAACACACAGTGAAATGCATCTTTTGCGTAGAGTGTTCTGGGGGGCAGCCCGCAAGTGTTGCCACGCTTCCGGTGCCAACATAGCACGCCCACAACTTCCTAACCCGCACGTCTTTGGAATGTGGGAGGAAACCGGAGCACCCGGAGGAAACCCACGCAGACACGGGGAGAACGTACAAACTCCTTACAGACAGCGGCCAGAATTGAACCCAGGTCGCTGGTGCTGTAATAGTGTTACTTTAACCACTGCACTACGGTGCCTGCCATGTGCATTAACTTACATTGTAGGACTTCCTCCAGTGGCTACCTGCAGGGGCACACAGCCATTCTGTCACCGCCATGCTGAGCCTGCGGGAAGAGAAAGAGATCAAGTGCTTTCACCTGTGGGGCTGGGCACTAGTTACTTACATGGCTCAACTGGTACCTCAGTAGCATGAGCAAAGGCCAGTTATCATCACACCCAGGTCACAAGTGATTTGAAAGAAGGAGGCTGAGATCAGTGAAGGGAGGTCCAGACAATCCTCTCACATAATGCTGGCATTACAGCACTAAGGCTGGGGATGCTGTGTGCAGGAGGTTGCCCAAGTAACAGAGCGAATACTTCACGTGCAACCTCTTTTCCCGCATCCTGCCTGATGTACTCCTGTTTTCTTCAATGTTAATAATAAATTTCTAGGGTAGGGACATGTTCGGCACAGCTTTGTGGGCCGAAGGGCCTGAATTGTGCTGTAATTGTTCTATGTTCTATGTTCTAAATCATAGACTGAGTAAGCTGCAACTTTTGCCAGCAATGGAGGAAGCATGTGTTACATAACCCTGTGACATAATTCGGTGTGTGACTGGCCCTGGGCAAATGTCAGCCCTGTGAAAGTGGCTCATACCCAGGCCCATTAGTCAATGGCTGCTAATCAATCCAGAAATGATGTCTAACACATTCTAACCTGAGAAAATCAACCTTTATGCATTAAAAACATGTGCAATTAGGTTCCAATTCTTTATTAAAAATAATTAATTTTAAGAAAAGAATTCTTGACCAGATCCTGACTTTGGTCAGTTTGTGAAAATATTTCATCTATGAAAGGTCGATGTTGGTGTGGTACTTTTGGCTGAAGGACTAATTACATACAGCACAAGCAATTTCCATCTTTACTACCACAAATGTGAGCTCCTGAGCTATAATGAAATGGTACCATAACCAACTGCTAACCTTTTACACAAAATGTCTTTTTCCAGAGCAGTTGATGTTATCAGTGCACTAACAAGCCCTGTTAATTATTCTTTATAGACTAGAAAGGCAATGTGGTTACAAGTTTCAGTGGTAAAACTGCAATCCCAGAGAGAAATAATTAATTTGATGAGGAAAATGCATGTTTTCAATTTATACCTGGCTGTGCCGTAAAAATCTTAATGCATAGGTGACTTGAAATTGTGTAAAAAATTTGATTTTTGACATATGACGTAGAATATGACAAACTGGAAGAAAATGGTGTTTTCACGTTGAACATGGTAAACAGAGAACTTGTCTGTGGTGGATTCTGAGTAAAGTGCATGAATGTGGTCATCTTAAATAAAAAGGCACGTACAAGGGTGAATAGCACCAGACATAGTTGCTTGCAGTTAGGCCATTAATTTTTGGCATTGGAAGAATATGATGCTGATGTACACAAATGGAACGTAAGAGGTTCAGTATTGCTTCTGAAAGAACCCTGGGGGTAATATCATAATCAGGAACATTCTGTACATGACCAAGCACAAGGATGGAAAAGATGGGAAAAAAAGGCAAATTAATCCCAAGGTATAATGGAAGAGGTTATACATAATTGAGCATAAACTGCCAGCATGCCGTTTGCTATCACAGGGTGCATTAAATTGGCTTGAAGTACAGTTGACCCAAGAGAGTTATTGTTTTCATTCTGCTATTGTACGTGTAAAAGTGTTTGGTTTAACAAGATCCCTGTAGATATCCTGAGATCTACATTTCCCTCAAGCTCTATATGAAATGCATGCTGTCATACAAACCTTTAGTTATTCCAGAAACATGTGAATTATATAATCTCGTGTGTACAAGTGTTGCTACTTTTAAGGAGTATTCAAATTTTTTGTACTTGACTCAAGGTGTTGTTTCAAACCAAATATAAGCAGGAGCAAGCTAGTATTTCAATTTTTTGTCTGACAGTCAGACATGAACTTCCTCTGAAACACTGTTCTTTCACAATGGCACAATGGCAGACACAGTAGTGTAGCGGTTAGCATAACACTATTACAGTGCCAGCGACCCGGGTTCAATTTCGGCTGCTGTCTGCAAGGAGTTTGTACGTTCTCCCCGTGTCTGTGTGGGTTTCCTCCGGGTGCTCCGGTTTCCTCCCACATTCCAAAGACGTACGGGTTAAGAAGTTGTGGGCATGCTATGTTGGCGCCGGAAACGTGGCGACACTTGTGGGCTGCCCCCAGAACACTATACACAAAAGATGCATTTCACTGTATGTTTCGCTGTACATTTGACTAATAAAGAAATCTTACCTTCTCTTATGGAAACCCAAGCTGGAATCTGGTATCCCTCGTTAATAAAATAAGTGATTTTAAAGTGAATATGTTGAGCAATTTTAGTCCAAACAGGCTTGAATACAATTTATAAAACTCTTAAGCACAAATGGACATAAAGTTCAGGTAGCTTCCAACTACGCTGTTCGCAGACAAGAGAAGAACCATGCTTAGTCTGAGGGTAAAATATTGTTGGATATTTCTGTGCACCTTGTGGATTTGTTTCATTGTACTGCAAGGGTGCAGTGGGAGGGAAGGGTTCGATAGATAATAGAGCAGGATAAAATGTCGGCACAACATTGTGGGCCGAAAGGTCTGTACTGTGCTGTAATGTTCTATGTTCTATGTTTTAAGTGGCCTTATCTTCAGCTGCTTGTGTCCTGAACTTTAGAAATTCATCCATAAGACCATAAGATCATAAAATATAGGAGCAGAATTGGGACATTCAGCCCATTGAGTCTGCTCTGCCATTCAATCACTGATGATTTTCTTTCAACCCCTTTCCTCCCGTAACCCTTAACCCCCTTACCAATCAAGAACCTATCAATCTCTGCCTTAAATACACCCAATGACTTGGCGTCCACAGCTCTCTGTGGCAACGGATTCCACAGATTCACCACCCTCTAGCTGAAGAAATTCCTCCTCATCTCAGTTCTAAAGGGTCATCCCTTTGTCCTGAGGCTGTGCCCTCGGATCCTAGACCCTCCTACTGATGGAAACATCCTCTCCATGTCCACTCTATCCAGGCCTTTCAATATTTGGTACGTTTCAATGAGATCCCCCCCCATCCTTCTGAACCCTATTAAGTACAGACCCAGAGACATCAAGCCCTTCTCATCTGCTAAGCCTTTCATTGCGTTCCTGTGCATTGGAGTTCCCATGCCAGGCTGTGATGCAGCCAGTCAGAATGCTTCCCACTGTACATCTGTAGAAGTGTGTCAGATTCTTCAATGACATGTCCAATCTCCTTAAACTGGCGCACCTTCTTCAGGGTTACATCTATGTGCTGGGACCAGGGTAGATCCTCTGAGATGTTGACACCCAGAAAGCCTAATTAAAAGCTACAGTGCAGAGGAGTGAACAAGGGGCAAGATCCCACCATGTGAATGAAAGGTAAGAGCAGGGAACCCTGAGTCCGTCACCAGTGGAGTGATAAGCCCACAATTTCACGTATTGACAGACGGGGTTTGAGGAGTTGCAAGTGGATGAGGACCTTTCCCCAGCCTATTTTGTACTTTACCCAAAGCACTGTTTCCCCATGCCATTTGGGACTGGTTTCATAACTGCCTACCAGGTCTCTGTGTGGAAGTAACCAACACACCTTCCAGCTAGAAGGAGATAAAAATGATAGAAGCACAGAAGTTGAGAAGGTTGCTCAACAGTACACCACGTCCTGGTCATCAGACAGTGCCATACAGCAGTATGCATCTGGAATTAGTGTTATGTTTGGAGTGCCAGATGTGGGGACCCTGGGAGACTACCAGCCTCCCCGAGGACTACATCTGCGCAAAGTGCATTGAGATGCAGCTCCTGAGGGATCATGTCAGGGATCTGGAGCTGCAGCTTGATGACCTTTGGTTGATTAGGGAGAGTGAGGAGGAGATAGACAGAAGCTATAAAGAATTTGTAGAGAGTACCTCTGTGGCGGTCCCCCTCAAAAATCGGTATATCATTTTAGATACTGTTGGAGAGGATGACCTGACAGAGGAAGACCACGGCAAATGGGACCTTGGCATCGTGCATGGTGCTGTGGTCCAGCAGGCAAGGAGAAATGCAGTGGTTATCGGGGATTCTATAGTGAGGGGAACAGACAGGAGATTCTGCGAACCCGACAAGGATACCCGGATGGTGTGTTGCCTCCCTGGTGCCAGGGTACGGGATATCTCGGACCGGGTCCAGAATATTCTGAGGGGAGAGGGTGATCAGCCAGAAGTCTTGGTACATGTAGGTACCAATGACATAGGTAGAAAAAGAGAGGAGGTCCTGAAGGAGGAATACATTGAGCTAGGAAGAAGGTTGAGAAGCAGGACCTCCAGGGCAGTAATCTCAGGATTACTACCTGTGCCACATGCTAATGAACGCAAGAATAGCAGAATCAGGCAGATGAATGCATGGCTGAGTAACTGGTGCAGGGGGCAGGGCTTCAAATTCTTGGATCATCGGGACCTTTTTTGGGGGAGGTATGACCTATTCAACAAGGATGGGTTACACCTGAACTCCAAGGGGACCAATATCCTGGTGGGAATGTTTAATATAGCTGTTGGGGAAGGGTTTAGACTAATTTGGCAGGGGGAAGGAAACCAGGATGTTAGGATAGAGGAAGTGGTATATAGAAACAGGTCCAAGACAGCGTTCAGCAAAGATGGTAAGAGGGACGGGCAGGTGAAAAGACAGGATAATTTGCTGAACAACAGAAATACAGCGAAATTGGTAGCAGATACTGGTCTAAATGTACAGTATTTAACTGCACGTAGCATTAGGAATAAAGTGAATGACCTAGTGGCACAGCTACAGATTAAAAAATATGACATTGTGGCAATCACCGAGTCATGGCTTAATGACGGATGTGATAGGGAACTGAATGTCCAGGGGTACACAGTGTATAGGTAAGATAGGTGGGTAGGCAGAAGGGGTGGTGTGGCCCTGATAGTTAGCAATGATATAAAATCAATAGAAAGAAGGGACATAGGGTCAGAAGAAGTGGAATCCTTATGGGTGGAGCTAAGAAATGGCAAGGGTAAAAGGACAATAGTAACAGTTATATATAGGCCCCCTAACAGCAGCAGGGACGTGGACTATAAGTTACAGTTGGAAACAGAAGAAGCGTGTCAGAGAGACAATGTCAAGATAATTATGGGGGATTTTAACATGAAGGTGGATTGGGAAAGCTAGGAAGGTAGTGAATTTCAGGAGAGAGAGTTTGTGGAATGTCTACGGGATGGCTTTTTGGAGCAACTTGTTGATGAGCCCACCAGGGGATCAGCTGTTTTGGATTGGGTGCTGTGTAACGAACCGGAAGTGATTAGGGAACTAAAGGTAAAGGAACCATTAGGAACTAGCGATCACAATATGATTGAGTTCAGTTTCAAGTTTGAGAAGGAGAAGCTGATATCAGGTGTATCGATATTTCAGTGGAACAAAGGAAATTACAATGGTATGAGAGAGGAACTGGCCCAAATTGATTGGAAAAGTAAGCTAGTGGGAGGGACGGCAGAGCAGAAATAGATGGAATTTCTACAAGAAATAAAGAAAGTGCAGGATAGATATATTCCAAGAGAAAAGAAGGTTATGAATGGAAAAAAGGCACAAATGTGGATAACGAGAGAGATGAAGGCTAAAATAAAAGCAAAAGGGAGGGCATACAAGAAAGCAAAAATTAGTGGGAAATCAGAACACTGGGAAACTTTTAAAAACTTACAGAAAGAAACTAAGAAGGTCGTTAGGAAAGAAAAGATAAATTATGAAAGGAAGTTGGCCGATAACATCCAAAAGGATACTGAGGGTTTTTTAAAATATATGAAGAGTAAAAGAGAGACACGGGTTGATATAGGACCAATTGAAAACGGTGCGGGAGAGATTATAATGGATAACAGAGAGATGGCAGAGGAACTAAATGAGTATTTTGCATCAGTCTTCACTGTGGAGGACACCAGCAATATACCTGATAGTCAGGGGTCTCAGGGGATAGAACTGAGTTCTGTCAAGATTACTAGAGAGAAGGTGCTCCGGAAGCTAAGTGGACTAAAGACAGATAAGTCTCCCAGGATCGGATGAAGTACACCCTCAGGTTCTGAAGGAAGTGGCTTTAGAGGTTGTGGAGACATTGGTGATAATTTTCCAGGTATCAATAGACTCTGGCATGGTTCTGGATGACAGGAGGGTCGCAAATGTAGTTCCGCTGTATAAGAAAAGTGGGAGGCAGCATAAAGGAAATTACAGACCTATTAGTCTGACATCGGTGGTTGGAAAGTTATTGGAATCGATCCTCAAGGATGAGGTTATGGAATACCTGGAGGTGCAAGACAAGATAGGTCCAAGCCAGCATGGTTTCATGAAGGGAAGATCTTGCCTGACCAACCTATTGGAGTTTTTTGAGGAACTCTCAGGTAGGGTGGATAAGGGAGAGTTTGTGGATGTTGTGTACTTAGACTTTCAAAAGGCCTTCGACAAGGTGCCGCACAAGAGGCTGCTTAATAAGATGAGAGCTCATGGAATTACAGGAAGGGTATTAGAATGGGTGGAGCACTGGCTGATAGGCAGAAAGCAAAGGGTGAGAATAAAGGGATCCTGTTCTGGTTGGCTGCTGGTTACCAGTGGTGTTCAGCGAGGGTCGGTGCTGGGGCCGCTTCTTTTTACATTGTACATCAATGATTTAGATTATGGAGTAAACAGTTTTGTGGCTAAGTTTGCAGATGACACCAAGATAGGTGGAGGAGTAGGGAGTATCAAAGAAACAGGAAGGTTGCAGAGAGACTTAGATAGTTTAGGAGAATAGGCAAAGAAATGGCAGATGAGACTCAATGTTGAGAAATGTGCAGTTGTACACTTTGAAAGAAGAAATAAACGGGCAGATTATTATCTAGAAGGAGAGAAAATTCAAAGTACAGAAGTGCAAAGGGACTTGGGGGTCCTCATGCAGGATACCCTAAAGGTTAACCACCAGGTCGGATCGGTGGTTAAAAAAAAGCGAATGCTATGTTGGCATTCATTTCGGGAGGTATAGTGTATAAAAGTAAGGAAGTGTTGATGAGGCTCTATGGGGCACTGGTGAGACCTCATTTGGAATACTGTACATAGTTTTGGGCCCCTTATCTTAGGAAGGACGTGCTGATGTTGGAGAGGGTTCAGAGGAGATTTACGAGGATGATTCCCGGAATGAAAGGGCTTACATATGATGAGCGTTTGTCGGCTCTTGGACTGTACTCACTGGAGTACAGAAGAATGAGAGGGGACCACATAGAAACATTCCGAATGTTGAAAGGACTGGACAGAGTAGATTTGGCTAAGCTGTTTTCCTTGGTGGGTGAGTCCAGGACTAGAGGGCACAGTCTTAGAATTGGAGGGTACCTGTTTAGAACTGAAATGAGGAGAAATTTCTTTAGCCAGAGGGTCGTGGATTTATGGAATTCTTTGCCACATACAGCTGTTGAGGCCTGATCATTGGGGGTGTTTAAGGAGGAGATTGATGGGTATCTAATTAGTCAGGGTATCAAGGGATATGGGGATAAGGCCGGAAATTGGGGCTAGATGGGAGAATAGTTTAGTTTAGCTCATGGAGCAGACTTGATGGGCTGAATGGCCTACTTCTGCTCTTTTGTCTTGTGATCTTGTGATCTTGTGATCAGAAGAAGAGCTGTCCAGCCTGCTGCCATTTTCCAGCCCTCGGTGCTCATCCAGCATTCCAAAATGCATCCAGTGCTCTTCCTTACAAGTGCTTCATGATGGTTTCTGCTTCTGTCACCTTCCATAGAATCGTACAACACAGAAATGGGTCCCGTCAGTTCTCTCGTCCATTCCAACTGTGATGCCTATTGTATTTGCCTGCAGTAAGCCCATATCCCTCTGTGCGCTGTCTATCCAAATATGCTGCCATGTGCCTGTGATGCTGCTGCAAGTAAGGCTTTCATTGCATTACCAAAAACATAAACACAATTTTTACAAGAAAGAACATAATTAGAACAACAAAAAAATTCTACTTTAGTGCAAAGTGATCGATGTGGGATAGTGTTGCTAAACTGTAGTGATTAGGGCTGTGGTGGTTGGTTCAAGAACCGAATAGTTGAAGCCAAGTATTGTTTCAAAGAGAAGAGAAATACTTTTGGGATGCAAAGAGGAATAACGACAGCTGCCACCAATGAGAGAATGGAATTTAGCTGTTGATAGCTTGATGATTTGAAGAAGTGTAAGAATTATGGCAGAGACCAGATATTGTGCCTTTAATTGCAGGCGTGCGCTAAATGTAAATTTTGCTGTGCGTTTCACTGCGCAGTCGACTTGCTGTTTAATCATACCTGGGTCTTGAACCTGCATCACCCTGGGGAACCCTTCAGTTTAAAGAAGAACAACACAAGGAAGGTGGGGAGTGGGCTTATTTCTCAAAACGCACAAGTGAGGTGTGAGCTGGGAACATCGCGAGGAAGTAACTGGATACAGGAATACATGAGAATGGAGAGAAGGTAAAACATGATACTTGAGGTGATGCATGTAATATTCAGAAGGAAGTTCTGAATTGGTGTCTGCAACCTCTTTGCCTTTGTTGAAATAAAACATTTGATGAAAGACTTAGATTTGTTCTGCTTTTCAATCAGTGGGAAGTAAGAATAAAGAAGTTTCATTACTAATGAGACAAATTAATCAGTCAGTCAGAGGTGCTCACTAATCTTTATGACATTACGGCAGAAACCTTGTAAGAGCGCTTACAGTATAAACATCCTTCTTGAAATAGCACTAAATGTAAAATATATGGACTGATAAAGCTGCAATGCATCTGCTATCAAAGAATCAGCCAGCACGTCACACTGCATGTAAATTCAACACAAGCAGAATTGACTTTTGTCAAGCAGGATTTTTTTTTGTTTTGCATTCATAGTAGATCACAGCTCTATGAAACGTAGAGCAATTCCTCATCTGAAATGTCCTGAAGCTGGCATGGAATTAGCTTTTTTTTTCTCCATCCACAAAATGTGGTGCATCTGGTTCATTTGATTTGAAAACCCTTTGCTTTTGCAGACTGACCTAAGTGAAATTGATTCCCCAGGAACCGTGAGAGAGCAGTGATCATATAATGGGCAAACAAATTCTAGCACAACAGGTTTCACTTAGGCTGAAGGAAAATTCTGAAATCAATCTTTCAAACATTGGTTTGAAACGATTCACTACTGGATGCAAAAAAGGTGTCATTTAATAGTCCAAACATGAATGGGGTTTTCTACAGGCTAATTAGAAAGAATAATTCAATGTTCTGCTGGGATATTCTCCAAAAGTATTGCAACTGAAACTTGGACCTAATGTACTTGCTCACTTGATGACTGACATGGGCCTTTGCAAGTATGTTTGTGGCAAGGGCACAAGGGCAAGGGCACAATTTTCTCAGAAACTGTAGTGAGGCAAGAAGAAAGGGCAGGTTTAAAGCCTATGCAAATCATTGCAGGAAACTGTGAAATATTACATGAGGTCGAGTGGAAGACATCTCACGTGGCTCTGTTTGAAATGGAATTGAGAAGGAGGGAGACCTTAGTGGAAAGGTATGAATTAATTCAATGTGGTTGTGGAACTAGTTTAGACTCATTAAAATAAGGCCAAACAAACCTTGGACAGTGTATCTGGAAGCATGGAATTTAAAAGCAAAGAGACAAATTTCAAAATCCCCAAATCCTTAATCTGCAATTTTAAAAAAATCATTTCACAAGACATGGGTATCATTGGCAAGACCAGCGTTTGGTGTTCATCTTTAATTACCCGTGAAGAAGTGGTGCTGTGAGGACCTCTTGAACCACAGCAGTCATTCTGGTGAAGCTCCCTCCTCAATGTTACTGGGAAGGAAGGTGCAAGATCTTGATCCACCAGTGACGAAGATATGGTGTTCGCTTGGATCACTACATGGATAGGAGGGGTTTAGAAGGATATGGGCCAAGTGCAGGCAAATGGGACTAGCTTGGTGGCACCATGGTCGGCGTGGACCAGTTGGGCCGAAGGGCCTGTTTCCATGCTGTATTACTCTATGACTCTATATACCTGGAGGCCTTGTTGTTGATGGCAGAGCTTGTGTATTTGGTGGGGTGGGTGACCCCAGTGATAGTGTATCAGCAAATAGCTGCCCAGTTTCTGTAGACGGTTGACACTGCAGCCACTGTGGACTGGTGCTGGGTTATTGAATGTATAGCATGCTGGATGAGCTTCCAATCCAACTGCTGCAGTCTGAGGACTGGATGTTTCATTGTAGGAAGAATATTACCAGAAGAGAGACAATGCACACCAATATTCAGGGAAGACACTGTATATGAGGGAGACCTGAGGTTGTACAGGATCTACAGCACTGAATCCAGCGAGTCAGGTTATTAGTTTCTGCTGGCATTTATATCCCATGTGACCCTCGTTCCCTTAAATGATTCAAAGCTCTCTTCAACCATTCCACGCAACTTCTTTATTCTTTCTACTCCATGCGTGGAGGGGCTTCCCTGAATTCCTTCTTTGATCTGACAATCAGCTCGACTAATCAAATCGGAGTGATACCACAGCTTGTCGTCTTGGTGGCAGGGATTGATCCTCTGTTGTTTGCTGAAAGTATATGATCTGGGATTGCAGCTCATTACCTTCTGCTTCTGAAGAGCAGTGTTAGTGAAGTGAATATACCTGCATTCCTACATTGCAGGTTCTGCAGCTTAGAAGTTTTGAAGAACTTTTTTTATCAATCATTCCCTGAACTTCAGCATTGCTGGCAGGTCGATTATTTATTGCAGGAACCTCTTGCTCTTTTGTAGGTTGCTTTGATTCTTTGTATTGAAGCACAGCAGTGTTGTTGGGTAGGAGTTTACTAGATTTTGACAGAAAGGTGAGTGGCAATATATCTAAATCTGGATGTTCTGTGGCAAAGAGGGGAACCTGCAGTTGATGTTGCACGCTTGGGCTTGCTGCATTTGTTCTCCTCAGAGGTAGAGGGCAAGGTTTGGGAACATAGAACACTACAGCACAGTACAGGCCCTTCAGCCCACAATGTTGTGCTGACATTTTATCCTGCTCTAAGATCTATCTAACCCTTCCCTCCCACACAGCCCCCTATTTTTCTATCATTTATGTATCTATCTGAGTGTCTTAAATGTCCCTAATGTATCTGCCCCCACAACCTCTGCCCGCAGTGCGTTCCACGCACCCACCACTCTCTGTGTAAGAAAACTTACCCCTGACATCCCCCTTATACCTTCCTCCAATCACCTTAAAATTATGTCCCCTCGTGTTAGCTGTACTGAGGGGGCAACTGCTGACAATGAAGCCTTGAAGAGTTGCTGCAATGCCCATTGCACTGGCCACACACAGCAGCATCAGTGGTGAAGGTGGTGGTTGTTGAGGGTGGTCGTTGGCTGCTTTGTCCTGTATAGTCTTAAGCTCCGTGAACGTTGTTTCATCTGTACGCAGCCAAGCAGGCAGCACACGTTCCACCAGCTTGGATCAGATGGGTATGTTTATGATGCATCTGATATGATTCCAAGTCCTTTCTCACCTTCTTACTGTGGATACTTTAGCTTCTGCATTTGTGGTTACACTGACAAATGGATCCTTTAACCTGTGGGATATCTTTAACAGCACTGATATTGAGAGGAAATTTTGGTAAATGGGCCAGGAAAACAAACCAGTTTTCATTTTGGCAAAAATACCACCTGTTGTGTTTCTCAAACTAGTAATTATAATCTCAGGTTATCCCCAACTGCTCTGCCCAAGACCGCAAGAAACTACAGAGAGTTGTGGACACAGCTCAGCACATCATGGAAACCAGCCTCCCCTCTATGGACTCTGTCCACACTTCCTGCTGCCTTGGTAAAGCGGCCAACATAATCAAAGACCCCGCCCACCCAGTCATTCTCTCTTCTTTCCCCTTCTATTGAGCTGAAAATACAAAAGCTTGAGGACGTGTACCACCAGGCTCAAGGACAGATTCTATTCTGCTGTTATAGGACTAGTGAATGGACCTACTGTATGGTAAAGATGGACTCTCAACCTCACAATCTACCTCATCATAGCCCTTGCACCTTATTGTCTGCCTGCACTGCACTTTCTTTGTAACTGTAACACTTTATTCTGCATTCTGTTATTGCTTTTCCCTTGTACTACCTCGATGTACTGATGTGGTGAAATGATCTGTACGGATGGCATGCAAAACAAAGTTTTTCACTGTACCTTGTTACATGTGACAATAATAAACTAATTCTAATCCCAAGGGTGTGGAGACAATTCTGTGTTGTTTTGGAACATATAATAACAACAATGGGATTCTGATAAAACTATCATGTCATGAATCTAAATGTTGTACTTTAGAATTTCTATGATGCAAAAACTTAAGCATGACTACAACTGTAGAACAAAATCCAATGTACATGTTGCCCTTCAAGACACAATTGTACTTTGTGAAAATTGGCATTCTACACTTCAACTATCTGAGAAATTGTAGGATTTAATTCTGTTATTGCTTTTCCCTTGTACTACCTTGATGTACTTATGTTTTGAAATGATCTGCATGGATAGCATGCAAAACAAAGCATTTCACTGTATCCCAGTACAATGACAATAACAAACTGATTACCAATTACCATCTGCCTTGAAATAATAGTGAATATATTGAACAGATTAAGGAGGTAAGGTATAGCTGTCATGCAATGCATGTATCCCCGGTGAATATAGCACGAATTTTTCCAAAGAACAGTAACAATTTGGATATATTACAGTGTCTTTTATCAAAGAGGTATGTCCTAGAGGGCTGAACAGAACCATGAGGAGAAATATCAACATTGCTCATTCTTCCCTCTTGGACCCAGTTATGTCCGAAATAAAATTGGTCAGAGTTAAGGAAGGTCATAGAACCGATTATCAGGAAGCATATTCCAAGTCATAGGACATCTGAAGTTGAGGCAGAGCTGTCAATGATGGATGAAGGTTGGGGAGGTGAAGAAGGCACAGTGGACAGTTTGAGACAGGCTGCAGTATTGCAGGAAGCTGTAAAACTACAGATGTATTTAGGTACATATGTGTGTATATATTCACAGCTGTAAACCTGTGGAACAAAAGGGAGCTATTTGGCTTGGTGTGCCCGTTCAGAAGTTGAAGTCGAGTTTATTGTCACATGCACAAGTCCATGTGTGCTCAGGTGCAATGAAAATCTTACCTGCAGCAGCGTCACAGGCACAGAGCATCAGAGACACAACATTCACAGGAAAAACATAAATTAAGCATACATTATACAAAATTATACAAGAAAGAACACAATTAGAACAAACAAAATACAAAGCTCATTGCAGTGCAAAGTCAGAATCAGAATCAGGTTTATTATCACTGATATTATGTTGTGAAATGTGTTGTTTTGCAGCAGCAGTTCAGTGCAAGACATAAAGATTATTATAAGTTAAAAAAATAAATAAATAGTGCAAAAGAGGAACAACAAGGTAGTGTTTGTGGGTTCATGGACCTTTCAGAAATCTGATGGCGGAGGGGAAGAAGCTGTTCCTGAATCGTTGCGTGTGGGTCTTCAGGTTCCTGTACCTCCTCCCCGATGGTAGAAACGAGAAGAGGGCATGTCCCGGATGGTGAGGGTCCTTAATGAGGACATCTTCAAGAGGCACCACCTCTTGAAGATGTCCTCAGTGGCAGGGAGGGTTGGGCCCGTGGTGGAGCTGGTGGAGTCTACAACCCTCTGGAGCCTCATTTGATCCTGCACATTGAAGCCTTCATACCAGGCAGTGATGCAACCAGTCAGAATGCTCTCCACCGTATAGTGTAGAGGAGTAGTGTACCGGGCAGTGTAGAGGAACAGAGGGATCTGGGGGTTCATATCCACAGATCACTGAAAGTCGCCTCACAGGTAGATAGGGTAGTTAAGAAAGCTTATGGGATGTTAGCTTTCATAAGTCGTGGGATTGAGTCAAAGAGCCGCGAAGTAATGATGCAGCTTTACAAAACTCTGGTTAGGTCACACTTAGAGTACTGTGTCCAGTTCTGGTCGCCTCATTATAGGAAGGATGTGGAGGCGTTGGAAAGGGTGCAGAGGAGATTTACCAGGATGCTGCCTGGTTTGGAGAGTATGGATTATGAGGAGAGACTAAAGGAGCTGGGGCTTTACTCATTGGAGAGAAGGAGGATGAGGGGAGACATGATAGAGGTGTACAAAATATTAAGAGGAATAGATAGAGTGGACAGCCAGCGCCTCTTTCCCAGGGCACTAATGCTCAATACAAGAGGGCATGGCTTTAAGGTAATGCGTGGGAAGTTCAAGGGAGATGTCAGAGGGAGGTTTTTTATCCAGAGAGTGGTTGGTGCATGGAATGTGCTGCCTGGGGTGGTGGTGGAGGCTGATACATTGGTCAAGTTCAAGAGCTTGTTAGATAAGCATATGGAGGAATTTAAGATAGAGGGATACGTGGGAGGAAGAGGTTAGATAGTCTTGGGAGTGGTTTGAAGGTCGGCACAACATTGTGGGCCAAAGGGCCTGTATCGTGCTGTATTGTTCTATGGTTCTATGGTACATCCGTAGAAGTGGTCACAGTGTTGCTGTACTGAGGCAGTGATTAGGGTTGTGCAGGATGGTTCAAGAACTGAATGGTTGAAGGGAAGTAGCTGTTCCTGAACCTGGTGGGGTGGGGACTTCAGGCTTCTGTACCTCCTGCCCAATGGTAGCTGTGAGAAGATGGCACGGCCCGGATGGTGTGGATTTTTTGATGATGGACATTGTCTTCTTGAGGCAGCGCCTCCTGTAAATACTCCCGATAATGGGGAGGGATGTGCCTGTGATGTACTGGGCTGAGTCCACTACTCTCTGCAGCTTCTTATGTTCCTGTGCATTCGAATTACTGTACCAGACCGTGATGCAACCAGTCAGGATACATTCAACAGTACATCTGTGACGCATGTGGATGTATGTGATGAGGTCTGGTGTCTATTGCCAACAGAGTTGATATTTTCTATATTTTTCCTGCTTCCTCAGATAGATTAAAAAGGGATTTGGCAGGGAAATTGGAAGGGATGGACTTGGCATCATCTCCCAGTGGAGGTCATGTGGCAGATTATCTCGGCACACAGTGCAAACAGATGTTTTGTGCAAACAGGCTGCCATATCTGCCTAATTAACAACAGAATCTATGCACCAAATACTGTTTGAAGACTCTGATTCCATTTCTTCTCCTCAATGTACAACAAGGAGGTTCTCAGAAGGAAAGAACATCAGCTTTGCCAGATTACCACTTGGGTGAAGGCAAAAATAATCTACTTCACTGTTTCTGCCTTTCTAATTTGTTGTCCTGTTCTGATGCCCTTACTCTCAGAGTTTGCAACTAACAAACTGCTGGAGAAATTCAACGGGTCAGGCAGCATCTGTGGAAGGAAATGGACAGTCCATGTTTTGGGTGGAGACCCTTCATCTGTCCAGGGTGACCCGAAACATCAACTGTCCGTTTCTCTCGACAGATGCTACTTGACCTGCTGAGTTCCTCCAGCGCTTTGTGTGTTGCTTTAGATTCCAGCATCTGCGGTCTCCTGTCTCTCAATATTTGCAATCTGACGCTCTGTAGGATCCATATCCTTGAATTCAGTACTTTGAACTTTAAATTTAGTGGCCTTAAGGGCCATGAAAGTAATGGAGCCACTCTAGCAAAATGCTCCTTTTTTTGGAAGAATTTGCACTCTCCTGGTTAGAAAGGCATGTCCTCTTTCCAGTGCCACTGTTGATGGACTAATGATAGAGACCTGGAGCTGGGGATAGAGGCTGTGCCTGACTGGAATGCTAACCAAGAAACACCAAATTAAAATAGAAGGTATTAAGAATATTCAGCTGGTCAGGCAGCATTTGTGGAGGGAGAAACATTTCATGGTTCAGGTGGATGATCTGCCATCAGAATTGATCTGCAAGAAACCCCAAAGGAAGAAAACCTTTATACTAATTCTGAGTGGTGTCCAAATTGCAAGAAACACATGGAACACCCAGAAGTATATTAAACACCACTTAGCTGTGTGAGGAGACACCGATATAATAAAATGCTTATCCAAGCCAAGGCTTGTGTAAAACACTGACTGAAAGAAATCTAACAGCTTTAAGAAGATATTAAAAATGCAACATACCTTTACTCAAGAAGTTTTCTACTCTTTCTGGAGGTACCTATTAATACTGAAAGGAAACCTGCTGCCAAATAAGCTTCCAATCAATTATAATGCTACTTCATGCAGAGATAAATCACACAGGAGAGGTAGAAGAGGACTGATTGTATAGCCGAGGAGTTCCCGAACTGGTGAAAAAACTGTGATGAAGGGGTTTCCCTCAGACTATGAATGGAGATAGAAGTGAGACAAAAAGAAGGAAATGTACCTTGCAAAAACCTGTCAAGCATCACTTTTGTCACCACGAGCCTAAATTAATTTTATTACCCATTCTATTAGTGATTTGTCTTTCAGTACTTTTTGGTTGAGTGAATTGCAAAATAATAGTGCTGTTAGCATAGGAGACTGAAGGGTGACCTTCTCGAGGTATTGGTATTGGTTTATTATTGTCACTTGTACCAAGGTAGAGTGAAAAACTTGTCTTGCATACCGTACATACAGGTCAATTCATTGCACAGTGCAGCTACATTGACTTAATACAGAGTGCATTGATGTAGTACAGGTAAAAACAATAACAGCTACAGAGAAAGTGCAGTGCAATAAGGTGCAAGGTCACAACAAGGTAGATCGTGAGGTCAGAGTCCATCTCATAAGGGAACCGTTCAATAGTCTTATCACAGTGGGGTAGAAGCTGTCCTTAAGCCTGGTGGGACGTGCCCTCAGGCTCCTGTATCTTCTGCCTGATGGAAGAGGAGAGAAGAGAGAATGTCCCGGGTGGGTGGGGTCTTTGATTATGCTGGCTGCTTCACCAAGGCAGCGAGAGGTAAAGACATAGTCCATGGAGGGGAGGCTGGTTTCCATGATGCACTGGGCTGTGTCCACAACTCTCTGCAGTTTCTTGCAGTCCTGGGCAGAGCAGTTGCCATACCAAGCTGTGATGCATCCAGATCGAAAGCTTTCTATGGTGCATCGATAAAAGGTGTACAAAATCATGAGGGGCATAGATAGGGTGAATGCGCACAGTCTTTTTCCCAGGGAAGGGGAATCAATAAGTAGTGAACACAGGTTTAAGGTGAGAGGGGAAAGATTTAAAAGGGACTTGAGGAGCAAATGCTTCACACAGAGGGTGATGGGTATATGAACGAGCTGTCAGAGGACATGGCTGAGGTGGGTACTACTACAACATTTAACAAACACTTGGGCAGGAAAAGTTTCGAGGGATATGGGCCAAACACAGGCAAATGGGACTAGCTTAGACGAGAACCAGTTGGGCAGAAGGGTCTGTTTCTGTGTTGTATTATTCTATGACTCAATGACTATTATATTTACATAGCTGCAATTTAGTTCACTTGTGACTCTGCTGGTACAAAGCAAGTGGAACATTTGGAGTTTTTAGCTGTCCAGCAAACTTTATGAACCAGAGGTGGGAGGGAAACTAGGCAAGGCAATGCTGACACACTTGCATTAAAAAATTTTGTAAAGAGCACCGTGCTGACACAAAGAAATGTATGATCCCAGGTCCTTTGATCTTGGGTAATTATAATTCAGTGCTGGTGTTCCACTGGCTGAGGAGAAAAAAAAGGATGGAAAGCATATTTGGATAATTTTCATAAAATGTAAATGAAATTGTGGCAATTGTCCTTAACACCAACAGAAGAAAAAGAGAAATTTCAATAGCAGTGCTGTGAAAATAACAGTTAAGCACAGTGCATGTGTACAGATAATCTTTTCACATATAAATGAGGTACTTGATCCCTGTGAATCCTGCCTGCAAGTTGTGTTGAAGAGTAGAAACCTGCAATGCAAAGTGTCTGTGCAAAGCAGTTTTGGAGATTGGAATCTGCAATTGCTAATTAATGAAGCCAAGCACATTTTCAGTGAGAGTTGTTTAGCCCCAGGCATGAAGAGAAGGCTCCCAGTGTGGCAGCACAGGCAGGAGCAGCCTGGCATCACAACAAGGAGGGTAAGGTTGGTGGTGCAGAAAGAAGACCATGAAGTAAAATGAAGGGCTAAGTTGCAGCAGAGAGCACATTTACATGAAAGGAAATCTGAGCTAAGCACAAGTGTTTCCATCTTCATTTGGAGCCAGTCATGACTTCTGGGTATCCCAATGCGTTTTACAGTCAATTTACCACTTCTTGCAGTGAGGCTGCAATTGTAATGTTGGAAGCCCAGCAGCCAATTTGCAGACCACAAGCTCCAGCTGTGGTATGAGTTGAACATTAGCCTGCATTCTTGTGCCCATGCACGCAGAGTGGGACATGAAGCCACCATCTCTGACTGAGAAGTGGGAGAGCTACCAATTAAGCTGTGATTGACACAGTGCAGATGAGATTTTTGTACAAAGCATATGACAATGCAGAAGTTGCAGACAACTGTGCCAGTGAATGTCAACAGCTGCACAGAGAACTGCCAATGATTCCTGCAAAATCCTGACCAATGTGTGCACCGAATGGACATTGGAGACACAAGAGACTACAGACCCTGGAATCTGGAGCAACAGAAAAACTGCTGGGGGCACTCAACGGGTCGAGCAGCATCTGTGGGAGGAAAGGAATTGTCGACGTTTCAGGTCAAAACCCTGCCTGATGCAAGATTTCAGTCCCGATGCAGGGTTTCAACCTGAAACGTCGACAATTCCTTTCCTCCCACACATGCTACTCGACCCGCTGAGTTCCTCCAGCAGATTGTCTGTTGTTACAGAATAGATGTCTATTGAACAATTTAATATATAACTTATGCATTCATTCTGAGCCATCAGCTTCCTTCCCAGTGCAGGGAGAAGCTAGCAGACTATCAGTGGCATTGCATACACTACACACAATTGTGCAGTCCTGATATTTCACTTAAATAACATCCAGCACAGCTCCCAACACCATGTGATGTAAATATTGCTAAATATATAAAAGGCACAATGAGATATTGGCTGAGACTGTGGAAAGGATGGCCATGGTGAGCCATCAGCTTCTGTAGACTGGATTCCTGTCCTACCCACATAGACCCACTTGGATGTATGGTCCATTAAAACTCGATCATCCTGGATTCAAACTGAGACTGTTTGAGTGACAGAACTCTACAAAGACATTGTACATATCAGATGGTGCTGTGGATAATTTGGAAGGGAACTGCCCCTCACTTTCTACCCTTCCCTCATCCGTTAATCAGATGAGAGATGGAGGATCAAATTTATTGGAGTTTAGAAGAATGGAGGGTGATCTTATTCAAAATTATAAGATCCTGAGGGGGATTGATTGGGTAGATGTTGTAATGATTTCACCAGTGGGAGAGTCTCGAGCAAAGGGACTTAACTACAAAATAAGGGAGAAACAAAGGACTGCAGATGCTGGAATCTAGATGAAAAACACGATGATGCTGGAGGAATTCAGCAGGCCAGGTAGCGTCCGTGGAGAAAAGCAGGCGGTCAACATTTCGCGTCAGGACCCTTCTTTAGGACTGAAGATAGGGAAAGGGGAAGCCCAATATATAAGGGTCCTGACCCAAAACGTTAACTGCTTGCTTTTCTCCACGGATGCTGCCTGGCCTGCTGAGTTCCTCCAGCATCATTGGGCTTTTCATTTTACAAGAGGCTGATCATTTAAAACTGAGGTACATAGAATTTCCTTCTCACAGTGGTTGGTGAATCTCTGGAATTCTCTGCCTCAGCCAGTGGTGGAAGCTGGATCTTCAGAAGTATTTAAGGTGGAGGTGGATAGATTGAGGAATAGAGGGATCTGGAGAAATGGCACAAGAGAGGAGATGAGACCAGCATAGATCAGCCATGATCATGATAAATGGTGGGGCAGGCTGAAGGCCCTGGATGCTTACTCCTGCTCCTATATCCTTGTGTTCTTGTGTGAACTGTTCACTGCAGTTGAGCATTGGCCAAGCCAACGTCAAACACAGTGATGACCTCAGTGAGACAGTTCACAGCACAGTGGGAGCTGGTCTCACGTCTTGTTCCGTTCTCCCCTCAAGTAATCACAATTATTTTGTTGAGGGATGAATGAAATCTTTTGGTTCAAGAGTAGGATGTCTGGTGTGAGGCTGCTGGCTGTCAAACAACGTCCAAAGGTTGGGAAGTATGGTCATAGTGGTGTACACCGCTGCATGTACCTAGTAGTGGGCAGCATTGCTGCCTTAAGTGCAACCAATGCACCCTGCTGTTTGGAAGGAGCATTGCGCTCCATGAACTTTTCTGATGCAATGATACAGATTTTGTAACAAGATGCACTTGGGTTTAGCTGGATGGTTCCACATCAAGTGCATTGGTCTCAATAATCCTATAATCTACCTTCTGAGTTAAAGTTGCTCCTTTAATGCAAGAGCGCTGTGGAAATTGTTTCTCTGAACCAGGGAGGAGTCAGTAATGAGTCAGTAATCAGTAACTCAAGTTACCTGCAAGTGTTTTCCTGTGTGCTGTATAAATGTTTTTTAAAAGTTGTTAATGTACCTGCCTCAACCACTGGCAGCTCATTCCAACAACTGACCACCCTCTGTGTAAAAAGGTTGTCCTTCATGTTCCTATTAAATCTCTCCCCTCTCACCTTAACCCTATGCCCTCTAGTCCTTGATTCCCCAACTCAGGGGAAAAAAAAACTGTGCGCATTCACCCTATCCATGCCCCTCATGATTTTATACACCTCTATAAGGTCACCTCTCAGTATCCTACACCCTAAGGAATAAAGTCCTAGCCTGTCCAACCTCTTCCTATAACTCAGTCCCTCAAGTCCTGGCAACAATCTTGTAAATCTTTTCTGCATGTGTGCACCAATGTTGTTTCCTCAAGATCCTCCAAGTTCACTGGAAGGATATGAAAACTAACATCAGTGTCAACATCACAAGTGTTGAGGCCCTCGTTGCACTCAGCTGTTATGTCAGGCAGGCCACGACACATGTTCCACAGCAGACTCCCAAAGCAGACACTCTGTTCTGAGTTCAGTTGTGGGAAGAGATTATCAAGCAGACAGAGCAAAAGACTCAAGGATATGCTCAAACCCTCTCTGAAGAAACACAACATGGAAAAGGGCACTGGGAATAGTGTCTGAGATCCTTGAGCCCATGTATCAGGTGCCCTCAGAGGGCCTGTGTAAGCAGTGGAAGGAGCACACCACGTTTGCAACCTATCCTCCCTTTCACCTCATCAGCTTGCTTCTGCCCCGTTTGTTGAAGAATCTGCACTTGCCACATTGGCCTCATCAGTCACCTCAGACCCGATGAAAGGGGAGTGGAAGCAAGTCAGCCTCAATTCCGAGGAACTGCCTCAGGAGGAAACGAAATTTCAGGACAATTCTTGACACGATAGACACACACCCTCCCTCCCATTTTCAAAAGGGAAGAGCAGGACGTTGTGTTCCATGTTCACTGTTCCAGAACTGGATGGTCCCACCTGCCGCCTATTCACATGAAGGGTCATATTTATTGCTTGTAAAAGTGGAGGGGTCCTCCCAAGTCCTCCGTTCATTGGGACGTTTGCCTACAACTTTGGAGCTTTCCGGTTTGTAGGAGCATGCGTTCATTGTTATTTGGTGGAGATCTGATCTATGGTGACACAAGATGCTGGAATCTGGAGCAAAGAACAGACGGCTGGAGGAACTCAGCAGGTTGAGCAGCATCGTGAAGGTGAAGGGATGGTCGACATTTCGGGTCGAGACCCTGCATCAGGATTAACAGTGAATGGGACCAGTCCTTCTGCCTGCAGTTGGAAAAAGGCCAGGTCTGCTTCTCGGCCTTTTTGTCACAGTCTTTATAGTGGAAGAGTCACGATGTCCATGTTTTTCATTCACAGACTGTGGGAAAGGTGAGAGCCCTGATCTGAAACCTCAATGAGCTGAGCCACCTCAGAGGAGGTGCATACCTGCAGTCACACACTGTGTAAGGTTTCATTCCTCAAGATATCAGTGCACTAGTGTTTTTCTCACCAGTGTTCGATTCCCGTCGCTGTTTGTAAGGAGTTTACACGTTCTCCCGTGTCTGCGTGGGTTTCCTCCGGGAGCTCCGGTTTCCTCCCACATTGCAAAGACGTACGGGTAGGTTAATTTGGGTTTAAGAAATGGGCAGCGCGGACACGTTGGGCCGGAAGGGCCTGTTACCACACTGTAAATAAAATTTAAAAAAAAATTAACTTAACCTCTCTGTCACTGTCGCCCTGAGACCATCAAAATGATAAAGCCAGAAAAGTTTATTTCTGAAATATTTCATTCTGCACTCAGCAGGCCAGCTGTTGATGTGAACGGGACTGATGGTGGGAGGAATAGAAGACGGCTCATCATAGGGAATTTATATAAGTGCAGCAGGGGAAGATTGGATAGATTCACTACAAAATAACATTCAAACAATGCACGTCCCCTAATTAGCCCCATCGAACAGTGCATCTTGCCCCATGGCGCACGCCTCTCAATGATGCTGAGCACTGGTTTTGGAACTTATATGTTCTCTGTTACCATGGTAATTCAACTTCATCACCGTTGTTGCAAAACACACAGTAAGGGACTGGCACAGACAGAATCAATAGGATTCAGGTTGAAAGGCACTTGGAGAGAAGTTGCTGCTTTTAGCTGACAGCTTTATAAGGCTGACACCACATCATTGTGTGTTTCAGATACCATACAGTGACTGTGATTTCAGGATATAGGAAGGATGAGAGGCACTGGGAAGAATATTAAAAAAAGACCTGCAAGACCAACCCCAGTCCTGCAGAGGTTCTGCCCATCAGAAAAAGAGGAACGGGGGAGTTCTCCTCGGCTTTTCAAAGGAAAAGACAAGAGTAGACCATGGAGACATCTTGAAAGTTTACGAAGGGGTCTTGATGGGATAAATCAGCATTCTTTCATTTCTACAGTCCCTTTCACAGCCTCTTGTCATTCCAAGCACTTTACAGCCAACAAAATAATTTTGATATGTTGTATTGATTGGAATATAGAAAGTAGAAGAATAATATTTATGCATGTTAAGCTCCCAGAAATAGCAATGTGATAGTGACCAAGTAATGTGTTCCAGTGATCTTCAATGAGAGATTAACATTGGGCTGGCATCATGGTGGCACCGGATAGACCAGATGCAGACTGGGCAACCACTCAGCCCAGCACCTGCG
Source organism: Pristis pectinata (assembly GCF_009764475.1). Classification (NCBI taxonomy): domain Eukaryota; kingdom Metazoa; phylum Chordata; class Chondrichthyes; order Rhinopristiformes; family Pristidae; genus Pristis; species Pristis pectinata. The sequence continues at coordinate 2,601,393 of NC_067414.1, forward strand.
CTCCGTCCACAGGCCACCACGGCCGTTTAGATCTCTCAGTTGCAGCCATCTTAACTCCCCTCCCCATTCCCAGCCCGACCTGTCTGTCCTCGGCCTCCTCCACTGCCGGGGTGAGGCTAAACACAAACCAGAGGAACAGCCCCTCATATTCCCCCTGGGCAGCCTACACCCCGACGGCATCAACACTGAATTCTCCAACTCCCGGTAACCTGCCCCCCCTCTGTCCCCTTCCTCTCTCCTCCTGATCCACCCAGTTCCTCCTACACCCCCCACCCCATCACCCTGTCTCTCCCCCCTCCCCCACCCCCTCCATCTGCCCACCGCCCACACACCCCTCCCACTGGGTCCCCTCCCCCCACTGTTCCCACCTGCCCTCCCCACCTCCCTCCCTTGGTTCCAGGCTCCACCTTCCTCCCCTATCAGATCCCACCATCTGCAGCCCTCTGTCACCCCCACCTCCCACCTCCCAGCCTCTGTCACCATCCCCACTCCCCCCTCCCCCATCTGCCCATCACCCCTCCTCACCTGGATCCACCCATCACCTGCCAGCCCTTGCCCCTCCCCTTCCCCTCACCTCTTTACACTGACTATCTTCCCTCTATCTTTCAGTCCAAATAAAGGGTCTCACCTGAAACGTTGACTGTCCATTTCCCTCCACAGTTGCTGCCTGACCCACTGAGTTCCCCCAGCATTTTTTGGGTTGCTCCAGATTCCAGTATCTGCAGTCTCTTCTGTCTCCATGGTCATACCTCTGATCATTTTCAAAATTGTCCCATTGTTCCTCCGAAAGAACAGTCGAGGCAACTGGGTTAACATCTCCTTTTAAAAGACAATGCTTCCAACAATGCAGCATTCCTATAGGACCAACCTGGAATATCAGCCTCCTTTGTTTTGTCCTCAAGTCTCTGGAGTGGGACTTCAGAGAGGTTAGAATTCATCAACTGAACCACTGCTGATGCATAAATGTGAAGAGATCATTTCCATGTGAAGAGAAGCAAAATTAGAGATCACCGTGATTTATAAAAGAAAAATCAGAGAAGGCACCTTTACCCAGAGAGTGGTGGGAATATGGAGCTCTCAGCTAGTTTCCATGAGTATGATAGAGGAATTTGGACAGATTGGAATTGGAATTGGTTTATTATTGTCACTTGTACCGAGATACAGGGAAAAACTTGTCTTGCATACCGATCGTACAGATCAATTCAATACACAGTGCATTGAGGTAGTACAAGAGAAAACAATTACAGAATGCAGAATAAAGTGTTACAGTTACAGAGAAAGTGCAGTGCAGGCAGACAATAAGGTGCAGGGCCATAACGAGGTAGATTGTAAGGTCAAATGTTCATCTTTATCACACTAAGGAACCGTTCAAGACTCTTATAACAGCAGGATAGAAGCTGTCCTTGAGCCTGGTGGTACGTGCTTTCAGGCTTTTGTACCTTTTGCTCGATGGGAGAGGGGAGAAGAGAGAATGTCCGAGGTGGGTGGGGTTGTTGATTTGTTTATGCTCCAGAGCCATTCACATAAAGTGATGGAAGGTGGCTTAACTGAATTGACTGAGATAAATGGCTTGTTTAAATAATTGTGTCAGTTCATGCGTTGACAACAAGATGTTTGTTATTCTGACTGAGATAAGGTGAATGACTAAGTTCAGGTCACACTTCCAATTTGCTTCACTGTGTGGATATTGACAAAGCAACTCACGGATGAATTGGAAGTGTTTTAAAGGAATTTCATGGCTGCCTGGATGTTGAAAGGTAGAAAGATATGCCATGGAATTCAACTTCATTGTCTTGTTTTCACCCTGTGCCTGATAAGAATCTCATTTTTAAGGAAAACACCATTAGGCAGCTTGGGAGTGTAGTCTCAGGATCAGGTGCAGTCATTTATGATGAATATGAGAAGGAATTTCTTTACACAAGCACGGTAGATATTTGAGATTCTTTCTCCTGAGAGGGACGGGCTGTGCAGACTCCCTTTTTGGCTTCATTCAAGGCCAAGCCGGAGATTTTTTGGGCACACAGAAAATTGGCGGATTTTGGGATCTGACCCCAAGCAGACCTGAATGACACAGTCAGCCAGGATCTTAGTGTGTGGCAATCCAAGTCCAAGGGTCCCTACTCCTGCTCCAAGCTCTTTGGTTCTGCTGGGACACTGTTGATTGGATCGGAAGCAAGTGGTTCACCGCCTTCAGATAAATGGACATTCTTCCGTGTTGGTGTTATGTCACAAGTGCTCTGTCCCAAGGCAGTGCTGGGATACATTTTTTTCCTCTCTAGTTTCCCATAAGGGATCAAGGACACTTATGGAGAAGCTTGCTCCTGGCGTTGGGTTACTGTGGTTGGATCAGGTTATTGTGAAGTGGAGCAAGCTAGCCTGAAGCAGAACAAACTAGCTGTTGACCAATTTGCACAGTCCTCATAGGAAACAAGAACAAAAATAGATCCTTGCACAACCACCTGTGACTTTGGCAGCCACTAGACACTGTAAGTATCATCTGGAAGCTATCATCATAATTAGTGAGCAGTGAGACATTGATATGCTGACTGATTTATACTGAATGGACATCATGACCTGTGTGTCTGCTCTTGAGGGTCTTTTCAATTTAGCCCCATTAACTTTAAATATGAGCAAAAGGATCAAAAGAAATTGTCCTGTGTTATAGTGAGAGAGAGCCTGGCCAAACTTGGCTAGAACTAAGTATTAATGTTGGATTGGTACATGTAGAATCTAGTTAGCAGTTCTGACTGACACCTTGAATATTTCAAAGCTGTGAATCTGCTGCAGAAAATTTTGTTAAATCTGTTATCCAAGTATAGCGTCAGCCAGATTGTGCATCGAAAAGGACTTACATTGATGTAGAAGCTTTGGTATCTCCTTAAATGTCCCAAAACATTTCACAGCTGATGAAGTACTCTTGAGTTACTCATTAGTTCAAGGTTCAGAGAGAGGAAAAAGAACTATAGTTCAAGGTAGTGTTAGTGTTTTTCAGGTGTGTTCAAGAACATGACGGCAGTGGGGAAGAAGCTGTTGGTTGAACCTTGAGGTGTGTGTCCTCAGGCTCCTGTACCTCCTGCCTGATGGTAGTAACGAGAAGAGGGTATGTCCCAGATGGTGAGGGTCCCTGATGATGGATGTCTCCTTCCTGAGATATTGCCCCTTGTAGATGTCATTGATGGTGGGGAGAGCTGTACCTGTGATGGAACTGGCTGAGTCCACCACTTTCTGTAGCTCTTGTGTTCCTGTACATTGGAGCTTCTAAAACTCCATGAGGCAACCAGTCAGAATGCTTTCCACTGGACATCTGTAGAAGTTTGTCAGAGTCTTCAATGACATGCCGAATCCCCTTAAACTTCTAAGAAAGTAGAGCTGTTGGCGTGCCTCCTTCATGGTTACATCTATGTGAAGTTTCACAATGCCTTTATGTTATTGCGATATACATTGAAAGTATATAGCAATAATATATAATATTCTTGTCATAAAATGTTTCTGTTAGAAGTCTGATGTTGGTCTTGCAATATTTGTGATGCTTTTTCCCCTGGGTAACAAAAAGAAATTTCCCCCCAGTTAGCACTCTATGGATAAAATGGGTTTGGTGTTAAAAATTAAAAAAAGAACACATATGCCAAATTTCCCAAAGGATATTTTCTCACTGTTTTCTCAGTGCAAGTTATCTCAGAGCAAGGATACAAAACATTTCCGCAATTTATAGCCTACACCTGTGTTGGGAACTCCCAGGTCGGATGCAGCCGGAGTTGGATGCCTGCAGTTCCTGTTAATTACAATATCAAGAAGCAAATTCCAACTGCAGCAGTGCATGCTTCCAGTCCACGTGTAACCTGGTGCCAACTTAATGTCTATGAATAATTTACCACTGTAAATTCCCAACCACAGGATAGAAGAGTGCACGCACCAGCAGTACTAACAGAAAGCAGAGACTTTTATCTCAATAACTTGGCTGTGTTTGAAGATTTGTTTTCAAGATATTCAAACTCTCTGACGGGCAAAGGGCTTGGAATTCCTGGAGCTCCTTTTTGTTGGAATACCCATTGGAGCAGGAGACCTCTTCATTTGCTGAAAAACAGAAGAATGTAGCTAGAAACAGGCGTGGCTGATCCTTTGCCTGGTCCATGCTCCCTGCAAATCCCTTGATTCCCTTGAAATGTAAAAAAAACTGTTGCTGTTAACCTTGAATATACTTACAATGCCAGCATCAACAGCTCTGTGGGGGACTGAAAAAACTTCACCATATTTCAGTCCAATTATCCTCAGAGTTGCTTGCTGCATTCTAGATTCACTAACCTATGGAAGTAGCCTCTTGTTATCCAGCTTTTCAATCCCTCTGGAATCTTGCATGTATTCATGAGGTCACCTCTCTTTCTTGTAACTTCTTGTCAATATAAGCCACTCTTTTTCATTAATCTTTTCTGAATCATCTCCCAAGGTATAGCAGACCAAATCTGCACTCAGTTCTGCTGGTGTGAACATAGAACATAGAAAACCTACAGCACAATACAGCCCCTTCGGCCCACAAAATTGTGCCGAACATGTCCCTACCTTAGAAATTACTAGGCTTACCCAAAGCCCTCTATTTTTCTCAGCTCCATGTACCTATCCAACAGTCTCTTAAAGGACCATTTCGTATCCGCCTCCACCACCGTTGCCGGCAGCCCATTCCATGCACTTACCATTCTCTGAGTAAAAAACTTACCCCTGACATCTCCTCTGTACCTACTCCCCCAGCACCTTTAATCCTATGTCTTCTTGTGGCAACCATTTCAGCCCTGGGGAAAAGCATCTGACTATCCACATGATCAATGCCTCTCATCATTTTATACAAGTCTATCAGGTCACCTCTCATCCTCTGTCACTCCAAGGAGAAAAGACCTGTTTTCAAGTGTGGTCTTGCCAAACCCCTGTACATTGGCATCAAGACTTTCTCATTCTTATTCTGCACTCCCTTGCAATAAAGACTGCAATACCATTTAACTTCTTAAATTGGTAAAACAGAGCAATGGTCACAGAAGGCAGCTGGTGCATCTTTGGAAGTACCTAAGGTAGCCACTTCACTCCATTAGCACGGCAGGAGATCACACTTGCATAGGTAGCTGACATAGATTACTTTATCGTCATATGCACCAGACTGCAATTAAATTCCTTGTGTTACGTACCAGCAACAAAAGAAACACACCGAGTCATGATTCAGTGTTAGAAACTATTTTATTAATAACTACTTATGATAATAAGAAAAATAAAAGTAAAAATGTTAGACATGAAACATTAACCCCCAAAACTAAACCCAAACTGTGTGTGTGGCAAATTCCCAAACTCCAAGTGCAGGAATGGTTCTCAAAGTTCAGTTCAGCAAGTCATAAGGTGAAATGTGAGCAAAGGCTTTTGCAAAACCATCGTTGACTGAAGAGAAAATGTAGAGAGAGAATAGAGGAAAATTATGAAATTTGAATGTTCCACGATGGAACCCATATGACACCTCAGTCACTGATGATCTCCACCGCTTTGTTCCGAAGTATCTGCCACCCCGAAAGGCATTTGAGACGCAGCCGTCCACACAAATACCTGTTTCCCACTACAGATTAACGACAAAGTGGACTCCACCGGATTATTCCAAAAAATCCATCCGTGGATTGTAGTGACAGACACAGTTACTGTTTTTCATCCACCAATACAGAGACCAGCAGGCAGTGTCTCTTTTTCTCCTCTCTCTCTTTCTGACTGAACCAAAACGTCAGCACGTCATTATCTCCTGTTGTTGTCGTAATAACACTGCACACACACACACACACACACACACACACACACACACACACACACACACACACACACACACACACACACACACACACACACACACACACAGTACTATGTCTTAAAGGGACGTTCACCAAATTGTAACCTAATCCGTAACACTTGCTTGCATGAAGCTCACAGAGTGAACAGTGTACGTGGTGATAACAAATACAACAATAAATACAGCGACAAGCACAGAACAACAGGACAGTGCAGAGACTGTTGTGCGGTCTGAGGTAGTGCAGACAGAAATGGTAAAGTGACAACAATGGAAGAGGCAAAGTTAAGGGTTCAAGAACATGGCAGTACCACCAGGAAGGGGGATGGAACTGCTCTGCTTATTCTTCAGCTCCTAATGGAGGTACAGAGTTCTTAGAGGCTCAGTGCTGCTACCTACAGCTCCAGAGCCGCGGGTTCGATCCAGACCTCGGGTGCTGTCTGTCTCCCTGTGACCACACAGGTTTCCCCCTGGGTGCTCTTGTTCCCTCCCACTTGTAAAAGATGTGCTGGTAAGCTAGTTAGCTGCTGTTAATTACACTAAATTGTAATTATCCCTCTAAACCTTTCCTTTCCAATTACTTATCCAAATGTATTGGTATTGGTTTATTATTGTCACTTGTATCGAGGTACAGTGAAAAACTTGTCTTACAAACCTATCGTACAGGTCAATTCATTACACAGTGCAGTTACATTGAGTCAGTACAGAGTGCATTGATGTAGTACAGGTAAAAACAATAACAGTACAGAGTAAAGTGTCACAGCTGCACAGAAAATGCAGTGCAATAAGGTGCAAGGTCACAACAAGGTAGGTCGTGAGGTCATAGTCCATCTCATCCTATAAGGGAACCATTCAATAGTCTTATCACAGTGGGGTAGAAGCTGTCCTTAAGTCTGGTGGTATGTACCCTCAGGCTCTTGTATCTTCTACCTGATGGAAGAGGAGAGAAGATAGAATGTCCCGGGTGGGTGGGGTCTTTGATTCTGCTGGCTGCTTCGCCAAGACAGTAAGAGGTAAAGACAGAGTCCCAGGAGGGGATGTCTCTTAAATGTCATTATTGTACCTGCCTCAACCACTTTCTCTGGCAGCTCGTTCCATATACACACCACCCTCTGTGTAAAGAAGTTGCCCCTCAGATCTCTTTTGAATCTTTCTCCTCTCACTTTAAGCCTATGTCCTCTAGTTCTTGGTTCCCTTTCTCTGGGACAAAGACTGTGTGCTTTCACCATATCTATGCTCCATACGATTTTAGACATATAAGCTCACCCTTCAGTCTCCTACGCCCCAAGGAATAAAGTCCTACTTTGTCCAACCTGGAGGATGGCAAATGTTGTTCCAGAAAAGTAATAAGGATAATCCCGGGAATTATAGACCAGTGAGCCTTATGTCAGTGGTGGGCAAGCTATTGGGGAGGATTCTTAGGGACAGGATTAACAAGCATTTGGAGAGGCATAGTTTTATTAGGGATCATCAGCATGGCTTTGTGAGGGGCAGGCCATGCCTCACGAGTCTAATTGAGTTTGTCAAGGAGGTGACAAAACAAATAGATGAAGGTAGAGCAGTGGATGTAGTGTAAATGAACTTTAGTAAGGTGTTTGACAAGGTTCCCCATGGTAGGCTTGTCCATAAAGTCATGAGCCATGGGATCAATGGAGACTTGGCTGCATGGATTCAGAATTGGCTTGTCCACAGAAGGCAGAGGGTGGTCGTAGATGGAACATATTCTGCCTGGAGGTCGTTGACGAGTGGTGTTCCACGGGGATCTGTTCTGGGACTCCTGCTCTTTGTGAATTTTATGAATGACTTGGAAGAGGAAATAGTGGGGGAAGTTAGTAAGTTTGCAGATGACACGAAGGTTGGAGTTGTTGTGGATAGTGTAGAAGGTTATCTTGGGTTACAACAGGATATAGGCAGGATGCAGAGTTGGGCAGAGAAGTGGCATATGGAGTTCAATCCAGAAAAGTATGAAGTGATACACTTTGGAAGATTGAACTTGAAGGCGGAGTACAAGGTTAATGGCAGGATTCTTAGCAGTGTGGAGGAACAGAGGGATCTTGGGGTCTAAGTCCATACATCCCTCAAAGTTGCTGTGCAAGTTGATAGGGTGGTTAAGAAGGCGTATGGTGTGCTGGCCTTCATTAGTCATGGAATTGAGTTCAAGATCCATCAGGAGAAAACAGGATCTGTCCTTGGTCCATCCTCAGCAGAAATTGAGGTGGCACTTAGGACAAGGTTGAGTTTTGGTGGAATTTGCTTTTTGATTTCCCCCAAGTGAATATGTTCTTTCCTGTCCTCCACAAGTTAAATGATCACCCCTGGGCCTGGCTTGCCCAAGACTTTTCCCGGACTTAGGAAATTGATCATAGAAAATGGTGAAGAAAGTGTTTGACACGCTGGCCTTCAGTCAGGGCACTGAGAATAAGAGTTGAGACTTTGTGAAACAGTTGTATAAGACTTTGTTGAGGCCATACTTGGAGCATTATGTACAGTTTTGGTTACCCTGTTATAGAAAGGTGTCATTAAGCTGGAAACCTGCAAAGAAGATTTACGAGAATGTTGCCAGGACTCAAGGGCCTGAGTTATTAGGAGAGGTTGAGCAGACTGGGACTTTATTTCTTGGAGCATAGGAGAAGAGGGGTGACCTTACAGAGGTGGGTGAAAATCATGCGGTGCATTGATAGGGTGAATGCACACAGTTTTTTTTCCCAGGAAAAGGAATCAAAAACTAGAGGGCATAGGTTTAAGGTGAGGGGGGAGAGATTTAAGAGGGACCTAATTGCCCAGGTAAAATGCACTGACTGTCTTTCACTTGGTGGAGGAGTGTTGTGAAGCCATTTGACATTGCAGTGAGCTTCACTTGTGCATGTGTTCTAAAAAGAAATGAACAATGCATTTGTTCTCGGTTGACCTACATCCAAATCCAGCTTTAATTTAACATTTCAATTCTTTTCAAACCAGATGACAGGTTTTCTTTAAAACCTGGAGTTGTACAAGGCTGCCACAGGTGCAAGGTCTAAGTTGTGTGAAGACACTTGGAGTTCTTTTCACACTTAGCACCCAAGTGTCCTGGAATGTTTGCAGCTGAATCAAACAGCAGACACCGATCTGAGTATCAGGGCAAACTGTGCAACATTAAAGTAATATTTCTGCTTGCTTTTCATTAATTTTTACTCTGCAGGCTTCTAACCATCTTAACAGCAGTGAAAAGTTTAGGTACTTGTGAAATGGACAGCACAGATGTCCACTGTACCAAAACAACTCTGACAAAGCTATTCAATTAGCCCCACTCATGACCCTTTCTCAATAGCCCTGAAACTATCTCCCCTTATGCAGTTCCCAATTGAAAGTAATTATTAAATCTCCTTCAACCATCCTTTAAGACAATGAACTCCAGGTCATAACCATCTGATTACAGAAAGAAAATTTCCTTTCATGTTACCACTGGTCCATTTGCTATGTACTTTAAAGCTGTGTGTTCTGTCATCGCCAAGCTTGCTGACATTGGACAATTCTTGTCAAAAGGAAGGAAAATAGTTAACAGAAAGACAGGAAAACATAAACAATTAAAATCATTCAATTGAAGAAAAGCATGTATATTTAAAAAAAACATGTGCTCTTCCATTTCCTTCCTCAAGCTTTGCCCTGCAGTCCCCATTGAATTCGGTGGGGTGTTGGATCTTGCCCCCAGGTCCATGTGGAGTCTATGGCAAAATGAATGTGCAGATGTGTCCCACATTCATATGAAAATCTGCGACTTTGTTCGGTTTCAACAGCTTATGGTGGTGCTGTCAATCTTTATTGGCTGTTCATTGGACTTGCCTTTCCAAATTCAGTTCCACTGATTTCGTTTGAACTGGAATTTTAGAACTTGAGTGCGATCTTCCATCAGTACACTGAGGATTTAATGTCATTGACCAAGGACAAGTCTCAGAAGAGTTTTTACCTATTTGTCTGTCAACACTCTAATAATGTTGAATAATTTTATTGGAAGGACTGCTTTGGTAAAAAAGTGAAAACAGGCAATAATTGGTGGCAATGTTATTGAGGTGTGCCTGTTTGAGAGGGATGAACTTTTTGGTCCAATTACTGGCAAGTGTAATTTGAACTTACCTGTAAGTGTGAAAACATGCAGGGTTAGTGCCCAAGAACTGAGGTGCAGTAATCTTTGAGAATAAGTAACAATGCAGAAATATCCATTGATCCTGAATTGGAAGTGATGGAGGACCTTGGGAAAATTACGATCCTCAGGGAAGTTGCTGGAGCTCTGGCTGACAAGTCTCTGGACCCTCATGGGCATCATCAATCCCATAGCTATCCCATTCGCCACTTTGTACAAGACCATAGGATGAAGTTCCAAGTTCCTCTGTCCCTTCCAGTTCAGGATTGATGAGTGTTCCTGGAAAATTAAAATCTTCCAGGATCAGGGAATGTTCAATCAGATTGGAAAATAGCCAATGGATCTCCTTAATTCAAAAAAGGGAAGGAGACAGAAAGCAGGAAACTGCAAGCCAGTTAACACGACTTTCTTTGAGAAAATGATAGGAGCTGTAATTGAAGATATTACAGGAAGACCTTCAGGAAAGTCAAAGTGGTTGGACATCATCAACACAGTGAAAGAGAATTCATGCTTGACCAATGTATTGGAGTTCTTTGAAGTAACAAGTGGTGTGAATAAAGGGGAACGAGTGGATAGATTACCCTGATTCCCAGAAGACATAAATAAGGTGTGGCATCCAAGGAATTACAGGAAACAAAAAGCTCACAGTGTCAGAGGAACCATATTTCTACGGATAGAACATTGGATGGCTAACAGAAAACAAAGAAGGCGTTAATGGGTCATAGAACATAGAACACTATCGCACAGTACAGGCCCTTCAGCCCACAATGTTGTGCCGACATCTTATCCTGCTCTAATATCTATCTAACCCTTCCCTCCCAAATGTTAACCCTTGTCTCCCATTTCTCTGTCATTCATGTGTCTATCTAAGAGTCCCTTAAATGTCCCTAATGTATCTGCCCCCACAACCTCCACACACCCACACACTCCACACATTCCACACACCCACCACTCTCTGTGTAAAAAATTTACCCCTGACATCCCCCTTATACCTTCCTCCAATCACCTTAAAATTATGTCCCCTCATGTTAGCCATTGTCGCCCTGGGAAAAAGTCTCTGACTGTCCACTCGATCTATGCCTCTTATCATCTTGTACACCTCTATCAAGTCACCTCTCATCCTCCTCCTCTCCTCTGTAACTTAACCGCACATCTTCAGTCTAATATAGTAATTGGTTTATTATTGTCACCTGTACCGAGATACAGTGACAAACTCCTACATTGCCCCCCATTTCTCTATCATTCATGTGTCTAAGAGTCCCTTAAATGTCCCTAATGTATCTGCCCCCACAACCTCTGCCGGCAGTGCGTTCCACACACCCACCACTCTCTGTGTAAAAAACTTACCTCTGACATCCCCCTTATAACTTCCTCCATTCACCTTAAAATTCTGCCCCCTTGTGCTAGCCATTTTCACTCTGGGAAAAAGTCTCTGAATGTCCACTTCAGATTTCCAAGATGTTAGGAGTGGTGTGTCTCAGAGGTAGCTGCTGGAGCCTCGACAGTTTACAGCTGACACAAAATACATGGAAAAAGACATCAAAGGCATGGTTGTAAACTTGCTGATGATATCAAGAAAAATAAGCAAGAGCAATTACAGCATTTATAAAACACTTGGACAGGTACATAGGTAGGAAAGACTGAGAGGGATATGAGGCAACGTGGGGAAATGGGACTAGCTCAAGTAGACAACTTGGTTGTCATGGACAAATTGGGACTGAGGGCCTGTTTCTGTGCTGCATAACTCTATAGCTCTCTGACTAAGTGAGTTGGGAAGAGGAAGTAAGGAGACTACAAAGTGACGTAGAGAGGTTATGTAAAGATTTGGCAAATGGGATATAATGTGGGAAAATGTCAAATTGGCCATTTTTGCATGAAAAATCAAAAAGAAGAATCTGAATGGTCAGATGCAGAGGGATCTGATGATTTATTAAAGGATAATATGTAAGTATAGCAAGTAATTAGGAAAGCTAACAGAATATTATTGTTTATTGTGGGAGGAATTGAATACAAATGTTATGCTTCAGTTAAATCAGGTATCAGAGAGAGCACCTCTCGCGTACTTAATATTGGTCCAATATTGGTCTATTTATTTAAGCAATGATGTCAATGTATTGGAAACAGTTCAGAAAAGATTTACTAGACTAATATCTGAAAATGGTGAGTTGTCATTTGAGGAAAGGTTGGACATGTTAGGCTTGTATCTGCTGAAGTTTACAAGAGTAAGAAAGGACTGGAATGAAGCAAAAGATCTTGAAGTGGTTCGACAGGGTGGATGTGGGGGAGACGTTCCCTCTTCTGGGAGAATGCAGAACTAGGCCCCGGTGTTTAAAGGAAAAGGGTCACCCATTTAGCACAGAAGTGAGGTTCTGTGTGAGGAACACAGAAATACGAAAATTATTTTCTCATTGGGGTTATAACTCTATGAAATTTTTGAGCTCAAAGTGTGAGGAAGCAGAGTCCTTGAATAATTTTATATCCAAGATAGATACTTGATAAGGACATAGAACATAGAACAGTACAGCACAGGAACAGGCCCTTTGGCCCATGATGTTGTGCTGAACTAATTAAACTAATGACACCTAACTAAACTAATCTCTTCTGCCTACATAATGTCCATATCCCTCCATTCTCTGCACATTCATGTGCCTATCTAAGACCCACTTAAACACTTGTATCGTATCTGCCTCCACCACCACCCCTGGCAGCACATTGCAGGCACCCACTGCTCTCTGTATAAAAAACTTGCCCTGCACATCTCTAGACTTACCCCCTCTCACCTTAGATGCATGGCCCTCTAGTATTAAACATTTCGACCCTGGGATGAAGATACTAGCTGTCTGCTCTGTCTATGCCTCTTATAATCTTATAATCTTCCATTTGGTCTTCCCTCAGCCTCACCTGCTCCAGAGAAAACAATCCAAGTTTGTCCAACCTCTCCTGATAGCAAAGATAAGTAAGAAGGTGTAAGGTTGTGGTAGATAAACAGGAATGTGGGATTGCAGTTACAATCAGATCAGCCTGTGCCTTTTTTTATTTGGCTGGCAGACTTGAGGGACTCAGCCTGCTCCTGATCCTGGTCCAGAGGCTCATGTGTATGAGTTGCTTGCCCACTTCCACCAGAAGTGTGAAATGATGCCCAGCAGCGCTGAGTCAGCATGGTTCAGGAGGCAGAAGAGGGCTTGCACTGAATGTGGTGCTCGTCATCCTGGGGGTGGAGGTGGAGGAGAGAAGGGATGTCCTCCATCTGTAGAAGAGAAGAAACCCACATCTCCCTCCCCTGTCTATTGTCTGCAACACTTGCTGCTGCTCTAGCTGCCTTCACTACCTCCTCTCAGATCGATGGGGTCCCACAGCAAACTGTATGGACCAAACTCCCTTATCGTATCCCCAAGCAAACCCCTGTAGTCTTTGGAATTAATGCTGAAATGGTTTCGAGCAAGTGTCTCACAATGTCTCCTGTGTATCCTCTTTGTAACACTAGCAAAAAGTGAACAGTGGAAGGTGATGTACACTGAAGTATCATTCAACAATCCTCTACGGTTACTATACTCCACAACGTTAAAGTCGAGTTTATTGTCATCTGCACAAGTCCATGTGTGCACAGGTGCAATGGAAAACTTACTTGCAACAGCATCACAGGCACAGAGCATCAGACACACATTCACCAGGAAAATGTGAATTATTCATATATTATACAAAAATTATACCAGAAAGAACACAATTAGAACAAAATTAAACAAAGCCCATTGCAGTGCAAAGTTGTCAAAGTGGTCACAGTGTTGCTACACTGAGGTAGTGATTAGGGTTGTGCCGGTTGGTTCGAGAACCGAATGGTTGAAGGGAAGTAGCTGTTCCTGAACCTGGTGGTGTGGGGCTTCAGGCTTCTGTACCTCCTGCCTGATGGTAGCTGTGAGAAGATGGCATGGCCCGGATGGTGGGGATCTTTGATGATGGATGTTGCCTTCTTGAGACAGCGCCTCCTGTAGATACTCCCGATGGTGATAAACAAAAGCACAAAATGCTGGCAACATTGAGCAGGACGGGAAGCATCTGTGGAAAGAGAAACAGTGTTAACATTTCATTGACCTGAGAGTTAACTCTGTTTCTCTCTTCACAGCTGGTTCTGTATCTGCAGACTATCTTCAGAATTTCTTGTCTTTATTTCAAATTTCCAGCATCTACAGTTTTTTGCTTTTCCATTACTCCACAGTGAGCTGGTCTCTGTGAGGAGAGAGTGTCAATTGCTACCCACTGAAGTGTCATCCAGCCTCCTTCCTGAGCTCAAGCAGGCAATTTAAGTGGCAATCATCTCAAAGTTTTGGATGACAGTTCCAAGCCTCTGCAGAAAGCTGGAAGCTTGCAATAAACCTTGGCCAGAATAGTGTTTCTGCTTGAGATTAAGCTTGGCTGCTGTGGAGACAATCCAGAGATTCAACAACACTGGGAAAATTCATCCCGGGGCTGCAGTTTTCTGGAAGTGAATCGTTTTATTTCACAGCCTCATCATGGAAGTACAAATGCAGAGTCAAACAGCAGGGAAACAGGCCATTCAGCCCATTCAGCCCATTACATCCATGCCGACCAAAGTCAAAGTCAAGTTTATTGTAATATGCACAAGTACATGTGTGCACAGGTGCAATGAAAAATTTGCAGCAGCATCACAGGCACATAGCATCAGATAAGCAGCATTCACAAGAAAAACATAAATTAAACATAAATTATACAAAATTGTGCAAGCAGGAACACAATTAGAACAAAATAAAACAAAGTCCATTGTAGTGCAAAGTGGTCATAGTGTTGCTTTACTGAAGTAGCGATTAGGGTTGTGCAGGTTGGTTGAATGGTTGAAGGGAAGTAGCTGTTCCTGAACCTGCTGGTGTGGGACTTCAGGCTTCCGTACCTCCTGCAGTGTCTCAATGGTGGGGAGGGATGTGATATATTGGGCAGAGTCCACTTGTCTCTGCAGCTGGTTATGAAACAGTGGGCACCCACTTCCATCTATATTGATCCCATCCAACAGCCTCCTGTGCCTTGGCAATTCAAATGCTTGTCCAGGTACTTATTAAATGCTGTCAGTGGCTCTGCCTCCACCATTCTCTCAAGCATTGTATTCCAGGTACCTGCCACTCTCTGGGTGACAAAGGACCCTCTCAGATCCCCTCTACCGGCTTATCCTAAATCTGTGTCCTCTGATATGGGGAGAAATTTCCTGCAGTCCACCCTATCTGTACCCCAAGAGTGTTTATTTTCCTGGGTCATCTGTTGGAGCACTTAGACTCACTTGTCGAAATATCGGTCAGGTTGGATTACATCCGGCTAAATTTCTGACTTGAGGAGCCAGTAAAATCTTCCCTGAAGTGTCTTTAATGAGTGCAGTTCCATTCTGATAGCTGGAGATGCAGTCTGCAGCTTGAAGAATGACTTGTGCCAAACAAAATGCAGATTTGCTGGCGGATGAGCCTTTTGCAAAGAGCAATGCTTCCTCACCTGCTACTGGCACAGTGTCTTGTGTCATTGGGGACAAGATAAAATGAAGCACATAATCACCTGCTTACAGCAGCCAAAATCAAGGTCACAATGTCACGTTCTGCCCTGTCAATAACCCTGGCTGTCAACTTTTCACATAATCTGTTCCAGAGGGAAGCTCATGAAGTATTTCTACATTTGCCTCAGCAGTTTTTGGTGAAGATTTTATGTGAATAAAACTGCTCAATGTATAATTAATAACTCCTTAGTTGATTCAAGTTCACACAGTGTCCCGTAACCAACGCTGTCAGTGTTCATAATTTTACAAGTCGTGTGAAGGGTTGACTAACAAAACAGAACTTCCGAGTTCGAATCCTGCAGACAGCAGTTTGAATGTGCACTTTAAGAAATCCATCAATGCGAAGGTAGTATCAGTAAAATTAAGTCCAGTCCAGAGGAAGGGCCTCAACCCAAAACATCTCCTGTCCATTCCCCTCCACAGATGCTGCCTGACCCATTGAGTTCCTCCAGCATCTTGTGTGTTGCTCCAGAGTCCAGCATCTGCAGTCTCTTGTGTCTCTGATCATGAAATTCTAACTGGCAATTGGTTTGCTATTGTCAACATGCACCGAGATACTGTGAAAAGCTTTTGTCTGCATGCCATCCAGAGAGATCATTCCATACATAAGTGCTTTGAGGTAGTACAAAGGAAAAAAAACAGAATGCAGAATAAAGTGTCACAGTTACAGAGAAAGTGCAGTGCAGGCAGACAACAAGGTGCAAGGGCCATGGTGAGGTAGATTGAGAGAGCAAGAGTTCGTCTTTATTGTATAAGAAGTCTGTTCAAGAGTCTGGTAACAGTGAGACAGAAGCTATCCTTGAGCCTGATAGTTTGTGTTCTCAAGCTTTTGTATCTTCTGTGCACTGAGAGGGGGGAGAAGAGAGAATGTCCGGGGTGGGAGGGATCCTTGTTTATGTTGGCTGCTTTTCCAAGTCAGTGGGAAGTGTACACAGAAACAATGGAGGGGAGGCTGCTTGCATGATAGAGTGAGCTGTGTTACAACTCTCTGCAACTTCTTGCGGACTTGGGCAGAGCAGTTGCCACACCCAGCTGTGGTGTATCCAGATAGGATGCTTTCTTTGGTGCCACTGTAAAAATTGGTGAGGATCATCAGGGATATGCTGAATTTCTTTAGCCTTCTGAGGAAGTAGAGTTGGATTGAGTCCAAAAATACAAATTGATTTCCTTCTGTCTTTTGGGGAGGGGATCTGCGTTTTTTCCCTTGACCTACCCTGTATGTGAATTCATACCCAGACTCATGCTGAAGTGGTCTGGCAAAGCAGTTAGCTGCATCAAGGAGTACAAGGTACAGGCAATAAACACCAGCCTCAACAATGACATGCGTGTGCTGGGAATTAATTAAAAGTAATTTGTCTCTATCTGCAATAATGCTCCATTCACAGCACTCAAAGTCGCTGAATTAGCATATAATCAACATAAATGGACAATGTTTTGATCATCCAGTTGTGAGGTGGGCAATATTACTGACATATTACCCATAATGGCCCAGAAATTCGTCCTGTGTCAGGAACATTTTAGAGTGCAGCAACCCTTTCCATCCATGCCTCCAAAATGTAGAACTGAGCAGCTGAGGCAGAGTGCAGTGTAAAGGGGCATGTCTTCATGGAGCCTTTGGTTCCACTGGGGATGAATCCCTGGGCAGATATAGCTCAGTTAGTAATTCATCTGTCTGGTTTGGACCAGGTGGGAATATGACCATGATTATCTTTCAAAATAGGGAATCAGGAAGAGAAGGACAGATTAACCCTTCAAACTTGCTCTGCAATTCATTCGGGTCTTGGATCTCAGT
Organism: Pristis pectinata; assembly: GCF_009764475.1. NCBI lineage: Eukaryota > Metazoa > Chordata > Chondrichthyes > Rhinopristiformes > Pristidae > Pristis > Pristis pectinata. The sequence continues at coordinate 2,618,656 of NC_067414.1, forward strand.
TCCATTTATCTGCTTGCGTTTCATATCCTTTAACATTTTTAACAAAGAAATACCCATCCAATCTGGTTTTGAAATTTTCAGATGACCGAATAGCAAGTGTTTTGAGGGAGAGAATTCTGGACTTGAGTCAGGAAAGAGATATAAAGTGTTGAAGCTTTTGATAAACTAAAATAGACTCCCAGTGAAGGCTGTGACAGCTGGCAGAACACAAAATCTTGAAGAATGAGTTTGTTTTATTTTGAGGTCGGGGTGTCAAGGGATGTGGATGAAAGGCATTTAAAGGTAGTTGAATTTCAGCTGTAAACTTACTTAATGTCAACACAAGTAGTGGGAGCTAAATGCTATCCTCTGATTCCAACAGAATCTTTTTTAAAATGTATTTTCAGCTTCTGTGCATCACAGACAAAGCCAATGTTTATAGTGCATCCTAAATTGTCCTTGAGTAGGTGCTGGTGAGTCACCACCTTCAATTGCTGCAGTTCTTCTGGTGAAGGTTTCTCTGTGCTACTGTAGGGTGAGGCATCCAGGACTTAGACCCAGTGGAGAGGAAGAACTGATGATATATTTCCAAGTCAGGAACTCCAAGGCCCCTCTGGTCTGCAACAGCTGTACCCCTGCTGGTGAGACAAGATGTCGCCAGGGATTCTGATGGAGGAATCTGGCGTGTTATCTGTCAGGTCTGATACTGAGATACAACCATGCCAAGATGTTGCTTAGTGAGTGGGACCACTTTCGCAATTGAAATTCTGAAGTCAAGTTTATTGTCATATGCACACTTCCATGTGTGCACAGGTGCAATGAAAAACTTATTTGCAGCAACATCACAGGCACATAGCATCAGATAAGCAACATTCACAAGAAAAACATAAATCATACACAATTTTTACAAGAAAGGATGCAATTAGAACAAAAGCACAAGTCCATTAGAGTGCAAAGTGATCAAAGTCATCACAGTGTTGCTCTACTGAGGTAGTGATTAGGGTTGTGCCGGTTGGTTCAAGAACCAAATGGTTGTAGGGAAGTAGCTGTTCCTGAACCTGGTGGTGCGGGATTTCAGGCTTCTGCACCTCCTGCCCGATGGGAGCTGTGAGAAGATGGCACGGCCCGGGTGGTGGGGATCTTTGATGATGATGGAGACACCAGTCTCCAGATGCTTCTGATGAGGACTTTGCAAGGTCAACTGACCTGGGAGTGACTTTGCTGGAATGTCTACCAGCAAAGTATTCCCTGTGCATTAGTAATATTTTTGACATAGATTCCTTGCAAGACGAAGGGTCCAGATGATGAAGTCCAGGTGAAGGGTCTCGATCCGAAACATCAACTGTCCATTTCCCTCCACAGATGCTGCCTGACCTGCTGAGTTCCTCTGGCTTCTTGTTCTAGCACCTGCAGTCTCTTGTGTCTCTCTTCTTTGCAAAATATGTTCTTTGTGAAAATTAGAACAGAAATTGTTGAAAATACTTGGAGTATGCCTGTAATTTTCTGCCTTCATTTCAGATTTCCAGCGTCTTCGGGACACAGCTTTTGTCCTTCCCTTGAGTTTAAAAGTGCAAAATCTGCATTGATCTTAGGGTCACTAACTGTGGTTTGAAGTGATTTTGTTACAGTAAGTTCTCCTTCATTGAAGACTGTATCTTTCACCACATGGCTTTCATCCCAAAAAAAAGGCCAACTAGAAGGAAGATAACTTCCGTTGCCATCCCCACAGTGACACACTTATAATGGCTGGTGATTTCCAGTGAGTTATAAACCAGTCAAACTTCCTTCCAGTTTTTGGCATGCTCTGTGTTTTCTGCATTGAGATTGCTGCCAGTTAGTGTGAAATGTAAGCAAAAGATCGAATCCAGCAGTCTAGGACAGCTGTAAAATGCAAGGGCAGAATTCAAAGAAACAAATGAGAGGAACAGAAAATGAATATGACAAAAAAAACTTGAAATGGGTCTCAAAGTGATAAAAAATGCTGTTAAAGGTATTTAGAGAAACAAATATATTAGGTGTCAGCCTTGGTTAGTTAGAGAACATATATATTAGATGTCAGCCTTGGTTGGTTAGAGAAACATATTTATTAGGTGTCAGCCTTGGTTCCAATTGTGTTGCCTTTCAATCATGTGCTGGACACTTACAGTTGTAAGCAAGTCAGATACCGTTGTTTGGCAGTAAGAGTATGTTGTTTTACTGAAGGGTCTAGGGTATGGCTTTAAAATGAGGGTTTATCGGAACACCAGTGCCCAATCCATTCCCACCCATCACTTGGATGCTGAAAATCTCACCATACTATTCAAAGAAGGGGTAGGTGAGTTCTCCAGTGATGTGAATGTTGCATTGATGATGACTTCCCGTCACATCCTACATCCAGGAATAATACTTCTGGTTTGGAAAATTGAAGTAGTGCTGTTATTTAAGAATTCAAAGTGTGGGCCTTGGTGGGTTGTGGATTCTTTGACTACAGTCAAATGTTTATTTTGATGCAAGTTGTGGAGAAGTAATTGGAGTCTATTATCAAAGACTGAGTGGTTGAACACTTGAGCAAGTACACGTTGATCAAACAAGTTAGCATGGGTTTGAATAATCATGTCTGACTCATCTAGTTGAGTCTTTCAGAAATTAACTGGTGTGATGGATGGATGTTTATGGATGGTGTTTTTATTGATTTGCAGAAGACATGAGATTCAACATGTGAGGTTATTAGGAATAAATGAAATCATGTTCAAAATAATATTGTGACACCAGTGAGTATTTGGGAACTGGGAGAAAGAGAAGGGATAAAGGTTTCTCCATGAACAAGATGGTTCCCTTGAGTCCTTCATAATGGTTAGTGACCTTGATGAAGGAATAGAGACTTAAAATTGAAGTCAAGAGAGAAGTCAAGAAAATTTAATTAAAGAGACTTAAATAATGCATTATTTATTATTTAATGTTTGAAGAGACTAATTTGTGCAGATGGGAAAGTTGCAAAAGGATCAGAAGTGGGGAAAACTTTTGTAGGTGGTCTTCAAAATAGGGAAATGTCGGATCATCCACCTTAGAATCAAGAAAGGTAAATAAGATTATTTCTCAATAATGAGACAGCAGGAACTGTGGAGATGAAAGGATATTTAGGTATTCAATTCGAGTAAAACACTGAAAGCTAATGCATAAGAAGTAATCAGAGGCTAATGAAATGTTGGCCTTTATCTCTGTGGGGGTCGGATTACAAAAGTAACACGGTAATGCTGTAGTTGAACAGAAGTTTAGTCTTTCAGCTTCTGGAGTTCAAGATTACTTCCAACACTGAACTTCGGGTAAGGTACTTCGGCCAAAGGGAGGAGCAAGATTCTCAGAGAAATATCAGGGTTTAAATGTTAAATTATCAGCAAAAATGCATTAAGTTGGTTGTAGTCCATTGAGGAATGCCTCAGTCAATGCCTTCAATTACAAAAAAGAAAATTTAATTGAGTTACTGATGCAGTTGAATGGTGAAACCATCTCAAGTTTCAGAAAAATTACCCTGCGCTTATGACCCCTTGTTCATGGATACCCATTATACTTATTGATATGAATTAGTCATATTTTTGTAATTACCAATATCCAAGGGTATAGAGCATAACTAAAGCTGTAATGAATGTGAATAGAAGACTGGGTTAATAAATAAGTACCAGTTAGATACTGCCAAGCTTGAGTTTTATTACTTAACTGATGTCAGGAACTCAGTCTCGTCAACCTTAATGGAACTCATCACTTCTTGTCTATTTTTGTCTTTAGTTTCACCTTATCATAAGAAGCAATCTCCAAACATTATTTTTGCACTCTCTCTCTCTCTCTTTTCTTTGGAAAGGTTCCTAAAGCCTTTTATTCAATTACTGCTCCTGCAGTTCAACTTTAAATCTGTACTATCTGGTTCTCTTTATAGTCAATATCCATTTTCATTTACCTCATGTACAAGGCATTCTGAGCTGTCTATCCAATGTGAAAGAGACTTCACTAATGCAATTTTCTGCTGTTAAATTCTGTAGAACTATTTGTTCATTGCTGACAATAAAAGAGGATTGCCGACCTGCTGCACATTACCACAGCTTGTGCTGACGTATGGGATCTTCAGGCAGCCCACTGAATCATTGCAGTGGAAGATTTTTGGATCTGATCAGCCCTGGTGGAGTACCTAGGTAGAAATGGTCAGCAAGAGTGAACCATGTTCTCTTCAATGGGTCAGGGGGCAATGAAAATGATGAGAGCAGGAGACCCCGTGGCAATGCTATGAATCATTTTGAGGAGCTTTGATGTTAGAGTGATTTCATCTGCTTTACTGCATTAGTATTTTTAGTCATGTTATGGTGGGGAAACTTCAGTCAGAACCAGAAGTCAGCAGCTGGTCTGCGAAGGGTTTCATGTTACCCGTGTTTAGAGGAGCTTCCTGCACATCTAGTGCTGTGTTTATGGATGGGGCAAGGAATTGAGAGAGAGAATGGTGGGATACAGTTGGTGTGATCACTACATGTGGAAGATGGTGGAATGATTTCAGAAGATGTTGGCTTCTTCCTATTCCTCATCTTGACCAAGATATATCCTCGGGGAACTCCACACGTAACTGTGAAGGTGTAGGAAGGTACACCATCACTGGTGACTCTCTGGCCACTACATGACTGATAGGCAAAAGTCCAAGGGAAGTGGTCCCATACAGTTTGATGAAGGTGAAAGATGGAAGTCAACCATGTCAAACACTACGATCAGGGGCAGGGAGGGATCACTTTAACAATTGGAGTGATATTGGTATAGATTGGATTGGATTCAAACAATGAATTTCCAGTTAAGGCTGCAATTCATTCAAAGATGTTACAAAGGAAAGATGGGATGGTGGTTTACAAACAGTGGAAGACATTTTTGAGAACGCGACAGACAAAGTAGAGAATGAAGCTTCATTAGTGTGGTTTAAGAAAACATCCAGGAAATTTTGGACACAGTTTCACGTGATTAATTTTTCAGTGACTGGAATCCAGGATAAAAACTGGGATGGGATAAGATGGCTAAGGTAGGCTTTGGGGATGAGGAGAGCACTTATTGATTACTGAGCAAATTTATCTCCTGAGTAGCTGATCACAAAGAATTAATTTTTCATGATTGGTCTCTAATCTGCTTTGAGTTACTTGATACTGCTGGGATAAAGTTAGGAGAAAGTAGATAGATTTAATTATTCTGGTGCAGGGGAAGTTAAGGTTGCAGTATTTGACTGCTCTCCTGGATGAAGAACATATTTGTTGATGTGAACAGGACTGGATTTGTCTGTGACGCTCCTCTTGGTTTAATAATGTCCTGGAACTGACTTGTTGGAAGAAAATACCAAGAGTTTTTCTCACATTGAAGCCATATCCAAGGCAAGATTCAATGGCTTTTGGAGGTTAAAATTAGATTGAAAAAAGATGTACCCCTGAGTGGTTCCACATGGGAAAATACTCAGAGTGAGAGGATTCTAACAACATAAACTTCCCAAAATGCAATTAATCTTCAATTTTGCTGGAGCACTAAACTGTTACTGTGCTAATTGATAAACCTTTTATAACCAGTTGTTCATCTTTACTGCTCCATTCTTTCATAGAAGGAGTTTATATTCACCTGTCAACAGTGCACTGGTCAGGATTCAGTCTGCTATTAAAACAGAACAAGGACTTGGCCCATAAACTTTATCCTTCAAAAGATAGCTGACCTTCTTGACACTTCATTTTCTGTTCTTCACTTCAGCTGTTCAACATTTTGATCAGGACTATAAATATTGTAAATGACTAATGAGTGGGTTTGGAATGTTTTGATTGGTGATGGTCCTTGATGTAGGGCTCCTTCATTTTATGTCTGAGGCACTGGCCATAAGTTTGCAAATGTTTGTAATTATAATACTCTTTGAGTTCTGCATGCATCAAAAATATATGGAATGTAAATATATTAAATCTTGCATCCTCCAGCACTGTTTTCATGTTTAGTCATTCTATTTTGTCAATATATATTTTAATATTCATATTTAAGATGAACTTTGCAAATATAAATTTATCATTTAGTCGCAGGGTCCCATGTAAGGTTTACTGAAATTTCTTTTCATTGGACATTTTATTCTCAGAAACTAAAATTTCTGATGTCCAATGTTACAGCTTAATCAAACTTTAATCAGTTTAATTATGCATTGTAGTCTGTTGAGTCGAGCGAGTTCTTCCTTTGTCAGTGGAGACACAAGAGACTGCAGATGCTGGAATCTGGAGCCAGCCAAACGTCGACAATTCCTTTCCTCCCACAGGTGCTGCTCGACCCGCTGGGTTCCTCCAGCAGATTGTTTTGCAGCGCTATTCTCATTCATAATGATTAGGTTCAACTTACCAATTAAATTATTCAGTAGTGTATTAGGAAGAATTTTTCACTTGGAGACTTGAGTCTGAGCCAGACTTGCTTGGGCCTGTAACTCTGTGTTGAATTGGATTATGTTGGTTAAGCATTGTACAGTGCATCTCTTCTTCAGGAATCTCTGAGTACAATTTGTTCAGCTGCACTGATGTAATAATTTTCCTTCTACTTCTCTATTCTGCTTTGGATAAATAAATGTCTAAAGCTGAACTGAGGTCAGATCTATAATTGTTCAGAATTTATGGTCAGTGGCTAAGCAATAGTGTGCACCACCATCTACAAAGAATTTGTCATCTCTACAACGAGAACTTTTTTTCCCTTTTCTCACGCCTGCTGCTGTTCAGCACCAGTTAAAAGGATTCTTGCAGTTCAGCAGCAGTGATGACTTCAGGATGGCTGGACATTCAGTCACAGTTATGCATCCTTACATGGTACAATTTTTAATAAACTTATACAGGTTAAACATGACTTGGTTATACAATGAAAACATGGTTATACAGGTTGATAAATGAAGGTCAGACATAAATGCATGAATAAGGTCGAAACTGACACATCGCAAACTAGTAGGTTAACCTACTTGTGGCAGCTCAGTGGTACAGCTGGTAGAGCTGCTGCCTCACAGCGCCAAAGATCCGGGTTCGATCCTGACCTCAGTTGCTATCCGTGTGGAGTTTGCACGTTCTCCCTGTGACCAAAGGACACAAAACAAAACAAAAAAAAAAATCCATTGTAGTGCAAGGTGCTCAAAGTGGTCATCGTCTTGCTGTACTGAGGTAGTGATTAGGGTTGTGCAGGTTGGTTCAAGACCGAATGTGGTAAATGCAGGCTTGATCTTAAGTTTTAAGAATAAATTGGATAGATACATGGATGGGAGAGATCTGGAGGGTTATGGACTGGGTGCAGGTCAATGGGACTAGCGGAATAAAGTTTTGGCACAGACTAGAAGGGCCGAATGGCCTGTTTTCTATGCTGTAGTATTCTATGGTTCTATGGTTCTATGGAATGGTTGAAGAGAAGTAGCTGTTCCTGAACCTGGTGGTGTGGGACTTCAGGCTTCTGCACCTCCAGCAGTGCTTCCATGGTGGAGAGGGATGTGCCCGTGAAAAATTGGGCTGAGTCCACGACTCAGCAGCTTCTTATGTTACAGCGGGAACCCATCCAAATTAATCTCATGTTGTCCTCTCACATCCCAAAGGCTTATAGGTTGGTAGGTTAGTTGTTCACTGTAAGTTGCCCTTAGAGTTTACATGAGTGGTAGAACCTGCTGGGGAGCCTTTGAGAACATGGGGGAAATCAAGGGTTAATGTAGGATGAATGTGGAGGTGGTCAGCACAGACCTGGTGGGCTGAAGGGCCTGTTTCTGTGCTGTGTGACTCTGTGAAAATAACTTAAAGGATTGATTTGGAAGAATTTTAATTCACTTCTGTGAAGTTAGTTAAGGCCAGAGAGATTGCGAGCCAGTACTTATGACTCAGTGTGCCATTGAACCTCTTGGATTTTGCTCAACAGAGTGTAAGATTTTCTGAGTATTGTACAGCAAGTCACGAGGCAGAAGTTTGTTCAGAATCACATGCTGACATCTAATTTAGCAGCAGCTGCAGGTGTGACTCTGCTTCTGGAATTCAGTTGGCTTTAGCGGAAAAGGAGTTCTGAAAGCAGGATGCTGGTGCCCTACAGGACTTGTGCACCAGAGTTGTCCATTGCTCTCCACTCTCTTAGCTCATTGACCTGAAAATTACACACAACTCTTCCAAACGCCCTTCCTCTTTGTATTAGAACTGCACATGTTCCAAATGATTAACGACAAGTTTGAAATCACTAGGTTGGTATGGTAGTGAAAATAAGTATTGAAAATGTTGTTGAAAGTATCCTGCCTGGTTGCATCATGGTCTGGTACAGCAATTCGAAAGTGCAGGAATGTAAGAAGCTGCAGAGAGTAGTGGACTCAGCCCAATACATCACGGGCACATCCCTCCCCACCATCGGGAGTATCTACAGGAGGCGCTGCCTCAAGAAGGCAACATCCATCATCAAAGATCCCCACCACCTGGGCCGTGCCATCTTCTCGCATCTACCATCGGGTAGGAGGTACAGAAGCCTGAAGTCCCACACGACCAGGTTCAAGAACATCTACTTCCCTTCAACCATTTGGTTCTTGAACCAACTGGCAAAGCTATGATCACCACTACAGTTTAGCAACATTACGAACATTCTGATCACTTTGCACTAAAATGGACTTTGTCTTTTTTTGTTATAATTTATGTTTTTCTTGTGAATGCTGCTTATCTGATGCTCTGTGCCTGTGATGCTGCTGCAAGTAATTGCACCTGTGCACACATGGACTTGTGCAGATGACAATAAACTCAACCTCGACTTTGACTTCATACGTGCAATGCTGTGAATATACTGTCATGTATATATTATCTTTCTCTTCACCCCTGGATTTGAGTCAGTGTTGGTTTCTAACATGTGCAGGCAGATGTATGTTTGTCTGCAAGCTTGGACCTGTGTGCTATTTAAATACAAAATCACTGTTGTACTCGATTCTCTTGTGATCTGTGAAAGAACATATGTATATGGGGTCACTGGATAGCAATCTGCAACAGTTGTCCTGCTTCCTGAGTTACCACCACTGCTCCCTCACAACTTGGACTGTTGCAGTGGAGCTACAGTAGGTGAAGACTATTGCAGACTCTGGAAGTCTGAAATAATAAACAAAATGCAAGAAATGCTCATTGAGCCATGGAATCTCGATGCAGTGAGAAACAGGGTTAATGTTTCAGCTCAATGGCTGCGCACCAGGCATTACATTTGAGAACATTTCTGAATTCTTGCGGTTATTATCTCCAGACGTAATGGGGAACCTTTCAAAAACACTCCTGACAAAAGGTCAATGCCCTCAAATGTTAATTTCCTTCTACTGTCCATAAATCATCGCGTGTTTCCAGCAGTTTTGCTTTGTTTGCTGCAGCACTCCTGTTGCTTCAGTCAACATGGAATCAGAGCTGGTAGCTCCATGGGTCAATATTGTACAAAACAGTCAGCACACTTGCTGTCTCTAGGTCATCCGGGGAGGGCTCAAGTGTTAGTGCACATGCTGGGCTCTGAATTCAACAAGCTCAGGCTGGTACCAGCTCTTACTGGATTTTCAATGGTTCGTAACATCTGATATAAAACATGAGCCCAAAACTCTGTCCATTCTCCTCACCAGAGTGTTCAAAGCAGAGTTAGTACTTGACGTACAGTTTGGGCAAGGGATGTGCAAGTGGTTTAATTGGTGTCCTGATTGTCACAGAAATTGTATACTTTGCTTGTTTCTTTACTTGTGGAGCAAGGTTAACTAGAACTTACAAGTTCAAAGTCAAAGTTGAGTTTATTGTCATCTGCACAAGTCCATGTGTGCACAGGTGCAATGAAAAGCTTCCTTGCAGCAGCATCACAGGCACATAGCATCAGAGAAGCAGCATTCACAAGAATTAATTAAACATGAATTATACACAATTTTTACAAGAAAGAACACAATTAGAACAAAGAAAACAAAGTCCATTTTAGTGCAAAATGATCAAAGTGGTCACAGTGTTGCTATGCTGAGGTAGTGATGAGTGTTGTGCCGGTTGGTTCAAGAACCAAATGGTTGAAGGGAAGTAGCTGTTACTGAACCTGGTGGTGTGGAACTTCAGGCTTCTGTACCTCCTGCCCAATGGGAGCTGTGAGTAGATGGCATGGCCCGGATGGTGGGGATCTTTGATGATGGATGTTGCCTTCTTGAGACAGTTCCTCCTGTAGATACTCCCGATGGTGGGGAGGGATGTGCCTGTGATGTATTGGGCTGAGTCCACCACTCTCTGCAGCTTCTTGTGTTCCTGCGCATTCGAATTGCCGTACCAGACCATGGTGCAACCAGTCAAGATACTTTCAACAGTACACCTGTAGAAGTTTGTCAGAGTGTTCAGTGACCAGCCAAACCTCCTTAACCCTCTAAGAAAGTAAAGACGCTGGTATGCTTTCCTTGTGATCGCATCTACGTGCTGGACCCAGGATGGGTCATCTGATATGTTAATGCCCAGGAATTTAAACCTGCTGACCCTCTCCACTGCCAATCCACTAATGTAGACTGGCGGATTTTCCCTCTCCTTCCCCTTCCTGAAGTCAACGACCATTTCTTTATTTTTACTGACACTGAACAAGAGGTTGTTGTTGCAATGCAACTGTTGCAACACAATAGTTGCACACCTCAAGTCGATAGTGCTGAAACCGATCTGAAGTTGGTGCAACCTGCAGAGCGATGAGACTATTTTTATGAGGTTATTCATTACACAGTTTGTCATTACAATGAAAATGATGTGTGAGTCAGGCCCCTTATCCAGTGCTCGTTGTAGTCAATCATCTTGTTGCTATTTTGGTTGAACATTGTCTCAGTGCAGATTGAAGATCTGCAGGAGTCTGCTGCTGTACTTGTTATTTCTGATGTTTCTGGAGGAACTTACTTCCTGATAGACCAATATTCATGAGTTATTTAGAAAGGGAAACACGGCAACTGTTGGAAATGCTCAGGAGGTCAGGCACCACCTGTGGGTAGAGAAACTGGACTATGCTTGATCCAGGCCTCTCCACCCACTTATTCCCCCACGATATTCTCATGATTGCAGTAATCCTTTGCAGCTCCAGATTACGCTTTCCCAGCTGCCCCATGAAATGGACTGGCAGCGAGTGGAAACTTGGCCTCAGGAGTCAGATCTTGAAGCTCCTTTCTCAGTTACTCACTGTCAAGTGACTTTTGAACTGACTGAAGTAGCTAAAAAATACAAGTATGGTTAAGTACAGGTACAATGAAAATCTTGCAAAAAATTAACTAACAACATTTAAGAGCAACTAAAAGAATAGAAAAGGAAACATTTAACTGCACTTACCTGTTTAACCCAGGGGAAACCACAAACAATCTGTTGGAGGAACTCAGCAGGTCAAGCAGCATCTCTGGGCGGGAAAGGAATTGTCGACGTTTCAGGTCAAAATCAGGACTGAGAGTGGAGAGGGGAGATAGCCAATATAAAGAGGAGAGGAGGAGTGGTGGGGTAGGGGCCAGCAGGAGATTGGTGGACTGAAGAGGAGTGAAGTTCGATGGGCAGATCAAGTCAAGTAGGGGAGCAGGAGGGGTGGAGTTGACAATCAGCCTGCTGGAAGAACTCAGCAGGTCGAGCAGCATCTGTGCGAGGAAATGAATTGTCGACGTTTTAGGTCAAAACCCTGCATCAGGACTGCATTGATGGCTGCTCCAGATTCCAGCACCTGCAGTCTCTTGTGTCTCCAGTTCAGGTCCGGGGGCTGGATATCGAAGGTATGCAGTGTCCCAGCTCTGGACAGCTGAGCTCTGACCCAGGGTGGATAGGAGATCGACTGGCACAGCTGGAGTTCAGATAGCTCGGTGTCTGACCTGCAGCAAGTTGCCGGCCACTGCCTTGCAAAGTTCAGGCATGGAAGTTGGGGTCACTTTGACCCACGCACTGCAGTCTGGCCCAATGTTTCTGTTCAAAGAACTTGCATCAGAACTGTGAAAAATTGGAGACAGAGCTAGAATTTTTCCAGGCAGTGATCCAGGAAGCAAGAAGTACAGAGGATGGGGCTGGGGAGAACATCTGGATGGTTTGAGAGGTTAAGTAACAAAAGGGATGATAGAGCATATGGTGTAAGTGGGTGATGAGGGTATAAAGAAGGGAAGGAAGGATGAACTGTAAATAGGGAAAGCAGAATAATGTTATGCACTCGATACTGGAGTCCTCCTGTGCCCCCTTGTTTATTGTTCCTGGGTGAACCAGATGAAGTTTTTTCTTCAAAAACACTCCTTGGCAAGCTAGATGAGAAATTGCTGTCATCGGGCTTGAGAAAGCTTCATGTAAAATATTATGCAACAGGTTTAGCAGACTTGTGAATTGCCAAGTGATGTAGCACCGTGTGCATTTACTGTACTTTGTGTTCCTGTTTCTCTGGTTAAGTTTCTCTGCAGCTGCCAGTGCCATTTTGTCCATGCCTCTGCTGCTGCTATGATACCTCAGAAGTATGCAGACTGTGACTCTGCTCCCGGCTGCAGTTGGCAGGGGTTTCCTGTTCTGCCTTAAACTCAAATGTGCTCAGTATCCGAGTGTAAAAAACAAATTGTTTCCTGACTAGATGTTTGAGCTTTGCAGTGTAATGTTCTGCAGGCTTTGTATGAGGATGAGAGACAAATTACTGGCTGGTGACTCCCTGTGGTGAAAAAGTACATGGCAGTTCATCCTTCCCAAAAGGGGGGATTTTTCGAGATAACAAAGATGTTAAGGAAGCTGGCTTCCAACTTAAGCTGGCAATGTCTGGCTGGACTCTTAGGTTGTGGGAAAAGGTCTGTTACAAGCTATCTCAGTGAGGTTGTATGTACATTCCTTGAGAATATTCTTATGATTTTTGACTAGAAATCCATGAACAAGTTGCCAGCAGCCTGAAGCACCTCTGGGATTGTCCTCCCATTTTGGGGAATTAGGTGAAAAGATATTTTAAACACTGGCTGTTTGCAGTCGTTTTCTGAAACTGTTAAACCCATACCATTTTCCTTTGAATGATAATTCAGAGGGAAGTGCAAAATTCTGGGAGGCATGACAGAGAAATTTAACAAATTTACTCATAATTATCAGTTGTCTTTTGCATTTTGTTACCTTCGGATGTGTGCAGCAAAGAACATTTGCTTTCTCTCGCCATTAGTAGATTGGAAAAGTTGAGAGACTATTCACACTGTGGCATCAAAAACAAGTCACATTCCTCAGAAATTGCCCTTGTTTTTTCCAAGTGCTGGAGTAGTGGAAGGGAGATTGTGTTAAAGCTGCAGGAAGACAAAACAATAATGTTGATATTATTTGCAAATGCTGACCTACATTCTATTGAACTGCCATCCTGTAAAACCTTTACCTACTTCTCTCTGTCTACAATGGGTCTTCTGGATCCTTTACTGAAAGAAAAACAATTGATGACAAATTCTATAGAATGATTCGAAAACTTCAGAAGATCAAACATTCTGCTGCGCTTTACCTGGGTTAGTTATCACCTGGGGGATGGGGCTGGTTGTTGGCCTGCTCGTCCTGTCACCCAGAGATAGTATGTGTTTGCAGTAAAGGGCTTTGAGCTGTCGGCTCAAACCCAAGAAATTGAACAGGGAAGCTTTCAGTCAGAATGAACAAAGTTTAGCTTCATAGAAGCAAAATGGAAGAGCTTGCACTTACGTGAGTGGATTCACAACCAGAGGACATGAATGTTTCCAGTTGATATGTTCCTACTACTGACTGCTGACTGTCCTCTTCCACCCCCTGTAGAGCACAGAGCACAGAACAGTACAGCACAGGAACAGACCCTTCAGCCGAACAAATTAAACTAGTAATTAAGCACCTAAGTAAACTAAACCCTTCTGCCTACACAATGTCCATATCCTTCCATTCTCTGCACATTCACGTGCCTATCTAAGAGCCTCTTAAATGCTTCTATTGTATCTGCCTCCACCACCACCCCTGGCAGCACATTCCAGGCACCTACCACTCTCTGTGTAAAAAACCTGCCCCCCTCATCTTCTTTGAACTTTCCCCCCCTCACCTTAAATGCATGCCCTCTGGTATTAGACATTTTGATCCTGGGAAAAAGATACTGGTTGTCTACTCTACCTTTGTCTCTAATAACCTGATAAACTTCAGCCTCTGCCGCTCCAGAGAAAACAACCCAAGTTTGTCCAACCTCTCCTTAGAGCTCATGCCCTCTAATCCAGGCAGCATCCTGGTGAACCTCTTCCACCTTCTTCAAGGCATAATTTTAAGGTGATTGGAGGAAGGTAGAAGGGGGATATCAGGAGTAAGTTTTACACAGAGAGCGGTGGGTGTGTGGGTCGCACTGCCAGCAGAGGTTGTGGGGGCAGATACATTAGGGACATTTAAGAGACTCTTAGATAGGCACATGAATGATAGAAAAATAGGGGGCTATGTGGGAGGGAAGGGTTAGATAGATCTTAGAGCAGGATAAAATGTCAGCACAGCATCATGGGCTGAAGGGTCTGTACTGTGCCGTAACGTTCTATGTTCTATGTTCTAAATCCTTCCTCCACTTGTCAATCAAGAATGTTGTTACATAAGTTGTCTCAGTGGTTATAATGTTGTGTTATAGCACCACCTTGCTAATATACAGAGTAGACTTGCTTCTGGTGTCCAAAGTACACAGGTAACCATGTAAATTGCCTTTTGTGCCTGAGTTAGGTTGCCTTTGGCCATGTGCCTGGGGCTTTAAAAGAGGTGTCAAGTGTTTCCGTCATTTTGAGAAAAGGGTAACATCATATTGGTTGGTTTGGATTACTATTGTCACATGTACTGAGATACAGTGAAAAGCTTTTATTTTGCTTCCCATCCAGGCAGATCGTGCCGTAGATAATGACAGTGAGGTAGTAAAAAGAAAACAGAATACAGAATATAGTGTTACCTTTACAGAGAAAGTGCAGTGCAGGTAGACAAATAAAGTGCAAGGGCCATGACAAGGTAGATTGGGAGATCAAGAGTTCACCTTTTAGCGCATGAGAGGTCCATTCAAGAGTCTGATAACAGTGGGATAGAAGCTGTCCTTGAGTCTGGTGGTTCATGTTCTCAAGCTTTTGTATCTCTGCCAAATGGGAGGGGGAGACGAGAGAATGTCCAGGGTAGGAGGGGTCTTTGATTATTTCCTGCTGCTTCCTGAGGCAGCGGGAAGCGGTGGCAGAGTCCCCGGAGGGGAGGTTGGTTTTGATGATGGACTGGGCTGTGTTCACAGCTCTCTGCAGTTTCTTGTAGTATTGGGCAGAGCAGTTGCCGTACCAAGCCGTGATGGTAGGATGCATTCTGTGGTGCATCTGCAAAAATTGGTGAGAATCATTGGGGACGTACCGAATTTCCTTTGCCTTCTGAGGAAGTAGAGGTGCTGGTGAACTTTCTTCGCTATAGCATCTACATGGTTGGACCAGGGCAGGTTATTGGTGATGTTTACACCCAGGATCTTGAAGCACTCAACCATCTCCACCCCAGCACCGTTGATACAGATATCAATATTGATGTTGGGTGAATGTTAACACTCTAAACCCAATTTAAAAACTTCATCTCTGTTCTGTGGTCCATTCCTTCTGTCCAAGCAGCTTGGTAACTGGCAGATGAGCAGCACAGAAGCAGCTCAATAGCAGTGTATATTCCTCATTGAGGCTCCCTTCTTACGATTGAGCCTGATTTACCAATAAAATGGTGGTTGGCTGGAGTTGGTGGGTTCGGGGAAACCCGTCAGCTGAAGAGAGATGACGACAGATTCAGTGAGACAGTAAATGTTCTTACAGCACTGCCTGTGATCCAGTAGAGTGCTTTCCCTGTTCTCCTGACTTGACTAAAACAGGTCGTTCCTGAATCCAAAGAACCGTTGCCAATTGCAATCGTGATGGCAATCTCGGGTGGCGATTGAACCTTCTCCCAGGACTGGGTCCCAACAAGACTGGAATGAGTTTGACTGCCATCCAAAATCTTATTGCAAATGGATCTACCACGATACACTACTCTCCCTCCCCACCACCTCATACAATCACATTCCTTCCTCAATCAGAGCCATGACACCCCACATGCCCTGCACCACTCCACAAATCCCACAAACCTATTTAATCTCAGTCCAGATCCTTCCATTTGACAGCCAGCTAGCAGACCAATCAGGCTGCAGAAAATCATTCCAGGATCTCCACTTCAGGCCTTCTGAACCTGAGGTGGAGAGGAAATATACAAATATAAGTCACACAAGTCAGAAAGGACCAGGTGAAAACTGAATGCTGGAAACAAGAGCTAATAACAGTGGAAATGCAGTGTGTCTCAGGTGAAAGTAAAGATTAATATGAGTTGAAGGTGTGTGATATAGACCGAAGGTTCATTTCTGTGTACAGCAGGAGCACTTTGAACACATACACAATCAGTAATTTTATTTGTCTTTTTAAGTCATGGGACAAAGGAAAATGGCCACAGAAGACAGAGGGGAGTGTTGGAGCAGTGTTACTCTGGCTGGAGGTCTGTGACCAGTGGTATTCCCCAGGGATCGGTGCTGGGACCTCGGTCGTTTGTGATATATATAAATGACCTGGAAGAAAATACAGATGGTTGGGTCTGTAAGTTTGCAGATGGCACGAAGATTGGTGCAGTTGTGGACAATGACGAAGGTTGTCTAAGGATACAGCTGGATATAGACCACTTACAGATATGGGCGGAGAAATGGCAGATGGAGTTTAATCCAAGCAAGTGTGAGGTATTGCATTCTGGGAGGTCAAATGTAAGGGGGATGTGTATGCAGTAAATGGCAGTTCATTTTACAGCATTGATATACAAAAGGATCTTGGGGTCCAAGTCCATAGCTCCCTGAAAGTGGCCACACAAGTAGATAGGGTGGTAAAGAAAGCATACGGCATGCTTGCCTTCATTGGTCAAGGCATTGAGTATAAGAATCAGGAAGTCATGTTGCAGCTGTATAAAACTTTGGTCAGGCTGCACTTGGAGTACTGTGTGCAGTTCTGGTCGCCCCATTACGGGAAGGATGTGGAGGCTTTGGAGAGGGTGCAGAAGAGGTTCACCAGGATGCTGCCTGGATTAGAGGGCATGTGCTATGAGGAGAGGTTGGACAAACTTGGGTTGTTTTCTCTGCAGCGGCAGAGGCTGAGGGGAGACCTGATAGATGTTTATAAAATTATGAGAGGTACAGATAGAATAGACAGCTAGTATCTTTTTCCCACGGTCAAAATGTCTAATACTAGAGGCCATTAGATAGACACATGAACATGCAGGGAATGGAGGGAGATGGATCATGTGCAGGCAGAAGGGATTAGTTTAATTTGACATCATGTTTGGCACAGACATGGTGGGCCGAAGGGCCTATTCCTGTGCTGTACTGTTCTGTGTTGTATTCAACTCAACTCCAGCTGTGTTTTGCAGGAGCAGTAGCGAGCTCACAATAGAGCAATGGAAATGCAGGTGAATGAATAATTGATCGTAGGGAATAAACTATCCCGTTATCAATGTGGTCTAGGATGTATTGACATTGCTGAGGCACTAACCTGACCCTGAAGTAGCCAATGCAATGTTGTATAGACTGTCCCCGGGTAATCAACGGTTCCGCCTGTACACTCATCCATTGGTTGATTTTGTCCGTAAGTTGGAAAGTACACAAAAATCATTCACTATGGTAACCGCACCCTCACAGTATTGTAATGAATGGCATCAGAAGCACATGGACAGATAAAAAAGAGCAATCATTAAAAGTGTGGGAGAGAGAGGAAACTAGTTCTGCCGTCTGCAGGAACGAACATGTGTACGTACACTGGACCTTTGGATTTAATGATATTATGGGAGCTCGTTCGCGTGTAGGAGTGTCCATAGGTCAGGCATTCTTAAGTCACGTGCTCACAGACTCATTTGGGTTGATTTAACATCAGGTTCTGGGTCAGCGTTTCCCGGGTAGTAGACCAGATTACACTGAGATGATGATTGGTTCCAAACTGGAATGTAGTAGAAGACAGGCAACTGTGTCTGTCTTCCCCAGGAAGGCTACCGGCTAACAAACACAGGGGCAAAGCTCCACAGCTGCCCTCTCCTCCTTGTGCCAGTCCCATTAAATCTATGTCCTCTGGTTACTGACTATTGTACCTTGGAAAACAGTCATTTTTTATCTGCTCTGTCCGAACCCTTCGTAAACTTGAATACTTTTGTTAAATCTCCCTTAAGTGTATTTGCTCTACCTTCCTTCCCCTGTCTGATGTTCTTCATCCTGGTACCAATCTTGTATTTCCTGTCTGCACTCTCTCCAAGGTCTTGGTATCCCTTACCAAGTGTGGTGCTTCGAAATGGACTCAGCACTCCAACTGAGGCCAAACCAGTAGTTCTTCATTTTCATACCTTTCCATCTTGGGCTCTGCATGTTACACCACTTCCAAAGCTTTCTGTTGTGAAGCCCAGGTCTCCCAGTTCCATCATCCCTTCAAAAACTGCAGCATTCAGCCGAACCCCTCCCTTCCCTTTCCCTCCCAACATTAACCACTTCACATTGCTCACATTCATTTCATCTGCTGTCACTTCCTGGTGAGTGTGTCCAGCATTTTCTGTTCTTACTTTATAGCCTTTGTGTAACATTCTGAGAGATGAGGGAAAAGCTTTCAAATAAACACGAGATTAGAATTTAACACCTCAGAGGTGGGATTATTTATTGAAAAGGATTTTCTTTGAATTTCAGCGAAATGTTAAAGCTATCTTATGTTATTAAGCAGATGTGGCTTGTGACGCTGGTGAGGTTGGTGCACTGCAAATCTTTTTGCTGTTACAGATTTGTTATTTCTTTAAATCTTTGTTTAATTAAGCACATTGGTTTAATGAAACATAAAACTTGCAGTGAAGAAGCGCTGGAACTGATAAAGAATCCAAAAATACTGTGGCTGCTACCCAGTGCATTGAAGTGTACTTTGTGCCCAATTCATTTGGCCTGCTTAATTCAGCTGGGACTGTGTGCTTGGGTCTTTAAAGAGATAAAACTGGTGAATTTGAACCTTTTGTCAGGCATGAGCTAATAGCTTCCTATCCTTCCTTCCAAGCTCCCTAGTTGACAAGTCTTATAATGAAAATAGACCAAGGGAGTTGTCAGGGCCACTGCTAGAGCTGTGCACGGTCCATCTGATGCATTGTCATTATTCAGTGCCCGAACCTTGTGTCGAGGACACTCCTCATTCAGCCATGTACCCATGAGCAATGGATGCAATGGAGGAAACTGGACGAACGGCACCGAATATTCCATGTGGGCAGCCTACAACCTGGCCGTGAGAACATTGACCTCTCCAACTTCCGGTAACTGGTCCCCCTCTGACCCCTTCTTCACCCCTCCTGATCTACCAGCCCCCATCACCAGGTCTCTTTCCCTCCTCCCCCTCCATCTGCCCATCACCCACACACCCCTCCCATTGGTTCCCCTCCCTCACTGTGCCCATCTGCCCTCCCCACCTCCCCCCCTTTATTCCATGCTCCACCTATCAGATTCCATCATCTTCAGCCCATTCTCACTTCCACCTATCACCTCCCAGCTTCTGGTGCCATTCCCATTCCCTCCTCCTCTATTTGCTCATCAACCCTTCCCCCCCCCCTCACCTGGATCCACCTACCACCTGCCGGCTCTTGCCCTGCCCCTTCCCTCCACCTCTCTACATCGACTATCTCCCCTCTGTCTTTCAGTCCAGATGAAGGATCTCGACCTGAAACGTTGACTGTCCACTTCCCTCCACAGATGCTGCCTGACCTGCTGAGTTCCTGCAGCATCTTGTGTGTTACTCCGGATTCCAGCATCTGTAGTCCCTTGTGTATCCATGGGCAATGTTTCCAGCCACAAAAGCACTTCGCACAAAGGGTGATGCACAAAAGGTTCACCAGGATGCTGCCTGGATTAGAGGGCATGAGCTATAAGGAGAGGTTGGACAAACTTGGGTTGTTTTCTCTGGAGTGTCAGAGGCTGAGGGGAGACCTGATAGCGGTTTTTCAATCTTTGAGAGGCATAGATAGGGTAGATAGTGTCTTTTTCCCAGCATAGAAATGTTGAACACTAGAAGACATGCATTTAAGGTGAGAGGGAAAAGTTTAAAGGGGATGTGTGGGGCAAGTTTTTTTACACAGAGAGCGGTGGGTGCCTGGAATGGGCTGCCAGGGGTGGTGGTGGAGGCAGATACAATAGTGATATTTAAGAGGCCTTTAGATAGACACATGAACATACAGGGAATGGAGGGAGATGGATCACGTGCAAGCAGAAGGGATTAGTTTGATTTGGCATCGTGATCGGCACAGACATGGTGGGCCAAAGGGCCTGTTCCTGTGCTGCACTGGTCTATGTTCTATGAGGTCATTGGAGATCAATCTTCCGAGTCCCAGGACATCACTGCAGGAGGTACTCAGGGCCTGTCCTCATCCTAATCATCTTCAGCTGCATTCTCCCATCAGAAGGTCAGAACTGGGATCATTTGCAGATGGTTGGACAACATTCAATTCCATTTGTACCTTCTCAGTGAATGAAGCTGTTCATATCTTCACAGACCAAGACCTGGACAACGCTTGGTCACAGCCTGATAAGTGGCGAGTTATGTTTACAGCACAGAAGTTTCAGGCAATGACCATAACCGACCAAAGAAAGACTGGAGGGAGCCGACTGTTGACCTGAAACATGACCTGTCCATTTCCCTCCACAGATGCTGCTTGACCTACTGGTTTCCTCCAGCATCTTGTTTGTTGCTCCATATTTCAGCACCTGCAGTCTCTTGTGTCTCCAAAGAGGGAACCTAACCACTTGCCCTTGACATTCAGTGACATCACTATCATCCTGCTCCCATCATCAACGACCTGATGGTCAGCATTGACCCGCAACACAGTTGGACAGCCAATTGGTATTGAACAATTCCCTTATGCAATGAGATGGACTCTGACCTCACAATCTACCTTGTTGTGACCTTGCACCTTATTGCACTGCACTTTCTCTGTAGCTGTGACACTTTACTCTGTACTGTTATTGTTTTTACCTGTACTACATCAATGCACTCTGTACTAACTCAATGTAATTGCACTGTGTAATGAATTGACCTGTATGCTCGGTTTGTAAGACAAGTTTTTCACTGTACCTCGGTACAAGTGACAATAATAAACCAATACCAATACCAATACCGATACCAATAAATATTGTGACCATAGGGACAGGTCAAAGGTTGGGTATCCTGCAGTGAGGGTCTCATCGTAACACCCCAATGCCTTTCCACCATGTGCAAGGCACATCAGGGGTGGCACAAAATACTCTTTGCCTGGATGAGTGCAGGGCCAACAATACGCAAGAACCTCATCACCATGAAGCACAAAGTAAGGTGCTTGATTGCCCCCTCCCCACCCTTCAACTACCCAAAATTTTAATTTACTCCACTGGTGCACAGTAGCTGCAGTGTGGACCACTTACAAAATCTACACAGCTAATGGCAGGACCCTAAACAGTGTTGATGCACAGAGAGATCTTGGGGTCCAAATCCATAGCTCAAGATTTTTACACAAAGAGTGGTGGGTGCCTGGAGTGTGCTGCCAGGGGTGGTGGTGGAGGCAGATACGATGGAGGCATTTAAGAGGCTCTTGGATAGGCAGATGAATGTGCAGAGAATGAGGGATATGGACTGTGTAGGCAGAAGGAATTCGTTTAGTTAGGCATTTGATTACTAGTTTAGTTAGTTTGGTACAACATCATGGGCTGAAGGGCCTGTTCCAGTACTGTGCTGTTCGAGGTTCTATGTTGGATGCTCTTTGTTTTGTGTTCTACATAATCCAGTCACTCTCACAAGGCTATTCCCAAACTCCACCATCAAGAACAACAGCAACATGTCCATGGAAACGCCACAATCTACAGCTTCCGTACCAAGTTGCATGTTTTCCTGGCTTGGAAACCTATTGTAAACCTGACTCTGATTCTGACTGTAGTTCCTTTCTCCACAGTGGGTCTAAATCCTGGATCTCTCTATCTAACAGCTCTGTGCAAATGCTTCACCAGGACCACTGCAGTGTGTCAAGAGGCAGCTTAGCACCATCTTCTCAAAGGGCAGTCCAGGATAAATGCTGGTTTCTGTCCCATAAACCAAATCTTTAAAAAGAAGACACCCAGTCAGTGGCTTCCAATCGAGACATTTGTGTGCTTTATATTAGAAAACTCTCTCTCCCAGGCTTCACGAGTATATGATTGCATCTGATGAAGTATGCCATTGGGTCTATCTTAAATTATTCATATGGAAAGGTACAGCCATTAACCCAAGCATGATTTACCAGTCTTTTTGCTTCTTCCAAGACTTCCATCTCGATTCCCTTTCAGGGATCCTGCTTTGTTTGTTGATCGTTCTTTAGCCTTCAGCTCCTGGGACTTCTCCAACTGCTGACCACATTGACACATGAATGCCAGACAAGTTTTGGACGAGTATCAGCTTCAGAGGGGCGATGTGAGGGTGCGATGCCTCAATGTTGTGGCACCGTGCATGAATGTTGGTAAAAATCCCACCACCTGGCCAGGATCTGAGCCAAATGTTGTGCTCCCACCCTGAACCAGATATAGAGGATGCACATTAGGGAGTAGCAAAGGAGAGCAATGCAATGAGAAGATCGGACACAAGTCTTTGTGTGTACTTCCTGACCCCAAAGCTGGATATTTTATGTGGACACTGGAGACAGCAGCTGCTGGAATCTGGAGCAACACACAATCTGCTGGAGGAACTCAGTGGGTCGAGCAGCATCTGTAGGAGCAAAAGAATTGTCGACATTTCGGGTTGAAACCCTGCGTCGTGCTGCTCGACCTGCTGAGTTCCTCCAGCAGGTTGCTTGTTGCTTAATAATTTATGTGTCTACTTCTTGTTGTTCTGCTGCCAAGATGTTGCACACTGTACCTTTTAACTATCTTTATAAAGTTCAAGTGCAAAGCCCGAGACGTAGAACGAGGACTCCTCAGAGATATTCTGCCACGGTATTTAGTTTTTGCTTTCTGCTTTTGCTTCAGAGTCACAACCACAAACGTACAACCCATAACTGAAGGCAATTATCTGCTACCGGGAATTATTGATTATCAAGTTAAGGATCAATTAAAGACAGCCATGCTGAACAGCTCAATAACTTCACTTAGGCTGGCATTAACAATTAGATTCTCATTACATTTGAATTTTTATAATCAACCTCTATGTGAATCATACTTCATTATATTTCACTGTATTCTGGAAGTTTTAGATCAGATGTTGTCAAATTCTAGTTGTTAATTGCTTTATTTTAACTTCCTAGTTGCACAATCAATAGATGAAGTGTTTCACCAGATTTAAGAAATGCCCATACATTGCCATGTATTGTCATAGTTTGAGTTTAAATACCATATAGTATAGTTCAGCACCACACTGGCTCAGTAATTGGACCTTATTTCCCTTAGGGTCGAGAATGTATCACTTTCAGTCCAGTATTTGGGTAAACAACACAATTACTTGAGGATTGTAACATGAAGCAATGAATTTTGTACTCAAGTTACTGAAATGTACCGTATAACCTGGTGTAATACACCTCTTTTTCAGTAATGGACTGGATTTATACTTTTACCAAATTGAGACACAGGCTTTGAATAACCAAATTGTTTAAATTACCTTGGATAAATGAACTGCACTTTGTTTATCACTGAAGTGTACATTCTGTGTGGGTATATTTAAAGCAACAAGGACAAAATTGTGTCGAAAATTGGACATTTGAACAACAGCATCACAAATTTTATCAAGAGCTCTTTATGTAATAAAATGCTTGAGAGCTCCTAATGTACTAAAATTCACGACTGTAAATGTCGGGTAGATTTGGTGGATCCCTAATTTGGAAGCTCTGGCTACATTTTAATCGATTAGGTTTTAAGCAGGTAACCTGATGAAGTTCACCAGACTGAAGTCTGAATATTTGGAAGGATCCACCATGAGCAAGATAAGTTGTGGAAGGATCAGGTTTTCTTCAAAGGATGTTTGAAATTGTGCAGAATCCAGGGGCATCGTTGAGCCAGACTAATCACAAAATATAATTCCTTAAATTTAGACACAAAAGACTTCAGACGCTGGAATCTGGAGCAACAAACAATCTGTTGGAGGAACTCAAGGGGTTAGGTAGCATCTGTGGAAAGAAATGGAGAGTCGATGTTTCGGGTCGAGACCCTTCATCTGGACTGAAAGACAGAGGGGAGATGGTCGGTGTAGAGAGGTGGAGGGAAGGGGAGGGGAAGGGCTGGCAGGTGATGGGTGGATCCAGGTGAGGAGGGGTGATGGGCAGATGGGGGAGGGGGGAGTGGGGATGGTGACAGAGGCTGGGAGGTGAGAGGTGGGGGTGACAGAGGGCTGCAGATGGTGGGATCTGATAGGAGAGGAAGCTGGAGCCTGGAAGAGAATAAGGGAGGTGGGGAGGGCAGGTGGGGTCAGTGGGGGGAGGGTCCCAGTGGGAGGGGTGTGTGGGCAGTGGGCAGATGGAGGGGGTGGGGGAGGGGGGAGAGACAGGGTGATAGGGTGGGGGGTGTAGGAGGAACTGGGTAGATCAGCAGGAGAGAGAAAGGAACAGAGGGGGGGGGGGGCAGGTTACCCAGAACTGGAGAATTAAATGTTCATGTTGTCGGGGTGTAGACTACCCAGGCAGAATATGAGGTGTTGTTCCTCTAGTTTGTGTTTAGCCTCACCCTGACAGTGGAGGAGGCCGAGGACAGACAGGGTGGGGTGGGAATGGGGAGGGATTTGAAATGGTTGGCAACCGAGAGACCCAGACAGCCGCGGCGGATGGTGCGAAGGTGCTCGGAGAAGTGGTTGCCTGGTCTGTGCCTGGTCCTTTAAATGCATTCCTTACCTTTACTTGGTCTCCACTGTTCCATCTCCTATCAAGCTGCTCAACCTCCATCCAACTCCTCATTGAAAGAACCATGAGGACCCCATCGTATCCGAGGACTCCAATTTCCGGACGTAATGGTATTGATTTCCTAAAACAGTAAATGCGGGGACACCAAGAGATCAGGCCTTCTAAATTACCAGTGTTAACGCAATGACACGGCCGCCAAATCTTTTTTGAGGGAACTCTGTGATATTTTTCTCAGAGTACTGTTTCCAGCTCTCAAACACTCAACAATGCATTTGACAGCATCTCCATCGGAGCTCAAGTGACTTCGTCTAGGGTGCCCTCTGTGAACAGAAACTTGATGCAATGAAATTACATAGAAACACTGATATAGGCAATTTTGTGGTTTTACATAGATCAGTACAGGCCCTTTGGCCCACGATGTTGTGCCAACCTATATAAACCCTATCCCCATTCGATCTATCCCCCTCTCTACTTTTCGTCCCATAACCCTCTATTTTTTCTTTCGTCCATGCGCCTATCTAATAGTCTCCTAAATGACCAAATTGTATCAGCCCCTACCACCACCTCCGGCAGTGCATTCCAGGCACCCACCACCCTCTGTGTAAAAAACCTACCTCTGACATCTCCCCTGAACTTTCCTCCACGCACCTTAAACACCTTAAGACTCACTGCTCTATAATTACCAGGGTTATTCCTTTTACCTTTCTTGAACAATGGAACAATGTTTGCCATCCTCCAATCCTCCAGAACCACTCCTGTGGCCAGGGAGGACTCAAAGGTCATCGTTAACATTCCAGTAACCTCTTCCCTTGCTTCCCATAGTAACCTGGGGTATATCCTGTCTGACCCCGGGGACTTATTTATCCTAATGCTTTTTGGTAGCTCCAACATAGCTCCTTTCTAACCTTGACACGCTCCAACACATTTGCCTATTCTATGCTAACCTCACATTTGTCCCTCTCGCTGGTGAACACTGAAGCAAAATATTCATTCAGGACCTCCCCTACCTCCTTCGCCTCCAGACACATTTCTCCCCCCTTATCCCTGAGTGTCCTACCCTCACCCTAGTCATCCCCTTTTTCCTCACGTATGTGTAGAACACCTTCAGGTTTTCCTTAACTCTACTTGCCAAGACCTTCTCATATCCCCTTCTAGCTCTCTTAAGTCCCTTCTTAAGCTCCTTCCTGGCTACCTTATAACTCTCAAGGGCCCTGTCTGTTTTTTGCTTCCTAAACCTTAAATAGCTTTCCACCTCTCTTGTTGACCATGGCTCCTTCACCCTACCATCCTTTCCTCGTGTCACTGGGACAAGCCTATCTTGAACCCCATGTAAGTGGTGCCTAAACAACCTGCACATTTCTGTGGTGCATTTACCAGAGAACATATGTTCCTAGTTTATGCTCCCAAGTTTTTGCCTAATACCATCGTAATTTGCCCTCCCCCAATTAAATACTTTCCCATAATGTCTGCTCCTTAGCTGCCTCAGATTACCTCAGCTATTGTGGCACCATCCACAGAATATCAATGGCAAACAATATTATGACTCATCAGCCAATCAAATTGAAGAATCCTCACTGAGATGCAGAGTCTAAAGCAGAAAGTAGAAAATACATTTAGACCATCAACAGAAAGCCAAATAAAGAGAGGGAAAGAAAGATGGGATTAAGAAAAAGATATTAAAGTCAGGAAAACAAAAACAAAAATATCACTTGTGATCTCCAACAATGATTATATTCTGTAGGAACAACACTCCACACTTGCAAAAACAAAGTTTCAATGTTGGAGAGGTTACTTTCCAATAATTATGATTTATCTTGCTTCAAAAATTGGTCAGCACTTGGGTGTGACTCTTAACATGTTCTGGCATGCTTAAAGGGAAATTGGTTGTAAGAAATGCAGTTTTACTTCTGTGTGTAGATTTGAATGCTGGGTCTTGTTATCTCACAACCTGAGTGAGAGCAGAGTAACTCAGACGGCAAGTTCCAGATTCTGCACATGTGTAAATTCTGCAGGATGCTGTCTGATGTGATTGATATGATCCGTGAGTGTTGTTGCCCTCAACAAAATCTGGGACACTGTTTATTTCTTTATTCCTTATTCTGATGCGGGAGCTGCAGAGAGGATAGGAAGTGCTGCTAAAAATACTTCTAAAGGTTAATCAGTTACTCTTGGGAAGAAAATTTGCTATTTGTCACATTGTGCTTCAGTTCTCCATCATTGCCCAGAAGCAAATGCATAAACGCCTTCTCTTTGTAGCTAAAAATAGGGCAAACCCATCATTCCATCTCTCAGTGTTTCCATAACATTTTATTTTCACACTGTCATTTACTTTAGATTCTGTTAATTTCATCGATAGCAAGCTGCCTTTCTCTGTATAAAATATGAGGTAACGAGTTGCAACAGATTTGGATATTCTTATATCTACTCTGCCAATGAAAATGACACTGTGTAACAGAGCCCTCTCTACACCACAACTGTAAATTTGCATTTCCTGCAAATTTTCAGATGAGTCACGGTGAATGTGTTAATGTGGAAATATTTATTCCGGTCTTAGAAGGCGGGAGATTTTATCTCAAGCTTGGGTTGATGTAAACAGCTCAAAGCCCTCATGACCACGTTGCAGTGGTGTCTGCAAGGACATTAAATCCTGAGACTATTATTGCTAATAAACACTAATAGGAGTCACTTATAACAAGATCCTTTTCTGCAAAACACCTCGCTGCATAATTCCTTATAATTCTTCCTATCCTGTGTTTGTGCTGCTTGGCAGGGTTTCCTCTTTTGAAAGCTCTTTCTTGGTACTTTAAGTCTGTTTACTGAATCTTGTGGCTTGTCAAGTTGAGGCAGGTGCAGGGCAATGGAACACATTTTATTTTCAGGATGGAAATAGAAATGGGCTGAACCAGTGGACATTACCTACAGTAAATCATGTTGGCTGCTTCCACTGAAGCAAGTCCTGGATTTATTTGGATCCAGGGCTAGGTGTGTGTCAGATTCCACAGTGCAGCCTCACTGGGATAGCCCAGCATCATACAGAGGATTCTGTGTCAATCAAATCTGATGCAGGTTTGAAGACCTCACTCACTTCAAGGGGGTTCTTGGTCAGTGGAAGGGAGATGTATCGTTATAGATTATTTTACTTATGTAATTATAAAAAAGTATATTTTTGCTCCTTACAGTTTATTTTTATTTTATTATTTACATCAATTTTAATAGGATATCAGGGACTTTTAAAACCTGTTTTTGAAAAAGCAAGCCATGACTTGAGATTATCGGGGCATTGAGGGGATGAAACCTCAGAACCATGCTACTGAGGTCTCAAGAGGCCTTGGTGCCCAGCTCCTAGATACCAATGAGTACATCCCTGTGCGTCCAGGCTGGGTAACTGTGGGCGGGTGGGGCAAGCAGTGAGGTGGCTGAGTGGTTAAGGCGATGAACTACGAACCCATTGTGCTTTGGACACGTGGGTTTGAATCCTACTCTATAGTACGGCACGGTAGTGTAGCGGTTAGCGTAATGCTATTACAGCGCCAGCAACCCGGGTTCAAATCCCGCTGCTGTCTGTAAGAAGTTTGTACGTTCTCCCTGTGTATCTGTGTGGGTTTCCTCCAGGTGCTCCGGTTTCCTCCCACGTTCCAAAGACGTACGGGTTAGGAAGTTGTGGACATGCTTTGTTGGTGCCGGAAGCGTGGCGACACTTGCGGGCTGCCCCCAGCACATTCTCAGTAACGCCAAAAGACATTTCACTGTGTGTTTCGATGTATAAGTGACTAATAAATAAATATCTTATCATTCTTGCCTGGCTGCATACCTCAGAGAGCAGGGAGCTGAGCTCAGTGCTTTAATTGTGTTGTTGTGGCATTTTCATTGACAAGTCCCTGCTATAACAGGCGAGTGTTCTCGGCCTCTGCGCATTCTGGCTCTGCTTCCAACTGGAGGAGCAGCTCGGCTGTCTGGTGAGAAGACTGTCCCGGTTTTGGATCAGTCTGTTGACATGTCCTGGGCCATGCCCGCAGTTGCTGCTGGTAAAATTGTGGAAGTGTCACATCGGATCCAAAAGCAGCATCATAAGCAACAGGCAGTTGTAAACAGCCAACAGCTTTCATCGGTCAGGAATCGGCCAGAATTATACTTGAGTACAAGAGTCAGGAAGTCACCTTGCAGCTGTATAAAACGTCGGTTAGGCCACATTTGGAGTATTGCAAGCAATTCTGGTTGCCGCATTACAGGGAGGGTGTGGAGGCTTTGGAGAGGGTGCAGAAGAGCTTTGCTCTCCTGCTGCCTGGATTTGAGAGTATTAGAGTCATACAGCGCAGAAACAGGCCCTTCAGCCCAACTGGTCCATGCCAGTACGATGAGCATCTAAGCCAGTTCCATTTGCCTGCGTTTGGCTCATATCCTTCTAAACCTTTCCTATCCATGTACCTGTCCAACTGCGCCTAGTAGCTACAAGGAGAGGTTGGACAAACTTGAATTGTTTTCTCTAGAGCATTAGAGGGGAGACCTGATAGGGATTTATGAAATTATGAGAGGCATAGCTAGGGTAGACACTCAGAATCTTTTACCCAGGGTAGAAATGTGAAATACTAGAGGGAAGAGTCTAAAGGTGAGAGGGGCATACGTTTAAAGGCGATGTACGGGGTGAGTTTCTTACACAGAGGGTGGTGGGTGCCTGGAATGGGCTGCCACGGCTAGTAGTGGAAGTGGGATTGACAGCGGTGTTTAAGAGGCTGTTGGACAGGTATGTGAAGATGCAGGGCATGGAGGGACATGGACCATGTGCAGGCAGATAAGTTTAGTTTAATTTGGCATCATGATTGGCATAGACATGTTGGGCTGAAGGGCCTCTTCCTGTGCTGCACCGTTCTATATTCCAGGTTCTATTTTAAAAACAATGCGGGAAGGAACTCTGCAGGTCAAGCAGCATCTATGGAGGAAAAATTTTAGGTTCAGGCCCTGCATCAGGACATCCAACTCATGTCATTCATATTGTTCCCTCACTGCAACACAATGGAGCATATGTGCTAGACGTGGAATCTGACTGCCTCTGGAATATGACCTTAACTGAAGCAAAGGTTGCAAGTGACGACAGTTTGGACTGAGTGCTGAAGCTGGACGGTGATGCAACATGGAAAGTAAAAGATTAGGAAAAACAGACAATCTGCTGGATGAACTGAGCAGGCACAGAGGGAGGAAAGGAATTGTCGACGTTTTCGGGTCAAAACCCCAACACCAGGACAGAGAGAGGAGAGGGGAGATGGCCGGTATAGAGAGGAGAGGGGGAGTGGTGAGACAGGAGTCCAAGGTGACTGGGGGACTGAGGAGGGGTGTAAGATGACGGGCAGGTTGTGCCAGGTAGTGGAGGGGAGCGGGGGGTGAGTTTGGGAGACCGTGGCAGGTGGGTGACAGATGGAGGCAGATGAAGAGAGAGAGGGAAAAGGGGAACAAACAGATGGAGTGAGGTGGGGGAAGAGGAGGGTGAAGGTTGGAGACGGCTGCTGGAGGGAGATAAGCAGGAACACAGAGGGCTCCCAGTGCCGGACTCTGATCAGTGAAGGAGCTGATGGTGGGAACCATTAGGGGAGGGGTGAAGGGCAGACAGAACCAGATGGAGGGGGGTGGGCAGGGAAGGTGCGGTGGGGGAGGGGATGGATGGAACCAGGAGACGGAGGGGATGTAGATGGGTGAAGGGGGCTGGGGGGTAAAAGATTAGATTGCCTTCAGTAGAAATTGTAGTTGGGGAGGAGCCCATTTTGTGCTCTCTGCCAGACTCAAGATCACCCCAATGTAGTTTCGATAAGATTGGAATCGCTTTGAACATTCCCAGATTGTGTCACCTACCCTGGCATTCCTTGAGATCTGCGCTAAAATCATTGATTCTTAATCTGTCCCTGAGTAGGAATCACTTGATTCATTGAGGTTGGATGCTTGAAGACCAATTTTCAAAACTGATTGCCTTTGGTTTCTATTCTTGATGAATTGAGTAAGTTCATTTGGATGTTACTCTACAAACCTCCTGCACATTGAGTCAATGAAGTCAATATTGCTTTGAGGTAATTCTAAATTTGGCAAAAGTATTGGGCACTGAATTTGTTGCTTCTGGTTGTATGTTGTCTAATGTTATCCTGACATTAAACAACATACAACCAGAGGTAACAAATTAAGTAAATTTGTTCATAAATTTGTTAGTAAATTTGAATCTGCTACCCGACTCAATAACAACCTCAGGCAGAGGGCCTTGCCTGAATTCACTGGTGTTAATTTTATTGAACAATTTCTCCCTTAAAGAATAAGTAAATAAGTTTCTGAACACTGGAAACTATTTATCCTTTTTAAAGCTGGAAGTATATAACTGGCAGAATGCCTTAGGGATTGTTTTCTGGCCCTCAATTATTTACCATTTATGTTAATGACCTGCAGGAGGGGTCAGGGGGTAAGGCATCCAAGTTTGCCGATGACATGAATTTGGTTAGAAGGCATGTTGTGAAGACTCTGCAGCTGGATGTAGAGTGATGGGGAAGAACTTGGCAAATGGACTTTAATGTAGGGAAGTGTGAGATCATGCACTACCCCTGGCAGCCAGTTCCGGGCACCCACCACTCTGTGTAAAAACCTCGCCCGCGCATCTCCTTTGAACTTTCCCCCTCTCTCCTTAAATGTACGTTCTCTCGTATTAGACATTCCTACCCTGGGATAAAAGATTCTGACTGTTACTCTATCTATGCCCCTCATAATTTAATAAACTTCTATCAGGTCTCCCCTTAGCCTCTGCCGCTCTACAACACAACAACATTGTGTTGTGGCCATAAACTGAGTTCATGCCACAGCCCTGAAGTCCCCTGTGATGTGGTAAAGCCTGCACACAGCAGTGTTTGTCTTTGCCTTTAGGAAGAACTGATATTATTTCAGTGAAGAATTATTTAATTAGGTGAACATTATGAACATCACGCTGGCACCATGAGATGCCCTAGCCAGCCACAAGAGGGGATGAACTCTTCCAGTAACCTCAGCCAGAGAAGAGCTGCCCTGTGAAGTTTCACTGCCATGCAACCACTTCTTGTCCAGGCCATGTAGAGTACAAACTCTTCAGGTGAGTTGAATGAAGACAGGCTAGCCACCACGGGGTAGCTTGCCGATCCAGTGTTACTGGAAAGGTGAGGCTGGCTGGGGTTGATTTCTTCAGCACAGAGGAAGCTGAGGGAGACTTGGTTGAGGTGTTTGAGGGGCCTGATATAGTAACTGGGAAGAAGCTGTTTCCTTTGGGCAGAAGCGTAAAGAAAATGTCACGAACCAGCAACAAAAGAAACACACTGAGCATGATTCAGTGTTAAAAACTATTTTATTAATCACTACTTATGATAATATGTAAAATAAAAGTAAAAATGTTAGTGTGTTAGAATTCAAAAATGTTAAACCTCGAACGTTAACCCCAAAACTAAACTCTTCGTGTGTGTGTGTGACAAAGTCCCAAACTCCAAGTTCCGGAATGGTTCTTAAAGTTCAGTTCCGCAAGCCATAAGGTGAAACATGAGCAAGGGCTTCTTCAACAACCACCGTTGTCTGAAGATAAGACGTAGATGTAGAAAAACATAGAGAGAGTACATACGAAATCCAAATGTTCCACGATGGAACCCAAACGACACTTCAGTGTTTACTCGGTAGTGACTTCCTCACCCCGAAAAGCATCCGAATCGTGGTCGTCCACACACAAATACCTGTTTCCTTCTACAGGTCAGCAACAAAGTGAACTCCACTGGATTACTTCCAACTTCCATACATGGATTTCAGTGGCAAACACAGTTATTGTTTCTCATCCATCGATAGAGAAAACAAGCAGGCTGGTGTCTCTCTCCCTTCTCTCTCTCTCTCTCTCTCTCTCTCTCCTTCTTCTTCTAACTTCTTCAACAACGTCATTACGTCCTTTATCTTCTATTGACGTAAGCACGCCCCACACACACATATACACACACACTCTCTATCTTAAAGGGACTTTCACTGAGTCCGTAACAAAAAATATAGGAGGCAAAGCTTTGAAGTAATTGGTAGGAGGAATAGAAGGGAGTTGAGGATTTTTTTCTTTCACCCAGAGGGTAGTTGGGGTCTGGACCTCACTGCCTGCAGCAGTGGAAGAGATGGGACACTCCCTCTGTCACTCCTAAACAGTACTTGGCTGAGCTGTGGTCCACAGACCTTGAGCTGGAAGGTCAGCACCTCTTCTTCCACAGGCACAGAAATAATGGGTCGAACGGCCTCCTTCTGTGATTCCACGATATGAACTGTTTGAAACCACCCGAAGCGAGACTCTCACGTGATTTGAACCTTGCATCTCTCAGTGGGCAGAATGAGTGGGTAAAGCTACAACACCAACCTTGCATCATTATCTACCACTTTAAAGAACTGCACTTGCAAGCTTAGATCTGCGTAGTTGATTTAAAGTTGATTCAGTTGCCATAGTAACTTTTTTGCAGTATAGATAGGGTAGTTTCTATGGTAATAGGACTGGACGCATTTCAGCAGAAGCAAGCTATCTTTAAATACAGGTCCTGGAGTTTGTACATGATCACTCATTGTTGGGCTGAAGCATAGCTTCCATGGAAAATATACTTAAGACACTAATTAGTACAAACAAACCATGTTCTGTGGAACAAGAGGGCAAGAGGTGCAGAATATTTAATCTAATTTTTAAAATTGGACTGTCTTAACATCAGGCAAAAACGCACTCCACAAACAAACCAAACTCCAAGTGCACGCAGTGGATGAGAAGTCCCTTTCCGTTGGGAAAGGCTTGTTGAAGTGGCACTGCCGGTTTAGTCTGAGGTCTCAAGGAACAAAACCCTGTTGGTGTCACACTCAAGGAGAGACCCTTCCTCCAGAATCAAGGAAGGAACTTGGATCTGCTTGCAAGTTGACAGAGGGCTTGGAGTTGACAGAAGCAGACTGGTGAAGATCGGTCCCCTGTAACTCACACCAAAGCAAGTCTCAGCTGTTGAGTCATGGCCTGTTTTGGCATGTGTGGCCAATACTGTTCGTACCCTGGCATCCACGAGCCAATTCAGTGCAAGTGACATCAGCTTTGTGAATTTGCAGGGTTAGAGTTGGTGTGATGGTGTATTACATTTTGCTGAAAGTTGTTTCATGATCAGGTTTAGAAGGAATTGTCCAAGATGTTGGTGAGGCTGCATTTGAAATGTTGTGTTCAGTTTTGATCACCCTGCTACAGGAAAGATGACAGTAAGAGTCAGAGAGTCATAGAGCACTACCGCACAGAAACAGGCCATTCAGCCCATCTAGTCCATGCCGACCTGATCTTCTGCCTAGTCCCACCTAACTGCACCCGGATCATATCCCTTCAAACCCCTCCCATCCATGTACCTATCCAAACCTCTCTTAAATGTTACAATTGAACCCGCGTCCACCACTTCAGCTGGCAGCTCGTTCCACACTCACACCACCCTCTGAGTGAAGAAGTTTCTCCTCAGATTCCCCTTAAATATTTCACCTTTCACCCTAAACCTATGACCTCTTGTTCTAGTCTCACCCAACCTGAGGGGAAAAAGCCTGCATGCATTCACCCTATTGAAACCCCTCATAATTTTGTATACCTCAATAAGATCTCCCCTCATTCTCCTGCGCTCCAGGGAATAAAGTCCTAACCTATTCAATCTATCCCTGTAACTCAGGTCCTCAAGTCCCAGCAACAACCATGTAAATTTTCTCTGCACTCTTTCAAGCTTATTGATATCTTTCCTGTAGGTAGGTGACCAGAACTGCACACAACGGCCTCACCAACGTCTTGTACAACTTCAACATAACATCCCAGCTCCTGTCCTCAGTGCCCTGATTTATGAAGGCCAAAGTGCCAAAAGCTCTCTTTAAGACCCTAGCTACCCGTGACACTACTTTGAAGGAACTATGGATCTGTATTTCCAAGTCCCTTTGTTCTACCACACACCTCAGTGCCCTACCACTCACTGTGCAAGTCTTACCCTGGTTTGTCTTCCCAAAGTGCATCACCTCGCACTTGTCTGCATTAAATTCCACCTGCCATTTTTCAGCCCATTTTCCCAGCTGGTGCAGATCACACTGCAAGCTATGATAGCCTTCCTCGCTGTCCACTACACCCCCAATCTTGGTGTCATCTGCAAATTTGCTGATCCGGTTTACCACATTATCATGTGAATCATTAATGTAGAGGACAAACAACAACGGACACGACACCGATCCCTGCGGCACTCCGCTAGTCACAGGCCTCCACTCAGAGAGACAACTATCTACTGCCGCTCTCTGGCTTCTCCCGCCAAATGGCTCCTCCATTCTGAATGCCAAGTGACTTAACCTTCTGGTCCAGCCTCCCATGTGGGACTTTGTCAAAGCTGGAAAGAGTGCAGAGAGATTTACAAGGATGTTGTCAGGACTTGAGGGACTGAGTTGTGGAGAGAGGCTGAGCAGGTTGGGACTTTTTTCACTGGGGTGCAGGAGAATGAGGGATGACCTTGTAGAGGTGTATAAAATCATGAGGGGCATAGAGGTAGGGTGAATGCACACAGTCCTTTTCCCAGGGTTGGGGAATCAAGAACTAGAGGGCATAGGTTTAAGGTGAGAGGGGAGAGACTTAATAGGAACCTGAGGGGCAAATTTTTCCACCCAGAGGGTGGTCAGTACATGGAATGAGCTGCCAGAGAGGACTGGTTGAGGCAGGTACTTTAACAACATTTCAAAGGCACTTGGACAGGTCCATCGATAGGAAAAGTTCAGAGGGATATGGGCCAAACGCTGGCAAAGGGAATTAGCTTAGATAGGAATCTTGGTCGGCATGGACCAGTTGGGCCGAAGGGCCTGGTGCTGTGCTGTATGAATCTATGACTTGTGCCGGACACAGAAGTGTTAAATGAGAATTGTTAGCCCACTGTTTTTGTGTGACAAATAAAAAAAATACTCATTTTCTCCAGGCTAATTTGTAAACAGGCAGGATACTAGTCCTGCTTCAGCTCGTCTCCCAATGAGCAGAGGGGAGCAATATGGATGCAGACAGATTCAAAAAGAACCTGCAGATACAGGAAATCTGAAACAAAAACTGAAAGTGTGTGACCCACCTAGCAGATCAGGCAGCATTAGTGAATTCTGATAAAGGATCTTCAACCTGACACTTTAACTCTGTTTCTCTCTGCACAGATGCTGCCTGACCTGCTGAGTGCTTCCAGCATTTTTGCTTTTGTTGGGGGCAGGTAGAATTATGTCATCATCAATGACACAACTAATCTGAACAGCACTGTGCATACTTCATAAACCAGGGGCACAGTAAATGACATTCCTCAGGTGTTGAAAGCATGGTATAAGCATCTTCCCCCTCAAATGTTCAACCTTGCAGGCAGAGAGTAGTGTCTTTCCTCCCAAAAGTCACTTCAGTGGAGAGTGGAGATCTATTTTCGGCCTCTCCCTGTGGTGGAGGGACATGCGTTCTAATACATCACACACCGAAAGCAAGAGCTGAATTCCTGTCTGTTTTGGATGGGTCAATAGTCGATCATTTTCTGATCTGCCCTCAGTCACTCTGGGTTAGGTCTAAGGGAAGAAATGGCTGTCTTCACTCAGCAACAACTGGTCATAGAGCCATAGAGTCACATAGCACGGAAACAGGCCCTTGGGCCCACTTTAACATGCTGACCAAGTTGAGCTAGTCCCATTTGCTTGCCTTTGGTTCATACCCCTCCAAACTTTCCCCATCCACGTAATTGTCCAAATATCTTTTAAATGTCAGAATTGTACACACCTCCACCACTTCCTCTGGCAGCTTGTTCCACATACTCACCGCTCTCTGTGTGGTAAACTTGCCCCTCAGGTCCCTTTTAAATCTCTCCCCCCTCACTTTAAACCTCTAGTTTTGGACTCCCTTACCCTGGGAAAAAGACTTTGACTATTCATAAGAACATAAGAACTAGGAGCAGGAGGAGGCCATCCAGCCCGTCGAGCCTGCTCCGCCATTCAATAAGATCATGGCTGATCTGGCTATGGACTCAGATCCGCCTACCTGCCTTTTCCCCATAACCCTTAATTCCCTGGCTATGCAAAAATCTATCTAACTGTGTCTTAAATATATTTAATGAGGTAGCCTCTACTGCTTCCCTGGGCAGAGAATTCCACAGATTCACTGCTCTCTGGGAAAAGCAATTTCTCCTCATCTCTGTCCTAAATCCATTCCCCTGAATCGTGAGGCTGTCCCCTAGTTCCAGTCTCACCTCCCAGTGGAAACAACCTTTCTGCCTCTATCTTATCTATCCTGTTCATAATTTCATATGTTTCTGTAAGATCCCCTCTCGTTCTTCTGAATTCCAGCGAGTATAGTCCCAGGCGACTCAATCTCTCCTCATAGGCTAAGCCCCTCATCTCCGGAATCAACCTGGTGAACCTCCTCTGCACCGCCTCCAAAGCCAGGGTATTCACCATATCAATGCCCCTCATGACTTTATAAACCTCTGTAAGGTCACCCCTCAGCCTACTATACTCCAGGGAAAACAGTCCCAGCCTGTCCAGCCTCTTCTTATAACTCAAACCCTCCAGTCCTGGTAACATCCTCGTAAATCTTTTCCTCACCCTTTCCAGTTCAATGATCTCCTTCCTATAGCAGGGTGACCAGAACTGTACGCAGTGGTTTCACCAACAACTTGTACAGTTGGAACATGACGTCCCAACTCCTGTACTCAATATTCTGACCAAATTCTTCAGTATAAGTTTGGGAGTATGGTATATTTGAACATGACTCCAAGAGCATCATCATTCACTCCAATGAGCTGTATTCATAAAAATATAAATTTATTCCCTCTTTGTAATAAGTGTAATCTGATAAAATGTAATTTTTAAATACAACCTGGATGGAGGTTGTGGATGGGAATGGAGAAGATTATCACTCTCCCCAGGTTATTTGCCTCGCTAAACAAGTAGTTAAAGTTTCCAGGAAATAAGCGTAAAGGGAAAAAATGCCGTCATTTTAATATAGTTTACTTTCAAGGCAATGATTTTTTTTCCCAGTAAGGATTGAAAAGTCTTCCACTCATTCTTTCCTGAGACCTTGTGTTTGAATAATTGTTTTGGTCTCTCGACCTTTTTTTCTCGTTGGAGATGATGAGCTGTAGGACCTCAGATTTGACACCTTTCAGCCAATACTCCTTTCCTCAAACTGGAGCTTGTAGATGAAGGGATCTTGTATAACAGCCTTGAAATTCATGAAGTGCAAAGTGCCATATATACTGACAATATTGACTTTCCTTTCAATAAAGTGCACTGAGTTTTCTCATCAGGGATAAATCTCAAGTCATTATTTTACCAAAGCTATTCATCCAAGGACACTGTGCATAGAAATATCCATTTGTTTTTATTCATTATTACAATTCAAAGTTTACAGTTTTAATGAAGCAAGATTCACGAGCATCCAATCCGATCAATGCAGGTAGAAGTTCACTTGGCAGCCCAGGTGTTCTTGGTGTCATTGAATCTGCTTCATAAAGACCAGGGAGAAACCAAGATATTCTTTTAACTCTTTTTGTATTCACGGCATCAACAGACTGATCATCACTGTAGACACAACAGAGACTGCAGATGCTGGACTCTGGAGCAACAAGCAAAGTGCTGGAGGAACTCAGCGGGTCAGGCAGCGCCTGTGGAGGGAAATGGACAGTCGACATTTTGGGTCGAGACCCTTCATCTGGACTGAAAAGATGTCTAGATGAAGGGTCTTGACCTGACACGTTGACTGTCCATTTCTCTCTACAGATGCTGCCTGTCCTGCTGAGTTCCTCCACCATTGTATTCATTTCAGTGACATGCATTTGGTCAAACTGACCCAAGGGATAAAAAGAGTTTCTTTCACATGGTCAAATGGAAGATGGAAGATGGAAAGTCTTTCAAATTGAAGGTCATTCAAAAGCCCAGTGACATTTTTGGCTTCAAAACAGAGCACAGAACAAGCAGTAATGGAAATTTGGCAGAAGCCATTGTTTAGGTAAATGGTTTGAGTGCTTCATGAGTTTTTAGTGCCCTGATAAAGACAGAACATTTAATGGCATTGGTTCCCTGGGATGTATTCAGGATAAGCATCTATTGTTCAGCTACAAGATTACTTCTGCTAAGACAGAAATTGTCTTGGGGTTATTTTTGAGATTTTTAAAATGATGAAAGATTTATTTGCAGGGGAAATATTGAAAGAATATTCCTTTTGGTTGGAGGCATCAATGACAAGTAATGAGCGACTTAAATTATCACAGAGAGATAATAATTCAGGGTAAATTTTGAGCTTTGTGGAAGAAGCTGTGGCCTCTGCATTGTTGATGTAAAAGTGGGTAATATTTGACACAGGGAGATGCGTGGCTGTAGAGAAAGAACCATACAGCAGGAATGGATCAGAATTGCCCTAACAAAAAGCTAACTGGTGCAATGGGCCAGCGCTCAACTCCCCTGCTGTCAACCTCGATGCTTCTACATATATTACGCTGCATCTTAGATTGCTCTTTGGATGTCAGCGATGACTTGCTTCCATTCCATTGCTGAGCTGTGGGCAGTATTTGTGTGTGGATTTATTGAACGTAGAGTGGGTGTTACGCATGAGCTGTCATGTGGTTTTGACAGAGTGAAATCTTGGTCCAATATCAGGGGGATCCAGGTCATGTTAAAGTTCAAGTTTATTGTCACGGGTATATATACCCAGGGTATACATGTCATGAAAATGAACTTTTTGCAGCAGCAACACGGTACATTACAAACATGACAAACTTAAATTAACATAAATTATACATAACTTACACAACAAAATAAACATAACAGTATTAATAAAATTGAGGGAGAACAAGAGATAGTGTTAGGGTTTGTCAGGTGGGTTCAAGAACCTGATTGCAGTCGGGAGGAAGCTGTTGTTGAACCTTGAGGTGTGGGGTCTTCAGGCTCCTGTACCTCCTGCCTGATGGCAGCATCAAGAAGAGGGCACGGCCCGGATGGTGGGTGTTCCTGAAGATGGATGTCGCCTTGCTGAGACATTGCCTCTTGTAGATGTCCTCGATGGACTGAAAACCAGCATTGGTGCACAAATGTACCACTCTCTCAGTCCCATCTTCTTAAAGCTTCACACTTCACTAATCCTCTCCCTCAAAGCCCTTTCCCGCCTCACTGAGTCACTCCCCCTTAGGACCTTCCACCTCCACTCTCACAGTCTTCCCGTTGTTGGATGCTCACTCTCCCTCAGGAGGAGTCCTCCCTTGACTACTGTCACGTAGACCCTCCAGGGTGCTCCCTGACTCTGATTGCCCTTTTTGATCACCTCAGGTCTCAACAGCTGCACTGCCTAATTCCTGGGCTCTTGCCCCAAACCTTCCCCCTCCACCCCCCAAAAACCTTCGTAGAATCATCATCCACCGCCTGGTGTTGGTAGATCGTGGGGTCCTAGTGCTCTGGATCTGGATCTGTGGATCCCAGTCCGTGATTTGATGGCAGCTTCATCCAATGGAAATGGGAGCAATCCCCTTAGACATCAAACAAAGGTTCTAATAGGAGCAGGAACAGGTTACTTGGCCCCTCAAGCCTGCTCTGCCGTTCAGTCGGATAATGGCAGACCAGACTGTATCTCAGCTCACCGTGTGTGCCTGCTCCTGTGTCTGTCTACCCTCTGCCTTAAAAAAAACACAATTAAAGGTCCTGCCTCCACTATCCTTTGAAGAGAAGAGATCCAAAGTCTCACAGCCCTCTGAGAGAAAACACTTCACGCCACCTCTGTTAAACGGATCCTGTGTTTTTAAATAGTGACTACAAGCTCTGGATTCTCCCACAACAGGACACATCCTCTGGACATCCACCCTGTCATGATCCTCCAGAATTTAATGTATTCGAGTCCCTTCTCGGTGAACTGAACTCCAACAGGAAGAAGCCTCACCTATTCGACCTTTCCTGAGAAGATAACCCCCCCCCCCCCCCCCCACCCCAGTTTAGGGCCCATTATAACCCTCTGGTTCTGCAGGGAGTGAGGGTGCCATTGAGAGTTAGCTCAGTTCTGTGTTTATGAGCAATAATAAAAATCACATAGGTATATGGAACTTAACCAACTGGTAATCAGATGTGGCTGACAAGTATTTACTGAGCAGAACCTCGCGACTCAAATATTTACATTTTATAAATTTCATTCCCTTGGGAAATGAAACATGATTTGCATTATACATTTATCGGGTGGTAAATATCAAAAGCTGCACTTGCTTTCCGTAAGTACTGAAGACTGGATTCAAATCCTGCAGAGGATACAATATTTCTTTGATTATTTCAGTGGAGCACAGCTAAGGCCAGGTTAAAGCTAATGGTGCGTCTTGTGCTGTGCAACTGTGCTGAGGTGCGATCCCTTGGTGTACTACGGTGTGCATTCTCCACACGTATCCTTCAGTGTTCTGGAGAAATGCATAAATTACACGTGAAGACGTTTTTGTTCGGCAGCAGGAGGTGTGTATCTAAAGTCCAAAATCAGTGGGTTTGAATTCAGGGCATCTTGAGAGTGTGAAAATTTTGAAATGTGATCATAAACACCACCATCCTGCTCATCGAAGAGTTAATGGAAGTGAAACTGGGGAGTCCTTTCATCAGCGAGTTGTCCATTTAATATTACAACAGGACTTTGTGCATCTATTTTAATACATGGAGTATAACTAGTAAAGTAGATGAACTCAAAGCTTTAATTAACACCCGAGTCTACAATATTGTTGGCCTCTCTGATTGAAGGACTTGCAGGACTGGTGACTCAATATCCAGGGGTATAGAATTTTCAGGTGAGGCAGAGGGAGGAGTAAAAGAGGAGGAGGTATTAAATCATTATCAAAGATTGCATGAATTCAGTATTGAGGGAGGAGATCTGAGAAGGATTTTCAAATGAGGCTGTGTGGGTAGTGATTAGAAACCAAGAAATTTGCTGTCAGTTTGCTGGGGGT
Source organism: Pristis pectinata (assembly GCF_009764475.1). Lineage (NCBI taxonomy): Eukaryota > Metazoa > Chordata > Chondrichthyes > Rhinopristiformes > Pristidae > Pristis > Pristis pectinata. The sequence goes on from NC_067414.1 coordinate 2,660,399, forward strand.
GGATAACAGACCTCCCAACAGATATCAGAGAGATACAACAAAAATAACATCATCATACTGGGGGGTTTCAATTTCCCAAATTTTAACTGGGTTTGACAAAGTATTAAAGGCTCAGAGGAGGCAGAATTTTTGAGATGTGTCTAGGAGAGCTTTTGATGCAGAATGTAGATATAGATATTTTTAAGATATTTATTTATTAGTCACATGTACATCGAAACACACAGTGAAATGCTTCTTTTTGTGTTACTGAGAATGTGCTGGGGGCAGACCCCAAGTGTCACCACGCTTCCGGCACCAACATAGCATGCCCACAACTTCCTAACCTGTACGTCTTTGGAATGTGGGAGGAAACCGGAGCACCCGGAGGAAACCCACACAGTCATGGGGAGAACGTACAAACTCCTTACAGACAGTGGCGGGAATTGAACCCGGGTCACTGGCACTGTAAAGCGTTATGCTAACCGCTACACTACCATGACTGCCAGGGAAGGAGCATTACAGGACCTTATCTTGGGGAATGTGGCTGGTCAAGTGGAGGGAGTGTCAGTGGGCCAGCATTTTGGAAATAGTGACCATAACTGTATATTTTTAAGTAGTTACGGAAAAGGTTAGGGATGGACCAGTAATAAAGGTGCTAAATTAATATCATGGAATGAGCTGCCAGAGACAGTGGTAGAGGTGGGTACAGTTACAACATTTAGAAGACACTTGGACAGGTTCACGGATAAGATAGGTTTGGAGGGTTATGGGTCAAAGGTCGGCAAATAGGGCCAGCTCAGGCAAGCACCTTAGTCGGCTTCCATGCTGTGACTCAATGTCAATGTTTCTATGACTCAATGTCCCTACAAGAGGTTCAGCCTCGTGAAACTCCCAACATCGATTGGTGAGCTGTTTTTTGGTAAATTAGTTTATGATTGTCACATGTACTGAGGTGCAGTAAAAAACTTGTCTTGCATACCGTTCATATAGATTAATTCATTACAACAGTGCATTGACGTAGTACAAGGTAAAACAATAACAGAATGCAGAATGAAGTGTCACAGTTAGATTTAACCAGTGCTTTTGATTTGACCTTGGCTAGCCAGTTGGCTCTTGGGCTAGAAAAAAGCAGGCAGACAAAGGGAGGAAGATACTGGTGGTCTCAGGAGGTGAGTGCCTCTACACTTCCTCTTTCGATCCAGTTTAACCGGTTCACCGCCTCTCTCCCCAGCCCTAGCCCAACCCTCTACCCATCCTCCCAGCCCAGCTTCACCACTGCTCTTTGCCAACAAGCAGTGCAATTTCAAAGGTTGATCGATCATAGTGTCTTTCACACACCTGAAGTCTTTTAACATGAGGGAGACACAGGGGACTGCAGATGCTGGAACCTGGACACAAAATACTGGAGGAACTCAACAGGTCAGGCAGCATCTGTGGAGGGAAATGGATGGTCAATGTTTCTGGTCGAGATCCTTCACCTGGTCAAAACGTCGACTGTCCATTTCCCTCCATAGGTGCTGCCTGACCTGCTGAGTTCCTCCAACACCGTGTGTGTTGTTCTTTTAACATTAAGCCTGCCAAGCTGCATGGACCTGGGGTAACGGATGTGTTCCCACTGCGGACAAGACTCGATGGGCCGAATGGCTTAATTCTGCTCCTGTATCTTATGGTCTTATGAAGAGATTCCTTGTCCCTAAACTTCAGCAGTTGTGCTCTTTCAAGCGACTGGTAGGGGTTAAACATGATATTGTGTTTACATCAACCACAGTTACTCCAGCTGGAAGATGTTCAGTGTATTTGTTGCTCTAGGTTTTACGTCCTAACACTGGAAGATAATGTTGGCAGGCTGAGTCTGAGGCGATGAATACAGTAATTATTGTGGGGAAGAGGTGGTATTGATAATGGAGCTGAATGAAGTATTTCTAGTCAGCCATTCAGCACCAAGTGATGCTGCTCATTAATTTAATTTGTGGCTTGTCTGAATATTGCCAGAAGCCATAAAAAGGACACAAAATCATTCAACAAACAGACACATGGAGAGATACGTCCTGATTCATATGGCAGCTGTTGGCAGGGGAAGAGGCCATATACTTCCCAGTGGCTTCATCGACCCCTGTGTACGTTTCTCACTCCCAACTAAACAAAAACAAGTCACAGATTTAGATCAAGAAAGGTTATAACTGCTGATCTACAGCATGACTTCCAGGGTGATATTAAATAGTAAGAATACTTGTGCCCGTAGCTGAGAAGTTGACAGTTAGTTGTCCTTGCCTTCAATGTGATGTGCGCGTTAAATCACCGACATGAGGATCTTGGAAAGCAGCCAATCCATTGAGCTAATGTAGATTAGTCAAGTTACGGATGCCCTGCTCAAATCAGTTGTTATAAGATATAATATCATAAAAATGGGACTAAAATACAATGTCAAAATTGATGATGTAATGCCAGATAAATTTCTGGTCTAATGATACGGTCCTTCAGAAGAAGACTATCAGAAGTATGAAGATAACTTTCCAAATCCTTTAAAATGCTTGACTGGTTTTATAGATTATTTTTATCCCTCTCAGTCAGCACAAACTCAAGTCCAGCTTCTGCAAACACCACGTGACCATTTCTTTGTATCCACTCCAGAAACTGTGGATTGTGAGAGATTTTGGACAAATTAACTGTGAACATTATCACCAGTCTTCGCAGCACTGAAGGAGTCTGTTTGGCCCTCTGAGGCCAAGGCATCTCATTGTGGAGGAATCCACTTATTCTGATCTTTTCCCATAAATCTGTGCTGTATATAAGATGTCTCCAGGAAACCAGCCTCCCTTCTGTGGACTCTGCCTACACTTCTCACTGCCTCAGTAATGTAGCCAGCATAATCAAGGACCCTCACCCACCCCGGACATTTTGTCTTCTCCACTCCCCCGTTGGGTAGAAGATACAAAAGCCTGAAAGCACGTACCACCAGGCTCAAGGACAGTTTCTATCCAGCTGATATAAGCCTACTACCCTAGCACGATAAGATGGACTCTTGACCTCACAATCTACCTCATTATGACCTTGCACCTTAGTGTCTACCTGCATTGCAATTACTCTGTAGCTGTGACACTTTACTCTGCATTCTGTATTGTTTTACCGGGTACTACCTCAATGCACTGTGTAATGAATTGACCTGTATGATCGGTATGCAAGACAAGTCTTTCTCCGTACCTCGGTACATGTGACAATAATAAACCAATTCCAATTCCAATTCCAATTCCTTCCTCTCTGCTCTGTCCAAGTTTATAATTTTATAGACATCAACTACATGTTAGTCCCAAAGAAAATAACCCCTCCCTAGTCAGTCTGCCTTCCATTGCCAAAATTCTCCAGTCAGAGTATCCTGAAAAACCTCTTTCTCCCCTGTGGTGTTGGTATTGTATTATTTTTATTCAAAACACATTGGTGGAGGGTTGTTTCTTGGACTGGAGGCCTGAGACTAGTGGTGTGCCACAGGGATTGACACTCAGACTTTTGTTGTTCGTTATTTATCTGAACAATTTGGATGAGAATGTACAAGGCGTGGTTAGTAAGTTTGAGGATGACACTAAAATAGGTGGCATCGTAGACAGTGAAGAAGGTTATCAAAAATTACAGGGGATCTTGATCAGCTGGGTAAGTGGGTCAATGGCTTTCAGTTCAGCTATGTGTGAGGTGTTGCATTTTGGGAAGTCAAACCAGGGTAGGACTTATGCAGTGAATGGTAGTGCTCTGGGGAGTGTTATGGAACAGAGGGACCGAGGAGTGCAGGTACATAGTTCCCTGAAAGAGGCATCACAGGCAGACAGGGTGGTGAAGAAGGCATTGAGCACGCTGGTCTTCATCGGTCAGGGCACTGAGTATTGGAGTTGGGAGGTTATTTTCCAGTTGTACAAGATGCTGGTGATGCTGCACTTGGAGTATTGTACACAGTTTTAATTATTCTGTTTTAGGAAAGATGCCATTAAGCTGGAAAGAGTGCAAATAAAATTTACGAGAATGTTGCTGAGACTCAAGGGGCTGAGTTATAGGGAGAGGTTGTAAGAGAACTGGGAATGCAAGGGTTAATGACTGGTAATGTAAGGGTTAATGGTATGCTTCTCATTGTCAGCTTCTTTCCCTGGTAAGGAATTACCTCAGCCATGGGGTGGCTATAGTTATGGCTGGATTTGAGGCCAGGTGTGGGTAAGAAAGACTTAGTTAATTTAGACATACCTTGTTTTTGCTAAAGCTTGCTGTAAGCAATTGCCGTGGTGAGTGCAACTTCCCACCACGCTTTCCCATGAATGGGTATAAAAGGTACACACTAACTGAGGCATCTTCGACTGGGATCAGAACGGAGCTTGGATTACACTGTTTACTCTTTCTCTGTATCCCTCACTCCCGCTAGCGTTAAACTAATAAAGCATTGATCGTAAGTTCTTTGGTTCTGCTGTTGTCTGATTTATTACAGAGCGCGGGTCAACTTTTACAAGATTGGGCAGGCTGGGACTTTATTCCTTGGAACATAGGAGACTGAGGTGTGATCTTATAGAGGCATATAAAATCATGAGGGGTATAGATAGGGTGAATATAGGATGAATATAGGTAGGTCTGCATATGGAACAAGCTGCCAGAGAAAGTAGTTCAGGCAGGTACAATAACAACATTTAAAAGACATTCGGACAAGTCCATGGATAGGAAAGGTTCAGAGGGATATGGGCCAAACACAGGCAAATGAGTTTAGGTGGGCACCTTGGTTGGCATGGGTGAGTTGGGCGGAAGGTTTCCGTGCTGTATGACTCTGCGACTCTGTTCTACCTGGTCCTCATCATTTCCCAGGAGCAGAACCAACAATCCCTTCTCCTGAGTACTTCACACAAATTCCTCCCCTTTGCCTTTTACTCCAAGATTACCCAAACCAATATGAGACAATTGAAGTCTCCCTCAATTACCACTTGATGTTCCTGAGCTTCACTTGAATTTCTTTGCAGATCGTACCTTTGTCTCCTTCTCAACATTTGGTGATTGATGGGATAGCTGCTGAAATCTTTCTTGTTAACTCAAACCAAATGGATTATCTCTTGAACCTTCAAAGCCATCCATTTTCCCCAGCATCACAATATCGTCCTGAATCATAACTACTTCCCTGCCTTGCTTTTCTACCTCCTTATATTTTTTTATGTTGTGCCTTTATTTTTTTGAGCAATGTTTCAGTTATTGTCACTACATGACAGATTCATAGAGACATACAGCACAGAAACAGGCCCTTCAGCCCAACTCATCCATGCCAACCAAGATTCCCATCCAAGCCAGTCCCATCTGCTAGCATTTGGTTCATATCCCTCTAAACCTTTCCTATGCATATACATATCCAAGTGTCTTTTAAATCTTGTTAACATGCTTGCCTCAACCACTTCCTCTGGAAGCTCATTTCATATATGGACCACCATCTGGCTGAAAAATTTGCTTCTCAGGTTCCTAGTAAATCTCTCCTCTCTCATCCTAAACCTATGCCCTCCAGTTCTTGATTCCCCATTATTATAACTTAGCCATTGTTTCTGCAAGCTCACCATCTTTGTTGACTGTACTTTGTATGTATGTACGCACAGGCATTCAAAAAATGTCCTTGTCTTTCGTTCCTGCTTCTACCTAGTACCCTTCTGCTTTCCCTTCAAACTCCAAGGAGGAGTACAAGGTAAATGGCAGGATTCTGGGCAGTGTAGAGGAGTAGAGGGATCTGGGGGTTCATATCCACAGATCACTGAAAGTTGCCTCGTAGGTGGATAGGGTAGTTAAGAAAGCTTATGGGATGTTAGCTTTCATAAGTCAGGGGATCGAGTTTAAGAACCGTGAGGTAATGATGCAGCTTTACAAAACTCTGGTTAGGCCACACTTGGAGTACTGTGTCCAGTTCTGGTTGCCTCATTACAGGAAGGATGTGGAGGTGTTGGAAAGGGGGCAGAGGAGATTTACCAGGATGCTGCCTGGATTGGAGAGTATGGATCATGAGGAGAGACTAAAGGAGCTAGGGCTTTACTCATTGGAGAGAAGGAGGATGAGAGGAGACATGATAGAGGTATACAAGATATTGAGAGGAATAGATAGAATGGACAGCCAGCGCCTCTTTCCCAGGGCACCAATGCTCAGAACAAGAGGACATGGCTTTAAAGTAATGGGTGGGAAGTTCAAGGGTGATGTCAGAGGGACGTTTCTCACCCAGAGAGTGGTTGGTGCATGGAATGAGCTGCCTGGGATGGGGGTGGAGGTTGATACATTGGACAAGTTCAAGAGATTGTTGGATAAGCATATGGAGGAATTTAAGTTAGAGGGATATGTGGGAGGAAGGGGTTAGATAGTCATAGGTGTGGTTTGAAGGGCGGCACAACATGGTGGGCCGAAGGGCCTGTATTGTGCCGTATTGTTCTATGTTTCTATGGTTCTAAAATTCACACTGGTTTGTACATCTTGATTATCATGTACTGCTATGTGCTGGTTCCCACTACCCAGCTCACTTACTTTGAAAGTATCTGAAGTCTGCCCTCTTATGCCATGTCTTTATCTAGGTGTCAGTCTGCCTCACCTTCCACTTTGCTTTGGAGAGGGTGCAGAAGAGGTTCACCAGGACGCTGCCTGGATTAGAGGGCATGAGCTACAAGGAGAGCTTGGACAAACTTGGGTTGTTTTCTCTGGAGCAGCTGAGGGGAGACCTGATGGAACTTTATAAAATTATGAGAGGTATAGATAGAGTAGACAGCCAGTATCTTTTAACCTGGATCGAAATGTCTAATACTAATGCATTTAAGGTGAGAGGGGGAAAGTTCATAGGAGATGTGCAGGGTAAGTTTTTTACACAGAGAGTGGTAGGTGCCTGGAATGTGCTGCAAGGGGTGGTGGTGGATGGAATACAATTGAGGCATTTAAGAGCATCTCTGGTGGGCTCATGGATGTGCAGGGAATGGAGGGAGACAGTATGGATCATGTGTAGGCAGAAGGGATTAGTTTAGTTAGTTGTCATTAGCTTTATAAAGTTTTGCTCATTCACTGAATCTCCCAATGTCTCTTTGTAGATTTCTGCTCCCATTTGCACTCCTGACCACTCTTAGTGCCAGCAGATATTGAAATCCCTTCACAACACCTCAGATAATGAAGTAGTCCACAACCATGTGCAGCAAAACATGAACCATGTGCAGACATGGGCTGCAATTCAGATTATTTCCATGGAACACACAAAAATAATGCAGCACCAATTGTATTAGGAAGCACTGCCGGGGCGGTGGTAGGAGCAGATATGATAGTGGCATTTAAGAGGCTTTTAGATAGGCAGGTGAATATGCAGAGAATGGAGAGAATTGGATCATGTGCAGGCAGAAAGGATTAAGTGTCATTTGTCCTGATGAAGGCTCTTGACCCAAAACGTTGACTGTCCCTTTCCATCCATAGATGCTGCCTGACCCACTGAGTTCCTCCAGCATTTTGTATGTTGCTCCAGGTGTCATTAGCTTAATTAGTTCAGCACGACGTTGTGGGCCAAAGGGCCTGTTCCTGT